>NW_026947487.1:37111250-38585000 GCF_034190915.1 Cavia porcellus | reverse complement strand
TGCCATTATGTAAAACATGAATGAAAATAATAGAAGCTCAACCATCTCCTTTTCATAATAAAGACAATGGATAACATTTATGAAGGGCTTTCCTTGTACTAATATCTGGCTAAAACTCGCTTCCTTTTCTCATTTTCTTTTTGTTAAATAACTTGTTAATCCATGTTGATGAAAACAAAGAAACTAAAAGAAAAAATAGCACCCAGAAAAGAAAGAAGTGGAGATGCCATGGAGCCTCTTCTGGACCCTCAGCCTAGGGACTCATATCGTTGGTGAAGTCACAGGGCTGTGAGGCACTGTGTAATCAGCATGCTGGCCTTGCAGTGTTCAGTGTGATGGCGTCCCTTCTCCAGTACAACCCCAACTGCCTGCATCTTCCAAAAGGTTTTCTTTACTTCATAAACACGTCTGAAGAGAACTTTAAATAGAACTACTTCCCCTATGGGTCCTTGCTGGGGAGTTATGGCGACACCCAACTTCCTCTTGATTTCTCTTATTCAAATGTCTGAGGATTTCCAGGATAATAATAAATATAAAGGAAAGGTTTGATTTCTGAAGTGTCCTGAGCAATTTATAAATTATATTTAGCTTTTGCATTTCTTTTTCCTTTCATATTATGACATACAAGTCATTCTATGCTTGATTTTACTGTATCAGATTATAATTAATATATAATAACAATATGTTTTAAATATTTTCTTTCATGAAAAGGTTGAAACACTGGCTTTGGGGACCAGGACTTTTATCTTACTAACTTATGATTAATGAATATATAACATAACACATACATATTTAGTAAATATATATATTTACTAAATATGTTATAAAATGCATATGCTAATTTATTTTACTCAATAAAGTAGTATGGAACTTATTTTTAAAATGTAATTCTCGTCAGAATGCCACAACAAATAATTTCCACTATTGATTTTTAGTATTCACTAAATAGTATAAATTGGTAGCAGTTTGCCATAGCCCATTGTTCTTTTAGAATTCTTACATAATTCTTCAATTTTAGTGTTTTCATTAGCAAACCTGTCCAATGTATTATGAAATGTCTAGTACTTAAACAGAAAATCTAAAACTGTGAATCTCAAGTTTCACTCTAATAAAAACACTTAGCAGGATGGCAGGTATTTCTACTTAAATTATAAATATGGATACCTGCATTTATACATAAAGGAAACATCATATGAATTTCCTATACTCTATATTTTAATTTGCAACTGTAGGAGTTCAGAGTGGCTTCAATAACTCCATATGACTCACTGACATAAGAAGGCTTCATTTGGAATCTGAAAACCAGAAACAGAATCAAATTACAGTGATCAAGGTTTAAAAACGCTATCTCTCAGTCTAGCAGCAATATAATAGAGAGCAGAGTTTCATATAGTATACACATGCTAATCATTATTGTTATTGTTGTTTCATACTTTGCTTTGATGCATTTTTTTGCTTCAACTAAGAATACTAGAATATCATATTTTGGGGAAGGCTTATTAGTAAAACAATCAAGCTTCCATTAAGGTGGTTGTATACTAAGTCCAGAGTCTACACTTTACCTGAGAGTTACCAAAACTGTCTCAGAATACATCGATGAAGACGTAACTATAATTGTCCACTTTGTAACTCTTGATTCTTATATGCTGTAGGTCTCACAACAGGCTCCATTTCAGTATGCAGTCACATTAACTTGGACGAGGTAGAGAAACCTATCTGTGGGCTCTGTCAGTGAAGAATTTCTCTCTGCAACCATCTGCCAAGTGCCCTAATCAGGATAAATGGAGTTTTAAAATGGATTAATTCTATATGCTGAATTAACAATTTTAGAGAGAATTTCTAAAGACATCTTGTATAAGGACATCTTGTATTTTGACATCATATGTCAAAATCAAATAATAAAATAATGGTGTTTTAATTTACTTTTGGCTCAGTTTTCCAGTTAAGCTGAGACTAAGTCTTGGTACATCAAGATCACATTAGTGGGGACTTTTCCCTGAAAACGCAGAAATTTTAAATTACATATAAAACTGACATACAGCACCATAGTATTTACTAAACATTTCTAAGACAGTTTAAGAATTAATATTTAGTTATTTCCTATAATGTTGAGATGCTTTTGTTTAGCATCCCATATATCTTTCATTTTACAAGGGCACAGACCCACTTTTAGTTATTTATTTGCCTTGAGGAATACAGCAACACATGGATTCTGTGCCCAGGGGCCTTAGCAGGAAGGCATGAACCACACGCCCAATTCCATGATGACAAGCTCCTGTTCTCTAGATGACTCTGGTTTCACCTAGTTTGCCACCAGCAGTTGCATTCCTAAGCACAACTCTTGTTCAAGTAGAATTAATTTTATTTTGGGCAAAACACCTTTAATTTTAAAAAGACTTGTGTGCTCCTTTTGGACTCTGGAATCAGGTTTTAAGGCATTACAGAATAAATAAAGCATTACAGAAATAATATATAAATACATTACAGAAATAATAAATAAATAATAAAGCATTACAGAAGAGTCTGGCAGATATAATGAAATTTAGGAGTCCTGTTCCCATTGGCTCCACCAAGCAATTCTAATTTGGTGGGAGAGACATTTCATGCAGCTTTTGCCAAATTTGAACTGGCTAAATTTTTAACCAAGTTGTATTTGTTTTTTAAGTACACTATTTGAGGAATAATTTTAAAGTCATTAATTTGCTTTTTTTGAACATCACCATATATTTGATGATAATTCAAAGAAAATATATGAATAACATCTTTAAATAGCAAAAAACCAAGATGAATGAAAAGAATAGTTATTGGTTGAATTATGTTTAAAATTTTAAAATATTTCCATTCACCTTTAATTCTATTAAAATGGAACTAAAAATAATTTGCCTAATTTGTCAAATAATGCCTCCTTTTTCCAAACAATAAGTAAAGTTACATTATATGCAATTTCACTTTCAATAGCTGTTTGATGCATGTTACATCATGAAAATAGATTTTAATTCATTCAAAGCAAAATTTATTCAAAAATAATTAGCAAATGGAAAAAAAGGAATAGTCACGAGCAAACTGATAGAAAAATTCAAACCGCAAAGCTCTTAGATAAATCACAGTTAATTGTACATGAAAATTCATTAGCTCCATTTGAATACATAGTTAGATGACTAATTATGTTGAAAATACAATAACATTGTTAAACATATATTCACTTACCAGCACCTTAGAAGGTGGCTTTTTTCCTGGAAATCAGAGGTCATTTGTTAAATTTAAGAGATCTTTAATTTTATGCCAACTTTAAAATATGAAGGTAATAATATGTGGAATTACTTGTCCATGTCAGAATAATCTATTACTTTACATTCAAAAGCATATGATATCACTCTTTGCAGGACAATTACATTATAAATCATTTAAATTATTTGAGGCTTGCTGAATATTAGATTTGCCTTTAAATATTAAAGGATTTTTTTTCATTTCCTGATGATGAAACTAACTTTATAGTCATCCTTATTCCCCAAATAATTATTCCTACTAAAATATACCCTTTGTTATTATGTAGTTTCTTCTCTTTTAACTATAGCTTAAACTGCATTTCTCATATGTCATATATTTTATCATGTTTCTCTAATAAAGAACTGCTTTTGTCCTCTCATGTTAAAGACCAGTGACATAGCCTATTGTTGGTAAACACAAGGAGACCTAAGAGCACTGGTTGACAACTGATAGCACACGATTTCATAAGTCTAATATTTCACATTCAGAGATTATGTGCCATTCCAACACCCGAGAAAGCATTTGCTATGATCACTAGTGTTTCTCCACCTGCCAAGACTATCTGAGCAATTCTGACTTTCTCACTTGTGTCTCAGAGTCACAGTCCTATATTCTATGTCCTGTAACCATTGTCTCAGAAACAAATCATCTGAGGTCATCTCAACTTTTTTAAGTGGTTCTTTTCTTCTCATATGTGACCCTCAGTCTTGGGATTTCCTTGAGTACAGGAGCCACTCTCCTCTCTTCTCCCTCTACCTGCCATCTAGTTGACCACCCTAAATATTCCCCATAGGTGTTCCCAATGCAATTCTAGCTGGCTTTTCTGCCTTATATTATCACTTGGTTTATTATATCATCTTGTTTTATTAAGTAAATACTCACTGTAATTTTTGATACTGCGTTTCACAGTAGTAAGTTTTCTTCACGATTATTTCCAAAGCTGGAACCATCAACAACTGCAACAGTCTGGTTTAATTAAAAACTTGCATTGAGTTTTATTCATTTTTGTATCTCCAGAAGCTTGCATAATGCTAGATACATACAGGTTACTCAACAGATATTAACTAGATAACTAAACAAGCTTTTCTTTTTCTTGTTTCTAATATCTAACTGGTAATATTGTTTTTTTTTCAGTTTATTCTTGAGTACATAACCTGTATTATCACAAAAATCTCTGCATCTACCTAATGGCTAGTATCCTTCTTCTGCATAGTATCTAATAAGCATTTGTTATTCTATGCTTCAGCATAGATTTAAAAAGTCATAATTGCAACCTCAGGATCCAGAGTTTATCAATTTTCTAGATCTCCAGATAAAAACTAAACTTTGAACTTACGAGTTAACTCCATTATTGCTTCAAGTCAAGTCTGTTTTCACTCTGACCCTAAAAAGTAACAAGCTCTAGATTCCACAGGCTCCCACAATCAGTAGCCGAGAACCAGAGAGGAATATGAACCCCCATATGGTTTCTACTCAGTGATTATCAAAATCTATCCTTAGGGCCAAGGATTTAGCTCAGCAGCATAAGCGCCTGATTGGCAAGTGTGAGGTCACGAGATTAATTCCTTGTACCAAAAAAGATTGTTATATCTCCTTTAATCTAAAATCTATCCTTGTTATTAGCCAGCTTTCAATTTCCTGAAGAGACAGATCAAATCAGCTGGTACTTCTAGTTGAAGCCTCCACTACCTCTCTTACTAAAGACATTGTTCTATTTCTAGAAAGTTGAAGCTAGAGGACATAAAACCAATCATCTCCCTGTGACTCCACTATCCACAAACTGGTAATTGTGCATATGTTAGTGCTGATTTTCCCTCAGTCTTAGGAGATAAGGTTTGTTCACTGCCAACCCATCTGTTATATTCTTAATCCTGCCTATTTCTAAATACTCTTGTATTTTGTTTAATCAATTGTCTCTCGAGGATTTAATACTTTTTTCAAATGATCCTTTTCTTTAAGATCAAAGCATATTCAGCTTCCTCAAGCTCCAGTTCCTTTGGTAAATCTTCTGTTGTGGTTGGTCCTTAATTCTGAGTATTCCCAGATTTCTATTTTATTCCAATATCATATCTAATATCATATTCTAATATCTCCTTATTTCATAATTAAGTGGTCTTATCTTCCACCTGTAAATTAGCAACGTTCAAATCTCCACAGCTCTGCCTGTGTGCACAAATTTCATGTAATGCATACCCAAATATCAGAAAGACAAAGCTATCTGAAATATAAAAATTAATACTTAAAATCATCCCAGTCTTATATTATTAAATTTTAGCTTTTTAGTACATATTTGTAGTATATAAGGATTACATCCCTTGTGTGGAGTTGCTATAAGTGTATACACATCTTAATCTTTTTACATCCCCTTCTCTGACCCTCCATTCTCCTGTCTTCATTCCTTGGTCCCTTTCCCTATTGCAAGAGATCTACCTCCTTATGTTCTATTATCTGTCCTTCATTTTGGTCTTTAACATATTTGTACTTCAGGTGTCTCATATGAGAGTAGCTATGCAATATTTAAGCTAGTGTGTCTGATTTTTTCACTTTGTATTATGAGCTCAAGGTCATTCATTTCCCTACAAATGGCTCACAGCCATCCTTCTTTGCAGCATATTAGTACTCCGTTATATACAATACCACATTTTCTTTGTCCATTTATCTTTCAGTTAACACATAAACCGCTTCCAAAATTAGCTATTACAAGTTGTGCCTCTATAAACATGGGTATGTATGTATCACTGTAAAAAATACCAAGAAGGGAAATAGCTCAGTCAAATGAAATTTCAATTTGTTTGAGGAAATCTCCATACTGGTATTCACAATGGTTGTACTAATTTACATTATCCACTTAAAATTCCGAAGCCACCCTGTTTCCATACATCCTTGGCAGTATTTGTAACCGTTTGATTTCTGGATGACAGGTTTTGTTTCTAGGTAAGACAGAACCTCAGTGTTGCCTTAATTTGCACTTTTTGGATGGCCAGTGCTGTTGAACATTTTTTCATGAATTTATTGGTCATTTGAACTTCTGAGAAGCTTCTTTCGTTTTCAGTTGCCTAGTTTTGACTGAGTCTTTTATTTTGGGAGCGGTTAATAATTTTAAGTTCTTTATATATCCTATTTATTATTCCTCTGTGTGAGGAGTAGCTAGTAAAAATTTTTCCCATTTTGTAGGTTTTTTTATTCACTTTGTTGGTTGTTTCCTTTGAAGTGCAGAAGTTTCTTAATTTGATGTAACTGCATTTGTTGATTTTTGATACTATTTCTTGTGCATTTAGAGCTCTGTTCACTACATCTTCAAGGGTTTCACCTATTTAATTTTCCAGCAGATTGTTTCTATTGGACATATTTATATATTTGTTATTTTTATATATTTATATGTTATTTATATGTTTATAAAATATATAAATATAAAATATTTTATATGTTTATATGTTATTTATATGTTATATTTATATATTTAGTTATTAGTTTAGCTTATAGTGATAGATAGAGGTCTAGATCCAATCTTATGTATGTGTATAGCCAGTTTTTCAGGATCATTTCATAAAAAGGTTATCTTTCCTAAAGCTTATGCTTTTGGCTCCTTTGTCAAAGATCAAGTGGCTGACTGTGTTAAGGCTGTTTCTGCATCATCTATTCCATCCCACTAGTACACATGCCTGTTTTTGTGCCAGTACCATGCTGTTTTTAATCACTGTATGTTTTTAATATAGCTTTAAATCTGGGATTGTGATGCCACCTGCTCTTCTCTTGTTGTCCAGGATTGCTTTTACTATTCTAAGTTTCTTCTGGTTC
Source organism: Cavia porcellus (assembly GCF_034190915.1). Classification (NCBI taxonomy): domain Eukaryota; kingdom Metazoa; phylum Chordata; class Mammalia; order Rodentia; family Caviidae; genus Cavia; species Cavia porcellus. Next base: position 38,577,935 of record NW_026947487.1, on the reverse strand, counting down.
AGAGTCAGTTTTAGGATTCTTTTCTCTAGATCTTTGAGGAATGTTGCTGATATTTGGACTGGGATTGCATTAAATCTCTATATCAACTTTGGGATTATGGCCATTCTGATAATAATAGTTCTCCATACCCAGAAGAAAACTATATGTTCTCTCTCTCTCTCTCTCTCTCTCTCTCTCTCTCTCTCTCTCTCTCTCTCTCTCTCTCTCTCTCTCTTTCTCTCTCTCCTGTATCTCTTTCCTTCCTCCCCTCACTCGCTTCTGTCTCTCTCTCCCTCCCTCCCTCCCTCTCTCCTTCATTCTCTGATGCCCTCCTTGATCTCTTTGTAGGGGTCTAAATATTTAATTTTATTGATGTTATTATGAATGGTATTGTTTTCCTAATTTCTTTCTCAGTGAGTTAATTTTTATGTGCAGAAACAAAATTGATTTTTGTGTGATGATTTTACACAGTTCTGTGTTGCTGAATTTGGTTATGCATTCTAGGAACCTTCTGCTGGAAGTTTTTGGATCATCTGTGTAAACCATAATTTTTTATTCCGACTGAAACCCAACTCTCTGGTCTTTCACCAGAGATGGCTTCTCACATTCAGACAATGGTGAAAGCTAGAAATTCCCCATGTTTTCCCAATACATTACCCTGCTGAATTATTCATTCTGTTCTGTTAATTTTTAAAGACTTTCTCAAATTTATCCTCTTCTGTTTCATACTACTTCAAAACGTGTGTCTGACTTCATTATTTCTTACCTAGAATCTTTCCACTGTCCCCTAGATGTCCTCTTTTATCACCTACTCCTTGTTTTGAACAAATAATATTTCTGATAATAATGTCTCTGCTTAAGCAAATGCCATTTTTACTTTTCTCTTACTCATTCTGAATTAAATTACATCACCTTTTGGGAATAATTCTCTGGATCCATCTCATCCATCTCTCTAAGTTCTAGGTTATCTCTCTGCTATTGTAACATATTCAATGCCTCTGACATATTCTGTCTTTCTTCTTGGGTACATCAGTAATATGTTATAATTAGTGATTTGCACATTAGTTATTGCCATTTGACCTGGAACTATTTGCAACCATAGATCTCTACAATTTTCTGTTCAAGGATATTCTCTTCAATCTCTTCTATCTCTTACTTACTTTATTCCTAAGGCAGATCAGTACACCAATTACTGAGTCAACGGGCTTTTGAGTCTAGAGCTGCCTCAAACCTATGTGAGATTAAATTCCATTCTGAAGTGGGAAGACTCTCTAACCTTGTCTAAGCACTGAAATTCACAGAATCATGCACACCTGACAATGTTACAGATAGACCAGTCATATACTTTGCCTTTTTGTGTGCCCTTAAAATAGCTCATAACAATCTTTGCAGATTATAACAAACATTCTGAAACTATCAAGATTAAACCAAGTGCTAATACTTTCCTTGGGATACTTTAAAGGACTTTACTATGTATTTTTAGTATCATTCTTAAATATTATTTGTGAGGATCCTGTCAGTGGAACATACCTGGCTCTAACATATAGTCTTCTCAAATAAAATTTGTAGAAAAATTTTCTTAAAGTGCATTGTATAGTGAATCTACATTAAGTTCTTATATCTATTCAAATTTTCCATTCCAAAATTCCAGAATATGTATCAGATTATATTAGGAGCACAAGATAATTAGGTAAACTAATGAAGAGAGTTGGATATCTTATAAATGTAAAATTTAAAAAGGTTCATCTTTGATGTTTTTGTGGAGAGCTTTGATCTTTCAGTGGATAGCTAATGCTTTGCAAGCCTACCAAAATATATTCATTTTTATTCTATCATAGTCTTTACCAATTATTTTAGTCTGATATTTTAAATTTTCTTTATTTGTCTCAAGAATATTTCACTTCATTCTATACACTCCTACCAACCAAATGTTGTATTTATTTTGTGAGTCAAAGACTATTGGTTTTTTGACTTTCAAATGATGCTTCTTAAATTAAAAACTTTTACATACTCAAATGCATGATTCTGTCTCTAGCTCAAAGCCTTAATGTTATCCCCAGTTTCTCTTTTCCTTTACTGTAGACTCTGCAAGTATTACTATGTGTCAGCACCATTCAAGAACAAGATTTTGGGGAATCTCTCTCACTTAAGCCAGACTTCAGTTTGCTGACTTCTAAGTGATTGTATTCCTTCAAATACTGTACTCTAAAATATTATAGATTTTAGAGTCAAGTAGCCATTCTAAATAAATGTAAAATGGAAGCCATAACCCTGAAATCTATGAAAGGATAGCAACTGAAGTAAACAAACAACTTCATGAGAATGTAAAAGTAATCAGATCAAAAATAATGTCTTGGGTAAAGAAGAAATCACAAACAGAAAGAAAGAATTGTTGAGCAGGTCTCTAAGACATAGATAAAAAAAAGGAGCACAGAACAATGATGGAAGCCTTGAATAAACAATATAGAAAGGAATTAAAATGCATAAAACAGATTCAAAGAGATATCCAATGAATTAAAAGTCAGTTGAAAGCTGGCAAAATCACTTGAAAGAGAATGAAGATAGATTTTCAGACCCTGAATACAAGAAGGCAACTAGTGATTGTGAAAGGAAATACCTCTTAAAAACAAGAAGGACCCAGGAAATAACAAATCAATGGCTGCCAGACAATGCAAAGATAAATAATTTAAGAGTGCTAGGTATTAGTGGAGAAACAGAATGAAATAAAAAGCCTATTCATAGAAATGATAACAGAATACTTCCCAAACATGGGAAAAGGATCTGGTATGCAGATAAGCAAGGCATATAGGACTCCAACTAGCCACAAAGTAAATCTATACACAGACATATAATAATCAAGATCCCAGAAATTCAAAACAAAAAAAGAATAATAAAGACTGTTAGAGAAAAGAAACATTACTTAGAAAGGAAAAAAAATCAGAATCATGGCAAACTTGTCAACACAAATCATCAAGTCAAGAAGAGTTTGGCGTTGTTTCAAAATCTGAAAGCAAATGATTTTCAACCCAGATTGATGTGCCCTGCAAAAATATCTTTCAAAAGTGGTGGAAAATAAGACACTTCCCTGATAAAGAACAACTGAAGAAATTCATGACCACCAAACCAAGCCTACAAAGAGTGCTGAAGGATATTCTAGAGAGAGAGATAAAGATGGCCATTGTTCCAGAAACAGCAGCAGAGAAAGATTGCCAAATAGGACAGGCAACTGAATAAATGGGAAAAATGGATGGCCAACAGCAGGAGGATAGCATGGCAGAGATAAACCAATATATGCCACATGTAGCCATTAATATAGATGGCCCCAACTCATCAATACAAAGAAACACAAGGAAAGTAGATCAAGAAACAAGATCCATCAATATACTGTATACAAGAAACACATTTAATTTCCTTGAAATTTCTTGAAAACATTTAAATTCCTTGAATTTCCTTGAAAGGAAATCCATAGAGTGAAAATCAAAAGGGAGGAAACAATTATTCCGTGTGACAGGAGATCAGAAAAAAGCAAGAGTAACTTGCCCATCAGTCACAGAATAGATAAAAAAGATTTGATATTTTCACACAATGGAAAAGTATCCAGGTATAAAGTAGGATAATCTTAGGCTCTTGTAGGTAAATGGATGCAACTGGAGATCATGTTCATGGGTGAAATGGTTTGAACTCATATGGGTGAATTCTAGTATAAAAAACAGAAGGAGCTAGTGGGATCCAAAACCACAATAGATATTTTGAAAGTGATAGGGAAGGAAACATCTAGGAGAGGAACATGGTGACCACTGTTAATTTTTTATTGTCTCATCTTAAACTCTTGAATGCTCTTCGTAATTTTTGTCAGGTTTCATTTTTTTCTGTCTTGTTTTGTTAGATTTTACTGTGTGTGATATGGGGAGCCATTTTGAAGATAATGGGATGTATTATGGTAACCATTGTTGGCTTCCTATTATCTTGTTTTAAAGTACTATAATGTTTTCAATCTTTTAAAAATTGTTTTTATTCTGTTTTGTTTTAATTTTATTATGTGTGATGATATGAGCAGCTATTTTGAAGAAAATGAGACATTATGGTGGCCATGTTTTATTTCTTGTCACCTTGTTTTGAAATCCTACAATGTTTTTATTCTTCTGTTTGATAGGGTTTTATTCTGTTATATTTTACTTGATTTTATTATGTGTGATAGTTTGGATGGCTATTTTGAAGAAAACATTATAGTAAACCATAGTTCATTTCCTGTTATCTTGTTTTGAAGTCCTATAATGCTTTCATTCTTTTGTTTTGATTTTTTTTCAATTATTTGATTTCATTATGTGTGAAGGTATGGACAGCTGTTTTGAAGAAAACAAGAGACCGTATGTAGCCACATTTGATTTTCTTTTTCTTTTTTTTTAATATTTTATTTAAAAGGAAAAAGAGAAAAAAAAGCAGAACAAAACAAAACAGTGTAAGGTTACAAGTCAAACATATCAATACTGTACAGCACCATTCAAGTGGATGAAAGCATTGTAGTGTATTTAGAACCAGCTAAAAGAAAAAAAAATAATCAATGGTTTTTATATTATCTCTTTGCCTATAACAATTTTTGTTTATACTACCACATATGATAGAATCCAGCAAGTTACAACATGATAAAATCAACGGAGACAGAAGAGCCATAGTTTGGTGCATCTTTAAGACAAGATGGTATTAAATCAGCACTAGCTATTATTATGTCTTATTTTCTTCAAAGTAGCTGTTCATTGCATCACAGGCCATAATATCAAACAGCCTAGAATAAAGCCATTCCAATTAATGAGTGAAAATTTTATAAGGCTTCAAGGCCACATAATGGGGAATCATGGTTATCACGTACTTTTATATATTTGAATCATTTCCTACACTAGGGAAACTATTCCGTGTTCACAGATGCTAGTTTGATTTAGTTCACTTATGAGTATGGTTTCAAGCTGTGCCCATTTATTGATAAATACCTCAATGTGATCCTTCTTTATAGCTGAAAAGTACTCCATTGTATAGAAATAGCACAGCTTTTTTTAATCCATTCCTCAGTTGATGGACATTTGGGTTGTTTCCAAGATCTGGCAATTACAAATTGTGCTGCTGTAAACATAGGTGCGCATATATCACTGTGGTATGATGCTTTCAGTTCTTCTGGGAAGATGCCTAGAAGTGGAATAGCTAGAACAAATGGGACTTCCAATTCCAGCTTTTTGAGAAATCTCCAGACTGACCTCCACAAAGATTGTACCAGTCTACACTCCCACCAACAGTGTAGGAGAGTTCCTTTTTCCCCACAGCCTCTCCAGCACTTGTTGTTGTTGGTTTTCTTGATCCTGATCATCCTTTCAGGAATGAGATGGAATCTCAGTGTGGTTTTAATTTGCATTTCCCTAATAACCAATGATGATGAACATTTTTTCATGTATTTATTTGCCATTTGTATTTCTTCCTCTGAGAAGTGTGTATTCATCTCAGATGCCCATTTTTGGATTGGGTCTTTGAATTTTGGGGGTCTGATTTTTTTTAATTCTTTATATGTTTTAGACAAAAGTCCTTTGTCTGAGGGGGAGTTCACTAAGATCTTTTCCCAATTTGTGGGTTTTCTTTTCACTCTGCTGGAGATTTTTTTTGACTTACAGAAACTATTTGATTTTCTATTGTCATGTTTTGAAGTCCTGTAATGCTTTTATTCTTTTGTTTTTATTGATTTTATTCTATTTTGCTTTTGTTTGATTTTATTGGGTGTGAAGGTATGGACACCCTTTTCAAAGAAAACAAGAGACATTACAGAAGCCACTGTGGATTTCCTATTGTCTTGTTTTAAAATCCTGTGCTGTTTGCATTGTTCACTTCTGATTTGCTTTGCTCCACTTCATTTTGTTTTATTCATGTTAAAATAAAACAAAATTTAAAAAAACAAAGTACATATTATTTGAAAGTAAATGTTGAATTCATTTTTTAGAAATTGATTCATTTAATGTTGCCTCCGTAATTTAAGCTGAATTTCTAGGTCAAAAACTTCTCAACATTATGTTATATTTAATAAGTATTTTGTAAGAGAATATATAAATTACCCAGCAAAGAGCTAAATAAAGACTCCATTATGAATAGTATTATTAGTAAGTGAAAAAGAGATTCGGCTCTTAATAATTGTCACTGCTTTAAAAGAGTTTATGTTATTGATGTTCTTGTCCTCCACTTATATCCCTGGGTGGCTATTTTAATGTTCCTGTTTAGAGTTGCCATTTTTCCTAGAGGCAACACTTAAATCTGTGTCAGAGTAATGTAAGATGTTTGCTTACTCAAACAAATATTCAAACCGCCTGCTGTTCTGGGATTGTAGCTTGATTGCTAGCATTTATGTCTTTTTCAACTTCTGTTTAGAAAATATTTCCAATGATAAGAAGGCAATAAAAGCTACAGTAGCATCTCTTGGGTAGGGTCACATTTTCTGTTAAATGATTAAGGTGTTTGAGAATATTTTAAAAGAAATCCTAGGACTGGAGGAATAGTTCCGTGACTGAGTGCTTACCTAGCATAAACAAGGTCCTGAACTTGAGTCCAAATTCAGTAGCAGCAGCAACAATCGCAGAGGAAAAACATATGAGAGGAATCTTTGAAGCATTCAATGTTTTGTTTCATTTAGATTTTTATCAAAAATTTAAGGGTTAGACATAATGCTGGGCACTTCAAATAAGAGAATACATTAGTCATAATCAACCGCACCTATGGGATAATTTTATATATGTTTGGTTGTAATGCAGAATAAACTGCCAGGTTCTGTCTTACCCCAACAGTAAAAAGTAACAAAGGACAAAATTGTGTCTGATGAATGATTGGAGCATAATATTTTTAAAGGAAATTTTACATAAACTGTTACTTATGTAACCTGTAAATTAAGGCACAGAATTACAAAACTGTTCAGGAATAGTGAGTGATGTGGCAGAAGTGACCTGTAGCCTGGGAACAGGAAGAAGCAAGAGCAAAGCTGGGAAAGCAGAGATAAGAACTGTGAGGTGCTCAAGATTGTACCTACCACAAGCAGTGAGATTCGCTTGCCTTCAGTCTTGTGGGTGCTTGTAACACATTCAAAAGTGCTGCCGCATCAGACACAAGGAGAAGAATACATTTTCCCCCATAAATATAAAATGAAAAAAAATTGTACATTTTCATTTACACACATAAAATATAAACCCAAGTATGACACTGTGTAAAATCTAATAGGGAATTTTGTCAAACAACCTAAGTAGTTTTAGTCACAAGAAGAAACATTTCAATTATTACCACAAAGTCCTTACACACAAAACTGAAATCTCGACTATTTTCCCAATAACATTATTGAGTGATAGAGTGATTATAATCATATTATGGATGATATTTCATGCTTCTCTGTCATTTTTACATTAAAATAAGAGATTATTCACCACAATCAACTTAGTCAATGAGTTGCTAGTCTATATGATAGAAGATTCATTTAACAGTATAAAGTCACATAGATGTCTTAAGTCAAGTCATAAATTGTCCCTAGATATTCCTTCAGCAAATGAAATGCTACATTTTAAGGATTAAAAAAATGCGAATTCCAAGTTACTTGTACTTGAATTAAATATCTCAAATTCTTGAATGTATTCTACACAATTTAATTTTAAACTTCATGTTCTTCTCTTCTTTTAAATCAAATATGCATGATTTTTTCTGAATTGCCTATGTTCATGGGAACAAACTCCCACATGCAGTCATAAATATGGTCGGTTACCCAAAATATTATTATTTCAGTCTTTGTTCTTTTTCATGCTTTTATAATCAGTGCTCTTAACTGACCTTTTGCCTGCACATATATATCCCTTCATAGAGCTCACCCATGACTTACTTCTCTTTGCAAACATTTCTAACTTTGCCTTTGTAAAGTTTTACTTCATGTCCTATTTCCAACAGGATATCCGTGTCTTTTAAAATTTCCCAGTGAGTGAATTTTGTTTTTCTTGCCTAGTGCAGAAAAATCTTTTTGCTTTGACATAAAGGTTCTGTCTCTTTCAGGTTTTTTAGACTTTTTTTTTATGTTTTGAAAAACATTCTACAGAAATTATATTCTTTGAATCCCATTCCTCCCTTATTGTCAAAATACATTTATTTCTACATTTAAAATATTCAGACCAGCTGGATGTAGTCGTGCATGCCTGTAATCCTAGCTCTTGGGATACTGAGGCAGGAGGATAGGCATGATTTGGAGGCCAACCACAGCTACATAGTGAGTTCAAGGTCATCTGAGCTGCACAGCAAAATCGTGTTTTCCAAAAAAATTCATATTTTTTTATCTCGATTCATCATTTATGTCCACAATCAAAGTAATCAAGATTTGCTTTTTCCCATAATTTAATTGGACAAATTAAGTACATTTAATGGTTATATTGATAGACAAAACTGAATCTGTATGTAGATATTTATATGATTTCCTTAAAGAATAATGCAGTAAATCCCTTTTGAGGTATCACCTGGTCCTGACACAGATCAACCAAAGCTCTAGAGTAAACTGTCTAAAATCTTGGGATCGTAGTTTTTTCAAATAAGGCTCTTAATAGCTCTAGAGACTGCTGCTAACTTTAACTCTCTACTATGCTCGCAAGATCTACTATCTTTAAGACTTTAATATGACATGTTGTTCAACTTAAACAGTAGGAAATTTAAGTTTTAATGATGTTGTTAGAATATTATTCTTTCCTAAAGTCACCAGATACAATAAAGTTATAAGGTTTTGAGAAAAAGTTCATGACAAATATAGGACATTTTCCCAGTGTTTTTCCTATATGGCCTCAAAAGATATTTTTTCTTGACAATTTATGGTATATTTCTCCTCTTCCAGTGTAAGGGACAATAACTGATTGGTAAAGTCATTCTCCTAAGGAAAGTAAATTTCCATGGTAAACGGACTTGGAAAATCATTTGGTTATCACTTTCTTTGTTCTACCTGTCAAGAAAGATGTGTCATTTCTTAGAGACTCTTACAATAGTCTGAATTGTTTTTATCTGTCAGGGTAAAATTTATGCTTGCAAATTAAAAATGTTTTCCAATGTGAAAAACCATGTTATGACTATTGTGCATGAAGAGTAGAACATTTAGTCATATTGCGTTGAACTGTGTTGAATAGTTTCTCATTAAAAAATTTTTAACAAGCCTATAGACCTGATTTTCAGTTACAAAGTTGTTAAAGTACTGTAAAGAAACATTCATGCAATGGAATTACTCAATTTATTTCAAAAAATAAAAGCCAAATGCTACTGGTTTCTATTAACATGGAACTCAGTGATGCTTTATGAATTATGAAAGCCTAACTTGGCTTACGGGAGAAATCATAACTGCATCACTGTGATGTTAGTTATCAAAAACATGATATACAAAACTATTTTATTTTTAATATGTAATGCATAAATCATATAAACAATATAATTTTATTGAAATTATACTTGAAAAAAATCTATGAATACACTTGTATAGAAGAAAGCAAGTAAATATTTCTACAAGTTCAGCTGAATCTTCAAGTTCAGATGATTATAATCCTTTTTTTTTTTTTTTAAAAAGGATAAAACAGAATAAAACCAATCAAAACAAACCAGTGTAAGAGATACAGGATTTCAAAACATTACAAAATCAACAATAGTTATCATAATGCCTTTTGATTTCTTTTTATTTTTTATTTTTTATTTTGTCTTTTTGAGACAGGGTCTTGCTGCGTGCAATTCAGGCTGGCTTTGGGCTCACTTTGTAGCCCAGGCTGGTCTCGAACTTGCAAACAATTCTTCTGCCTCAGCCTCCCAAGTGCTGGGATTATAGCAGTGTGCCACCACACCTGGCTCTTTTAATGTCTTCAAAATAGTTGTAGATAACTTCGGACACAGTAAAAATCAAACAAAACAGAATAGAATAGAAACAATAAAAACAAAACAATGAATGCAATAAAATTCAAAACAAGCCAATAGTAAATCCAAAATTGTTACCATATCTATCTTGCTGTCTTTCAAATAGCTGCTCATGCCAGTGGATTTAACATAATCAAACAAAACAAAAGAGAATAAAACCCAACCCAACAAAACAATGGAAACAGTACAGGACCTCAACACAATACTGTATAGGAAATCAACAATAGCTACAACCTCAGAAGGAGATTTCCCCCCTAGAGGTCACATTGTGTATCACTATCCTCTGAACCTAAGATTTGACCACTGGCTCCAGACCTGCAATGCCAGCAAAACACCAGAACACCATAGGTATCCGATGTATTTCACCTCAATAGCTATCATCACAGCCTGTGTTTCTCTTGATAAGCCAGTCACTTAAGGAGGGAGCTGGTGGATGGTACTTCTTGCATTGCCAGCTTACATGCTAGAAGGGGCTGTGGTCTTGCTTTTCCCAGTCTGGTGGTGGCCTGTGCATGGCACTGGTTCCCAGACCAGGTTTGTTTGCTGGTTTACCTTTGTTCTCTCTCTCTGCAGTCTATGAGTGGTGCTGACTCACAGGGAGAGGCTACCGGATAGCCATAAATCTCTTTAAAAAAAAAAAAAAAAAAATATATATATATATATATATATATATATATATATATATTCTTTCTTTTTTGGAAGGATTCTTGGGAATTGAACTCAAGACTTTGCACATTCCAGGCAGGTGCCTGTACCATTGAACTATATCCCTGGTCCAAGTGTAGGCGATTATAAGCAGCATAAATATTGTAAAAACCCTGAAGCTCTGGTTGGCTTGAAATAGGAATCATAAAACCTGTGTTCTAATCTTACCTTTGGTGCTGTCATTTTTTTTACATTAACTGTTCAACTTTATTAGCACAGTTATTTTTCCTCTTTGATAAGGCAGGTGGGCTTCCTAATGTTATAAAACTCAAATGGGTTTCAATTAGAAATTTTATGATTAGAAACTAATGTGTCCTTAAATTTTGACTCTGTCTAAAAGTTTCACAAACTATTAAGAAATCTTTGTCATCTCAGTATACTGAAAAATTCTCTGGCTTTCAAAATCTAGTTGAAATTCAAATGTCCCCTAAAATATATCACATAAAATTTTCACTGTGAAAATCTATATCGAGACATTGCTCATCTTAGAAAAACATTTAACATATGAAAGCCTATACAGAGATATTACACACATCACAATAATGCCAAGCAAATAACTAGTCACAGAAGTAAGGGAGGTCATCTTTTTACCACCTAGAGATAATTTCCCAAATCCTTTTGTAATAACTCTCATTTTAAGATTTAGCCTTCATTGCCTGAATAAGTGAGTAAAATTTTAATAAAGTACAATATACAAATGCTGAAGAATATCGAAGTCAGACATTCATCTTATTTCTCTTTGTAAAAGAGTCTATAAACAGATGCTGAGCAAAATTGATAATATTCACCTCCATATTGAACAGAATACATTCTCATATATGGTGACACATGCTTATTATATTGTTATGTCATTCTTCCTTATGAAGGTGAGGTCATTCCCTCTCTATCCCTTGAAGCAATGTCACAAAATGTGAGTCAGTTTCAGCCTGAAGCAACTCTGGGGATTCCCTGTTGAGAAGCAAAGGACCCCAAGTGTGTGTAGTCACCTGAAAACTCTCACCAAAGCTAATGATCAGCCTCCAGCTTTGCAAGATGTGCTGGGATGGGTTTTTCCTTGGCCATTGGCTTACTTTTAGCCTTCATGTACTCCCAGCTCAAGACATTAGACATCATAATTTCCCCCATCCTCTCCATGAATATTGGTTCATAATAAGATGGCTATTGTTTTATGCCTCTACATTTAACATGCGTTTATCATGTAGCAGTAGATAACTGGACAATGCTATATTTGGTCAATATTTTCCCCTCTGACTATCAAGTACAATATTGATTTCTAGTCATTACTTAAAAAGATTAATAATGAACAGTTTTATTTCTCCTGTGAAAAGAAGTTGCATTGCTGACTTCACACTTGATTAATGCCTGTCTGTGTATTCATTGACATACAAATTATATTCATTAATGTGTGTTTTCATATAAATTATAAATTATTCCTTAAAACCCATAATCCATTGATAATAATAAATTGATTTGCCTTCTCAAACTTAATTCTGTTATCTGCAAAAGTCTGCATCAGCAATTAATAATAAAGGCACTTTCAGACTTGCCTTTGTACTTTGTGTGTATCCAGTTCTTTTAAAATATCAAATATCCCACAAAACTCTTGGGAAAAAATGCTTACAGGTATTATGAATTGGAAAGAAACTATTCAAAAGAAAAGAGAAACTGTGAAGGGGGAAGAAGAAAGAAAAGAAAGGAAAAGGAAATACATATATATGATAGTTAAATAGTTATGCTGCTAGTTCCTGTTAGTTCATTGGGGGAAAAAAAAGTTTGTGCTAATATTTTCTGTTTAAGTTCTTATACTCCCAGTACTTTCTTTCTGCTTCATTTTGGAAGTTCAATGTTTAATTTCGTACAGTTGCCACTGTGGAACCAATTCCTCCTTGATTACTTTATAGAAACAAGTCTCTGTCTGCTCATCAAATTCCTGTTTTATTCTCCCCAGTATTGGGGATTAAACCCAAGGCCTCCCTCCTGCTTGATAGCCAAGCTTTCTACCACTGAGCTGCATTCCTAAGCCATTGCCGTGCTCTATTGGTCTATGCATGATTCTCCCTTATCTCTTTGGTCTGTGGATTCATGGTGCATTGAGATAAAGCTTGTACAGCTTCGTGAATATCAACATATTTTTTAAAAAGCATCTTCTTGATATTTAAGAATGGAAAGAAAATCAGTAGTATACAAATAAGATTTTCTATTTCAGTTGAAATATTTATGAAAGAGTTATAGGTGGAACTGAGATTTAGCACTTTATAGAATTTATTTTAAGAGTACAATCCAATAAGTTTATATAATTAGGATATTTTCAAGGAGCATAGCAACAGCCTGGATGCTATGAATAAAAATAGAGATTTCAGCATTAGTACTCATGAATGTATTTATTTATGTTCACTTGCTATCAGAAAATAACAGATTACCATCTATAGCCATTAATTATATGACTTTTCCATGTTAGCTGTTTGATTAGATGCTATCACTGCACTGTTTTTAATCTTACAAAAATTCTGAAGTCTAGGTATCAAAATTCAAATATTTTGGATAAGAAAACAACTTATAAAACAATTACACAGCAATTTAAGAACAAAGTTATTATATATATTTAGATTTAGTGCAGAGTTAATGTTTTTTAACTTTCCATTAATTTCTTCTCCCTTAGTCATAAATTCACAAAAGTCATCACTGTTTCTCACTATCTTAGGCATTTTGTAAGCTATTACTTTTCAAATTTGCTAAGTAAGAACCTTACTGAGGATCATATGCCTAGTGAAAGGTACAATGATAATGTCTGTCTTATCATTAATAATATTAATATTGTGTGATGTGATACTACTCCTACCTCATCATTTTATAAATCAGTGTAAGTAAATATGTGAGTATTTGTGTGTGTTTACCACTTTTTCATTTTTATTTAGTTTCTTTGGTGGTTTCTCCTTAGCTAGCATGCAGGTAATACTGGCAGTCGAAGGTAATTAAGCTACATTTGAAAATATTTTATTACATATCATTACATATCTTCTCCTAAACTATTACCAATTCATGGAGAAAATCATGTAACCACATTCACTATAGTTTTTTTTTTATTTCATGATTCAAAATTGTCCTCATTCTTGTTTTACAGAACTACTATACATCTCTTTCCTTCTGACTCTCCGCCTCCCAAGTTATATCTTCTATAAGGTCCCTTTCTTGGATGGTTCTAGAAAATCTATGCACATGAAGTTTGTTTTGGAAAGGACAGCCCATTGCGTAAAGGAAGTGACATCCTTTACTGCTTTCAATCAATTTGTTTTCCCTACACTCTCTAATTCTGCTCCCTTAAGAACTCTTATCAGGGGGCTGGGGATTTAGCTCAGCAGCATAAGCGCCTGCCTTGCAAGCAGGCAATTGTGAGTTCAATTCCTGGTACCGATAAAAAGGAACAAGAAAAAAAAAAAAAAAACCTCATATCACCAGGATAATTCTTTTCTTTCTTGTTTTTTAATATGATCTACTAACTTCTCATTCATTTATCAATTACTGTACCTCATTTGCAGTCTTCATCATGTCTATGCTAGTATTAAATATTGAAGACATAACATTCAAAGAGAAAATCCATCTAGCACCTTCATCTCTCAGCTTTCAAAGTCCTCTGCTCATCTACTTGTCCATATCGCATCAGTCATCAAGTACCCCTCATCCCTGCTAACAGCACCAGCTCTGCCCTTACGAGTTCAAGTGTTACACTCTCAGATCAATACTGCCTATTTTTCCATTTTACCCATTATAAATTTTCAATTCAGGTCTCAGATATAATCCAAGTCTTCAATCTACTGATGCTATAAACATCTTCCATGTATTTTTTTAATAGTGCATCTTATTGTCTTCAGATTAGTTGCCTATACCCTCAGACTTGATACTATCCAACATAACAGATTTGAATAAAATCAGTCAAGACAAGAGAGTGATCAAACAAAACATATTCAAATAAAATCAGTCAAGACAAGATGGTGAAAGCAATACAGGGTTTAAAATTAAGTTAATGGGAAATCAAAAATGGTCACCATAGTATATCCTGCTATATGTGGAATAGTTGTCCATGACATCAAATCTAATGCAAATAAACAAACTGGAACAGAATATAACCAAACTAAACAGAGCAGTGAAACCAATATGGGCTTCAAATCATGATAAAAGATTAACAAAGTCCACTGTCTTCCCTTTTTAGACAATTCTTCCCCTTTCACTTTCACAGAGTGCATTGCACATTTTGTATCCCATTAACTTCTTTAGTTTTTTGATTAGGGAGGCAATACACTATTTACCTAGGTGGTTCTCAACCTTCATATCCCTGAGCATGATCTAAAGTTGTATCCATTTACCTACAAGAGCCTCAAGGTTTTCCTTTCTTATACCTGAGCAGTTCTCTATTGTATAAAAATGTTATGTCTTCCCAACCAATCTGCAGCTGAAGGTCAGGCTATGCCCATTTTTTTTGTTCCCTGTCACATACAGCATTATTTTCTTATATTTGACTTTCAGTCCATAAACCCTGTTTCAGGTTAATTATATTTCTTATAGAGCATCTTGATGGACCCTATCACCTGATTCACTGTTGTAGTTAGGGGTTGTACACAGAGAACAATTAGGACCGGGACTTGGAGATTATAATATTATTTTTATAATGGTCTCTAGGAGTTAACCCTGGAAAATGCAGGGGATCTATCTGCAACACCAAAGACATAGATTATTTAGTCAAGAGCCTAAATTCCACAGCAATGTCCCACACGAGTCCAGATAAAAACCCAGTACTCAAGAAAATGTCTCCCACGAGTCCAACTGGAGGTCCAGGGCCCACAAGAAGAACTCACACCAGTCTCTTTAAGGATCCGTGCTGGGAAGGCCCAAAGGTCAGTGGTGGAAGCCAGAAAGTCCATGCCAGCAGGGTAAAGAGGCTGTGCTGGTGGGATGAGGGTTCTATGCTGGAGCCATAAAGTCACACAACAAAGACCAGGGCTGTCCTGAAAGGCACCACAGCCATCCTCAGTGGCACGGAGACCACGAGCTCCTCCTCTGACAAGCACAGCTGAGTACCAGACAGGAAGCTAGCATGAGGAGTTCATCCTGGAGACCAAGCAGCATACGTCTTCCCCTCCGGAGTCAGAAAGCAGTGCTCAATGTGAGGACCAGAGCTTCTCCAAGAGAACCAATGACTCAAACAGCAACTCATAGGAGAACCCACAATGCCTCCATGCAACATTGCATTAATGCCTCAACGCCTTAACACCTCCCTTCTTCTCCACCTGTTTATCCTGGCAACTTTCCTCAGGTGGAGCATCTTTGCTCAGTGCCATGATGATGTAATCCAGCTGGCATTAAGTTCACCACCAGGTCTTAATCCATAACATCCACTCTGTCTGTGTTTCTTTTATTAGTGTGCCGAGGCTATCTGTGTTAGCGATTATGGCCAAACTTCTCTGCCTCATCTCTGCCATGCTATTTTTCTGCTATTGGTTGCCTATTTTTCCCATTCTTTGCAATATCTGCCCCATTAAGTGAGTCCCCTCTATTGCTGTTCTTGGAACCATGGTCTTTTTTCTCTCTCTCTAGAATGTTCTTCAGTATTTTTTGTAGGATTGAATTGGTGGTCATGAACTCCCCCAGTTCCTCTTTGTCATTGAAGCATCTTGTTTCTCCATTAATTTCTAGAGACAGTTTTTCAAGATACATCAATCAAGGTTGGAGGTTATTTTCTTTCAGAGATTGGAATACTTCATTCCAAGCTCTTCTTGATTTGATGGTTTGTGTCAAGAAGCCTGTCATGATTCTGATGGGTTTTCCTTATAGGTGATCTGTTTCATTTCTCTGACAGCTTTTAATATTCTGTTCTTGTGTTGAATTTCTGGAATCTTGATTATTATGTCTGACTGTACATCAATTTTGGTTATAACTGGCTGGAGTTTTGTATGCCTCAAATATCTGAATATCATTTCCTTTTCCTATGCTTGGGATGTTTTCTTTAATTATTTCTGTAAATAACATTTGTATTTCATTGTGTTTACCCCTGCTTCTTCACTCACATTTTTTATACTTAAATTATAGATCCTCTTGTCATCGTCTAGCTTTTGTTACTTCCTGGTTCCTTGTTATTTTTAAGAGCTCTTTCCTTCAATCACAAATTTCAAATCTGTCTTCAAGGTTTGATAGTCTATCTTTAGTTTCTTTCAAGCAGTTTTTCCAGCTTTCAATGGAGTTTTTAATTTCCTGGTAATCTCTTTGAATCTGTTTCATGTATTCTAATTTTTTTTATATTCTTCATTGAAGGTTTCCCTCCTTTTCTATGCTCCTCTATTCTTCCATTTGTGTCTTCTGAAGAGGTGCTTAGCACTTCTTATATTATTTTTCTTATATCTTCTTTTACTTGTATTAATATTTCTATTTTAAGTTCTTTTATAATTTCACAAAGATATTTCTTTATGTCAGATGCTGCTTTTTCAAACACCACAGGTGTGCAACTCCTGATCTCTTCTCGGTTTACTTCTCATGGGCAAGTACTGCTTATATTAGAGGCTGGAGACTTCCTTTTGTTTCTTCCTCTTGTCATGTTTTTGGTTTCTTCCAGAAAAATGGATAGTGGAACCCAGCACTTTCTATATTGGTTATAATTACTCTGAAGCATGCTGGGGAGGGATTGCTGCCCTCCCCAATCTTCTGATGATCACTGGAGTACAAGGAGGGGTGGGAAAGGCTGGCCCCTCCCTTTTGAACTGGCCAACCACTAGGAGTCTTCACCATGTTAATGTGTACCTCGTTGTGGGGACCAGTTAGGGATAGCTTTTGAGAAACCTGGGCCTTGGCTATTGGATCAAGCATAGGGGTGGGAGGGGCTCTGTCCAAGAGATTCTCAACAATCTGCTCTGTGTCAGGAGTGGCTTAATGAAGGGTGCTACAGTTCTGGTTCCTAGCTTATCCTGCCCAACTCCAAAATGCCAATCACCCACTCCTGTGGAAGAACTGAGCTCCCTCACTCCCTGCAAGTTGGTGCAGTTCTCCAACCCGCTGCTCCCATCCATGGCCACGTCCTTCTGCTGAGGCCCTCAGGCTTGCCAACCCCCAAGTTCACTGTGACCATGTGTCTTCAGATTCCAGTGGCATTTTGCCGACAGTGTGACTGGCTCCAGTGAGAGTACACCTGGCAACCTTCTTATGTCCATGTTTTTCTTTTCTTTCTTTCTTTTTTTCACTTTAATTTCTTCATGAGTGTAGAGGATACATAATCTTTCCATCTGGTCTTCTCCAGAGTGCAATATTCCAGCATCTGGGCTGTTTGTCAAAGAGAAGCTTTTTACTTTGCTGCTTATTGATCTGTCATCTTCCCAGCTCCACCTGCCATGTATTTTTTATCCATTAACAATAATTCTCTTGGGGCTGGGGATTTAGTTCAGCGGCATAAGCGCCTGCCTTGCTAGTAGGCAGTCGTGAGTTCGATCCCTGGTACCGATAAAAAGGAAAAAGACAAAAAAAAATAATAATAAAAAACAATAATTCTCTTAATAGTTTCAATAAAAATTCCTTCTAAAAAAAGAATTAGGGCTTCAAAATATAAGTCTCAGGAGGATGTAATTTAGTCCATAGTATCCAGTACCTAGTCTTGTGTCCTGCTTCTCAGATATTTCCTAGAGATATTTGATCCATATTGCTTCATTTTTAATTATACACAGCAACAGTCTTTTTTTTTTGTCTTTTTTCCTTTTTACCGGTGCCAGGGATTGAACTCATGACTGCCTGCTTGCAAGGCAGGAGCTTATGCCACTGAGCTAAATCCCCAGCCCCACAGCAACAGTCTTACAATCTATTTTCAACTCAAAGATCACAGAGTTCTGTTTAATAAATGATCATTTTTTCCTCTGCTTTCCCTTGAAGGGCATAGGCCAACATGACATTCCATATTTTTTTTATCAGGCATCTTAAAAATACTCTCAAAAAGAGAACTCTCAGAATTGTGTCAGAAAGTGACAAGAACATTAAATGTAGTCCAGTGCTTCTCCAGGAATGTTCGAAGGCCCCCATGAACTCTGTTCTGGCAGTGTGCCTCATTTTCTATTTCTGCATAGTGATCTTGCTTCTAAATCTTGATTATATTAGCTTTCTTCCTTTTTAGAATGCTTTCACTTGTTATTTAATTTTCTTCATGTGCATTTCCTGCATAACCAATCTGGTTTCTCTTTATTTATCTGGAATGTCACCTCTTCATAGACTGTGTTCCCGTTTAAGGATGTTGCATCTTTAGTATTCTGCCTTTAATCATATTGTACTGCAGAATATTTCTCATTGCTATAATTACCTCAAATATTTTTTCTCTATATGTTTAAGTGGTTTTGGTTTCTGTTAAAGTATTAAGACATCTTTCTTGAGAAGAGAAGTAGGTAGTCTTGCTCATCATTTTATACCTAATATTTAGAAATATATCTGCCCATAGGAAGCAGTTAATAACTATTTTCAGAGAGGTTAACATTTTTAAAATTATATACAAAGTGTGAACAAAAATATTTTGAAAATTAAATATTTTAATTATTAAAATTAAAGACATGTTGCCATTAATCTATCTCAAAGATATTCCCCTTTGCTTTGAATAAACTTATCCCATCATTCTTTCCACTTGCTGAGGCAATTCTAGAAGGTGTCTTTCAAGAATGTCTATAATTGTGCTGTGACTTGAAGTCCTAAATTGGCCTAGAATGTTTAACTTGCATGACCATTTCAACTTGGAGGGAGAGCCAGAAATTGCACAGTGCCAGACCCAGTGAAGAAGGTGTGTGGAAGCCTTAATGTGTGTAAAAGCCTGCATGTGTATAGAAACCTGCTTTCCCTTGGATCAGACCTCATAAAGATACACTCAGAAAAAGAACTTTCAGCATTGTTTCAGAAAGTGACAAGCGTGATACGTATAGTCAAAGCAATAAGGATAAGACTAAGGGAAATTAATAGCCATGTATCTTTTACTGTAATAATTTTTAAATATTCACTCCATATTTCAGGCATCTCTTGCATATTAGCATCAGTCAAAATGCATGTCTCCAAATATATGATAGGATATGAGTGCTTTGGGAAAAAAGAATGCAAAAAGACCTGAATTCTCCATTCGCCATATATATATATATATATTTCCCTAGGTGCTAGTCAGCATTAGAGACTGCTAATTTAGAAATATTTTATATAGTTCTCTTATGTATCGGTTCCCATGTTAGACAGTTGTTGTTAGAAACATTTTTTCCATGGTGTTTAAAAATGAGTTATAAATCATATAGTTTGTCAAAATGATTTTTATTTATAAGCATAATACAACTTATTGCTGAGCATTTCTTTTATCTTACTATGTAGGGCTGCATTATGACTTTTGAACTAAGAGAGTCACTCCTTACGTATGTTACAAAATTTACCAGCCCATCTAAGCATGTTTTCAAGAATATACTCTAAAAAGCTACCTTTCCTCCTTTTTGGTTTATACTGAATTCTATTTTCAATTTAATGATTCTCTAGCGTAATGTGGACAAGAAGCATCAGGGAAATTAAAAGACTCAAAAGTGGGATAAGAATGTTTATTGTGCTGCTATCCCAGTCTGGCTCAGAAGTTTCTATTTTAGGCAAATACAGAAAATGATAATGATACAGGTGAGGCTGCATTTGATTCTCAAATAAAATCATTAAGATTGAATCATTGTTGTTTTCTTTCTTAGTGGATAGTTATTTTTTAAGAATTACCATGTTAAAAAAAAAAAACTCCTTCCTCTCTTGTAATACAAGAGATACATGTTGTTTTAGAAAATATAGAGTACTATAACAAATAAAAATAATGGGTCCTCAGGTTACAACTGGCCTAATATATGAAGAACTTGGGTAAGTATTGGAATTTTAGTTTTAACTTATGACCAGAGTCTTGAATTATAAACCAAATGCTAGTAGCTTGTGATTTCCAATGGTCTCAGATAGAGACGTAACTCTTAAAGTGTTCTGGAAGGAAAATTACAATATCCTTTCTTGTATAGAGTTCATTGAGAAATCCTGGACCAATGTCTAAGGACACTGAGAGCTGCCTGTAACAGGAAAGAGATTTTGAAGGCTGTGTAGAGGAGCCTGAGTGTTTCATTGACAACTTGAGTTACAGCCAGCCCTGGGGAATGAATTAGGTTCGTAAGCCAAGCATTCACTAGTGATAAATAACACTTCTAACCCTATGGATATAAGTAACTACTATTAAGTTTGTCCCATATTTTTCTCTCTCTTTTTAATTTTCAAAGCATATATTACAGGCCAGATATGCTAAACCGAATATGCGTGTGAACTAGATGGAAATGTCTCCATTGTATAAATCCTTTAAACATCTACTTAAAAAATATTTATTTTCTTTATTACCAAATACTGTTTATATTCTCATCATATACAACATACTGTTTGGAAATATAAATATATTTGGGGCACCTAATTCATACATGTATTATCTCAGCTCCCTATTCTTTGCGTTAACACTTAAAATCTATTCTCTTAGTCTTCAAAATATATCATTACATGGTCTCATGTTGTACAATAAAGGTTTTCAACTTATTTCTAACTAAAATTTTGTATCCTTTGACTAACTTTCCTGTTTAGTTTAATTGATGTTATGTCACACTGACAATTTTAATGGTTACAGAATATTTCTTTGCATATAACAAACATACCTTTTTTACTTTACTGTTTAGTTTCAAGGTGAAGCATGTATAAAAAGCATCTTTGTGTATCAATATTCATCTGAATTCTAGGTTGCTTTCATATGATAGCTTATTAAAAGCAAACTTTCCAGAACAGTGCATAAGAATGAAACAAAAAGTGCTTTGTTAAACAGGTACAATTTTCACTTGCAGATATGATGAACTTACAGATTTCATTTCTGAGGAGATGTACTTTAATCTTAAAAATCTATTTTTGTAAAATTTAGACATTTGTAAAATTTCCACAGAATGTGTGAAGAATTATTTTCTACTTTGTAAATAATCTTGCATTATAATTTTAAGAGTTAATATTTTACATATTATTACCTCCCCTTTTTGCATAATATTTTATGCATGGTTTTTCCTTGATGTTCACAACGTGGAAACTCTCTTTTATCCAGTTTTTGCTAAGGAGGGACTTAATGATTTTCTTAATAAATAAAAATATTTTCACAGTTCTTTTCTCGAATTTTGACAGTGTTTTCCTAAAGACAATAGTATATGAGTTATTCTATCGATGTCTTAATTTTACTCCATTGATATAGACATTAAGTGCTTACTTTTACAGTAAAAGCAATATGTTTATAGTTGTTTCATCTTTATTTCAGTTTAAAGTTTTTATCTAGATCTGATTTATCTGTTGTAATGTATGAAGCTAAGATCTATAGTACTTTGTCCTCTGAAGGCAATCAATAGGTCTTAAATTATTTATTTTCAATCTGAATTTATTCTTTCTTCATAGATTTATTATATAGTAAGCTTATATATTTGCACAGAAATTGTTTTCTTACAATTTCTTGAAGTCAGAGATTTGCCAGTCTTCTCTTATAGTTATATATAATTTTGTTTAATAGCATGATTTTACATTTAAACATGAATCTGAGCAATTGATTCATAATGTTCAAGTTTTACTAAATTCTACCCTGGGGGCCAGAATGAATGAAGAAAGTGTCAAGGCTATATGTCAGTCTTCCTGTGGAAAATCACAGCCTTTAGGTACATTTGACATAAAACAGAAGGTGAACTAGAGATAAATCTTAGCTGTTGTTGCCCCATGATCACTGGAATGTGGTGGTATTGCTCAAACCCTAAGTCCCACAGTAAAATACATTTGAGCTAACAATGATCAGTCACTCCCTCTTCTGACTGTTTACAAGAAGTCAGAGAAAGCACTTAGTAATACTCCTTGTAAATATGAAACTAATCAGTGCCCAGCTGAGACTGACAGAACTACTACTGGTAAGTAGACTTTTACAAAGGGAAATCTCTGGGAGGAAGTGAGGTTGATAGGGTGAATTCTTCTGTTCAGATGATACTGTCAGACTTGAATTTATTCAAATAATTTTTTTTTCATCACAGCAAGGCAAATAAATGATGGTTTGGCTCTACTCAGCCAGGCTATCATTTGAGATAGGAGCATATCTTTGCTGGTGGAGAACATATGATACCTTTGTACTAGTCAGGAAAGAGGAAATAGGGAGAAGATATATAGAATTAATTTTATATATTTATATTTGTTGACCATGAAAATAATAGGATGCTTTCCTCTTATTGCTAATGAACACTCAAAAAATTTTTGATAATACTTAATATTCTATGGAATTAGAGAACAGAAACAACAAAATAAACACACAGACTATTGGTAAGCCAGCCAATTGTTCCAAATTATTCTGTCTTGGATGTGGATTTAAATTTTTCTACCTATGTTTGGCTGAAACAACACAAATAAATTCTACAATCTTTGGTAAACATGTCACTTAATTTTCTGTAAGTAGCATTTGTTAGCAATAAGAAACTGAAGCAAAGTGAATTTCTAAAACTGGGCTCTTTGGATCTGTCATATAAACACAAGTAATTGTTTTAGGATTCTATTTCCAGGTTATCTAACTTTGAAGATACATCTTGCAAGAGAATTTCACCTAATACATAATTAGGAAAAAATATTGCTAGTGACATTTAGAAGTGATTTCTGTAATGAGCAGCAGACTTAAAATACAAGATTTTTCCTGTTTTTAAACATTTGCCTCCAATCACTATTAGAGATAAACAGTAGCCTCATAACTTTTCATTCACAATGTTGACAAACATCTACTCTCTGTCACTGACTGCTCCTCAAAGCAGAGGCACTTGAAAAATAATGTCACAGTTAAATCTCAAGAAATATCTGTCTCCTCTTGAGGGATTGTATGTTTCCCTTACTGGAAAATAAAATTCACAGAATGAATCATGTATCACTTTCTAGATTAGATAATTTTTATCTTACATGTTATTTACTAGTCAGCTGCAATGCAATGGGGATCTATCTTTATATAAATTATATTTTAAATATAGTTCATAAGCCAGAAAACCACATCCTAATATGTCCTTAAAATATGTCCTACTTCCTAAGTTCCATCTTAGAAGCTAACTTTCATACAGCACAACTTCCTTCTTCTCAGTGCTGAAAATAATTGCTACTTCTTAAGTGAGTGCAAGGTGAAGTTGTTTTGTTCACATACACTCAGACTGCACTTTCACACTGTGTGCAATAAGTTGTGCTATTACAGGCATCCAGGGATTGAATAATCCCAGATAATAGTTACCAAAGCATATACATATCACTCAACTCAAGCTAATTAAAGGGATGGTGACTCATCTTATGATTTAATTGGTTCACTTTTGCCTCTCATTTTCACAATTCACATGTTCTCATAATTAACGGTAGCTAGATAGACATTTAAGTCAACTGAACTGTAACTTGATTATGAAGTTTTGGTCTTTTACTTCTTGATTTCTATATGATGCTAGATACAATCAAAGCCTAGATAAAAAATAGGTGAACAAGAATAAACTGAGAAATATGAAGATGACTGGAGGGGCAGGATCACCTAGACAACGTGCTTCAGAAGAACTGTAACCAACAAAGAAAGAAACTGGGGCCTCCTCTATATGCCTGTACAGGAGAAACAAAAAATATGAGAAGAGGAAGCAACAAGAAAAGGCCCCCTGCCCCCAACCCTGAGAATATTGATCCTGGAAAGGTAAATACAAAGGAGATTGAGGACAGCAAGCATGCAATATTAAACACGGCATCAGTGGACATAAAGAGATATTTTTGGGACCTCATAGATGAGTTCACAAGTGAAATATGTAACCAAGTGAAACAAGATATAAATAGATTAATAAAAGAAATGCTAAGCACCTCTCATAAAGACACAGACGGAAGAATGGAGGAACACAAAAATGGGGAGAATCATTTTATGAAGAATATAAAAAAACATAGAATACATGGAGCAAGTTCAAAGAGATTACCAGGAAATTTAAAACTCCATTGAAAGCTGGCAAAACTGCTTGAAAGGAACTAGAATAGACTATCTAAACTGGAGGACAGGTCTGTAATGTGGGATTATGAAAGGAAAAATTTCTTAAAAATAACAAGGAAACAAGCAGTAACAACACAAAGGCTAGAAGATGACAAGAGGATCTATAACTTAAGAATTAAGAATGTAAAGGAAGAAGCAGGGATACAAACAAATGAACTGCAAAGGCTATTCACAGAAATAATTAAGGAAAACTTTCCACACATAAGAAAAGGAAATTATATTCAGATGTGTGAAGCATACAGAACTCCAGCCACCTATAATCAAAACAGAGCCACACCCAGGCATATAATATAAAGATCCCAAAAATTCAGTATAAGAACAGAATAGTAACAGCTATCAGAGACAAGAAGCAGATTACACATAAAACAAAACCCGTCAAAATTATGGCAAACTTTTTGACACAGACCATCAAATCAAGAAGAGATAGGAGCAAAGTACTCCAAGCCCTAAAAAAAATAACCTCCAGCCAAGATTGATGTACCCTGAAAAAATGTCTCTAGAAATTAATGCAGAAGCAAGATGCTTCCAAGACAAAGAGGAACGGGGAGAATTCGCGACCACCAGTCCAAATCTACAGAAAATACTGCAGGACATTCTAAAGAATGAGAAACGTACCAGGATTCCAAGAACAGTGGCAGAGAGCCCTCAATGAATAGAGCAGAAAGTGAAATGAAGAAAACAGACAGACAATTAATGGCATAAAAAGAGCACAACAGAAATGAGGCAGAGAAGGTAGGCTATATTCCCTAATATAGGTGGCCTTGATATACTAAAAAAAAAAAAAAAAAAAAAAAAAAAAAAAAAATCACAGGCAGAGTAGAGAGGTAGGGTCCACTGAGATGCTATTTACAGGAAATATAATTAACCTGAGAAAGTGTATATGGATCAAATGTGAGAAAACAATGCTCTATGTGATAGGGAACCAGAGAGTAATAGGGGCAACTAGACCAGTATTTGTGAATAGGCTGGAAAGAGAGGCTTCAATAGGTAAAGGAATATAGCTAGAGGTCAAGTCCAGGAGGGAGAAGGTTCAGAACCACTTAGGTAAATAGCAGCTACCCACTCCCATTTAAAACCGAGGGTGCTGGTGAGACCCAAAAATTCACAGTGCACCATAGGGGAGTGAAAGGGGGAGGAATAGTCTTTAAAAAGATGGCAAAAGACATTGTTAATAGTGTATCAGGAATTACAACACCTTTTACTCAAACTGCTCTGCTTAGATGGAATTTATTCTGTCCCAGTTTGTCTACATGCACTAGATCTGAGGGCACAGACAGATATCCCAAAAATATCAGGATATAGCACAGTAATTATCTTTAATTTCCTATTAACTTAATCTGGAGCCCTGTACAACTTATACTGTTTTATCATGACTGATCTTAGTTAAATCTGGTTTGTTTGATTGCTGTTTGTTATCAACAGATTTTATTCAAAACTATTATTATTGATAGTATCAAGTATGAGAGTATAGACAACTACACTGAAAATTACAAGATTCATTACGATACCAATTCTGGTTTAATACTACCTGTTTTTGAAGTTTTATACTATCTAAAAGGTTGTGTTTTTATTAATACTGTTAGGTACTGATATATTCAATTATACTGTGCCTGATGATATTGCCAATTCTATTGAAGATAACAAGAGACAACATAGTAACCATGGTAGAACTCCTTGTACAGTGGTTTTATATGTCTTTTGCATTTTATATGTTTATAGGGATATGTTTTGTTTTGTCCTGCTTTGTTTTGTTTCTCCCTCTAATATAGAATAGATAGAAATACATCTACATGTATGGGTAGAACCTATAAACAGTTTATGAGAACTGATTTTATGACACATGATGAAATGAATAAATACTTTGAATTTAAAAAAGACACTACAGTACCCAGTGCCGATCCTGGAGTGTCATGATGTGAAGTCCAGCAATACTATTATTCTTTGTTCAGAATGATTTGAGACTGCTTTTGTTTGTTTAATCTCAACATAAATAAAGATATGGATAACTGCATGTATGTTTAAGTGTATAGGATTAATAACCATGTTACTAAGTTTTTACAGTTCTACAGAACTGTTTGCAGTCTTGCTGTTTGAATTCCCACTTTATATGCTCCACTTTAGTATCCTGAAAAACTATTTGTAAGAGGACAATATGTAAGCATCAACTAGTGGTTTCATACTGTTCATTTTTTTCTTTGAAAGTATGTATTATTCCTACCCATTTTTTGCTTTGTTTAGTCTTTCTTTAAATAAAAATTTCAAAAAAGGGATATATGAAGACATAAGAAAATGCAAAGAATAATCTAGATGAATCAATCCTTAAAGAGGAAAGGAGTACCACTGCCATTCTTTTCTTTTGATGAATATTGTAATGAT
This sequence comes from Cavia porcellus, assembly GCF_034190915.1. Taxonomy (NCBI): domain Eukaryota; kingdom Metazoa; phylum Chordata; class Mammalia; order Rodentia; family Caviidae; genus Cavia; species Cavia porcellus. The sequence continues at coordinate 38,550,856 of NW_026947487.1, read as the reverse complement.
ACATTTTGCTTTAAAGAAATGTAATTTTTCATTAAAAACTGATACCACGACTTTTCAATCTATTTTTCAACTGAGAGTATGTGGAACTTACAAGAACACTGAAAGATTATAATTGTATGAAAAATATAAAAGAAGAGGAATATGAACAGCAGATTGGAACTTATGAGTAAAGCAACAAAGAAGGTGAGGTCATATGGGAGAAGAGGTGATAGAGCCTTTTTTAGAAACTGCAGAGAACAGGTTCAGAGTCAGAGGCCAGGAGATGAGGAAGGAAAATGGAGGCCAAATCACAGTATTCAGTGTAGATGGTAATGCAGAGAGACTTGGTACTGACCCACCTGCGTCAGAAGCACTCACATCCTGGCTGGGGAAGAGGATGTAGGCTCTTTGTTAAATAAATTGAACAAACTCCTAAAAGAACCAAGGCTTCCATTTTGAATATTGATACCTCAAGGTAAAACATTTTAAAATGTGAAAAAGTAGGGGGCTTTCATGTTGGCACTTCATTTTGTGTTAAAGAAAATTAGAAGTAGTCGAAACATCCATCAACAAGGAACTGGTTAAATGCAGACATACTACAATGTAGTGTTGCATCTTAAATAGACTAAAATAACACAATTATAAATCTGCATATAAAACTTAATTGGTTCTTCAAATGAAAAAGCCAGACTTATGATAGTTTGTATACTATATTATTGTTGGAGTAAAATAAAATAAGTAAACTGCAAAAAACCTAAATATACATATGGATACAAAAAGGAGAAGTGGTAGAAGTGAGTTTAAGAAAATAGACGGCAGGCTTATATTTCCTCATGGGGATCCAATAGGCATTGTGTAAAGCAGATTTTTAAAAAATGGATGTGTATGTTTTTGTGATGGTGGGCATAACTTCAAGAAGAAAGTCCTAAAATAATGTGCTCTTATAAAGACTTTACAGAAACTAAATGGAAGTCATTGGCTCTCGAGTCTGATTTCTTGGATGGAAGTTTGGATAAAGCCTGCTGTCCAGTGTTTTGCTATTTAACTTTAATCAAGTCACTCATTTCCTCAGTTCTAAAGGGCTAATAAAATTCGTATCAGTGTTGCTGGGCTCTGTATATGTGTGATAATGTTTTTCATTTTTTGTGAGTATTGAAAAGATCATTATATAGCAAGTAGAATCCTAATTGTCTATTACACAGGTGTAATAGACACTATAAATGTTAAACTATTATAATTTCTGAAGGAAGGGGCTCTAAGAAGGTAGAGGTAAGAGATGGTAGTGTTTATACATACATACTGGGTATCTTTAACTCATATTTTCCTACCCTGACGTGCCCAAATACAATTTGGAAAGCATTCCTGCTATACACCGGGAAGTTTTACAAACCAAGAAGATATGAAATGAAATAACAGAGTTGACTCAAATGGAAACAAGAGAGTTTGAGTGGGTAGCAACATGAAGAGTTGGACTAGTAAATTCAACCTGAGCGATTATAAATATGAAACAATCATGAACAGAAATAGAAAGTCTTGGCAGGAGATCCTGTTTGGGTGTGTGGAAAAAAGTCCTTATTTTAGATGTGTTGAACTTGAGGACATGCCAACCTATCCAGATAGAAACATCTATCATGGACAATATATCCAAAAGTGTGCCTTGGCTTAGTATAATTGTCTTACATTGTTTTATAGTTTTTGGTATATTACTCTGGTTGTATATATAATACTTAACTTTATAAGGATAAAAACGACTATAATATTTAACTTTATAAGGACTTTATAAGGATAATATGAATCTGATACTGGTAAAATAATAGGTGGATGGAGAGAAGATGAAAAAGGAATTGAGATGTATTACGTGCTTGTACCAATTCCCTATCATGAGTGTATTCATTATGCAGTGCAAAAACATAATACATATTAAAAAATTTTTAAAAGAACTATCCAACATTCATTTACCCACTGAAGCAGGGACTGTGTCTTACTCATTTCTTAAATTCCATAACCTACTTGACTTGTCTGGAGAATAGTAGCACTCAGTACACGTCGTATGAATGAATGTGTACACGTATATACAGATGAGTGGATGGATACATAGATGAGCACCAAGTTCCAGCTATACAAACAGAAAACGAAAGCTGTCATAGCATATAAGCAAAGAGAAAAATAGACACATGCTTTGAAGAAAGATATCCACCCTTATAGAAAAATAATCCAAAAGGAGAGCAATGAAACACTTGGGATTAGAAAGAAAACCATATGTTATCAAACCATAGAAGAAGAAATTTAACTTATAAGCAATACTAAAGTGTTTCTGTGTGTTTTCTCTTAACATAGGCAAACTCTTTTAGTAAGCCAATTAATCAGAAAAGAACTGTACATCAAAAAATAAAGGCATATCATTTCTAGAGTAAAGATGACACTTAAAATGTTATCCTAATAATTAAATAATAAATTAAGGGTCTTTCATATCTTATTTATTTGTATACAGTTAATAAATATTAATTAGACTAAATTATGCATCTTTGCTCAACAGTAATCATTTATTACTCAAAAAAAGCATTACACATGTTAATTATAAGCAATTGAAAATCTACTGAAAATTGAAAAAAAAGTAAACATTGATTCTACTATAATTGTTTTTGACTACTTTGTAATTGCTAGATTACATAGCTTTTGAGAGAAGCAATTAACCTAGAGGAATATTTGTATCATTGGAAGAACTTTAATTTGTTAAAGGCACAAGGGTTATACTAGGAAATGTTCACATATTCTTTAAGGAATGAAAATATTCAGGACATTTGAAGGTTTCATATTTGAAATACCCTATTCTACACAAAACATTTCATTGATTTTTTTATTCATTACACAATACTACATATGTATTCATTTCATATTTTGCTGCATACTACATTTGGAAATACTGTCTGTAATATTTTGAACTAAAGACAGATAGATTTTTCTGCTTTGAATGGAGCTCTGATGCTGAGTCTTGGTGTGATTTATTACATGCATACTGACTGAGTAGACTTACTGCAGCTAGTGATAGATCCTCAGGACATAACTTTAACTCTTCTCTGACTTTGCAATCAAACATGCAGTTTTACTACTAATGATGCTCCCTAGGCTACAGGAATGTGAAATGGGTATTTTCACATTCCCTTTCACATAAAGGGAAGTTGCTAAATAACATTAAGAAAATTGCTACAAAAGCAAAGTTAATGATCTCAGTTGGTACCATTTAGCTAAGGCATTTAAACTAATAGCAGCATCAGGTAGAATTTACTGTATTTCTGCAGCTCTTTCTCTATGCTTTGCTGGAGACATCTTCATTCTCCAAACAACAATAACAGTTAGTGTTTTCATTCCTCCAATGACTTCACAAAACTAGCCAATTAATACGCCACACCATTGTGGACTGATTTTTATTCCCATTTCAGTATTAACAAAATAATAAGAAAATAATGTGATTTAATTGGAAAACAAAATAAATACATTGAGAGAAATAAAATAGTGAAAGTCATTGTTATTAGCAAAGCAGCATCCTTCGTTTTGCATCTCATATTGTAAACAAGTTTTTTGCAGGTACCAAATACTTGAGAAAGTCTTAAACTGTGCTTTTATCATTCTGGAATTTATTTCAGTTAATGTTGCAGTGGGATGAATGTTTGTATTTCCCTAAAATTTATGAGATAAAACTTTAGCCTCTGTGTGATGACATTATGGAAGAAGACTCTCAAATCAATTGGGTCAAGAAGGTTAAGCCCTCATATTTGGTGATATGATCTTTATGAAAGAGACTCTAAAGAGCTACTTCACCCTTCCCATCAGGCCAGGACCCAACAAAGAGTCTGCAACACATGAGCCAGAAAGAGGGCTCCTACCAGACTCTCAACTTTTCAGAGCCTTCATCTTGGATTTTGCAATTTCCAGAACTATGTGAGAAATACGTTTCTGTTGTTAAGAGACCAAGTTTACAAAATTCTTTTAGAGCATACTGAAGGAAACAAGACAAGTGCTAGTGCACAATACAGACTCCCCAGAAGTGAGCAGCCTAGATAAGCTAACTAGATTGTTTTCTATACCTCTTAAATTCCTGCTATGTAGGAACTTTTTATTTTAAGAAAAAAGGAGGTAATAAAATGGCTTCTAGAAACTATTGTTTGGGTTTGGAATTGTGAGATTTGGTCACATCTTTTAGAATTAGTGCCGCTAACCATTGTGGCCATCACTTTTATACAGAGCTGCTTGAGAGACTACTCATGTGGAAGAGTCTTATGTGCCATCCACCCTCATTCAACGTAAGAAAATAGGTGAGTAAGGAGAGAAAAATGCTGTAGGAAACTGGTCTTTCCTATACCAGGGAAGCTAACGAGGGATTTTCCAAGAAGTGAGGCATATCTGTATTGTGTAGTGGTGAAGTGTGGAATAGTTTATGAAAGTTTGAGGGAACAGGCCACTGTGGAAATTGGATTCTTGTTTTTGGCCCTAAGGTACTGAGCCTCAGAATGCACTGATTCACTGATGTTCTTGTGCTAAGTTTCTGGAAGAATATTCGGGGCAAGTGTGTGGTCCTTGTTTACACTATTTGCCACTAAAAGTGTGGTGGTTAAGTTAATTGTATCAATTTGATTGTCAGGGAACTTTCCAGGCAATTAATGAGAAACACTTCTAATTATCTCTAGGTGGGTCACGGGGGCATAGCTTTAGGTTCCCTGTCTGGGCCCTCACCCCTTCCTCTGTAGCACCATCCTGCTCTGCTTCCAAACCATCATGATCTAAGCAGCCTTGTGCTGCTGTGTCTTTCTGCCATGATGTTTCTGCTTTGCAGAAACAACGACTGAATCCCTTTAAAACATGAGAAAAATTACATGCCTCCTCTTTTCAATTTTGGATGTTGAGTATTGACTCCCCAAAATGAGAAAGCTGACTAATATAGGAAGATCATTTAAGCAGAGACCAGAGCTCTCTTCCATTCTAGTGATATCCAAAGAGAAGAATGTTTCAATTTGTTTGTGGAAGGCGAGCTTGAAAAATGGTGGTAAGGAGGTTTACCTAGAAGGTATTTGAAAGAACCTCCGGTTTGTTTCAGGTTCTCCATCGACCGTGGAAAAGCAAATAAAATACCCTCCTCATTTATATTTACAGTTTCAGTGAAGATTCACAATAGATAAGTAGGAGCTGTGTAATGTCCAGGGTGTCAAATTCTGAGAAGGGACTGTGGGATAAAATCTAAACCAGACCAATTAAAGACAGAATTGCTCCATTAAAGGGGGGCTATTCAACATATTTTCAAGTCCTCTTATCTATGGGGTTATACAAATATTGCATGTCCCTCTATGAATACCTGAAAACATGGATAGTACCAAACACTATATGTGCAGTTTATGGATTATTTATATACCTCACAGCAATGTGCACAGTACCAGAGTTAATCTATTATGTGTGTTGCCCCAGTACACTCTTTGCATCCCTACTGTTGCACTTTTAGGCCATTAATAAGGAAAATGTTGCCACTTGGCCACAGAATGGCAATGTGTGACAATTAATTTGCTAATCAAGATGGCTACTATGTGACAGGCAACGGATGGGCAGGATGACATCATAGTCCATCGGGTCACTCAGAACATCTCACAGTTTGAAGCACCTGAATTGTTGATTTCAATAATTTTCTATTCAATATTCTTAGACTGGGTTTGACTGTAAGTAACTTAAACCACAGAAAGTGAAAGAACAGAAAAGACCGATTAATGGATCTGGGCAGATTGAGTAATTTCACATTGACTGTTGAGAATACCAACCACCCCAAACTTAGAGAAGCAAATGGCACCCCCATGTGATAAAGAATTCCTCAGTAATACCAGTACAAAATAGCCTGGGTTCCACACTCTCCTGCCTGATCCATAGTGCAGGACAAGCCAGTAGGTGAGTGAAGTGGGTCAGACAGTCCACGCTCCAACATGGCTTGGCAAGAAGTACATTTTGAATTGTTTTCTTTAAAGGTATTTTTCATAATTTTATTGTTAGCACATATTTGCTACACATGATGAATACATCCCTTGTGTGGAGTTGCTACATGTACATAGCACAGCTTAATTATTTTTCCCATCAGTTTCCCCCTTCCCTGCTTCTCCAATTGTCTCTAAAAAAGTTAACAGGAAAGATATGAAACTGGGTGACAATACTGTTAAAACATGTACTATATATACAACAAAACAGAGACCTGATAATTTACCTTTGAAACAAATGATTAGGAAAACTTGTCATTTTATTTTGATTCTCTATTTCCCAATGGGTTCTAAGATTTCTTACTAAACTGGCTCTATTTTATTTGTAGTTAGTTATTATTCTTTTATTCAATAAAAATAAGCAGCAATCGGTAGTTGGAAAATTTCCAAGAGAATATTCCTTTAACAGTTTTCTTTGGAAGGATAATTAATGTTTATACCCCAGGTTTACATTGACATTAAATCCATTTGGCTTAAAATGAATGAATCAAAAATAATTTTGTGATAAAAAACTGAAGTCTTTAACAGAAAACAATATTTTGATCTATACTGCTGTTATCTATATTGCTGTTATAGGACATCTCTCCAGGAAAAAGATCAGCCAATAGAAATTTGATATTTAAGACTGACTGAATTGGAGGAGGCAGGACAAGGGAAATGGACGTTGAAGACCACAGATAATTGGGAGTACTGATCAAACCCTACCATAAAAGAACTGGGTAGAGAAAGGAAGCAAGAAGTAAATTATAAAAAGACATGAGTTTTGGTGAGAGAGCAAAGTTGGGTCTGCAGGGGAATTCGTTCATCCTTCAAGAGGATGATCTATGTCCAGAAAGCTTCAGAAAAATAACAACAACAAAAACAGTAACAGAAAACACATGATCTTCTGGAAGAAAAATGTGCCCATCACACAAATATAGACAAATGGGAGCTGTAGAGGAAAGGAGGAATGGTACTATAATCCCTTACACTTTATTTGAATTAACTCAATAAATTAAACTTTCAAGTTATTGATGTAAATAATGTTTATGAATAATAAACCATGCTCATGGGTTAGAGAGGAGTTTAAGTAACATAATCCATTAAACATTTCCTGCAATCATCAAATGCTGTCAGAATGGAGGGATTTTATTGAGTATAGGCCAAAGAATTTTTCTCTAAAATATGAAATTAAAAGTTGAACAAGTGGGTTCGACTATATTAAATTCACTCTTCACTGGGGAAACTGAAGTTCCAAGGTGACATTTAGTAATATTTAACATTAACCATTTCACTTGGAGTGTGACCACAGAATCAGGATTCTGTCTGAGTTGACTATTTTGGGAATTCACCTGTTTCCACTATGTAAGTATTCCATTAAGGAAACACCACTTAAGAGAGAGATGTGTTATGAAAGGGAAAAAGAAATCACTTCTTATGGCCAGATTAAGTAATAACGATGATTAACAGATTCTCAGCTGAAAAAAATATATAGATAGATAGATTGGTCTTATCTGTGGCCTAATGAAGGATGCAGCTTCTGGCTCATTTTTATGAAAGCTCAGAATTGTTTTCCTGCACTGGAGAGGGCTCCACTGATGACCCAGGTGGCAGCTTATTGATTTTTATGAGTAAATGAGTCGCTGCAGCTTATATGCATAACTAGTCTTAAGTGCTTCCCTGAGTGAAATTGACAGTTCATTTTATTTGGTTTGCACAGTCTCTTACTTTACACATCGTGTCCCTTACTTTATACATCTTATAAGCAACGTGAGAAGAAGTTGTTTATCTGCTATTTACTTCAGACAGGCACTGTTTGTTCTCCTGAGCTGTGAATTGACTCCAGTGAAGGGGTGGAGGGTGGACTAAAACTTTCCTAGCAGTAATATGATTTCTTCATGCAAGCCTTTGTAGAAAAATTGCTTCCTAAATTTTATTGTTCTTTTAAACTTGTTTATACAGATATTGTCAGTGACATACCTTTCCCCCTGCTTTCCACAGGAACCTGAATGTGAACTGATACAACAGAGACTTCGAACTTGATCCACCCAGTTACCCTGGACACAAAATAATTACTTAGAGATTCAAACTAAAGTAAGATGAGTTGACTGCACTACACTTTAACACTATGGTGCCAGATCAAATATAATATTTTGAAACAAGAAATGATGATTACGTGTTTTATGTCTTGTCTTCTCTGTTCTTCATAATTAGGAATTTGATGAATGATCTCAAAACTCTAGTCTTCTTTCTACCACTGTCCTATGTTAGTTATCTATTCCGGTTTCCTTGTTTCTTTTTCTATATAGATTGTTTTAAATCATTTCACTCTCTATTGTGTAGATAGTTCTGATCCTTCTGCTAATACCTCAATAGCTGTTCAAGGTGTTAGATGACAAATCAATAACATGTCAAACTCTAAAATTCCCTGAACCTTATCTTCCTTATGGAAAGCCATTACTAGTTTCTCTTGGTGGAAATCTTTAACTATATCCATAATTATCCTGCTGATTCTATTATTTGGTCCATGTATACTTAATGGTTCCTTTGACTTTGTCTCCTCCAGACTTAAAATTGTAGGGACATCCACCATGAAAATACCTGCTGTCTATGAAAGGTCTGTATATAGCCCCTCTGTAGAGTATCTCTGACTTCCAATCAACAACTATGGCTCCCTTAAGCCCATAGAATCCAGATCAATCTTCGCCTATTACTGCCTCACATCTGTTTGGGGGTACTTCTTCAGAAGGGGGACTATTACAGCCAGATGAGTTATACAGAAATATCATAGGCAGGCAGATGGGGCTGGGACTTTGAAGGAGCCGGTACAAAAGATGAGATTCCTTGTAACTATGGGGGAAAACAAAGAGCTGCTGCAATGGGCCAGCCCTCAAAGCAAAAGATAACACAAATCACCTAAGTATAAACATTAAGGATTGATTTCCTAAATGGGTATGAGATCATTTTGAGGAAGCAGGAACCACTAACCCAACCCCTACAGGCAAAGGCCCTGGCCACTCTCACTTTCCCATTTGATGCCGACATAATTGATTTTACCCGAGCAATCACATTTGTAACCTTATTAGTTGGCCATAGTTCATCCCAACTTGTGAGTTCCATATTTTTCCCCACCTTGGACTCACTATACCTTGTGGTTTTGCTCCATAAAACATCCCTAGAAAAGGCAAGTCCTTTGGCAACCCACTTGGGACCCTTTCTGTCTCTCAGGAAAAAGCTTTCTCTTAGTAAATATATTCTGCCCTTTAAAAAATAAACCAATCATTTCATTCTCTTTTCTCCTAATTACCTAGATTTCAAATCTTTATCATCTGAGTTTCCAACTCTGTGCTATCACTAGATACTATTGTCTTTTATGTTTCTAATGTCACAGTTTTAATAAAATTGAGTTTATATGCCATATAATTCACACAAGTATGCTAGAGTTTAGGAGGATCTGGTGAACTCACAAAGCTGGACAATCATCAGTGCTCTACAATCAATTTTAGGGCATTATTTTCCCCGAAATCTCATGTTTTAGCGGTCACTGTCTTCCATCTACCACCCAACCCTGCTTCCTGGAAATTGCTAATCTCTTTTCTGTCCCTATAGTTCTGTCTGTTCTTAAAGTTTATATAAATGAATCATATATTTAATTTTTGGTGTTTGTTCACCTTTTCTTTAGCATATATTTTTCAAAATTTGTCTGTTTTTAGTATGTTTCAGTGCCTCGTTATTTTATCTTATTATATGACTATATACCACATTTTATTTATCTACTCATGTACTTCTGAGTTTCCTTTTTCTCTCTTTCTCTCTTTTTTTCTTTGTCTTTTTTTTGATATTGTGAATAAAGTTTCTAGAACATTTTTCAGAAGATTCTGTATAGTGTATGTTTTTATTTGCATTGTATATACATAGCCACAAGTGGAAATTCTAGGTGATATGACTTTGTGTGTAACCATTAGAGGGGCTCCTAGGCAGTCTTCCAATAAAATGTGTACCATTTTTTATGCTGAGACCAGGAATGAAAGGAAGTTTCAACTTCACTATAGCGTTCCTACACTTAATATTATTTATCTTTTGGCTATACCCAATTTCATACATGTGAAGTGATATGTCACTGTGGTGTTAATGTGTATTTCATGAATAGATAATGATGTTGGATATATTTTTAACATATCTGTTGTCTATGTGAAAATTTTAAATGAGAAATATATAATTTAATTCCTTGATTATTTAAAAGTTAGTATTTTTGTTATTAATTTGAGAATCCAAATATCTATAGAGAAGTAAATTGTCTTACAAGATATATGTTTTCCACGTATTTTCTGCCATGGGGTATTGTCTTTTCTTATTTTGAATGGTATCTTTTTTGCTTCTTTTAAAGAGAGTAAAATAACAATAAAAGAGTTTCAAAACTGGTTAGTAGGGAGTTACAATAACACACTGTGTATTGTTGTCTGCATAGTAGTTATTCAGAGTACAAGACATTGGCATTTTACCTTGCCCAAACAATATTAGCACAAATCTTTCTTTTCAATGAACTAGGAGAAAATAGCTACATAACTATCTTAACTATCTCATGTGTACATATATTTTTTTTTTCTTTTACCCTTCCTCCCTTTCCCCTTTCTCCATCACAGTTTGTCTTTGCTTTCGAACAGTTTCTGAATGGCATCCTTTGGAGCATACACTTTTAAAATTTGAGGAGTTCTAATTAATTTTTTATTTCGTATCTTGTGTTTTTATGCCATATCTAATATGGTTTTGCCTAATTCAAAGTTGTGAAGATTTACTCCTAGAATTTTGTTTCTCTAAGTGATTGATAGCTTTAGGAATCACATTTATATCTATGAAACACACTGAGTTACATTTCCGTGTGTGTTATACTGTAAAGGATCTACATTTGGAAATTCAGTTGTTCCAGCACTATTTTGTGAAAAGATTGTTGTAGCCCTGTTACGTCTTCTTCCTTGGCACTCTTGCTGGTCCTGCCCTGTATATCTTACAGTAACTTTAATTCTCCTACCAGATATGCGAAGTTGCCAGTTTCTCCTTTATTCTCAACTCATTAAATATTCTCTAAAAATAATAATCAGACCTTTTAAACCAGTGATATGATCACCTTATACTCTAAAATATCCTTTCTTTCATCTGTGTATAGGATAACTATATAATTTATCAATTAATGCCTTAAATTCTATGACTGAAACTGTTACTACTAATAATTTTTCAGTCATAATAGATGTTAACCTAAACTTTAGGGAAATTAGAAATAATTCAGTTTTCCAGAAGATCCAATCACTTCTCTACCCAGCAACTCTTGCAGCATTTATATATGCTTCTTCTGGTTCTTGCATCTTAAAATGATATGCCTCTGGTAGTACCTTTTGTGATGTCAATAATAGGAAAAGTTCTTTTCCTCACAAGTCACATTAAAAAAAAATATTTGTCTATGCTTATTTTCTCCATGATTACACTTATTTTTTGCACTCTCCCAGAAAAATATATTTTCTAAGTTTACCAAACTACTCCATGTTACTAAATATGTGATATCTTTCAATGTTCCCCTTACCTCAGCTCTTATTAAAATTAGCTCATCTTGCTTGATAGGACAAGAGTGCCTCAGGAATATTTTTATCTCAGCTTTTATCTTCAGTTGGAATCATCTTCCAAATACTCAATTCACATCTAACTGAGGACTCAACATCTTGACACAGATATTTTACAAACATTTCAGCTCAATATTTAAAAGCCCAATTCTTACTTTCTGTACAATCCTTGCTTTCAATGCTTTTTCTCAGTAAAGAGTATATCCATTCAGTCAGTCATGGAAGTAGATAATTCATAAATATTCTTTACATCCAGTATGCAATTAATAATTCTACATGTGTATGTATATGAATAGATGTAGACACATACATAAGCATATGTATATCCATTATGGGCTCTTCCCAATTCACTCCATTCTCTACAAGGCTCCCTTAAAAATAATTTCTAATTCAAACTGTTGGTAGGATAAAATATATTAAAGCATGAGTATCATGTTAAAGAATGTACATGGTTTTACCTCTACCTGTCACCTCAGCTTTATCTTTTCTTTGCTCTATTGTCCAAATTTCTACTCTTTCAATTCTTTGAGTTATCTGAACAAATGAACACTTTCCTCCCAACTGTAAGGTTTATTGAAATGCTTTTTCCTTTGCTACATTCCAGCTGCATGTAGAAAATAACCTCTTGATATGGTCTGAATAAGTTCATGTCCCTCATTGTTAATATGTCGAAATCTAATCTAGTATGTGGAAATCTAATATGTGATGGAGATTAGGTAAGGTCTCTGGAGGGTGATTAGATCATAAGTGCCAAGCCCCCTTTAGTTTTGAAGGAAATTTATGCCCTTACAAAAGAAGTCTCGGAGAGATTTCTCTCATTCCACCATGGGGGAATAAGACCAGAAGGTGCTGTCTGCATTCAGGTACTCAGACCCACGCTGAGTATGCCAGCGCCTTGATTTGGTCTTTCCAAACTTCCAGTATGGCGAGAAATAAATTTCGGTTGTTTATAAGTTAGTTAGTGTACATCAGCTTATTATAATAATCCAAGTAGCTAAGACATCTCCAATTGCTTTAATTTCTTAGTATAAACATCATTCTCCCTAATCTAGCCTCGACTAGATCACATCTCTCTTGGAGTCTCTCCAAGTATTCCATACATCCCTCCATGAAATACTGAAAAACTTTAACAACCTAGTAAATTACATAATAAGTAGCTTATTATGTGTTTCTGCAATAAAATATGAGTTTGAGGAGGAAAGAGACCATGATGGTTTGTATTATTCCCTTTTCAAGGAGAAGCACATTATCTAACCTGATAAAGGGAATGCAAAACGTATTTCCCAATTGAGTGAACAATCTTGCAATCTACTTCACTAACAATTCTATCTGATTTATAAGTCTTATTTAAGGAAACAAATGACAAAATTTAGAGACAAAACGAAAATCTAAGAAAAATTCTAATATGGGAAGTCTTTTAGAATAAGAGCTCATCCGTGATAAGAAAATATACACAGTAAGAAATTATTTAATGTCTCACAAAAATGAAGAATCTTCAACCCACCATATTCTGTTTAAATCCTCCAGTAAACCTGCTTCCCTTCTCTTTGTGCTTTTGGGGTAAATTTTGGTGACAGGTTTACATCAAACCCTTTATGTTGATTGACACAACCTGTTTACTCCAGTGCTCTATTGTTACTGGAACCCTCAGTTCATGTTATTCTATGATTAGCTTGCTGATGCCTAGTCCATGATAAAGTCTTTCCTGTTTTTTCTACTTTTAATCTTTCTTCAAATTTAATCTTAGTCTCTTATCTGTCTCACCATTCCTTTACCTATCCCACCCAAAATGAACAGTAACTAACATTCCTGAGTAATTAAACATTAAAATCTAAGATAGGGTTTCAGTTTTATGGCATGTACACATTGTTCTTGTAATAAAAGCTGAAACAAAAATCATTAAGTAAGAATATTTCCATTTGCAGTGTCTGGGCAGTAAAATAAACTTGATTTAATCATTTTTTTAATTCAGATGGTAATCTACACTGCTTCAACTCAAATTGCTGACTCCACTGAAATTTCTGTCATTGGATTGCTAAGTAGTGTTAAGGAGCTATAAATCTAATACTTCTCAGAATGCATGATTCCCAGGTAACTCTAGGTTAACAAAAATTCAGTAGATTTTGAGTAAAGAGACCAGGATTTAGGCAAAGTTCAACCACCCAGATATTGAACCTGAACTTCACAACTGTCTGAAATTTCTCATACAGTTTCCTTGCCTTTGTTCACAAAATCAAAAGGAAAATACCTATTAGAGTGAGTCAATTTAAAAATTTAACTTAATCACATAGCTAAAAGCATATGGCAAACAGTAAAATCTCTACAATTGTTAGTTTAATGCAAATCATATTTAGAATTCTGAATTTGTATAATAGTAATAAACCTATTAATGAAGATACTTAAGAGATTTGATAGACCCTTTCTTGCCAGCAAATATCCAAATGTTTGAATTTTAATTGAAAAAAGCTTTTAGCAAAATAATCTATCAATGCATCTAGCCATCAAAGTATCTCTCTATGGAAATACCTATTAAATGTGAGTTCTACCATAAATATTATGAAGTTTCTTAATGCAGAGGTTGGCAAACTTTCGCAGTAAATAACCAGTTAAATATTTTAAGATTTGCATGCTAGGTTATTTGTTGTCTGTTTAGTTACTCAGCTCTCTGGATCTAGCAGTAAACTACTTATAAACAATACTCAAAATAATGAACATGGTGTGTTCCAATAAAGATTTATTTGCATAAACAAAAATTTTAATTTCATAGGGTTTTTTTACATATCATAAATCCTTGGGAAATTATTAAGCTATGTAAACATATTAAACACCAAAAATCCACTTACAGTCCATATGAACATGGATGGAAGAGATGATTTGGTCCACATGTGGTAGTTTTTAACTAGTCACACACTATTGAAATATGGTGTTTTTTGACTGTCAATCTTTCATTACTCCTAAGCTTCATGAATACAGGGTTTTTAATGTGTTTTATTCACTGATATATTTTCAATGCCTTGAACAGAGACTTCCCTAAATTAGATCATGAATATTGTGAAATCAATGAAACATGGATGAATAGAATGTTTTTCTTCAAAGAATTCTCTTTATGATAGGAATTTCCAACACTACCAGGATTTTAAAATGTTTTGCATATATCCTCATAGGTGTAGAGAACTGAAAATTTCAAAAGGTGAATTTTGATTCAAAAGATTGACTCTTAAGTAATGTGACAATTTAAGACATAGTATGAAGAGAAAGGCTTTACCTATAAGTCAAAGGCTAATTACCTAGTCTTTCATGTGGATAATGGATATATAATTATACAAAGAGAGATAACATTACATAAAATCTATACATAGATTAGTATCCATATGGACATACATAATTGTACATATGAATTATATATACATACTCATACATATAGATTATATGGGTATGCTTTCCATAACTCTTGAATAGACATATATTAACTATTTTGATAACTATAATTCTACATGATTTATATAAATTATTATGAACATATAAATCAAATCTATGAATATAAATCAGATCTTTGACTCTCAAACTTTAAACAAATGCTTAATCAGAATAGCTAAATACTAATAACACCAATTAATCAAAAGTAAAATATTCACCTTAGAAAACTAACACTATTAAAATCTCAAAGACTAATTGCTTTTATTTTTAAAATACAGTGGAATATACTTATTTTAGGACAATGTCAAGTATCACGCTGAATGTATGAATTTAGTCAATAAACATAAGGTTAAAACATTTATAATAAATCATAATTCCTATTGGTAATTAGGGAAATGAGTGTTTTTGCATACTAATATCTACATAACAATGTCTCAAAAATACTGAAATAAATGTGTGTGCTTCACCTTCAAACTTCTACTTCTAAGATAATCTCCAGTCTTTTTACAATGGATATAGTATATTATAGATCAAGTGCCCATGCATAATTTTATAGAAAAGTTAACAGAGTTTCCATATGCAAGTAATTTTTTGATCAAAGATGAATATCGAATTATAACACATCTTAAATGGAGGCTAAGAAATAATCATACAGCAGAGATACTTTTGTAGTACTTATTTAAATAATATCAGCAAAATATCATAATATAAAATTACAAAATTATTGTTATAGTTGAGTGCTTCACGGGAAAAATTTAATCCACTTCTTAACTCAACTTAATTAATTGGCTTTTATTTTATTTGCAACCAAATCTGACTAACATTTTGGCATATTTCGTGCATTAGAGCTGTTGTTAGTCATGGTCTTTATGTGTTTGCTCTCACAGCTGGAAAGCTTAGAAAATTCAATACTTGTCTCTCCTTTGACTTGGAAAAATGCATTCAAATTAATGGGTTAAATTCAACTGATCAGTATGAGAAATCACTTAAAAATCTTTAGTTGTGGCCTCCAATTCTCTTTCTAGTAGGCAGAATATCTTCAAGTAGAATGAAAGAATAAGAAAACCAGTTACACCCAATATACATGGTACACAATACAAGAAGAGTAGATGAATTATGAAAATGTACAGGTCAATTAGTTCATAAGTTACATTTTGAGTCAAAAATTTAGTACAACTGCTATCTCTTTGCTTGGATACTGTGCTTCCTTTCATGCCATAAGTTTACAGATAGTCATCCATCTCCCAATTTGAACATGATCAATGACTATAAAACTCAGCAGCCCTCTGCACTGTTTCTCTGTATTACATTAGCACTTGTTTGGACCGAGCATGCAATGTTCTGTAAAACCAGCCAGTGTAAAGAGAAAGTGTGTTTATTCAATAATACAAGAATTAGTGATTATTGTAATATTCAAAAACATGAAACGTATAACTTAGAAAAACCCCTCTCTATATGTATTATGCATAGACACATAAACACACATCCTTGGAAAATCATGTTGAAAATAACTTGGTGTCTGTCATTAAAATGACTTTCTCAGCACTTGTACACACACACACACACACACATACACACACAGTTTTTCTACAAAAATCAGAGCAGTTTAAAATTGTTTCTTGCCTTTTCCTTATACGTATTTGACCTTATATCTTTAAAAGTGCTCCATGCCAGTATTTACACCTCTTTGAAATTCACTGTTAAAGATATAAAGTACAATTTACTCAATTCCATCCTTATTTATAAACATTTCAGGTTGTTTTGCATTTCATAGCATGATACACTAGACTGCAGGAAACATTCTGCCCATGTATCTTGCATACCATATATAATAACTTCTATAGGATAGATTCCTGGAGAGGAAATTCTAGGTTAAATGGGATGCACAGTTTAAATAGGAAAATAGGCTAAATGTTTCTTCAAAAGTACTTTACCTACACATATGGCTTATATTTATGCCAAAGCTTCATACACTCATAGATGGGGCTTTTTAGAACTGCTGGATCTAGTTAAAAATCTAAAAATAATTCAGTGATTGACATTACCAGGGTTCTGGGTGGCTGAGTGGATTTACAGACGCTCTACCCTAGGTTTAGATGACACCACTGTAAAGGTTTGTAGCGTGTTCAGAATAAAAAGAAAAGGCAGACTTATTGCTGCAACTCCTGCTGCTCTCTGCTTTCTGCCTCACCTCCCACTGATGTTTCTTCTCCATGATCCCCCCTCAGCCATGCCAGTCTGCCTTGGAACCAGCTGACTAGGGACTGGAACCTCTACAAACTGTCAACGAAATAAAATCATTCTTCCTTTAAATCTGAGTGTCCAGCATGTTGTCTCAATAAAAGGCAGACAACATCTTTGAATTTTATATATCTTCATTAGTATCAGGTATTATTATTTTAGTTCATGGTTAATTATATGGATTCAAAATACAACACAATTGCTTATCAGCATTTCTTAGAATATTAGGTCAAGCACTTAGCAATATACTTTGGAAAATGTCCATGAATCTTGATCTCTAGAGTACTTACTTCTTAATTGCTACTTATTTTTGTATGATTATCTTTCTCTCACTGTTACATAGGTGATGATTCTATGTCAACTATGTTTGTTAAGATACATTCCCTTATCATTTTTGCATTTTTACTTACATTTTCTGTTGAAGAATATTTAATATTAGCCAATCTGTCAATATTTACATCATAGTCTTTGAGTTTTTGTTCTTCTTCAGGAAGGTCTTCCTTACCACATACTCTGCAATCACACTTCTCTGCAATATTTTAACCTTCTAAATGTGCTTGCTTAATTTTAGCTCTTGACTTCATCTGACATGCATGGTTAAATAATCTCTATCATGTGAATGTGGGTGGAATAAGGAAGATGTTTATTTATTTACCAGTATGAAAATAGTATTCAAGCAAGCACCACTTACAAAATAACTTTCCTGTTAAAATGCCAAATAAAATGGATGTAGAGAAAGGCAGGAAAAGAAAGAAATTGAAATGTGTTATGTACAGGAACCAATTCCCAACAGTGAATATAATCATTATGTATTGGAAATACATACTAATAAAAGTCAAAAATAAATAAAGTTAATCAAAAGAAATTAGTACTAAAATGTCAAATTTACTATAAACTATATTAATGATAAAGACTTTAGTAATTGACTATATTCCATAGATCCACATTTCAGCATGTTTCTTATTTTTGTTATGAAGTTTTATTTTTTCATAAAATAAAATATAATAAAGTTTAGTAAACTTTTGAGGCATATAGCAAAGGGAGAGCATCATCACTTTTTTTTGGAAAATTGCCTTTATTTGTTTATATTTTCTTTTTTGTTTTGTTTTGTTTTATTGGTACCAGGGCTTGAACTCGCAATCTCGCTCTTGCAAGGCAGGCACTTATGCCACTGAGCTAAAACCCAGCCCTGTTTATATTTTCTTATTCATATAATGAGGCATTACATTTGCATATAATGAACAAAGATAATCTTTCCAGATACAGGGCTGATATCATACTAATTCAGATTTTTATAACACGAGTAGCAGCATTGTTATACTTGATCTTGTGGCTTAGAAGTCTTTGGAACTGGTTTTCAGGAGGATTTCAGGAAGGTTTAGAGATGATTGCTAGAGAAGTTTTTGAAGTGAGCATGATGGTGATTCTGGTCAGAATCCAGAAGACTAGAGTGCTGATAAGGAAGCAGAGAGTAAGGACAGGATGTAGAAATAAGTGCTACATTGGGTGTTGGAATATAGGTTAGGTGTGTTATATTCTGGCAGGAACTTGTCTCTAAACTTTCTCCATTTCTTAAGGCTCTGAGAGAGGTTCTATTTAAAGATTATGAACTAAATCTATAGAATTTCCTGGAAGTCCAAATTCAGGTACAGCATGAATAGTACTTGCTGCTTTTAGACAATTATTCAGTGAGAAGGAGTAAAAATTCAAAATGAGTGATTTGAAAATTTACAGCTTAGTCAAAAAGGAAGCACCTCCATAATTGGGGCCATAAAGCCTGTTGTTGCTAAAAGGATTATCATTAGAAACATGCCTAATATTTTGTGTGAGGACAATTGGAAAGATGGTTTGAATCTATACCAGGAATCAGCAAGATGGCACATACTACAGGCTGAAGGGGTCAAAGTTGTAAACCTTCACATCGAGGAAAGAGTCCCAGGTAGCCCCAGTTCATTTTGGACTTCCAAGAGAGTTCTTTTCCAGGGTTCAGCTATCCTGGTACTCGTGGGCCATGTCAGCCACGTCAAGGGAGACTTAAATACTGTTTATATTGGTGGCAGACCTTGGCATCATCCATATGCACTACTTTTTCTGGCTGTGTTTTGTTTTATAATTTTCTTTGGGTTTTTGGCATGCATAATGCAGACGTTATGGGGTCATGGAGACTTTCATCCTGATTTCAGAAGAAAGTCATGAAAAATGTAGCACCTGAAGTTATAAGAGTGAGACTGAAAGTATAGTAATGAACCTGGGAATTTAGGAATGCCAGGAACATATAACGTTAGCTGAAGAAAGCCACATGACATGAAAGGACCCAAGTGGACTGTAGATAACAAGACCACAGAGGTGGGCATATCCAAGTCAATGAGAGCTCACATCTTAACTTGTCCTGAATGCTGTATTTAGACCTATAAAGTTTAACATTTGCACGACTTGGTTTTAGTCTTACTTTGGTCACAATAATTTTGATACCTTAATCTCTCCCTTTTGGAATGGAAATGTTTGGCTTGTGCAATTGTATATTGAAAGTATCCAACTTTCTTTTTTATTTTTTAGCAGCTCACAGTTAAGACTTTGCCTTTTGTCTCAGAGGACTTTATGGCCTTGGTCCTTAAGCAATGTTACAATTAAGACTGTGGTGACTTTTAGTAAATACACTTAGCATAATGAACTACGCTTGTGTCTTTGATCCTTAGTAGAAGAATACTACAGTTCAGATACAAAATGACCACCAAAGTCTCAGGTTCAAGGCCAGAGTGGATGTTCACTACTGTCATGACATGGAAGGGTATATTCTTGTCCCTGGCTTATCCCTTTTCTCTGTTTTCTGGATGACATGGGATATGCAGTTGTTTTCTGCCAGGTCTATCTACCATACTATGCCTGTCTTGAAGCCAACAGTATTTGGACTGAACCTATGTGTTCAAAAAGCCATTTATCCTTCAAATTGTGTGTCAGATATTTTTGTTACAGTGATGTGTCAGTAACAAAGATACCATGTCTAGACAGAATGTTCTAGAATAATATTTTATTATATAGTATATTATCTACACATTTTCATTATTCTATCTTAATTGGAAACTAATTTTCCACTACGAATATATATGTCCAATCAATTCTTCTGTATCCGTGTTTAAAGTTTCTAACATTAGAGCCCCAATCTTTGTACTCATAGTTGTATAGATATTGGAAACTCATTAAATGTCAAAAAACCACATTGCCTTTTTCTTGTCCCTCCCATTCTCCTTCCTTTGAAATGTCTTCTCACCAGACCTCCTTTTACAGGGTAGGCCTAGGTGATCTTGTTTCTCCTTAATAATTCACTCTCCTGGTCAAATGTGTGTCCTTAGTCTAAGCTCACCCTTTCAGACTCTTCCTTTGAGTAATTTATAACTAGAAGACTGAAAAACTGAGACAGTCAGATTCATTCCAGTGGTAGAAATGAAAGATGTTTTAAAACTAGGCCTAATTAAATCACACACAATTTAAAAGTGTGAAGTACATGAAGTCAAAGATAGAAAATGACTCTGAAGAAAAAAACTGGAGAGGAAAAGAAAACTTATGGAAGTAGGCCTACAAGGGTTAAGTAGCGAAGATATGATAGCTTTGACTCACAGCTTTTCATTTGGGTATGAATTAAATTTTTTTTTGCTTTGTTTTTAGCTTTGGCGGCTTTCCATGGAAATATACCTGACACTCCTGTGCACTATCATTGAAGATCTTATTAGAGCTCTAGACTAGACTTTTCATCCTTATAGTAACATCTTGAGTATATTAGTCAGGTGTTAGAAGAATAAAGAAATACAGAGACTGGGTCTTGAAGAATGTCACAAGTTGATAAAGACTCTATTAGAGTTGAAAATCATTATGACAGAAATGATAAAATAATTTGGAATCTTTGAGGATGAGTAATGAAAGAGTTGATCACAATAATTTTCTTAGATGACCCAAAGCCTTTTAAATTCTTCCTAGCAGTAAGCCATAAGGCAAACGGGACTTGGGGAAAATACCTGAAATAAATATGGGGACCAGACTGTTGTATGCTAGGGAGGTGCACACCAACAAGAGGCAAGATTAATCAGAGGGACCTGAGGCAGAACCTGATGGAAGTATTTCGAGAATTCCCAACAATACAGTGCAGCAGGAGTGAAGGAAACAAGAAGCAATGTGTCAGAAGAGGAAAAATCGAGAGCCCAACCTTATGGGGTTCTTTGTCCTGCTTAAAAATCTCAACCTTAATGCTAGTAACAATGAGAACTAATAGAATATTCCTAATAGAGAAATGACATGACCTCAATTCAGCATTTAAAGATTCACTTTTAAATATTCTTTGGGGAGTCTCTAAATCATGAGTGCTTTTTATTTACATTGTTTTCTACATGGTTTATCTCTCAGTCATTGCCAAAAGAACCCTGAGAAGTTGTAGAAATATGCAGGTACAGACACAAGGCCCAGCTGTTTCTTCAGCATTGTGGAAAGGGAGGATACTTAATGGAGCAGAACCCCATGCTTCCAATCATGAATACTATTAAGTCATTTGCCACAGAGATCTCCAAGTGTGTGAAGATAATGTCACCTCAAGTTGTAGCTTAAATTACATACATGTAACCTATGTCAACAAAGAGTAATGAGATTATAAGATTATACAGGCATATATAAGAGCAAAGATTATGTACAAATAATGTAAAGCAAACACCGGATATCCTTCCAGAAATCTTCCACCCACTTTTCACACAAAAATTTAAGTAGCTGTTTAATAGCAAATTTCATGACATTATTATGAGCAAAAATTTGAAACGAAGAAAAATACTTCTTTTTCAGATTCACTACAATCAAACTATAAAGTAAAACAAATATTCAAGGAATATGATATAGAATTCTCGGCACAGAAATGACATGACATTACTGCTAAGTTCTGCGGTTACTTAAAATATTGCAGATTTTTAAAAATAAGACAAGACTCAAATATTTTCACAGCCAACAGATACCCGAGTTTAAAAGAGTGATGACTCTAATTTTGAGCTATGTAAATTTGTGATGTATACAAACTGCACAATGTAATCCCTATTGAGTACTATTATTGTGTTCTTCATTTATATTTTGAGTTTATCATGAAACCATGTGATATTTAAGATTTTGTCTCTGAATTATTTCACTTAATATTATAATCTCTAGATGCCTTCATTTCTCTACAAATGACTCAAATTTATCCTTATTTATGGAGGAGTAGTACTTTCTTGAGTATAAATATCACACTTTCTTTATTCACTGATGGATCGACAGACATACAGGCTCTTCAAAGATTTATATACTTATAAATTGTGCTGCTATAAACATGGGTATGCACTGATTACGATAATATGGCATCTTTAATTCTTCTGGGAAGATATCCAGAAGTCAGGAATGGCTGTGTTGAATGAAATTTCTATTTTTTTTAGTTTTTGATGAATATCCATACTGATTTCTATAATGCTGCACTAATTTATTTTCCCCAAAAATGTAAGAAGCATTCCTGTTATCTCAGCACTTTCACCAACATTTACTTTTATTTGACTTATGCTGACAGCTACTATTTCTGGAATACAATGGAATTTCAGTGTTGTTTTAGCTTGTATACCTTGAAAGGTCAGAGAAGTTCAACTTGTTCATGTATTAATTGGACATTTGTACTTCCTGAAAACACATGCATAGGCAAAACTTTATAATCAGATTCCCAATTGCAATGAAATAACACCAAGAATAAACAAATAGGACCATATCCAACTATAAAGTTCCTTTCTACATTCAAAAAAATCACCAACAGAGTAAAGGGATATTCTCCAGTTGGGAAAAAATTTTGCCTACTATTCTTCTGTGACAGAGGATTAATTTCTGTAATGCAGAAAGAACTCAAAATAGACCTCCCCCCAAAACCTAGGCTATCCCACTCCCACACTTTTAAATGAAGACAGTGAAGAAGGAGGTAAAAAATTTCAATTTAAGGAATTGTTCACATTCTTTTGAGAGAATGTGACTCATGCACTAAACATAAGCTGTTTTTTCTCTGTCTCAATCCTACAGCATCATGTAATCATAATGAGCAATAAGAGATGACCAGAACACATTTTTAATAAGTTCTTTTACCTCCACCTGTACATTGTTCAAACTTGTCTGTCTAGAAAAGTTCTGATAATCTATGAATCTCAGGCAGGGTCAGAAATGTTGTCTTGTGTCTTTCTCCCATGTTCCTGGTTAGTTTTTGACAGCTGTAGTAGTAAAACATATCTTTCTCTGATTATAGCCTGGAGAGTCTCCACATATAAGGACTGATGTGATTCTTTAGAGACCTGCATGTAATCCAAGGCAATGCCCCAAAATCAAAGTGCTTTATTTAATAAAATTTGAAAAATCCCTTTTCCATATAAAATAATATATTCTTAAGTTCCAGAAATCAGGATGTGAGCATTTTTAGAAGCTATTATTCTATCTACTGCAACTCCTGAGACTTGAAAACATCCACAATAGAAACTATAATGGGTTATAGAATTAACGACTTGTATAGTTTCTCTCCATGAAGATTCATCTTTGGAATTTAGTGCATACATGGGTCTATTTACCATATTTAACCTACTGCCTAAGATTATGACTTAAGAAATGGACCTCAATAAATATTTGATGAATAAACTTATGAATCAGTAATTTTTAAAACTATATATACTAATCAAATGAAGAACTATGAAAAATCAAAGAACATGTTAACATTTATTTTAGAAAAATTGTATTATAAATAAATAATCTGATAGGGATTTTGTACTGCATAAATATAAAGTGCTATATACTTCACATGACTTTGGTTAGTTATTTTTCATTTGTTTAAAATAAAAAAGCAAAATAGACTTTAAGTATGTTAATATTTTCACACTTAAATCATTTTTATAAAATGAGGACAAATATTTTAAATTTGTTATATGTATAGTGTGGAAGCTTAGGCAATGATTTTATGGATTTTCTTACTATAGATATTTAAACAACTATGAAGATTTTATTTATTTTCTGATATTTGTTCATATTTATTTGCTTTACTGTTATTCAGTAGAACGACTAGTACATGTTTAAACTATTGCCAGCAGCTATTGTCTTTACATAAAGGGATTTATATTATTTAAAAAATTAAATGGGCTATATTTTTCTCAAAAATAATTAGAAGTTAAATTCTTTCACCCTGTAGGATTTACTTTTAGTGTTTGCCATGTGGTTTTATAATACAATCTTTACATAAAATTTTAAATTTGATCACGTTTTAGCAATGTAAATGACCCTGTACAGCTAATGTGTTTCCCTGGGAAGGCATATGCTGAACAGAAAAAATAGCTAAAGGATCATCAGGTCTACCCAGCAACTCTCTTTAATTTTGCATAGTAGAAAATGAGTGAATTGTGTGACTTTGCAATGCACAGCATGGGGTGGGGGAAGCACTTGTGCCTTTTTAAATAGGATAAGAGAGTTCAAACTGTAAAGAATTAATTGTATATCACAGTATAAAGAAGTAACCATATTCATAATTTACTCTTTCCATCAGAATTCTGATGGGATTTAAATAAGAGCATTTATAATAATGAAATTTTCAGATGTTCTTGAGCGAAGTGTTGTTACTAAATCCTTTGCCTAGTGTTCAATATAGGCAAGAGCACTGATATTTAAAATAAAAATTAACTTCAAACAATTATAAATATTTTAAGTGTTTTGCCAAGATCAATGCATATTATTTTATCCCTCTCTTTTTGGGCCTATTTACTGCCATAAAGTTGAATAACAAGATAATTTTTCCTAAAATGCTATTATTTTAAAATGTTTGTCATATTTATTTTGTTCACTTGTCAACATTCTTTAAATATATGATTCTTAAAATTAGGTTAACCAAATAATGACTACCAAGGATTTTTATGTCTTAATATTTTTATTGGATTTCTATTTTTGCTAAGTCTTTATGGAATTTTGTTGTGAGTAATCGACACCTTTCTAGTGCAAAGCAATGCTGTCTGTATTTGTGTAGCTACCGACTAGAAAAATGACAAAATATATAATTACATTAAACAATTAGAGAAGAGAAATAATCAATATGAAGCAAGGATGACTAACAAGGAAGAATTAAAAGGAAATAAGATGTTATAAAAATACAGTATTCTGTTCAACTCCTTTCTTAGTAATTTTATATAATAAAAATCATTCACATTTTAAATATAAAGCTATTAATGGAGCATTACATTAACTGGACAATTTCAGTTAAAGAAAGGAAAAGTTTATTTGGAAAACTCATGGTGATAAAGTACTAATTTGCTTTTCAAAAATATAGTTCCAAATAATTTTGTTTTTAAAGGGAATGGAAATTTTTTCCTATAAAGCTGCTAATACATTTATTCATATTGTTTCTCTTGAAGAAATGATCAGCTCTACAAATGGCTTCTGTGTTTATCAAAAGGAAAAAGACAAAAAAAATCAACAATAGTGAGAAAGTTTTGAATAGCTAGATTAGCATTTTATTATGCCTTTGAAAGTTATTGATAGAACTATACATGTATCTGAGACTCAATTATTAAAATAAATTAATAAATATTATACAATCATATAACAATGTCTCTAGATTGCTTTAAAATGCTATATTTCAAGGTGCATTTTTAGAACTTAATGTCTAGTTAAGTAAGCTACCTATTTTTAGGTTGCTAAAGGCTAGTTTGTTCAGCCATTACATCCTTAAACCTTGACTATTAACATTCCATCCAAACTTTGCAAATCCAATAGTGTAAAAATATGTTAAGCAAAATTAAATATGAGGACACAGAGCAGCAGAACCTTGTTGAAGTGGGGAATTTAAAAATAATTAAAAATGGACATAAGAAAAACCTTCAGATAATGATTAGAGACATTTGAGAGGAAAGTATGACTAAATTCTTCTAGGGAAGAGCAATCAGAGATATGTTGCTCCCATGAGCTACAAATCTTAAAAATTGGGCTTAAGTTTGAATGGAAGGACAGTGTACAGTTTCTATTACCTTATCAATCATACATGAAAAAAGTAAGATATTCAAAATGAGCAAAATTGGCCCAATAACATCAACTGATGAACAAAAAATGAAAATAGATAAATTTAGAAACAACCCAAATGCCCAACAATCAATGAATGGATAAAAAAGACATGTTTTTATATGATGGAATACTATTCAGCCACAAATAAGGATAAGCTTGAGATATTTATAGCTAAATGGATGGACATTGAGAGCAAACCCTTAAGTAAAATCAATCAGACAGATATATTTAAACACTGCATTGTCTCCCTGGTCTGAGAAACTAAAAGTGTAAATAAGACCAAAAAATTTGTAATAGATATTGTGAAATAGGAATAAATTGTTCTAAAGAAAAGGGGAACTAGGGAGTAGGGGAAGGGGAATTGAAGGAAAGAAAAATAAAATATGAGAAAAGTATAAAATGAAAACAAAGCTTTGTAAATAAGGAAGGGAAGTGTGGTTAAAGGAAGAGGAGGGAAATGTGAGAAATGAAAGGAATTAAAATATAGCATGTACAGGCACAAATTCCCTATAATGAATGTTATCATTATGTATATCTAAATTGTATCAATAAACTTAACTAAATAATGTGGCAATTACATACATACAATAGAGTACTACTCAGCCATAAAGAAGGGTAAATGTGAGTCCTTTGAAAGAAAATGGATGCACCATGACACCAGTGTTAAGTGAAATAAATCAGATATACAGCCTTAAATATCACATGACTTTTCTTATGTGAGAAACTCAAAATACAAATAAAGAACAATATTAAGGTAATGAGAATTAGAGAGATAGATCATTCTTAAGTGGAAAGGAGACCAAGACATAGTGGGGGGAGGAAAGAAGGGGAATTAATGAAAAAAGAACTAAAGTGTATTATATACATAGGCCAGTCCCCAGGGAAGATATTCTTCATGTATCAATAAAAAAATAAATTTAAAAATGAGCAAAATTAACTCTACTGGGGATTCTAACTTGCTTTGAAATTCTTCACCTATTTATCAAGAATTCCAACTGATTTTTAAGAGATGTTTTTGGCTTCTCTTTGTTTCAACAATAATAAATGAAGCAATAATCTTAACCAGAAAACTCAAAAAACATCCACAAAAAATACTTTGACTTTCTTCTATAGTATTCTGCCAACCCTGTGATGCAAGACGATCTTAAAGAAAAAAAAGAAGTATAAAAATTGTATTATTATTATGTTGTGAGAAAGTAATGTCACCCATCTATGTCTCAGAAAACTATAGACTCTGAATAGGAAAAATATTGTTTGACTTACTGAAAATTTAAAGTTGTATATCAGGGCTGGGGTTTTAGCTCAGTGGCATAAGCGCCTGCCTTGCAAGCAGGCAGTCATGAGTTCGATCCCTGGTACCAATAAAAAAATAAATAAAAATAAAAATAAAGTTGTATATCACTACCTATTATAAAGCTGTTAGAAAAAACTCATGGTATACGGGATGTTGAATGATTTTATTTGTTAAATTATTTGCTATTAATAAATGATGATTTGGTCTTAATATTGAAGGAGAGAATTTAAAAAGAAAATAATATTATCTAAACTTAGTTTATAAAACTTAATATTTTGGTTAGTGTCCACTTGAGTTGAATAATTGTCATCTCTAACTTCAGTTCCACTGAACAAATTACCTTGGAGAATATAAGCTTCCTGGGAAAAATAAATCAAGTTTTTCAACTGTTTTCAATAAGGAAGCTTCTGATAGCTTATTAATAATAATTTAAAATGGTAAAGAACTTTGCTTTTGGCAAATGGATATTGCATACTATTCTCACTGACAATCTATACAGTCTGCCATAAAGAATATAGCAAATACACACACACACACACACACACACACACTTTTATATTAGTTTTTGCTGAATGTATATGTGTTATTTCTCAATTTATGTTGGGAATTTAAGGCAAAATATCACAATCCATGTTAAAATTTCCCATAGTGCGTGTACTAGTCATTTTATGTAGCTGTAATAAAATACGTGATATAATCAACTTATAAGTAGGAAAAGTTCATTTTTCCTCCCCCTTTCAGATGTTTTGGTCCATGGTCAGTTGGGCTTGTGAATGTGGGCATGTGATAGCATAGTTTAGCATGGTGGGAACACATGGAAAGGAGACTGCTCAAATCAGAGCAGTCTCAGTTAAGAGAGCTATAAGAAGGGGCCAGGTCACAACAAGAAGGACAAACCTAACTCTGTCAGTTTGGTCCATATCCAAAAATGTCCACTGCCTGCCAATAGTGCTGTAAGCTACAACTAAACTTTCAACACATGGGATCTTTTGGGCCTTTGAGTTCCAACAGCAGTGATTTTAACTTTTATTTATTAAGTATATTGGTACATTTTAAGTATACATAATGATAATTTTCATCATAGTGACTTTCACCTCTACATGACTTGGCTGTATTTTTCTTTTTTCTCATTCCCTTACCCTTTCTTGAACCCTGCTTCCCCTTATTTACTAAAAAAGTGATTTAATTTTAATCCATTTGACTTTTGGAAGAATTTCACTAAAAATTTACTTCTAGAAAGCTTACAGTTTTAATATTTACTACATAAATTTTTGTATAGTCTCATAGGCTTTGTCTTTTGAATATTGATTTTACTGTTTAAAAAATTAAATAGAATTTTGGTATGCTTTTATTTTTTTGGAACCAAGGACCAAACTCATGACCTGCACCTGCCAGGCAGATAATTATGCTGCTTAGCTAAATTCCTGGCCCAAAATTTAAGTAGTAGTTTTTAAAGTAATCAATATAACTACTGTGAAATGAATATATTTTATTTTCATAAATTTCATGTGAATTTATCTTATTTATGGAATAAAAATGTTAGACATAATGTTCATTTTCACGTTCCTGAGTAATATTTTGTAGAGGTTAAATAGAACTAAATAACCCAGTGAGAGTGCATAAAAGATCATTATGATACTACAATTTCTACCATAACAATATACATCCATTTCTATTAGATATTAATCACATATTTAACATAAACATACACAGCAAAGGAATATAAAGACAGCCCTATAAAAGTATACAGTTTTGTGGTCATTCGCTTTAAAAGTATAAAGTTTTGTAGAGAAAAAATTTATATTTACTCCTCTTTCCTTAAATTTTCTCAAAAGAATATGTTTCAGAAGGCTAGGTAAAATAAAGTTAATAAACAAAAAAATGTAATTAAAAATTATACAATAAATTGCAGAATTACTATAAGAAAACAGAGTTAAAACTAAGTTAAACTGATTTGACAATCATTTTTTTACCCCCAAAGCATAGTGAACAATTGCAAATGTAGACAAATGAGATTACATCAAACTAAACAGATTCTGTATAATAAAAGAAACAATAGTATAAAGAAGCCATCTAATGATTAAGAAAGATAAGATATGCATCTGTTAATGGGCCTAATATCCAAAATACACAAGGAACTCTAAGAATTTAACAGCAAGAACAAACTCAAAAAAGGTCATAAAATGGCCCGAATGTTAAATGTCACTAACCATTATGAAATTTAAAATTAAATCCACAAGGAGATATTATATCACAGTAGTTATAATGACTGTGAAACTAACAAGTACTGGCAGGGATAAGGAGAGAAGGGAACCCTTATACACAATAGGTGGGAATACACATTACTATACTCACGGCGGAAAATGGACCTAAACCCTAAAATAGAATTACCATATGACCCAGTAATCTCGCTGCTAAGTATGTATCCAAATGTTTTGAAACCACTTTGCCAAAGAGGTTACCACACTCCCAGGTTCACCGCAATACTGTTCACAACAGTCACGATGGAATCCACTTTAGCTGCCATGGTGAGGTGAATTGATAAAAAAGGTGTGGTAATGTCACAGAAAAACACACAACCGAGTATTATTCAGCCTTTAACAAGAAGAAAATTCTATCATTTGCAAAAGGACAATGGGACTGAATATAAACTAATATAAAAAGGCCAAACATATAAAGACACATGTTCTTATAAGTGGGATCTAATACAATGGAACTCACAGGAACAAGGTACAGTATAGTGTTTTAGACTCTGGGGTTGGGGATGAGTATAAAATTTCTATTAAAACAGAAGACATAAATTGTTTTTAAAATATATTGCACAGAGCAAGTTTGGCAAAATTACACAAAATGATAGATATTTGAGGTTATGGTATTATTCAGCTTTAATTATGCTATATTATATTCATCAGTCATATTACTTTGTACTCCATAAATATAAACAGTTATAAATTATCAGTTTACAATTTTAAAAATGGTAGCAAATATGTAAATTATTGGCCAACTATAGATCTGCTGTACAAGTCTGTCAGAGAGCCCCGTTTAGGAATTAAAAATACTTCATAATTTTACAATATTTATGAGTCAAATTAAAAGGACCTCTTGAAATCAAAGGCAATAGCATCTATCCTTAAATATACTAAGATTTCCTTATGTACTAAAAAATTAGTTTCCATAGGTCCCATCCTAAGAAATGGTATTTTTAATATATCACATAAGAACTTCAGAAAATGTGTTAATTTGTCAAGCCGTCACAATACTGAAATGGTGAAAGGAAACATGAATCTGTCATCATCTGTTTTAAAATTTAATCAAATTATAGAGAAAATATACTCCTAAACTCTTATTAGTAGAATAAAAAAGCATATGTAATATGAGACAAAATGGTCATTATCTTAGGAAACATACACTCGAATCCTTTGAAGGATTCAAGAGCAGGAGAGACAACTTCCCAAACAGGAAGAAAGGATTTTAATGGCTGTCCTGGAGTTAAACATTGGATCTTGAAAAATATTATAATTTCAGTAGAAGGAACTTTTGTGACAATGAAACAGTGTAAGCTAAAGAGTAGACATTAGAAAAGAAAGCAGACAGTGTTAGACGACACAAATTAGTACAGACTACGGGATATAAGGGTTTTGGTTGACAGGTGAAACATTTAATACTATAAGAACAGATGGAAATATGTTACTTTTTATTTCTGTTATTGATATTGCAATTATTATTAAGTACTCCTAATGATATGGATCATGAATGTTGCTAGACATTTTGGAACATACATTTCTTGCAGTTTCACCAGACACAACTTGATCTTTGATATTAATTGACATTAGTACTGCTTTACGTTTTGTCTTCCTTAGACTTCAGAATCTTAGTGATAGTGCTAAGATTGGTTGAATAGATTCTCCATTTCATTCCTTTTCCAAAAAGCAGATTCTGTAAGGAAGCTAATTTATAAAGATGTATCCTATGGACCAGGAATAACTGCAAGTGTCTATGATATTTTTTCCTAAACTAAAACCGTACTTGACCACAAACTGAATTATGAAAGCCCACAGTAAACTAGCCATGAATAGTTTTCCACTGCCCACTAGGGGTTGAGCTGCTGTGGTGTATGCCCCTGGGAAAATAAACAAGAATATCATGTGATTATTACACTGAAATAACTTAGTTTCTCTAGATGAGGTGGTGAGACACAGACACACAACATTAAATAATAACAAAAGTAAAAATATACTTAGGTGAATAGAAGTGTGTGATATACTCTGGTGAGTCTGAAGGGCCAGTAGTTTCTATACTGTGGCTCCCAAATGTCTTGGATCTCTGTAAGTATCAACTAATTCTGAGGACCTCTATTTGATGCTGAAAAATATGAATTGAGGAACTCATATTTCCTCCCTTGTCCCTCAAACCATGTAACATTGGGGTAAAAACACTGTCTTTACGAGACTAGCAGGATTCTGCACCACAGGTTTAATCTGTAGACATAAATTATGTATATTAGAGGAAGAAGCTATTGAGACTTAACTTGAGCAATGGGTTGCAGTGAATGAACTGAGTAAGGTGATTTATGAGGTTCCTTCTAGATATGATTTCTATAAAAGAAGTAGCAGAGGACAATATATGTGGTATCAAAGAGATGCTTTATAGATACAGTTCAGGTCTATAGTGTATCTCACCAGTTTATATGATTTTTGTTCATGTCTCTAACCTCAGCCTCAAGTACTTTTTGGCCAGTATATATCTAGTACACAGTTGTTAAAGATTTGTAATAGAAAGATATAAACATGGAGCCAAACTAGGAAACATATTGAATATGGATTGACAGGATCTAATATGTAGAGAATTTTGAGTGATGGTTTGATTTAACTACAAGTTTAAATTAAAAAGATTAACCCAGTGGAATTGTGAAACATTGGCTAAAGAAGGAAGTAAAAAAAATAAGAGAGGAAAATTAGTGGCTATTTAAAGCATAGACATGAGGGTAAGAAGGTCATGACTAAGGACACAAAGCTGAAAGGAAAAGAGATTTCAGTAGTGAATCAGCTCATTATAGCAATTATATTCATTTGTGGTCAAGATGCAAAAGACAACCTCAAGCTTTTGAGGTTATAGAATTGCAATCATTTTGTATCATTAACAGAAATAGGAAAAAAACATTTCTAACAGATAAAAAGAACTTTAGCTTGGGTTACACCAGTTTTAAGGAAGATGTGATATACAACGGTGCCTTGTTTCACAAACACCTTTTTTTGTGAACAATCTGTTTTGGAAGCCAAAGCATTTGGCAAAACTTTGTTTTGATTAGTAAACTCTGCCTCAGGGAATGAACAGGACTGCAGCCATCTTTCCAACAACTGTGGAATGAATTAAATTTGTGAATGGAGACTGCATTCAGATTGCAATATTTAACAGAAAATTGAAAAATACAGAAAAATTATATTGGAACAAAAACATAGGTGTGATAAGCCAGGGGTGCATGCCTATAATTTCAGCTATTTGGAGGGTTGAGGCTGGACCATCATAAGTTTGAAGTTGGACCAGAAAAAAGTTCACAAGACTATTTTAAACAAAAAGAGATAAGGATATAGCTCAGTGGTAGATCACTTGCCTGACATAGACTCAATCTCTGATAAATAAATTAAAAAGAATTGCAATGAACAGACAATATTGCTTTATACACCCAGAAATGAGAAAGGGAGAATCTGGGTTAAAAAATGTAATGAATTTAGTGTCTTTGTATTATTTTTATGTAGGATCAAAAGAGTAGAATTCTTTTTAGAAAATAAATTGTTGTTAGGTTGTAATACTTAAACATTTTTCATGAGGCCCCTTTAAATTGGTGTTGAAAAATTTATTCCACACATTGGGCTGTAAGAATTACAGTGAACTTATCAGGAAGAAACTGTAGGGAAATATGCAAACTATTAAAAACAAGAAAATCAACCATTGTTGATCTAGATTTCCATATATAGGAAAATGTACCTCTAAATCTGGAAACAAAATTGAAAACACTCCTTGACAAGCAATGCCAAAGAAAATCTTTAGAATATTTTGATATTTTGTACATGTGTGTCATGGGTGGCAATATATACAGTAAAAGGAAGATGAGTATTGAAAAGCAAATAAAGGTAAAATAAAATGTATGTATTTCTCCTTGCAATTAATGATGAAGATAAATGTTTATAATGAAGATAATTTCTGGGACATAACAGCATGTGGATCAGGAACATGAATGACAACTCTTATCATGAGGTACAAAAAGGAGCAGATTGAAAATAGTCTATTACCTAGAAAAAGCCTACACTATATGTGAACTGTTACAGTGTTATATTAAGGTGGAGTTACAGTGTTATATTAAGGTGGAGTTACATTTATTAAACTTTTATATTGGAACATGCAAAGTTTCATAAGAAGAAATAATATTTTGAGGAAGAGATGTATAAGTGATGTGAATTGTATGATTTAGTGAGTTTGGGCTGCTTAAAAATGTACCAAAGACTAAATGGATTATGACAATCAGAATTTTAACAGGAGTAATTTTTCTTGAGTGGAATATGGAGGCTTTTTGTACTACTGCTAAGAACTATCTAGAGGACAAAAGTTCATTACTCAAGGCTCTCCTCATCATGGACAGTGTTCATGCACACCTGGGGGATCTGGAAGAATTGGCTGAAGAATTCCCAAGGCTCTCAGTCAAGCTCCTCCCACCTAATACACTCCTCTATAGCATCCTAAGGACCAGCAGGTTACAGCTAACTTAAATAAGCTGTACACCATGGAACTCTTCCTGAAGTGCTTCCAAATGGCCTCAGATACAGATTTGACTCTTAAAGAGTTTGAAAGAACTTTACATCATTTCCTGTGTGGGATTAATTGTAAAATCCTGGGCCAGTATCTCTGAAGGACACAGAAATATACTTGAAAGAAAGTATGGCCTAAATTTATACAGAAGAGAGTCTGTGAAAGCTGTGTAGAGAAAAGCCTGAGTCTTCAGCTGGTGGAGGAACACCCAGAGGAATTGCTCATAGAACTTCAGCAACCTCTGCCTGAGCAGCAGAGAATGACAGATGAGGAATTTGCAGAAGAGGAGTGGGGGTATCAACAATCAGTGCAGCAATGCTCTTCTTCTGAAATAAAGGATACCCTGAAAAAATGAGCAGAGTTACAAACGTTTATAGAGAAGACCTACCCCGACAGAAAAATATAATCGTTGCATCTACTTGCTTAATGATAATGTCATGTCACACTACAGAACAGTATTAAACAAAAGACAGAAGCAGATAACCGTAGACCAATTTTTATTTCATAAAACTCTGAGACTTAGTGAGCTAGAACTATGTCCTGGTGGGCTACAGATTCTCCTAAGGGAAGAAAGGAGACCAAAGAGCCAGATTTCTGCTGTGCTTATGAACAGGAACTCTCCTTCCAAACAATAACGACCTTCCTTTTCATCTGCCTTCCGTGTGAGCCAAAGATATCAATTTAAATGGAGAGTACAGTATTACAGTGTTGTTTCTGATAAACTAGGCACATTTTACAACATTTTGGGAAATAAAGTAGGGAAATTATGGGTGTTTCTGGTAAATTATATACAGTATATAACCCTTTTATTAAGAGAAGTTAGTTAAGGTGAACTTTGGGGGGTTTGGAACGCATTATGGGTACTTCCACTATTTTTTTATAGGAAAAGTAGTTTTGACTACAACCAAGTTAACAACCAGCCCTTGTGAACAAATTGAGTTCTAAGGGTCTACTGTACACAAAGTTGAATTTTAGTCCATTACCAAATTTTAAATCATTGTTCATTTTAAGAAAATCACTGTGAGAAAATTATTATTGCAGCCTATTATTCACAATAGTATAATTTGTGTTCACGGTTGAACTGGATCTTAATGGACAATCATATCTTATTACTTGTAAAAATTCAGAACTAATAGAATGGTGTTGAGCTCTTGTACCTGCAAAATTAGTATTTATAGCTGCAAAAGTAAAATAAAAACTAAAAACTAAAAATATGGATCTGAGAATTAACGACATTAATATAAAATGTAATTTATTTCCTGTGTTTAATAAATACATCATGAATTCTATTAATGAAGAGATCTCTCTAAACATGATTTGTGTTGCCTCTCAGGCAATGTAAGGAGGCCAGTAATCTTGCTTAAACAGAATAAATAAGCAAGAAAATCACACAGAAAAAAATAAATGAATATTAATTTCTTGTATGTTTGTATAACTTTGTCTCTAGATTTTTAAGTGAAGCTATAACAACAAATCTAATTCTAAGATTAAAAATTAAAATACATTGACATCTGATAATACGAGAAGTTAAATCAAAGTCCTGCCTTTTTGCTAGGCTTCTGTTGAAAATAGATACTACTAATATAAAAAGTTTAAAGTGAAAACATCCTATAAAATGTATATATATATATATATATATATATATATATATATATATACACACACACACACACACACATCTGACAAACCTCTGCTTGTCAAGCTTCTGAAAAATTGCTTCTTCTCTCTTGCTAACCATGTTTGCATGCACATGCACACACACAGAGAAGGTAAAAGTTTGCACAAAAAAAATCAGTAAAGAGAGGACGATTTTATCAGTGAGTATAGAGAATCCCAGAAACAAGGAAATCTAAGAAACATCCTTCCTTGGATCATAAATGTGACTATCTGCAGGGACTCAGTGCAGGGCCTGAGGGGTAAAATGCACCAGGTGTGTGAACTCTCCTGACCACAGTCCCATGAAATACAGTAGCTCCTTAGCTTCAGCTGATTGTTTCATGCAGAAAGATAAGACACACAGATGCAACCATCACACTCATGCAGGTTCCTTGTTTATCTTTGTAGAGGCCAGGCTATATATTTTCCAAAAGCTTCAGTAAGCGAATCCATAGTCATCAGACTGAACAAAACATGTCTACCAGCTGTGATTTTTATAGACTGGTGGTGTACCACTTTTAGGGCAGATCATTCATTGACTTATTTAGCTCTCCTTCCTAATAGAAATCTTCCGTGATTAGCATTAGTTTCACTATCTTCATTAGATAATGTCTCATATATAAAAAATATTTCTTCATTTTCCACTAATTTCATCCTGACTTCCAAATAAACTATTGCATTATATTTTTTAAACCTTTGTAAACTACTTTTTAAAACTCTTGCATTGTATACTATTATTTTTTAATTCTCCTTCCTGACCACATAAGCCATTTAAGAAAATTCCCTGAATAAAGATAAAGTTTGAGTCATGTAATGAAATAGTGATAGGATTATTTGGTTCCTACTTGTAATATTATGACAAGAATGTCAGCTTTGTTTAACCAAGAGGTAGAAGTGAAGTTACTAATACATTTTCTAAATCATAGAATTTTATCTGTTTAAAAACCAACCTGCTATAGTTCATAGTTTTTAATATACTTTCTTAAATGTATTGCCTCCATAAACTCAAGATGAAAATTACTTCACATTTTGTAAAATATTAGAATAATCATGATGGGTGTAGTAACACGAGTTTTATTATGTTCATACATTGATGTCCTCAAAGACTGATTATTCTTTAAAGCCAATGGCTCCCAAAAGATTTGGTGCTTGAGTTGTCTATTAATTTGGACTTTCTGTTCAATATTTTCTCTACTAGTAGTTAATGTACAGAAAGATTCCCTCTGTCAGCTCTCATTTTGTGCTTTGGTGCCTATTTTCTATGACCTGGAGGTAGCAGGAATAGCAATCTTATTAGAACAAACCAAGAGTAGAGGGAGTAGATTGAAAAACAGAGCTAGAATAGTTTGAACAGGAGGCTTCGTTTCCATCACTGAGGGTGCAGTTTTGAAGAGAATCACCCCTGTTGTTCTGTGTGAAAGGTGTGGCTTGAACCTTTCTCTTCAGCATGTCAACGCAGATGCTTGGAGAGGAATGCCTTAGTGCACACAGGGCACATTTTGGTCAGGGATAATGTTGAGATCTCTTCTTTATGAAGGGTGTGACTTAAGGAAATCTTCTCATCTCACTAAGTCTGTTTCCTCAATTACAAATAAGCATAATATTCTCTTGCAAAACCAAAACATTTTGTGACATAAGTATAGACACATAATTAATGCATCCAACACATTCTTGGTATTTAGTGGCTATTAAATAAATATTGGTTCCTCTCTCTCACTCTCTCCCTCCCTCCCTCTCCTTCTTTCCTTCTCTCCCTCTCTCCCCACTCCCATCTCTCCTTTCTCTCATTGTTTTTGCTGTTTGCATAAAAAAAATTTTGGCTTTATTTTCCAATATCACTAACCACATAAATAATGAACATGATAAGGAAAAGAAAAGCAGTGTTTTCAACAGTTTCCTGCCCTCTCAGTGGATCTGTAGCATTTTACTGTTGAACTAACCAACTGCATAGAACATCGGCCTCAGACCAGGTCACTCCATGTAAATTGGTGGAACAAGACAATACAGTATGACTCCATACTGATTTCTGCATACAGGCAAAAAATATACTATTTCGAAGTAAAAACACTAACTATAGCAGAACTTGGC
This sequence comes from Cavia porcellus, assembly GCF_034190915.1. Lineage (NCBI taxonomy): Eukaryota > Metazoa > Chordata > Mammalia > Rodentia > Caviidae > Cavia > Cavia porcellus. Next base: position 38,512,715 of record NW_026947487.1, on the reverse strand, counting down.
AGCACACTTCCATAAGCACAGCACTGAGGTAGAAGAATCACAAGTTTGAGCCCAGCTTGGGCAACTGAATGACAAGTTTGATCCTGATATAAAACTTTTTTTAAAAGGCTGGAACTGTAGCACAGAGTAAAGTCCCTGGCTTCTTTCCCCAGTATTGCAAATAACAATTTGCAATATTACCCCTAATAATAGTAATTAGACTGAAATCTCCCTAACCTGGTTAACATGAAGGATTGTGCTCCTTTACAAATCACAGTTTGTTTTCACTCCAGGTGCCTCCCTTCTTGATAAGGTCAGTAAAACAGCTCAATCATACAAGTGTTTAGTGTCAGTATTTAGTGTGGAGCAAAGATCTGCATCCCTCATACTCCCTCAAATTATCTAACGGGCACATAAATCTAATACCTTCTTTCTGTGATGATTCACGGTTCTTCACAGTGTGTGGGTGTGTGTGCTTTCTCAGTGAAAGAAGCAACTTATTCAATGCATTCACTTACAGGTACATTCATGGTAGTCTCTAGTTAGGAAGAATACCAGAGGAAGTTCTAAATAGTTTTGGAATATGCATTTTCATAGCCATGTGGGCTTTTCATTTGTCATATGTCTTTTCTAGCCATGAGGTCCCAGATACAAGATGAGCCCAAAATCATTTCATTAAAGAGAGTGTATCTATCAGTTAAATAACATAAAGTTAGTTATCAGAGGTAATGGTAAGTTAATAGAATGCTTATAATTTTTCCAAAATATTGCAATTAAAAATGTATTTCCTGAGGGCTGGATTTAGCTCAGCAGATCTAGTGTTTACCTGGAAGCATAAGGTTATGAGTTTGATACCTGGTATCAAAAAAATGTATTCCCTTATATGTATAAATGAATTAAAATCAAAATAATCATTGGAACATTTATTTTTCAAAAACACGAACAAAATATTTGCAAAATGAGAAACGTCAATTAAACTTTAAAGATGAGAATTATATTATAAAAATGCTCAAGAGTTTTAAAAACATGAGCTATAAATTTAAAGCCTAAATTAAGAAGAAAATAAAACACTTCATGAGGGAAATTGCATATAAGATTAATTTTAGTTTTAGTAATCATTTAATAAAGTAGATCCATCAATAAACATGAAAATAACCTCTAGAGAAATATGAGTGTTAATCGTGATTATAAAGTTGACTGGATAACTGCACATTTAGCTCATTAGGAAATAACAATTTGGGTCATGCCTGGAGGGCGTTTCCAGAGATTACTGGCATGCAGGTCAGCAAATGGAGGGAGAGTCCCACGCTGACCCTGTGGCACCATCCAATAAGCCCGCAGCCCACATGGAATGAAAGGGGAAGAAAGGAGATTTGTTTGCACCGGATGCTAGTGCTTCAGCAGGGGGAGTCTTAGGCTACTGCCATTGCCTGTGCATATGAGACTCCAGGTTTTGAACCTTTAATTATGAATTCATAACAGTGACTTCATGGAACTTCCAGGCCTTTGGGTTTGAACTGGTGATGCATCCTGGTTTCCTCTTGTTCAGAGTCTGCCTTCTGGAGCTGAGGAGCTACTACAATCTGTCTTTCCAACATATGGATTCCCACAGTGGACTTTCTTGCCTCTCATTTTATAATTGTAACAAACCCACCTGCAAACAATACACACACACACACACACACACACACACACACACACACACACACACTTTTTCTCCAGAAAATCCTGACCAATACAAGGAACACATTCTTAACTATAAAATATAGGATATAGGTTGAACTGGGGCAAACATTTTAATCAGTGAAATAATACACCAATAGTACACTGCTTATTGCTCTATAGACACTATTCCCAATCCTCACAAAGTATCTGAATTAATCTTTAAAACATCTTTGAGTTAGAAGTTATAATTATCTCTTTTTTGCTGGTAAGGAAATTAGGGCTTAAATAAATTAAGAAATGTGTTGAGCTTAAATAGTTTTATGGTAGAGCTGGAATTCAAATTCATAAAATCCAATTTCAGAGCCACATGTTTAATAATTGTTTCTGAACTTGTCAAAGATTTTAATTTTTGCCAAGGAACATCATACATGTCCATGCACAGGGAACCCTGTAGATAACAATAGGTGATTAAAAGCCTTCAGAAAGCCATTTCTGTTGAAGCAATACTGAAACCTCTACAGAAATCCTGCAGTGACTCAGGGATGCTATGCACACTTCTCCCTCATTGCCTCTGACCTCACTGAAGAGATTTAATGCTAAGATAATTATCACCATGCTGCACAGGATTTTCGCTGAGATGGAGGCCTAGGACATTTGAGTCGTAGTTCTGACTCTGTTAGTTACTGGACAAGCCAAATAACTAACCCTTCCACAGCAGTGAGCATATATATTGGAAGTTAAGTTCCAAAAGAGCAAAAGGCCAAATACTTGTGGATTCAATTTTCAATAATTACTGTGTTACCTGTAACAAGGGAATTTTCTAATATAGTACAACGTTTATGGGCTGGAACAACAATTTAGAAATAAATATGGAAACTAATGAGATATGTTTAGTAATGGTCAATCCACACTTACTTAGACATATAAAGTCAGTGTGTTGGTCTGAAACAGGATTGTCTTCATGTTTGGAAATGATTGCTGTCACTTTATATAGCAGGTGCACTATAACAACTGTACCCTCCGAAGTAGCTGGAAATTTATTTCCCCAGTCACAATTAGAGCATTCTTCTTTAAGGATTTGTTTAAAGAATTGTACATTGTGTTTCATACTATTTGCATATTTAGAATAATACCTCTGTAAAACTAATTTACCTTATAGAAGTTAAGATTTAAAAAGAGTGACAGAAAACCACTTACGATTCATAGAAGATACTTTTTGACCATATAGCTATATCTCAAGATTTGATCACATCCAAGAGTCGTTTAATCTAAATGATCATGTCTAAGAATTCCTATTTCCTAGCTTATGAAACCAGAAAAGATGTTAAGTTCTCTTTAGTTCTCTACATAGGCAACAAGTTTAATTTTGAAAAAAGTTAGAGCCACATGGTAGAAAATAATGCTGCATTTAAGAACATAAAATTGCTTAAAGTTCACATTTAGCAATTCCTCACTGTGAGTTTAGAATCTTTTTAGGAGTCTATACCTTTTTATAGCTTTCCTAGATTTTTCACGGATCATGATTTTTCTCATATGTCAAACTAAGAATTAAAAAAGAACTTATGTCTTACTAGGTTTACAAAGCTTTTAAATAGGCTATTTAATTTGATGAAAAAGGTAGTTATTTTGGTAGATAGTCTAAGGTTCATTACTTCACCCTTGCTAGAAATAGGATTGTTTTATGGGGTATGGCCTCTTTGCTGTAAGGCCATAGACTATTCTGTCTTTTAATGGTTAACTGAGTCACTTCGGCATGATTTTATAGGGCCCTGAATGAAATAGAAAATGTTTTATTTGCTTATATCTGAAGTGTGTATTCACATATGTCCCTACATATTACATGCCTGCAAATAGCCCTATATTTATAAGGAAAACAGTCACCTGGATACACAACAGCCAAATTCTAACATTATTACTATTGCCATAATAGCTGAGATATACACAAATATATGCAGATGGATTTTATTCAGAATTAAACGGGAAGGCGAAGACAATTATCAGGGTAATTTAGCATTTTTTTTTTACTTTAGCATTCTTAAATGAAGACAAAATGCTTTGCTCCTACAATGACAGTTGGAAAACAAAAGGCTCCATTTGAGAAGTTTTCATATCTTCCTATAGATAAATATTTTTGTTTTAGTCAGCCTCTAGCACTGGAAACCTGGAATCACTAGTATTTTCTACATTTTTACATCACAGGCCAGGGGATGTCAGACTTTACATGAAGTTTGCCTTGGGGAAGTTTTCAAAGTCAAAGGTGGTGAAGGGTAAAGGAATTGTGGCATCACTGACTACCTGTCCAGCAATGCAGTAGACACTCTTGGTGGGCATCATCCAGTCCTGGACATCAGCACTGAATGGCTCTCTCTGTGTCTCTCTGAGCATAGACAACACTTGGAGATGAAAGAAGAGAGCAAGCATTTGGCAGAAGATGTGGCTCCCTCACATTCCCTGTGTTGTACCCACTTGCCACCACTTCTATACTGATTCTCTTTGCCCAGGTGAAATCAATTATTCATGAAACCATTTTCCTCTTCTCTGACCTCAGAGGACACAGGCTGGAAATTCAAACTTTTAAGAGCATTTTGTGGTATTAATTTTTAAAGAAAGCAAAGTGACATGCAATGCCTTTTGTACTAGTGACACATTTTTGTCTCAGGAAAATGTTACAAGACTACAAGTTGATCATATAAATGATAAAAGTATAATTAAATTTCCTTGCCATGCAGTTTTCATAGAACCAACTGAAATAACTTCATTTTTGAAAACAAGGCTTGTCCAACTACAAGGAAAATCAAACAACAATCATAAGAACAAATGAGTTTTCTGCTTGTGATGTCCCACCGTGGATCTCCAAGTGAATTTCAGAGACTTGCAGCCGGAAGAGGAGATTGGTTACAAATTGGCACAAATGCCATATTTTCATAACCATCCTTTCTTTGTACAAATCACTACCCCATTTCCTGTTGAGACTTGACCAAGCTACCAATTAGTTCCAGTTACATACCAGTCAGATAGCAATTAAGGAACCCAGTATATTTATACCATGCTACACATATACCATAGTAATTTCTATCTAAGATATTTATTTAAACATCCTTTAACTTAAAAAAAAACACCCTGCTATTTAATATTTCCTCTGGGAAATGAAATGGAAGGTGAAGAGAATGTGAGAACAATGAACATCATACATATTAAGATGAGATTGTCCTTTCCATGGCCAATGAACTGAATACACTTGACCACTCTTTTGGAATTATGCAACTGTGTATTTACCTATATATCATGTGTATATTTTATATAGTTATATATATAAAGTAGGTAAAGTTACATATATAAAGCAATCTTTATATATTTTTAATTGAAAATATTTCACTCTTAAATAAAACACTTATTATGTAAGTCCCAAACTGAAAAAATTACTGGACAAATGTCCTTAAGTAATTAAATTTCACTGTGGTGAAGCTGATGAATACTTAGCACTTTGAAATTTCAAATGCTCTCTAAGTATCTAATTTTGTTCTCTGGAGAAAGTATTTAATCCTGACAGTTGCATTCTTAGAGTTAGTGTTGGTGTTTCCACAGTTATGCTTCATAATCTCAAAGACTTTTTTTGGAAAACTTTTAAACTAAAAAAATTAAAGTTAAAATACAAGTTAGTACTCATGGTTAGGTCTTGTATGGATACCTAAAATGTCTTTCTGATAAATTTAAGAGACAGACTTTATTGAAATGATTAAATAAAACGGGATTCATGATAACTAATAGAATATTTTAAAAGCTTCCAATAATTGACATCCATATTCCCTCCATTAGGGTTTTTTCCCTTTGTCAGACTCATAATTTCAAAGAAGGCAAGAAGAGCTAATAAATAGGTGCACTAACCAAAACCAAGACCGTGTAACATGTCGCAGTCTTGCTCTTCTACTCCTGGATCTATGCAAACTTAAATATCTATGTATTATGTGACATTCAACTCCCCCATTACATGGCTTTGAAGCCTTACAACGTTTTCATTCATTAGTTGGAATGGTTTTATTCTAGTTTATTTGATTTTATTATGTATGATGGTATAAACAACTATTTTGAAGAAAACAAGACGTTATAATAGCCAATGCTGATTCAATATCATCTTGCTTTGAAGTCCCACCATGCTTTGGTTCTTCTGTTTCCATTGGTTCTATCATGTTGTATCTTATTGGATTTTAATATGTGTGATAGTATAAACATTTTTTATGGAAAAGGAGATAATATAGTAGCCATTGTTCATTTTCAGTTATTTGGTTCTGAAAGCCCTGTAATACTTTCATTCTCTTGAATAGTTTTATACTATTTTATTATGGTTGATACTATAAGGTATGCTCAACTATTTCAAAGAAAGAGACATTATGGTAGCTACTGTTAATATTGGGTTGTCTTGTGGTAAAGTGCTGTGTTGCTTACATTGTTCTGTTCTGATCTGCTATATTCTGTCCTCTTTTGTCTTAATCTCTTTAAAATTAAAAAAAATAGAAAAAAGGAAAAAAAAAACAAATTGTTTCAAACCTTCTTCCTTACTGATTCTGAAAAGCTACCAGATCAAATAATTTATTCCCCAGTTCTGAAAATGGTCATTTTCTGATCTTGTACTTGGAATATTTCTGATTTATCAGTTGAATTTTAGTTTTCTAATATACCATACTAATTGCTATTTAATATATTAATTAAATACTTTACATTAAAAAGAAAAAAGACAAAACCTACTATTTAATATTAAATGGCAGGAGTAAAAGGATGTGAGAACAAAGAGCATCAATGTATTAAAAGGAGGTTGCCCTTTTCAGGACCAATGAACTGAATATACTTGTCTACTATTTTCTAATTATACAAATATTCTCTACACAATATGATTTCTTAAAATATGCATGTTCCATTAAATGATATAAGATAATCATGGACACGTTTTTCTTTTTACAGGTACTTCACCAAAATTTTGGCAATTAACTTTAATTTGTATCCATATGTTGAAATAAAGTGTGTATAACTTCAATGAAGGAAATTTTCAAAAATACATTTAAATTTATTAAAACTGCTTTTCTTTGTGTCGAGTTTCATGGTGATAAAAGTATAAAATGCAGTAATTTCATTTCTTCGCTGTTAGATATCTTACCTGACATCCTAGAACAGATGTGAAATGAGTTCTTCCTCACAGTTATTTATTCAATATTATAGCAAGGTAGGACACATGCAGCCAATGGCAATGCAGGGAACCTATGACCAGAGAATAAAATTTAATCTGCAAAGTTAGAAGTAACTAGTGACTGGAAGATCCCATGTCTTATGTAGTATTCTGTGAAACTATCATAAAGAATAAAAGATTCTACAAAGTTTAGAGATAACACTCAAATCAGAGATTGAGAGTGTATTTCTTTACTACCTTTGTTGATTTAGAGGAAAATATTATTGTTCATTAAAATAGCCAATTATTTCAGTAAGGATAAACTTAGGCTCCTATTCACAGTTTACTGCACTCTGAAACTCAATGTCAAAGAAAAATTTCCTGTGGATTGAAATGGAATAAAACCTCAAAGATAGAGCCCTCAGCTATGTTCACATTGTGAAGAGTCTCAGGAACTCCCAGATCCATCTCCACAACCTTGCTACCCAGGCAGAGCTGGCCCTCCTTCCATGAGCAGACCTCACTCCTCCCATCTTGTTGAGCAGACAGAAGAGATGAAAGGAAGTTGGAGGTATTCTCAGGAGTGTAATGTTCTTGCAGAGAGAGGTCAAGCTTAGTGAAGATGCACACCAAAGGAATCCTGTCTGCAGAATCAGGCTGCTGAACAAAATACCTAACAGTACCTCACTTACCTAGTGGAGCTGTTTATGCAGTAGGTTTCCTAATCTCTGCACTCTGCCAAGCTACATATTTCCTAATCTCTGCACTCTGCCAAGCTGGATTGAAATGGCAGGCTGGGATGTGGCTTAGCAATAAGTATGACAAAGTTTGGCTTGGTAAAGCTGAGTGACCTGTCACCTGATAGAGATGACACTGCTGATAATAACCAGGATTCAGCCACTTTCTAGCATGCAAGACAACTGTTGACTGGGGGAGGGCCTGCCAGACTGGTAGCCACCAGCTGAAGGATCAAAAGCAGCAACAGAAGAAAATGTCAGCCAGACAGACTCTCTCCTATGAGGCATGTGTGAGCCATGAGAGTGGCAACATTCAGATTCAGAGAAGAGCTAATAGCGTTTATCACAATACTGATTTCTACTCCTTTTCTCTAATAACCCCTTCTTTCCCTAGCAATGGAAAACCCAGGACCATAGAGAAGGGGAAGAGCAATAAAAGAAAAGAGCATGATTTTTCCGCGTTTCAGCACCCTCATACTGGCTCAGATCAGCATGGAAGTGTGTGAACATGAGCGCTGACTCGCAAGGGACCTCATTAACCTGACCAAAGTGAACCTAGCCCTTGTCTAGAAAATCATAGGATCTGCTTTATATAATATCAATGTGCGAGAATGTATTCATGATTAGTGACTGCAGAAATCAATGAGTCCTGTCTAAATTCCGACAAAGTGAAGTGGTTTTGTAAGTAATCTTTGGCCAATTACTTAACATAACTAAGTTACAGTGAGCTCATTTGAAAAAGTGAGACGCTAGTATCCCACCTTTATACATTTATTCCAGAAACATCTATTAACTGCCTGTCGTGCAGCTGGTAATTGTTCTTCTAGTAGAAGGTTAATACTTATGAATACAGATAGGCAGTTCTCTGTAGGACAGAAAGTTAGAGACCTTCAACAAAGACATTTAGGCACACTTGTCATTTACTTCTGGTAAAATACATGACAAAAACTATATCACATAGGTGGGAAAAAATACACCAGTGCTTCAAGTACTTATAGTCTAGAAATGAAAACATACATACAGGCAATTATATCTTAATCACAGTGAACACAACTCAACAGTTAAAGTTATCCTTTCACATATCACAAAACTCGGCAAAGGAAGTCTCATTAAATTCAGGTTTGTAGATGACAAAATTAGGTCACAGTGTTAAGAAAAGACATACTTTGAATTAATGTCTCCTTGGGTGGGAAATTCAGGGTATTTTGAATATATCATTAATCATAAACAGTGCATCCCATATGATATTAATAAACTAGAACTTAATCAAAACCTGGAAATAACATAAAGGATACTGGCTTTAAAATTCATAGTGAGTTAGTAACAAACCCAAGGAGATTTCAAAAATTACAGCTTTTCATTGTACAATGGTAAGTGCGCAGGATTTTTAGAGCATTTTTTCTTTATTTACCTATCAAGAATCTCTTCAATATAATTATTTCACCACCATTATGCTTTATTGGAAATTAAGCCCCATTCCTTAGCTCCCTAAATATATTTCCAAGAATGTTCATATTCCTTTGTAACTATCCTTTATCCCAGGACAGACTAATTCAAACTCTCTATGAGTCTAGTAGGAAAGTGATATTTTCTTTTAGTTGGTTGCTTACATATGAGGATGATTTAAGCCTAGAATCTGATGGCTATATTTTCTAATTTAAATGAGATATGCCTGGGAATAAAGGGATTATAGAAAACACACAGTGTGTATGTGGAGCTCAGGATGTGACAGAATGAATATCTGGCAGATAGTGACCTCAAAATTAATAGAAATAAAAATTTTGTTCATATCCTTTAGAATATTTTCAAGTCTTTTTCATAAGTAAATTTATATTCATATATATTAACATATACATATGTACACACATACCACAAGACTTCAAATATTAGAATTAGTTTACAGTAAGAAAAATGTTATATTTAAATTATATATGTAAATTACTGTTTTAAGGGTTTTTCAAAATTTTTAAAAATCCATATTGTTTTATACAGTAAAAAACATGGTAGAATCTTGAGTCTTGAGTTATTTAGTGAATGTTTTCTGAGCTTCAGTATTTATGCATCATAGGATATAGTCATTATCATTAAGTAACAATAAAACAATAGCTTATGCCTGTGACCATAAGAAATTTGTGTAAGGACATAAACATTTTTCATAAATTAGTGTAGTGTTTCCTAGGCTAGCACATTTTAGCATTTTGTGCAGGACTAACACATAGTAAGTGATCATAAATACTTATAGGATGAATTTTGAAAATGAGGAGGTGAGACAACTGGAAAAGGACATTAGTATTAGTTAATTTTTCTATTTTCAAATTTGCATAACTTGCTTCTGCATCATTTAGTATTTCAACTAATTTTTCCTCATGTATGCAGTGAATCAAGGCCTAGCTAATCCAGCCAGCAATCCTCAGAACGGAATGCTCTTTTAAATATAGTTCAAAAATCACTCACTGAACACTGGACTAATCTTGTCCCTCTCCTCAGGGGGCTCACAGTATGGTAGGGAACACAAAAGAAAATGCAATCAAGCTTCCTATGAGCACTGCAGCAAAACACACACACCCACAACATGAAAGTAGCACACAGAGCAATGCAGTCTGTTTGAAGGCGTTTAGTCTTGACTCAGGCATAAAGAAGAAATCTTACTCAGTGTGTTGTCACTCTCCTTGTTGCTGAAACAAAAGACTTTAAATCCTCAGTTCAATGGAAAAGAGGTTTATTTTGGTTGACTTTTTAGTTAATAGTTGGCTGGTTTCAGCAAGAATGTAGGAAGCTAAGGATGGAATTGCCTAGTGGATGAAAGCGTCTTATAGCTGGTCATCCAGGAAGCAGAGGGAGTCAAGGAAGAGACAGGGAGATATTACCTTCCGGGTCAAGGAAGAGACAAGGAGATATTACCTTCCGGGTCACAGCAGTGGTGACCTGCCTCTTCCAGGAACTCAGCTCATTTCCTGACTGCTGGCCAGCTCTACCTTCCCAGTATTCAGTGGTCTTCCAATGGTCCCACCTGTGATCCTATAAAGGTTTTAGGGGGCTAGGTGGAAACCATATCACTTAGTAAGAGAGATTTCTACTTCTCACTCAGACTTTTTAGAGATCTTATTGAGAACCCCAATTTGGACTGTAATTCAAAATTGAAGATTGTGCTGTAGAATATGCTGACAATGATTTAATCACTCTTTTCACCTGATGTAATTTAGCCCAAGTGAAAGAATCTGTTGCACTTAGTTGCATCTGTTCCTCTGCCAAAAAGTAAAAAATAAATCTGTACTTGGACAAAAGGAACACCTTTGCAATACTACGTGAATTTGGGGTGCTTTGGAAACAAACTGATTCCCTCACTGACACTCAAACTGTTATAAAAGCAGGACTTGGAGATGCACTCTATGTTTCAGAGAAGGGAGGGGGCTGGGCCAGAAAAGATTGTCTGAAGCCAAAGACTATTCTCTAACAGATCAAGTCCAGCATGCAGTTCACCCAGCATTAGAATTCCAACCCTCAAAGAATACATCCCACAAAGAATCAAAGAGGCCATTGTAGAATGTTAATTTTAGTCACAAATCTCACAAAGGAACAACGGAAGAGATCTGGCACTTTCTTAAGATGATATCTGTTAATCATTAAATAGGGGTTTGTTTATACCACGTGATTTTATTATTTTATTTTATTTTTAAAAAAAGATTAAGATAAAAGAGGACATAACAACACAGGTCAGAACAGAAAAATTTAAGCAACATAGTGTTTCACCACAAGACAACCTAATATAACAGGAGCTACAATAGTGTCTCTTTCCTTGAAATTTTTGAGTATACCTTCATGTACTATAGTATCAAACAACAAGACAGTGTAAAACCATTCAAGAGAATGAAAGTATTACAGGGTATTCAGAACCAACTAACAGAAAAGGAACAATGGTTACTTTATTATCTCCTTGTCTTTAAATTTTTTGTTTATACTATCACATAAAATAAAATCCAATGACATACAATATGATAAAAGCAATGGAGACAGAAGAACAAAAGCTTGGTGGGGCTTCAAAACAAGATGATATTAAATCATCACTAGCTATCATAATGTCTTGTTTTCTTCAAAATAGCTGTTCATACCACACAGACAATAAAATCAAACAACCCAGAATAAAACCATTCCAACTAGTGAATGAAAACACTGTAAGTTTTCAAAGCAATATATTGGGGAGTCATGATTATCACATACTTTTATATATTCTTACCATTTCTTACACTAGGAAAACTATTTGGTATTTATACATGTGAGTTTGATTTATTTCACTTATGAGTATGGTCTCAAGCTGCATCCATTTATTTATAAATATCTCAGTGTGATCCTCTTTATAGCTGAGTAGTACTCCATTGTATAAAAATATCACAACTTTTTTATCCATTCTTCAGTTGATGAACACTTAGGTTGTTTCCAAGATCTGACTATCACAAATTGTGCTGCTATAAACATGGGTGCATATATGTCACTGTGGTATGATGTTTTCAGTTCTTTTGGGAATATGTCTAAAAGTGGAATACCTGGAACAAATGGGACTTCCAATCCCAGCTTTTTGAGAAATCTCCAGACTGACGTCCACAATGGTTGCACCAGTCTACACTCCAATGAACAGTACAGGAGAGTTACTTTTTCTCCACAGCCTCTGCAGCATTTGTTGTTGGTAGTTTTCTTGATCCTGTCTATTCTTGCAGGAGTGAGTTGAAATCTCAGTGTGGTTTTAATTAGCATTTCTCTAAGGAGTAATGATGATGAACATTTTTTCATGTATTTATTTGCCATTTGTAGTTCTTCATCAGAGAATTGTGTATTCATCTCAGATGCCCATTTTTGGATTGGATCTTTGAATTTTGGGGGTCTTATTTTTTTAATTCTTTATATGTTTTAGACAGAAGTCCTTTGTCTGAGGGACAGTTGACTAAGATTTTTTTTCCCAGTTTGTGAGTTTTCTTTTCACTATGCTGGAGATTTTTTTGACATGCAGAAACTTTTTAATAAGATGTGATCACAGTTATTTATTCTGGGAAGTATTTTCCATGCAGTTTGATTCCTGTTCATGAATTCTCTACCTACCCCTATGTCTTCAAGGTTTTTACCATTTTTCTTCTAATAGATTTAGTGTTTCTGCTTTAATGTTCAGGTCTTTGATCCATTTAGATTTTAATTTAGTACATGGTGATAGGCATGGGTCTAATTTTAGATTTCAGCATATGGAGAGCCAGTTTTTCCAACACCATTTATTAAAGAGACTGTCGTTCTTCCAGTGAACATGTTTGACCCCTTTATCAAAGATAAGGTGGTTTAGTGACATGAGGTGATTTTAAATGAGTAGTATCTAAATTCTCAATGAAACCACTCAGCACTCTTTACATCATAATTGGTTATCTGTTGAATCAACGTAAGTGGAAACACTTCAACATAAAATTGTGATTTTTTCCAGTCATGTGTCATCTATTAGTAGAATTTTGGAGAAAAAAAAAAACATAAAGGAGACACATGGCAATAGAAGACCTGTTAATATTGGAACTTGGCTGTATTACATTTCCCAGTTAGTCAAATCGCTTACATAGAAACGGATTGCTGTGGAGCTAGATGTGATTAAATGCCATAATCAGTTGACTGTACTAGATCACCTATGGGATCTGATTCAGTCAGCTGGCATAAGAGCAGGCTCCAGAATCTGCCCTTAGGTGGTGGCTTCAGGTCATATCTGAGAGCACCAGGGTTTACTTTCTAGCAGCCTGCCCTATCTTTCAGATTGCCTAGCAGCATTTATGAATGGGTTGGTGAATTTCTTGTGATAAATAAATAAATAAATAAATAACAAAAACATAGGTCTGGTGTGTCTCTTTCTCTGATACAATGAGAAATAAAGATCCAAGGGCACTTTGATCTCCTTCAGACTGAGCTGAAACCAGCTTCTACCCTTTACAAGATTTGAATATATTTAGCTTTTAATGTCTATTTTCAAAATGAGTCAATTATTTCTTTACTGCAAAGCTATAACCTTTATATTTACTAACAATATACTAGATTCTGTATTTCCAGTGTAGGGCATTCCAACTTTCATATCAAGTGACCAAGACAGACATTTTATAGAGACAATTATAAATTTACTTGGTTAGACTTTATTTCATACTCAGAAACTACATTTGCTTATCAAGTTTGCAGAATAAAGCTTCTGCAAACTTTGGTGAAACATGTGAAAATTCTGAATTAAAAAAACACTGGCACTACTGGTCCTTATGACCCAATTCTTGGAGACATTTCAGTTATCTGCCTCCATACACATTTTTGGGACTTAGCCTCTGATACTAGAATTACACTGATAGAAGGTGTCATGAACAAGTATTGCAAGAAATTTATAAATTACGTGTAGAGCTCTATCAACAACTAGTTTAGGCTCTATTCTCATCATGCTCTAAACAGATTCTTTATGTTCAACAAGAAATTCTTATGTGTTTGATAAAATCAAAACACTTCTGTTCAGTACTATTAGAGGGTTGATCATACCAGGCACTGTGCATAATACATGCAATGATGAGTTAACATCTAGCTTCATATTTGACAACTAAATGTGCAATTTAGAATTCACAGCTCAGAGGCTACACTAATAGGGGAAACCCAAGAGAGAATCCTCATGGTCTTACAGAAGTAATCAATATTTTGGAGCAGAGAACTGACCCAAAATTTGTAGAACAAATTACCTTTTAGCAGTGGACATCCTCCTAATGAAACATGAAACCAATAATTCTACTTCATTGTTTTTCTTATAATAATCTTTATTGACTCAATACCTTTGGTATCATATATAAAGGCTTCTTTTTCTTATTTCTTCTTTATTATACTATGAGGTTAAAAATATTCATTTTAGCACCATTCTTAGATTATTAGAAAAAATACCAACAACCCCAAATATTTTTGATGCGGGACAGGACATTTTTCACTGGACCTTCATGATGAAAGTCTTGGGGTAATTCTAGTTTCTTTGAATGAGATAATTTGAAATTACAGCAAATAGTGATATGACTTGCATATGCATGGACAAATTAAGTAAGTCAACTTGTGACTTCATTAGTATCTTCCTATGCAGATGTGAATGGTAGTATTCTCTACTAGATCATACTGATAAATTGGAAGTTACCTATTTTGCAGTTTGATGAACCAGGTGCTAACTGTATGAGGCAGATGAAGCTGAGAGAGCCCTCATCAGTAGCCATGGTCCAGCACTTGGATCTTGGACTGGCCAGATTTCACAACTTCCAGCAAGGGATTTCTGTTGTTTATAAAAAATGATCCACTTTTATCATTTTGGTTTGACAGCCTAACTGACTGAGATAAGTGTTTTGTATAAAAGATGATCATTCTAAAAATCACTCTGGCTAGAAGTTCCTACTGAGACCCACATTCACCATTCAGATCCTCCCAGGCTGAAGAAATTATTGATTTACAATAGACTGTAACACTTAGAGCAATGCCCCCAGTGAGGATAACCATGCAACAATAGAAAGAAACAAGACACTTATGAACATCTTTGACAAAATTATTAACAATACCCCTTCGGCCCAGGTGTAATAAATATCAGTCTTGATTCTTGTCATCAACAGGGATGGACAATTTCAATTTCACCACTATAGATTTTTGTTAGCTAGTCATGATTATATGCTCCTACTTCCTGCTGTACTTTCATCAATGAAAGCATAGTATATCCATTTAAGTATAACAGGCATTACAGTCTGAAGGAGAATTCTTCCTGTGACTCTAAAGTGACTTTCATGGTCTGTGATACAGCTGGTCCTCTATATCTGCAGGGTCTCCTTTCCTAGACCAAATCAATGACAGATGGAGAATATTTGGGAGGAAAACTGCATCTACATTGAATGTGTAGACTTTTATCTTTGTTATCTCTTCAGCAACACAATGTACAACTATTTACATATCATCTACATTGGCTTAGTTGTATGCAAGAAATGATTTAGAGGATGCTCATGTTGCATGCAAACACTACATCATTTTAGACAACACTTAAGCATCTGAGGATTTGGGGAGAGGGTAAAGAAGATATCCAAAAGTCAACTCCATGCAGATGCTGAGGGGAGACTGAGTTTGTTTTGTTGGCATGTTTTCTTCGTCTGGTTTGGTCAAGTGGAGAAAGTGGTTCTGAAGAATTTTACAGAGTGTTAGTTATTATTATTTTGTTATAGTGCCCATGATGTTGGTCCATTCATTGCATTACATCTAAAACATTAAACTAGTTTGTGTAGTGATTCTCTCATCAGATACATAATTGTTATGCTCCAACAACCAAAATCGCATGAAGATTGTAAAAATACAGATGGCTATACGGATAATTGAAAAATTTTTAGTAGTGAAGATCAGATCTATGCTGTTTCCTGAAGCAATCAATCTTCCTCAAATAAGAGAATAGTAAAAGATGGGAATAAATGGTTTGGTGTACTCACAGAGCACACATAACCTAACAACTCTGACCTTCAACCTCTGTAACCATCAGCCCACTATGACGGAGAAACTTTTAGAGCTTTTAATAATAAAGAGCTGTCCGCTGCACACACGCCGTTGGTTCGTCACCATTGAAATGATGTGTAGCATTATTGCCTGCTTTCTAAGTTTTTCTGTAATTTGCAAATCACAACTATTGACAATTATGTTCCTCAAAGCAATAACATGTACCACTTCTATTACTTCCTCCACTTCTTCCTGACAACAGTCTGCAATCAAACAAACTTTGCAGTTTTCCAATTTTCCATTATACAACTTTCCCATTCCTCAAGTTTCTTCCAAGTTCCTGATGATGACTAAGTTTCTTTAAGTGAGTATCTTCTGTTCATATTTTGGTGGTCTTAATGTATCTCCACAATACAATGTCTGCATTTTATCATGAAGAAGAAAAGTTGATAGTTGTATAAACAATGATAATGACAGCTCTCACAATTAAACTTGATTAGAATTTCAAGATCTCACAATGCCTATTTTTTCTCCTGAAATGAAAACACTGCCATTGGATTTTACAGAACTTAATTTGTGCGTTACTCATGAATTTCTTAGTGACCTCTCAGTTCTAAGCTGCAATGCCTACTGAAAGCTTTTCCAAGAAATTTTGTATCTATATTATGACTATATTTTGTATCTAAATTTTGAGTCTCTATTATGACACATATTTCCCACAGAATGCAGAATCATTTCTCTTAGTAACTTAAAATACCACTGTGGTCAACTGGTGGTTAACTTGTAACACCTACTCTCCTTGAGTCAGCCAGGTGCTGAGTATGGATGTTCCACCTGAGGATTGTTGCCAAGATAAAAAGGAGAACTGGAGAAGAGTAGGTAGTGTTGCTGGTTGTCCATGGTTTTGTTGGCTCTCCAGTTGCCATTGGGTCGCCTGGAGGAGCTTGTCAAGTTTCTTTCCTGATACAAACTTGGCTGTTCTCATTGTCAGAGGAGCTCGGGACCTTATTGTTGCTGGGAATGGCTGTGGTTCACTTTGGGGGAGCTCTCGGTCTTTACCACTTCCTGCTCAAGAGGGGAAGATGTGCTGTTCAGGCCCCAGGAGATGCTTGTCACACTGGTTTCCTGATATGAACTCAGCTTTTCTCATCTTTGGAGGAGCTCAGGACCTCAAATAGCTGAGGATGGCTGTGGTACTTTTCAGGAGAACCTTGGCACTGCTTCCTGGCTCCAATGCACCACCCTCAACCTACTGGCACAGATCCTTCATCTTGCTGGCACAGACTTTCTGACTTTCACCACTGACCTTTGGGTCTTCCCAGAGCAGATCTATGAAAAAGACTTGCATGAGTCCTTGTCTTGGTCTCTGGTTGGACTCATAGATGGCACCTTCATGAGGTCTAGGTCTTCAGCTCAATCATGCAAGATATTGCTATGGAATCTAGGCCCTTGGCTGGATTCTCCAGGTCTTCAGTGTGGACAGATCCCTGTACTTTCTTTGTGACTATTATGAAATCATTCTGTAAATTATGTGTTCTATATAAATGTAATTCGTTTCCTTGTAATCCCTGATTACCACAACCACTCTTCTCACTCATGTCTCATCTCATATGCTATCCTTACATAATCATATTTTAGTGTTAATGCATTTTATTTTTCATCTTTTAAGTTGTTACTATTGTTTTGTTTAGCATCTTCTTGTAGACTTCAAATTCTCAAAGATAAAAAATGATTTCTTTAATACTACTGTGATTCCTCACAAACCAAACTAAACCAAACCAAACCACAGCAGAAAGCTCTAACTCAGGTTGTGCTGGCAATGGAATGATGGGATAAAAGAATCAAATAAATAATTTTAAAACTTAGTCATTCTCACTATAATTGTTCTGAAACTAAAACCTTGACTTCTTCAGCGTTGTGAGATTTCACTGGATCGGCGGTCCTCAAGCTGTAGTCCTGAGACCTGAATCTCCAATATGACTTAGATACTTGTTAGAAATGCCAGTTCTCACACCCTCCAGAAACCCTGCGTCAGGTGCTCTGCTTAGGTGGTGGGGTCTGAAAATTTGTGTCTAAAGATTATTCTGATGATGTATGCTGTAGTTTTGGAACCAACATTACAGATTCTTATTACTTCCTCCAAGTGTGGTCTATACACTAGCTGTTTGGGTATCACCTGGAAATTTGTTATTAGTGTGAAAACTCAAACCCTTCATGATCCCAACCCAGTTAAACAAAAACCCGAATGTCAAGTAAGAATCTCTCTGGATGATTTGTTTGTACATTAAAGTCTGAGTAACTGGTCTAGGTTCAGGATGTCATGGGGCTGTAATTCAAGTTGCAGCAATTTCATAATCCCTTCTGGAAACTCTAGATGATAAACCATCTCTTGTTTAGTCACATTGTTGGTAGAATTAACCTGCTTGTGATCATAGGACTAAGTCAGCCATTTCCTTGCTCAGAAACTACCAGAATAATTGCAAGAAATCAAGCAGGTTTTTTTTTTTTTTTTTTTTTTTTTAATCCAGGAGGAAGTTTTCACTGGCTTTTGGAGATGATCATGCAATATCTCTACAAGGAGTTCAATGATCTCATGTTGACAGTTGAAAGTCAGTTTTTGTGCATGTAATTACATTACAAATCAGAGCTTCCCAGTCCTAGTCTTAGCTTGGTTATAAGTATACCAGGATCAAGAGAGCTCAATTCATTAAATTTTACTCAAAGTAAGATGTGATATATTTAGTTAATAAGAAATCTAAACTCATAGAAGGTGTTATTCTACTTCTGAATGATCTACTAATTTATTGCGGTGTGAGTTTCCTTATTGAATTTACTTTTTAAGTTTATTAGTTGTGTGTCTGCAGTGCATAATGATTACTTTCATCATGCAGTGTTGGTACGTGTATATAACACATCTGAATTGTTTCTATTTCCCTCACAAACTTCTTCTTCCACTCAGCTTGAATTTATATTATGCTTTCTTTTTGTTGAATGCAGAATTTACCAAGATTTTTTCCATAAATTTAGAAGAATTATTAAGATAAACAAAATTCAAATTGAAATGAAGGGCTTAATTCACTTGTAGGAAAATTGTAACTTAAGGTCAAAGCAGTATGGTAGAATAGTAATAGAATCATTGAATAATTCCAAGAAAATATGAATGTTTTAATAACTATACCTAGCAACTTTATACCAATCATATTATTATGAATTATTTATCAATTCTATAAAGGTAACCGTTCTCCATTCTCCACTCTTAATCAGATGAAGGGACAATATTGTGACTTTGGGTTAGTTGTGTTGCAATTTGTCCCTCTTAGAAAGGGTAAAATGAAATGAGCTTGAGCTGAATATTATTTTCTTATAGTGAAATTTTCATGACAGTTCAATTCATGATATATGTTACATTCTTAACCCTTATGCCATGCTTTAAAAGATTTTTTTTTCATGAGATATCTTCAATAACAGAATGCTACAAGGCATATGAATGCCTGTAAGGTAGAAGGAAAGAGATTTATAATCATAGAACATGAATAAAGCATTCACCAAAAGCATAATATAAAGACCAAATTTCCTAAGAAGTTTGCACTCAAAGACCTCAAAGTTTTCCCTAGGCTTCTCAAGTGAGGATTTAAAGTCATTTCAGGAAGGCAAGGATGGAGACGGTTGATAGCTACTGGCAGGATTTACTGATTTCAGTGGTATGGGTGGTGGTTAGTGCTTAATATTTCTTTCCACAGAAACAGCATGATTCACTCCTTATGAGAAGAGTGTGAATCAATCACATGAAATCTGTGACACAATTTATTAAAAACAGTGCTTCCTAGTATAATGAGGTATACTACTTTTTTGTATTTTTCTTAAAATATTTTAATGTATTTTCATAGATATATGTGTTTTATTGATAGAGTAAAACTATAATACTTTCTAATTGTTCATTTATTGACCTAGCCAATTGTGTTGCCACCTAAACTTTGTGATTCATAGAAAATTACACCAAATCTATTGGCTCTGAAAGTGGCAACAAAAAGAATATATTTTAATAGCTGCTCTGGATCTGAAGTAATGTTTTTAAGTATTTACTTTGTAAACAGTGTAAATATTGTGCTACCAACTTATTCCAACGTCCTTAATATGAGATGCTCTAACGACTTCCAAAGCAGAAGCAATGTATTATAATGATGTAATTATGTCCTGTCTATAATATGAAGTAGACACAAAAGTAGGAACAGAAATGTCCCTAGAGTTCACCTCATTTGGAGCCTGGGGATGCATGGCTAAGTGGTGAAACCACAATGTATGCAGCATGTGTAACAGTCTGGATTCCTTCCCAAGAGTCTCAGACGAAAATAAAAGCTAAGTTCAGATAGATGTTCCCAATGATAACTGAGAAGATAGCTAAATCTGAGACTTAATAATGAGAAACTAATCACATAAGATTATAGTATTCAATATGTCTACTTTATAGGTTTTCAATCTCCTCACTACAAAAAGATCACCTATTATTAGAACAAAAACAACAACAAAAAAAAAAACAAGGCCAAAGAAAATGACATGGTACTTAGTGGATTCTAACTTCAAATATTTTCAGTAAGGGGTGGGAAAAAAAGAAACTTACCTGATTTGTATTATATTTTAAATATATCACAATTAGTAACAGTTTCATTTGTTGGAATTCCAATTAATTGTGAAGAAACTTTTATATCAGATAGTAGTAAAATTATAGTTTAGAACTGATAATGTTTCTGAAAGATGAGAATTCTTTCCCCCAATGGAAATAAGGATTTTAGGCATTCTCATTTTGAAAATCATAAATATTCTATTTCACAGAAGAGAAATTTAAGCAAGTTTATAATCTAGTGTCTAAAAATTGAAGTTCACTGTTCTAGATTTCTAACTATGCTGTCATTACCACCAATTTAGCTTCTTAAAACTCATTTTTCATCTCATAGTTATGGTGGATCAAAAATCTAGAGGACTTAGTTGAATGTTCTGTTCAGGATGTCATGGGGCTGTAATTCAAGTTGCAGCAATTTCATAATCCTTTCTGGAAACTCTAGATGATAAACCATCTCTTGTTTAGTCACATTGTTGGTAGAATTAACCTGCTTGTGATCATAGGACTAAGGCAGCCATTTCCTTGCTTGTTACCACCTGAAAATCATTGTCAGCTTGTGGACATATATGTATTTTCTCAGCTAGTGGTCTTTTTCAGAGCCAGTAGAGATTGTTGGGACCTCTTTGAGAATTGCTTTCTTTCTCTACTTTTATAAACCTGTATAGTTACAACAGGTCCCCCCGAAAACACAAAACAGGAATTCTAGGAATCCCTTAATTGTATCTGCAAACTTCTTTTGGCTATGAAATGTCACATACACAGGCCTAACACCAGAGGATGTAAAACAGGGGAGCCCAAGTTCTATGACTATGCTTACAGTTTAAAATTGTTCACTAAATAAAATGAAAGGTAAGAAAATATGTGTAATATTGTATTGTCTTCCTGCTGTGAGAAAGTGGAGCAAATAAGGAATAAATTGCACAATAGGTATTGTGAAATGAGAAGAAATTGTTCAAAAGGAAAAAAGAATTAGGATGGAAAAAAGAAAGAGAAAAGAAAAAATGCAAGTTATAGTAGTGGTGTTTCTTAGTTCATTGAAAAGAAAGATTTGTGCTGATATCTGGAAAAATTTTTATGTCCGTATCTTGTACCCTGGCAAACTAAAGATACCAATATACAATGCATTGACTATTGTTATTCTCCTATTATTTTGTTATGAAATTTTGTTTTATTTTATCCATAAATTTAAAAAAGAAAAGAGTACTAACCCCAGCAGAACACCTTTACCAAAAATAAATTTTGAAATGTAAGTTTGATAGGTTGATATACAAAGAAACCAGTAAGTTTCTCAGCAAAACATTATAAACTTATGACATACAGCACATTTTGTGAAAAATTAAACCACTAGGGGAAAATACTGATGATACATTCAAAATGCTATATATAATAGTTGTCTTCTAGAAGAGTAAAAATACTTTTAAATATTTCAGTGATAATCAGGCAATTTATATTTCTCAATATTACTTAGTAGTGATTCTC
The DNA here is from genome assembly GCF_034190915.1 of Cavia porcellus. NCBI lineage: Eukaryota > Metazoa > Chordata > Mammalia > Rodentia > Caviidae > Cavia > Cavia porcellus. The sequence goes on along the minus strand of NW_026947487.1, from coordinate 38,490,595 downwards.
TGAGTTAATTTTCTATCCTTAATTTCTCAATAAGTAGAATATCATGTGGAATTAACTTATATATGTATTTTTTCTGTTTCTTTGCGTCTGTCAGTGTTTAAAGTAAACAACTACTGTCATTAAAGAAAATTAAGTGGGTGGAGTTTTCAGGTCATATTAAGGAATCAATTTGCTTACATAATAGTCTTGTTATCCCATTTGACAATAATTCTAAGCTAGTATTTTTGTGCATTTTACATTTCAGAAACTAAAAATCTATTGGCCATTTTATGGAACACAAACACTCTCAGAGCTCAGCAGATGAGCAGCATAATCCTTCTGCTGAATTTCATGGACATAAAAATCTGATGATTTCATAATGAATTTGAAGAAAACAGTTTGAATGATCTCTGCTAAACAAAGGTTCATCAAGAATTGACTTTACAGGTATTCCTATGTACCTCAGCCTATTTAATATTCACTTTTAATATGAATTTCTGAGTTTGTTTTAATCAATTTTATTTTCTTGACTTCAGCTGAATTTTTCATTTTTAGACATGATATGTATGAATATGTGGTCAGGTGTCATTTAAACATATTCTGAGAAGTGTGCTGTTAAGCAATTTTATTGAACAATTATCATAGGATATACTTAGAGAAACCTAGATGTTACCAACCTACTACATTACTACATGCCTAGGCTATAATTATAAGTATATATAAGTATTATAAGTTTAATAACCTTCACTTCAACTGCAAATCCCCTTTGTCAGGTAACATGTGAGTGTGTGAGTGCAAGTGTGTTAACCCTATTTCTCCCAAGATCATGCTGAGCAAAACAGCATGAGATTAAATGAATCACATGCAAAAGAATGTGATGAGTCATAAATATGAGAAGAACAAGGCTGTTATTGGTGTTAGCGTGGAGTATTATTTTATCGTAACCTTTGGTTAGAAGAAGTACATTCTAATGATAATGAAAAGTACAGTGCAGTAAATATATAAATTCATGCCATGCTGAACTATCATTACAAAGGACTATGTAGTGCCTACAATTGTATTCATGCCATACATTTGTACAATCAGTAGCAGAGGGCTTGTTTATACCATCATCATAACAGACAAGCAATGTGTTGTACTGAACTTTACCACTGCATCTGCATCATAGGTGATAAAAAATTTCCAGTTTCATTAAAATCTTACATGACCACCATCAGGTATGCAGTCTGCTGTTGACTAAAATGCAGTTATGCAGTGTATAACTGTAGAAAAATTTTAAACAGCACTGGATGAGAGAAAATTTTCCTAAAATATCATCATTCTTAAATTTGAAATATTCTTTTACTGATCTTGGAAGTACAAAAAGGGCCATCTTGAGGAGAGTAGCTACTGAAGTGATCATAAAAATCACCTGCCTTTAAACATTTAGAGCAAATTCATATGTGAGCTCTATAGTCTTATTCGACATTTTCATTTTATTTAATAGAATTAAAGAATTATAAAATTTAAAAGTATATCATAAATCTTTTTTTGATCTTTAGTAGAGTTCTTATTTTGGTACCTTCTGAAATTATACTATAAAAATCAATTCTAATTATTATAATAATACAACACACAAAAGTTAAGGAAATGAAATGTTAATGGTTAGTGATTATGTATTAAATTGAAAGTATTTTTATAATGGGAAGGTCTGAGATTTGGTGTTATTACTGCTGTTAACTCATTTTTATTGAGGTTCATTGAGCAAATAGCTCAAGATCATAAAGCAGTTTTCCTGGAACAGTTAGTAGTACCCATCTCCACAATTTAATTCATTCAGGCTTTGAATATTGAAAACACTCCCTGATGAATATAGTATTCTGGGCATCAAAGGGAATACAACAACAATGAAAGCATTGAAAGCATATCTATAAGATGCAGCACTATGATGATCATATTCACATCTAATGTGTAATTGACTTACTATGCCACTAATCATAATCTTTGTGAGTGGAGACATAGTATTTCACTTAGTAGCTCATCTCAGGCCTAACCCAACATTTTGTAAATATTAAGTATTCATTGAACAATATCTTGAATTTGTTTAGTGAATAAAGATCTAAATTTTGTTGTGACAAACATCAGTACACAGTGTACTGGTGCAGACTGTGCAACACAATAGCTTCATCCCTGAATGTAACAATTAAAGACAGTTTTTATTCTATGTAGAAAATGTTAATAAAAAGCCAATAACTACTCTTTTCTCTAGAAAACCAAAAGACCTTGATGCATAAATATGTAGGTCTGGCTTTAATTAATATAGTAAGATTCTAGCCTTTTGAAAAAAATAAAATATTAAATACTAAAATAGTCTGAATTAAAATCTATACACAAACTATGTAATTACTATCACAAACTTCATAATTCAAGCCAAGGGTTTAAAGGCTATTTCCATATTTAAGTGGTAAATTTAAAAAAAATCTATAGAATTGTTTTTCTCAGTTTAAGAAGAATGGCTTTCAGCTTATTGGTGATAACAAATATTTTATTTTAGGAACTGGAAAGTTTTACTACTAAACATACCCACAAGACTAACTGATTTATCAACTCTAGAGTAACACATTTCTTATAATTCCTTTCATATGCACACCCCTCATTTCCAATACTAGTAATATTCTATTCCAAGAAATTGTGTTTCTTCTAGAAGAAAAAAAAATATTTTAAAGGTGGAGAAGAAAGAAGAAAACATGTTTTTAAATTTCTCACTCTTCATGTCAAACATAGTGCTTATGTAATTAGTCAAGATGTGACTCTAGAATTATGAGATATTTGGGAATAAAGTAAAAAAAATTTCTAAAATAGAAAACAATACCAAAAACCTGTTGAATACTGAACACAATTTTTATCTCTTGGCAACCTCAGATTTATATTACCAATAATAAAACAAACATAAAAGTATCCAATAGCTTTCCTGTCCACAAATAACAAATTTACTGAGAGAAAAATTAGGGAAACAATAGCTTTCACAATAACACACGCCCAGGAACCACTCTAATGAAGGAAGTAAAAGACCTCTACATTGTAACTTATAGTGCTCTAAAAAAGGAGATTGTAGAGGATATTAGAAAATAAGAAAATGGGGCTGGGGATTTAGCTCAGTCGCATAAGTGCCTGCCTGTCAAGCACGAGGTCATGAGTTTGATCAAAAAAAAAAGTTTGAGCAAAAAAAAATTTAAAAAGAAGAAGAAGAAGAAAATATTCCTTGCTCTTGGGGAGGAAGAACTAATACATTGAAAATGGCCATACTTCCAAAATTATTACACAGATTCAACACAATTCAAATCAAATTTCCAACAGCACATCTCATCAAATTAGTGAAAATAATCCTACAATTCATATGGGCACAGAATTTACCAAGAATAGCAAAGGCAATGCTGGGCAACAAAGGCAAGGCAAGGGAAATCACAATACCAGACTTGAAGTTATATTATTAAACCACTGTGATAAAAACAGCATGGTACTGGGAAAAAAAAACAGACCCACAAATCACTGGAGTAGATTAGAAGATGCAGAAACAACTCCGCGCCATCTTTGACAAAGGCACCAAACACATTCACTAGAAGAAAGATAGTTCTATTATACTGAAATACTTTTGTTTTAATAGATCCTCCCCCAAACACCTCAACCTGGACAGAGGTTAGTCTTCAATGCCCCAGTGAAAGTGATACAGCTAATTGTGGCTTTCCAATTGGTTCTTTTCTAAGAAGACATTTTGTAACCTCATCTCCACAGTCTGTGAGACTGTGTGAAGCAGTTTGTGTAGTCTCCCTATAGGCGTTATCTTCCTGACACTGCCTTGCTCTGCACACTGGTAATTCCAGGTTCAATGCTTAGCAGAGGGGTCATGCCAAAGCACATGTGTGTATGTGGGTGTGTGTGTGTGTGTGTGTGTGTGTGTGTGTGTGCGTGTGCGTGTGCGTGTTCAGGCATCAGCAGGACATTTTATGCGTAGTTCCAATGCTGGAACTCTACTTTTTGTATCTTACTTTCAAATTCCTGTAAGTGAAATAACTACTGACTTTCTTAAAAACATATATACTTTAAAAAAAGAAGGAAAGATAACCCTTAATAAATGTTCCTGTGAAAACTTGTTTTCCATATGCTAAACATCAAAATTAGACCCATATCATTTAGTCTAATATATTCATTATGCACTAGACTAAAATTGAAATGCATCAAAAATTTTAAATATTTAATCTTCTAAAGAATAGGTAGAACTCTTGAGCACATTGGTGTGGGCAAAGTCTTTGTGAACAAAACCCCAGTCCCACAAAAATACCACAAAGAATCAACCACTGGATCTTATGTTATTAAAAAGCATTTGCACAGCAAGAGACACCTCCAATAGAATAAACAACCCACAGAGCAGGATAAGCAATTTTTCCAGCTGCTCCTCAATCAAGGATCAATATCTAGGATATATAAAGAACTTTAAAAAAAAAGATCCCAAATTTAAAATCCCAATCCAAAAATGGGAATCTAAGTTGAATATACACTTCTCAGATGAAGAAATAAGATCATCAAAAAATAAGAAAAGTGTTCAACATCACTGGCCATTGGAGACATGCCTATTAAAACAATGCTGAGACTTTTCTACACAAATAAATACACTTTCACACCATATTCTTAGGTGAAATAAATTGAATACACATATTCAAAGATTGACTGGCTTCTCTGGTATGAGAACTTAAAAGTGTAAATAAAGACCAAAATGTATAACACATAATGTGAAATAGGAAGAAAAAATTTAAATGGAAAAGAAACTATGGAATGGGGAAAGAAAAGATAAAAAGTGAGAAAACAAAAAAATGAAAACAAATAATAATGAGAGATGGTCAGGAAATGGGTAAAAAGAATCAAGATGTATCATGTGAGGTCAAATGCCCTAAGATGAATGTGATCATTATTAACATCTAAAATATATCAATAAACTTAATTAATCATTGAAAACAACAAAGATAAAAGTAGTGCTATTTGAAAGACAAACAGCAAAATAGTAAAATATTTTTTCTGATGAATGTATCAACAAGTATATCCATACAACAATATCCACTATATGAACATTTTTCATAAAAGACCTTAGGGGCAACTAGCCTATGTAAAAAAATCCATGATCCTCTAGAATATCTCTCTTCACAAAAACATCATGCTATTTAAATTAATTGATTTATATGTGATATTTCCAAAATTCTTTACAAATCGATATGAATATGGGATGGCTGAACTCTCCTGGTTATTAAAACATATACTCCATTGTATTAAAAGCAAATAGCCTATATCACCAAATCTCTGCTTGTGGATTCTTCATTTAACATAATAATCATTTTCTGTCTATTTTGTTTGGTTGTTCTCTGTGCATCTTACTAGAATAGACTTTGAAATGGATTACTAAAACATCTGTCCTGTCTGAAAATAGATGTAAACCAATGATGCAATAGAGAAGTTCAAACCAAGTTGTCAAATGAAATATCTCCAAAAGACCATGAAGTTGAAAGTATATCAAACTGCAAATTAAGTGTTTTTGCAATTTGTCAATTTCTAAACTGCTATCTTATTTTCAAATAACAAAATTATATTCATATCTATGATATGTGTTTCAGTCTTGAAATGCTATTACCAATGTCTGAAGAGTAATGCCTCCAAAGAGTCAATCAAAACAAAACTGCGTTGATGCCTGTGACATTTCCTTCTTAGGTGTAGTGGTGAATGTACAAGACAGTAATCCTGTCTTTATCTCTGACAGATATTTAAAGGAATAGCAGTAGATGTAAATTCAGGTGGCCTAACTTTAAATTGAAATGTCAGACACAGGACCCAAACCTGAATATATTTGTTCAGATACTATCAACAATTTAAATCTTCATAAAATGATATGATTTATTAGTTCAGAAGGGAACAATTTAAAAACTCTTAGTGATGAATTAATGGAAACATTATTTATATTGCTTTTAGTCATGCTGTTTGTGTCAATAAAATAAAACACCCATTTCTGTAAGGTATTGAGCCACTAAGCAAATAAAAAACAAATTAGAAAGACTTTAAAGTACAATATTTCCCAGATCACAGATGGAAGAGAAGAGAAGAGAAGAGAACGTGGCAGGATCAAAATTGGAAAACAGAGAATCATGCTTCTACATACACTATTTTTAAAGAATAATAACTGTGAAGCTTTGTTTGTTCTTTTAAATGTTTATGTATGTATTTATTGATGTAATACATTTATTTTGTATCATTATTCATCTGATATACACTGTGGAAAAAAGTTTAAGTTAGTCATTTTAAACTGTATACAAATATTACAAAATTTTGCAGAAGACCAATTGCCTATCCTTTTTTTCTTAGGGTTGATAGGGTTTGGGCACTCTACTTAGGGTAAGATTGTTACTAAGGTACTTAAGGTCAATGGTAAATCCTTAATTAACAAGATGAAACTATACTCCAAAAGTCAATGTTACATTTTAGGACTAGGAATATACATAACTACAACATCCAAACTTCAAGCTTTTTTCTAATTTTTAAAAGTAAGAGGATATTATTTTATAACAAAGCTCACATCTTACTGTAGGTAAAAAGAACTCAAGGCCAGTTTTATATATCCAGAATGCCTTTAGAAAACACTGAATTCTTCACTATGTATGTACTAAATGTAGCGTTCGCCTGCAGTAAGCAAAAGATGGAGAAGCACATATTCCACTAGTCTTTGCAGAGTGTCATTCAGAGTGTTACCCTTGCATCCCTCTAAATTCAGTTTTTACAGTTACTAAATACTAACATATGTTCTTGGAAATACTGTGGGGCTTATTTGCAAAATGTCACCCATTAATTTCTCTAAATTTCACAGTTTTAGTAATTTCTGAAATATAATGTAACTAGACATTCAATTTTCAAATGCATAAGCTTAATAAAATATGTCTCAGTTTCTTTTGTAAGTATTTCATTTCTCTGTTCTAATCACAAGCAGATTTCCTTGTATTTTCTTAAACATATGGAAGGTAATTATCCTCAGCCTTTGTGCAGCCTAGTCTACCAATTCCAGCATCACTTATAGAAATAGATCTCTTATCTATCTATCTTTCTCTCTACCTTGAACATGGATGATATTTTTATGTTTCTTTTCTTGGCTGTGTATTCACAACTACATGCTGGACTGTCTACTGCTGGACTTTCATATCTCTGAAAAGAACGGTTACCTTTGTTCCAACATGCAATTAAGTTTCTTGAAGTCAGATGGATACTCTCAAGCCTTGCTCTTCAGTTTCATTAAGAGAAATACAAAATACCTTTTGTCTAGGGCTAATGCAAGCCATCGACAAGCTACATTTCCTGTAAGTCAATCAAGTAAAGCTAGTACTTCAAGATTTCCATTCTAGATAGTGGAAACAGGACCATTTCTAGATCTGTGGAAATTGCTCTTTTACTTTCTTGGTGCCCTTTCCCCATTTGGGGTAGTTCCTTCTCCTACAGGCACAAATCAGTATTGAGACTGGAAGGGATACTCTATCTTCAGAATGCTCCCTCACTGCATAATTCCTTCCTTTCTGGTATTGCATTCCATGAATTTTCACCAATTAGCCACAATAGACCCTAGTCTTCGCTCCCCAGCTCAGTGGAACTGTGTTTTAGTGAGGTTTCCTCTTTTGTGCCAGAGCCTGGCAACTGCAAACACCATATGAGGCACTTGTAGATCTTACCTTGATTCTGAGTTTCACCTGCTCTACCTTTTTTCCTCAATGTATGAAAATCATTATTTCATATAAACATAATCATCCAAACTTCCTCTTGCTTAAGACAGAGTGATAGGTCTGGTCTGCATACTCCATCTTGAGAGGATATAGCAGAACCTAAGCTTTATAAAGAATTCACATTCAAAGTGTAGCCAGGTACCTAAGGAAACATCCAGATGCTTTTACTCTTAACAACACACCTTTTTGTTACAAACTTGAAAAGTAAGAGTTAAGCAATGTATTTTCAGACTTAGGAAAATGTTTCTTGTGAATTCTCAAGGTCTTACAGTTCTTGCACTTGGGTTCCTGGTGAGGAAAGAAATCGAAGGACCATCAAAACCCACCCTCTGGAGGGATGAATTATGTATTGAATTTTTCAAAGAGAAAGGAAGAATTACTAGAGAGTGTGCTCACAAAAGAAAAATATATAGCCTCTTTTATAACTGAAACAAAGTGACTAAAATTGCGTTCTTCAGTTGCTTTCTTAACTGAAGTAAATCTTTCTGTAAATTGTCCAATATGCTTCCATTTCTAGAGACTTAAAGAGCCCAGTAATTGTTTCCCAGTGCTCACATTTTTAGAAGACCAAAAACCCTTTTTATCCTTAAACATAGATTTCATTTATAATGTCTTCACAAGTTGTCTTCACTTACAACTTCTTTCAGTATAGAACAATAACATTATCCACTCTATATCAGCATCATTGTTTATAATATAGATATTTTTGGAAATAAGCAATTCTTATAACTAATCAAAAGAGCAGAGTGAATAAAGAGCAAGAAATGAATAAACAAATTCACCTGTATATCTTAATTTTAAGTAACAAAAATTTGTAGAACTTTTACTGGGCAAAAAGGGGATGAAGTATAAGGAGCTTTTAATTCCTTTACATTACCTTTGCTCAAGCTCCAGATAGTAGGAGTAACTATTACTTTTCATTAATTCAATATTATTTTGAAAGAATTGGCCATATACAAGAATTTTTAGATGTGTATAAGTACTGTAACAAGAAATGTAAAAGGTTGCTTAGTGCCTTCGTATCTATTTATGTTAATTAAGATGATCTATGCAGAGGATCAGCTTTTGGTGTCATCTAAAACATAAATGGAAATAGCTAGTGGAGAGATAAGATCGATCACTCTTCCTGTCAGATAATTCATTAATGGTTCATTAGATATAATTCTTTAAACAATACGCCAGATCTTAGTCTTCCATCGTTTTGGTAAGTGATCAGTACCTTCTTTCTCCTGGAGCAGTATTTCTAATACCACACAGCAAGGATGTTCACGCTACTCACGAGCTGACCAGCATCTCATTACATACATGGTCTCTTCCTGGCTCATCCTCAAAATCATCCTAGTGAGCTCCAAACTCCATTCTCAATTTAATATTGCCAGCAGACAATGTTAGGGAACAGGAAAATGTTTCTTACCATCTCTTAATTCATTTACTTTCATAATCAAGCTAAGATTGGTGATTAGCATGGCTAACTCTCTATCATAATCTGGATGTATAAATCTTAGGAAACATTAGGAACTTGAAATTTAGTAGCTCTTTTTTACTCATAGACAAGGATATTGAGTCTAAGACAGATTATACGATTGTTTTCAGGAAGGCCAACAATATAAGTCTCCAAACAGAATTTAAACTAACATCTTCATTTTCCAAGGGTAAAGGTCCCTCCATGATCAGCTGTTTTAAATTGTGACATAGATTTATGTGACCAAGGGTTTTCTTCAGCATTCAGTATGCTATTTTTTTCCAAACTTGAATAAAAGTATATTTTTTAAAGTTAATAACATTTTACATACAGAATTGAAGTTTCCTGCTTGCCTGGAATAAATGCTAGATTCCATGATGATATATGATTTCCCACATGGCTGTCATGTGATGAGACCATGAACTTTTCAATCTCCATCAATCTTTGTTGCTATCCCAGCATGAAAGCTGAGACTGTACTGTCATTTGTTAATTTATGCCAAGTTTACATCATACACTGAGTGTGACCTGTCTGTCTCATCGCCATTTGTATTTGAGACTTTCATAATACATACTGTATGCTTGCCCTCTGCCATGCTGTATTAATGTGTACAAGATCAGAACATGAAAACAAGATGGTTACACTCTGTTATCCTCTTAATATTAAATGGTATTTCCAATCCTCCAATATCTCATGTGAAGCATCATGGAATCATCATTGACTCACTTTTTACCCAGGCCTACATCCCATCCGTCTAAAAAATCTTTTCAATTCTTTCTTTAAAGTACATACAAACTCTAGTGTAACTCCCCATCACCTCCACTGAGGTGGGCACAGGTCTGGTCTAAGATTGTCTTATTCTTAACCTGTGTAAATAATGAGAGTCTGCCATTCTGCTTCCTCATTAGCTCCATACAGACAAATATTGAAACAACACTGCTCAAAACCCAATCGCTATCATTTTACTCTAAGCTAAAGCTATCAAATTTACACGTGCCCTCTGCCCATTTGTGTTAGTTCTTCCTTGCTCTACCCTCAGCATCTCACTGACCCTACCTCCCACTTCTCGTTCTAGAGATTGCTCCTTTTTCTCAAATATCAACGTAAGACTCTTTGCCTTATTACATATAGTACTAAATATATAGATTTTCTATAAATTTTTCAAAACAAATAGTTAAACAAGTGAATGCAACAGTTAATATACTAAGACTAAATGATTCTGCTAATAGGCCAACTAATAATTTGAAAAGGAGCAGGGAAATTATTAAAACATAAGGAAGAACAGCTTATGTTGAGAGCTGAATTTAAAACAGGCTAAAATTTTACCAAATAGGAATGATGATGTGAAAGAGCATCACAAAATTTCTGTACTCAGGCCAGTGATCATAAAGAGTTAAGGTGAATCTAAGGTATAGAACGATGTCTAAAGGAAAATAAATTACTGTGAAATGATGGTGGGGTAAATGAATGAGACACCTTGGAGTAATCTAATAATTATTTTAGTAAGGTTATGGAGACAGAAAGGATGTGATAGTTAGCAAGCAGATATTCAAAATCAAAATTTAGGATTTCAGCTCTTGCAGATAATGACAAGGTTAATGAATGGCCCAGACAGAGGTTTCTAACATGAGTAGAGGACAAGGAACAAAGAGCTCAGCATCTTGAGTTCACTGTCGGTGGGTACTGAAATCAAGGAAGGAAACTCATTTTGTAAAAGAGAGAAAACAGGCAATATAATTTTCAGTAAACAATGGGGAAAGCTAGGGAGGATGGAAAGGCAGTAGGAATGAGGGTCCTGAATGATATAATCTGATGGCAGGGTGTACCTCAAAGGGGCTTAATAGATGCTAAGCAGCAGGGTGAAGCAAAGAGAGACATTTTCTCTAGGTTGGAAATAAGAAAGGAAAAGATGATAAACTTTGAGAGCCTCCAGGCAAAGCATTGTTCTCTGGTTTGATATTATGGAGTAAAATAAAGTTTCCTTAGATTATTTAAAATATAGTAAGGTATTAAAGCTCTAGTTTTTGATTTTTATTTTTATTATACATTTGCAGTAACTAATGATTATATTCATCACAGTGATTTCATACAAAAACATAAATTTTTACTTCATAAAATGTTCTTTAATACTGAATTTTTATTTTCTATTCTTGAAATATCTATATTTATATATTGAAAACAATCACAAAAAATCCAAAGGAACTTAAAATTTAAACTGAATAATTTCTTTCAAATATATTATACATATGTAAATACATGGGCTAATGCCATTAATAATATATAAATTCTAAGACTGTGAAACACTATAGAATACCAGATCATTTGAGTAGGTAATGTTCACAAAAATCTTACCTCTCTCTGTTGCTTAATTCATAAAGAGAAAACTCAAATTTAGGACTCTTATTTCCTTCTCCACTGTCAATCATTACTTTTGTTACTTATTTCCTAGCCAACTTAATATTACTTTGTGTTTTACAGATAATATCCTTTGATACCTCAAGATAGTTTTCAGGCTAGGATATTTGCAAAAGTATTACTTATATCTGGAGTCCTCTTCCTCCAATTTCCAAGTGGTTTTTATGATTGCAACCTTAGTTTAAATGTGATCTGATCAGACATCATTCTCTCACCACTTAAATACAGTATTCTGTCATCCATTTAATATCACATACTTTAAAATATTCTTACAATGTCTTGTTTCACATCTTTATTTACTTATTAATTACCATACATATTAAAATTATCAGCATTACTTAGTTGAACAGTATCTGTACATACTAAATTCTCTTTGATACTTGAGGAATTAAGGAATAAATTATAAATTTTAGTCTGACTTAGTGCAAAATGGGTTATTGTCTCATTACATTGTTGCTTAGTTAAATTTATTATCTTAATAAATTTTGTATATAATCTGATTACAGGAGAAAAGGAAAGAAAAATTGTAGTGCATGCTTCAAGTTTTCTTTAAAAAGTATAAATCTTACTTATATTATATATTATTATATCAATAAAAATGTCAAGTGTAGAGAACCCAAGACAGTATAAAATGATCTGATTTCTTGGTGGAAAGAATGTCAACAAAATTTATAATTAGACATACCTGTCAAGTTAAATAACAGATTCTTTACATGTTACAAGGTTAGATTTCATATAGTAGGGTAGTCATATTGTGAGTTGTGTTTTGACGAGTTCAAATATAAACTAAGTGTTAAAATTATTAAAAGAATGATTGTAAAAATTTTAGTTTTGCAACTGTATCCATTTCAACATTGGAAATAAGGTAGGTTTTCAAAATACTGTTGCAAGATCACCTATAAAGAAAACGCCATTAGACACAAAACTGACTTCTCAACACAAACCACCAAGTAAAGAAAAAAATATTTATAGTCCGGAGATAAAATAGCTTCCAACTCAGATTGAAATAGCTTGCAAAACTACCTTTCAAAATTAACAGAAAAATAAGATCCTTCCATAACAAGGCACAACTGAAGAAATTCATGACCCTACAAAAAGTTCTCAAAAATATTCTAGACAGAGATTAAAATGACCACAATTGAAAGAACAACAACACAAAGAAACCATAGGCAGGGAAAGTAATTATTCAGAGGGAAAAGGAGGGAACAAATAGAAGGAAAATAACGTGACAAAGATAAGCCAACAACAAGATAAAACAAAGACAATACATATCAATTATAACCTTCAGTATAAATGACCTCAATTTACCTATCAAAAGAAACAGGGCAGAAGAATGAATCAAGAAACAAAATCAACCATATGCTTATACAAGAAACACACTTTAAAGGAAATTCACATACTGAAAGTCAAAATGATGGAAAATAATCCTCCATGCAACCAGGAACCCAGAAAAAAGCAGGAGTAGTTATTCTATTTGCAGACCATGTTAACTTCAAACCAAGAATGATCAAAATATATAAAGAAGGTTGCCATATAGTTGTTAGGAGGAAAATTCAAAAAGAAGAGATAACAATCATAAATATATATGCATCAAATATGAGAGCACTATGTAAGACAAATATTAACATACACGAAAAATCAAATAATCAATAACACAATTGTAACACCATTTAGAACCTCAGTGTCACAAAGAAGTAGATCAATTACACAAAAATTAGCAAAGAAATATCAAAATGAAATAAACCTGTGAAATAAAAATGATCATAGTAAATATTTAAAGAGTATTCCACTCAAAAACAGAATACATATTCTTCTCAGCTGCACATGAAACATTCTCTAAAACATATGCTAGTTTGTAGTCAGGTGTTGTGAGGAGAACAATTAAATTCAGGACATGGAATTTATAATAATACTATTTTATGATGGTCACCCAGAATTAACACAAGAAAATATAGGAAATCTATACACAGCACCAAAGACACAGAATATTCATCCAGGGCCTGAATCTCACAGCAATGTCCTATGTGACTCCAGATGAAAACTCAGAGTTCATGACAATGCCTCCCATGAGTCCAACAGGAGATCTAAAGGCCAGGAAAAGGGCTCATATCAGTCTTTTACAGATCTGTGCTGGTGTCTTAGTTACTTTTTACTCATCGCTGAGTAAATACCTGATGCCCAAAGTTGGGTAAAGAAAGGTTTATTTCTTACAATTTTTGGAAGTTTCAGTCCATATTCAGTTGGCTCCAAGGCAGGGTGGCATGGTGGGACTGCAGTTCACGGCAGCTACAAACAGCAAGGTGGAAACTGGCAAGAGAGAGAGACACGCACACACACATGCCTTCTTCCACCCATTACATTTTATGCTGGCTCCACCCATAGGCAGGTGTAGCACTGACACCATCAATCCAAGTGCTAGACAATGAACCAATCACAAAAGCACAATGCAAATGCATGAGACCTGGGGGCCACCGACATAAACCATGACAGCTGGGAAGGCCCAAAGTTCAGTGGTGGAAGCTAGAAAGTCTTTGCCAGCAAGGTGAAGGAGCTATGGGGTAGGTTGAGGGTTCTATGCTGGAACCAAGAAATCATACTCAAAACAAAGACCAGGGCTGCCTTGGAAAGTAACACAGCCATGCTCAGCTACATGGAGGCCACAAGCTCCTCCTCTGACAAGCACAGTCAAGTACATGCCAGGAAGCCAGCGTGATGATTTCAACCTGGAGATTGAGTGGCACATCTTCCCCTCAGAAGCCAGGAGGCAATGCTCAATGTAAAGACCAGAGCTTCTCCAGGAGAACCAACAGCTCAAATAGCAACACATAGGAGAACCCACAGTGCCTCAACACATCAATGCCTCTCCTTCTCCACATCTCTATTTATTGTGGCAACTTTACTCAGTGGGAACATTTATGCTCAGCATCATGGTGATTTAATTTCATTGGCATTGTTGACCATTAGTTTTTAATCTATAACACTAGTCTACACAGTATACCTAAATAAATGCAAAGGAATTACCTCATGCATATTACCTAACCAAGGATCAATGAAATTGGAATTAATGGTAAAATAAACTTCAAAACTGCACGAACACATGGAAATTAAATAACACTCTCCTGGACAACCAATGGGTCAAGCTAAAATTAAAGAAAAAATTAAACAATATATACAACTAAACCACATACCCGAATCTGAGGATGCCATAAAAGCAGCTCTATGACTGAAATTTGTAATGGTGAGTTCTCACATCAGGAAAACAGAAGGAGAACAAACAAATAACCTAATGTTGTACCTCAAGCTTCTAGAAAAAGAAGAGCAGGTCAAGCTCAAACCCAAAGGAGGGAGTAAATTATAAAGATCAAAGTAGAAATTAATGCAATTGAGACTAGAAAACAATACAAAGAAATAATGAATCAGTGAGTTATTTCTTTGAAAGTATAAATAAAATTAATAATCCTCTAGCCAATCCCCTCTATTCAAAGAAGGAAAGAAAATACCCAAGTTAATGCAATGATCTATGAAAGGGTGAAATAATTACAAATCTTGTGAAAATTCAGAAAATCATCAATACTAAAATCTTTAGTCACATAGAATGAAAAACACATAAGAAATACACAGATTCCTAAATGCATATGTTATCAATGCTAAATCAAGAAGATATAAAAATTCTGAATAACCCAATATTGGTTAATGAATTTAAAAAGTATAATTAATAACTTTCAAACAAAGAAAAGCCCAGGTCCTGATGGATTCACTGTTGAATTCCACAGGAAATTTAGATAAGATTTAATGCCAATACTCCTTGAACTCTTCAATGAAATTTAAATTAAAGCAGTACACCCTAACTCATTCTTGAAGGCAAGTATTACTTTGATACAAAACCAGAGAATGACCCAACCAAAAAGGAGAGCTACAGGCCAATTTCCCTAATGAATATATGCAGAAAACCTCAGTGGGATACTAACAAACAGAATGTAGCAAATTATCAAGAAGCTTATATACCATGACCAAGAGGGACTCATGCCAGAAATGTAGGAATGTTTCAACATATGCAAATTAATAAATGTAACATACCATATCAACAGAGCCAAACACAAAAATCACTTTATAATCTCAATAACTACAGAAAAATATTTTGATACAGTTCAGCACTCATCCATGATAAAAAGAAAACCTATGGAAAGTTAGAGTCTCTGTTTCAATCTGATAAAAGCCATCCATGACAAACCAACATCCAAATCATACTAAATGGACAAAAACTGAAAGTTGTCACTCTAAAATCAGCAATAAGACAAAGATGTCCACTATGACAACTCTATTCAATACACTTCTGGAAACACTAGCCAGAGCAATTAGACAAGAGATAAAAATAAAAGGAATAACAAAAGGAAGGAAGAAGTTAAATTATCATTATTTGCAAATAACATGATACTGTCCATAAAAGATTCAAAAAATTCCACCAAATGGCATCTACATTTAATGAGCAAATTCAGTAGCATAGCTGGATACAAAGTCACTCAAAAATCAATAACATTTCTGTACACAAACAACAAAGCACACCCTTTACAACAATAGAATCAAAAAATGAACTACTTAGAAATGACTCTAACAAAGAAAGTAAAAGATCTATATACCAAAAATTACAGTACTCTAAAAAAGTAGATAAAATAGGAAATATCAGAAAATGGAAATATATCCCTTGCTCATGGGTAAGAAGAACCAACATAGTTAAAATGGCCATACTTCAAAAACTGTTATACAGATTTAATGCAGTACCAATCAAAATACCATTAGCACAAAACTAGAGAAAATGTTCATAAAATTTATTTGGACAGAAGAGACCTAAAATAACAAAGGAAATTCTGATCAACAAAGGCAAGACAGGATGCATCACAATCCCTGAGCTGAAATTATACTAAAAAGCCATGGTGACAAAATTAGCATGGCATTGGGAGAAAAACAAAACAGATCTAAAAATCAGTGGAACCAATTAGAAAATGCAAACACAACTACAAACACAAACAGCCACCTTATCTTTGACAAAGGGGCCAAACATGTTCACTAGAAGAAAGATAGCCTCTTTAATAAGTGGTGTTGGAAAATTTTGCTCTCTACATTGTGAAGACTAAATTTAAAACCATGTCTATCACCGTGCACAAAACTAAAGTCAAAATGGATAAAATATCTAAATATTAAAACAGAAACACTAAATCTACTGGAAGACAAGGCAGATAGCAATCTTGAATAGGGATAGGAAGAGAGCTCATGAATGAAAACCAAACTGCATGGGAAATACTTCAAAGACTCAACAACTGGGATCTCATCTTATTAAAGAATTTTTGTACCTCAAAATAAGTCACCAATAGATTGAAAATAATACCCACTGATAGGCAAAAAAATTGTGAACTGTCCCTCAGACAAAAGATTTCTATCTAGAACATATAAATCTTTTAAAAAATCATGTCCCCCAAATTTAAAGACCCAATATGGGCACCTAAGATGAATGCACACTTCTCGGATAAAGAAATACAAATGACAAATAAATATGTTTTAAAATGTTCAATGTCATTGGTCATTAAAGAGATGAAAATTTAACACTGAGATACTATTTCACTCTACAAAGAATGGCTATAATCAGGAAATCAACTAGTAACAAATGCTGGCAGGGCTATGGGGAAACAGAAACCTTTTTCCACTCTGGACGCTTAAGTGGTTTCCACTTCTTGGCAATATAGAAAGTGCTGAAATAAACATGTTCCAGAGTAAAGATGTTACATGATTCCATCGTCTTTGGATGTATAACTATTAGTGGGATTGTAGGCCATATGAAAGTTTTCACCTTCACTGTTTGAGGAATTTCCATGCAGTTTTCTATGATAGCTATATTTATTTATTTCCACATTAAAAATATGCAAGACTTCCCTTTTCATAACATCTCACCTACACATATATCATTTATCTTTTTTTTATAATAACCATTCTAACTGGAGTGAGATGATATATAATTATTTGGTTTGTATTTCCCTGATTGTTGAGTATTTATTGTTGTATAAATTGTGTACTTTCTGGCAAATGTTCTGCTTCTCTACTTGGATCTACTGTCCATTTTTAATTGAATTTGGGTTGCTTTGCCATATATGGTCTGGTTTATAACCCTTATCAGGTGAATAGTTTGCCAACATTTTCTCCCATTTTCTAAAATACCTCTTAATGCTCTTAGTATTTATCTTTGCTGTGTAGAAGGTTTTAATTCAATACAATCACATTACTTTTGTTTTCATTCCTATGACTTCAGGGCTCTTACAAAAATTGTTATATATTCCAGTGTCCCGCATCCATCATGGTTTCTTTTAGTTCTTTCATAGTTTCAGGTCTTATATCTCCAGCCATTTAGAGACCGTTTTTTTTCCTATTGGTGAGAGACAGGCACATTGCATTCGTCTGCCTGTGGATATCCATTTTTCCCAGAAACATTTACCAGACAGATAGTTTGTTTCCCAGTGCATGTCAAAGATGAGTTGGCTCCAGATATGTGGGCTTACATGTAGTGTGTAGTTTGTGTTCCACTTGTCCACATGTATACTTTTATGCCACTACTCTGCTGTTATAGCTTTATAGAATATAATAAAATCAAGTAGAGAAGTATCTCCAGCTTTGTTCTCTTTTCTTAGTGTTTCTTTGCCAAGTTGGCAATTTTTGTGGTCCTACACAATATTTAAGATTGTTATTCTAGTTACATGAAGAATGACACATTTCTACTGAGATTATATTCAATCTGTATATGGAACTGGACAGTCTAGATATTTTAGCAAGACATTCTTCTAATTAATGAAAACATAATGTCTACCAAACTTTTGGTGTGTGTGTGTGTGTGTGTGTGTGTGTGTGTGTGTGTGCGTGCGTGTGTTCTCTTTAACCAGTTTCATCAATCTTTCATAGTTTTCATAATACAGATATTTCACTTTCTTGCTAAATTTGCTCTTGGACTTTTTGGTAGCTATTGGAAGTGGAACCCTTTATAGAATGCTAGTATACAACGTTTGCTATTGGAGTACAAAAATATGATTGTGTTTGTACATTGGTTTTTTTGGTAGTCCTGCAAGTTTCTTGAATTTGTCTATTAGTTACAATATTTTACGGTAGAGGTTTTGAGGTTTTTCGTACATTATTATTATGTCATCTGGAAAAAGTGACAATTTAACTTTCACCTTTCCAAAATAGATGCCTTTCTTTCTCTTTTCTAATTTCTCTGGCTATATTCAGTAAAAATGACCATCCATATCCTAAGAATCTTAGGGCAAAAAAAAAGATAGGTTTTCTTACATTTACTATTAGTTTGTTGTAAGTTCCCTTTTATACATTGAGCTACTTTGTTTTTATAACTAATCTCCTCAGACGTTTTATCATAAGTGATGTTAAATTTTATCAAATGGTTTCTCTGCACCTAATGAGATCAGATGTTTTTGACCTTCATCCTGCTGACGTGTTATATCAGTGTTACTTACTGGTATTCATGGAACTGTCCTTGTATCCTGGGGATAACGGCATAGAATCCTCTAAAGTGATAGTATGATTGGCTTGCTAACATTTCGTTGAAGAGCTTTGCACCTGTATCCATCATGATATTGACTTGCAGCTTTCCTCATTGATTCCTTCTGTGCTTCTGTTATCAACCTACTACTGACTTCGCAGAATGAGTTTGGAAGAACTCTTCCCTGCTTAGTGTTTTAGAATACTTTAAGAAGAATTAGTATTCATCTTTAAATGTTTTCTAGAACTCAGCAGGTGGGTGTGGAGGAATGCACCTATAATACCAACACTAGGGAAGCTGAAGTAGGAGGATCACTACAAGTTCAGCCTGGGCTTCAAGGCTAGTTTGAACTACCTGGTGAGACCCGGTCTCAAAACGAATAAATAAACGAATGAGCAAATACATAAATAAATAAATAAATAAAATTTATAGAACTCAGCAGTGAAACCATCTCTTCCTGGACTTTTCTATCACAGGAGACTTGTTATTTTTGATTCAGTTTCATGACTTGTTGTTTGTACATTTAGATTTTCTGTATCTTCATGATTCAGTCCTGGGAAGGTGAATTTAGGCTATTGAATTTGTCATTATATTCTGGTTTATCATAATCTCTAGTTCTGTGATAACTTTAATTATAGCTATTTAGATAAGGATTTCTCAATTTTATTGTTTCATAGAATTAGCTGTAGATTCCACTGATATTTTGTATTTTACAGTTTTTATATTACTTAATTCTGCTATAATCTCTATTGATTCTTTGCTATGCTTACTCTTATTATTTATTTCTTTGAAATGAATGACAGGTTATTTGAAATCTTTTTTCTTTAGTTTATGTAGGCATTAGTTACCACAAACATCCCTCTTTCTCTTGCATTTGCTATACCCCACGGGCTTTGACACTTTGTTTCCTTGTGTTTCAAGAAAGTTTTGAATTTTTTCCCCATAAATAGTTGCTTAAACATAGCTTATTGCATTTCCATGTATTTGTATGTTCTCAACAAATTTTATATTAATTTTAGTTTTGTTTTGTGGTAATAAATAACACTTGATACAACTTCAATGTTTAAAATTTATTGAGACTTTTTAAAAACTATTTTATGTTGTGTCCTAGAACATGTTCCCTGTACAGATGAGAAGAATTTGTATTCTGCACTAGAATACAAAATGTTCTGTAGACAAAATGGACTGTAAAGTCTTTCTAATCTGTTACTGTCTAGTTAATTTTCTGTCTGGATGATATGTCAATTGTTGAAATGAAGTTTTTAAGTCCACTGTTGTATTATAATGGTATCTCTTTCTTTGGATCTATTAATATTCACTGTATATACTTGGATGCTCTGACTGTGGGTATTTACATAATTATAATTGTTATTTCCTGTGGCCAAACTGACCACTTTATTATTAGATAATGGCTTTCCCTGTTGCTTTTTACTACTTTTAAATCTATTTTATTGAACCATGGTCACACCTGCTTTTGAACCATTTTTCGGATAAAGTCTCCCAATTCTGTAGGGTAAGCATTAACCCATTATGAATAAGCAGTAGAATAGAGTTGCAGACACCTTGAATTCATGGTTGCTGGTGTCTTACCTGACAAAACAGCTCAGGAATTCAGAAATTCACCCTTAATCCTCCTAGAGAGGGAAAATTACCGGTCCCAATTTTCAGGTTCTAAGATCCCACTCTTGGGGTTAGGGGTGGCTTGGAAATGATTCCTCAACATTCTATTCTCTTAGTTCTCCAAAACACAATCTTCTTACATTTATTCCAAACTAACAGCAAAGAGAAGACAAAGCATAGAATTTCAATAGTTTTTCTTTCTGTCTGTCAATAGGTTTGTTTGATTATGTCAGTTCTCAGAACAAAATTACTCCTTTCTAAACACATATTTTTCACATTGTGATTGCAGTTGCATATTATATGAAGTTAAGAATAAGTCTAGAAACAAGGTTTAGAAATTATACTGGTATGTATTTATGTGTATAGGTATGACTAGGTTAATGACAGAGTTACGAGAAGAGCGTTATTAGGGATGTGAACAGAATAGAGGGTACTTACGCAGAATAGGATGGATATGATATCACCAGGCAATACAAATGTTGGGAGTATTGCATATATATGTTCCATGATTGAATGAAATGTCATTAGGTGATACTCTGTTGTGGGAAATCCTGCAATTGACCGTCATCTTATGTTAATAAGACAACAGGCATCTTAATGTTAAGTTTCTGTTTGGTAGTTAAGTTTCCATCTCTCCTCACCTAGCCTGTCACATGTCCCTGTGGTTTGGCCAGTATAGGATTATGCTAATTAGTCTACCTTATGGTTCCATGCGCGGGAGATTCAAATTACCCTATAGCCTCCAGTCTCCCTAGAACTTCCGGTTGTTGCTAAGTTACTTGCTGATGTGTCAAAACCCAACCCCTTCCCCAATACCCTATATATTCATTACTCTTTCTTTGAATAAAGGGGACTTGATCGGAGCACTGTTTTGTCTCCATTCTTCACGTCTCTTGTCTCTCTCAAATCCCCACTCCCCCTCTAGTGTCTCTGTTGTCCTATTTGCGGGTTGGGACATTCTGTAATTCTGGGTCAGTGGTATATGTGCTTAATGTTTTTCTAAGAGAAGGACATAGGTTCTTTACCAATTATTTTCATTAATTTTCCAGGTAAACTATTTGCTCAGTTTTATGAAAACAACCTCATTTCTCCCTAATTTAAAAAAAAATTTTTTTTATTTCTTGCCTTTTAAAAGTGAGATGGGCCTTGTCAATGTCATCATCAATTATTTCTTAATACAAGAGGGAGCAGTAGAAAGAAAATGGGAACAAATAATACTACATTCCTACTAACTTTTTGAAAAAGCATTTATTTTATATAGGATGTTTGTAGTAAAATACAAAATCTTGCCACATTTGCATAAATTAATGATAGAATCATGATAAATTCAAATTTTGAAAGTGCAGTTTTACAAGCTTATCAATATCCCACTGAAATGTGGTTAGCATTAGAAATAAACCATTGCAATTTCAATGTTATAAAACTCATAGTAAGATAGGATCATCTTAAAAATAGAGGGCATCATTATAAATCAAGATAAACATCCTACCGTGTTTCAACACCTGTCTGATTCCTATCAGAACTGCACTGTTCGCCTTGCTTGTCAGAGGAAAAACTAGAGACCTTGTGAAATAGAAGTAGTAGCTTTAAGAAAATCAAATAACAAGATACAATGAAGTTATTTCAGTTCCATTTCAGAGGGAGGGAAAATAAAAGTAACTTGAAGACCAAAACATTAGTACAACCACAAAATCAAACTGAAAGCAGTGTACTCTTTCTCATGATACAGTGCTTTACTTGGTATGCTAAGCTTCATCACTAATTAGCAATTTCCGGCTCCCCTGGGCTTCTGAGATGGAGGCCCAGACATATTGATCTAATAGACTGTGAAGTATCACTTCACAATAAGTGCCCAAGTGGTGTTGCAACATTAAGCATTTTGCAATAGCTAGAAATGAGGACACTGCTGTATCTACCTCATTACTCTGAAATAAGACAAATCTTGGTCCTTGATAAATGAAAAAACAAATCGTTGTTGTAAACTTCATATTCTATATCATTTCACGTGTTCTCTGTTTAAATTATTTAACTAAAACTTTGAACATATAAATGTTGTGTTGTAGAGAGAGAGACAATACACTAAATGATATCATAATACAGTACATGAATGTGAAGTTCATGGAAATATTTTAATGGAGTATCTATAGGTGTGAATAAATCCCTAATGATAACATTTGGACATTTGAATAAGGCTGCAAGAACAGAATGTGGTGAGATGACTTATGGATTTATTAGTAAATAAATAGCTTTCTAAGCAGGAGTTTTGCTAAAACATTTTTTTTCAAAGACATCATGTGGCAGTGTCTTAGTGCATTTTAGGCTGCTTTAATTTATGAAAGACAGACATTTATTGCACACAGATTTCAATGCTGAGTGGTTCAAAACCAAGGCACTGGTGTGAAGGCCTGGGCTCTACCAATAATACCTTCTATGTCCTCCCTGGGCTAAAGGAATGAACAAGCTCTCTTAGAATTTTTTTAAGGGCACATCCATTCATTTTGGTGGAGCTTTCATGACCTAGTTAGATGTAAATGACCACACTCTTAGCACTACCACTTTTGATTTCAATAACATTTTGAGGGACACAAACATTCAGACCATAGTGTATCTTTATTATTGTGAACAGTAGGCACCACGAGAGAATTGGTACTGTGATGTGCAATTTTTAAGAACTAATGTTTGATTAGAACTGGATAGCAAAACCTACCTAAGGGGTATAAAATAATGATAGAAAAGAAGACTACAGAACAATAGAATTTTACACAAAACAAGTCAGTAACATGTCAAAGCCAAGCGTGGTTATGACTCATGATGTCACCTTGCATGGATTAACAGTCTCTTAGCAGATTAGAAGGCAGTCCTGGCTGTGTCTATGTATGAGTGATATGCAGGCCAGGAAGCTGAAGACAGGAAGACATACACTGGGTGTGTATGGATATAATACAAAGAGGGGAAAAAGGCAACTCTGCATGTTTTCTGAAAAGCTATCATTTAGCTGTCATCTTTGGATGTCAGTCTCCACTTTCTTAGGGTTTCCAGAGCAGAATTTCAGCAGCAACTCTACCATAAGTTTCCACACCTTTAACAGTGGAATGGTGCTGCATTTTTTTTCTGTTTTGATCCTTTTTTATTTTTAAGGGGGAAAACAATAAAAGTAACAATACAGAATTTCACAAGATAATAGAAAATTAACAATGGTTAATATATTGAGTAACATTATCTTCAAAGTATTTCCACACATTATAAGATACTGGCATATACAATTGATCAAACTATATAAGCATAAATTATCTTTTTCAGTGAATTGAAGGAAATCAGTAGTACAACTATCATAGGTATTCTTTATATATATATATATATATTTTTTTTTCTTCTTCTCTCTGCCTTTACTCCTCCTGTCCCCTACCACAGCTGTGCTTTCTTTTGGAGAAGCTTCTTTTCCTTTCACAAAATTATTGAAGATTTTGGCTCTTATTTACTATTTCAGTTTCTTACATTAGGGAGACAATATGATGTTTACACATGGGAGTTTGATTTATTTCACTTATGAGTATGGTCTCCAGGTGCATTTTGATTCCTCTTGTATGTAGCTTGCATCTACTTAGACTGAGGAGGGACCAGATCCTCTGGCTCTCCAGCAGCGACACCACAAGGGATTCTTCTCATTCTGTTCCCAAACATAGCCATTTTGAACTCTTCCCATCTCTCATCTTGTAACACTTCTTAATTCCCTTGAATTCTTCTAAGGAACCCTACTAAATGAATGCATTGAGGAATAAAAGTAAGAAATTATTGCCAGATTTGATATTTGAGGTAGTGGGACATTCTAGGATTGTGTGGGGAAAACATAATAGGAGATGAGAAATTAAGTAAACAAGAAGCCCAAATATCAAACTGATCACCAAGTTGCAGAATGAAAATTTTAGGGTACCTGCAAGGAAATTATGGATTTATACATCCTAATAAAAAACAGCATTTCTTTTGCACCTCCTTTTTACATCACACCAATATTGTAACTATTATTGTCCTTGTATTTTTGTTGATAAATTTTCATCCTCAAAAAAGGTTACCCTCTAAATATTCTTAGTGTTTTATGAAGTATACTAAAACTATTTTATCTCTTTCCATTAATAATAAGTAATTTTACTAGGATGGAGATTACTTTGGTGAAATTACCAAATATCTTATAATAAGTGAAATCTTATTTTTTATAATTTGAACTTATAAGTCAGCACTTCAAATTTTAATTAGGCAATCAAGATTTTTTTAAGGAAAATTACAAAAATATTTTCAGTAAACCAGTTCTTAAAACACATCTACAATTCCTTTCAAATAGTACATATGAAAATACTTCCTTGCAATCTGTAATTATTCCATGTGTTTTCTCTGATCTTAATAAAAAAAGAAAAAAATTATGTGTTCCATAAATTATTAAAAATTTAGTTGCTATTTACCTATGTACCTATGTATGATTTCATAATATGCTTTTGGAGATTTGGCCCATTCTAAATAGAAATAGAGTTTAATTTTTTTTTCCTTTTATAAATGTTTTTTAAGAACAAAGAACAATTTATTGTGCAATAGCAAAACAAAGCGCTTGGGAATCCTTTTTGAAGGAGAAACATTCTGAGCAAATTAATAATATTTGTAATTAGATATTTTGAACTAAATATTTCAACACCTAATCTTTCCTTTGCTTGTAAATGTGAACATATTTCTTTAACTCTAAAGTTTTTGAAACTAAAATTTAAGGAAAACTTAAATTTTAGTTTCAAAAAATTTAGAGTTAAAGAAATATGTTCACAAAAACTATTATTTTCATTATTTTGCTGGCAAAAAATTTCTTAAAATATCTCTAGTATAACAATAATCAAAAATTTTAGCAAAGATCGGATAGAAAAAGCAAATAAAATTTTAAAAACCAGTTGCTAAAGAGAAGAACCTTTAATTACTTTAGGTTTTATGACAGAATGATGTCCACCAGGTAATATTTTTATTATCACCCGATGGCATATCTAATGACTGTAAATACTAGATGTTAGGAAATACAAAAAAGAAAATTCATTTCTATTGCTTTTATTTATTTTTTGTTGTTGTATTTTTGTCTTGTTGAGACAGGGTTTCACTATGTAGTTCAGGCTGGCTTTGAACTCATGCTGTAGCCCAGATTGGCCTTCAACTTGCAGTTATCCTCCTTCCTCAGCCTCCCAATGCTGGGATTCTAGGTGTCTGCCACCATGCCTGGCTTCATTACTTTTTTAACCACTAAAATTAATTTTTTTTCCCTGTATGTTGGTATTGGACGCCAAATATAGAAGCTTTTTTAAAAAAACTGTAGTACATTTCTTGTCAACATAGTCATGGGATTGATTTTCCTGTTTTACATGTTCACAGTTTCAAATTCAAGCTTTTCCAAAATCAAAAAAAAAAAAGTAAATTGTAAATTGTGCTTAAAATATGAAGAAAATGTTTCAAGGTTAAAAAAATTAAAGTAGCTGAAAAAACTAAGAATATTTTCATTTTATAACTATCTCAAATGTTTTCTAAATTTTAGGGTTAGACATTGCAAGTTGGGAACCAATATTCCAGGGTTTGATCACATTCACTCATTTAATACTCAGTTTCAATCAGATTTCTCACACTATCATTGAGCGAAAGACGAATCTGACAAACTCAATATATTTTCATCACTATATATAACTGTTGCTTCCTTAAAAGAAAACAACTTCTCATTTGCATACAATTTCATTATAGAAATGTGTAACATGCAAATACCTGGTGTCGATAAGCTAAATTCACATCACTTCTCAAAGTGAAATATTAGAGCAGTATTATGTTGTTGTGGTCAAAAGAATAGATTTAATACAGGATGTATAATTCATGATTATTTCATAATATTCATGCCAAAAGTTACAGGCAGAAGACTACAGATCTGTTCACAGGCCAGAATCCCGAAGCATCCAGCTGAGGACCTGGATCCCCTGGCAATGTCCTACACAAGTTCAGTTGAAGACCTAGAGCCCAGGACAATGTCTCATGCAAGCCTCTATCAAGGATCTTCGGGCACTGGGAAATCCCAAAGGTCAGTGGTGAAAGAACTTTGTCATCAATCTGACAGACTACACTAGTGTCAGGAAGTGACACTCAAAGTAAGGACCCCAGCTTCCCCAAAGAGAACTACAGCCTCAGTGACAGCAAGGACCTGAGCTCCTCTGATGACAAGTAATTATCCCTAAATATTTTTGTTCATAAGTACAAATGCCCTGCATATTGTTGGCCTAATACAAATAAAATGTTTTTATCTTCATTGTATATATGTGTGTGTCAGCATCATAAATGCTTTTAATTCATTATAAATACATCACCAAAAAATAAGACACCTGATCATTATAATTTTTTGATGACAAATATGTATTTACCTTATAAATTGTTACAAACATTGCAATATTTTATCTGCTATTTAGGGCTTTCTGATAAGCCACATATCTCTAGAAACATTTGTATGATTAAATTAAAATTAATTTTAAAATTGCACAACAGACACATTCACATTGGCAATGCTGGAGTTCAGATATACAATCACAGACCTTTTTATACATGAAATGGTGTAGCAAATGAAGCATCACTGTATGAGATCAGAGATTCTTAATCATTTCTTAAAGTGCACACTGTTAGCTAATTGACTAGTTATGCCATTAGTTCCTTCTTAATGGAAAGTTGAAAGAAACATAGCAGAAACTTACTTAATGCTTTTTAAAAAAATAGTTCCTGGATATAGCTCACTATTTTGAATAAGATGAGCCCATCTTATCCAAAACACTTAATGGCTTTTTAAAAATGCAATTGATGACTCAAATACCCAGCTATTCTTATTTGAAAGCTGTGAGGAAAATATTTATAAGTAGAAAATGATTCTCCAAGTTTTTTGTATTACAGAAAAGATAGTCCCCAGGGGACACTCTTTATCACTAGCAGGAAAAACATGAGGAAATTCTGGAGACAGAGGATGCCACACACACACCACAGACTCTAACTCTTTATAAAAACTATATGTACACACGTACATATGAATATTTG
This sequence comes from Cavia porcellus, assembly GCF_034190915.1. Classification (NCBI taxonomy): domain Eukaryota; kingdom Metazoa; phylum Chordata; class Mammalia; order Rodentia; family Caviidae; genus Cavia; species Cavia porcellus. The sequence continues at coordinate 38,462,727 of NW_026947487.1, read as the reverse complement.
GATGTATATAGGCATACACACAGACACTTTATAGTTTCTCTTCTACAATCTGTTCTTCAAAAAGAGATAATATTCTTCAGATGTTCCAATTTGTGTGGAGCAAGTACTTTTTACTTTTCTTTAGTAGCATTTTTAAGTTCAGAGCAAAAACTGAAAGGCATATAAATTCCCCATACATTATTGGGCACTGTACATGAATAATCTCTTCTGTGAAAAACATCTCTCATACCATGTGCTATATTTGTTCCAATTCATGAGCCAATACTGATATATTATAGTTATAAAAATTCATAATATATATTAAAATTATTTGGGTATCATATTAACATTCTAGAAGTTTAGAGCACTGTTTCTCAAATTTTTGTATCATAGAGGATAATTTCTTTGCTATAAAACTAATCTTTTATGTATCTTTCTCCCTTCCCTCTTATTTAACTCAGTTAACCACTATTTTTTAACATAATTTTGTGATCTCCAGAATGTCACAGATAGGATTGCATAGTATATAGCTCTTTCAAACTGGCATTTTTCCTTCAGCAATGTGTGTCTCTTGTGCTTCTATGTCTTTTCATGACTTGATAAATTACTTATTTTCATTGCTGAATAATATTCCATTGTCTAGATATATGACAGTTTATCCACTCATCAAAAGCAGGGCAATGTGGCTGCTTCCAAGTTTTGTCAATTATGAATAAATTTGTCAAAAATATCTATGTGCTAGTTTTAGTATGCACATAAGCTTTAATTCATTTGGGTATCATAATTGCTAGAATACACAGTAAAAATACTTCTAGTCTTGTAAGAAACTGTCAGAATTATTTTAAAGTAGCAGCACATTTCCCAGGAATTATCGAGGACTCCCATTGGTCCATATCTCACCAGCATTTAGCATCGCCACTTCTATAGATGGTGGCCTTCTGGTAGTGCATGGTGTTATGTCATTGTTGTTTTACCTTGTGTTTCTCTGATGACAAAAGATATGCAGTGTCCTTTCCTATTCATATTTGATACCTGTATGTCTTCTTTGGTGAGATGCACACTGAAGTCTGGCCCATTTTTTATTGTATTTTCCTAAGTTTTATATTTGGAATAGTAATTCTTTATTAGATATTGTTTTCAAATATTTTCAACAAATCCAGGGCTACTCCCCTCATTTGCTTCACATATTCTTTTGCACAGCTGAAGTTACTAATTTTAATGAATACTATCTTACTGGTTATGGCTTTCCTGGAAGGTGACTGTGCTGAGGTATTTAAGAAGTCACTGTCATACTTAAAATCACGAGGTTCCTTCTATGCTATTTTCTAGCATTCTATAATTTTGTGGTCTACAATTAAGTCTACTATGCTTCTGAGTTAATTTTCACAAAGCATATAAGAGCTCTAATTTCGTTTTGCTTTTACATGTGAAATACTCATTTATTTAATATAATTTGTTGAAAACACTATGATAACTCCACTGTATTCCCTTTGCTCCTTTGTCAAGGGTCACTTGGCTCCTTTCTTTCTTTCTTTCTTTCTTTCTTTCTTTCTTTCTTTCTTTCTTTCTTTCTTTCTTTCTTTCTTTTTTTGGTACCAGGGATTGAACTGGCGACCCCACACTTGCGGGGCCACTGAACTAAACCCTCAGCCCCCAGTTGACTATTCATATAAGTCTATTTCTGGACTATCTACTCCATTCCACTCATTTATATGTCTGTTCTTTTTCAATAGCATATATTTCTACTGCTGTCCATCATAACTGAGTCTTATTATCTTTTTTTTCCTTTGTACCGTGGATCTAACTCATGACCTTGTGCTTGCCAGGCAGGCACTTATGCCACTGAACTAAATCCCCAGCCCTAAATTTTTTTTTATTTTTTAAGAAAAGGTAAAACAAAATTTCATAACAAAATAATAGAATAATAATAGTTAATACAGTATATGTTGTTATTTTTAAAGTGGTTGCTCAGTTATAAGACATGGTAATAAAAATTTCTCCAATTGATAGAGCACAAGCTCCCTTTTTAATGAACAAATGCACACTAATAGTATAACTGACCCTCATTTTATCACTTCTGACTGCCGTCCTGTTGCCTTTCACTCATCTTAGTTCCTTTTTACCTTTTGAACAATTTCTTCTCGTTTTGTAGTGCATTGTACACTTTAGATTTACTTATTCTTTAGTTTCTCTCAAGAGGGAGACAGTGCATGTTTACACATGCAATTCTAGTTTATTTCACTGATGAGTATGATCTCAAGTTGCATCCATTTACCTCATTGATCATTTGAGAAACGCAAATTAAAACAACACTAGCTGTCCATCTCAGTCCAGAAGAATGGCTACCATCAAGAAATCAACCAATAATAAAAGCTGGAGGCTCTGTGGGAAAAAAGGAACTTTTCTCTACTGTTCGTGGGAGTGCCGTTTGATACAACCACTGTAGTGTGGAGATTCTTCAAAGAACTAGGATTAGAGATTCCATTCTACCCAATTATTCCCTTTCTGGATAACCTCTCAGAAGAATTAAAAACATCATACCACAGCAATACATGTGCACCTCTGGTTATAGCAGAACAATTTGTAATAGCTGAATCTTAGAAATGACCCAAACGCCCATCAACTGAGGAAGGATTAAAAATTTGTGGTAGTTTTATACAGTGGAATATTATTCAGCCATAAAGAAGGAAAAACTTGAGACTTTTGTGGGTGAATATGCCCTTTCTGTCAAACAGATTAGGTTCTGATAAAACCTTAGCAAGAGAAGCCCTGTTGTCTAATGCGTCCCATGTACAGACCTGGCAAAGGTACAATATTCTGATACCTTTCCAAGTGCTTCCTTTTGTATTCTCTCTACTAGAAAAGTCAAGATGGTTTTTCAATGCTATTTATTGTTCTTAGCCAATTTCCAAGTAGTTAATCTCACAAAGACATGGAGGCCACCTCTATAACTGGATAGCCGAGGAATTTTTAATTCTTTACTTATCTATTCTAAAACTCTAGCAATTAAAGCTGTTTTTTAGCCCCAGCACTGATTTTTGGGTCATGACTCCAAGTATTCTCCTGCCTGTTCTCCTATCTAGAATTTTCCAGAATGGGAACTTTCTTCTTCACATCTTCTTTTCATTAAGATAGAATCTACAGAAAGACTCAAACTCAGTTTAGCAGAATAATTATGAGAAACTATTTCTAGGAAATTTCAGGTTTTTTTCCTAGTTTATGATGTTCTTCCAAACCAATATTTATGAATAGTTGAAAATACTACTCATTTATTTTTAATTATATCAACAGTAACAATAATAATTAATGTTATTTGCTTAGCCAATCTTGTACTATTTTTCACAATACTCTTATGAAGTACCTGCTCCTGTAGCTCTTGTATTATGATTGAGAGAATTAAGGCAGTTATGCAAATGAGTTGTTCCAGGATATACAAGGGGAAAGTATTAAATGACTTTGGGATAGATCTCAGTGCCTATTACTATAAAATTTTGATTTTAATGTTATTCTCTGTCAGTCAACTTTTCTCTCATTACTAAAAGCCACTTAACAAGTAAAGAACAGAGGACAGAAAAACGGTATTAAACTTAAATGTTCAACTCATATATGGTAACTTAATTAAGAAATATTATATTTTAAAGGCTCATGAAGCATTCAAGTATAGGTTTCTAATATATAGTATATATTAATATGAAATATTCAAGGTAACTCTCTAAAAGTCTATTACTGAAAAAGTTGAAAATTTCCAAAGTGATTATCCCAAAAGCCATCATTTGAGAATTTTGGGGGGACGCTAGATAGTAGACTGGTAGTATTAACAATTAACTGTTTGGGAATTTTTTTTAAAATTTTAATGTTGTAAAAAGGAGAATCTGCATGCAGATCTCTAATTACACAGTTTATACATCAAGCAATGCACTGTGGAAAACTGTAATTACTTCTCACTTTGCTTAGTAATTCAAATTTTATTCAGTGCTTCAATTTTTTTACTTTTTTATTGAATTGAAATTATAACTATAAAGAACCCCCTTCTGCATGCATCTGAGTAAGCATATAAAATACTCATTTCTAATAAAAGTTGTAAAAGTCTGGCAAAGATCTGAGACAGTAGTTTAAATTAGACTGCTTTTGTTGTTGAACAAAACTTTGGTTGTGCTGATATATGAAATTAAATAAAAATGAATATTCAGCTCTGTGTTCCAAGGAAAAACCTGGTACCTACCATTAATCATCTTTGTGAATTATTTTATATCAAGTTGAATAAATATTTATACCTGGATGGATGCACTGCAAATCAGAGGGAGGCTATTTGGAATCCTATCAGTTGTCAGCACAGCCAGTAGTTTTATTGTGCTTATATTTCAAGCAAATAACTCAGTTCTTGCTCTGTTGCTTTACAATTAACATTACTGTGAATACAAAAAGTGAGAAAACTATTTATTTTTCAATTTAATCTCCTCTTTAGTGAAATTCCAAATTTCACCATTCATCAGCTTCTTATTACATGACAAAGGACCCTGTGACAAAGAGAAGATCAGGATGAAAGGAAATAGCTTAACCTTGCAGACTTTATTCATTTTGAGAATATATGAACAAAGTAATAGTTATGCCTCAAAATATGTTTTTACTTTGTTTTCTGCTTCACTGAACTTCACGTGCAGGAAGATTGAGGCAGGCGAGACTGGGTTATTGAAGAGATTAATCCTCAGATTTTACTCAACAACCACCACGGATAATACACAGGTCATTGTGACATGTGACATTTCCTTCCTGGAGTATTACAAAATCTATTTTTTTTTCTTTTTCATTAAATCATTTAAGAAAAAGTTGAAAGAACAGGAGCAGTAAAAATTAATCATAATTTAAGTGCCCAAGGATAAAAATAATGAAAAGAACTGCCTGGTATTTTTGTTCAGTCTCAATTGAGTTTGAAAACCAATGATGAATAATTGCTGTGGAACACGGAGGAGAAAGAGTAAGCCCACTGTGAGGTCTCTCAGAATCGTCCAGCATACCACTCACCTGAATAGGTGCTATGTGTTCCACAGGAGATGGTCCATTTTTGAGACGCATTTTGTTTAACTTCTACTCTCTCTTGAGAAAACTGGTAAGACATTTAAGAGACAGAATTGCTTTCATTGAAAAGTAATACATAAAATGATTTTAAATGGAATTCAATATTTTAGATGGAATTTAAATGAAATCTTTCTGAACAGCTCTGCAATTTCTGATAGTACCTTCACCAGGCCAAGAATACAATGCTAATACTTTTGTATATTTGTGATAATTTTCACATGATATAACTTTACATGTTTTCTTTGAAAATGTACAATCATGACTGGGGATATAGCTCAGCTGCCACAAACACTTGCGTGGCAAGTGCAAGGTCTTGAGTTTGATTTTCAGGACCAAAAACAAACAAACAAACAAACAAACAAACATATACAAATCATCAGACTACAATAGAAGAATTGCAAAATGGTAAAGAGGGAAAAAATATTGTATAGAAAATGATTGGACCTCTAGGAGAAGGCAATAAACGGTATTAGTATTCTCTAGGTACAATTTGAGGTTGAGTCTTTGGAATAGATCACAGAACCCACTGCTGGCCACATCCTTCAACCGAAGAAGCCAGGGAATTGAAGCGTCAGGATCACTGGAACTGTTGTCTAGGTCAGCCCTTGAGCATTCTTGGCATACAGATCCATTGCTACCCATACACTTTTTTTGTCAAATGATGATTGATATTATTTCTGGCCTGCTGAGTATTTAATCAAACTTCCAACTACTCCATTAGTTCTCCATCTCACTAATTGGGAAAAGTTGGCTCTATGCCTAGGTAGACAAAAATAAATTTTAAAAAAAGGTAAAACTTCAGTCCTACAACTTTTTTTTTGTGCCAGAAATCAAACTCACAACCTCACACTTGCATCGTGTGCTGTGTCACGAGCTATATCCCTGGCTTCCTACAAATTAATAACCTCATAACTTGTTCTCTTGCACAGATCGAGGAGTAAAACACATGAAAGCTTCTAACAACTCAACAGTTTTATGTGGAATGCAGTTTATCTAGCTGAAGTGAAGTGTTTCAGAGGAGCTCTCTACTCAGTCCTCATTTGATTACAGCTTACCAGACCTTAAACTCTGCCTTAGATTGTTCTCCTGGCCACTGTTTCAGTAAAATGTTACAGCTATAGTTTGTTTTATTTCCTTTGCTGGATGCAATATGTTTATTTAGGCACATTTTAAATAGAAATGAATAAGTAAATATGTCTAAGAGAAGGACAATCTCCTCTTCTACATCATATGAATTTTGATTCTATAGCATCACTGGAACCCAAGGACAAGAGGATGCGAACCTAATCCTTTATATAGGTTTGGGAATATATGATGATTATAACTTCTTGACAATACAGAATGATTTACATTCTTAGTTTCCTTCTGTATCACTTCCCTCAGAAATTTAGGGTCACAGTCTGACATTATCATAAAACACTTAAATGGTGAAACCGGCCAAGGGTAATCAGGAGTTGGCTGGTGGCTGAAAATGTAAGTTCTAGGTCTGAAACATGAGAAGCAACATCTAGAGGCAAAAACATCATGTCACTGGTATAGAAGTGTCACATAAATAACATGCTACATACTAAATGTAACAGTCAACACCACTACCACAAAATAACAAGTACAGAATATAGAAAAACCAGCTAGTATAGAAGGGACATAAAACTTATAATAACCCCCTGAATGAGAAAAAAAAATGATCAGCCTTTGGTTAACTCTTTTTTTCATTTCCATTAACACAAAGTAGTAACAACGGATTTGACTAGACATGGACACATGGACAGGAGTCTATCTTTGGTTACAGGAAATTTATATAGCACTACATCACTGGTACCTTGTTACTATGCCACTTGGACTATGTACTTTGATTCTTTCCAAACAAACAATTCTTAACTTATAGACTAGTTCTATTTATAAGTTGACTGTCATTCTTCTGTGTCTAAGGCCTTAACACTTTTACTAATACTTTTATTTACTTGGGACTAGTATTTTGACTTCTTTTATGAGCTCTACCCAGAAAAATCAAATTTTCTAATTACCCCAGATCTTACATCCTGGTCTCTTTATCCCCCATATCTGAGTGTCCCTTCTGGGAACTCCCTACCAGGTTACATATCTGCATTCTGTAGTTGTGTAGATATTTCTGTTGTCATGCTTCATTTTGTCTTCAATAAAATCACATTCCATTATCAGACCTTTGTTTATTCCTCCCACAAGTATAAATTTCAGGATCTACTGTGGTGTGACAGACCTGAGCATGTCCCTGAAGTACAAGGAGAAAAGTATTAGTTTCTACCCTTAGGAAGTTCACATTTTAATAAAATGGCACCATAGTTCCATGAGAATGAACACAAAGTTCCCTTTGCCCTAAAGCAACACAGTTATATTTCCACAGAGTATAATACGCTAAGGAGACAGAACTAGTTGAAAAGATGTTCATAGAGGTCCATGTCGGGTTTGACTTGAGCTGAGACTTTATTTAGGGAAGACCAGATTGTAGTGTCTTCTAAATACAGAGAAGTGCGTTATGGGAGACATGGAGACACTTGAAGACTTTCTATGGTGGAAAAGTAATAGGATTCTACAGGGTAGAAAGTGGAGCTAGGAAATGATACAAGAAATAGACTTTGAAGACAAAATAAGTTCTTCAGCTTCATGCTAAAGAGTTTTTATTTTGTTTTATAAGATGTTGAAAACCCATAGACAGCTTCTAAAATCGGGCATAGCATTGTTATGGTGGTTTTGTTATAGTTGATCATGCATAGTTGTGTTATGGTTGTGAACTTCTTCAGGAATAGGAGCTGAACTGATTTGCTCTGCTCTGGATAATGCATTATTTTCCCTGACTTTATCCCTTGAACCCCACATCCAAGGCTAACTTTCATCTTTTAAAGGTTATTGATTATTGGGAAAATCTCATATTTGAAAATATCTCAGAATACATGCTAATTCTCTGAAGCAGACAAGCAGAGTTTCATCCAGTGTGTAAAAGGATAACACAAGCATGTGCAATATCCAGAAGGAGACAAAAAATAAGAGTTGATGGTACTTTAGAGTAGAAAGTGTTTTAAAAAGATAAATTGCAAGTTTGAATTTCAGCAAAAACATTGCAAATTAAACTTGGGCATTTTGCTCTTTTTTATCAGATAAGATCAAAGATAATGATTTGAAGAAGACCAAAGCAAAAACCATAGTGAAACAGATCTTGTTTCTTGAAGTAAAATATCATTAACAAGATTTTGTACAGAAAATGTTTTTCTCTGTTAGGGACTTGCCAAACTAGTATAAGTATTACTTGTGTGAATATAGTGAGTAAAGGGAATTTTGAAACAGATTAATCCAAGCACACACAGGCTGAAAACGATAAAGACATTAATTACTCAGTGGCCTTCAGGATGGTCACTGGAAAGCACTGGCTTTGCAAGATAAAAGTGTTATGGCTACTGAGAGTGACTCCTCCCTGGCCTGATAGAGATAGGTGTGTGAATCATGTGTACTGATACTTGGCAGTAAGTAGGAAAAAAAAAACTAAACTATTTAAAGTTAACTCTGGGAGCAAAGATGGCAGATAGATAACAGCAGGCTACAGAGGCTCCCTGAGATAGTCAACTTAGAATTCAACATAATTCAGAGTGGGGAGCTCCAAACAGAGGAAGATGAATTCTCTCATCCCAAGAAGAAATTAAGGTGAGAAGAACCAACCAAACATACAGTCCTGATGCTATTACTGGAACAGCTAAAGGTTTAGTGTTCTCGCTGCAGTGGGCGACTTGCTGACCGGCCAAGGTCCCACTGCAACTTGGCAAGTTCCCACCGCAACTTGCCAAGCCATCCAAGGTCCGACAGCTTCAACTCACTGGAGGCTCCATTTCACTGAGTTAGGGGGTCTGCGAGCCAAATGGAGAGCTAAGTTGGCAGGATGCCTACATCTACCTGTGGTAAGTGATGGGAGTGGAGCCATTCCATAGAAAGGGGGTCTCCAGCGGATGATCTTCTGCGAACGGGCAGGACTAGCAAGTAGAAAGGGCAACAGTGACATCAGTCAGTTTTTCCCTTCCCAAACGAGATCGGTGGAGTGAGACAGGCCTGGGTCACATGACCTGGCTGAGAACCAATAAGTTATCCGAAATCAAGTCCCTACAGTGGTAGTACACACTAACCACACTAACCCAATGAAGCCTCAGAAGTTTGACTAACCCTAAGGGGAGCTGGCACAAAGTAATACAGTGCAGGACACAGCAGCTTGACTGACCCAGAGGGGAAGACAGTGCAAAGTAATACAGTGCAGGCCAGAGCACCTTGACTGACCTAGAGAGGAGGCAGTGCAAAGTAATACAGTGCAGGCCACAGCAGCTTGACTGGCACAGAGGGGAGGGACTAACATATGCTGTCCCTGTCTGAAACTCACTAGCACATGGCAGTGGGAAGAGTCATCTAGCCAGCATGCTTCAAAAGACTGTAACCAACAAAGAAAGAAACTGGGGCCTTCTGGAAGAAGCAAAAAAGATGGGAAGAGGAAGCAACAACAAAAAGTCCTCAAGTCCCAACCCCGAGAAAATTGACCCAGGACAGGTAAATACAAAGGAAAATGAGAATAGCAAACATGCAATATCAGACATGGCATCAGTGGACATAAAGAGATATATATTTGGGAACTCATAGATGAGTTCAAAAGTGAAATATTTAGCCAAGTAAAGCAAAATATAAGAAGATTAATAAAAGAGATACTAAGCACCCTTCAAGCAGACACAGATGGAAGAAAGGAGAAACTCAAAGAGAGAACCATTTGATAAAGAATATAAAAAAAAATACATGAAGCAGATTCAAAGAGATTACCAGGAAATTAAAAACTCTATGGAAAGATGGCAAATCATCTTGAAAGAAACTAAGGATAGATTATCCAAACTGGAGGACAATTTTGCAACGTGGGACTATGAAAGGGAAAACTTTTTAAAAACAACAAGGAAACAATCAGTAACAATGCAAAGGCCTGAAGATGAGAAGAGGATCTATAACTTGAGAATAAAGAATGTGAATGAAGAAGCAGAGGTACAAACAAAGGCATTACAAAGGTTATTCACAGAAATAATTAAGGAAAATTTCCCAAACACAGGAAAAGGAAAAGATAGTCTGATATATGAGGCATACAGAATTCCAGCCACCTACAACCAAAACAGAGCTACACCCAGACATATAATAATCAAGGTCCCAGAAATTCAGTACAAGAACAGAATATTAAAAGCTGTTAGAGACAAGAAACAGATAACCTATAAAGGAAGGCCCATCAGAATAATGGCAGACTTCTCGACACAAACCATCAAGTCAAGAAGAGACTGGAGTGAAATATTCCAAGCCCTGAAAGAAAATAACCTCCATCCCAGATTGATATACCCTGATAAACTGTCTCTAGAAATTAATGGAGAAACAAGATGCTTCTAAGACAAAGTGGAACTTGGGAAATTCACAACTCAATCCAACTCTACAGAGAATACTGCTGAGCATTCTAGAGAGAGAGAAAAGTAATAGGATTCCAGGAACAGTGGCAGAGAGGGCTCAATGAATGGAGCCGAAAACAGAATGAAGCAGATAAGCAGACAACTGATGGCAAAAAACAGAGCATAACAGAAATGAGGCAGAGAAGGTTGGTTATAATCTCTAATATAGATGGCCTTGATACACTAAGTTAAAAAAAAAAAAAAGAACCACACGTGGAGTAGATCAGGAGGTAAGGTCCACCAAGATACTATTTATAGGAAATATAATTAACATGAGAAAGAGTAATGAAAATCAAATATGAGAAAACAATGCTCTATGTGACAGAGAGCCAGAGAGTAATAGGGGCAACCAGACCAGTATCTGTGGATAGGTTGGAAAGACAGGCTTTAATAAGTAAAGGAATACAATTAGAGATCAAGTCCAGGAGAGAGAAGGTTCAGAAACACTTAGGTAAATAGCAGATTGCCACCCCCCCCCACACACACACACACTCAATTTAAAGCCAAAGGTCTTGGTCAGACTCAAAAATGCACGGTGTACCCTGGGAAAATGAAAAGGGAGGGAAAGTCTTTAAAAAGATGGCAGAAGAATAATGTATCAGGATTTAAAAACCACATTACTCCCACCACTCTGCTTAGGTGGATTTTATTCTATTTTTTCTGATAGATTTTATTCTGTCCCAGTTTGTCTACTTGCATTAGATTTGAGGGCACAGACAGCTATCCCAAAAACATCAGGATATAGCACAGTAAACATCTTTAATTTCCTATTATCTTAATCTGGAGCCCTCTATGACTTATATTGTTTTATCATGACTGATCTTAGTTAAATCTGGTTTGTTTGATTGCTGTTTGGTATCAACATATTTTATTCAAAACTGATATGATTGATAGTACCAAGTCTGAGAGTAGAGGCAACTACACTGAAGATGACAAGACTCTACGATACACATTCTGGTTTGATAACTGCCGGTTTTTGAAGTTCTATACTATATACAAAGTTGTGTTTTCATTAATACTGTTATGTACTGATATGTTCAATTATACTATGTTTGATGATATAGCCAATTCTATTGGAGATAACAAGAGACAACACAGGAATTATGGTAAAACTCTTTGTACAATGGTCTTATATTTTTTTTTGTTTCATGTGTTTATAGGAATACGTTTTGTTTTGTCTTGCTTTGTTTTGTTTCTCCCTCTAATAGAGAAAGGATAGAAATGTTAAGACTCATGCATATGTAGAATCTATAAACAGTTTATGAGAACTGATCTTATGACACATGATGAAATGAACAGATACTTTGAAGCAAAAGAGACACTAAAATGCCCAGTGCTGATCCTGGAGTGTAATAATTTGAAACCCAGAAATAGTATTATTCTTTGTTCAGAGTGATATTAGCCTGCTTGGGTTTATTCAATCTCAACATAATTGAAGATATTGATAACTGCATATGTGTTTAAGTGTATAGGATTGGGGCTGAGGATTTAGCTCAGCAGCATAAGCACCTGCCTTGCAAGCAGGCGGTCGTGAGTTCGATCCACGGTACCGATAAAAATGAAAAAGACAAAAAAAAAAAGTGTATAGGATTGATAACCATATTTCTAAGTTTTTGTTGGATATTTTGACAGAATTGGTTGCAATCTCACTGTTTGAATCCCCATTTTAGTATCTTGAATAACTATTTGTAAGAAGATAATCTGAAATCATCAACTAGTGATTTCTTACTGTTTATTTTTTCTTTGAAATTATGTATTATTTCTACCAATTTTCTGTTTTGTTTAGTCATTCTTTAAATTAATTTTTTTTAAAAAAGACACTACAGTATCCAGTGTTGATCATGGAGTGTCATGATGTGAAATCCAGCAATACTATTATTCTTTGTTCAGAATGATTTTAACCTGCTTTAGTTTGTTTAATCTAAACATAAATGAAGATATGGATAACTGCATGTATGTGTAAGTGTATAGGATTGACAACCATGTTACTAAGTTTTTGTTGGACAGTTGAACAGAACTGTTTGCAGTCTCACTGTTTGAATTCCCACTTTACATGTTCCACTTTTGTATCTTGAATAACTATTGTAAAATCATAATATGTAAATATCAACTAGTGATTTCTTACTGTTTATTTTTTCCTCTGAGGGTATGTATTATTCCTATCTATTTTCTATTTTGTTTAGTCTTTCTTTAAATAAAATTAAAAGAATAAAGTTAACTCTGTATAGAAGTGTGTACAGGAACATTAAAAGCAAGAATATGTTGTCTTTTTCAATAGCTAACATAATTATAGAAATATACAACTTTTTGCCTAAATCAGATCAAACTCAAGCTCCATTACTTATAAATGACTCACTTTTGACAAAAACCCACCCATTCTTTGCTTTTGTTTTTATCATCTTTAAAGCCTAGATCTTGATTCATTATATGATGATCATGTTTATTTGGTTGTTACATACAGTAAATAGAAAAATGGAATAATATACAGATTACACTTAGCATATAGCAAATATTTATTAAGTTTTATAGGAAAAAGATGCATATCTTCTCCTGGATCAAAAAAAAAGAACCTATATGACTGGTAGTAGTTTAATGTGACTCATGAAAGATGACATGTAGGAGAAACAAAAACAAACTAAAATCCAACTCCAGACCAACAACATATTTCAGTGGGACCAGCTGCTCAGGTACACAGTTTCCCATTAGACACAGTTCCAAAGACTTCTGATGATACAAAAACAGATCAGATTTCTAAGGACAAATGTGAAATCTAAGTCCAAAATTCATCAGCACTGATACCATGTTTTAGCCAATGTCATTAAAACTGACCCTAAATTTGGAAATAGGCTAAGGAGATGCCAAGGATCTATGAGAATAATAGAAAGTATTCTAGTATTTTAATTTGCTTGGGGAATTATTGGGCATCATAGGAATGTGTCTTTTTGTCTTACTCTGTGCCATCAACAAGTATGATCAATAATTCTGTGAGAATTAAGGTTAGCATCCAGAAAACCACCAACGATGTAAGTGGTTACTGTCTGAGACCAATGAAAATTTTTATTCAATAGCAATATAAATAACTTCTGTCCAGGATAAAAAAGAACACCAGATGTTACTGTTTACTGCCTTAAAAGACATTAATCAGTGTTGTATCTATTAGCATTCATTCCCCATTTCTTTGACTGACCAATCTATAAATCCTTTCCTTGATCTTCTTTCCAACTTAATATTTCATAGGTCTCCTCAGTAGTTAACATGTTAAATGAAATATTGGGCATAAATTCAAATTTTGTGGTTTTGTGAAAGTCTCATTTTTACTTTTTGAGAGCTATATTTGAATACACATTGCAATTAATACTGCAAAACTCCTACAGTGAATTACCACGTGGATTTCTATACAAATACATCTCGGTTAAGAATATCTATGTAACTCTCTCCAGATGTTATTTGGGTCCTTAGTAATTAATTTCTCCATTTTTGAAGTCCTAAAGATGCTCTTTCAGGTGTTGCTGAGGGGGAGGTTATAAGTGGGAAAAAATAGATCATGGTTGTAGTGGGACTACACTTTGATTGTTTCTACCAAGGTTGCCAGACATTAACGCTAATTTAGCTCGCACAGCTGGTGCCTGATGTGAGTAATGATGGACCCTGCATCTTCATAGAAGCAGTTAAGGTGCAAACACTTGCCTATACTATCAGTCCTTATTTCACTACAGGAAGCAGAAGAGAGACACCAAGGGAGACAGTCTTATCCAGCCCTTCAAATCGTACCAGAACAGTCTCAAGAACCCCCTTCTGGCACCCCTCAAACACACATGATTCCAATATATTCCCACACAGGCAGTGAATGGAGACTCTATGTCATGTATGTGTGCATATACTGAAGAAGAAAGACAAGGCATAGCACTTACAATGGAAGTATTTACCATTACACACAGAGTAACAATAAAACAGTGGCTCTATGTCCTAAGTCTCAATTTACAAGTAAAAATTCTTAATTTATCTTAGACAAAGATGTTTTTCTTTTCTTGATTTTATCAAGTAATAAACTTGGAACTCACAGTATGATCACTGAAATTATAGTCTAAGTAAATAGACCAGTGAGCACACTTTAGGGAATTGGAGAAAGTGTGTACAAGTGATTACACAAATCAAGGGTTTTCATTTTACCAGTTTGTAGAACAAATTATTTTTCAAACCACTGGTGTTTCATTATTCTTTTTCACAGAGCCATGAGTGTTCTATCTCTATTGCAAATTCAATATGAAGGCTAATACATTTTTAAGGATTTAAAAAGAAAGCAATCAATGAATTACCAATAGCAAAATTTGTACATAATAGCTGAAGCGTCTATGAGAAAATCGCTTAATAAAAATTTGTAACACTAGACTATGTATGTAGACTTTAAAAGTGATATGTTTAGCCAGGTGTGGTGATACATACCTGTAATTCTAGCATCCTTGGAGACTGAGACAAAAGAATTACAAGTTCAAGCCCATCTTGGGCATTTTAATGACAGTGAGATCTTATCAAAAATTAAAAAAGAAAAGAAAAGCAGAAACTGGGTATGTAGCTTGGTACAAAATCTCTAATGCCATTTTTTAAAAAAAGTAAAAAGTATTAGTAACTGGGAAGACTAAGAAAATACAGCAATATAATTTTCTGTTATTGCACAAGTCTGTATTTTTTATCATAGATAATTCAGTTACAACTAATAGCAGTTATGATTCAACAGAACCTCAGAAAAAAAGTCCCTTGTGGGGCTTTATGTTTTTATTTTCAAAAATATCTCTTTTTCCCTCAGAGAACTTCTACGTATCATAATAAACAAAACATATTTTCCACCTACATGATTCTAGTATCTCTGAAAGAAGTCTTTAATATTAAATCTGTAAATTCAACATTACTGATGAAAAATGGACCTGGAAAATTGGATTTTAAAAATAACTTTAGCTGAAGTATAAGTAACTTATTACAAAGTATTTCTACTAAAATGTACCACTGGTACATTTAACATATATAAATACACACACATAAAATCACATGCACAAATCATAACGAATTTATCCTTTAATCCTGAATGGATATTCCCATGCTCCACGAGCCATGCTCTATCCATACAAAACCATTGATTTTCTTTTTTTCACCATTCTTTTGTATTCAAATCTTTTCATACAAATTGAATCATATACATTTTAGGGGTGACTTAGGATGATTATTTTGAGATTTATCCATATTGTAATGTGAATTAACAGCTTGTCTTTTTTTTTTTAACTGAGTAACATTATTCTGTTGTGTTGTTGTGGTATCGTTTATCACATCCTCTGTGTGCCTGATAGCAGAATTTGTACTATGCTTCTTCCTATGACTCAGTCATCTCTATCTTTTCGCCTTGTCTGAAATACTCTATCTTAACAAATGACCTCATTCTGAAAAGCAATCAAAACCACAGAGCTGATCTAATCTTCCCATTTCCCCTGTATGAATTGCTCTTCACTACCATATATTCACTTAGAATATCAGTGTAGGAATAAAACAGTCGCAGTGAGTGTGTTGGCTATGAAGTGGATGCTTTGTCTGGGATTAACTAGTATAGTTTGGTGTTAAACACTGCAGTGTCGTCACAATCATCTCATCACATGACCAACTTTCTTAACCTTATCTAGTCTGAATCAAAAAGTACATTTAGCAGCATGAATTGTTCCTTTACTTTGATCTGATGCCCACATCCATAGCAATTTTCTATAGACACCTATTTACATTATTACATTGATACATTATTGTTAATTTGCAAATATGTATAAATATTCTTAGCATCGGAAAGTGTGTATATTTGTAATACATGGAATATGTTAAGCCCATGTTCTACTCTCCAGAATAACTTTCACCAGGAATCTTCTTTTTTCTTTTTCCAACATAAAACTTTGTTATACATGTAATATCACTTCATCCTTATTCAAATTTAACTAATAATTGTTTTTTAGGTTTATTGTTTACAAAATTGTTCTGACATATTAAATTTTATGAGATTGCCTATTTCAACAATGACTTTAAAATAGATCTAAGTCAAAATTTGTCTTTTTTTATATGTGTCAAAGAAGGCTACAGTAATATATACATAGGTTTTTAAAACCTCTAGTTAGAAAACATTAGAGAAATTTAAAGTCTCCTACATAATAACACACAGATGCTTTTACAGCCTTACTTTCAACTAAACAAATAATACTGATTCAGGATTGTACAACCAGGTGCTTCAGCTAGCTGCCGTCATCTCCATGACTTCTGAGTCTGTATTTTTCTTCTTCCATAGCTAGACTTGGCCTTTGCTTTCTGATCTCTACCAATCAACAGTAAAATACCAGAGACTACTCACCTATTTGGTTTTCACTTTCAGTCATTTACTCTGCCAACTAAATATTTGAAATAATTTATCTAGGGCAAATGAAAATCAGTTACTTTTTAAAATAACTTTAGCTATTTATATTCAAGTATGAAATTTTGTGTTAAACTGGCTGATAGCAAGTTTTCTGTATTTAATTTTAAAATAGTATGAAATGTGGATCAAAATAATTGTACTGTATTCCTCTTCATCCAATCCTTTTTGTTGTTGGTGTAAGGAAACATCTACAACAATTTAACTCTAGCATAGGAAATATCAAGCAACTAAAGTTTTCAGTATCCCACCCTACAAAATATGTTTGTTTCAGAAATATGTCCAACTAAACCTACCTATCATTCTGGTATCACTAGTAAGTCAAATTACTTTTGTTCAATTTAAAATTGCTATCTATAGATGCAAACTTTGACAGGTATATTATAACTTTATCTCAGAAAGTCATATCTGCATGACAGAAAGAATTTGTTATTTACTGATTAATAATTTATTATGTAGCTCCAGAAAACACTACAGTTTATACTATAACATATTACATCTCTTGATAAAGAAAGATTGTCATATTAGAGTTCAAGAATGGAAACAATAAAATGATAAAATGTACAAAGTACCTCATACAAGAAACTATTAAAAAGTAAACTCACCATTTTACAATTGGTGTAAACACTACTATTCAATTTTGTGAATTAATCATGACAGGAATTGAAACCACATGGGATAACATGTTTGTTATTACCTTGACATATCATCCATATTTTCTCTGATATAAATTGAATTTTGTATTTTTATATACACAAATACATTGACATTCATAAAACAAAAATTTTATGATTTATTGACTTCACAAAATTTTTTTTTTTGGTCTTTTTCCTTTTTACTAGTACCAGGGATTGAACTCACGACTGCCTGCTTGCAAGGCAGGTGGCTTATGCCGCTGAGGTAAATCCCCAGCCCCCAACTTCACAAAATATTTTTAAAATCAAGAATTATACCCAGAGAAAATTCCACTTCTTAAAAATGTTCAATTTCTCCTATGTTTAAAAACCAATTTTAAACACAGAGTTTATGTTTTTAATTTTAGATAAGATCCACTACACTAATACAAGTAAAAATTCCTTGGAGAAAATAGGAATGCACAAAATATATACTAAATAAATTATATAAAAATATTAATTAAATGCCTAGTATATGTCAGCTCCTTTTTGGTTATTTAATCCTCTCAGACTTGTAATCAGATATTTTTTTTTTGCCCTTATTTGACCTAAAAGAAACCTGACTATCAGAAACTACTAAACATCTTGTTTGGCTGCCCGCATATTATAATTAGCAAACTTGAGGCTAAATTTCTAATGTACGATGTTTGATTTCATAGACTTATTCATGCCATGGTATCACTTTCTTCAGAACACATTAAACTTGCAGAGAGATACTGATAGATAGATTTTAGAAATTAAATTTTTTCTAGGAGGAAAAATAACAGCACCACTGAAACTCTGTTCCCTTTTAGTTCATGCACTTCCTGCTGCTCCATCTCCACACCCAATGCTATCAGAAATGGAGAGGTGATGCAAAGCCTCTTCTGCTGTGAGACACTAGTGCTCTCTGTTAATGGCATGCCTGTTTCCTGCTTACATAATACTTATTTTAGCAAATCCTATGACAATTGCCTGAGGTAGTGGAATTCAACAGGGTATAACCTTGAGTCTTCTCATCAGTTTGTCCACCATGTACATTGATCATGAAACTTTATTTCTTCAACAATGAAATATACACTGCAACTGAACTATGAAATGTATTTCTACTTAGTCTATTAGATAGATGTTGAAATTTTAATAAAATTTCACAAGTAATCATAGGAAGGCTATTATGTTCATAGCATTGTATTTAATCCAGTGAAACTATATTAACTGTATTAACAAGACTTACTTGCCTGTGTATGCTTTTGCATTCTGATTAGAATGCCGGAATTTTCCAGTATTTCTTCTTGTTTCTATAGGCATTTGCAGTATTATGTTTTAGCCTTTAAGACTTCACACAACTGCTCCCATTTCTTTGTGACACTGTTGTTGTGAAGTGCCCATGAGTTATCTTGATTAATTTTTCTTTTTAGATTTCACCCCAAATTCAGCCAGATCTTGCTCCCAATCCCTCCCTCCCACTGCCATCTACTTAGTTATCTGGTTGCCCACGTCTCCTCTAAGACCAGGAAGTCATACACTGGTCATTTACTGCTTTGAAATTCATCTAATTTGGTACTCCATGAATTCTGACTTTATTCCAAGCACTTCTTGTCTGTTTGGTACTCAAGTCCGAGTTGTCTGTTTGGTATTCAAGTGTGAGCTAGAGCTCAAGGGTTTCAGTGGCCTTAGGACTTGCTATCCTTTCCTGCCCAAAGAATTTGTTTGGTACTCCTAATTTTTCGTACTTGCCATGGCTTCAGAAACACACCAACTACCTATAGCAACATATCACATATATTTTGTATAAAGCTTCACTGTTACCCTACATGTAATTCTGCAAAGATTATTTAACTTTCTGTGCCTCAGGTTCCTCACTTGCTTTAATAGAGAGCATCTACTCTTTGTAATTCTAAATTGCCTAATATGCCATACATTCAGTAAATGCATGTTGCATGGATAAATTCATGTAATTACTGCTGAGGTCGTAAGACAGAAAAATTCTACACAATTACAATCACAAAGACTCTTTAGTTGTTATTATATCTGTTTACTTTTGGTTGTTGATATAAAGTAAACCGGAACTATTTCGGTGAACATAGATGAACAACACAGTAATATATTTTCCCAAACTCTTCTAACATGTCCAAAAGATAGCAAAGACAGGAAATGAACATAATGAATACTTCAGTTGAATTACAACAGAAAATATAATAGAATAATCAGTGTCCTGTACTTTATAAAAATATAAAGAAACAAGCTATTTCTCAGTGATTTTCTTTCAATTAATACTTTGATTTGACTAATTCAATTTTAGAATCATCTTAAATCTTAGAGCTCAACTGATGCATTTCAAAGTCTTTAACTCTTCTTACACATTAATATACTCAAAATACATTGATGTAAAAATGATAGCATAAATCAATGATACATTTATCTTCAAAGACTCTTAATGGGCTGTCAAAACATCATTTGTTAAAAGCAGGATTGAATAACCTACCCCACAGATATTTTCTACATATTTGTGGGGTATGGGGAGAGATCTAAGAATATAATGCTACACTGTACAGTTGAAAAAAACAGTATAAGTTGCTAATATCAAACAAAATAATTAATATTGAATTTCAAATTTAGTAAAATATCTGGTATTTATTGTCAAAGATAAAAGTTTGAAGACAAATGTTGGTTTAAGAATTTTTGCAGATCATCACTAACACTCAAAATCCAATTTTTAAAAAAATCTTCAAATCAGCCTTATTTTATAAATCAGGTTGTGCTTCAGAACCTTTAAAACAACTCCATGTAAGTTCAGGCTTTTTGAAGACTTAATTAATTTTCTGTCTCACACACTTTCTATTTGTTAATCAGATTTGGCATTTGCCTCAGGTTTTGATGAGAAGGTTGTAGGTTTGATTACAATGAGAGATGTTAGGCAAAAGTATATTTTCTCTTATCAAGGGTCATTAAGAAGTAGGGTACCCAGCAAAAGACAAGCTGGAACTCATTAGTTAGCTTAATAAAAGACTTATGAGGAACACCATGTACTAAAATAAAGACTATATTTATATAACTTTTTACATAAACAAAAGAAGACCAAAAATTACAAGCTAAATGACATAAAATATATTTATTGAAAGTTAGAAGCTGAACAGCTAGAAAAAACACCTGCATGTCATTATCCTATACATCATAGAAATGTTTCCCCTCCATAAGTAAACAAGATTTTCATAAAATTTAACTATATCATATTTTGTTTAACACCATGTTTTATGATTTGCTTTTCACTGTAACTTTGAAGTACTTGATAATTAAAATTTCTTAGATTATTAAACACAAAATTCATGAAATCCTGTCATGCTAACAAAGCTTTGCATTTCTTGTGTACCAAGAAAGAAGCAATGAAAGCAAGGAGCACTAAGTTTAATTCATAAACATTTTGCATTCCTGTTTCTAAGTTTGAACTATGGCAGTATTTGTGTTCCTCCAAACCTAAGTACATTAATTACTTTAATGTAGAAATTTACTTTAATGTAGAAATACTTGTTACTACATACTGATACTTGAAATAGAGAAATATATATAGAAGACGAATGAGGTAAATGAAGTTACACATCAATAATTTTGATCCTGAGCACAAAACTATGATTTTTCTCTAATTCTATTTGTAACTTTTGGACAAGAGGCCATCGTAACCATATTAATCATCTATTGACTTATGCCATCTGGAATTGAAATTCATGACACGTGAAACACTTAAAACCTTACCCTGGCAGCAAACTCCAGATTATTGCAGCAATTAGAGGAGCAGGTCCAAGAGAAATACACTCAGAATCTCTTTCAAACAAATAAATACGGGAACACGGGGATAGTAAATTTTATTAAATACCTCCTGTTTTCTACCACCCTGAAGCTCCTGGAAGCCGTCCCCTTCCACTCCCTGAATAACTCTTTCTTTCTCACATTATCTTTCTTCACTCCCAATCTTGCACTCTTCTGCCCAAAGCTTTGGAAACTGATCACAAGCACACTCCCGTGCTTCCTGTAGTCCCCAGATAGTCTCTGCTGATGTCCTGGACATACTATCTCTATAGATTTTATCTCAAGAATCTTTCCCTTAGAGCAGCTCCTCAAATATAAGCTGTGGCCTGAAGAAATCTCTGGATAACTTCAATGAATAATGGTTGGCCAACTGATGAATATAAGAGTAAGATATTTAAAACATAAAAATATGAGAGCTTATGAATATGGCAGCACGCACATGATTTGGTATGGAATTTGCCGTAGTTTATTTTTAATATAAAATTCAAAAATCACATTCAAAGTAAGGATAACAAATTATTATGTCATTGAGCATGCAATATATTTAGCATTTAAAAATATGATCGATTTATGAGATATTACAAGAAAACCATTCTACATAAGAATTTGAGATTGTTTGACATAAACCATAGCTTTAAAAAGGAAGCAACTGACCAGAAGGAATAATATTCAACATCAAAATTTGATCAAGAACCGATTTTACATTCAAAATATTTTTCTTAAAACTTTAACTGATTGATAATAGATGCATGTGTAACTTTTTTCTGCAGAAAATGTACCTTAATTCACTTTTTAAAATTCAATGCTATTTCTAGAAAACTATGATTTGTAAAAATCTTTACATGTCAGAGGTTAAACATAACCTATGATATAGGTCCTCAATCCTTATTCAGTTAAATTAATAGGCAGAATTCATAATGTGTCTTTTATTGTTCTTTTTAAAATATTTTACTTTGAGATATGGTCTCAATAAGTTGCTAAGTAGTCATGTCTGGGCTCCAGCTCAAGGTCCTCTTGCCTCCTGAGGGTTACTTTTCTTCCTAAATTTTTAGAAATAATTAACACCTTTTTTCCATATTATTATTCCACAAATATTTAAAATCCTAACTACACTAGATGGAGAGAAGTTCTTGGGCAGTATATATTTTTCTACGTTTATATTGTCACTACTCTAATTTTATTTTCCATAATTTTTCAGTGAAATCACCAATCATTTGTACTCTCTGGCTTATATAGACTGAGATATATGAGAGGAAAGTATGATCACCGAGCAGAAAGATTTTGGATAACCCAGTGCTATCTAACACTATAGATGAATAATTGAAACCTGTTAAATTAAGAAATTACTTAAATATTATAAATGATCAACCTGTTTTAATTTTATTTTAACAATATAATGATTTTCTTTTTTATTAAAAAACTAAAAGGAGATTAAGATAAAAGAGGACATAACAACATAGTAACACAGGTCAGAACAGAACAATTTAAGCAACATAGTGTTTCGCCACAATATAACCCGACAAACAGTAGCTACCATAGTGTCTCTTTTCTTGAAATATTTGAGTATAACTTCGTATATTATAGCATCAAACACAACATGACAGTGTAAAACCATTCAAGAGAATGAAAGTAGTACAGGGTATTTAGAACCAAATAACAGAAAACGAACAATGGTTTCTATATTATCTCCTTGTCTATAAAAAATTTTGTTTATACTATCACATATAATAAAATACAACATGATAAACCAAAGGAGACAGAAGAATATAATGATTTCCTATTAATGTAACAAGTCTTTTTCTTGACAATGACATTGTTCACTGAATGATTAAATTACCTTTGGATAAACTACAGCTACAGAAATATATTTTTAAGTTTTTATTTCTTTAAAGTACAACAAAAATTACAAATCTTTCAAACTCTTTAAGCTGAGTGAGAGTCTCTGTAAGATATTCACTAATCTTTTCCTAATACACATCTTATGTATCAAAAATTTATTCAGAGGTTTATCTTTATTGAATTGTTTCAAAACTCGAGTTTTAATTTTTAAAAAAGCCATCTTAAATCTCCCTCTTACTTTATTCTTAGTTTTCATATGTCACTAAATTAGACTGTTGTACTATCAAGACACATGACCATTACCTTTGAAAGCAAACTAATTTTGGAAAGAATTGAATTTAAGAGATAGCTAGGCAACAATGAGGAGGCTCTTCCGATCTTGATGTCCAAATCACTGCATGAATTTGAGCATTTTTCGGAGGGACAAGGTAGAACTGGCAGAGCAACCAAGTGGGTAAACTGACTCTTAAGAAGAAGCTCTCCTCAGATATACACACTTGGAAGAAGACCTTGTAGCAGTCCAATTTATGGAACCCACATCTCCCGAGAGCGCATAAATCGTTTCCCTCTTTTCCAGCCCTTCACTATGATTATAGTCCACATAATACCTTAACTTCTGAATTATTGTGGAAGTTTTTGAAAAGGTGTTTATGTTTCCATTCATGTCTTCTCTAATACAACTGACCCTAGAAGTTCATGCCTTTTCCCAAATCATATCTAGAGGTATGAACAAAATACATAATGAAAATTTACATTTAAAAATTTATTACAACAAAAAATTATCACAATAAAAGACGTAATTAACCCTCCCTCATTTTCCCTCTCCCTTGAAACACACTTATCCCATCATTTTTGTGAGCTGAGGTAGTTCTGGAGGAGCTCCCCTTTCATATCTTTAGTTTAGACTTAGTTTGCCTTCATGTCCTGAATGGACTCAAAACATTTATGGCAATTTCTGTCAAATAAAACATTGTGGCATATGGTCATTCATTTTATTTGCTGGATCGGGTACTGAGAGGCTTTTAGGCCTTCCCCAAAGTTAAAATATGCATGAAAGGAAATGTTTTGAGGCGGCTGTGACAGTGTAACTAGAGACACACATACAGAGGACTCCAGAGCTGCCTCTGATCATGGCAAGTATCGTGGGTAAGAGTGTGTGAAGAGCGGGGGAGTATTTTGAGGGAAATTAATGTCAATGTGCCTTTTACTGTCATAGTTCTTTTTTAAACATTCGCTGTATTTTGGACTATATTTTATAATGTTACCCTTAAATTTTAAATTACCATTTTATTGACTTTGGATAAAACCACAGTTCTCATTACAAATGAAACAATCTATGGTTATATTACCTCAGCTGCACCAATTCCTGTCTCAGTAGGAACAAAACGAAACCAACCAATCAAGCAACAAACAAAAACCAAGAACTTTAGAATTCTGGATCCTCAAGGTATCACTATTATTTTATTTTTCTGTTACCTTGTGTTTCTGATGGGAACAGGAGTTTCCATCTATCATCATGTTTTCAAAAATTCTCTAATTTTAGAATGCACTTCTGAACATGTATTCAATTTCTTCTCTCTGGTCTTCATCTGTGGAATTATATTTATTTACCTGTTGCCTGCTTTCAATGATATTCTTGGCTCTTGGAGCAGATAGCCTGATTACTTTTTTGTGTTCCTAGGGAAAGTCATTCCTTCCCACTGTGCTGCAGGAATGGCTCTCTTTCTCATTTGCTACTCTAGCTATGTTACACATAGAATGCATATCATCTATACTTAGCCAATCAAAGTAAACTTGAGAATGGATAAAAACAGCAAAAATCTGAAAATCATGGTTACTACTCAGAAACTGCCATAAGGGACACATTTGACTTAATATCTCCACCATAATATTAACAATTTGTATTTCCCTCTAACTCTCTGTGGTGTGCTTAATGACAGAAAATAATTTTGCTGCTTTCCTCTGTAATTCTGAGGACTTCTTTTCAGACTAATGGAAATACCTTGAAGACATTTTAAGGTTCCAATAAACCAACCCAAGCCTTGTAATAAAGGTCTGTGAGATGGAGGTTAGGCAGAGAGATAGAAGACAAAAAAGGAAAGGAAAGCCAAGGGGAGGTAGGGCAACATGTGAGGGGAGAGAGAAGAGAAGAGACCTGATATCTTCATAGATGTTCTAGCCTCTGAGAAAAATTCAACAAAAAACAGATGTGGTGAAAATGTAGGAAATATGTAGTGTGACATATATTATAATTCTCTTCTGCATTTACTTCTCAAAACTTTGTGAAAAATCCACTGAAGTTCATAATTACAAAGTTTGTATGGCATTTTAAATGTATTTCATGTTTATTATGGCTTGTCTCTAAATGTCCCCTAAAGCCTAAAGGTATCATACATCAAGCTTCTTTGGTGGTAGCTGGATGTAGATCATGTGATTAATTCACGGGGCAATGCTGGGCTAGTGTTTGATTACTAGATTGGTCTTCTGATTGGTTTGGCACCACCCTAATCTTGATAGGTTCGATGCAGTATAAAATGGGTGGAAATGCTGTTAAGGTTGCTTGTTGCTTTGCTATAATCTGTTCTCCATGAGCGGCTCCTTTCTGCCAACCAACCCTGCCTTGGAGCCAGTCGATTATGGACTATAAAGTGTGAGCTAACTAAACCTTTTCTCTCTTAACTTTGGGCATCAAGAATTTTGTCTCATGTAACTAAGACAGTATTTTTTGTAGTGGTTGAAAAAACCCACAGTAAGACTGGCCTGGAGGTAGGCGGGAAGGTCAAGGGAAATGGCCGTTTGTTCAACTTATTATTACATCAGTATATGAGAAGATCTCTCCCCATTCCTTCTCTCTTGTGAGTGAGCATTCTGTTGTCTAAATGGGTGAAGAGCTAGGAGTATAGGAGATAAAAGAGAGGTGCCTAAATAAGATTTTTCCTTTCTCGCCCCAGATTGAAACTTTAGATATTAAGGAAAGGAATAAAGTCTTGATCTCAATTAGACTATGTTGGAGAATTTGGGGTGAAAAACAAT
Source organism: Cavia porcellus (assembly GCF_034190915.1). Lineage (NCBI taxonomy): Eukaryota > Metazoa > Chordata > Mammalia > Rodentia > Caviidae > Cavia > Cavia porcellus. The sequence goes on along the minus strand of NW_026947487.1, from coordinate 38,436,430 downwards.
TCAGCATTTTGAATGAAATAGGTTCTGTATACACCTTGCACATCCTCTGTATCACGTTCTTTAGGCAAAATAGAAACTACTTGCATGAAATCTTTTGGCCAAGCAAAAGGAAATAACTTCAAGCATAATCAGAAAGAAAGAGTTTCAGCTGTTGTAAACAGTACACTTCAGATACATTATACTTTGTTTAATCATCTTACTCTCATCTTTGTTGTGTTGCTTTTTCTCAGATTACTAGTCATTTTCTGAAGTGCAGGTACATCTTTTTCTTTGAGTGAAATTTGGGGACTGTGTGGCACATGGGTGTGAATGACAGTGGGCAGAGAGAGAGGAAAGTTTAATGCACTACTGGGCATTGATCCCAGGAACCCATGTTGGTGTGTTATTCCCTGGGGAGCACAGAACTTCAGGGGGAAAAACCTCAAGTATATGGGCAGCTTTGTTGCTATTTTACTTTTTTCTTCCTAATATCTGTTCCCTTTTTCTAGCTTCTGTGTCTAAAAATACTAAGAATCCTCATGTCAGGAACAGAGATGTGATGGACTTTGCTACACAGCAAGTTCAATCTTTACATGAAAAAGTGGGTGGTTCACATCACATACTGCATAAGCCACATCATGAACTCAACACGAATAAGCCTCCTTCACCAGCCTCTCTCTTCAGAAGACAGGCATTTTAAAACTGATGAATGGAATCAAAATGGTTCATTTGTATGAGAAAAACCAGTCAATTTCTACATCATGGATGATATTTTCAAAATGATGTAGATATTACACACTATGGTCAAGAGTTAAGACAAAGTTTTTTTTCAAAACATAATTTGAGATATTAAAGTCATTAAAAAGAAATTTTCTGTTATTTGTTAACAGAAAATAAAGACAAAATAAAACTTTCATTTTTCTAAATTAAATACTCATCTATCCATGTCAATTTACAGTTATGTCAATTACTGCCAATTCTGTATTAATCTCAAATTAATTATGTTAGAGGCAAGAGAGAGTAGTAAGGCTTTATTCAACTACTAATAAATATTCAGGTTAAGATATTAAGCAGACAAATTATGAAAATAATGTATGCTGAACAAAAATGAAACCATACTAATGGTCTTATAGGATCAATTTGTTTTAAGAATTTCCACTATTAACTTTGTTTTCAAAATACATAACAATGTTTTATATATATTATTTTGAAAATTTATTTTATTAGTACGTGTTGGCAGTAGATAATGAATACATTCATTTCGAGATGTCAGTACTCATACATAGAGCATTTTACTCCTTTTTACTTTCCATCCTCTCTTTTCTCTCCCTTCATCATTACCTTGCCTCTCTGGTCTGCAATGCACCCTTCCCCACTTAACAGTGTGGTTTGTGTTACATGCCACACAGTGTTTACCTTTACCACACATATCCTAAGCATCTTGGAAAACACAAAGTGAAAAGATACCAGTGATGCTCTAGAAAGAGTTATAGGAAAAAGCCGTGGAATGCATATCCTTTATGACTCAAAATATCTCAAATTTAATTAGCTAGTCCCACTCATGATCAAGTAACTACACGCCCAACTATTTTTTTTGCCTTAAAGTCTTGCTAAGATACTACTGAGATCAATTTGTGATCCTCCTACCACATCATCAAGGATAGAATTTTAATGGTTGCCCTTTGCTTTTAAAATGTTTCATATGGTCACATGAGGTAATTTCCTCTGCCTGTGATACCTGATCTACTGTCCTGTCCCCTGTCCTCGCAGTATTGCTACCCTGGAATTCTCTTAAATTCCAGAGTTGTCCTTGGCCCTTCTCCTTTAAGAGCCTTTACACACACTTCCTCCTTAGTGTGGATAACTTCCACTTTGCTCCATTCACAGACTTTCTAGTCTTCAGAGCTCAACCACAGGCTATTAATTCAAGGACCAATTTATTAGCAACTAAACTATATTAAACTTTCCTGTTTCTTCCCTTTCCCTTTAATGTAAAACTCTATGCATCTTTAAATAAATAATGTACATAGTTTTTTAAATGCCTCTAGGAAAAAGTAAACCCAGTGACAACAGGGCAACAATATTCAGTGGCTTAGACACTTCCAGAACTTGCTAGATGCCTTATAAGTAGTTTTAATAATGCCTATTTTAAATTGCTTCATGACTATTTTACAATGTAACATGGCCCTGACTTCTAAGGTGTATTTATGAACCTGTAACTATTTCTATTAGTTTTTCCATAAAATAAACCAAATGGCCCTTTTTTGTGTAATCTTTTCATTTTCTTTTATTCTATTTTCAATTTTGGAGAACTTTAATTTTGAAACCTAAAAATTAATTGCTACCAACACAGAAAATGTTCATAGGATAATACTATGATACATAATTTCAGCAATCACCTAAATATTTATACTGTCAAACTTCAGACATATTTCTCCTTATGGTTATTGCCATGAAATAGTATTATTCACCATTTGTTCCATCTTGTATGTTTACTGTTTGTAAACAAATTGCAAGATCTATGAGTTTACAATCATTTCATACGTATTTAAAATATATGTATGTTATGAGAAGAAGAAAGATTAAGACTTTAGAAAAAAGCAACGAAGAGAAAAGGAAATGTGTTCTAAATCTGGATGTGGTGGTAACAACTCTAACATCAGCATTCTGAGAGGATGAGGTAGGAGAATCACAAGTCAGAGCCTGACCTGATAAGCAGTTTAGAGGCTGCCTCAAAACAAAATATAAAAATAAAAGACTAAGGGCATAGCTTGCTGAAAAAGTCCTGAGTTCAGTTTCCGAACAAATGAACAAAAACTAAAAAATTTTAAAGTAAAAAATTAGACATGCGTAATTTTGTAAGTATTTGGAAAATGGTGTGTGTTTCTAAGATACAGTCAACCTTCCAGTAGAGTATAGGCTAGAATTTCCTACCAAGCTCCCTCCACAGCACTTCACACAAATGGTGTTAAGGAGGTCATCAAATGCAGTGTGCATGAAATGAGATCCATTTTAACAATCACAGTCATGCCTCTGCCTTCTTGGAGGAGAGCTATTGCCCTGAAGTATTCCACACTTTTGGCAAAAATATATATTTATTTCTGATACAACATTGATGGATATCAATAAATACAGAATTGAATGATATGACAGATTCAGTTCCAAAATAGTAATTTCTTCAATGTTTCAGAACTCTTGAATCATATAATATAGGAGAATAATGGCCTTTTGTGAAAATTAAAAATAGATAAACAATACAAACTTTTATTTAGAGGGAATTAACAACAGTCAAAATAGCCAATATATAGACTCAACCTACATGCCTCTTGATAGATGAGTGGGTCAAGGAGATATGGAATATTTTACATGTTGGTCATTGCATCACATATTGTATTGTGTTGATTCATAAAATGGAATATTATTCAACCTTTAAAATAAGAAAATCGGGTCACTTGTGACAAGATGAGTGAATGTGGGGGACGCAAGTCAGGTTGCAAAGAACAAATATTGTGATCTCTTGTATGGGGAGTCTAAAGCAATGTCAAACTCCTATAAGAAGGCAGTAAAATAGTGACTGCAAAGGGCTGAAGACTGGGTGAGCAGACAAGAGACGGGAGATGGCAGCTCAGACAGTACAACATTTCCCCTTGGATGAAACAGCTCTGAGTAAGTACAATACAGGATGGTCAGTGTAAGCATTAATTATGTCCTACATATTTAAAATTTAGCACAGAGTAGATTTTTAGATGTTCTCAAGACACACAAAGGAAATTGAAAGATAACTATTTGAGGTTCTAGATATGTTAACTAGCTTGATTACAGTAATAACTTCACCATGTACATATAAAGAAACATAAAACCTTACCCTGTAAAAATATATACTTTTAACTGATCACTTATTCTGCTACAAAGCAGAAGAAAAATAAATATAATCATTAAGAAATCTTGAAGTATTTATATTTGTTGGTTATTATTCAGCTAATAAACCCAATGAACTAATGAAATCAAACAAGGATCCTAAATTAAGAGTGCTGATAGAAACAATAACTTAATTTTATTTACATGCAAACATACGTAAATGTTTTATTTATATTGCAATCTAAATGAAAATTTCTTAATTAAATACACACATGAAGTCATGCATTCTCCTAATCAGATGTCTGAGATAATCTATGAGAAAAATCATATAATTACAATGTTTCAGGATTGATTTAATCTTGTGCTCTAGATTCCCAGTAAAAGAAATATATATTTTGTTTTCTCAATCAATGAAGTGTACTATACTTCTGATAATCAGAAAATTGCATATTTTACCTTCAATTACCTTTCTGTATTATCCAAAGAAAACATACTAATATAATGTGCACATCAGGATCCATATTCAGTGCATTCTGCTGCAGATAATATCTTGTCTTCAGCAGCTATTATTTTTCTAAAGCTAGCACTCCTTTTGTTTTTCACTTCATGAATGTACTTGATATTTGCATAATAAGACCTCTCAAAAGATGAGAATGAATGAGGAATAAATAAATTGCAACCTCCCTGCATAATGATTCTACCTTTAAAGATGGATCACACATGGCCATGGCTGAGTGCATCCAATATATCAATATTTATTAAGCAGACAGAAAGTCAATCCAACCATAACTTGCTTTGTGCTAAGAAAGAAGAAGCACATACACACAAAAAGAATATGGAAGGATTATTACAACGAAACTTAAGAAAGCTGTCTAAAGTCAGTACCAGAAACACCTATTGATTTTTTTTTTCTTCCGGTCTTCATGGAATCAAATAATCTACATATACAAGAATTTAGAAAAAATAACTAAATATGAAACAGCCATGCCCTGTCACAAAACCTTATGGAGTTTGTAAAACAAGGATCCTCAACCATCACTGTGCAGATGATCATTCTTATTCCAATATATTAGGCAAGAATAATATTTTATATATTATAAACATATTATTTATTCTCTCATCTTATATTTTGAGAAAAGGGTCTGGCTTACATGTTTTGAGTTCTACAAAAGAAGTGTTTAATAAATATCAAATAGTAGATGATAAAAAACTGACACAATATCTTTGAAAGGTGTCACTTATACAAACCCACACACAAAAATACACCCCCCACACACACACAACACTTAGGCATGGGCTTACCCTTTTTCTTGATTATAAAATTCATATTTGCTGAAATGTGCTGGACAGAGCACAAGTACTTTTCCCTCATTCATTAATTCTGTCAAACAAAATTCTGATATGCTAGATATTATTTTCACTGTGCATATGAGGAAAGGGGTTTGAAATGATGTTATATAATTTTATTCTTAGTACAAAAGTACTAAGTCAGAAAGAACTCCAGGTATTTAATGTTTTTTTTTTCTTTTCTTTTCCTTTCTTTTTTTTTTTTTTTTTTTTTTTTTTTTTTTTTTTTTTTCTGATTCTACAGATCAGGTTTCTACCTGCCATACTATATTTCTTGAACCTCATAGTGATTGTCTTAAATTGCCCTTTACAAAGATCCATGTGAATAGTTTTGACTGAATAAGAGTTAATATTTAAAGTTAATTCTCAGCTATCATCATCCATTAATTAAAAATGTAGTGTCACAAAAAAAAAAAAAATTTTCTTTGTGAGCCAAGTGATTCAACAGCTAAACATCATGTGGTTAAATGCAACATGGTAACCTGAACTGAATCTTGGAACAGAAAAGTGAAATTTTTGGAAAATAGTTAAAATCCTAGTGAAGTTCAGAGTTTGCATATCTGTAATGTGTCCACGTGAATCTCTTAGATGTAACAGTTACAGCAGATGTTAACATTAGAAACGATGGGGTGGAAGGGTTAAGAGAATCATGTAAGTGTGGGTATCTTTTGTAAGACTAAAATTATTCCAAGATAAACAGTTAATTTAAAAAATATAGCCCACATACTACTGAGATGGATCCGTACTAATGTGTATCTCATGTGTATTAGACAAGCTTATAACAAAACTGAAAATATCCCTAGACGGTGGGGAAAGAGAAAGGTTACTTAACTTATTAGTGGCTTATTTTCCACACCTGTTAGATGGACATAAATTGTCTAAGTTCATTATTTTAGATTTTGGTACCTCTTTCTGTGTCTCCTTCTTTTCTCCCTTTCATCCCAACATCTTCCTGACTCAGTCCCCAGGGGAAGTCTATTGTAAAGCAAATGAAAGAGAAGTAGCTCCTTCTTGAAGGGTTTTTCTTGACACAATCTGAGCCTGAGAGAAAGGAAATTCTTGGACCAAATCCAAAATGTCTAAATCTCTGAGAAAAACAGTGAATTATTGGGAAATGAAGGGGAAAACATTGATTGTTAATATAGGAATGTGAACATAAGCTTCAAAATGGAATACATATTACTTTTAAAATAATATCAATTTCTTAAAGTATTTTCCCTCTTCAGTATGGAGCCCACATTAACAAAAGGGGTATTTTAAAAGGCTGAGAAAATATGCAAAATTTCACCTTCTAAAATGTTAAATTTAAAAAAAAAAAACAACAACAACAAAGCAAATATTTTCAAGGTGCTGTGATTTTCTTCCATTGAGTCTGGCTCTTGTTTCCTATCAGATTTTTCTCTGTTTTTTTTTTTTTTTTTTTTTTTTTTTTTATTTTACTACTCCAATTTATTTGTTTCCAGGGATTCTGGAGACTTGAGCTTAAATTCAGATTAATGATATAACCAGTTGAAGGTGAGTTAGGGCAGTTTTTTAAACAGTGAGTAGAGGTTAAGTTATTGTCCAGTGGGGTCACCTTTCACTACATGTATTCAGTTAGACCAAGAATTGATGGGAGAACCTGGCGGGGACTAGCTCAGTTAGAGACAGAAAAAAACAATCAGGAGTCTCCACGAACTTGGCTCTAACATGAAACTTTGTCTTGAACAAATATGTTTACTAACCACTCAGGATCCTGGAAACTCCCTTCCATATTCAGTTTAGTGTATTGTACCTTGTTTTTACTTTCTTACCTGTTAAATATTCAAGTTATGTTGCATAAATAGTCTGAGACCTTCAGGCCACACAGGAAAGGAGGACAAGAGGGGAGGAAATGTTGTGCCTGTTTAAAGTTTCATGCAAGATTTCAGTTTAAAAATGGATTTCTACTTTAGAAAGAAGAAGATAAAGAAGGAAGAGGAGAATAAGGAGGAGGAAGAAGAGGAAGGAGAAGAAGAGGAGGAGGAGGAAGAGGGGGAGAAGGAGGAAGAAGGAGAACAGGAGGAGGAGGAGGAGGAGGAGGAGGAGGAGGAAAAGGCCAACTCTAAAACTTTAAAAAGCTTTGGACTATTGACCCTTCCTTTAATTTCTTACTGCTCATTGACTCCACAGGATCTTGAAATCTACTCTTATATCTCACTACTCAATTGAAACCATATTCTAAAAGTCACTGCTGGATCTTATGGACATGGCCAACTTTGCTCTTCTTTCTGAATCCCATCTTTCCCATCTTTCTGAAGCACTTGAAATAACTGGCATAAACCCTTTTCTAAAAATCTACTTGACTTTGCCCTTGTTGGGAATCCCACTATCCTAGTTAACCAATCCTTGCCCTAAAAGCTGCTCCTCTGAACTCTTCACTGAACCTCATTATTAGGGCTCTGCACATAAATAAAGCAATAGCAATAAAAAGTTATGAACTTTGAAGACTTTGGACCGAACTTACAAGTTTTGGATTTTCCACCAAATATATTCAAAATATTGCACAGTGTTAAACATAGTAGGTATTTAATAGATAATTTTTGGTTAAAAAATAGGATAATGTAATATAATAACTGAAACTATTATTAGAAAATATGCAACATGAGTTTTAAATAATAGATTTATTGAATAGTTTTTCATGATTGATGTTCCTTGAATTCAAATTTAGTTAGGTTGAAAACCTGGATGACTCAGTTTTATAATTCCATGATATTTCCATGACATCACTGAAATAATCATCTGATCCAGTCAAAATAGTGAAGACAGGTGCTGAATGAAAGATGGCTTATTTTTCAGTCTATGCTACAACAGTTTTGTTGATTCCTATGGACAATTATTTGGCACATTTTCCTTAAATTCTTTATATTTCTGCATGCCTTTATCAAATAAACATTTGGTTCATGAATGCAGGTGATGTGTAAATTTTAATATTTCTCAACTATCTTATGAGCACATATTTAGAAATAAATAAAATCTGTATTTAAAGGATTGGTGGTGTTTGTTTGTCTGTGCTTAACTGAACATAGCTTTGGTGAGATACCAGTGACAATGGTATTTTCTCAGTCTGGTTAGCTGGACAGACACATCGAGTTACATTGTTATTTTGATCCTGATATCAATTAGCATGTTTTTAAACATCTTTGAAAATAAAGAAATCATTATCATGTGGATTCTCTAGAGAGAATCATTATGACTTTATTAATTGTCAGTTAAGGAAACATATCAAAATCTAATAAAAGAAATAAATTTTCATATTAAATGAAGTAACATAAATTTATAATTTTACAAAGATTATACTTCATTCAAATGGATATTGTTACTATATGTGAAATATCACAAACTAAACTATGCATTTTGAATACATACTTAGAACATCTTTTGAAATAATTACCATGGGCCAAAGTATTGGCAAGAGGCCAATTATCTTCACAATATGCAGTGAATAGGATTGCTATAGAAATTATTTGCTTGTTTTTTACCTTCCCAAAAGGAAACTTCCAGACAATATAATTTGAAAGTCACAGTCATGTCAACACTTTGTATACCATTCCTGGATATCCCAGTACTTGAGAATGGGGGAGAGTCCTACAGGTCCACATATAAAGACAGCACAGGGCAAGACAAATTACCTTTAATCAACAACTATTCATCATATCTTAAGAGTAAACAATAGAATGAAATATGTGTAGACTCCAGTACCCATGGCCTCTGTGCAAAAGCTGCTTTAGCATGTTTATAATCTCTTTCCCCTGGCATGAAATGATTTATATGCTTATCCTTCTAATTTGCATACTGTGAATGGAAGAATTAGCTCTTATGGACTACTTTGGTCCCAGGACTTATCATGGGGTCTGCCACAAAAGTAGACACTGCTGGCTAAATGAATGTGCAGATTAATATTATAGTATTAGCTGAACATGATAGCATACACCTATAAGCTCAGCATTCAGGGAAGCTGAGGCAGAAAAGTCACCATTTTGAGCCAACCTTGGCAACTTAGCAACTCAGTGAAACCTTGTTTAAATATTAAAGTAAAACAAAATAAAATAGATCATGGGATATAACTCAATGGAAAGGCCCTAGGTTTAATCTCTAGTGTACACACACACATCTGGTACTATTTGTCTATCATTTTAATAGATTTTTCTGGGCTCCTGATAGGGTTTTATAACCTAGCAAATCAATGTTGCTTTTTTAAAAATACTATATTCCAAAATTCATTCCTATGCTGAATACTATCTTCTGCCCATTCTTACATTGCATATCTGGAATGCATAGAGGGTGAGTTTGATCTTGGAACTAGATAATCTACATCTACTTGCAATTTCTGAACAATGAACATTATCAGTTGCAATGAACTTACTGAACTTCTCTAGCAAGTATAAGGCTCAGGCATTCCTAGGACTACATTGAGAGTGTGACATGGGCTTTTTTGTCTCTTAAAAACAAGGTTTTTGTGACCAGGCATAGTGGCACACACCTATAATCCAGGCCCTAGGGAGACTGAGGATGGAGGATCATTACCAATTGTAGCAAGAACAAAGATCTCTGAAGCTGATCCCATTCTCATTTTCCTCCCCCAGCTCCATCCCACACCTCTCCAAGACTTTCTCTGCTGTCTACATATTTCAAAGCTATTATAACCGGAAGGAAAATTAATAAAATATTAAGAAAGAAAGAAAATATAGGAACTGGTTACAAGAGTAAAAGATAAAATATTAATTCTAGATCATAAGTGGCAAAGTAATATTGGATAACAGAATTGATGGCTTTGAAAATGGAGACAAAGTAGAATGGATGCAGGGGTAGAAAGGTTTAGCTTCTTCTTCACTATTTCTATCCTCCCAGAAGAGTGATAGAAAGAAGGGTTTTATTGCAAAAGAGAAAAGTGAAAGATATGACATTGAGATGCTAATGAAATGCAGAATGTTTTTGAAAAATTGCATTAATTCTCCAGGGGAAAAAGATGCCTCGAATTAAAGGAGGAGGTATATCAATCCAGGTGACATTATACAGCATAAATATGCAATTGATTAACTTTCATTATAATAGATGCTGAGAAGGTACCATAATTGCTAACTGTTCTTATCCATAAGTGGATCATGTTATTACAATACAATAAAACTAAATAGAGTTTCTCATATACTACTTTAATCATTTCTAAATAAAGGAATGGTTCAACAGGGAACTCATTAATGCAAAAGGTAGAATGAAAATAAATGCAATACTTAGCTTAAAATGCAAATCTTTTGATTCTTTGTTTGAAATGCTCTTTCCTTTAGAGAGAACTACAATAACAAAATAGAGTTTGCATTTGGGTTATGTCCAACGGCACCATTCAATTTCACAACTTCCACTACAGTAACCATACTTAGATCATTTAATACATCTGTGTAGAAGCACTTTGAAAATCAATGTCAACAATTAGAACTTTATTCTTTTCCCTATGGGCATTATGTTACCTGTCCTGAAATAATATCATGAAAAAATTATTAAGAATAACATTAATTAAGGAACTTGAAAAGTACACTTGCAAAGTTTTGAATGGAATAATAATATATAGAAAACCATCTATTGTCCAGGGACTCAAGTTCATACATATTCATGCATGATATGTCAACCTCACCAAAGCACTATATAGATTCTACTGTTGTAAGAGTAATTTAAAGTTAATCGATATATTTAAAGTATAGTCATGCAAATTGTAAAATAATAAAATTTTTACTTATGTACAATTGTAATACATAAAATCACTTAGCACTCGGTTATTTTTCTTGATAATTTCTACAACTCAATAAAATAGTACCTTATGTTGAGTTTGAAAGCAAATAAACTAAAGTATGGTAAGATTAAGTACATGTGGTCAGGTACATGGAACCTGGTCAGAAAGTTAGCAAAGGAAGATTCAGTGTTTTGGAACAATCTAATTTTTCTAATTTTTAAATTATTTTCTTACTACCATACTTACAAATTTTGTGATGCCTATGTGCACATCAGTATATTCTGTAAGTATAGCTAGACTCTCAGAAACCTTTTTACAGTCTGACACAACTCATTCACCCCTGTGCAACCATAGGGTTTCCAGAATTCCACTATTCCCAACACCTTATCCAGGCTGCACTTATGTCTAGAAAATGATTATACCATCTACCACGTACAGACTACTGAGTTAACAACTCAGCTTGTTATTTACAAGAGAAGCCATATTTTCTTAATTTTAAACATCTCCCCTTAACTGAAGAATAAAAGATAAATTTGAAGATAAATTTATTATAATGTATGTTTTGGAGTGCACTCTCTTTTTCTTAAACTATGTGCTAGCATATTACTATGCTACTCCCATAGATTAGGAGTTTCTGTCTTCATTGGTGTTGAAATAAGATTGGCAATCTTATTTATCAGTCAGAAATTGAGATTTTTGTCGATTTCCAGTGAAGCAATCAGGATGTTAATATCAGAACATTGCCTTATAATTAAATAAGTGAATCTTGTTGGAAGGTAGAAAAGTAAAGACACTCAAATTTTGCATTTTTACATCATTTCCTAGGAAAGAAAAGATTTTGCCTCTTAGGCTTCCGTAACATGCACTTAAACTAGAAATGGAAAGAAATCTTAAACCATATTGCTTAAGACACCCAAATATGATGAAAGGCTGAATTGGGACATTTTGTTTCTTTATCACAGGATCTTAAAAATGCTGTTAATAATACTGGGGTTTTAGCTCAGTGGTGTATGTTCCTGCCTGCCAAATGTGAGATCTTGATCCCCAGTGCCCCACCCTAAAAAATGTGATTAAGAAAGACTAAGTTAGGCTGGCACATTCTTGTCTCACCGCTGCCTGCTGAATATAGTTTCCAAAGATTTTTGAATTAACATTCTTTGCTTGGTCCATATAGGAATTTACGTTGAATAATTAGATTTATACTTTACATAAGCATGATCCCTAAAATACCTGAAATTACAACATCAGTGTTGCTGGATACAGGTTAAAGTTCAATTCTGAGTAGTCCATATCAACCTAACAATGGTGAAACCTAACCATCAATGCTTCAGCCAACCTCAACCTAAGGAAGAATGAATAATGCCACAATTTGATTTGACTGTGAGAGCATTAAAGAGTGAGACTAAAAAGGAGACAACTTCAACTCTCAAAATGAGTTTCTGAAAGAAAATCAGAAATTTGTGCAGTGCATTTTGAGAAACAGAACTTTTAGAAGCGTTGCCCTGAGTCACTTGCTCTGAAAACACCATGGGACAATATTCATGGCTGTATCATTATCTGAATGTGGAATGTATGGTTCTGGAAATTCTCTCTTCCAGAGAGATAAGGAATTTCTCAGGATTGAAGACATTTCTACTGAAGTGAACATAGTTTTGTCCTTTGTAAGGTAGCAATCTATTATTTACATAAATAGATTAATTTTAAAAACCACTTTTCCAAAAATTGGTATAAACATGCTAGAACATCCTTAAGCTAGGTATCCTTAAAGAATGTCCTCACAAAACATGTTGGAAGAGCCTTAAATTGACAAAACTTGCATATTGTACAGATGATGCAATATAACCATACCCTCAGTACAGAAATTTCTACCATGCATGTACTACTATGATGAAAGACTCTGCAGTAAAACTCAATTGAAATCAGTCATTACCAATGAGATCTTAATGAGCTGATTGCACCCATAATTTCAGATATACAAAGTGAAAACATAAATTGTTACATAGATTTTTAAACCAAAGACATCAGAAATATTTACAATTATAATCTTCTAAAAAAACAAAAAATCTACTTTATATACTATATATATATATATATATATATATATATATATATATATATAACTTATTTTCTGGACCATTTATATAAAAATATTTTTGTTTCAATAAAAATGTTATAATTGGTAAAAATATACCTAGGTTTTTAATACTTTCATTTAACAGAAATGGTTAGTATTAGAAACTGAATGTCATAAATCTGAATGTTAATTACAGTCATTATTCACAGTCACTCTTTTGGAGGTCTGGATAATGATCACAGTGTTTCACTTTTCTTTGAATATATAATGAACCACCAAAGGTTTGCTCGTTAGTATACTAGCTCCTGTCTAGAGCTTTTCATTAGTCCAGAAACTGATTAACTCAGTGTACAGTTTATCAAGTGGGAGTTTGCTCTGACATTCTGAATTATCTCTAAAAATAGAAATTCACAGAAGTCTTTGTTGTACATCTTGAGGCAAAAAATGTTGTAAGATGTCTTAAGAGTTGGAGTCAGAAACATCATCTATTTCAAATTTGCTTTTACATTAAAATCCTTCTTTACATTTCATTAATTAAATAATTAAAATCATATAAATTTTTCTCTATAGATTTAATCAAGACATTTCCATTTCCAGATTCATAGCTTACTTGCATTATAACCCAAAATCTTTTGCTAAAATTTGTTGTAATCAGCAATTATTCAAGTTTTAATCAGAATTTATAAATTATAATAAATCAAATTAATTTGTTCATTAAAATTAGGTTATGATGGAGGTTTATATTCATCATCAAAGTCTGTCATTTATATTTTGATAATAGTAAAAATGTTAAATATAATCAAATTATCAATTATATGCTTCTTGACAATTGTATATATATAAATTACAAATTATCATTATAGGCATGCTGACATACACCTGTAATCCTAGCATTCAGGAGGCTGAGGCAAGAGGATTGCTACACGTTAGAGGCCAGCATGGGCTACATAGTAAGTTCAAACCAGCCTAATCTACACAGTGAGACCTTTCTCAAAAAATTGTCCAGTCTATATCACAAAAAAATAATTTCAACAGACATTAAATAAGTAGAAAATTGAATCAATAACTAAAAATTTATACTCAGAAGTCCAAGACCATATAAATTTAATGAATAAATTCTATCAAATATTTATAGATACAAATTCTTCTTAAACTGTTTCAACACTTAAGACATTTTATGAGATCAAAATTACAATAATAAAAAAAATCAAACATCATCAAAAACAAGAAAACTTCAGGTGAATGTTATTATGAATGTGAATGCAAAAATGCTCAGTTAAATTTTAGAAAGCCAAAACTAAGTAAAACTGCATGATAATTACATATCATGACCCAATAGGACTTGTCTAAGGAATGAAACAATATTTCAATAATACAACATTAATCAATACAATATGAAGCCGTTTTAGAACACACATGCACACAAAAAGACAGAACAAATCTGAATAGCCACAGAAACTATGAGACAAAATTCAACACCATTTCTTTAAGGTTTTGTTTCTGTTTTTGTTTTGTATCAGGGATCAAACTCATGATCATGCACTTGCAAGGCAGGCACTTATGTCAGTGAGCTAAATCCCCAGCACAACACCCATTTCTTGATAAAAGTACTCAGCCTACTCAATGCTATGAAAGCCTTACTTTTAATAGCAGGGACAAGTTAAAAGACAAAGATTCACATTTTCACTACCGTTATTAAATATTATAAGGAAAGCATTTAAAAAATTAAATGGAAAAAGAAAGTCATGCAAATAAAGTAAGTAATGCTATCTCTCTTTGGATATTATATGTTCTTTCCATAGAAAATCATAAAGAATCCATAAAACTACTGTAACTATAAATAATTTCAGTACATTTTCTGTGCAAAAGATCAATGTACAAAACAAATGTGTTTCTATGCAACAACACTGAAAAACCCAAGAAGGAAATTAAGAAAACAAATTCATTTACAGTAATATACAAAGGAAAACATACATATAGAAAAGGTTAACTAAGGAAGTATAAAATGTATGCAAGAAAAATTATAAAATATGCTGAAATGAAGAATTTCCATATAATTATGGAAAGATACCTTGTATCATTAACTGAGATCTAGTAGTGTTATAAGAGCAATTCTCCCCAAAGTGATCTGCAGATTCACTACAACCCTTATCAAAATCCCAAAGACCTTCCATGGGGAAACAGTAAATCTAATCCTCAAATTTATATGGAATTGCAAGGAGCTTTGAATAGGAGAAACAATATGGAAATAGAAAACAAAATTACACTGCTCACTTTTCCTGACTTTAAAACTTACTCTAAGCTACAGTCAGTAAAAGGCACCAACCAGCACAAGGAGAGACCTATAAACTGGTGGAACAGATTTAGTAACACAAAAATAAACTCAAAGATCTACAGTTAACTGAGTTCAATAAGAACATGAGAGCAATTCATAAACCATTCTCTTCAGCAAATGGTGTTAGGAAGAATAGATACATTTTCAGTAACTATGAAAGAGTGAAGTTGAACCTCTACTATGCTTCCTATACAAAACTTAATTCAAAATTTACTATGACCTAAATAGAGATATAAAAGCATAATGATATTGCAAAAACACACAGGAGTAAATCTTCATGACCTTGAATTTGGCAGTAGAATTTTTGAGCATCAAAAGAAAACATATAGTAAAAGTCATTGTAAAGTATATTGGTTACTCTAAAGTATAGAAATAGATCTTTGAGATTCATTAAATGTTGATGCTATTTTGTGGCATTTGTGTTTCTGTAAGAAATAAATTATATTTTAAAGTTATTGATCATAACTCCTTCTTAAAGAATAAAGGAAATGTTCATATAAGAGTGACTTACATATTTTTTAACTCAGGTTAGAAGCAATACTTCAAAATGAGAAGCACGGCTTTGTTCCTCTGAACAAAAATAGTAAGAATTTTCAAAAAATATTTCGATACATAAAATTCTGAAAGTACATGTTTGTCTAAAAATATGTCAAAAATTTTCTTTATGTTAGTAGGTGAAATATACCTATTTTATATTTTAAAAATAAAATGTTTAATATTTGCATTTGTCAATTTTTCTTGAATATACAAAGATTTTCCAGCTACCTCCAGATATACTTTGAAAATAGTTTCTCAAATAACATTTTTCATCATTGTTGATATAATATCTAGTAGTTTGTATGTTTCTGGTTTTAATCAAATAGTATTTAGAAACCATATGAAAACACAACTGTAGATTATGAAGACTTTCAACACCTTAATTTTACAGAGGACACCTTCAACTATTATATATATATATATATATATATATATATATATATATATATATATTAAGCTTCACATTTAATTTTAATCTATTTTTGATCTACTGGCTGGTAAGAGGAGTAATTCATTAACTTACAAGTACTCGAGCTTGAATAGGTATTTTCTACTGTGATCATAACAGTAAGTGATGTAAGCCTGGGGATTTAGCTCAGTGGTGTAAGTGTCTGCCTGGGAAGTGTGAGATCATGAGTTCAATCCCTGGTACCAAAAAGAAAAGAATAAAAAAGTAAGTGATGTATAATCCAACCCTTTTACCAGGTGTATGGTACTTGAATCTTTTGCTATCCTGGAACATAACTCAGCAGTAACTATATAACACATTAAAAAAAGAAAAACAATTTTCTTTCCTTTGAAATAGCTCTAAGAGATTCAGTGTTATTTTAGAATGTATATAAAATGATTAATTTGTTCTATGGCACAACTTAAAATTCAGTTCTCTAGTTTCCATTATAAGACCTCAGAGCAATCATGGCTTTAACTGTCCTTTCTGTCACCCAAGGACACTAAAGCTGCTACATGTTCCAACTCCATAATGCCTGTCCAGTCTCCACAATCTCAAGGGGAAAGTCAGTGTGTCACTGTGAAAAATATGAAACAAAATTGTGAAATTTCTTCTTCTTTACATTATTGAATAACAATGGCAGCCAGAAAAAGGGCCCAAATTATAGCACTGAATCAACTAGGCACAGCTTGGGGCTTATTCTAATATTTTAAGCTACTAAATGTCATTGTAGCATTATTATAAACTTAGAAGGAAAATAAGATAAAAACAACTAAAAATAATGCTAACTCTTCATATTTTCAAATAGCATTGCAAATCCATACATATTTTATATAGAGAGCTGCCAAAAACTGTATCACACTTTAGCAGTTTGTCATACTAATAAATATCTCAGGCCAATGGTAACGTGTATTAATTTCATGTTGTCTCAATAAATTTAGTAGTAAAATATTTATGCAAGTTGTTCTTTTCCTGATGGATTCATTTTTTGGTAGATTCTGTATCTGTACAGTCTGGATAAATAAAATTCTACTTGTATAAAACTGAAATTATTCTCCATCAACTTTATACTAAAATTGAATCATGTAAGATTTCAACTCTGCTAAAGAATAATGTTAATTATTGCCAATGTTAATAAACATATTCTATAGCAAAGCATTACACATCTATTGCATCACTGCATATTTGGATATGTTCTAGTAATGCAAGGCCATTAATTCTGATTAAATAATTCATAGACCAAAACATAGCAGAGATATTCTTGGAGTGTGTTCTAAAAATTGCTAGGTAGATAGTTGAAAGGATAATAATTCAGTAAGTAACCAAATTAAACTCTAGCACCTATAAATCTTTTTTTCTGTATTTCAGGCAAATAACATCATCAGTTTAATGATAAATTAATTTTAGTTGTGATGTTAAATATGAATTCTTTTGATTTCCTCTAACTGTAGTAATAATAAAGTAGCCTCTAAAATGAATATTCTTATCAAGAATGGATTCAAATGCAAAGGAAAATCCGAGACAGTCTGTGAAGAAACTAGAATTTCAGAAGGTAAGAACAGGTAAGAAGAAAGCACAATAACAAAAATAAGTCTAAAAATTCAAATGATTAGGCGCATTGTGAATCATAAATTATTGCATGTTAATTTTAAAATCAGTTTAGACATCTGTGAAATGTAAACCCCAGGGCCAATGATTTGTGTGGCAGCATGTTACAAAAGGAACAAAGCTTTGACATGCAAATTCATGCTTTATGTTGTACCAGCCCAGTTAACCTTGCAAACAACCTTTATACACACTGAAAGCTGGCTGATGCCTCCCATATGGGTCCATTCTTCCCTTCCCCTTCCCAATCAAGTTGACAGCAATTCTCAGTTCATTTTCTGAATGGACTGCTAAAAGCTATGCTAGGCCTGTACCTGTTATTAACCTCCCTTGCACTATTATTAGTCATATTTTTTCCTTTGAGAAAAGCAGCTAAATCCAGAAGCTGATCTTTGCATATGGTAGTGGGCTATTACCCCCCAAAAAGAATTGCAAATGTCAACCTATTATTGGGTCATTAATGTCAGGTCATGATATTTCAGAGTTTGATGTTTTTAACCTTTGCAGATATTAACCCATATACAAAACACTTTTGAAAAGAGTTTATTTAACCTTGGTAACAGTAATACATGCCCCGGGAATATTGTCCTGTAATATTAGGTACTGTGTGTTTGGTAAGCATCATTAAGTATATTTATGTAACCATCTCTCCAGCTCAGTTTGGTCTGCCATCTTTTACTACAAAGAATACAAAATCGTTGATGAGAGAAAGTCTCAGATATCTAATAGAAAAAATAAGGAAGAAAATAGAGTTTAACCGTACTCTTTTTTATTACAGAATCACTTCCCAGTTCTGACTTGATGTTAAGACAACGTTTGCAGGGATGATATTATCTTATTTCATTTATTTTTCATTGGAAGTCAAAATTGTTTCCTGTTAGAAAATTCAGTATAGTCAATTTCCCTGCATGAAGTAGATTTACTGTTCATCATTAAAGTCATAATTCAAGAGGTAGAGGAAAATCTATGATAAAATCATTTAAATAGATTTTGCAAACAGCTATGGAGATGCTCACACTGCTACAAATACATTATACTTGTAATGTGAATTTCAAAATACTAGAAAACACATAGGGAACATGTGACATAGGAAATTTGATGATTTATTTTTATAATAATTGTTTTGTATGTGTGTCCCTACTTTTTAACTCAACTGGCCATGCTTTTCAAAAATATTTTGAAAACTAATAACTAAGGGAAATTATAAAAAAAAAGAGAATCTAGTCACAGCGGAGAAAATGAATAAAGTGATGCAAATTTATTTATTATGCTCAAATGACAGAATTTTCTATATATTTATCCATGGGAACCTCTATATGTATCATGCATTCATTAGATTAATCTTTTTATTTAAGAGCTTCCTCTTAAATCAGTGTAACATTTTAGGAGCTTTTTTTGGCATTTGATAAAAATTCATTTGGTTTTCTAAATTCGTATAAATGAATAGTTAACACAGCCTGTTAAGGGAGTTTATTTTATTATTATTTTGATTATGACATAAAATTAACACCATTATTATACCTAGCTTTCATTTATTGCCCCTGTTTTTATAATGATAATTGTTTAAACTTATTCGATATTTATCAATAGGCATTAGAATACTTTTTATAGGCCATGTTAGTGTAAAACTTCATAAAATACTTAAATGTTTATTGTTATTCTACTTCTTCTATGAAGAGAAAAATGACTCACAGAAGATCATTTGTTCAAGGTCATATAGCTAACAAGAGTAGAAGCTAGAGACAGACTCAGGCTGACCAACTTTGGCACTATCTCTCAAAACACATTTCAATTCATATAAATGGTTCAAAAATTGACTAGCCCAAGAGACCAACAATGAGACTAACAATGCCCAGATAATGCAATTGGTTAATAGGAATATTATACTAAACAAGATAAATCGAATAGTTCAGAAGATTTTTTAAAGTTTATTTTAAATATTATGACAAAAAGAACAAATGAATGAAAAACTTAATACAACAAAACCCTAATATTTCCAAATGAAGTGCTACTATACCATTTGCAGAGAAATCCCAGGGAGCAGTTTCACCTGCCTTGAGATCCCCAAATTTCCACCTCTCCAGTGGTAACCCTGCTTTGTTTGCTTATCTTTTGTTTCATATTTCTGTATTTTTGCCACAGTCTGACTTTCTTTTCTACTCAATTTGGAGTCTCACTATGTCTCCAGCATCTTATCAAGGATGTCAAATTACTTTCTAAAATGTTATATAGGCTCAATAGGAAATCATTTATAGAAGTGTTTTCCTGTAAGTCTCATGGATTCCGTCTCCTCCACTTGACAGTATATTCTTTAAAGTTAGGGTGTTGAGTTTCATTACTTTTCTTATGCTCCACACAGAAGGAGCAATGCAATAGTTGTGTCTGCCCTTGGCTTTGATCAGAGCCACACAGATTCTTTGCCAGATTAATCCCTTCTCACAGTGTAAGGTAGCCACCCATTCTGGTACCAGTTCTCCAAAGAGCTTTGGCTGTACAGAGATAATGACTCCTGGTGTGGGCCTCTGCCAACCTAGGAGAGAATATTCCATGGCTAGGAGCGTTGAGTGTTGCTATAACTCTATTGCAATTCAAATATGAAAATCAGTTCTATTTCATAAATCAAAATATTATTAGATGGTCCACAAGCAGCTTCCAAAATGTGGCACCTGGTGCTTCAGTTCATGTGGCTGCTCCTCTTGGGAGAAGCCCGGGGGCCGGCTTGCAGTCTTTATGCTCTATGCTGATATGAGTTCCTCTTTCTTTTGTGCTTTCTCTTTTTCTCATCCATCCTTGTATCCTGATATGTAGTTTTTGCTTAAAACTTTAGGAAGGGCCTATTAGGATAAAATAGTCAAATGTATTTCAAATGGCAAGTCCTGCATTCAAATGTTAATTTTGACAAGTTTTACAATTTACTTTAGGGATTCAAATGCCACAACCCTGCTTTAACTGGCTGAGTATAATAAATAATGTTGGCAATCAGAAAAGAGAGGATAGAGACTAGCCAAGTAAGACCAGGGGCCAAAGAGGCCCAGTCATTAGGATCCATGCCTGTTTTTTTTTTTTTTTTTTTTTTTTTTTTTAATTTTCTTTTCCTTTCCTTTTCTCTTCTCTCTTCTTTCTTTCTTTATTGGTTATTTATGCACAGTCATTTACTTTTAGTTTATTTACAATAATTATATCACTACCTAAGAAATACAACTAAAATAATTGATAAGTTAGGCATCCATATCTAATTATATAATTGCTATATCTACATCTATATAGATCTACATCTGTATATAAACATATATACATAATTATGATATAGACTTTGTAATCTCATGTCAAAAATAAAAAAGTGCATCTGTACCAACCATTCACATATTTTTATTTTTGTCTGTCATCGCTAAACAATATTGTATAACAAAGATTTCCATAGACTTTACTTTTATTTCCATAGACTTACTTTTATTGGGTATCATATATAATTTAGAGACAAATTAAAGTATATAGGGAATGTTGGTAGGTTATATGCAAATACTATACCTCTGTGATAATAGACTTGAGCATCAAAAATTTTGCTATCTTAGGGTACAGGGGTGGGATTTCTTAAACCAACCCAGCATGTTTCCAAGGTTCAACTGAATAGTGGAGAATAAGAAACGGTATCTTCGTCTTTACTTCTTCATTATTCACCTAATCATATGTACTAAGAAGTACTAACTTAGACTCACCATTTGCATTTATCTCTATATCTCCAGCTTCCTTCACAAGCCCATCTTGGTTTTCTTTATCTCAGAGAAATGTCCTAATACCTTATGTCCTTATTAAGTATATTTAATAATGTCTGCAGAAGATGATGACAACTGAGATCCTTCTCTTTATTGTATTTATGACTAATTTCCTCATATGCTGATAAAATTCTACCTTTGACCATGATTTTTTTTTTCACCTTCTCACTTTATGTACAGCAACATGTATCACCAAGCTATATGCTATTTAAGGCTACTAACATTGATTCATGAAAAACATATATTCCAAGGAAGTTAAAAGTAAGGTACAAGACATAAAAACATAGGGTAGGAAACAGATTGTCCATTATCAGGGTCTGGGAAAATATTTCACTTCAAGTGACAAATACCTCTCATGTGAAACTTACTTTAAATCTGAGCCAATATGACTGTACAACATGTTTTATTTTCCAAAAAATGTCACTTTTGGCAAACAACAGTAGATGCCTTACCCTGGCAGTGCTCTGCAGTTACTTGTTCATTGTTCAGAAATAAAGCAGAAATCACTTCTTTGACTCACAATACTGGAGCTTCAAGGAATTGGGTTCTAAATTGTTTCTGTGAGTTACCGAAAACTTATAGGTCAGACTGAGTGGCTGTGCTTACATTCTGAAGGCAAAAATAAATGTTTTTTAAAAGGTAGCTTGGTTGGGTAAACTCTGTTGATATAAACAACCATACACAAGTTTAATAGAGTTAAAACATATTTTTTGTATTTCAACACAGAGGAAAATTATGTATTTTATATCCACAGTATAGATCTAGAAGTAGTTTAGTTTTGCAATTGCTAATATTTTAGGGAAAAAAAAATACATGTTCTCTGTCATCTGCCCAGTACAAGTTTTAAATTTAATGAAGTAAATTTAGAATTCCCATGTGAAGATATTCTATTGAGAAAAAGTAACCTATTAAAAAAACAAATAAGTTCACTCTTACAATGTAAACAAAAGTTACCTGTTTCAAAGTGGGCTTTGGTAGAAACACTAGCATGAAAAATGAAAAAGATTGTCAATGTCCTTTATTAGAATCGTACACCAGTGCCCTGAAATTTTCTAACTGCAAGGGAAGGGAGAAACAGAACGCAAAATCCTATCCTGTGTTGATTATTTTTCTCTCATTGCTGAGTCAAAATAGACAAAAATCAAAATTAAAGGGAAAGGTTTGTTTAGCTCACAGTGTGTAGAGGTTTTATCCCATAATCAGCTAGGCCAAAGTCAGGTACCATTGAAAAAAGGTACAAATGGAGGGATATAAAGGAATGAGACTAAGGCAATTTCAAAGTTCAGCAGGGCAAATATTAAGTCCCAAGTTCCATGTACAGTATGCCTGACATTCTGTGGCAAGTTGTGAAGGGTTTGGGTTCTCTATCCCTTTGGCACTGCCAGAGATTATAGCTCCTATGGCTTCTCTTCTGGGCTGGCTCTGTTCCCTCCTTGCAGTTTTCCTCAGAGGATTCATGTGCATGGCTTCCCCAAATGTTTTTAATCTTAATGGTACCTTCAGCTTCACATTCACAGCTTTACACACCGTCCTTACAGGAACACACTGCCTGGTCTCCCAAGCCTTCTTTTAAAATCTGGGTGGTAGTTGTAGTTGTAGTTGTAGTTGTGTTGTATTTTCTAATCTATTCCATTGATCTTTGGCTCTGTTTTGATTCCAGTACCATGATGATTTTACTATGGTTGCTTTGTGGCATAACTTCAAGTCAGGGATTGTGATGCCTCCTGCCTTGCGTTAGCTGCTTAGAACTGTCTTTACTATTCTAGGTCTCTTCTCGCTCCAGATGAATTTTAGGAGTGATTTCTCGAGATCTTTGAAGTATGTTGGTGGTATTTTTATTGGTATTGCATTGAATCTGTTTAACAGTTTTGGGAGAATGGCAATTTTCACAATATTTATTCTTCCTATCCATGAGCAAGGGATGTATTTCCATTTTCCGAGATTTTCTTCAGTTTCTTTTTTCAGTATATTATAATTTCCCCTGTATAGCTCTTTCACTTATTTCGTGAGAGAAATTCCTAAATATTTCATTTTTTTGGTTGCTAGAGTGAAGGGTGTAGCTTCTCTTATTTCTCTGTCAGTGATTTTGTTGTTAGTGTACAGGAATGCTATTGATTTTGAGTATTGATTTTGTATCCAGCTAATTTACTGGATTTATTCATTATATCTAAGAGTCTTTCAATGGAGTTTGGGGGTCTTGTATGTAGAGTATCATGTCATCTGCAAACAATGATACTTTAACTTCCTCTTTTCCTATCTTTATCCCTTTTATTTCTCTCTCTTATCTAACTGCTCTGGCTAGTATTTCCAGTACTATATTAAATAGGAGTGGTGATAAGGGACACCCTTGTCTTGTGCCTGATTTTAAAGTAAAGGCCTTCAAGTTTTGGCCATTTAGTTTGATACTGGCTGTTGGATTGTCATAGATGGCCTTTATTATATTGAGGTAAAGACCATCTATTCCAATTTTCTGTAAAGTTCTTATCATAAATGAATGTTGGACCTTATCGAAAGCTTTTTCTGCATCTATAGAAATGATCATGTGATTCTTACTTTTGGTTTTATTGATATGGTGGATTACATTTATTGATTTACGTATGTTGAACCATCCCTGCATGCCTGGGATGAATCCCACTTGGTCATGGTGTAAAATCTTCTTGATGATTTGCTGCATCCTATTTGCCAATATTTTATTGAGGATTTTTGCATCTGTGTTCATTAGGGAGACTGGTCTATAGTTCTCTTTTTTAGTTGGGTCTTTCTCAGGTTTTGGTAGTAGAGTAATATTGGCTTACAGGAATGACTTAGGAAGGATTGCTTCCCTTTCAATTTCATTGAAGAGTTTGAGGAGTGTCTATCTCAATCTCCCCTTTTTTTAAAAATTTATTTGTTATTTTTTTAATTAAGGGAAAAATTTTTAAAAATTAGGAGGATATATTATTGTAACTTTTTTGATTTCCTATTAACTCGATTTGAAGCTCTGTATTGCACTCACCATCTTGTTTTGACTGATTTTACTTTATTCTGTTCTGTTTGATAGTATCAAGTTTGAGGGAATAGGCAACTACTATGAAGGCAATAAGATTCACTATGATACCCATTCTGGTTTGACTATTATCTTCTTTTGAAGTTCAGTAATGTCTCCAATGTTAGGTAATATTGTTTTTGTTCTCTACGGCTTTGTTCAATTTTATTATAACTGATGATATAGGCAATTCTTTTTAAGGTAGCAAGAGGCATTATGGTAACCATTGTTGATTACCTTGTATTCTGTTTTTACATCATGTACTATGTACATCATTTATTTTGAATGACTGCTTTGTTTTGTCACATTTGGTTTTATTCTCTTCCAAAAAAAAAGTAATACAAACCATGGGGTAATAAAACTCAAAATGTGTAAATGTTATTGTAAAAAAAAGAGAGAAAAAGGAAGTGTATTTATGGTTGTAAGAAAAATGACCATATTACTAAGTTTTTGTTGGATCATTGAACACAACTGTTTGCAGTCTCACTATCTGAATGTCCACTTTGTATGCTTTAATTTTGTAACTTGAACAACTATTTCTAAGATGACAATATGTAATTTATTAACTAGTGATTTCTTACTTTTTAAAATTCTGTATTACTTGTACCCTTTTAGTGTTTTGTTTTGTTTTCTTTTCTTTAAATAAAGTTTTTAAAAAATCTGGGTGATAGTCTTCCTGATCCCAACTTCTATATTTTGTATGTCGCTAAAACCAGCATCATGTGGATGATGCTAAGATCTGCTTTCAGCTGGAGCAGTAGCCAGGATTTCCCTCTCTTGGCCACAGGGGTAACGTATGTATATGGTTGAGCATTCTGAATCCAATTCTAGAGAACAAATTCTCTATATCTCCACCATTCTGGAGCATGGTATGGCTGCTGTCATTCTGAAACATGGTGCGCTCTGGCTTTCTCCTCTGAGAAAAGGCTTTCACTTTTGTCTTTGTGGGAAGAGCTTGGAGATGTTGCTTGAAAGAATAGAGCTGGAACACCTTAGGCTCCTCTGTATGGTAGATCTGGTCAGAGCTCAGAGGACTAGAAGGCTGATAGAAATCTTCCAGGAAATCAGGCTGAGGAAATTTCTTTTGGGAAGGACTGCATTGTCCAGACAATGTTTGTTGTAATTTGGCATAACAAAAGTTTGTCTGCATTTTACTTGTGTTAAGAGGCTTTGTCTGACACTAAGTCCAGTGGACTAAATAATTTTACTGAAGCATCTAAAAGCTGTCTAATGCTGGGGCAGTAGTATGGCTACTATTGAGGATTTTTAGCCAGATGTATGTTGAGGATTCCCAAAAGGTCTTGAACAACATGGTCAGGTATAGTCACAGCAACTAACCCACTTTTCTGGTACCAAATTCGGTGATGGTTACTTTTCTCTTATTGCTGGGACAAAATACCAAACAGCCAAAGTTAAAGAGGTAACAGTTTATTTAGCTCACAGTGTGTAGAGCTTTTATTCCATAATCAGCTGGGCCAAGGTAGAGTGACATGGAAGAGGGGCAACAGTTCAAGACAACAGAAGACAGAAAAAGTAACAAGAGCAAAAATTGGGAAAAGCAAGCCTCATTTCCTCCCTTATATTTTAAGCAGGCTACCTACCTTAGAGGAGGTCCTCTATATCCATGTAGAACTGCTAAATCACTTAGTGCAGCAACTTATCTTCTCAGGTTGACATAATGTCCCCCATTACACTAACTTTGCCAGACTCCTAGGACACATTTGACAAAATACAGTAACTCAAAAGTTCTGTGACACGTAGGATGTAAGCCAAACGAATACTGAACCAAGGACTTTTATATACTTTATATTATTTTATATTCACTTATACAGTCATTTGATCAATGCATCAATAATAACTATATCTTCTATAATATTTTCAGTGATTAAAACAATAACTTTACTGTTCTCTCAACATTTAAAAAAAAACCTTTTCTTTCTGCTTAATACAATGGTACCTTGGTTTATGAACTTAACTCATTCCATGATTCTTGGGAAGATGGCTGCATTCATCATGTTCATCACCTGATGGACAGTTCCCAAACAGAGGCAAAATTTTGCCAAATGCTTCGGTTCTATAACCAGATTGTTCATGGACAGAAGTATTCATAAACCAAAGAATTGCTGTTTTACAATTATTTGTATTTGCATAATTGCATAATATTATGATCACCGTCGTAAGTTGAAATTCTTTAAAGAGACACATATCTGTGTTCTCAATTCTCACAGTTCGTAATTGAGAGTCTTAATACAACATTTGTTCCATAAATAATTATGGTGTTGACTGTGTTTTGAAAATTCAGCTAACATAAAACAAGATAGTTTTCATAGAAAACAGAGTTCACTGTCAATAAAACTAGATACTAATTTAGTTTAAAATGCACATATCACTACTCTGCTAAGCTTATGAGCCAAGTATAGTAAGATGAGCATTTTGTTACAAAAAATTTTACTCTAATACAAATTTAAATAGAAGCCCAACAACAACTCCACTATAAAAACAGATGGGGAAATAAAACTACTTAATTACAATAACTTTGTCTAGAAACAGGGTTCATAAATAGAAATAAAATAGAATACATAATATTAGGTTTATTCAACTCAAGGAATAAAACATGGGCTACTTAATGAAGCAGATTGGTCAATTTATTCTACAATTGGAAGAAATTAAATATTTTCAATGTTGGAATATATAAAAACAAATTCCACAGGGTAAAGTGTCCAAGTATCCTATGAAAAATATAGCAAAACTAATTTTTATATTAATTGAGTAGAGACCCTGAAAATTAAGTAATGCTGCATCCCAAAAGGGAACAGTTGGTAAAGTTGATTAAATTTAAAGTAAAAGTAATTATAACTAACTTTTAATGGTAAAATATGGACTCAAAAGCATTGGTTACCAAATGAAAAATTCCTATACATAAATAAGAATGGCAGAAAAAATAAAATAAAAATAAAAATGAAAATGTATTATCATTCAGCAATGAATTAAACTATACAAATGTCAATGAAATAATATATTTTAAATGTTTTATCAATAAAACTTGGGACTTCAAAAGATTTTGTTGACAATGTCAAAAGAAATAGTATCTGCAAGTATGGATTTAGCTTAGCTGGACTTAAAAATGACTTGTTGAACCTGCTCAAAGGAGAGATCGTATATTTGTTTCCTAGCACTGAGACTAAGAGACAAGGATAAGAAAAAAATGATATGAAATTACATTGGCTTTCACTTAAGAAATATACCTATAAAATTTGAGCAGAAATAAAGATAAATGATCCAATATGCGTACTATTTATACGACTGCAAAAAAACTTTTTAAACCCTATGTGTACATTATATGAACCTAGTTAATAACATATATTATGCCTCAGCAAATAGAACGTGTTCATTAAGCTTAATTGTGCTAACTTAATTTTCCTTGGGAGCCACCTACAGAACTAGTAAAGCACACTTCTGAGTACATGGTTTGGACTAACATGCCTTGTCCTTGGTCCTGCTTTTCTAGGACTGTTTCCCTAATCTGTTTCTCAGCTGCCATGAACTAAGCATCTTTTCTCAACACACTCTGCCATGGAGTATTCCTGCTTTGGAGCCAGTTGATTGTGGACTTAATCACCTATAATTGTGAGCCAAGTTATACCTTGTTTTTCTTTTGAGTTGTGTCAGCTACAGTGTCTCCATTGAAGATACCTGAATAATATATATAATGTAGCTTTTCAAAAAATGCAGATCTGTATGCTCTGACACGAGTAGAAGTTTGTTAAAACGATAAAGTCTTTAAAAACTGCTTTCTATTATTTTACATACCTGTATCTCTGCATTTTCCATGAGGGTAAAGCAGTACAGAAAGAGATGGATACCAAATTAACAATGGTGGCAATTCCTGCGAGGAGTCATGGGGTGCTTAAATGCTGGTGTGGGAAGACCAACTTGTAGTTCATATAAAAACAAAAGTATGGCAATATCTTGGGAAACTTTCACTTACTTTTTAGTTTACAAAAACTTCCAAAAAGTATTGCAACATAGTAACTAAAATTTAGTGTGATATATATATATATATATAGTCTCTATACTATATATATATATATATATATATATATATATATAGAGAGAGAGAGAGAGAGAGTCTCTTCCCCAGGTACCCTTGGGAGATTGGTCCAGGATCCCTATAGATGTGTTTATAAATGATCTTTGTGATCTTGTGATCTTTTGTGAATGGTGTAGTATCTGCACAGAACTTACACAAAGTTTCCACTACATTTTAAATCAACTCTTGATGATCTGTAATATCAAATATAATGCAAATATTATACAAATAAATATATACTGTCTAGGGAATATTGACAAAATTATGTCTGTACATGCTCAGTTCAAACATGGTTTTTCCCAGTAGTTTCAATTCATGGTTGGTTGAATACGCACAGAACTTATAGATATTTATGGTTCACTATATACAGTAAGAGGAGGCTAATATGTAACACAAATAAAGAAAGTAATAATTAATGTGAATGTTCAGAAAATGTTTGAAAGGAAGATAACATCTATATTGTATTTTGAAGGACAAAAATTTGTTCCCCAAGTGACTAATTTCTCAAAATATTCCATATAGGAAAAGGCATAAGGACAAAAATACAAAATATTGAAAAATCAACAAACTTAAGAACTACTAGAAAATAAAGAACTATTAGACTTAAAATACACTTTTGAAACAAATCTCAAAAAGGTACTAAGAAACAACATATAAAGAACTTTCTATATTCTGCTACAAATTAGACCTAACTGACATGTATGCAACACTACACTCCCAATTAGTGGAATATATACGTTTCATTTCAAGGGCACATAGAATCCTCATTAAGATAGAACAACACATTAAGCATCACACCCGTACTAGGGGAAAGCAGTTTGTCTTTAACCATTAAAAATATTTACCAGTTGTTTCTACTTTCTCTGAGCATGTTGGTTATTTTATTCGGGTCACTGCATAATTAGTACAGTATTTGTATTTCGTTATCTCTTAAAATCAAAGGTATACTACCTGTATGTGATCAAAAAATACAGTGAACTGCTTCAGAAAGTGGCAAAAAATGACAGAATGTTTGTTTGAATCAAAGAGGATTGTTTTGAGGGGTATTGATGGTAATGTGATATTCTAGATACAGTAGTGCACAACTGTAAACCCAGCAATTAGGAGGCTGAACCAGGAGGATCACTGTGAGTTTGAGGCCAGCCTAAGCTACACAGTGAGTTCAACAGTAGCTTCAACTACATCATAAAATTTTGTCAAAAATACAAAAGGTAATATCTACTATTGTTTATTTGAAACATTTGTCATATTTTTCAGTCACATTTCATAATTCTCCGTTATGATTCTGGTTCAAATTCCTTTTAGCTTTATGTTTAATGGCTATTTGTATTTTGATTGTATATGTTCATAATTTTTGTCTTAATTATAATTGCTATCTGCTAAATATATCTTCAGAGATTATACTATGATTTTAAGACTTTGTAATCATAAATTTTAGTTTGAAGGTAATAGCTATCAGGTACACGTAATTCCATGTTTATAGTATTTCACAGTCATCCTTCGTTTTTCAACCTTGGTGTACTTTATGCTGGATAAAATCACAGAACTAATTTTATTCAACCCATTTTAATATTACTTATATTTGAATGAGTTCATTGAATCTATACTCGCTTATTTAATAAATATTTGTGGTTTTACACAAATCTCTCTAATGTCTCTTATTTGTATCATTTTCCTTCAATTCCTTCACCTAAAAACCATGTTTATGTTAAAACTGTCTTGTTGCCTCTTTTAATTTGTCAGTCTTGCCATTAGTTTCTACTGTATTAGTCTGAAACTAAAAAAGACATTTCAATGCATTTAAATAACACAGTATCACATAACATTGAGCATGTATTTAACTTTCCGCACTACCCACTTTCCTCCTACATTTTAAGATCACTTAAAACTTTAGACATATTTTCATTCATGGATTAATATTAACAAAGCCACAGGGTTATATTTGTTAAACTTTTTCATATTATGAATACATAACTGGCCTTTTGGGAAAGAGCAAGTGTAGTAGGAATTTATAGAATGAGATGTCTAATATTCAATTGCCCTTGTCCCGTGAAATTTCAAAGTGATTGCATATATTCGAGGACAAAGATGTACATATAAAGGCAACAAAGATAAACTTCTGCTGGAACTAGGGTGACTGTGAACTGTGCAAAATTTTAAATGAACACCATTCCGCTTTGTTCAACTGGCTCTTCCGTTTTGGCTCACAATCGTACAAAATGAAATAGTTTGTATATTTAAAATATTTTTCACTATTTATTTAACACATAAAATTATATATATTTATATATATGTATATATATATATATATATATATATATATATATATATATATATAGGGCATGGTGACAAGTCAAAAAATCTAACCATTGACCTTCACCTCACAAAATGACCAATTATGTGGAGCAGAAAAGAACTGTTGTCAATTACATGAAGTAAGCAGTGTGGCGGTCAAAGCATTAAGTGCCAATAAATAAATAAATAAATAAATAAATAAGGCCACAGAGTATTGGATTGCCTGACATTGCGTTGCACTGGACAGGGAAATAAAATCAGATAGGCAGAAGCTTTGCACGGCGATGCTTGCCTATAATCCTAGTACGCTTGGATGCCGAGCCAGGGGGATTAGAAATTAAAACCAAGCCTGGAATCTCAAAATACAAACTGTGCTGGGAAGACCTTGAGTTTTGTCCCACATGTGCATAAAAGAGAGGGAAAAGGGAATGAGACAGAGACAGACAGAAAGAGAGTATGTTCTATGAAGACAACATAGTCATGAAACACAGAAAAATAATATGGTAGGAGGTATCATGGAAAATGGAAAGTTGTAAGAACTCAGAGTGTTGAGCATTTTAAGTAAAAAAGCCTCAAAATATCTTGTTAAAATTTTAGACTTTATACAAGGCCTGGTGAGACACCTAAAATTCCAACTAGTTGGAATGTTAGTTGATAGGCTAAAGAGGATGAGAAGCTCAAAACCAGACTGGACAACTTAATAATATTCTATCTCAAAAAAAGAAAAGAAGAAAGAGAGAGAGATAGCTCAATTCTTCTCCTGTTTAATCCTCAGTATAAAGGAAAATAAAATACAAAACACCCTAGACCTCATCTTAAGATGAATATTATTAATTCTAAATTTGACAGAATTCAGAGCTTCAGCCTGTCATTATCCTAAATAGCAAGAAAGTTTTTCTTATGGTTATAAAACATACAAAGCCTAAATACTTATTGACAAAAAGAGCAAGTTCAAGTCATTTGTCAGTAATCCCAAGGAAAACTAATATGCAACCCAAGGAAACAGGAACACCAGCCACTCTGCAAAGAACAAAGTAAACCAAATCATTTGAACACAGAAGGAGTTTTCAGCTTTATTTCCAATGCTTTTAAAATTGATAACAATTTACTGCAATTATACTTCATAATGAGGATAATTACTTTTGTACAGGTATAATAAAATGTCATAAAATGTTTTCTTGAATTAATTGCTTAAAAAGCAATTTGTAATAAAGTTTTCTTTGAAATCTTTTTTGTCCCTGTCATATAATTGACAAAGAATCTGGAGTGTGGTTGTACTTTAGCAAAACTGAATACAGCTTTTGTTTAGTTTTATTCTCTAGTGAAAAACAAAGATTACATCTTTAATTTTGAAATAGAACTAAAGTTTAGTTAATATTTAATGGTTACATGATCACATTCATAATAAATTATAGCTGAGTACAGAATTTATGAGTTCTTTTTTAAACAGTAAAGTACTATGTTCCCATGGAGCTATTTGAAAACAATTATGTCACCATAAAAAGTAGTTTAAAAACAGGGAAACAAGTTTTTATTTTCCTAATTATGATCACACTTTTAAGATAGAGAAAGTCAGCATATACAAAACAATTACCACTGTAATAAAGTGTTTGTGTGAAACCCAATTCCACAATAATTATCCCGAACATTAGTGTACTCACCTAGATTTTCCTACTGTGGCCCTGAAAGATTATTATTTTACCTTGGCCAAGAATTATTCCAGATTTAACTAATTTATTGTTTTGCTATTAACCATGTGAGACAACATAATGCATCATCACTTCATTGTAAAGTAAGCATGTTTTAATATTAATAAGTATTGCTAGATAATATTTCAAATAATTAAGACAAGCTAGCATTAT
Organism: Cavia porcellus; assembly: GCF_034190915.1. NCBI lineage: Eukaryota > Metazoa > Chordata > Mammalia > Rodentia > Caviidae > Cavia > Cavia porcellus. Next base: position 38,403,459 of record NW_026947487.1, on the reverse strand, counting down.
CTTTTATCTCTATTGGAACTTTGGTGACCAGAACAAATACAGCATTTGTTCCATTCTTGCTAAATATTTGATATACATTTGAATAATTATAAAATAATTATGCATGCATTAGCATGTGCTTGATTCATTTATAACAGTAGTTACTGTCTATGAAATAACAAATCATTGTGCATGAAGATATGGACAACTGTTTAGAAGAAAACAAGAAACAATATGATAGCCAGTGATGATCTTTTGTTGTCTTGCTTTGAAATCTTTGTCACTTACATTGTTTTCTTCTGATCTGCTTTTTGTTTTGTTTAGTTTTACCCTCTTTAAAATAAAATTTTAAAAAACAAATAACAGAAAGCACTCAATTAATACATCCTGAACCACTGATCCTTGAGAAAATACCGAGTAAGTTTCCTCTGTGTCTCTGGTCACATTTTCATCAATTGATCAATACAGACTCGGTTTTACGTGTGTTTCTATAAGTAGATCTCATATTTAGTATGCGTTTTATTCATTAACATTGAATTCATGGTGAAGGACTCTATAACTCAACCTTGAATTTTCCCTTACACACTCACTTTTCTCCACAAGACAAATCAGAACTCTTGCACTTGGAAATAGTAGGTAACATTTCATTTCTACCACTGGAGGTCATTTGAAGCAGCAGAATCACCAATAAAAGGCATAGAAATACAGCACCTTGAGAATTTCAAACTAATTGCTGAAAATAATATTTAATAGGTTGAAATAAAAGGAGACATATATCATAACCACAGAATGGAAGAGTTAATGTTGTAAAAATATTGACTCTTCTGAAATTTATCTATGGAATCAATTCAATCTAAATCCATATTCTAGCAAAATTCTCTCTATATAATTTGAGGTGAGTCTGTAATTCATGTGGAAGTGGAAAGGGTTTAGCCATATTAGAGAATTTTTGAAAATAGAAAAATAAAAATAAATTTGATTGATTCACACACTCGTATTTCAGAATTTCTACAAAACTACAGTAGCACAGATTGTGGCAATTGAAAAGCATATATAAATCAATGAAATAGACTCCATTTGTTTATAAGCAGCTGACTTTTGGCAAACAATCAATTAGAGAAACAATGTCATTTATTTCATAAATGTGATTAATAATGGGAGAAATAGACATGATTGTTTAAAATGCAAACCAACTGGAAAATTAACTTTAATTATAAGATCAATAAGATAATGAGTCCATAATCAATTTTCAGGTGTTCCTCATGAGAGTTGGAAAAATACTTTGCTCTCACAATGCAGCCGTTAGAATGCATTGGCTGTTTCTGAGACCCCTGCCTTGGTGCACATCATTTTGCATTGGGCCCAGATCTCTAATGACCAAACCATTAATTACTTTTTAACAAACCCAAAGTCTGAGGTTTACTAGTCCTGAAGTTAAAATTTTCTATAGTTTGAAAGCACAAATGATGAGGCATCCAACATTTTAAATTATGACAGAAAATAGGATAAATGTGTGTCTAGATACATAGTTAATACGTTGGCTTTATTTCTCTTTAGAATCATTAATATTTATTATTTTTGTAACCTCTTTCAAAGTCATATATAAAATTTAAAATGAGCAATTTTGGGGTAGCTTTCTGTGTGATCAAGTAGGTTCTCAAAGTGGAAATTATGACTTTCAAATTAGTGAGATTTTACAATAAAACTAGCTGTGAAGTTATCACCCCTTAAAATGTAAAATGGAACCTGGTGGCACAAAACAGTCAGAGGATCCATAGGTAATCTTCATTTGTACCGGGGAAAACAAAAATACAAAATGCAACACCAAATGCTGGGCTCCTCTCCACATTTTGCTTATTTGCAAAATTAGCTTTGTTGTCTTGGTTTATCTCTTCTGAAACAAGTGCTATAATTCTGAGCTGCACTCAGTAGCACTTAAGAAATAACACTGTAAAGTACTATAACTGTGTCTCTGGAGACATTTTATTTTATTTTATTTTGTTCCTTTTCTGAATATTGATATTTTTATTTTTGTATCTTTATTGTCTATTAAGTTGATAATTTAGGACAATATTATTATACTAAGAGAATTTATACACAAAATATATTTCCATAATAATTTCAGGAAATATTTTAATATTATATTCTACTGTTATTAAATATGATAGAGAAATATATGTGTGTATGTATGGTTTGCATGGTTAAAGGTCATTTTAAGTATTATATCAATTTCTTTTTTACCATGGATTTGACACATTTTACTTTTTATTTTTTAATTTTAGCTGACAAAAGTATACACACACACACATATATATAAAATTAGGGACAATGTAATGTTTTTATATATGTTTATAGTGTGGAATGATTAAATAAAGTTAGTCCGTACATTCATTACCTCGCATACTTCTTTCTTCTGGTGAAAGCATTTAAAATACACTGTTTTCATGATTTTAAAAATACAATGCATCATACTTTTATTATAATCACTATACTGGGCAATTAACATAGCAAATTCTATAATTGGTCCCACCAACTAATGAATGGATTATTTTTACTTTCAAGAAAGAAATTCAGTTAATACCCATTTATCTTACCTTTAGCCTGTCCTTTTAACAGTTTTACAAGTGACTTGGCTAAAAATATCAGTGGAGGGGAGTAGAGTTTCAGAGGACTCTATGCAACAGTGAATCCTTAACATACAAGGGTTAATGATTTATCCTCATTTATAAGTGAACAGAATAAATAACATCTCCAGTATAACACATCCAGGACAAAGTATTCCCTAACTCCATAGCTCAACTCTCCCCTCCACTCATATCATGCTATATTTCATGGAAGGCAGGAAATAGAAACATAAATGATCTAAGAAGGGACAGTTATCCTTGGAACATTATCTTTCTTCTCATAGAAAATGAAAAAAAGAGAAATGTTACAAACATATATTATGTTGGTAAAAAGTTAGAAAAGAAAACATGAGTCCTAAGATGTGGATATTGACATCCTCAGCAGAGTGGCAGGCAGGTCAGGACTCATGAACTATGTTGGGGAACTTGCAGATGCATCCTCTGGGCTGCCAGAGCCTGTATTTCTACACTAGTATGTAACTATTTAAACAATATCCACATGACAACTTTAACTTCATATGATTTGCATATTATCACTCTGTCTCTTTTCTTTCTGTTTTACCCAATATTGTTTCTAACTATTTTCCTGCACCATGAAGAGAGATCCTGAATTCCTCCATAAGGTAAAACAGCTATTTTTTATTCAATAATTCAAGCAAAGTTGTTACAGCTTTATAATGTATAAAATATTGGTCTTCACTGAAAGCTGCACAGTATGGAAGTGGTAAGATAGAGAAGAATTCTGGCATAAGATGACAAGGACGGTTTGATTCAGGGCAAGGATAAATAAAATGAAATAAAATAATGAAACAGGATGAAAATAATTCTCAATTCTTTTGTTCAAAATTTTTTCTCAAGCCTTTTCAATTAGTACATTTATATTATTCTATTAATGTGAAATTATATGCTGTGTGAAACATACTTGAATAAAACAATAATATTACATATTATAATGATTGTATATATGTTTGAAATATTTACTTGTAAGGAAATAGCATAAGGAAATACTACTTCCCTTTACTAGGATAAAAATGTCTGAATCCATAAGCTGTTACTACTTCACCCATCTTATATTGCTATCTGCCGATTATTCTGTTCAAATAAACATATTAAGCATTCTCTAAAAACACATTAGATAAATGCATAGCATAATGCTAAATATAAAAACCCTGTTAGTGTTTGCTGGCCTCCTGGCCCAAACTCCTACACTCTAAAAGAGAAATAGTGGGTGACATATCTATTTTCTTTATTACATCAGGCCTTAACCCAACATTAATATCAATTGAATAAAATCAATTTTAAAACCTCCCCCAAATGTCACATTATTCAAATAGACCACGTTGTCACAAAATATACTGCCTATTAAAGCAACACAAATGCCCTATGTTGACATTTCACTGCAGAGCCTCTTCACTAATAAGATTCTGGCTCTAGTTCTAGTTATAATGCACTTGTGAAATGCGAGAAACAAAATATAAATCAGATGTCATAAAGTTGCTAGAAACCCCATGACAGTCGAAGGTCCTGAACAGAAAGAAGTGCTAGAAGGAAACATGCAGAAAAGTTTTGCTTCTTTTCTCTCTCTCAAAGATAGAAAGTTTTATTTTTACAGTATTAAAGTCATTGTTTTCAAAAAGGAAGTACCTACAACAACAGCAAATAGGAAAGTGCCAGTAGATTCTTTTAGCTGCATAGCTACCTTACATTATGTTCACTGTGACAAATGCCACATGGAGATGCATGCACATATATATTGGATAAAAGATGCCCCATTTTATTCTGCACTTATGTAACTTTGGTTCATATACTATATTATCTTCACTTTAATTTTCATAATTATATTTAATAGTTTACAGAAATTTCTTATTAAACCATTATTGCTTTCTTCTCACCCCTGAGAAGTAGTAGTAGTAGCTTTACTATGCTCTATCAGACAATAAAAGGAAGTATCTCTGTGTTCTTATGCCTTTTATCATATTCCATTAATAAACAAATTTTCTGCTTTAATAAAATTTTTTCTACTTTTAAAGTTCTGAATAACTTCAAGAATTATATATACATAATTACAGTAGTTTCTTTTTTAAATATTTTATTAACAATATATACATTCATTTTAAATTATTTTCATTTATACTTATTTCCATTATATTTACTAATCATTTAAAAGTGACCATTTTATATTTCACTAATTTGCATCAAAGTGTGTTTTTGCCTGTCCATAGTAATTTACTCAGAAGATAGTAAAATACTTTAAGAAAGACACAAAACTTGAACAACTTGTGATATCATAGTAGAGAAACTGTGGGATGGTTCTCTCCTGGGAAAGAATTCATCTTGCATGAATTTGCCTATGTGAAGTTCTCAAGTTTTTTTCCACACTTTGATTTTATACCACACACTATTAGGCATTAATGTTCTCTGATAGAGAGCAACAACATACAGGTTCTAAACTTAAATAAATTATTTGATTAATAAATCAAATGAACCACATGCTATTTTTCTAAACCATGCAGAATAAGTTTTCTGAGAAACACTGGAAAATTTATTCTACCTCTTTATCTAATGAGAGATTCTTCATTAATTTTGGATAATCACTCAAGGGGTAAAAGTTAAATATCAACTTCCTTTAATTGTCCAAGTCTTTATTAAAACTTAACAAAAGAAGGCTATCCAATGAAAATATATCATGAACAAACATCTTTTAAATATGAAAACAGTGAAGTTTTCTCATTAATCTGTACATCATTCTGCTCACTGGTATAATTAGTGGTAATTAAATATTATCTTTCTATATCAACTCTTTAAAGCTGGCAAGAATCAATTCTACATTCTTTTCAATTGGATGAGCAATGTGTATTATGCAGAATTTTTCCCATTAAAGTCAAAATATACATTCTTTTCTTACAGAAAATGATCCATTACACTATACCAATAATTACTATGAAACAGTTTCTTATTACAATGTAGAAACTCATTAGGGGAATCTGAATTCTAAAACATTTTTGAAAGTTTCAATTGCCTTGTAATATGTAGCATAGTGAATAGAAAGACAACTCTGTTGGATTCTAATTAAATTTCTAATATTTTTGTATGGTTATATTAGCAAAATTGAAAAACAACAAATACAAAGAAAAATAAACTAATAACATAAGAATTTGATAGTCATAACTAAACTCCACCAATTATCTACTCTTTCCACTCAACAGTGGGTCATAAAATTATTTCCACATCATTTTAAGTATATCATTTAACACTTTAAATATTAAAATGCCCAAAAATATATGTGATATTTTAATGGTTCTTTTAGTAAACAAACATCAATACAAAGAAGTGATACAGTATTAGAAAATTCATACAGGTAAGCGCCTGCAGTGAATGCCAGGAGAAGAACCAGAACTCCTGAGATCTGGACATGGTGAGATTCAAGCAGCTTATTTACCTCCCTCTTGGTAAATGCCTGTGGCGAGGGCCAGGAGGAGAACCATTACCTATGAGCCTACTGCCATGTGGGCTGAAAATCAAGCATCCTTACCCCTCCCACACACCCCCCCCCCATAGCTACTGGGGATAGATGTCTCAGCATCTCTTGGGAGGATGACCACATGCAGTATAGAAAATATGGGGGATTTCCTTCTATCTTCTATTTGAAGGCAAAGGTTGTTTTCACTGTTTTGTTTTGTTATTTTTCTTTTGCTCTATTCAGTATTCTCAATTGGTTTTATAATGCTCTATTTTTGGTTTGACTTTGCTATACCTAATTGACTGGACAACTATTGTGAAGTTAAAGAAATATACCATAGTACCTATTACTACTATCCCAGTATCCTACTGTGAAATCCTCTACCAATTTCACTGCACTGTCTCGATTGGATTTGTTCTGTCTTGTGCTGTTGCATTTTTACTACTTTCAAAATAACATTAAAAAAAAAGAAAACTCATACAATGTACAATCACCATTATTTCTTATTATTTTAGCTACTGTAAAAGCTTAATTTCACAACCATAATAATCAATGCTTTTAGTAAGTAAAATTAGACATATAGCTTTAAGTCAAACTAAACACAAATGTCTGTAAGCAGAGAACATCTAAATTCAAAACAGAACTGGCTGGTTTTAATTCTTTGTGGTAATGAAACGAAGCAATCAGAGAAGAATGAGAATGAATGTCATAGATTAAGTTTTTTCTATCAAGAAAATATAAGAATACAGTATTTGAATAGGTGGAAGAAGACAGAGAAAAGATAAAAGGGATTTTTTAAAAATCATGATTTACAGTAGTGACTACATCTATCCTATCTGTTCCTACAGCTTATGTGTTAATTTTTGAACTCTCAGTGGAGAGTTGCGCGAATGGGAAGCCAGGAGAATACTTAGTTCAGACACAGTGAGAGCTCAGAACAGGAAGTGTGGCAGGGAGGACCCATGTGCGCAGAAGGCAGAGGTGTCCAGAGACTCCCTTGAATGAGCAGATCTCAGTGAGTTCCCACAGTGCAGTGTTCCCACCTCGTGGTGCTACAGTGACACTTTGGTTAAAACTGAGTGTTAACAAGGGATTGTTCCCGGATAAAGATAAGAGATGCTTTGTTACCAAGAGAGTTAGATAAACCACAGCCCAAAGTTTCTAAAAAAGGTCTTAGAAGTACACAGGGAAATCTCTATACATTAGATCATTGGAGATTTCCGTGCTCTGAAGCATGTAACAGGGCGAGCTACTGTCATGTTTCTGGTGCATTGCTCACATCCAAGAAGAGAGGCCAAGAGTTATCTCTTTTAACTTCAGCTTTCAGCTGGATGTTCCAAAGAATTTAATGTGTGTTCCAGCCTTAGAGAAAAGAAAGGACTGGTTTATGTACAGAAATCTTCAAGGGAGAAGAATAAACAGTTTAGTAATTTTGGTTGTAATAAGAGATGAGTTCTTATAATGGTCTTGACCTATCTCCCTAGGTTTTGCTGTGTCAAGAATTCCATGGGTACTTTCCATCTATAAGGACTGCTTCCACACAGGAGAAAGCCATTGGGAGATTAACCAGGATCCTGGCCATGAGTTAGTAAGAGGGGTGATCAAATCTGAGCTATTAGAAGCTAGTGGTGACTTTCTGATCTGCCAGGTTACACTGGCAGGAAAGTAAAAAGCCAGTAAAGAATGAAAGATTTTCCAGAATCCAAGATGGTCTTCTAGTGATGAAGTCTGATAAGAACACAAATTCCTCCTATGAGAAAAATCTTCCTCCAAGTACCTGACATTGGGTCACCGGGGCTCAGACTCTCTCTTCTCTCTCTTTATTCCTCTTCCTCCTCCTCTTTCTCTTTATCCTCTTTCTTCCTCTTCTCTCTTCTCTCCATCTCTCCTTCTCTCCCTGTCTTCCTCTCTTACTATTATTCTTTCTTCCTTCCACTTCTCTTTAATTCTGGAAACACCACCAACAGCAAGATAAGAAATAGAGGTCGAAGCATAATGCAAGATAGAAGAAGAAATTTGGGACCAGCTATTTATTCCAAGTATAAATTGAATCTGTGTTTTTTAGTTGATTCCTTTGAAAGGGTTTTATTTTCTTAACGTGAGTGCAAGGTGTTAGGGATCCAGGAATTTCCTATCAGGAGTAGAAAAGAAAGAAGAGGTAGAAAGAATACAAAGTGTCAGTCTTAGTATTACATAGAACAAAATACCACATAAACTCTACTTGTCTTTGGGTGCCATCCAGACATAAAAATTGAAAAAGAAAGGATACAATAAAATGAATATGTAAATTAAATATTTATTCCAAATAACTTGTACGTCAAAAACAAGTGAGGGAACTTCGTCTAACAAATGCCAATAGTTTCTACCAAAAGTGGAAATGGGACAATCGAACTAGACCATTGTTCCATAGAAATGTCTTATGTTTTCTATATCCAAGATGTGCTCTATGAGTTGATAATTGTTACAGATACACCACCAAAATAATCTTAAACAATATGGTAGCATAGCACTGCTTTCAAGCACATGTAAGCCTCACACATATTAGAGTCATGTAGGACTCTTAAATTTTCACCATTATTAAATGAATAGAATCTCTATTTTATTTACCAAGAAATCAAAAAATTGATCTTATCTAGAGTGCCTGTGTATGTGTGTGTGTATAACATATCTGTTTGAGGACTTAAAATTTTTATTTTTAAAAGTTTAAGATTAAATTCACAATGTTAACTCTACTTATCAAGTTGACATATTTGGCACTATATGACAAAACTAAATCTTCAAAGTGTTTTATCATTGTGTCAATCACAGCTAAGAAAAAGTTCAGGGTGTCTAACTTTTTAATTTTTGTGATATTAAAACATTGACAGAAAGAAAAGTATACCTACTTTTTAACAAGCTTAGCTATTGCAAAGCATCAGTATTGACAAAGTACCACAAAGGCTACATCTTTTAATAGTAATTATAGCAAGCATTGTGTTGTCATTTTTTTAAGCCCACAGAACTGTGTCTTATGTCAGGGTTTAGGATATATTTCTGCATGGGTTAGAAAATGTTTGAAAGATTTGGCTAAAGTAAGACTAGAATTAGCATTTTTGAATAGATATGCATTACAATCTCCCTGTAAATGAAATGTTTTCTCACCAAGTGTTATATGAAAACAACCCCAAGTATTTAGATATTAGTAAGTAGTTTGTTTCCTAATATTTTTTCTATTAGATTATAACTCCCTTGATTATTTCATTCAAACATTTAATCCAAAGCACTTAACGAGTCAGCGATATAGTCATACTAAATAGTGAAATTAAGAACACCTTAACATATTACTTTTTACTTTAGCTTTCAGATAAAACCTTATATTGCTTCTAAGTAGTTTGGTTTGATCACTATCAAAGATAAGTTAACTTAGTTCTTGAACTCTGTGGCTCAAATGACTTATCAGAAATATCACTGTATTAGTAATTTCCTCTACCAGCTTCTTGAAATGTTATGGTTTTATTCAAAGTGAAGAAATTTGTGTGGAATCCTGTACATAGTCTAAAATTTATATATATATATGTATATATATATACATATATATATGAAATCATATTTGAGTATGATAATGGAAAATGTACAAAATTTCTTAAAATAGCTTCACAATCTTATCATGCTTATAAACAGATTAAGATACACACATAGTTGTTAACTTTAAATACCAAAGCAAGCTCTAGATACCATTAAGTAGTTAGCTCCTATTTGTCTCACAAATACTGAGATAGAGTTCTTAAAGTACACATTTTGCTTTGATTTAAAAAATCAGATTATAATTTTATCAGAATTAAAAATATTACAAGTTACTGTCTAGAAAATTTTTCACTTCGACTAGTTTTGGGGGGATTTTTATAATGCCTTTCAAAGATTTGCCATAAGTTTAATAGGTAGTCCCTGCTGGGCAATATTTTCAAAAATTATTTTAAGTTTTGAATCAAGAATGTAATATTGGTTTCCAAGAATTAGGGATAAAGGAAAACAGAATTAATTGAACAATGTAATTTACTACAGTGCATTTTTAATTTTCTCAAGAATATTCAAGAGCTATTTCCTTTCTAATATAATCTTTATATGCAAAATTAGTAATCCAAAAGAAAAGATAAACAAATTCTGTACTTCAAAATGATGAGGGAAAACAGAACACAGCAAATATAATCTATGTTTTGTTTTGTTTTGTTTTTTAAAAAAATAATAAAATCAAAATCACTTCACCCCAGGAACTACTCTTTCAAGGCCTTGCTTTAATTGGAATAGTTTCATATTTTTAATATTACCTTTCTTTCTTGTCGATGGACAATCAATAGATTAGAGCTAGCTATATGTTACATTTTGAAAGTGCAGAGCAAACGGTAATTTAAGAGTTATGGGGGAAAATCATAAATATAATACTGTAAAACAAATAATAAAAGTATATTCCATCTAGAATCATAGAAAGTCGCAGTGAACACCCTCCCCTCACCTTTTATTGCTATATTGCTTTGCCTGTATGTCCTGTAACAAAGTTTGGAATGAAAATATTTCAACTGATAGATCTGGCTTTCTAAATTAAATAAGTTCATTCTATTTTTTCTGTTACAGCCAACTTGGTCAAATCTATTGGAACTGTATAACAATAACAAATATGTGGACATTCATCATTTAATAGAGCATGGCATTTTTGAGTGTCTACCATGTACCATGAATTATACTATAAAAAGTTATACATCTATGTCTACTGATATCTAAGCTCACAGGATCTAAAATTAGTCTTCTTCAAGAATATATAAAGAATTACAGGTATAAAAATCATTGCATGTTAGGAGAAATAAAATATACCTCATGGACATCAGTGTTGCTGGACTTGTCTCACAGAATAATTGATTCGGAATATTAGATCCTATTATTTGCATCCTTAATTATTTTGAACTTATCCAATAGCACTATGCAGTGAAATTTGTATAAAATAATTTATTTCTTTCTAAACACTCTGTACTCATTGTATGAAGTGAAAATCCTTGGAATAGAGCTGAAGAGTGTATTAACAAAGATGCAATAGTTGGATAAGTAAAATAATCACAAAACTGAAGGAAGCAAAATATTGTGCTCTGAACTCCCAGAGCCAAGGGACCCAGATGTGTTGCTGCTTAAATTTATCTCTACGCTAATATTAAGAAATTTACCAGGAAATCTACTGGAGAAATCCAAAATATAGGTGACTGCATAAAGGAAACATCTGCCGGAGCAACTGTACCATTTTAAAAAATTCTAGATATCATCATACACTAAGTTCATGCGCTCTAATTAACAATTTCAGTTCATATTTTTTAAACAGTGAACAATATGTGACACACTAAAAACTTTTTATATTTTTCAGGTGTATGTCTCTAGATATACAGATTTGTAGAGATAAAATTATCCTGAAGTAGAATCTAAAGGAATTGATATGTGTTTATGTTAGATGATCTTTCGTGTAAGCTCACTGATTTGATGACTATGATTTTTAAATTAAGGAAAATCACATTGTTGTTTGATTTTCAAAAAAATTATGTTTAGCTCTCTAAATGTCACATTTTAATTGAGTAGGACTTTTTAAAAAAATCTGCTTTCACAGTTATCTTACCAATACATACTTTTTGTAGCAAATAAGTACCTTGGAGCTATTTTCTTTCTCATTTGTCCAGCACAAGTAGTTCTCTTTTCTGGCCAAGTACATGAGAAACTAGTTCCAAAACCACTTTAACATGACTCTATATAAACTTTATTAAATGTAGAATATCCAACATGATCCAAAGTTCTTTCAAAGATGCTTCTAGTGATCTTTGAAATTGCCTGGAGTCACTAATTCATAAATAGATTCTGTATAATGAATTGTTAGTGCCTCCAGTGCTTATGAATTCTGAAACTGTTTGAAGAATCCTGTGTCCATGTGCCTATTAGATCTCCCAACTGGTATTTGTGCCAAGTACTCCCTTTGCTCTCCAGGTTTATTCTCCCTGGCTCTCTGTCCCCAGAGGCTCATGCATTTAGTTTACATCCAACAGTGCTTACAGTGCTCAGCTCCCTTTTGCTTCAGCCAGTGAAGAATTTCAGCTGGATATCAAGGAAAAGAAAGAGAGAAATATTCAATTTTCTTGTCCTCTGGTTCACTCCTGTGAGATTGCCTTCAGCTGACTGTAACTCCTGACTTCCTTTGGGATGGTTAGCTATGCAGAACTATCTCCCTTCTCTCCTTGTCTTTCAGCTTAAGGGTTGAGGCAGGTGGGCTACTCCTGTCTGGATTCCTATAAGAACCCTTTGTGGGTCCCTAAGACCTTACTGACACTTTAATCATTTGAAAACAAATCTTCTTTCAGCAACTCTGTTTTTTTTCTGTTGTCATTCACATTGATACAATATTTTCATCTTGATATTCCTAAAATTAAAATCATTGTTTCATTCATATATTTTCTTTTCTTTTCCACATATCTATAAAAGAAACAGTACTATTTTCCTATCCATGTTACTGTGTTGCCTCATAATAAAACCAATAACATTATTCATTTCTTCAGTGTTTTAATTAATAAATCCATTTCATATACACAATCTCATTTAGTTTCACAGCAATCCATGTTATGCATCATTATTGCAGTGGCACATATGGAGAGGCTTGCGTTGCAGCATCATGCCCTTGTAACTAGAATATCTGAAGACTTGTGCATTGGATCCCAGCTACACACAGGTAAATGCTTTTTGCCCTGTCTTCCTCCTTAATCGCTAGTTAACTTCTTTTGTATCAGTGCTGCCTCTCATGTCGCCTCTCAATCTTCTATTGCCCATTATTTCTACCCATTGACTTGTCAAGTAGAACCCTAAATGCATTTCCCACCATCTGGTCTATTACTCCTTACTGAGGCCAGTCCATTGATAGTGCAAAACCTTCCTTGGAGTTCCTATGTTACATCCAAAGTTCAAATCCATCACTCTTATGTTACTCCCTGAATTTTAGCTAAGATAAATTACTATAATATAATTGTATCCAATTTTTCCTATCGTCTCACATTTTCTCCTATGCTGGCGAAAAAGTCTCCTTTTTTGTAAACTGATGGAATTTTCCCCATCTTACTGGACATATCACTACAGGTTTCAGTGGCCAGAATGAAACTGCTTCGCTCTCTAAATTCTCAGTACAGCTCCACACTTCTATTCTCTAATCATATTGCATTTTTATGTTGGTTGTATGTATAAATATTTTGTACATGCATCGTACATGTTAGAGTCTTAAACTAAAAATGATTTCTTTTTCATGTGTGTGGCAATCTTGCTGCTAAAGTTGATAGAAAGAATTGAGCTCAGAGTAAAAATCCACAAATGTGTTTTAGGAATGTCCACTCAATTTACTAATAACAATGTTTCTCTACATTTTTTGATTGATACTGTTAATTTGTGTATTACAAAATCCTATTTTCCATTTTTTAAAAATGTCTTAGTTTGAAAATGAATTTCTTTTTTTATTTAAGGATAAAAAGAAAAAAACAGAAAAAGCGTACAAGTAATACAAAATTTATAAAATAAACAGTAAGAAATCTTAGTTAATAGATTACATATTTTCATCTTAGAAATAGTTGTTCAAGTTACTAAATTGAAGCATATAAAGTGGACTTTCAAACAGTGAAAGTGCAAACAGTTCTGTTCAATGATCCAAAAAACTCAGTAATATGGTTAACTATCTTATACACTTAAACATATAGGAAGTTATAACCTTTAGAGCACTTTTTTTTCTTTTCTTTTATACAATGACAATTACACATTTTGGGTTTTATTACTCCCACAGTTTTTATTACTTTTTTTGAAGAGAGTAAAACCAAATGCGACATATCAGAACAGAGTCAGTCAAATCAAAAGGATGGACATAATAGATAATTTAAAAACAAAATACAAGGTGATCAACAATGGTTACCATACTGCCTCTTGCTATTTTAAGAAGAATTGCCAGTTATAATAAAATTGAACAAAACAGTAAAAAATAAAACCAAAGCATTGGAGACATTACAGGACTTTAAAAGAAGATAATAGTCAACCAGAATTGTCGTCATAATGAATCTTATTGTCTTCACAGTTTTGCCTATACTTTCGAACTTAGTACTATCAAGCAAAACAGAATAAGAGAAAATCAGTCAAAACAAGATGGTAAGGGTAATACAGGATTTCAAATCAAGTTAATAGGAAATCAAAGTAGGTTACTATAATGTATCCTGCTATTTTTTATTTCCCTTAATTAAAAAGATAAAAAAGTAAATAATTAAAAAAGGGGGGGATTGAGATAAAAGAGGGCATAACAATAGAACAGCGCAGGTCAAAACATAACCATTTAAGCAAAATAGTGTTTCACCACAAGATATCCTGACATAAAAATAATTACCATAGTGTCTCTTTCCTTGAAATCTTTGAGTATAACTTTGTATACTGTAGCGCCAAACATATCAAGACACTATAAAACCATTCAAGAAAATGACATTATTACAGGGTATTTAGAACAAATTAACAGAAAATGAATAGTCGTTTCTGTATAATCTCCTTGTCTATAAAAGTTTTTACTTATATTATCATATATAATAAAATCCAATAAGATACAACCTTTTAAGACTGATGGAGACATAAGTATACAAATTTGATGGGACTTCAAAAAAAAAGGATACTAAATCAGCATTAGCTATTATGATGTCTTGTTTTTTCCAAAATAGCTGTTCCTACCATCCGATCTTCTCTGCCTCATTTCTGTGGAGCTCTTTTTCTGTCGTTTATTGTAAGTTTGTCTTCTTCATTTCACTTTCTGCTCCATTATTCTGGCCTCTCTGCCACTATTTCTGGATTCTTGGTATTTTCCTTTTTTTAGAATATCCTACAGTATTCTCTGTAAAGTTGAATTGGTGGTTGCAAATTCCCCTAGTTCCTCTTTATCCTAGAAGCACCTTGTTTTTCCATCAATTTCTAGGGACAGTTGTGCAGGATATATCAATCTTGGCTGAAGGTTATTATCTTTCAAAGCTTGAATTATTTCCCCCCCCCATGCTCTTCGTGATTTGATGGTTTGAGCCGAGAAGTCTGCTGTAATTCTGATGGTTGTTCCCTTATAAGTGATCTGTTTCTTGTCTCTGACGGCTTTTAATATTCTGTACTTATATTGGATTTCTGGAATTTTGATTATTATATGCCTGGGTGTAGCTCTGTTTGGGTTGTAGGTGGCTGGGGTCCTGTATGCCTCATACATCTGAGTATCTTTACCTTTGCTAAATTAGGGAAATTCTCTTGGATTATTTCTGTGAATAGCCTTTGTAGTCCATTTGTTTGTGTCCCTACTTCTTCTTTTATGTTCTTAATTCTTAAATTATAGGTCCTCTTATCATCTTCTAGCCTTTGTATTTTTGCTGTTTGTGTTTTTGTTATTTTTAAGAAGTTTTTCATTTCATGCTCCCATATTACAAATCTGTCCTCCAGTTCAGATAATCTATCCTTAGTTTCTTCCAAGCTGTTATGCCAGTTTTCGATAGTTTTTAGTTTCCTGGTAATCTCTTTGAACCTGTTTCACATATTCTATGTTTTCTCTATTTTCTGCATCAAACAATTCTCCCCTTTTTTCTGTTCTTCCATTCCACCATCTGTCTTTTCTTGGGTGGTGTTTAGCATTTCTCTAACTATTCTACTTATATCTTGCTTCAGGTCGTTAATAACTTCACTCTTGAACTCAGCTGTGCGGCTCTGGAGATAGCGCTTTATGTCTATTGGTGCCGTGTCTGATATTGTATGTTTCTCAGGATTGGGGACTGAGGACCCTTTCTTGTTGCTCCCTCTTCCCATATTTTTGTTCCTTTTATACAAGCAAATATAGGAGGCCCAGTTTCTTTCTCTGTCAGTTTGTTGTGCTGGCTAGGTGTTCCCACCTACTGCAGTGTACTAGGGAGACAGAGACCTGGGCAGCCTATGCTGGGTCCGCCCCTTCAGGTCTACCTACCAAAGGCTTTACTGTTAGGGTGCACCTCCAGGCACTGGGATCTGGTTTGGGCTAGCCTACTGGGTCTTAGGCAGACCAAGCACTGCCCACCAATCCTGCTTGAGAGGGGAATATGTGACTGAAGTCACTGCTGCAACAACCTGTTCTGGCTAGTCTGCCTGGTCCCAATATGTCCTTTGCTGAAGCCTCCTACTCTAATGGAAGGGTCCCTGATCCCCTCACTCACTGCAGGTCGATGCAGGGCTTCTGGCCAGTCCCGCTCTCAACTCCATTCACCACTTCCCACTCTCAGAGCTTTCACCCCTCTCTCCTTGCCGTGCCGATTGGGATGCAGCAGTGGCTACAGGAAATTCAAATCGCAGCTTCCAGTGGTGCGGGGTCCAGCTTCCGAGCTGAGACCTTATCTGTTCCTGTTATTTCACCGGGATTGCATTTCCAGTTGGTTTCTCTTAGTTTAGTTCATTCCTGGGTTGGCAAAGTATATCTCCCCTTGCTTAGGATTTCTCGCCCAGCACCATTCCTGGATTTTAAGTGCAGTTTCTCAGAGAGCCTCCGAAGCTTCTGCTATCTATCCGCAATGTTCTCTGGAAGTCCAAAAAATGCATTTCTTTATACGTATTTCTCATTGTAATATCAAGAATGGAGCTATCATTTTGCAGTCTTAACATAAACAATGTATTTTTAAAAAAGAAGGAGGCATGAGACTCTGCATATGAGCTACTTCTCTACTAATGCTGTGAAACTGTAATACTTTAGTAGATATGTAATAAAAATTTTACAGAAAATACACAAAAAGTTTCTTTCTCTTATGTGTTTCATTTATTATTTTCATTTAATAAGTGAAATATCTATATTGTAAGTGCATCCTTTTAAATATATAAATATATATATATATTTCATTCTAATATCAAGAATAAAAATATCATTTTGCAGTACCAACATAATCAATTTATGTTTTTAAAAAAGCAGTAAGAATAAGACAAAGGATTTATCTATTTTACTACTGCTGCTGTGAAAACTATTTTTAACACTTCTGTAGATAGGTAATAAAAATTTTATTGAAGCCACAAAAGAAGCTTCTTTCAATAGTTTACACATACATCAGTAAAGTAGAAATACCTATAGTTTACTTAAGCATCAATCTTCTTCCTCTACAAATAAAATCCAACATAATTTTTAAACACATCTATCTTCTGATTTCTTGTCTTTTCTCTTTGGGGAAAATGCAAGAATTCATGTCACAGAGCCCAGTCCTGCCACTAAGGCTTTCCTCAGATTGAGTGCTCCTTCAATTCAAAGCTGCTTAATGCTTCAAGTTACTTAAGCTCCACCTTTTCTCAGACCATTTTTCTCTTCAGGGACAACATAACATTAAAGAACATAACCACGTTGGAGATATCATTTTCCCTCTGGCTGCCTAAATTCAGTTTGGGATAATTACATTAGAGTATTTGATCCTCTTTCTGCTAACTGACTTTTACCTTGCTCAGCATTCTCAGTTAAGACTGCTGCAGATGGGAACTAGCCATTCCTCTGGATCCCAGATGATTCAGAATTGAGCCAGGATAAATACACCCAACCAGGGCTATGAATGGTTAGTTAGGCCATAGTTAAGCACATCTGTCTATGTCCTTATAAAAGAACTTCATGAGTATCTAGCTTTATTCCACTCTACTATCTCACATTTTAAAAGGAAACAGACACTGGTATTCAAAGTCTTATAAATGTGTCGGGTGTTGTGCAAGGATATTACTCCTTGTATTCTTTTTTTTCTCCAGAAGTATATTTTATGAATAATACTCCTAGGTTGGGAATATAGTTCAGTGGCACAAGCACCTGCCTTGCAAGCACAAGGTCCTGAGTTCGATTCCCAGTATCAAAAAATAACAAAAGAATAAGGCTCCAAGAAACCAGAGTTTCCCAATGTTCATGGAGAGAAAAAGCTAGAAACAGCTAAAGTCCAACTTTTCCGTAACTCATAGTGCAACACAAGGAATAGAGTCAAAGCAGCCTACCTTAAGCCCAGCACACTCTCAGACATACACAGTGCTGCGTTTGTCAATGAGGTTGCAAAAGCTCGACATTTAGGGTTTGGAGATTTTTATGAAATTACTTCTACACCAGCACTAATTTCTTATTTTACATTTCATTAACACATGTTTGCAGTACATAATGATCATGTCACTATGCACATAACATCTTTTTTATCAATTCCCCTTTCCTCCATCTCTTGTTCCCTTTCTCTTTTCCAACTGATCTATCTCCGTATCTCCTATTCTCTTGTATTCTGCTCTGTAGTTTATTTATGCTTTGGGTCTCTCATAAAAGAGAGAGCTTTTGATATTTATGCTTCTGTGTCTGATTTATTTTACTTAACATTACGGTCTAAGGTGCATCCATTGCAAGTGACATAAGGTTGCTAATGGTGGACATGGGAAGAAATGTACTCAGTTGGCTTTTGTAGGCTGGGAAGAGCTAGTTCCACATTACCTGTGAATATTCCAAAAGATGAGACAGCTGGTTAACAAAAATAAAAATATCTCCACTCTCAACTCGTAAGGGTTGAAAGACAGGTTTGAACAGACAGGCAACCTCTGTCCAGACCTCCGCTAGTCAGAGAATCATGACTTTTATATTTGAAAGGGATTGTTAATTTCAGAATTGAACTCCAGAATGCATAATTTTATTGTAAAAATGTATTCCCATGTAATATCTTCACAAATCAGAGATTCCATGAAGGAGGTGAAGACACTTCTCGGAAAAGAAAGATATTGCGTGAAGACAGACCATATATCTAGACACATCAAAAAAGAGTATAAGAAACTTTACTATGGATCTTTCTACCTTTGGGCTCCAGTACATAAATTCCCATACTTGTGGATGTTTATAGACTATTTTATGCATTAATTAAATAATAAAAAGATAACTGCCATATGACAGATACCGAGGCCCTGGAGACATATCAGTAAGCGAATAGCAAAAGTCTGGCAAAATGAGTGTATAGTCCATTACAGAGATACAATTTAAATTATAGTCCATTACAGAGATACAATTTAAATTATACAGTTAGTATTACATATTTTACATGCTATTAGAGCTTTAATAATAAAATTTGCAAAGTCCAGGCCAGTATTTTAAAAGTTACATATGAGAAGAAGCCCATCTTACTGTGTCATACCTTACATTGTCAATTTGATCAGTGTCGGAGCTATGCAGAAACTTAATAAAGCACACATCTGCATGTGCGTGGGTAGATGATGAAGACAGGATTGTGAGGACTCCTCTAATCTATCTGGCCCCTCTCTGTGACTGTACCCCTGTTCTGCATCCTGGCCACCATAAACTGAGCAGTTTTGCCCTGCTGCAAGCTTCTGACATGAGGCTCCTGCCTTTGAGCCAGCTGTCCACAGACTGAATTCTTGAAATTGTGAATCTAATAATAAACCTCTCCTCTTTTGAGTTGTAAGTGCCATTACATTTATTAAATCATATCCTAGAAACTTAGGAGAAACTTTGCTTAATTCATCCTTGTGCAGGGTTACCACATGCAACCAATTTTCTTAGAAATGGGCAAACTGTTTGGCCAAGTCTTGGATAAGCCTTTACCACAAGGATTTATATTCTAATATAGACAGAACAAAAACACATGTAAATCTCAGGTAATTTTGTTGATCTTATTACAAAAATGATAAATAAAGGTCACAGGACAGTGTCTAGATGGGAATGTAGAGTACAGTGGTTAGTACTGGAAATGTGAATTGTAAGAGATCTCTGAAAACAAGACCTCCAAGGACCCTAACTGCACAAATTCCTCCTCCAGCCCTTACTCACATTTCAGGTCTTGGATCCCAGTACTTTTGGGACCAGCCCTAGAAGGTGTATGAATAAAGTATTCCAGGCTGAGGAAACAGAAAGTATAAAGGTTTTGAGGCAAGGATGAGCTTGACATATTTCTAAAAGCATAAAGAAGGTTCATAGAAGCTACAAACAATAAGGACAATGAATTTTATTACTGAGATAAAGTCAGAAAGTTCAACAGAAACCCATTATGAATGATCTTACAAGTCTTGCTAGAGAGTTTGAAATTTTTTAAACTCTAAAATGAAGTCATTAGTACATCTTAAGTAGGGAAGCAACACAACCTGATATACATTTTTTAAAAGTTTTATTTAGACTACTGTAGTCCCTATGAGAGACGATGGTGACATAGAGCAGGGGTAGAAATGAACCTGAAGACAAATAGACAGTCCTGAAAAATGCTGTAGAGACAGAGAGGAGTCCTTCAGAGGCCCAGCGCATGATCAGGTGTGAGAGAAGACTTTCTGGCTTCTTATGTCAGCAGCTCATCTTCTCTGACATAATGAACTCAGAGCCTGCCTCATTTTCACTGAGGCTTAATCTGAAATTATCCGTGTAGTTGGTTGGTGTCTATCTGACTCACTGTAATGCAGTCAAGAGTGCTTACTCTTGCATTTGTCAGAAACTGGAAACACTGAGTAACACACAGTAGGTACTCTTTTAGTGAATCACTGAGAAAATCAGTTAATGAATACAAATTTCAAATAGTGATTTCTGTTTTACATTTGAGGGGTCACATAGAACACTCAATTCCTTTTCTGCGAGAAAGCCCTTAAAATGGGTGACAGTAGCCAAACTATCCTCCCCCTCCCCCGTCTCATCTAAATGTTAATTAGGTTGACTTTTTAAAAATATCCCTCTGCAATACAGCCAGTCTGCCATGTCCCTGAGTTCTGTATCTGTGGATTTAGCCCACCATGGATTGAAAAATATTTGAAAAATTGTGTCTCTAGTAATCATATATAGACTCTTTTCCTTGCCATTAATCCCCAAATGATACAGTAGAGCAACCATTTACACAGCAAAGCAAGTGACTCACAAATCTGCAGATCTGGTGTCTGCAGAGTATCCAGGGACTAATCCTGCATAGACACCAAGAGGGAGATGACTACGCTTTTTAATCTTCTGATATCATGATTAACATTAGAACTTTGATTAATGAAATGAAAACTCTGTGGGTTCTACACATTTATACACAAACACATAAATCAGCAATTCTTGAATTTTCATATACATAGTATCAATTATTAATAGCCGATTTCAGTATTGCCCATCTTATACTATCATTTTAAAGGTTAAATAACTCTCATAGCAGATCATAAATAAAAAATAAGAAATTTTCACTACAGCAAAACTAGTCAAATTAAATTCTCCCATGGAAATAAAGTAATTAAGTGCCTATTGAACTCAGTGTTGCTTATCACTCATGACTCTATTCCTGGATAAGAGAAAGTCTCTTTAAACTGGAGGTAAATAGAACACTTCTTCCTTTAGCTGATTGGCCATGAAACTGTTCTGCTCAATTATATAAAACTGTAAGTATTAGGCTGAGTTAGGCACACAGCTCAGTGGTAAAGCATTGCATGGAATGCATGAGCTCCTGGATTAGATCCCAAACAAACACACACACATACACTCACACAACGTTGTTCAAAATGTGTTGGACTGAGAGACCCTTTACTCAGCCTCACTTTACTTCTAGCCCCTACTGCTTAGAAGTGGATGAACCAAAGTCCTCTAGAAGCTCCTACAGTTATCTTAGACGATGAGGCAATTTAAGCCATAGGCTCTGCACTGAAGAAATGAAAAATGTAAAAAAGTAAAAAGTAAAAAAGCACAGTCTCTTATAATGGTAACATTCAACAACACCTGCTAATTGCCTTCTCTCCAATCATAATTTTAGATTTCACTAACTTTGAGTTATTTGAAGTTTTCCCTGGTAGGCTAACCCAAATTGATGGAAACTTCATCTGTTTTTGTTTCTGTTGTCATTGATTTTCTGTATTTCTATAGTTTACAAGATATTCTTTGAAATTTGTAAAACTTATTTTGTGTGGACAAGGAAAAGAATGTCACTCAAAAAATGAGGGAAAATTTCATTAGAGAGAACATTAAAACCTGCTCTAAGGCCTTAAATATTGATGGTGAGAGATAATGCTGGGAGTATCACATATACTCAGCTCCAGCTCTGCTCTGTTTATCTAGTTATTATTTTCAACTCTGGCCTAGTTATCTAGTTATTATTTTCAACTATGGTTTATTTACCTAGTTATTATTTCATTTCTTTATGATTTCTTAAATACTTGGTAAAATATATACATTGGAATTTCTAACATTATTACTTGTGGTGAAATAAATATGGTTACAGGAAGAGTTATTTAAAATTTACAAACATGTTGGTATTTTTCAGCTTCCCTAATAGCAATATAAATGTTCACGAATATGATTAAGATCATAAGGTATCTCAAAACTGTAAATCATGGAGTGATAGGCTAGTTTCCAGTTAAAAGGTTAAAATAACTACTTGGTTAATTTGTATGAAATAGTTATGAGCTTGATCTACATCAGGGTACAGTATTCCTCATTCCAAGTCAATTCTCGTCCAGTTTGTATTGATTAGTTTAGGTGTTTAATACATAGCAGTTACACTCATCTTGGGGAATTGGGACACACACGTATCCCATCTTGGTCATGTTTATTCCCTCTTTCTCTGCTTTCCTCTCCACAGGTCCCATTTCCCTGTGCCCTGCCTTCTCTTTTATTTGCCTTGTATTGTGAAGATGTTGGATTTCTCATATTAGAGAAATCATGTGATATTAACCTTTTGTATCTGATAACGGTCTAGTATGTATCCATTTTCCTACAAATGTCTCAGATCTAACTTTTTTACAGTTGAGTAGCAATCCATACTATGTAAATATGACTTTGCCTTTATACATGTATCTGTCAGTAGGCATACTGCCCACAAGATTTAGCTATTGTGGATTGTGCTGCTGTAAATATGGATGTGCGTGCATCACCCTAATTATTTCTGAAAGAAAACCAAAAGATTTTTATCTGGGTCAAATGGAATTTCTATTTTTAATTTTTGTTTTCTTTTTTGAGGAATCTCTGCACTGATTTCCATAGTGACTGCACTAATTTACTTTCCCTCCAACAATATAGAAGGATTCCTTTCTCCCCAGTCTCGCCTGCATTGGTTGGTTTTTGAGTCTTTGATTACTGTATTTCTATTAGAATAAGAAGCAACTTTAGTATTGTTTTGACTTGTATTTCTCTATGGTCAGAGATGCCAAACATTTTCTCATATAATTTGTTTTTCTTTGTGGAAAGTTTCTATTCATTTTTAATTGCCCGTCTTTATATGGTGTATTATTTGGAGATCTAATGTTTTTGAGTTCTTCATATATTCTAGATATTAATTCATTTCCCAAAGAGTAGTTCACAGTTTTTTTTCTCATTCTGTAGGCTGTCTCTTCACTTTATTAGTTGTTTCCTTTCCCATGCTAAAGCTTTTGAAATTTGCTATACTTCCATTTGTGGTATTATATCTTACACAGTTGGGATTCTATTTGGGATACTTTTCCTTATGTCTATGTCTCCAAGAGTTTTATCAATTTTTTCCAGCAGATTCAGTGCTTCCATTTTATAGCTAAGTCTTTGATCGATTTTATTTGATTTAATACAAGAAAATAGACAGAGATCTAGAATTTATTCTCATGCACATGGACGACCACATTTCCCAAAAGCACTTGTTAAAGAGGCTACTTTTTTCCAGGGAAATTTATTGGTCCCATTGTCAAAAGAATCACAAGGCTGGCTTTGTTTGAGGTTGTATTTGCATCCACCATTCTATTCCAGCGGTCCACACACCTGTTTTTGTGCCAGGAATATCCCGTTTTCGTTACTGTATCTTTGTCACATAACTAGAAGTCCTAGATTATAACATGTTCTAGTTTGATCTGCTGCTCAGGATTGCTTTGGCTATTTTAAGTATCTTTCAAAAATTCTGGTTCTATATGAATTTTAGAATATTTTATGGATCTTTGAAAAATGTCGCTGTTATTTTGATTGTAATTTAATTAAATTTATATATCATTTTGATAATATGGCCATTTGACAATGCTAATTCTAACTATCCAAGTACAAGAAAGTGCAGCATACAACCTCAATATACAAAAATCAACTGTGTTCCTGTACATCAAAAATGAACCCACTGAGAAAGAAATCGGGAAAATAATCGAGTTCAAAATAGCTTCCAAAAACTGAAGACCTCTATAACAAAAGCTCTTGTGGTCTGAAAAAAAGAGATTGAAGAGAGCATTAGAAAATGGAAGCATTCACTTGAATTTTATAAATTTAGCAAATCTACAAATATCTATCCCTATATCTATTATATATATATATATATATATATATATATATATATATATACTATAGACATTCTCTGATTTGAAATCTGAGACTGTAAGCCCCAAATCATAAATTGATACTGACTAACTTCTCCCTTGTAATAACATCTAAAGAAACTTGGCCTTTATGAACTGAGATGAACACAAATACCAAACAGAATGTAGCCCCCTACTCTAAATGCTATGGTTGATATATCTACAAATGACCATAACAGAACATGGGAAAGAGGAATTTAATGTGCACTGGCATTGAGGTAAAAGTAAAAATTCTTAGTATGCCTCAAAGGGTGAGGAGAAAGCAGCAGGTAAAGAAAAGGAAGAAAAATTGACCCAGAAAGAATTCCTCGAGACAGGCTCAGAGGCTCATGTAAGCCACCTCACCTTCCTGTATCTCCGGTTGCAGCCCTCAGCCTAACTCATTGCAGTGACGTTGCCAATGGTTTCAGAAATCTAACAGTTCTATTTTAAACACACTGTCTTTGATGCACCATCTCGTGTATATCCAGCCAATTAGCTTCACCTTTTCAATTGATAAGTCCACCAATACCACCTTTCACTGACTTCCCAGCCCCACTCCTCTATCCAATGGGTTTTCCTGGAGCGTCACGCAAGATTTTACTTGAGGCTACTGTAGAATCAAAATATTGTATATACACACACAGCACATGAATCACAAGAAAACAAGGGACTATGGGGGATCCTCAGTGCAGGTTTCATACTTTGAAGTGATATCTGTAAGAATTTAAAATATTTTAACTTAGATTTCTAATTCAATGCCAATTTTTGGAACAGATTTATTTTCATAGATGCTATATAAACATTCTTTTAAAGAAAACAATAAAATAACCTACCATACGCCATCAGAAAGCCAGCCAGGCTTTGCTTTTATTAGTTACATTACGTCCTCACTTAGTGAGGACAATCGTATCGGTCAGCCAAAAGTAATTTTTAGATTCTCTATTTGAATAGATTTTATATACTCTAGCTCTAGTTATTTTTTATAAACAATGAAAAATTGAGGTGTCCTTTATGTACCAAATGTAATAATAATAAGTGGAGAAAAAACAGTAGCAGAGGTCAGGAAAGCTGTTTCTGATAACCGTTTCCATGCTACAGCCTGTGACTTTGAGGGGTTACTCTTTGTCGAAGTGTCTTTAAATAGGCACTGTCTCTGCAGAACTAAGGAAGGGGAAGGCATATGCGAGCTCTGCTCAACTCCAGACACGTGGTCTAGAGCTCATCGTCCTCTCAGGGACCTTTATCCACCACACTCAGTGACAGCTGTCAGCTGTAGCCATGATGATAAGCTGTCATTAGTGGGAGTTCATTCAAACCAATTTCCATCTATTTGAAGGCTAATATTAAAATGGACATATGGTAGTTGCTGATGTCATAGATAAAATGGCCTTAAAATATACCTATGGACCTAGACACACAATCTCACAACATATAAAAAGCTTTACATCTGCTCCATCTATACGTGACCGTGAAAACGTGCACAAAAGCCTTAAACTGTTATCTTTGCCCCTCTTTTCATTTCTTTGAGCATCTACCATTAAAATTCTATACAGTGTTTATTAAGTTACACCACAGTTTATAATCTGATTACACTTGTTAGGAAAAGATACTCAAATGGATTCAGCAGTATTTATCACTCATTGATCTTTGTTAGTGTGTATTTGTAAGTTAGTTATTGATCTTTGGTTTAAAGTATGCAATTACATAAAATATAATTTTGTTAAGTAAACCATATTTATCATGTATGACAGCTACCAGTAGAGTCACTGTACTGGAGCTGAGAGAGATAAATGGATATTTCCACTAGGCAAAGTTTTCACAACACAAGTACTTAATTTTTATAGTTAGGTAATGTTTTGTTGAGACAGAAAAAGATGTTGACAAAATAGAACTAATTATCTAACATAGATTCTGAATTGATTGCTTCTTTTGCTCTGCATTCACTATAACCTCATTTCCATATTCTGCAACTACCTTAAGTATATTAACACATTGCAATTAACATATTGTTTTCCTCTCTGAAGATATTTAATGTTCTTTTACTAAGAACTCAGACTCTACTTGATTATTGCATCAGCACTACATATTCCTTCAATGCTATACATTCCTACAGGGACACCTGTAGGCATGGAGCAAAGGGGAAAGTCACAACAGGCAACCAGGACAAACGCTCATAAACTGATCCTGTGTCAGCCCTGATTTCTGCATACATTGATTTCTGCAGAAAATTAACACAAAAAAAGCACAAAGAAGAAATTTATGGGACAGCTCTTTGAAATGTTCTCTGACAACACTGAACTCAAATACCACTCTGCTGCTCGTATCTCTTTGTGCTGGCCTCTGTAACACCAGCTTAAAATAAGCATCTTATTTATCAAACTTCAGCCTCATAAACTATTAACTTTAGGACCTGCATTCTGAGATGGTTATCCAGAGGATGGAAAGTTGGATCAGGCAGCCGATCTTCAACAGCAATGCAAGAGTTTTCCTAACTGAAAACTAATCCCTACTCAGTTCCAATATCACCTAGTGTAATTTGCAGGCTGGAACCCTAGATTTCCAGGGTGACTTAACAAATAAAAATATCTTAATCTTCTTAAGAGTTTTTTACTGAATTATCTATATACATTCCAAAACTTAATTCTAGCTATATAGGTGTAGTAGTATCAACATTTAACAGGAGAAGGTTGAGACCCAGGAGACTAAACAGCTTTACTCAAGGTCATGCTGTTGGAGTTTAAAACCGACACTGAAAAGCAGCCTATTTGATTCCAGAGACTGAAGCTGCAGTTTCTGAGTCTTGGTATTTACAGTTCATTGTCAGATTTCATTCACTTGTTTGAACTTCGACACACTGTCTGTTGGCATTGCCAGACACTGAGTTCAGTTTGCCGGCACAGTATCCCACTTCTCAAGCTCCTGTAGCCAGCATTCTCATATCCCCCAGGCTTTACGGGTAAAAGTCCACTATTTTACCCTCCATCCAGCCTTGAAGCATCAGTCTTATCTAGTACAGATTTTACCAAAAATATCTAGAAATTTTGTCTAAGTGGTTAACGATGAGACTAGAATTAGTACACAGAATTTTTTGTAATTGATGAACTAATTTAAAAATTAGCGCTAAAAACCATTGCTAAAAAGTTATAAAACATTTCACTGGGTCTAGCCACAATAAATTCTGATAAGAAAATTGATTTATTTAAAAGAGTATATTTTCATAGCCAGTGACTGGGATTCACAAACTAAATTCCATACTCTCTCATGATTCATTTCTGCATTTTATACTAAGTAGATTTATGTTTTTACATATGACAGTCTAACCCTCCAACTCTACCATAAGAATTAGTTATTTTCCACAAAGCATTCAAAAACAAGAGAGTTATTCCACCTCCCTTTAATCTCCAATGCAGCAATAATATCAATTGGCAGGCTGCCTTTAAAGGCTACGGGTGTGGTTTACAGGTAGATGAAAGAGTGATCTGTCTTTGCACCTGAAAATGAAAAGCATAGACAAACAGTGGACAGAGGCTCTCCCTCCCCCTATCACTTATTTACACATTAGTAGACACGTTATCCTAGTGGGTGAATTCTACAACTATGTTTTATTATTGTTATCAGGAGAAACAAAATATCTCTGTTCTCTAAAAATAAAAATCTCTAATAAATAAAAATCAGACATGAATGTCTCTAATTTAAAAATGAATAATGCCTTCTAAAACTTAAATTTCCCCAGATGCTAATTTAGGAAGAAAAATTTATCAAAGTGGCTTTGTAGTATAAGTTCAAGTCAGGGATTGTGATGCCTCCTGCCTTGCTATTGTTGCCCAGGATTGCTTTTGCTACCCTAGGTCTCTTCTGTTTCCAACTGAATTTCAGGATTGTTTTCTCTAGATCTGTGAGGTATGCTAACGGTATTTTGATTGGAATTACATTAAATCTGTTTTACCACATTTGGGAGAATATTCATTTTCAAATCGTTGGTTCTTCTTATCCAAGAGAAAGGGATATCTTTGAAGATGACAATATGCAATATATTAACCAGTGTTAATCTCTTTATTATTGTGTTTTGAAATTCTGTATCATTTATTATTTTTTATTTTTAAAAAATTTAGAGCACAGAATATTATTTGCAACTTAAATGGAAGAGTACTTTTTGTCCTATACTTACCTTTTAGTGTCTCAGAACCAACCAGGTAACCCTTAATAATCCAATAACTTGATGATTAATTTAGTAAAATTTTATTATAAATAACATCTATTTATCTTTGTACTACACAAGAAAACAAACTATGCAATATAGGGCCTGTTATTTGTATAAGAATATTCAAAAACAAATTCCCAGTTAAAATAATCAACCAATAAACTAGATGTGGTGGCGCACACCTGTAATCTCTGCATTCAAAAGGCTGAAATGGAAGAACCTCTGTGAGTTTAAGGCCTGTGTAGGCTGTAACAGTGAGTTCAAGGCCAGCCTAAGCTCATAGGGAGGCTCTTATCTCAAAAGAAAAAACTAAACACACAAACAAAATCAACCAATAAATAATGTAGGTCTTAATAAGGAAGTTTCCTTCAATATTAACATAAATGAAAAATTACATAAATTGAAAAAAATAGTCTAAAAACATTAGAAGTAGGTAGTCTACCTTAGTGAGCCTAGGATACATTCGATTTATACATTAAATATACTATATTACCAAATAATTTCTATAGCAAATAAGTAGTCAAATAAATATAATCTTCCTTATGTCCCATTAAGATAGAAGCTGTACAAATTTATCATACTTTATATCTATGAAAGCACAAAGCATTATTTTTATTGCTTTACTCAGCCAACATTCTGTGACTCAAATATGTTCACTTTATAAATTAAAATCTTCCTCTTATAAAGAAACTGGCATTCAGGCATGTTTATTCATTTTATCATTCATGTTTTACCATTATTGTTTAGAACCTCTTATATCAGGCTATCACCATGTGTTGTAGTCAGGATTTTCAAGGGGAAAGATTTAACACAAGACACATACTTTATGAGATGATTTTATAATATTCACCCAAAGAGTCCAATGCAGAAATGTACAAAATATCTGATACACTAGAGAACTAAAGAACCCAGCTAAAGGCCTGGTCCCACTGCAACATCATACATGAGTCCAGCTGAAGACCTAGAGCCCAAGGCAATGTCCTCCACGAGTCTATTTGGAGGCCTACAGTCCATGACAATGTCTCACGCAAGTGTGTATTAAGGGTCTGTACTCAGAAGGCCCAAAAGTAAGTGGCGGAAGCTACAAAGTCTGTGGTACTGGAATGAAGGATCTGTGCCAGCAGGCTGAAGGATTTGCATGGGAACCAGGAAGCAAATCTCAAGGTAAGGACCAGAGCCCACCCCCCCCCCAAAAAAAAAGAACCACAGCCATCCTCAGCGATAACAAAGACTCAATTCCTCTGATGATAATAGCTGAGTGTATATCAGGAAAACCATCATGACAAGCTTCCCCAGGAACATCAACAGCACACCATCTTCCCTTCAGTTCTTCTATGCTGTTGGCGATGCCCTTTTTCCACACCCAGCATCACACTGATTCAGTTCAGCGGAGTTGATTATTAGTTACTCCTCCACAGAGCAGGTGTCAGAAATGTTAATTACACAGAATTAATTCTTACTTTCTGATCTTATATAGGGAAAACATGGATGGGGAGTCAGACAAGTGAAAAATTGAGGATAAACACTCAAAAATAAGTCAGAGTATCAAGACAGAGAATAAAGGCATGGGTTCAGGAAGCAATTCAGATAGTGTGGTCATCAACAGTCATTGTGAAATGATATTTTAGCAGAGATCTCCATGAAATGAGGGTGAATCATACATACATCTAAAAAGATTACATCCCCAAAAGAGAAGAGAGTGATTCAGCTCACAAGATATGGGAGGAAGGAGCTCAGACCATTTTAAGGATGACTCTTTTGAGAGACACTGATGTCCAAGAAGCATGGATTTAAGAAAACTTCCCCAATATGGAAATATGCAATTTTAGATTGTTTTTACAATGGTTAAATTGTGTCCTTGGCTTATAGAAAAATACTATTTATATATGCAATCCTGAGTGGGTTGTGGAGTTCAAAAACTAAAAGCAACAAAAGGTTCCAAAGTTCCTTGTCTTAAGAACATTACTGTAGGGAAAGTGAAATATAAGCCTGTAAGAAAAATTGTTTGGTGCTAGGCTGAACCATGAAATTGTAACACTCTGGAGAATTTATCAAATGTTAAGGACTACATTGTTTTCACAGAATGCAGAATATGGATTTTAATTATTTGCACTTTGGATATGTACTATGTAACATACATGATATTTTGTTGAGCAACTTTTGACACGTCTTAATCTAAGTCAAATATTTAAATATCAAAGTAACTTCCAGCAAAATTCTCTGTGGGAAAATCACTTTCAGTCCTATCTTCTGATGGCTTGAGTCAAACAAAATCAGTGTTGAGATACTGAAAAGAGACAGTATACTGTGCATGTTTTGGATGAGCAGCTACAAGAATTGCTTTTTTCATCAACTTTAAGTGATTTGCAACGAAGAGTTTAAAGTTATACTAAGTCTTGAAGTTCAAATATATAGCCATAAACTTTAACACTCAACACTCAGGAAAATTGAGAGGAGAACCAAGAATGTACGTTTGTCTGTCTTACTACGTATCATGCCTAAATTGCATGTTTCTATCCTCAACTGTGACCCTTTCCTATGCTTTCATGGTATAACTGGCCTTTTATGTGATGTAAACCTATGTACTACACAATATACTGTAAGAAAATGAAAAGTATTAAGAGAAGAGTGGAGAGTAGAGGGAGGGAAGGGAAAACAGGCAAGAAAATGAATTATTCTAATAACTAGTGATTTCTTACTATTTTTTAAATTATGTATTACTTGTACCCTTTTTTGTTTTTTTTCTTTTTCTCTTTAAATAAAATTTAAAAAATAAAAGGAATTAATGTATTATGAACATATACCAACTCTCCCCAAGGAATGTAATCATTATATACTAAAAACACATGCTAAGAAAAAAATAAAAATAATTTTTTTTGTTTTCTACATGCTGACTGTAATCATGGTGCTTCTTCTCTTTCACTATCATATTTTCCATTTCCTTTGATGTCATTATTTATTTACTTATCCAAATTTTAGGCACCAACCAAGGCAGAGTGTGGAACCCAGGTTTAGTTTGTAGGTCTTAAAAATGATCTACAAACTCCTCACTTGTATCTGTAACCCAGAACTCTTCTATTATTTTCAGGCTTTCCAATCATAATTTCCATCCAGTAGAATGGCTAAAATGCATCTCAGCCAAAATATGCCCATAAAATACATCTTAATTTACTATCACATTAATCAATTTCTCTACTGACCTTCATCCCACTTCAACAAATGAAACTAGCAACCATGTAACTAATCAAACTAAAAATGGAGTCAACCTTGATTCCACTTTCTCTCATCAGTTGGCAGCCTTCTGTCAATCCACAGCTTGCAAAATTTGTATCTAGGATCTATTCATTTTTCCCCATTTTTGTTGACAACATACAAGCCCAAGTCCAGGTCTTTTCTGGACTATTGCAATAAGCTCCTAAGTTGCCTGATTGTTGGCCTGTGTCTACTTATCAGTCCAGTTTTTGAAAGTAGACAATGTCTTACAGATCATTTACACTGTGGTAGGTTGACTTTCTCTTTCAAACATGAATTCACAATAGTGATAGCAAAATGGATACTCTGGCCAAAATATTAACTGTTAAGATGATCTAAACAGAATGGAAAGAGTTCAAAATGTAGCTCTGGCTCAAAATATATGACTGTACAAGGACTATGATGAAAAATATTCAGAAAATTACATCAGGAA
The DNA here is from genome assembly GCF_034190915.1 of Cavia porcellus. Lineage (NCBI taxonomy): Eukaryota > Metazoa > Chordata > Mammalia > Rodentia > Caviidae > Cavia > Cavia porcellus. Next base: position 38,371,225 of record NW_026947487.1, on the reverse strand, counting down.
CTAAGGTGAAATTGTCTGCAATACAAGATCAGATTAAATCTCAGAAAAATATAGGCTTGAGATGAGTATTATTTCTAAAATAAAGCTGAAAAGCAGAGTCAATAAAAAATTAACTTTTAGTATATATCTGTAAACAATGTTTATTGAGCAAAAACTCAAAAATCTTGACTGAAAAATCTAAGGTTCAGAATATGTTGCATTTAAATTAAATATTTAATCCAATTATATTGGAAGATTATTGTGTAAAATAAATGATAGGAATTAAGTTAAATATATAGACTCCTAGACCATTAATATTTCTTTCTTATTAACTTTTCAGTTTTTATAAAGGCACTCAGGATACCATCAGGTAATGACAATAACTATAATCAAATGTCTAGTAGTGAGCCATTGTGTGTAACACAAGACTTCTGATCTATAATTTTTTGCAGGCTCCCTGGCTTTGTCTCATGGCTAACAAGACTAGTGAATTTTCTGGATAATTTGACATGACTTAAAAAAATCAACAATAGTTGGAGAAGGAATAGAGGTAGATTTTTAAAGACTTTTTATGAGATAGGGATTTTGAAGCTTATTTCAAACAAGAATGTTTTAAAGAGTGTCTTAAGGGAAAAACACATGCTGTATATAGGTAAGACAGGAGCATTAAAAGTTGGAGTAGAACAGATCAGGAAAACATTCAGGGGATTAAAATAGGAACCAAATTCTGTGCATATCCCTTCAGAAATAGACACACATTAGAAATAGTATTCAAGGCAGCATTCTTGAGGCTCATATTGTGGTCATTTAAAATCAATTAATGCTGTTTGGAGGAGATGTAGGTATAATATCTGGTGGTAATGGAAGAATTGATAAAGTGAATGGGTCTCTGACTCTCTATTCTTCTTGGCTGTAAGAGCTTGTGTAGTAACAGAATTTGAGTTTATATGAGTATCAGCTGCCAACCTGAAACTTTCTTCAAGAGCTAGTAAATAAGTCACAGAAATTTCCATACTGAAACTCATTTAGACAAAATACTAGCCTAAGAATGTTTTTCAAAGACAATTTTTAAAACCTTTCTATTTAAGATCAAAATAAGGTACAGAGACTTCAAAGAAACATGCATTTCTTATGTAAAGATGACAACATCAATACTCCCTTAGAAGTTAATTTTTACCTTCAGAATGTAAAACGACATGGTTAGAGGCTTTCACAAAAATCATTGTATTTGCAGTCACACTGTCAGAAATGTCAGAAATTAAACCATGTAACACATTGATTTCCAAACCAGGTGCCAAAGAATATTCCATTATTTGTGGGATTGTATGACATATTTCAACAACTTATTCCCCTGTATTCCTGAATTACCATTACTGTGAATCGCTAAAACTCTGAAATCTGAGACAGTAATTGTTCAAGATTGGCCTATAAAATCTTTTGCTTTGAGGTTTTTTTATGCAAACAAATTATATCTCAACTTTGCTGATACCTCCATTTCCCTGAGAAGTTCCATTTTATTCCATTCTCATCCTTCCCTCTGATTAATTTCCACCTATTTTTATACAAGAAACGTATGTCTTCAACTACTCACTTGTAGTACACACAGAAGGGCCAGGGACACAGCTTAGTAGCACAGTGCTTTGCTGGCAAGTATAAGGTCCTGAGTTTGATTCCCAGTACAAAAAAGTAAGGATCCTATGATCTAGATGTAGTGCATGCAGACTTCTTCCATCAAAAACCTTCTATTTATTTTCTGTTACTTATTTCTACACCAATCATGACACAATAGAATCAAAATTGGAGGGAAATCTTTAAACGCCAGATACATGTTATTGTAGGTTATGTATGTTTGAATAATGAGTAAACATTTCTCTAATGAATAACTTAGTACTGTCAGTTCTTGGAAAAATCTATACAATACAATGTTTCCTGTTGCAGTGATAACACTCTTGTTAAATTTATTTTTCTGATTGTATAACTTTGTGAATATATTGCAAATCATTAAGCTATATTATTTAATTGAAAATTTGATGTGTGACATATCTCATTAAAGATGTTATAAAAACTTAATGGTGTTTTTAAAATATAAAAATGAAAAAGAGAGGTATGTCAAATGTTCAAATACTTAATGCCAAAGCAGCAAATTAGAACATGCAATACATTTAATGTTATGCTATTATTATTAACAAAAATATGAGGTGAATACTAACATATTCTGCAATGTCATATGAGTACATACAAAGACTCAAGAAGAGAGTCTTTAGAACACATCTGTTTCTCTAGGTTAATATTTCAAAGCATGAAGTATGGAACAGTTCTGTGAATACAATGATGAGCAATTAGAGAGGAGAAGGTGTATTGATATCTTCCATGGATTAAATTCATATAATTCTGGTTACAAAACAAGATGTATAAAATGATACCCACAAAGCTAGGTTTGTGCTCAGTAATTTAAGAAAGCATGTGGCAAAGAGTAATTAATAGTTACATGTGAGAAAGATTTAATTCTAGATAATTTTATTTTATGCTAACTTTACCGTAAATACTTAGATCATAAAGTTAACCTAAGATATACATTCATAATTAATGAATCTACTTTTATTCATCAGATTTAATCTTATTTTAAAATGCCTAATCTTCAAAAAATAATGATTTTTAAAAGTAAAACATAAGAAAAATGAACATTCATAAAAGTAATTACTTTAAATGTGTATATGTTATGGTTTGTGTCTGAATGCCCACTTCCACCCAAAGCCTCATGTGGTCATGGGGTCAGGCTTCTAGAATTTGTGATTGATTCATGGTCCAATTCTGGGATTACGGGTTGATTGCTGCACCCACCCTAGGGTAAGTAATCTACATATAATATAAGAGACAGAAAGAATTTTGTCTCCATGTTCCTCCCTTTTTTGTTGTTGCTGCTTTTGCCATTTTCTGCCACCATGAACTGTTGCTCTTTTCCATGTGCCATTTTGCTTTGGAGCCAGCTGATTATGGACTGAAACCTCCACAAACCATGAGCTAAACAAACCTTTCCTTCCTTAATTTTGGGCATCAAGTATTTTGTCTTAGTAATGAAAGAAAAGTAACCAATACATTACATTATACTGACAATCTATAATTATTCAAATTATAATTTGAAACATTTATGCAAAGAAATGAAACAAACTCAATTTCAGTTACACAATTTCATGATTTCTACATATATATTTCTCTTTCTTTTGAGATATCTACTTTATGATATGGAATTTTATAAGCAGGAAGTATAAAAATTAAGTTATTATATAAATTATTAAAGTTATGTATTTCACTTATAAAATGATATTTCATTAGTATAAATGTTAAAGTGTTCTTTCCTCATCCAATTTTAGACTAGATTTTTTGCAGCCACTTTTATTTCTAAGACCCTATAATTGTTTGAAAATAATCTAAATTATTGCATTTTTGGAAATCGATTATTTAAAAAAATAATATAGACACTAGCATATCTTTGAAGTGCTTACTAAACACTTGTTATTGATAATGTCATTGAAGTGCTTACTAAATACTTGTCATTAAGTGAATTTAAGTCAATTCTATTAAAGTAGTGCTTTCTATAACACAGAATTATAATAAGCCTTGCAAAAATCAGAGACCAAACTCTTCTTGAGCAAAGGAAAGAGGGCGATTCCAGTTGAACCATTAGGTAAAAGGAGGTCTAAAAATGTTTTTAAACAATAAATAGTTTCAAAAGAAGTGATTTCCTTTTATTATACCATTGTAAGCAGGATTTTTAGCTCCAAATACAATGAAAAGCACTGGTGGCTATCAGTGATAACGCATACATTTTTAAAAAGAGAACGAAGTTTTGAGAAGATTAGTGTATAGGGAGAAAAGGTTTTTAATAACACAAAGAGAAAAATAAGAATGAAAGGATATATAAAGAAAAGCAACAAATTATGAAGAGTAGTAACATAGAAAAGATTAGGACAACAATTAAAAGACATCCTCATAATGTGGAGTTAGCTATAGATTTAAGTTACAACTGCTGGTACAGACCAGAAGAGCATCTCTCCTCATCATGTAAAACGTTTTTTATTTGCTAAGTTATCCCAATCAATCTTTTGGGTTTTTTAATTTAAAGGGTGAAACCTGGGAGTACCTTACCACAGAGTTACATTACTCCTCCAGCTTGTTTTTATTTTTATTTTCATTTATTTTAAGATCAGATCTTGCTATCTCTAAATTACCAAACAGACGTAATAAAAGTTCATGCTGTGATTTCCCTGCCCCTGTCTCTCAGACTGCTGGGATTAGAGGAGTGTGCCACGATGCCCAGCTCAAAAATTCATATTTCAACAGAAAAACCTAGAACTGATCACTAATTTGAATCAAATGTCATCCTTTTACATATACAAAATTCAACTAAGCTAGAAACTTGGTTAGATGGGTAGAAAAACTACAAAATTAACATGTAGAATAGGGATATATACCATATTATCACTCTTGTCTAGATGTCCCCCTAAAGCTTCATGTAGTCATAAGTGGGACTTTTTCAGAGGTGGCTGAAACCAGACGGTGGGAGACTGAGATTAATTCATGGTGCAGTGCTAGGATCAAGGGTACTAGGATTAAGGGTCTGGGTGCTACCACTCTGAATAGCCTGAATAAATACAAGGTGCAGAAAGATTCTGTTAATGTCCCTTGCTTGCTTTACTATCTTGTGGTTGTCATGAACTGTTTCTTTTCTGTGATGCCTGTCTGACATGCCACCTTGCCTTGGAGCTAGCCAACTGCAGACTTAATCTCTACAACTATGAGCTAAATAATAAATAAGGCTTTGCTCCTTTAACCTTGGGTGTTGGGTATTTCTTCTCAACAATGAGAAAAGTAACCAAGCCATCCCATATATGATTCTTAACTAAGCAAGTAAAATTATATAATAACTATAAATTATGGATAATGAAAACAGTTCTGACAATTTAGAATCTCTTCCAATAAATGAAATATTACAAAGTCATTAGCAGACTACAAATAAACAAACTAGTAGTGACTTGGAAAAAATAAAAGTAAAACTTTCCCAATTTATTGTAATTATATATTTATACACAATATTTTCTGGCCAATATACTATAGCACAAATATGAATATTTTACAGTAAATAAAGTAGCCCTTCTCTCTGTATCAAAATAAGAAAATAATGCTTTTTGTCAAAGACTGGAATTTTATGCTGCAACAGATCTGTATACATAAGTGTTTTGAACATTAAACCAACACTTACACTTGCCAATTTTATTCTGCCCCCTATACTTCTAATGACAGTCCCACAATATACTGTTTTTACCTCAATCTCTTTTTGTTGTTATTTTTTCACAAATTTATCATTCCAGTATTTACAAAGGCATAAAATATTGTGCTTTGGTCACCTCTTTGGGTCCTCACTTGTAAATGTCCCCATGAATATGCTAAAATTAATAAAATATATATGCTTTTCTTCTGATAAAATCTTTTGTCAATTTAATTTTTACATTCAGTTAAAGAATTTAAGAAGGCAGAGAATTTATACACCCCCCCCTTAAAGTTTAGCTGTGCCCATTTAAAAACACAGCTGAGATGCTCTGTCAGGTTCCAATTTATCAGAAGTCAAACTCATCTGATGAGGAAATGTTTATTTTACTAGGTCTCAACACATCAGTGTTCCAAGTGCTCACTTGAAGTAGGAAATGCTAAAAACTGTAATAAAATGATGCCTATTTTAATTGCTACAAACTTTGTTTTATACAGTTGAGCCTGATACCTGTTCACAGCAATGACTTTTACCTCTGCCTATTTATCTGACTCATAATAAAATTTGTTGCTATAAGGCATGTTCATTGTTTTTTAAAACCGTTTCCCAATGTAGTGCCATAGGCATTGTTCTTCCATTTCCCTGAAATGAGATGATGACCAAGTATAAAGACATTTTGTAGCAAGAGTGGCAATAAAGCAATAATCTAGGGACAGCCCAAAAGATTGTATGGGAGCTACAGAGCGGCTGACATTTAGAAATGATAGAAATGCTCAATTTAGTTCAAGCAATTTATGAAACAGCACTATTCATATATCCAAAGAAATTCTTCAGGTCAAGTTGAAGATTTCTCTTGAAAACAGCTTCAATACTCTTGCCTGAATGGTTGGGAGAATGTGGAAGTTTTGATAACTGCTTCAATTAATTACACACTTAATACAGACTGCTTAGATTAGAAAAGATCCATCCTACATACTACAATCTGTTTAATAGGAAGAAAACAGATTAATTGCAGTAGCCATGGGAAAATTCTATCTCAGAAGAAATATTTTTACAGCTACTAAAGTATTCTTAGTATATTTCACGACAAAATCCATGACCAATTTTTTAAAAAAAAATCGGATTTAACTTTCTAGCCAAAATCACACCTTCTTCTAGAGAATGATTATAGAGTTTAGAACAAGAATTGTGTCAAGAGTAGTACTAAGATGAGTTTGGTATACCAATGAACTTTGTACGAGTAAACAGTAACAGTTAACTTGTGAGAGATATGAGAAATATTCTAGATCCAAACTGACTTTAATTGGACATTTGCAACACTCAACTGAGATGTCGAGATGCCATGTTTAAGACAAATGGGCAATCAAACTACCCTTCCAAATAGATTGGCAGTCTGTATGTAAACCAAAGTTTAATAAAGAAAAACCCTGAATTTGACTACTACAGAAGTACCTGATCAACACAGAGACACACACCCAGAGACAGAAAGAGAAAGAGAGACAGAGACTGGATGAAAAAAATCATTTTTCTATAATTAACTAAAATGCAAACTATCAAAAATAAACTAATACAGACTGTCACATCAGAGTCTATCAAATTCATTTTTGATTAAAAGATATGTAGGTCAGAATGTGTCAGGTGCCAGGAGCTCTGTTTTTTTTTTTAATAAGGCAAACCCTAGATTATACATGTCTAGATTTATATATTTCTATAGATAGTTAAAATGAAAGATCAAGACTCATTTAATTTGAAACAATTTTACTTAGAAGTGAGAGCGAGATTTATCTGAGGGGGAATTAGTCTGATGGTACTTGTCAGTACTAAAGGACTGACAAGGTGTTCTCTGAACCATTAGGACTCATTAGCATTTTTATTGAAGATATTAAATAAAGACTGCTGGAAAAACCACCCAACAACCATATTGATAATTATCTCACCCTTGAAATTTTCTTTGCTGGTCAAGAGATATAGCATCTTATGGAGACGCTTGGAAATGGAAAATGGCTTTAGTACATGCTTGTTAATCACGAACTAGTCTCTTCAAAGAGAGATAAAATTTCTATGAGATTCTGTAAAGTTTTCACTAGACTCTAATCTGTCATATCCCATTACATCCTTTATGTATTAAACCCCTGAGCTTCACAAAAATACTATAAGGTAAATAATGATACTGCCCTCATTTTAAGGTACTGATTTTAGGACAGGATAATTAAGGTACCCAAAACAACTGAAATAAACTCCAGCACTTGGCTACCCCCTAAAGAGAGGTTTTTGTTCTGCATGACTCCTGCTACCTCACACCCATCCCGAACATTCTAAAGTCATCTCATTTATTGCATGTTTTATTTATGAAAATGGAGTAGCATGATGAATTATATGGTCATTAATTACGTCTTCCTAATTTGTAACTCTGAAAAATTCTACCTTTATATTTCTTTTGATTTATTACAATAATTTTAAGGATCTGCTATATATCTATCATGATACCATGTCCTACAAAAGAGGGTAATTATAACAGTCCTGTTCTCAGAAAAGGTATAATTGACAGCATATTTTTATACGAACTTTTAAACCCATTTATGATTTTTATTGTTACTCATTACCAAGCCATATCTCTTCATTGTGCTGTAGTGATGGAACTGTCTTACTGGATTATTAAAATACACAGTAATTTCTGACCTCAAAATGTTGAGAAAAAATTAGGGGAATCTCAAAACTAAAGTTTAGGTAAAATGAAGAAATGCATAGTGATTTCAAAAAAGAAAACAATATAAAATTACTCTGTAACTGTTAGTATTGGTGACACTTTAAATTTATATATTTAATAATAGCTCAAAGATCGTTCTCCTGTAAATAAACTGATAATGATAAAATTTAACCACTTCATCTTTAAATGTTTAAAAATTACAAATTACAACCACTAAGTAACTCTAAAAAGATATATATATTTTACTACTAAGATTGCAGTAGTGTTTTTAAAATTCAAATATTATTTTTACTTTGTAGATAAAAATAACAGAAATATTAACCCAGTTCACATAACTTTCAAAGACATCTTTTGTTTGGTCCAGACATTTCACATAGGCTGCATCCAAAATACATAGTACTTCGATAACTTTTTCATTTTTTCCCTATATGAATATACAATTATTAAGAATGTTTTCTTTAATGGTGCTCAATCTTAAGAGATAGTATTTTTAAAGTATATTAAAACAAGTTTTAGTACATTATTAATAATTAGATATTAATTCTTAAATAAATTTCATCTTCATAGAATTTTATATTAAAATGGATGAGTGAAAAATAGTCACAGAGACTTTTTTTAGTGCTAAAGAACATCTATGCAATATACAAGCTTGCATTGGAACATATGAGGTTTCTTTTTTCTTTGAGACAAGGTCTCATTGTGTAGCCTAAGCTGGTCTCAAGTTCATGGGGACCCTCACACCTCTGCCTCCCAAGTGCGATGATTATAGGCATGCACCATGACACCCAGATCTGGAAACTACAAGGACTCTTGAGGCCACCAAGATATTTATTTAAAATAGTTCTGCTACTTGTAATATTTTTTATATATTTACTCAATTTTCTGAAAAGTTAAGGAATTACTAGTTATACACAAGAAGCTGAATACAAGGTCAAGCTCAAAGCAGACAGGCATCACAGATCAGGGATCTCTCTCTATACCACCTAGGAACTCTGGTCAGTTGTTTGGCCAGGAGGCAAAGAATGAGAGCAAGGAGAGGGCAGTGAGCAAAAGAGAGCTTTCAAGGGCACAACCCAATGACCTGTTCTTCCAACTAGGTCCCAACTTGTAATGTTTTCAGGATCTCTCCATATCACCTTCAGCTGGGCACAAAGCCTTCCACACAGCACCCTTGGGAGATATTTAAAATCAAACTGCAGCAAAGGTGAGGCATGGTAACACACACCTATAATCCAGCACTCCGGAGACACAGACAGGAAGATCTCTATCAGTTGGAGGCCAGCCTAGGCTCCATAGTGAGCTCAGGGACCCTGTTTTAAAACCAAAACAAAACACAAAAATGGGGATCAAACTTAAACCCTCCTTCACACTGGGCAAATGTTCTAACTCCTGACACAGGCCCCACCCCCTAAAACATATTTGATATTTAATATTACTTCCTAGATAACATTTCTCCTGTTTTCTTAATTTCATAATAATTTTAAACTACAATTTGAATGTATATAGGACCTCTTATATTTATCAGCTTAGATCTCTATTTTCTGTACTTTTCATGTGACTTTATCTTTCCATTGATTTCACATGTAATATTTTAAAATATTAATATATTTTGCTTCTATTGTTAATTATATCTATGTACACATTGATTCTGTTCAAATTTTTGAAGAAATTTCTCTGAATATACTGCCTAACAGTTTTCCTTTTGGCAGTTTCTTCCGTTACCTCTGTTCTATCAGAATATTTCTGAGTATCTTTGGTTTCTGTGAATTTTCATCTTTTAAACTAAAAGCCTTCCTCAAATGTCTGGTAATCTCAGGCTCTCTGTTTATAAAAGAACTGACCATCAAGGATGATAGCACACCCTTTACCAGCAGGAGATTTGGAGATCCAGATGTTAATGGGTGTCTAGACCCTAAGCACATGGTGAGCAGGTTTTCATGGGGCTACCCATGTTACTGTGTAGAAGGCTGCCTTTGAGACAGCTTTTGACATGTAGAATATGTGGGAACGAGTCACTCAATCCTCTGGCCATGCCTATGTAGTGGTTGGGGGTTCTGTTTGCTTAGGGATGGAGTGGCTAAATGCAGATGGTTGAGAAGCCAAGGATGTGGAGCACAATTTGAAAAGAGAATCCATTGAATGGGAAAAAATTTTGGTCAACTGTCCCACAGACAAAGGACTTCTATCTAGAATATATAAAGAATTGAAAAAAGCCAGCCCCTCTAATTCAAAGACCCAATCCAAAATGGACCTCTGTGATGAATAGGCACTTCTCAGATGAAGAAATACAAACAATTTTTAGACATTTACTTATTCTCTGTAGCAAGAAGTGGATGTACTTTCAGCCCTGATTGATCTGGTATTGACACAGACAGAGTCACCTTTTCTTTATAGAGAAAGAAGGTGAATATCTTTATATTCACTTTTTCTTTATAGAGACCAAATTTCTGGTCTGTTTCAGAAAGGGGGGGGGGGCAATGGAAGATAAAATGAAGCAAGCATTTGCTCTTTGCCAGATTATTCAAAGCTGAGGAAGGGACTTTGGTTTATAACATTTTCATGAATTGATTTTCAACAGTTTCAAGGTAGCTGGCCCAAACTTGGGGCCTGCTTGAGGTCTTCGATTTGAATGTCTTTGTTAGTTCTCCACATTACAACTGTCCACTCAGGCACCCCTACACTCTGCCTTGGTCTCTCTGCCTTTCAGTTCACATCTTGGGTGATGCTTTGCTTCATCTCTGTGTGCTCTTTCAAGAGGGAGAGGAACAAAACTTTTATTTGCTTAAGCTGCCATGATTATTCAGAAGCTGTAATATAATATTAAAGTTATAATAAGTGTGTGTTTAAGCAAATACTAAAGAATCTGAAAAAAAAGTTCAGAGATATATCTTCAAAATTCTTAATAATTCTTTATCTATTCCTCTGACAATTTTATTATGTCAAAATTTAAATAAGAATGGATTTAAAATGAAATGGTATCTTATAAAGTTTTCATTATTTTTGAAATTCTACCCAGTGGATTCTTAACTTTCAATTAAAGCCCCATACTTAGCAGTTAGAGTGCACTAATATTAACAGAAATCAAAAAACAAAGGGAAAAAAAAAGGTGAAATTAAACTTTTTCAAAGAGTTTTATGAAGGCATTTTCAGAAAGAATTTAAGATTGGCATTATTTAATTTTCCATAGGAATTACTCTTCCATTTTAAGATTAGTTCATACTATGGCATGTGTACATACACACACATACATATGCATTTGAGAAATAATAATTCAATTCTCTGGAGTAATTTTTGCTTTTATATGTATCCAGAAAACTGACAGAGGTTCATGTATTTTACTTCAAGTCAATTAATCAAATTTATTAGATTCCCCTAATCATTTACAGAACATTAAATTACTTAATTTTCAACAAATGCTGTAGTGTAATTTAAGACTTCCTCTTAGATATTCTAAATGCAAGTTTCTATGTAGTTCAGAAGATGGGAAAGTAATTGTCACGTAACAGCTACATCAATGAACTTAATGAAATCGCTTAATCTGGTATATGTATATCTATTGAAGCCCGAGACAGGAATCATACAGAGTGCAAGCAGCTATAGTGACACAACAGAAATAGCCACTCAAAGAGCTTAAAATGAAGTAGGACAGAAGTGAGAATGCATGCACATCCACTATGCAAGGCAAAGTCATAAATGCCACAAATTAAAGAAACTGAAATAGTCAACATCAGGACATTCCCAGCCATTTGTGTGTCTAACTGGGAACAGTGACAAGGTTGGGGCTCGTCTTGGAGAAAGATGACATCCATTCCAGCAGTGACAAACTCACTTGTGAAGCAGAGGGGTAGGATGATAGTGTGTGTGGCTAGCGAAGAATGTCAGCAAGAGAAAGTGAGAAGGAGAAATTGATGAAACTGGTTTCCAAGACTATTGCGGTGCCATGGGACCCCTAAGACTACGCCCAGGCTTGGCAATTTGCTAGAATTCTTAGGACTAACCACACAGTGGTACCCATGCTGTGATTTATTACAGTGAAGTATAAAAAGCAAAAGCAATAAAGGGAAAAAGCATATGAGAAAAAACCTGCAAGAAACCAGACACCATCTCCTCAGAGTCTTCTTCCAGGACAGCTACCCAGGAGGTCTCATTTTTCCAGCCACAGAATTGTGAACACCATGTTATGGACAAAGGAAACTTGGCTGAGCCAAGGAGTCGAGGATTTTTATTGGGAATTGGCATAGGCGCACCATTTCCTGAGTAGGTACCCAATTTCCAGGCATCCAGATGTAGAAGTGTTTAAGGTAAACCGCAATGATAGCACACTGACATAGGCAAGTGAGCCATTCTTACTCTTTCTGAAATGGTAGGCAGCTCCACAAAATCCAAGTCACCAGAAGCCAATCAAGAGACAACCCCTCAAGCTGACCTTTCTAAGGACAGCAGCCTCTTCTGCACCATCACCAAGTAAAAAAAGTGCTTCGTGAAAAGTCAGGGATACAAAGCCAGGAGTTTCCTGAAGCATTAAATCTTATCATTCATCTGTTTTGATAAACTGACAAGCAAACTTCCAACACAACAGAATTACCTGGAGTTTCATTTCCTACTCTCTACTAAGGAGAGAAAAGTGTTGGTTCAATGAAAACATTGCTGATAACATTAGTATTTTGATGGCATAATTAGTGCATTCCATAAAGTTCTCATTAGTTTTTCCTTAATAGTACAGGAAGTCATTCTTTAAAGATCAGATTTTTCTCTAAATAACTTTAAGCTAGAATAACCTTTCATTTTGGCATTGTTTTGTTTTAAATATGAAAACATAATTTTCATAAGGTTGCTAAGAAGGTTTAGATAAAAGCAAAAAGAAAATCATTTGTGTGTGCAGTGAAAGCTTATATTTTCAATATGCCATAAACTGCTTCACAAATTTGCTCATTGATTTGCACTCATACTGTTGGAATAAAACTTCACCTATGTGTTTCATGCAAAATACTTTTTAAGCCAGAAAGCCAAGATCAAGCTGCAATGCCCTGCACATAATATTTTTGTTGGCTATAGGTTTATTATTGCTATTATTTTTTATTCCTTAAATTTTTGAACTGTTATGAAATGAAAATGCACTAGAGCAAAGGAAACTGTTGTTAAACATGAAAAGCTAGTGGCCAACAACCTGATGTTTTCAACCTAATTTTGACCTCCCCCCACCCCAGGTCATAATTATATAAAGTATCTAAGGATTGTGAAAAAAAATAGTAATGAAGTTTCATGTTTTCATGTCATATGCTGACAACTTGAAGTTTATACTTTCTATTGTGACCGAAGCTGTAAGTCCAGATCAGAGAAGCGTGGTCTTTTGCAGATAAACAAGGTGAAAGAAGAAAACCATAACAAAGAGTACACAAAACCAAACTTGTTTCCTTAGCTAGTTATAAATTGTCAGTTGATAAAACACCTCTGAATCTTTAAGAATAAACCTCTTCTGTGATGGCTAATAAAAAAAGCACAACTATGAAAGAAAGGTTAAGGTAACCTCTGACGTTAAATTAAATTTACTTTATCTCCAGAATAGGGTGGGAATAAGTTTGGCTGAAATTACTAGGGTGTAACTAACATGATGATTATTTCCATGTGTTAAATGCCAGAGGAAAAGGCCTTGCAAGTGTACTAAGTCCAACTTTCATAAAAATAGAATTGCACAGGGGTCAAAATCCCATTTGTGCTATTTATCTTCCTCTTTAAATAAAATTATCATTTATTTTAGCTTCAGCAATAGGTTTTTAATTGTCACATTTCCCATAAAAATAAGTTCTTATGAAAAAGAAGGAAATGGGGATAGAAAAAATCTTAGTCTACTATTTCTCATAAGAAATCTGCAAATACTACCACATAAAATATTTAATAAGCCAAACTTTCTAATTATGTATAAAGTATGAAAATACATTCTGTAATCCAATACCTGCAACACATTGATATCTGGCACAAAGATATCATGGTTTATTTTTGCTTAGTGGTCATGTGCTAATTTTGTTATAAATATGACAGCTGACTGACAATTACTTTAAACAGTCAGCTAGCAAAACCATTTGAAGTTCTTAAAATTCCTTAAGAATAATTGAGTTGAGGCTTAAATGAAATATTTTTAAGTTGGAAAACATTCTCTAAATGAAGTGAAACCATGTAAGAAAATAAGGGAGTTTCTAGGAAAAATATTCTAAAAACAAAAGAGAGCACAAAAACACATTCCTGACAAATTTTAAGGATGTAAAAAAAAATAAAATAAAATCAGTGAAAGAAATTGTTTTGTGTTTGAAGGGCAGCTTCATTTCTTATTTTCCCCTTAATGTTGCTGCTAGTTTTACATTAGCATTTTCTTCTTTGACCATCTGTTATTTTTGCTTCAGTGTTTTCTTCTCTTAATTTACAGTAATTAAGCTTCTTCTCTAATTATTTCTATCAAGTCCAAGTTTATATGCATCTCTAATCAACAATTGCTGATGCATCAAATAAATAATACAATCACTCAACTGAAAAATATATTGTGTCATCATTTATAATTAGTTGTGTGGTGTTATTAGTTGTTTGTTGTCTCTCTGATTTCCTATGCTAACCCAGTTCAAGGGTGACAGCAGTGGGGTTTTTCTCACGAAGTGCCCACAGGGCTAGAGATTACAGAATTGAATGGAGATACCATAGGAAGATAATCACTGCTCAAAACAAAGTGCTGCTTCACTGCACAGATTAGTCTTGGGAAAACAAAAGAAGATAAGAAAGTTCCCACTCACTAAAGGTCAGGAATCCAACTCATTCATACCAAGTAGTCAAATACCATGCAATTCATAAAATGTTTCTTCTTCGCTGCTATTTGAAATATGTTACAACTGAATGACACTAATAAGACAGTAAAATAAAAAGTCTACTTTATTCTTTAGGATGAAAATTAAAATGTATATTGTCATTTTTTTCTTTAGAGAACTTGAAAAAATAAATACTATAGCAGGAGCATAAGTGTTTCTGAAAGGTAGTGAGACGTGGAGAGGCAGCCTGCCAGCTGGATTCTAGGAGCTAGTTTACAAAGGAAGAAAGTTTTTATTGCATTTATTGCAAAGGATGAGGGATAATACATGGCTGATACTGGAATGAGCTATAAAAAGAAAAGTAAATAGGAGAGCTGTGGGATATTATGGATCAGAATTATGGATTAAACTGCTCTTGGGATCCCTGGGAGACATCTACTTCAGCGGGAACAACACAGAAGTAAGTCATGGGCACACACCATGGGTAGGCTCCAAAGTGGGGAAAGGTGTTGGTTAGACACAAGCTCTTGTCAAATCTCTTACTTTACCTTAGGCTTCAGCGGCACACTTGTAAATTTTACACTATCAGTTGTGAAAGGGAAGAGATCTTGTTTATTTTTACTTACAAGTAATGCCCCTGATGCGGGAAAAATTCTGAAGCATCCCAGTATCAACAAGGGTTTGCAGTATGGGGAAGAAGAGAATTAAAGAAAGTTAATCAATTTACAACTATGGGCCAAAGCAACTAAAGTTATTTCACATTCCTTATTTTATGTTCAAACTTGGATTCAAACTCCAGACTGCTGCTGATGAGGCATAATTCCATTTTATTATAATCTTATCACATATAAAAACAGCTACTAACATAGGAGATTACGAGTGGCAAAGCTGGCTAGGTAAGTAGAGATGACCTTTTGTAAGATCCTGGAACACATGTGCCCTGCATGTGGACTTCTCTGGAGAACTTCAGCAGGTTTTCAAGAGATGGTCTAGGTCTTTGGTCAGCCTGAGGCCAGCACTGCCTCTCAGAATCCATTATGTAGAAGTTCTCTTGGTTTCCTAGAGACTGGATAGCATACAAGGGCAGAGACTCCAATAAGAGCTAGCTACCCAACCTTTCTTCTAGAAGCCAGTCCTACCTTCCCCAGGGTATTTTTTTTTTTATCTTGCTTTTACACTGCCTAAACTCACTTTGCAGAACCAGTGTTCCCCTCACTATTCACGTGGACTTTCTCAATTAAACTCTGCCAGTGTGTTTTTGCTTATTTAGTTCAGTCTTTGTTCTAGATAAGAAGACCCTGGAATCCAACTCCAGAGGAAGAGGTGAGCAACTCAGAACCAGGGAACATACGATTAGCTGGCCACTTTTAGAAGTCACTACCAGATAACAATATTATTTCTTCTTCCCAACTGATTTCCTACCCTGGTGTTCTCCCATTTGGAATTATTCTGACCCTCCATAGCTAATGTTGATTCTATGTTTTTGCCTCCCAAGTTTTCTTAACACGTATGTGTATAGCCCTAGGTACAGTGAACATTTTTCCATGTGCTATTAGCCCTGTTGCTGGAAATTGTAGGAACTCACCCAAGGCCTGCTCCTCATTGGGTAGCATCCGTAGCAGCTCCATTAATACTTTTAATTTTAGAGTTTTTTTTTTCAGTCTCAAGAGTTTTGATTTAACGTCTCTTAGTACCAAAACTTCACACTGCAGATGTGAAATAAATTGATTAAAAAGTTGTTTCAAAATAAAGTATAGTCTCAGAAGCAGTTTAGTTGTGATTGGCCAAAACAATGAAATACTTCTCAGAATGTTAGCTAACGTTTTGTCCCAGGGCAGTCATTAAACAACTTGCTACTCAGTGATACATGAACTAAGCAGTATGGAACAGCCCTTTAGCTTTTTTGCTTTCTTTATTTAAAAATCTTCTGAGAGGGTGTCTGGAGGACTGTGGATATCTCAGCAAGCAGGGGAGGATCGCAGGATCCAGAGGCACCGCGGCCTGTGGTGAGTGCTCAGCACACTCTGCCCAAAGCCCAGACTGTTCTCGACCCTCCAGGCTTCCGGGTGCAGTGAAGTGGAGAGGTGGGTTTGAGGCATCTACATCCACCTCCCCATCCCGGCTGCACTTGGAGAGCTGTGGAGTTTCCAATGGGCAGGTGGGCGCACAGTGTCCCTGAGGCCCAGCTTATCTGGAACTGCAGAGTTCTGAACAGGCAGAGGAGGGCAATTGGTTCTGCAGGCCCAGTGGCTTGGGGTAACGGGGTGCCAGAGTCTCAGGAGTTGCAAACATAGAAGGGGATTTCCAACAGACCCTGAAGAAGCTTTCAAATAACACTTGAAACACAGAAATATAGGAAAATAACAAAACAAAAGACAAAATTACAACCTTAAACCTCCAGCCCATCTCAAGAAACCCTAGGAGCAATGTATACAGAAGAAAACATATGCCATTCATCTCAAATATCGGACACAATAGATACTGAAATTAACAAGCAACTCCAGGAAGCTTTAAAGAAATTCAAACTCGAAATAATCTCCTAGGTAAAAGAAGAAATGATAAAAGAAATTAAAGAGATTCTGAATATATCTAAAGAAAGCACAGATAAAAAATTGGAGGAACTAAACAAAAAGATAGAATCCCTAGACGAGCAATATAAGAAACAAACAGAATACATAATGCAGATACACAAAGATATACAGGAAATAAAAAACTCCACTGAAAGTTGTAAAAACCGCCTTAATGAAAGTGAAGATAGAATTTCAAACCTTGAAGACAGGATTGCAGCTAGTGAACAGGAAGGGAAAGATCTTTTAAAAATAACAAGGAATCGGGAAACAACAATTCAACAACTGCAAGACAATGCAAAGAAAAATAACATAAGAATGAGGGATTAATGAAAAAGAAGGAGACAACATAAAGGATGTCAAGAGGATATTTAGAAAAGTAATAGCTGAAAATTTCCCAAGCATGAGATCAGAAACCGACATCAGGATCAGTGAAGCATACAGAACTCCAAATAGTCATAACCAAAATAAAACTACACCCAGACATATAATAATCACCATCCCAGAAATCCAACACAAGAATAGATTATTAAAAGCTGTCAGAGAGAAAAGACAGATCACTTATAAAGGAAAACCAATAAGAATCACAGCAGACTTCTCAGCACAAACAATAAAGTGAAGAAGAGCATGGAGTGAAGTATTCCAGTATCTTGTTTTGACTGATTAGACATTCTGTCTGATAGTATCAAGTTTGAGGGTATAGGCAACTACTTTGAAGGCAATAAGATTCACTAAGATGCCCATTCTGGTTTGACTATTGTCTCCTTTGGAAGTCCTGTAATGTTTACAATGCTTAAGTTTTATTGGTGTTGTTCTCTACTGTTTTGTTCAACTTTATAATATCTAATGAGATAGACAATTCTTTTTAAGGAAACAAGAGACATTGTTGATAACCATTGTTGATAACCTTGTACTCTGTTTTACATAATGTGCTATGTCTATCCTTGGTTTTGATTGACAGTTTTGTTTTGCCATATTTGACTTTATTCTCTCCCCCCTGCCAAAAAAGTAATAAGAACTAAGGAGTAATAAAACCCAAAAGTTGTAAATTTTGTTGTAAAAAAGAGAGAGAAAAAAAGAGCTCTAAAGGATACAACAGCAAGTGTGTTTAGGGGTGTTAAATAGCTAACCATATTAATGTTTTTGGTTGGATCATTGAACACAACTGTTTGCAGTCTCACTGTTTGAATGTCCACTTTGTATGCTTTGATACTGTGATTTGAGCAACTATCTCTAAGATGATAATATGTAATCTATTAACTGGTGATTTCCTACTGTTACTTTTTTTTTTTTGTAGTTCTGTATTACTTGTACCCTTACACCACTTTGTTTTGTTTTGCTTTTTCTCTTTTTCCTTTTAAATAAAATTTTAAAAAATCTTCTGAGAGTCAGGGCATGGGCTGAGGTTGTTCTCTTCCTCTGCCCATCAACTAAGGTCCAGGCTTTTGCTGCTAAACTAGTGACTGGCCACCACTCATGTGGATTAAATAAACTACAAAGGCTCTGAACAGAAACACACCTGTTAAAAAATGAGGGCATTTTAACAACAGAAGTACTCTTTTCAAAAAGGCCTATGAGGATTGGAAGATTAACTTTTTCCCTCCAGTAGAAACATAAGGATATAAGCAACCAAGATTTCTGTCCATATAAACAGAGATTTATTTTATTTTATGTTTTGATTTTTTCAGGCAGGATCTCAGTATGTAGTTAAAGCAGCCTTTGAACTCATATAGCCGAGGCTGGCCTTGAACTCACAGCAATCCTCCTGGCTCAGCCTCTCAAGTGCTGGGATTATAGACACGCACAACTAGGCCCAATAACACACACATGTTAATGAGATTTTGTTTATCATATCATTGCAAAATATAGATTTATTATTAGACATGGAATGAAAGTTATCAAAAAATCCACAAAAACCCATACAAAGTAATATAAAACATGATTAATGGAAAATAATGAAAATGCAAAAAGTTAAAATAAGCCTTCCCTGGGGCTGGGGATTTAGCTCAGCGGCATAAGTGCCAGCCTTGCAAGTGTGCAGTCGTGAGTTTGATCCCTGGTACCGATAAAAAAGAAAAAGACAAAAAAAAATTTTAAAATAAGCCTTCTCTCACATTATATCTTAAAAGATATATGAACACTGCAAGTAAGTTGATGGCATAAAAATTCATTTTGATCATTCAGTTTAAAATCTGAACCTTCAAACTTGTCTGCCTATCACATGTATGAGTCTATTATTTTTCTAAGCATTGATAGAGAGCAGCAGCTTTTGAGTTCCATAGTTGCATCTTATCCTCTGACTCCATTTTGAACACAGAAGAGCTTGCCATGAATTACTTCACTTTGGATAAAAATGCTAAGGTAAAATGACTGTATACCTTGTCTGAACAAGCAAACAATCACCATCTGTGCAACACAGCAATGTGGCGTAGACTGATAATGACTTATTTGTGCTGAGAAAAGATTACCACCTGTGAACTTACTGTTGGACAGCAGGAACACATAGACAAATGGACCATACCAGGGACAGTGGGTACAGGAGCTTATCAGACACACCAGACCAATGAATAGGGCAACTTCACCTATGATGCTTGAGAGAAGAAAATACTTCAGTCTGCAACAAAGCATGCCGGCGACCACCTTACCAAAGTCCAGCCCAGAGAACACATCACAGTGTCTGCCCAGAAGATTGCCAGGTGACCAGCTCCCACCCATCTCTAAATTTCAGCTTCATTTTACATGCGGTTGACACCATTCACTATAAAATCCCGATACTTTGCTCTGACATCTCTGCCTTTGGTTCATTAATAATATCCGACCACCAGCAGTGACTCTGCTTTTGTATTGACTCTGCATTGACTCTCATATCCTACAGATTCTTTATCATGTCCTTTATGTGTCCTAAGTGTTATTTGCTGTGCTATGTATAATTTGAATATTAAGACAGTGTTAGATGTTAGTAAAAATTGGCCTGCAAGCAAGAATTTAGAATTTTTTATGGTCATGACTCCAAGTAAAACCAGCAGTACTCAGAAAAGTACAGCTAATGATATCAATGTAGCTTACAATCTATTGATAGTCAACAAATTCTGATACTTGAAAGCTATGTCAATGGTATACCTTACTCAGGGAAGCATTCTAATATATTGTTTGAAGATTTCAAAGCATATCTCATATACTTACTTATATATTTATATTTATTTACTTATTTTTGGATTTTTTCAGGCAGGGTCTTACTATGAGTTCAGGCTGGCCTTGAACTCACTATGTAGCCCAGGCTGGCCTCAAACAAATAATACTCCTGCCTCAATCTCCCTAGTACTGGGATTAAAGGTTTGTACTACCAAGCCCAGCTAACATATCTTTATTATAACCTTAAAAATACAAAAATAAACTTTATTTCCAATTTACAGATAAAGAAACAGTGGCAGAGGGGTTGATCAACAGGCTAAGATCAAAGATTTGCTGAGAATGAGCAAAAATGTCAATAGTAGAACATAAGCAATGTGGTTTCAGAGGATGTTTCTTAAATTCTTTCTTGTGATGTAACCAGGATCCCTCAGAACCGTCCTTCACTTCCCTTTTGTTCTTTTACTTCATGTTAATCCTTTGGCTAAAGAAGGTCCACCTAAATGAAGGTGCTAGCTTTCTTAAGATTTTGAAACCCAAAATACATTTGTGTAACCATTCCTTGAATTCCGGAGAGGATACCACAAAACCCAAGACTCACTGCCTCCTTCCCTCCCCATGGAAGCTGCTTTGTGTTCCAGATCCTGAAGAGCTAGAGATTCTATGAAGTAGCCTGTGGGGGACCTGCTGGTCCTGCCTGCTGGCCTCCTACTCCTCCACCCTGACCTAGAGACAAAGGAGGATGAAAGACAGACACGGCTAGTTTAATATGCAGTTACCCAGAGGGTTCTTGCTTCTAGTGGGCAGAGGAGCCCCCGAGGGGGCTCCTACTTTTATTCACTCAGATGTGGTACAAGCAATCAAAGTAACACAAGATTCCTCTGCCTTCCAACATCCATTAGAACACGCTCAGGTGAGCAATTGAATCTCAGCTGTGTCGACTTTTCTCAAGAACCTGCAACATGACATCAGCCCTGCCTGCAGCTTCTCTCTTTCGTGCTCACAAAGGAGGCATTTAAGCCTTCTTCTTAACTGGTCTCCCACAGTAGCCCTTCTATCTTTTTCAGGGCCAGCTTGGAATAAACCATATTCTTTTCTACCAACTCTAACCTGTTGAATATTGATACTTAAATGGTAGCATCCCAGGCCTTTGATCCCATAACTCTGCCATTGCAATAAAATATATGTCCTTTACAGGATTGTTCTTCCTTAGTCTCAGTGTTGTATCTCACTACTTAGAAGAGTAGGTAGAAAGAACACTTACCATATATTTATTGAAGAGAAAAACAAAAAGACCTAAGTATATGCAGAACAGTATTGCAGTAACTGCAAATAATAAATATGGTCCAAAAACATAAATACTAATTATTAATTTGACTAAAATTATTATATAATGTTAATGAGCTTGAAGTACATAATACAAATGGGGTTGTAATCCACTTGCATTCAGCTGAACCTCAGTAATACCCTAGGGACAATTCCCCTGACTTTTGTCCTAAGGTCTACTACCAGGAGAGAGGTGGATATGAGAAAGACAGAGAACCCTTGTCCCCTTTGGAAAATTCTGAAGTCCTAAATCATCCATGCTAGACCTGTTGGTATGATGTACAATAACATTTCTTCATTTGCATCTCACTAAATGTTGGTGCATATGGACTGCATCTCAGATATCCAATTATAACAGAGTGAATTATGGGAAAAGACATGCAACAGACTCAGCACCCCACCCAGCTCTAGAGACCCAGTGGATACCCTGGACCTGACACAACATTTTAAATTCTTACACCCAGCGTTTTCAGTGCGTGTACCTTTTCCTTTCCTCCAATACAACTTGTTTATTTTGAGAGCAGCATTGCCTAATTAAGCTTTGCTGCTTTTTCCTTACCACCATGACAGTCTAGGTTCAGTTCTTCTTTGTTTGTGCCCAAGAACCAGAAACTTATCCAGGACCCCATCATCATGGCAATGAGGTGACTTAAATTTGAACCTATAATATGAAGGCAATTGAAAATGCATAAAACTGCAAGCAGACAGAAAAAGTGGTCTTTTCAGTCTTACTGTTTTAAAATATGGAAGTGAATGCCAGAGGAAATACTCTCAGTGGAGGGGGGCATTTCCTTTAAAGGAAACCTGAGTTTGATATCATTTCATTGCAGATTTTTACATTTTCAAAGTTGGTATTAATTTTTATGTCCAGGATCCATCCCTAAACCTGACACACACACACCAAAAAATCAACAAATTGCTTTAGTGTTCCTGAGAGGCTTTTTTGCCTAAGGATTGCTTTTCTAATTAAGCCCTCCAACTCTTTAACATGCTAATTTCACCCATTAACTTGTAGATGAAGTGGTTTCAGCTGTTATCTGTGAATCTCTCACTACAGAGCTTAACCTACAATTTTGTGAAAGTTGATTTGAAATTTTTTTGCAAATTTTTGTTAAAGATACTTGAGTTCTTATATAGTGCCATTTTTTTCAGTGTAGGCCACTCAGATCAGATTTTATGGATCTCTTTTTTCCATTATTAGGAATTGAAAGGCTTTCATGCTGAATTGTATTCCTAAGCCTTTTTATCTTTTATCTTGAAGCAAGGTCTCTTTATGTTGCCAAATTGCAGGGCTAGGCCTGCACTTGTGAGACTCCTGCCTCAACCTCCCAGAGTGCTGGGCTTTCAGGTAGGTACCACCACACCCAGCATATTTTATGGATCTTTAAGGTGAAAAAGATAAAAAGAATTCTACACTGAAGCGGGAATGAAATAGTGAGGATGTACTGTGTAAATCCTCAGTTCTCTGGAGGACATTTCTGAGTGTCAGGATTTAAAGAGCTTCCCAAAATAAAAGATGAAGGAAAAAGCTATTAAAATTATAAAGCTATGAACATTTCTGGAAATTTTAACCAAAAGAAACATCACTTTGGGACAGAAAGGTAAAAAGTGGCTAAAACTGGAGGGGAAAGAAGTGTGAGGAGCAGTTCCCAAATCCCTGCACAGGGACTTCTTGTAAGTAGTCCAGCAGGTTTCCCACAGAATGGCTTGGACCTCCGGTCAGCCTGAGGAATGGATGATACAAAAACACAGTCCTCAGCAGGTTTTTGGCATGTCGGTCTTCCCTGGAGCTGTAAGGTGTACTTCATTTCCTACTTTTACTAGCCCCAAACTCACAGGTCACACCTGGTTTCTTTTCTTACCTTTACTAAAACTTTGCTGCCATCTGCACTTGTTTTGACCAGTTTCTTTGCTCAGGACAGAAGGAACCTAGAGGCCACCTTCAAAAGGTGACTCAAATGTTCCAAACCCAGCAGTACATTAGCCATGTCTGACATGTCACTAGAACCTAGGTGGAAATGCAGAAATATGCAAAAGGAACACCGATTTTAAAGACAATTAAATCCCATTTGCACTTACTTTGCCTAAAGATATATTTATTTCTTTGCAACTTGGGATTCTTTTCTATTTATTTCTGTTTCTCATTGCTATAAAAAATAGAAGTTAAAATAACAGTCCTTGTCTGATGCAATCACTGACAAAATAAGTATATGTATTGTGTTGTTACTGTTATTATGGTACATTTTGTCTATTTGGTCATGGGAATGAGTATCTTGGCATGCAATGGTGCAGAATGCTATGCAAGGTTATCTGTACCTCAGTAATGGTGTTTCTCTGGAAAATGCCTTTTGGGGAGAACTGCCTTAGTACTATGAGTTTAGGAAGCTTTAGTCTTATATTAAAGATTGAGGATTCCTAAGCTAAATGTTTAAAAATTGAAATATTCCAGTTTCCAAATTATTGAGGACACATCTGATAGTTCAAGTTCAAAATTCCACACCTAACCTCATAAAACAGATGGTAGTCAAAATGTATGTACACAAAAATGTATATAAGTATTTTCAGGCTACATATATGAAACAAATGAATTCCATGTTGATTTGTGTCATATGCCTAAAATACTTCATTATGAAGATGTGAATATTCCCAAACCCAAAGCACTCTGTCCCAAACATTCTGGATAAAGGATATTTAAACTTTTGATAGAGACTGTTAGAAGTACATTCAAATAAATTGCTGGGAGCTCATATAATGCAGGTCTGCACATGCACTGAAGTAGGAGATTAGGGCTGGTGTACACCTGACAAACACTTAATGGAATATATCAGATGTCATAAAAAGCAGAGGACAAAAACAATACATGGGACCCAACATGATCTCACAGTTCCTGAGCACCATATAAGGAACCAATCAGAAAGTGATTCTTTTCAGTGCTACATTTGAGTCTGCTACTGTTTGCAGGACCAATGAGAAAAGTGTATTTTCAATACTCCATTTATATCTAAAGGGAAACCAGTAGAGTCTTTCTCTAGAGCAGTAAACAAGGCTCCAGAAAAAGTTAGTTTTTGGTAGGACAACTGTAACAATACCTTCTGTGCAGGAGGTAGAAGACAATCAAGGAATTTCAAGTACAAAAGCCATCATAGGGTCCTTGTAATTCTACTCATAGGCCCATCCTTGATTCATAGTTTGTTATTTTTTAGCTTTGAATAATTACATAACCTTGCTACCTATTCTTGTGTGTTATACAATTCTTTGCACAAGAACCTGGAAAGAATCCTATGCAAACCTCCATCTGCTAATACACTATCCTATAAATCCTTACACTGTAATCTGCAGTCAAGAAAAAGGACCCAAGTTCCTCAACTTCAGCCCACCACAGGCCTTGCTAATCACTGTCTGATTAGCACAAGAAATGTGCCCATGAAAAAGCATGGGACTTCTTGGAAAGGCCCCTTACCTTTTTACATATGACTTTTTAATAAAAAGTGCTAAGCTGTCACCAATTCATAATAGTAATCAACGCTTCCCAACATTTCAGAGGATCCATTATCTCCATTCCCTTACTTCCCAAAACAACTCTGTGCATATTTAGTGAGCAGGTGAGTGGTACCCCAGGAAGACACAGAGCTCTAGAGTTGCCATCTCCTCTGCAATTTCAGGTAGAAAGAAATCCACATTTATGAAAGAGAAGTCACATGAATTATTTTATTTTCTCACTGATTCATTTGCCAAAGAGCAAATGCTGATGTATTAAAATTGCTTTAATTATTCCATTTAATTGTTCCAGCAATTACATTCTCTCAAATTAATTAAGAGTGTTGCAAGCATTTTTAATGGAAATAAAGTTGTTGAAGCTAAGTAAAGAGATGGAGAAAGTACTCTAAACACTAATAGAAAAGTAGATACCAGTGTGTTTGAAGCCATCTCCTTCTCAGTGAGTTTTTCATTTGTTGGTTTAATATAACTCTGGGACACTTACCTCTTTGTTTTTCATCTGAATATAGAGAATCATTTCTTTTAAAATTATACTTTATTACTCAGTTAAATCTACTTTTTAGGAATTTAAAACTTGGTGGTTTAAAATACTAGGGTTTTCTTACCTTACAATTCTGGTTATCAGAGGCCTGAAGTGGATCTGACATGTGGAGCGAGGAAAGACAGGGAAAGTGTCAGGGTTTCCAAAGGCTGCAGGGTGGGTCCATTTCCTCAGTTTTCACATGTTTCTCTCATTTGTTGGCTCATGGCCTTTTTCTTCTATTTTCAAAGCCAAAGCAGCTTTCTCCTGTTGCACTGTTTCTGTTCCCTTTGCTCCACCCTCTTATTTGTTGATTGAAGAAAGTGAAATTAACCATTGTTGATTCCATAGAGCTCACCTGGGCAGTCAAGGCCAAGCTCCTCATCCTGAGGGCATCTTATTTGCAATATTAATTCCATTTCCAACCTGAAATCCCTGTCCTGTGAAGTCTAACATATTCACAGGTTTCAAAGGATGAAGATGTAGCATTTTGGGGAAGATAACAAAACAGTAAGAGCCTCTCAGCTTTGTCCTCTGTTAGAAGCTCTTGGGCATGGGTTTGGGGCCTGCAGTATGGCCTAGATGACTCCCAGTGAAGTGGTACTGGAGGAGAGTGAAGCAGCTTCATGGTGAACATTGTCTGAAGGCTTAAAAGTGTTAGGTACCTAACCCAGGACTCCTTTTAGATGCTCAGAGGCTAGTGCTCAGAAGGTTAGAAGTGGCTTTATATTTTTAACAAAATGAAAGTGCTTCTAAATAAACACTTCAGTGATGTTTATAAAGTTGAAGCAATTAAATGACACTGGTTTCTATCATGCTATGTAAAAATATGTATAGATTCTCTGACTTTTGACTGTAAAGTCATTTGTAAAAACCCCCAAATCTTGAGAAAAACCCACACATTGAACAAGGTCTAAAACAGAAACTAAGGCCCTGCAGAAAGGGCTCCTCCTCCAGCAGCCCTTGCTTCTCACAGGGAGGACAGAGAAGGCGCTGCTGTTACAGAACACAACTTGGAAGGTGTAACCCAGCCCAGAACTACTGCATTCAACAAAGAGTCACACTTCTCAGATCTCAAGTTATTTCTTTCTACTACTGATGCTAGCAATATGGAAACAAGTCTAGGCCTTTATAAACAAAATGATAAAGAGCAAATTACAATCAGATATATCCATATACATTTTGTGTAATTTAAGTAAAATTTTTACATCTGTCTCTGAAAGCTCCAACAATGCTTGAATTAGGAAGTTCTGACTACCTTAGACATTGACATATTTTCCTTTATAAAACACCTGAAATGCCCAGATTTCATTTCTGATATATACCTGGATGTAACAGAAACAGCTGCAAAGGAATACCACCCAATGTAAAGCAAGTGAGCACAACTATTTAGGCACTGAGTAATTTTATTCTGGAGACCATAAAATAACCTTTTATTATTGTTATTGGCATAATCAAAAAAGCAATTTTTGTTATGATTTTAAAAGGTCACAGATTATTAACTTTTTGATGGACAGAGTTATAATACCCTTTGGTTCCTAAGTGTTAGTTTATATAATGGCTCTGCCAGATTATATAGTCTTTTTAGGGGCAATGGCTGGAGTTTTAAATCCCTCAAAAGGAATTATTCACTATATGATTGTTGTCAAGCAAGACAAGGCCTCATTTTAGAGCAGATTCTCAGAGGAAAGTGTTCCATAGATAGCAAATATACATTTTTTAAAATTTTTTAAATTTATTTTTTGATTCCAGGGCATTCTTTTTTTTTTTTTTTTTCAGGCTATCCTTCTCTTCACTAAAAATTACGGTGTGAAATAAAATCTGTCTTTCCAAGTTTCCCATTAAAAAACTAATTTGTAAGCAAAGAAGGATGGGAAGGATTGTCATATACATGTTTGATACAAAGAAAGCACATTGAAAATGTACAATTTATATTTAGCAACTGTAGGGAACATCTGTTAACTGAGGGACATATCTATTATTCAGGGCAAACATCAACATAATTATTCAATCATATATCTGAAAAATCTAAGCTTTGTGCTCACAGAGAAATCTCTCCCTTCCCTTTGGGCTGGTGCAGAGAACAGAATTGTAATTTGTATCAATGGGATTGTTAATGAAATAGAACTCAGGTGGCAGCTCACAGTTGAATCACTGGATGACTTATCAAGTGTTTTTGTTAAGTGAACTGAGGGATGACATGGAAATTGGTTAACAGCTGAGCAGGGGAAAGCACCATCCTAAGAATAAACACTAGCAATACAATAGGATGCTAAGTAGTCTACGGTGCTAGGCAAAGTCTTTAGGTTCTGGACTGAGCAAGGGTGAATAAGAGACATTGGGTTTTCTAATGTGCCCAGAGGACATTTGTGGAGCTTACACCAACAGCTATTTTTCTTATGCTGAATATAAGGTCTAATATAAGCAAAGAAAAATTCATTAGTACTTTGGATCCCCTGTGCCCTCCTGCAAAGGCACATCTGTGTAGCATTCAGTTTTAATTTACACATGGTGAGAAGGTGTAAAATTCTCCCTTTAAAATATTTTGCTTCTTGAAGAATTATCTTGAGGAATAGAAGGGTTCCAAAGAAATTCAATAAAGCTGACTAAGAATGGTGCTGTACTACATTGTTATTATGAACAGAACATTGTTCTTCATATGTCGTAATGCATCTTTGGAGGGAATACAGCATAAATAAAAATACTGCTATATATAGCTACATAGCCCCCAGTCCAAATCCTGTTCTGATCATTTATTACTTTTGAAATCCTGTACAACTGAATTAGCTGTTAGCTTGAGTTTGCCATGACTTCTGCACCACAGCTGTTCCGTCTCTTGTACTAATCTCTGTATAATTTTATGACATCCTCTTAGAAGATATTTCCTAGCCTTACCATCTAAAATTATAACCCATATATGCTATTGTGATTCTTGCTTCATCATAGCACTTCTCACTTGCTAATTAAGCCAATCTTCTTTTTGAAAATTTATCATTCATTTTTTATCTGTTTTTACAGTTAAAAATATAAACACCAATAGGTTGGATTTTTTTTGATATCATGATTCATTTTCATATGTTTGAGGACTACAATCACAGCCAGTATATAATATATATCTATTAAATAAATAAAGTAATAGTCTCCATTTTTCAGTCCTGTATCAGTCAAGATGTTTTCTATTGCAATTATAGACAACTTGAGCTGAATGTGTTTAAAGAGAAAATGCATCATTCTTCTTAAACTAGAAACTCACCGATGTCCACTTGCAATATTGACATGCTTATGCTCTTTTTATTTTATTCACCTTCACTTTTCTGTCAAAGCTTTTTGTGCTGTGTAGACTGGGCACCTTAAAAAAACAACCGTGACTTTCACATAGTTCTGGAGGCCACAAAGTCCATGAGCACAGAACAATAAGAGGCAGTTCCCTTTCTTGACTCTAAATCAGCTACTTTTTTGCAGTGTTCTGACTCGGGCAAACAGGGAAGGAAGCCCTGTGGAGTTTCCTAATTCAGTTCATGAAGCCTCCACCTTTCTGACCTAATCAGTTTCCAAAGCCTCCCCACTACATACTATCACAGAGACATCAGGTTCTACATATTTCTATTATAGAACTGGAGGACAAAAACATTTAGTTTATTGCACTCAACAAGCTGAATTCTCTGATGCTGTCAAAAAGCCTAAGCAGCAGATGGGGTAATTTGGTTCTGCACGTAAATCAGTAAAAACAGGAAAACCTACCTCACACCCACATGATAAAACCCTGTGCTTGGATTAGACTGAATTCACCTACTTCAGCTGCATTCTCTTTGCCCAATCTTTCTTAAGTTTAAGTGGGTATCAGAATCACCTGGAACCCCTTGAAACAGGTTGTTGGTGAGGCTCCTTCCTCAAATTTCTGATGTAACAATTTCAAAACATAACCTGAGAGAGAGAGATCATGAACTCAATCCTCAGTACCAAAAAAAAGAAAGAAAGAAAGAAAAGAAAAGAAAAGAAAAGAAAAGAAAAGAAAAGAAAAGAAAAGAAAAGAAAAGAAAAGAAAAAGAAACATAAATTGAATGTATATTTGTAGTAAGTCCACAGAGAAGTCTGAGGAGGCACCTGACCACATTTGGAGAATCACAACCTTAACGAATTATCAGTCTTGAAGAGAAAATCACAAATGCTTTCCTAAGGCTAAATTCTTGAATGATATCTGGAAAAAAAAATGGAGGATCATGGTTTGCCAGGTGTTCAAGAGCCATCTTCAGAGCTGAAGATAGGATCAATGTCCCCTTACACAGGTACAAATGTCAGGAACAAGGAGGAGAAAGATGATGAATTCTGGACAGAAACTGCCAGCTAAACACCCTCTTTCATGAAACTGGCTTTTAAGAAACCAACAATGTACATAGTGTTTAACCCCATCAAGAGTTTTCCTGATCAAGAATGTATTAGCTGAATTCAATACTTGTCTTTTCCTTCCTAAGCTTGCTCACTTTGCATATGCAAAGAATCACATATTTTCGCATACTGTTCCCCTGTCATTTATTGCATTTCTCTTTTCTACATGTCTAAGGACCTGTTTATCCAAGGACTATTAAACAGCACTCTGAAGTAATTAATAGAAAGCAAAACAATTTAATAGCAAGGAAGGAGTCACTTAAAATCAGGCTTATGTAAGATGGTAGAGCTAGTCAGTAACTTGGGGTATTTTAAACAAAAGCCTATATTACATAGTACGATGCATTGAAATCTAATATAAAAACTATAGTAAAGGGTGGTCTGCCTGATTTCAAATTGCCCTCTGAATACCATACCAAAAGGATACAAAACTTAGATTGATTTTTATTTCTCATTTGAGAAGGGGTATTTGGCGTATGCAGGAAACATAATTCAAGATTATGTCTAATCGACATACAAGTTTTTCTGCTCCCACAGTTTGCTTATTTTTGAGACTAAAGACTCACCTTATAGAATATTTATTACATACAATAATTTCTTGGAATTTGTTGAGGACTGATTCCTAGAACTTTCTCAGATAATACAAATCCACATAGGCTCAAATTTCTAGCATAAAAAGGATAGTATTTACATATAACTGCGTGCATCCTTCCATAACTTCTCTGCATCATGGTCTGTGAGTTCAAAAAACAGAGAGTACTGTAGAAAATGGTTATTATTAGTGGTTTTAGAGGCTGAAGATATTCTTTAATTTACCTGAAGACAACAAATAGACGTAGATTTTTTTAAAAAGCAAATGATACATGTGTTCAATCACATTTTCTTATAATGAAGAATCAACTCTTTTTAGTAATTTTAAGAAAGAAAAGGTGGAATGTGTACCCAAATCTCAGAAAAGAATCATCAAAAAAACCCCAAAGCAATATATAAAACACATATGGAAATATTTAAACATTTTAGATTATTGAACTAGGAAACCAGAGTCTATTACGGAAAAAAAAAAAAGAAACAAAGCTCCACATGTACACTGAAACACTGAGTCATTATGATAATTAAAGAAGTAAAATATGCTCTCATCACTGCAATATTGATAGCATGTCAACCATCTAGCATATGGTGGGTAAGAATGCAAACATAATTTTGAGATAATAACTAGGCATTAATTTTTGCAGTTCATAGAGGATTCTGGTATGCACTTTATTTATATACCCTACTGTATTAGAAGTTTGTTGGGAAGAAAAAAGTTTGTTGGGAGCTTTGGCTGTTATTAAACAGCTCATAGATTCAAGGCCAAGCTTATTATCAGCAGTCATTAGCCCATCAGTGTATATTAGCTCCAATTTCTTATATTCTCTCACAGAGAGTAGGCAGCAATTTATTATAAACATGTTATACAGAAGACTAAAGTTTAAATGCTTAAATCTTGCACCTTGTACCACGGGACAAGAAAAATCTGAAATTTAGTTGATTAAATGACCTTCTATTCTTTCAATTAGGTAGCGTTACATTTCCCCTTGTAATATGCCTTCCAAACTCTTCCCAGGCCATCAGAAGAGTCACCTTCCAGAAGATGACTGGAACCAGCAGGTGGGTCTATGATGCAGTGGCTTGAGGAAGCCACTTGTGTCCATGTTGCGTGGACACTCAGAGATGCTGGCAATGCAGAGTGGCTGAAACTAAGTATCTTGTTCCTATCTTCTGAGGCACAAAAATGTTATTAAGAGTTGAGCTGTCTGGCAGAAAGAGTGGCATAGACTACACTATGACTATGGAGAAAATTCCTGAGGGGGGAGCTCTGTATCTACAGGTAGGATGAATCAATCCATACCTTTTGCTTCTACAGGTTACAAAAGGATCCTTCCATGAACAGTCAGTTACTCTAAACTGTATTTTGCACATCTGCTGACAGAGTCAAATGTTCAAGGGGGCTATAAAAAATCAGAACAAAAAGATATTCCACATGGTTAGTCCACGGATTAACAATACCTTGGAACAGAGAATTTTACAGCTGATAATGTCTAATAATAAGCACAGAGATACCATTCACAGAGTAGTGGGTGGATTAAAAATTGGAATGAGAAAGTGAAAGCAAGAGAAGAGATGCAAGAAAAGCTGTTTCACACTCACACACAACCCGAATGTGGCCGACAAAGATGGGCATACTAGGTAGATTTCTTTAATTTCGGAGAGACTGGGGAAGTTGAGGTGGGGAGGATTCTAGAATAACTGTGCTACTCTTACCACTGTGGAGATAGGGATTCATGATGATAACATTACATATTTTTATTTTTCCTGCCACATATTTTTAACTTTCTTTTTTCCTGTCTGATGTAGTAGTCTGCTAGTTCAGGAAACAAAAATGATCCCTAAGCATGAAACTGTAATTGTAGCTTTAAGCCTTTACCTCTGATTTCCTCAGACTTGATGAAGTTCACTGTGTCTACTAAAATTGGAGTTAAAGATGAAGAGAAGTCAGTTTCTTGGTGCTCATCACAACCCACTACCTCTCTATCTCTACTCAAATGAATGAGACCAGAGACGGGAGAAAGCACTTGCTAGGTTAGTCTTACTGCTACCAATCTGCACGGCACAAGAGCCAACCACAACATCCTTCCATCCTTCCTTTAATTTGCCTAAAATTAAATGACAGATGAAAAGATGTTTATTTGATAACTGAACGTAAAAGAATGAATACGTAGTTATGCAGTGAGGAGAAATTTAATATCATATCAATACCTTAAGAGATCACCTCTCTGATAGCAGAGAGGTGATATTATCACTTAGCTAAATTGACTAGATACCTGAAAGGCAAAATACAATCCTGCTTTGAGAAAGGTAAAGGTTGAATGGAAGGAAATCTGCACATCAGAGAGCCATTGCTCTAGATCATTCAGTCACATGGTATGATGGTGCATTGTACTGCTGATGACTGAGTTGGATTCTAAAAGTGGTCTAGTCTTTTCGGATTCTTATTTTTTAGATATCATCACTATGTTAGGTTATAGTTTAACAGTAGCACTGCCAGTAACTTGATAATATCAATGTTGATGGTCAAATGTATCAGGGAATCAAGTAAAAGCCTTTTTGGGATTTAATACTAAAGGAAAACAGCTGGCCTGAAGTAAAACTGTATTTGGAAAACCATCACCTAATTTCTATACCATTTCTATCTCTATCATATAAATAATTTATTAGATGTAAATGCCAGACAAGTATGGATAGTTTTGCTTTAAGAATGTCTTAGCCAAAGGCCAGAGCATGCCCTGTGTAAGCATTCAACTTTGCCCAAAGAGAAGTCTGCACTATATTTTGCTTATTGAAAGACAATCTTTTGCCCCTTGGAATTTCTGAAATGATAAGGCTTTTATTCATGATAAGCTTCTTGTCCCACACTTGATACTTCATGCTTATGAGGTGACTCATTGTGGGCCCCACAGGGGACATGAGATCAGCTTGTCCTTCATGGAGAGAATTGCTGGAGGTTGAGTTGGACTATATAGGGAATTAATCAATCTGTCATGTCTCTGAGCCAGAATGCCAATGAACACTCTAGACTTTGGCACTCATATGAGCTTCTTGATGGCAACACCTGAATGCCAGAGATTAACATGTCCACAGAGCTTCCATTTTTGGAAATATGTAAGCCTCTATCCATTATATCTCTTCCTTTGGTTCTATATATCCTAATTACTTTCTCACTGCTTAGACAAAATATTCAACACACAATGTTAGAGGAAAGTTTTGTATGCCTCACAGTTCAGAGAGGTTTCAGTCCATAGTTGGCTGGTTCCAAGGCAGAGTGGCATGGCAGACAGGCATCACAAAGAAGAAACAGTTCATGGTGGGCTTAAGGTAGCAAAGCAAGCAAGCTGTAAGTTCAGCCAACACCAGCAGGTTTTTATATTCTATCTAAGATACTAGGTTTAGGGTAGGTGCTGAATCAGTGAACCAATTTAAATAATCACATACATTTAATTCCAACATCATAAACTCTAGATCCAGCCACATTGAAAGAGTCCTACTATGACCTCATGAGGCTTAGGGAGAAAAACTAAATCAAGCCAAGTCTCCTCTGAGATTTAAAGCAAAGTTTTACCTATAAGTCCCTGTACAAATGAAAAGGAAATTCAACACTTCCAACATTCATTGGCACAAGGCAGATATTTACATTACAAAAGTTAAAAATAGGAGAACAAAGGAATGGGTCTGAAGCAATTTAAAAATTCCCCTGGCAAACACCAAGTCCTACAGTTCTATGTCCAGTATCCCTGGCCATCTGTGACAAGTTGTGAGTGCCAAAGGGTTGGGTTTTCTGTCTCATGGCTCTGCCAGTGGTTGTAGTATCCATGGCTTCTCTCTTGGCCTGGCTGTGCTCCCTCCTTGCAGTTTGCCTCAGATGATCTGTGTTTCTGGCTTCTCCAAACATTTTAGGGTCTCCACTATAGCTTTATACTCACAGTTCAGGGGCACACTACCTAGCCTTGCAGGTCTTGTTTTGAAATCTGAGTGAAAGCCTTCCCAATCCCAAAATTCCTTTGCATGTGTCTAAAACAAGCATGGGATACCTGCTCCAGTGTTTCCTTCTCAAAGTAAAGTCTTTTCCTTTGGCAATTTTGAGGCTTCAAAGGCTGGAGTACTGTTTTTGTATATGATGTCCTCAGGCCATTTTTCTCTTCTCCTGTTGCTTCTCAGCAATGAAGATCTCTCTGAACTATCTTTGCAGTCCATAGCTTTATAGGGGATACCTTCTGGTCAAATTCACAATGTTTTAAATCATTATGCAAGGCTTTTGCTCTTAATTCTCAACATATTTTTTTGAGACAAGATCTTACTATTAGTTGAGACTAAACTTGAACTCACTTTGTAACACAGGCTGGCCTTGAACTTGCAGTGATCCTCCTGCCTCAGCTTCCCAACCACTGGGATTACAGACATACATCAGTATATCTGGCTTCAACATAAATCTGGCTAAAAGCCCATAAAGTAGCCATGATACAACCTAATATTAAACTATCTTGAAATTTCTTCTGCAAGATTAATTAGTCCACGATTTATAATCTCAGTCTCAGGCAAACTCCGTGGATATAATCAAACTGCAGATACTTTCTAACAAGGTATAACACACATTATCTGGAGTCTAGCAGTGAATTCAGTCCTTCTTCCAAGCAGAAACCTCCTGAACTTGGTCTTTACCAGTCTCATTTTTGTCTGTGTTCTGGTATTCTAAACTCTTGCCAAAATCTTACCAGATGTTTCCAGGACTGCTCTTACAGACAGCATCTCTAAACCTTTCCAAACTCTTCCCATAGGCAGTTCCAAAGTATCCTGAAACACATGGTCAGATACAGTCAAAGACCCCACTTCTAGTACCAAATTCTGTATTAGTTACTCTCCTCACTTGTTTGCTGAAACAAAATACTCAATATTCAAAGTTAAAGGAGGAAAAGTTTATTGGGTTCACAGTTTGTAGGTGATGCAATCCATAGTCATCTGGCTCCAAGGCAAAAGAGAAACCATTCCAGGGCAGGGAATTGGGAGGTAGAAACAGTGAGCTTCCCTTTAAGTTTATATTCCATCTAGGCTACAAGACTGTTTGCCCAAAATGGGCCTTCTGTCTCCAGTAAATCTATTCAGACACACCAAGACTGTGGTAAACCATTCAGAGTACTAATCCACACACTTTTAATCCAATATCATACATTCATGATGCAATCACCTCCAAAAAGCCCCCTCTATAAGGTACAGTAAGTTTAGGGGGAACATCTAGATATAAGCTGTACCACACAGTTTATATGGACCAAATTATCTGTTTAAGTATGTTCGAATTAAATTCCGCACATTTACAATCAAAATGACTCTTGCTAATGCAGTTATTTAAAGAAATGTTGCTTAGTAAATGTCTGTTATTTAGAATAGTAAAGATGTAATTCTTTGGCTTGACAACTATATCAAGAGCCCAAAATTTTAGGGGACAAGATGTGATAAAGCTTCATTGAGGTTGATTTTATCCCTGAATATTACTCTGAAATAATGTTTTGAAACTAAACACAGAAAATATTTTATTTGGTACTTAAGAAAGAATAAATAAGAAAAAACAAAAGAGTCCCAAAGCCATACAGTTATTCCTTCTGGATACATTGTGATGTAATCAAAATAAAGTTTGGCCAAAATTATAGTTACAATTGCCATCTTTCATATTTTCAATGAGAATATACTGATCAAAGACTTACACAAAAATAGGTATTTTTTTCATCATGATATACTGGCAGAACTCAAGTAATTCTGAGCTTGCTCTGAGATTTTATAGAAAAAAAATATATATTGCAAGCTTTTTCTCATATCTACTTCTTCAAAGGGATTCCCAAGACAAAAAGATATGTAGTAATCTAGAGGAACTTATTGTGGCTTAAAAAACATAAAATTGCCAATATTTCTGCATCAGTGTTAAAATACAACTTCAATGTTTCAGTAACTATTGTAATTTATCTATTTATTCCAGATGAGCATATCTCTAGGGTATACAAAGACTGACAGGACAGATATAACAGTATTATTTCTTTAGCAGTATTAGAATTTTGGGCCTTCAATAATTATCCATAAAACAGTTAAACATCAATGTGTAAAAATAATAGTGACCAATGTTCTCTTTGGAATTGCAAAATTCCAAATAAATAGATATTTATTTTATATCATTATGAGGTTACTTTTAAATTTTTGCGGAAAAGCATGTTTTCAATGACTTTTTTGAGTCAGAGGCTTGCTATGTAGTTCATGTGGCCAACTCACTATGTATCTCTAGATCTCACGGGGATCTTCTTGTCTCAACCTCCCGAGTGATAAGATTACAGTCATTCACTACCACCTTCAGCTTCACATTTCTTTCAAACACTGAGAATGAAATTTGCTGTCAATGAAGCCAAATGCACTTTAGAATTAGATTAGTTTATTGATTCATTTAATTTTGCTTCAAATTTAAGGGAAGGGGCAATCTTGCAATTAAGTCTCTAGACATTTTACGTATCTTTTTATTGGTTGGAACATAGGTTAGAAGCTGCTTACAGATACACACCTGTGCAGTGAAAAATTAAAATGTGCTTCTCAAATGCTACTTCCTAAGTAATGGCCGTTTTTTCGTTTTTTACAGAGATTGTGACACATGTGGCAATGAGAATCCATGTCCAGAAGGGCCTTCCTCCCTTATGTTAGTGCTGCTCAGAGTATTGAGCTCCCTTCAGTTGCTTTTGACATGAAGTTGACATGACAACCAGCAGCAAGTTATTTTTTCCATGGAGGAAAGTCAGGTAGGACTGCCTTCTGATTGGTGATAAGCACTTTTAATAATGAAATAAAGATATGTATTGCTAACCCTAATAAAACTTATCATCTTTAGGTTTACTGCCTCTATGGAATCTCAATTTTGTTATAAATTTAATAGACTCATACCTGGTTTGAGGTGACTATTTTCCTTTCAGTTTTAGAATGTAACAATTTTGTGTTGCAGAGAGACAGAGAGAGAGAGAGAGAGAGAGAGAGAGAGAGAGAGAGAGTGAGAGAGAGTCTTTCTCCTTCACAAATTGTCATAAATAGCTTCTTTTATAACTGTAACCTACTTGCAAAGATTATGTGAATTGCCAATCAGAATTAAAAGTAAAACTAGATCAGACTAGTAAGTAACTTTTTCCATGGGCTTTAAGGGCTAGTGAGGTTTTCCCATTAACATTAGCCTTGAAGGAAGCGATATAAAGATTGTGACTTTTCATCCTGCCAATCTGTTTACATGGAAGTCACATTAGTCTTTCACTCATGATGGCTACACCTATCATGACTGAAAGGTAAAATTCTTATTTGAATTATGCCCAAGTAAATTAGAGCACCAGATTTTTAAAAACTACAAACCACACATGTAGATCTCAGAATGCTAAGAAATCATTGCCCTTTAATAAAAAAGTGTATTTAATAAATTAGTAAGCAGTTTACAAATGACCTGTTGGAACCTATGAAAAAGGAAGTTTGGCAGCCTTTTCTTAGTGACCGACTCCACTCTGGGTTTCGTCAACACAGTGCAACAGAACACTCATGAAGATGCTGCCCGCATCGAGGTAACATTTATATAAAGTAGTAGGGTGCTATAATGCCGAAGCGATGATGCACCTCTTGAGATGAAATCGGAAATCATTTCTAGGAAGAGAGATTTGACCTCACACTGAAAAGATGAGAAGACGTCTGAGGTCCAAAGAGCTAGCTGTGGGAATTCTAAGAACAAAAAACAGTCAGTGCAGGAACTTTGAGCCAGGAATGTTTTTGGCCTGCTGGGGATCAAAAGGAAATGTGGCACTGTGGTAGCAGAGGCATGCAGGGGTCAGAGGGCAGAGGTGAAAGTGGAGCTCATACAGAGTCATGTACAAAGCAGAGTGACCTGTGGATTGTATTTTAGAAGACCCAGAGATGTCCTTGAATTAATTTGAGCAAGCTTTAACATTTATATGTGTATAAATGATATTTCTAACCTCTTTCACACTGCCTGAGAGAGAAGTATGGACTTAGTGAAGATTTAGGTATGCAGATATAGATACAGATATAGATACAGATGATAAACAGGTATAGACTTTATGTGATTCAATCTCTCTTCCTATTATCAATATTAGACACTGGGAAATTGGAAAGCATGATTTATATACAAATCAATCTAACTAGAGATAGCCAGAGCTGCATCTATCACCTATATATATGAAGTCTGTAAGAAAAGGCAGCCATAAGGGCTCCATCTTATTACTTTAAACACTTGGAGCCTCAGCAAAGGGAAATGATAGGAAGAGACCAGGGAAGGGTGTTAGGGATTTCTGGATGCTTTCATGATCCCTTTGTCAGGGCGGAGGCTGTGGAGTCACTTTCTCCACTGTTTGAGCCTAATTCGTCTTCTCTTCTTTCAGATCACTCACCTTCATTGTACAATTCACATTGCTTCCACTGCACAGTTGTCAGGCCCACCCAAATAAACGCTATTTTCACTCAGGAACATAGCTTTGACCATGGAATACATCATGTTCTCTGAAGACTGAAAGGGAAGCATCTGCCTACTTCCACTCACTGCTCTCGGTGCTTGGGTGCCCTGTCTGTCTCTGCGCTTGCTTCTCAGTGAGATGAGCTGTGTCCACGCTGACAGCCCTCTCAGGTAAGGAGGGGGAAGGGCAGAGTTAGCTTTCGATGTTGGCATGTTTCTAGAAACAGAAAACAAAATAGCTTAGCAGCCAGACAAATATCGCCTTTGG
Source organism: Cavia porcellus (assembly GCF_034190915.1). Lineage (NCBI taxonomy): Eukaryota > Metazoa > Chordata > Mammalia > Rodentia > Caviidae > Cavia > Cavia porcellus. The sequence goes on along the minus strand of NW_026947487.1, from coordinate 38,331,727 downwards.
ATTGCAAACAGAGAGCCAGAGCAAAAGCCCTGCAAACAAAAGTGAAATTTCTCTAAGCAAGTTGGGACTAAAATCTTCAATGTGGTTGGGTATATTTCCGTAACATTTTCATTCCAAGAATAATTACATTCTAAGATTGTAAGTAGAGTGATTAAATATCCAAGAGCAAAAAGCTAATCAAAGCTTTATTTCCACCTTTTACAAATCACTTTAATTAAATTTTAAGATATACATTAAACATATATATTTAGATAGTAACTACTTTTGGACACAGAAAAATCTTCAATTTTCTTCATAATCCTGCATAAAGAGTAATATATGCCTTTAAAATAAAATACAATCTCCCGAATGCAATCTTTGGAAGTATCAGACACTATTAGTAAAAGAACTTACAAAGTTAATATTTTAGTCCATAATTGTGAAACTATCTTTCATTTGATACTTGGAACTTCCATGACAACATGTCATACAGTATACCATTAAGTCAATGGGATACATCTCTTTATCCCAATAAAGTTCACACATAGAAAAATAAAATTTGAAGGTATTATTAGTAAAAAGGAAATCTAATTTGGTTCTAACTAATTCTCCATTATGTTTCTCTAGGTTGTTTTAGCTTTGGCCCACAGTCTTTCAACCAGTGCCTGAGTGGCTCAGAGAGTCCCTGCCTCAAATCTGCACACAGGCTTTGCAGTGCCCCTCAGGTCCCATAGATTCACCTTCAACCTGGCTTACACTTCTGGCCACATTCACAGCACCCTGCTGAGAGCAGGCACACAGTGTGTGTAAAGTAATCATGAGTAAGAGAATGAGTGAGTCGATGAAAACTTGGGATACAGTCAAGAGTATACTGTAACTTTAAATACTTAAAGTTCCAAATCATGATTTTCATTAAATACATTAATAAATACATCTTATTAAATACATTCATAATTTATTTTAAGCAAAGAATAATAATAAGCAATTGGTTACACAGAGAGGACTCAGGGAAACTTACTTAGTCTGAGATTTTGAATTTGATCCGATGCCCTACTACTCAGCTTTAGTGCATGGTTCTAAGTTGGTTATTTATCCTTCTGCTGTTCTTTTCTTTGCCATGGTCACAATATAGGCGCACTGTAGTGACAGTATGAAGCTGTAAGTCCAAATATAGAGTAGTAGTACAAGAAATAGACTTGGTCTAAACAAGTTGGGGTTGAACCCTAGATTCAAGTACTTGGTAAGCACAGGGACAATTTAATGTCAGATGTTTTGGGGAATTGTTCTAGTAAGGTATTAAATGTTATGATCCAATGGCCTGAGAAAAACAATGTAAAGGAGGAAATTGGGGGGGGGGTGCTTATGTTTTCAAAGGGTGCAGTCTATAGTTTATATTTTGGCTCATAGTTTCGGAGGATGCACTCTACAGTTGGATTTATTTTGACTCATGGTTTGAGAGGAGAAAATCCATAGTTGGCTGATTCTACTGCTATGGGATGAAGGTGAGGCATAAAATCATGGCAGAAAGGTCTTGCAAAGGAAACCTGCTGCCTCCTGGAAGACAGGAAGCAGAAAGAATTGTGCAGGTGGGAAGCTTCTTTCTAGTTTTGTTTCAGCCAGGAACAAAGAGGACTAGAGGATGCTCCCACACCCAGAGAAGGTCCTCCTACTCAGTTTTCCACAAGTGAATAATACCTGGAAATTCAGCTGTAAACACACCAGGAGGATGCCTGACTACTTTCCTATGCATTTCTCTATCCAGTCAGAATGACTACAAAGATTAACCCTGGGCTTATCGTTATTTTTTGTCTTATGTGAATCCCTTTTAATATCCAGGATTTTCTTCTATTCCTTTTTAGAAAAGTTGAAGGAATCATGGATGTCATTCTCTTAGGGTTCCCGCAGGTACCTGTCTATACCTTAGAGATACTTAATTTCTGCCAAGAATTCCAAGTTTTTCTATTCATTATCTATATTTTTTGTCCAAAGGATACCTTAAAGTTGTTAAGTTCATTTAAAATTTAGTTTTAAGGGGATTCGCAGGCTATTCTTAATGGCCAGTAAATAATTAGGGCTAGAACTTTGAGCTCCTAAATTCCAAGAAACTGGGAAATCATTAACTGTTAGCAAATACTATTTCTGTATGACACTTCTTCTCTGTTTGTTGTCCATGTTACAAGCTCTGTCTTTCTATTCGTGTAATACATTCATTTGGAAAAATTTTGTGATAATGTATTTGAAACAAGTTCTTTTGGAAACACCAGTTTTCCATCTCCCTAGCAGTTTCAGGCTTCACTTCTTAGGAAGTGAAGGTTTCTTTGAGAATATTGTTCATTTTTAACTCTTCCCTTTGTAATTCCAGGATGATGAATTCATCATACATAGGATTCCCCCATGTGTTCTATCTCAATTTTTCTACAATTCTATAATTTGATTTCTCCCACATTCCTGGTGACTGATTTCCTCAACTTCCCTTGTATATCTCCTACAAACTTTACAGAACATTTATTTTTGTCTGTTTGTTGTAATATAGCTTCTATCTCTGACTTTTATTTTTTTATATTAGATTCTGTACATGTATGGTCTATTCACTTTTTGGAACTGTGAAGATTTTTCTGTCTGAATTTATTCCATGTTCTCAGGCCATACTTAAGTTAGTATTCTTTATCCATTATTTTGTAAGATAGATAAGTAAAGCAAATTCTTATTCTTTTTAGTTATTGCTTATTCAAGAAGTATAGCCTAGAAGCAGCTAACAGTGGAAAAGCTCAAACAACAATTCCATTAGAATTTCAGTGCCTAGAACATTGGCCTACTAAGTAGTAAGTACACATGGGCCTCCAAGATAAAGAAACATTACAATATAATTTGATATTAAGCTCTGTCTATAGATTTTTATTCTTGTGCTTAATTCTTATCTGTATTTTTAATTCCTTCTTTCCTAAAATATCCTTAAGGCAATACAAACCACATATGTGTAGCAGAGATCTTTGCTAATGCTTCTCTGATTTAGAACATTTCTACAGTTACTATAAAATAACCTTATTTTTTCCTGTTATTTAATTTGTTTTAGGATTGTAACTATTCCTTTTTTTAATGAAAAAAACACTTTAAAGTGATTATATATATTTATATATACATATATATATGTATATATATATATATATATATATACACACACACACATATATTCTTTGAACTGTTGTTGGTTATTTTGTAGCAGAAGAGAAATTATTTTCTATTTTTGAGCAGAAATCCTCTTTTGTGTGTGTGTGTGTCTTTTTTGAGACAGGGTCTCACTATGCATTTCAGGCTGGCCTTGAGCTCACTTTGTAGCCCAGGCTGGTCTCAAACTTGCAAAATCCTCCCACCTCAGCCTCCTCAGTACTGAGATTACAGGCATGAGCCACCAAGCCTGGCAGAAATCCTCTTTTTCAACAAAATTAGTTTCATGTAGGATTTGAGTTATAATAGTCTTTTTGACGGTCATGTCTACTACTTATACGGGCTTGAACATTTTTCTTAATATATCTATGTACCTATTACTAATATCTTCTTGAATAATATATTTTATACTTCCATAAATTGTAAGTGATAATTAATTTGAAAATAGTGTCTCTTAACTCATTCACCTCTCACGGCTTCCACCTCTGAACACGGTTGCATGAGGGACCCTCAATACATGGTTCTTTGGTTCATATTAAATCCATAATAGGGATCAGGGCACTTCTAATTCAAAGGATTATTTTAAAGTTTGTATTAAATAATGACTATAACCCCAATTAATGAAACACAAATTATATCATGCCTGACTTTATTATTTTCACTTTTTTATGTATATTTTCTATATTAGAGCTTTTATTTTTAGTTTTAGGTACTTCATAATACTAAATTTAAAAAACAACAACACATTCTATGTCTGACTCTAACTAATAGATCAGAAATATTTTATTTTAATAAAAAATACTTAGAACTTAATGTCAAATGTTGTTGAAATGTTATTTTGACAATCCTTGAAGTCTTACTGATTTAATTGCCTGCTTTTTCTTTCTTTTTTTAAAATTTGCTTTGTACTTGGGATTGAACTTATGGCCATGCACTAGCAAGGTAGGCACTTATGCCACTAAGCTAACTCCCCAGCAGCTGATTTTTTTCTTATGTCTAATTTTTATTCTTGTTTTCATTTCATGCTTTCCTAAATTGTCAGTGCAATACAAATTCCATATATCTATATGAGAGATCTTTGCTAATGGTTCTCTGATATAAGGCTTAGAATTTTTCAAATGATAATTACCATAAAATAGCCTTATTTTTTCCTGATAATAGAATTTTGAATCTATGCCCCTTTTAGCTATTCTATTATGACCCTAAAAATTACTTTCTTGCTTGCTCTACCTCAGATGATGGGGAAATGAATTCTAATACCACATTGTTGAAAAAGAGCATTAGAAATGAGATCTGGCAGCAAAGCTAATAAAATAGGTCATAGTAGCCTAATGTATGCCCTCTGCTAATCCCTCTTACATTTGAAATTTACTTTTTCTATTCTGTTGTTTCATGCATTTGAGCATACCTGCAGGCTGCCACATGTGCAAATGATTTTGAAATTCACAGGACACTTATCCAGCAATAACCATTGTGCAATTTCTAAATAAGGATGTTATTTTTCAGTGAAAAAAATTGTGAAAGTGTTGTAAGTCATATTTGAGGTACTGAAAGAATTCTGAAATCATAATCATGGCACTTTATCGTTTTATTATTTCCTGACTCCTTTTAATTTTCTTAGAGATTTAGGAGACATGTTTTAATCTTTCTTTGTTTTTTTCTTCAAATAATGGGTTGCAATGGCTAGCCCACAGCCTTGGTATTAGGATTAAGTACATTTATAATAGAGGAACACACACACACACACACGCACACACACACACACACACACACACACACACACCTTATCATAAAGGTCTGGGCCTCATAATATTTGCACTGCCTTGACAGGAGACACCTGAGTCTGGCTCCAGTTTCAGACAAAAATATTCATGATTTCCACCTCAGTCACTCATGGTACACCATTTTCGTCAAAAAAAGATTTTTAACTCTCTGAGCATTAGTTTTATTGTTTTTTTGCTTTACATATAGTACGATCACAATATTTTATAGGGGTGTTAAGAGTAAATTGATATCAAGAATGGTATTTAGATGGGTTTAAAAAATCATAACATCCTGTATCTAAACATAGGACACAAAGATCAGGAAATAGATTAGCATCTTGTATGTTACATATTTTCAGACCCGATTAAGTGTCGATATGAAAAATCACTATGTGAACCTACAAGTATTTAAATTAATTTCCACTTACAATCTACTCATTTTTAGTAGATCTTCTAAATATGAATTTAATTTGAAGTACTGACATCTTAACATAAAGTCATAAGTATCGATGTGCTTCATATGTCTTTCATTGGCTAAAATACTTATTATTAGGTTATACATAAAATACGCCCTTTATTACAACATGAAACAATATGAATTCATTAAGTGGGTTCTATTATGATGATCCCCAAACAGCTATTCATATTCCTGCCAAATCCTGACCTGCAGGTAAAGAGATGACTTCACCAGGCATGTTACAGAAAGAGCTGTAAGGGTCACAGCAAAGGCACACACTAGCAACTTTCTGAGTATATAACAAACACTGCCTACAGATTATATTTAGAATGTACTGTAAATATTCAAAAACATTCACTGTTTTATCATAAAATGACAATTAACTGTATGTCCTCCTTCTTTTCTTTTTCTTCTTTCCATTTATTCACTTAACACAACTGTATTAAGTTTTTGTTGCATTCTGCCATAGGTCAGGCACTGACCTCACCACTATTCTGGAGATTGAAGAGTACTAAGTTCTCTTCTTCTAAAGATTCATATAGATTAGTAGGAAATACCTAAGTGAAAACACAGTAATGCATTGTTACTGTTGGCTATGGGTAAATGTCCCTTCCAAAACCCACACTAATGCTTAATTCCCACTGTGAGAGTTCTGGGATGCGGGAGCTTTGGAAGACGATTACATCATGAGGGTTCCACCTCTATGGTTAATGCCTTTTCTTGGAACTACTTTCCTTATTAAAAAAAAAAAAGATGAGTTTGGCACTGTTCCTTCTTAGTCTCAGTGTCACATATGCTGGCTTGCCCTCTGGTGCTATAGTACAGCAAGAAGGCCCTCACCAGATTTAGTCCCTGGATCTTCAACTTCTTGGCCTCTCAAACTATGAGAAATAAATAGATTTTCCTTATGAATTAGCCAGTCTGTGGTATTGTGTTACCACAGCAGCAAATGGACTAATAATAATTAAAAAAACAACAACAACAACAACAAAAAAAAAAAAAAACCACTGTATAGTGTCTCCCTGGCAAAACGAAGGTTGGTAAGGGGCTTGCAAGAGAGAATGTAGAGGCTGTTAATGTCCTGCAATTGCAGAAGCTTCAGAAGAAACAAGGCCTTTTGGGCAGAGCTAAGTGATATTGGCACCTTTGACTCTCCTTAAAGAACAGTGCCAGCTCCTTAAAATATGAAGGATTTAGCTGCTAGACTGGCTTATTTACAATGGTAATAAAATGGTTAAAAATGTTTACATTTCAGATTTTAAGTACGATTACTTTCAAGAGGTATTATATTATGTTGATCAAATTCAGATTTAAAAAAAGAGAACCTCCCATAGATCATCCATTGTAGGAATCTGTTCCGTGTGGATGTACCTTCACTTTTAGTTGTACATGCGTGATAAACACCGAGTATTGGTTTCATGATACTGTAGCTAGTGAGTTTAGGAATTTGCATTGTTCAGTAACATAGGTATGACTAGGCTTCTTTGATCCCACTTTGAATTATAAACCAGTGAATTTTTCTTATAAACATAGGTATCAATTTATCACTGTGAAAGTTTTCTATCTTAACAGAAAAGGATATATTTTGCTTGATACAGAAACATGTACATAGAAACTGAATAAATAGCATTTTTCAAACTTCTACATAAGTATAATATTCAATATGCTTTTAATAAACTCAATAAATTTTCATGATTATGGTGTCAGATAAACATTTAAAATATTAGAAAAAGTAATAATGGAAAATATGTGGTTTTGTCATGCAAATATAATGTTTGTAGACTTATTATAAATTTAATTCTATATTTAAGTAATCTGAAATCCCATTCCTGGACATAGAAGTAAAATTAATCTATAATGAAAGCTTTTTTATTATTCCCTAGCCAAGTAAAATTAATGAACGCTGTTTTTTTCCCATAGATATCTAATTCTATAATAAGCAAATCCTTCCACTAAACATTACTTTTTTCTACACATTCCAAATTAAAAATAAACTGAACGCATATTGCTGAATTTTTATTATTTTAAGATAATTAAGAAAAGGAACAACTGCTGTTATAATGCAGTTATCCCTACTAAATCCAGTTCATGAAATGTTGAACAATTCCTTGAAACAGTGGGCTCCATATACATTTATCATTTTTTAATTAATAAACTTTACCTTTTTAGAATGCTATAGGTTCCCAGCAAAACTGAGCAAAAAGTACAGAGAATATGCGTTTACCCTCTAGCCCTACCCACACAATTTCACACACGAGAGTGATTTAGTTTTCCAATAAGTGCACTTAAATTGATATTATTAGCATCTGAAGTCTATAGTTCACGTTAGGGTTCACTCTTGATATTGAAAATTCTGAGTTTTATCCAATGTATAAGAGCATGTATCAAAAATTGTAATATTATATAGTATTACCACCCTAAAGATTATCTATGGTTTACCTACTCATCCTTCCATCAAAACCTTTACAACTCATGTCTTTACTGTCATCATAATTTTGCCTTTTGGAATGTCATTTAGTTGGCATTATACAATATTTCAGCTTCTTTCTCTTAGTAATATACATTCCTGTATACTTTATTAAGGGCTGATTGCTCATTTCTTTTTAGTATGAAACAATATTCTATTACTTGGATGTAAGGTGCATTTATCCATTCACTTAACAAAGGGCAACTTTGATGCTTCCAAGTGTGATAAGTGAGAATAAAGTTGCCATCCATATCCATATGTTATTTTTATGAATATTAGTTTTCAATTCAATTGAGTAGCACAATTACTGGAAAATATGAAAAGAGTATGTTTAGCTTTGGTGGAAACTTTAAACATTCTTCCAATGTGACTGGACCACTTCACAGTCCCGTAAGCAAAGATTAGGAGCTCTTGTTGCTATGCATCCTTTCCTGCCTTTGGTATCATCACTGCTTTGGCCTTTGTTACAGGTATTCATGGTATCTCCACGCTATTTCAACTTTCAGTTCCCTAACAAGATAGAATGCTGAACCCCTTTGCATAATCCAACAAGCCATCTGTTTATTTTACTGATAAGCTTTCTGTCCCTCAGTTTTTGCCTCATGTATTTTGATGTTCTGTCTTTAAGCATATAGACAGGAAGGTGATACGACTTCTTGGAGGGTTGACCCCTTTATCATCATGTAATTCCACTTTTTATTCTTGGGAGTTTTTAATTTTCCTTGCTCTGAAGCCTCCTCTACCTGAGAGTAAGTAGTATAACTACTCAATTCTGTGTGTGTGTGTGTGTGTGTGTGTGTGTGTGTGTGTGCATGTGTGTGTGTTACTCAGGGATGGTAGCCAAGGCTACCATCTACACTAAGGCTATCTCCTCAGACTTTTGTAAAAATTATATTCATTCTCCAATGGTCTCTGTATAGAAACAAATGCATAATCTATATAATTTTCTTTCTCACTGAAAGAGATGGTATTTTACCATATTTTACAAGGGAAACCCACTGGCAACAAATTCTAGTTGTCTAAGAAAGTCTGCTTCTCCTTTGCCCTGGAAGGATAATTTCACAGGTTATAGAATTCTCCATTGGTAGTTTTTGTTTCTTCTCTCTCCCCACTTTAAATATTTTACTGCCCCCTCTTTTTTTTTAGCATGGCTTCTAGGGAGAAGTCAAATACAATTTTTATTTTTGATCCTTTATAAGGTATTTTCTTCCTGTTGCTTCCTTCCATATTTTTTCTTTGTATTTAAGTTTCTGAAGTCGCATGTGATATGCCTTGTTGTAGATGTATCGCTTCTTCTGGCCATGTGTCCTGTGTGATGCTCTGCGAGCTTCCCAGAGCTTTCCACATCTGTGATTTGGTGTCTTAAGAAACTATTATTATTGCCTCAGTGATTACTTCTGTTCTTTCTCATTTTTCTTCTGGAATTATTCTGGGTTAATATCACACCTCTTGTCATTATTCCACATTGCTTCTGTATTTTGTTCACTTTCTTTTACCTTTTTACATTTTTGAAGTAAACATCTCTCGCTTTCCCTACATCCACTCAACTAACAAGCCCATCCAAAGGCCTTGTCAATGTCTGTGACTCATTTGATCCTTAGTGTTTATTTTTGGTGCTCTTTTAAGAATTTCCATCTACCTGCTTACATTAGCCATCTGTTCTTGTATATTGTCAAATTTATCCATTAAAATCCTTGTTATATTAACTTCTTAGAAAAAAACACCATAACCTGGTACTTTCAATCTTTCTGCCATGTCTGACTCTGGTTCCAACACTTGCTCAATCTCCTTAAGCTGTCCTTTACCATGTTTTGTTACTTTTTGGTGGAAGGGCTGATGTGTGGGGGGTACCCAGGCCTTTAGGGATGTACACAGGGGAAGCGCTCTGTGGTCCTTTGATTAGCTTCAGTCTTTCAGTGCCCGGATTGTGCACTCTACCAGTCTCTCAGCTTTTAACCTCTATAAGGAGTGTGGCATTTTGGCCAGAGCTGGCAAGAGCTGGAATTTCCTTTCCTCCCAGGTGGTGAGGCTCTGATAAAACCCAGGTGTCTGCCGGAGGACAGGCTTTGTCAAAGGGGAACAGAGCACTGGCAAATCCCCAGTAGTTCCTCTCTTCCTCTCTCTGCTGAATGCATGAAGGGATTTTTCTCTGCTGGTCAGTGTGAGACCCTTGTATGGCTCCTGAGCTGACACTCAAAGAAGGATGAGAAGACTGCAGGACATTTGGGCCTCCAGCAAATCAACACGCACAACTCCCATTTCTCTTTACCGCATCTCAGCTCTGATGCTCCGGAGGATTCAGCTCGTGACTTTCTGCTCTAGTAAGTGATGATTCTCCATATCCATCTGTCGCTTTTCTTCTGTCCAGTTTTTAGGGCATTCTGACAATCCAAGAAGGCCTGTCGACCTTTCAGTTTATTCAACTTTGTAATTTGTCATTAAAAAATGGCAAAATATAGGCTCTTTAGATGTTGAACTAGAAACCAGAAGCTCACTGCATGCTTCCAACAAATACTACATTTTACTCCACTTTCAAAAGAAAAAAAAAGTTAACTCTATGGGTGCCTTTTTATTTGTTACATAAATTAAAACATTTATAAACAAATGTTTATTATCCAGTACAAACGCAGTCTATTTTCTTTAATCCATGAGTCCTGTGTGCCTTTGTATCTTGTTTTCTTGCATTTTGCTTTTATTTTATATCACTGTTTATTATCAAGAGGTCAGTTAAAATGAATTCAACACCTTAGTGTGAAAATCAAGGGCACAAAATACATGCATAAAATAAAGGCTTCCTCACTTTTCCCCATCAGGTATCATTTTTGTCTCTTCTCCCAACAGTGAATTAATACAGGGTTTGTTCAAAGTTATGCTTTTACTAAAGTGGCTTTCTCCTATTGAAGTTCCTTAAAAACAATCAATTCAAAGCCTCTTTTAGCTATCAATATGTCCTTACATGATCTCTTTTCTTTCCTCTTGTCATCTGCAAGTGATACATTCAGCACCACAGAGAAGACTGTCTAAATGATCCCGGGAACGAGAACAGAGTCAGCTTGTTGACGGTACCTGCTCACTAGTGATTTTGAAGAGCTCTGTGCGTTCAAAGAGATTCACCAGCAACGATGATTGATGAGTCTACCTTCACGAGACTGAAGTGGGGAAGAAGAGAAACATCGCGCCGAAGTAGCTACTGTCATATCACAATATGAATGAATGGGTTCAACAGCAAAACTAGTTTCCCTAGTGGGACTTGTGTCATAAAGAAATCAAGCAAATAAAAAGTAAGGCACAGAACTTGTGGTTGGAAGGAGGAAAAAATTCTTAAGAGGAGTAAAGAAAACTTCATTTCGCATTTAGTCATAAGTGCCTTTACATGAGTAATTAAGTCAATATATTGTACTGAACAACGATGATGGAAATTAATAGATTCTAAGTGAAGCATTATCCTTCCATTCTCAACAGCTGTTTCATTTTTACTTAGTGTGCACATCTTTCCCCAAAATTACAAAAGTAAAATTATCCTTTAGGAAATTAATCACACGTGTCTCATTATTTCAAATAAAATATTCGAAAACTCAGTTTCTAGATGAGAATCCTTTTCCCAGCACCGCCTTAAGTATCATCAGTGAGGAATGCAGTGCCATCTTCTGGTAGATCTGGGGATCGCTTTTAATTGTTCAGAGAAATACCTGGAATTCTGGAATCCAGTTGTGAAAAATACAGAAAGGCAAATAAAGAGTATTCTTAAGCATTTACTTCATTCATGTGTATAAAGTATTCAAATCTAGCCCATTGGGAACATGGCTTGATATAAAGTTCACAAAATATCTATGAGTTTCCCTTCAATAGGGAGCAAGGACTATGTCAAACTCAAAACACCTTGGCAATTCATATGTTAAAAGGCAACAAGTGAACACTTTGTTTTAAAAAATTATTGGCAAAGCAATAATTGCTTTCAAGACCCACCAAACATTAAAAGCCAGTGCATTATATTTTAAAATGCATGTGTTAATTTCTCTTGGAGGCTGATTTATGTATGGAAATACAGATTACTTGGAGGCTTTTCATACATACGGAGTAAACAATTTCAGAAGCACAGTTTTACATGATACATGCATATGATTTTTATATGGAAGTCTACTTGCATATGAGTGCCTTTATTTAATCCTTATAACAGCAAATGGAACAGTTTGTTACAGAAGAGGGAACTGATGTTAAAAGTATACAAATCACCAATTTAAATGATATCGTGACTGGTGGTGAGTCAGGATTCTAACGCAGGATTTCAATTTCAATTTGTGAAGGTTTTCAAAAGGAAACATTTTCACTCAATTCACTGATTATCTGAAATCTTTTTTTTTGTATGAGACTATATATTTCTCTTATATTTTTCTAAGCACTGGTTACTTTTAATGCCAACTTTTCAATTAACTTCCAGTTAGTATAGTGTACTTGATTTCAGAAATTTATAATTCCATGTAAAATCTTACTCATCATATGCATTATATACACACTATATATATGCATATATGTCTGCTATTAAACATTTAAGTGGAAGGCAGGTAAGTTAAATTTTCCCATGAAGTTTAAGATTTATCCTGCAGCTACAGGATATAAGGTATCTCACATCAATAAAAAAAAATTTTAAGTCTTCAAATTCTCTTGAACCTTTTTCTTATTTCACTGTTGAGATACCAAAAAACAAAAACATATATTTTAGAGATCTATATTTACATTTTTATTTAAATTAGTGAATAATGTATAATATTCATAAAAATTCAGAAGATAACCTCTGTCACACGCTTTAAAAGCCCAATTTTCTGGCTGTCTTCTTTTCAGAAGCAACACTGTTAGGAATTGAGATCTGAATTAGAACATCCTTTGAGGCAGGCCCCTACCTTGCATTAAATCTTTCATAGTATCTGATTATGCAGCTTCCATTTAACCTTAAGTTAATATTTCATTACTGTTCAAAGCTCTGTTATCACATTTTGCTCTGAATATTTCTTACTAATTGAATCACTGAATACTACCAGCATTCAGTATTTGTCTATACTTTGATCTGAAGAATATCAATTTGGAAAATAAAAATTATGGTATATTCATTTTATTTATTCTTTTTCATAGTTCATTAAAATTTAATAATAATTTCATATTATTGAAGTATTAGGTCTAAATGGTAATATATCAGCACATTTTAACCTGGTTTCAGCACATTTATAAAGCTGACTGACAATGACATAAAATAATTTTTAAACTATGAAATGCTTTGTTACTTTTCTTTCTAACTGGAATTAAACTGAGGTCATGGAATCCAAATCATCAGATCATTTGCCTGTTTTATGAACACTATCATTTCTAAAGAGTCCTACTCTATAAGGTTGAAAAATTAATGCATTTGTTATTATTAGAGTGAATAATGTCACTTTATGAAAATGCTATAAAATATTCTTTTGTCAAGAGTAACAACCAGTTTTTTCTTTCTTTGGAGAACTGTGACATCAGCTCCAGTGCTTTACAAAGTCATAACAACAAGTTTTACTGAGTATAAGAGAATTCAATTTAGTATTGAGTTAGAGATTAGGTTCACGACAGATATTCCTGTATTACTGTGGAAATCAAAATTATCATGAAGTCACTTTAACACGTTACCAACCTAAGTGGAAAGTGACGATGAGGATGAGACTTGCTCTTGTTAAAGGACTGAATTTTGATGGAAAGTCAGAAGCTAAATCCCTCAGTTTCAGGAAGAAATGTGATGTGGAAAATCAAAACTGGCCAAAAGCTAAGACAACTACCTTTGTGAAGATGTCTTAGAAAAATCTATCCAATGACATGTATAGAAATACAAAAGATTTTGGTAATATTGGGAGTCCAGACAAAATACATTTTTTCCTCTGAGGTTTGGAAGGAGCTTAATTCTTCAACAAGTACAGTTTGATAATCAAATTTGTAGCCTGTGCATTATACAAAAAAAAAGATATGCTAACATAATGATTTAGAGGGTCTCTTTTAGAGGCCTTCTCAAAGATAAAGCCTAAACAAAAATGAGTTTGTAATAAAGATAATATATCATGTAAAAAAGGCAACACATAAAATAAAACAAAAATTTCAGATAATAGAATGATATTGTAATATTATATAAAATATTTGAAATAACATTGAATATTTACAAATTTTTTCCAAAATATAATAAAATTTAAATAAAAAGTATCAATGGTTAATGAAAAGCATCATGTTAGATAGGGTTGAAGAGATAGTGGTTTGTATGAGAAATTATACCAAATGTGTCTTGCTATCAAGAGATGAGATATTGTCAAAATCTCTAAATGTAGATGAGATTTAAGGAAAAAATCTCTGCAACATATGCACTTAAAATTTATGAAGAACATCAAAAAAACTAATAAAAATCACAAAATTATACCTAAGAAAATGAGGAAATACAAGATACTAATGGTTGGAAGAACTAATATAAATATTATATCAATTCTCAAACCATAAATTCACTGAAATACTAGAATTCTGATAGTGTTTACACAGATATTGAACTTATAGCTCAAACATAAGTAAGCCAAATTTGATAACAATATTTTTCAAGGTCAATTTTTCTGAAACATTAATGTAATTCAATTAGTCACTCTTATTACAATATAAATGTTTAATAATGACTTTCCCTGGATGAAATGATCAATAAGTTTAACTAATTTAAAATAAAACTGTACCTCTAGAAAGCATATTGAATTTTGGAGGGCAAACAGATATGCTATTGAATGAGACTAAAAATTTTGAAACCAAGTAATACACAAAGGAATAGTATTGATAATATTCACAGACGTATAAAAGAATAGAAAAGAATGAAAAATGTAAAGAAACAACTAACAGTGTTCAAGCTAGAAATATACTTACCAGAAGAGGCCCAACTCTACATATTTCAAAAAGGATATAAATGAAACAAAAATGAAATATCATAAGTCCATTTTAATAAAGTCTGGTAACAGTTCTAATATCAAATGATATCAGATATGCAAAGATTTACTTCTGGTAGAAATGTGAATCAAAATGAGCTGTCTGATAGGTAACTAGGAACGTCATAAACAAAATGCTACTGTCAACACTCTTAAGCTTATTATGATACAAACGGAAAAAAGAGGAGCATGCTTAAGGAAGTTGATTGAGTGTTTTACACAAAGGCGAATACAGGGGGAAACCCCAAAGTAAGGAAAAATTTGGTTTGTTTGAACATTGTCATACCAGAGAAGCTAAAATCCTACATGGATGGACATCGATAAACACAGTGTCAGTGTGGCACATGATCAACAGTGATAACAGTTCACAAAAATTTTGAAACAAGAGAAGGTTTGTGTGAGTATCATGGTGCACATATTTTGAGTGGCACAAAACCCACTGATATTTGGTGTGGATGAATGACAATCCAGGTTTGAGGCTCCTTCTGTGAAAATGAGGTGAGGTGAGAAGCAGGGTGGGAGGTGCACACGCTGCCTTCCCATCTCAGTACCACACAGAGATAAAGCCACACGGGAAGAATGAAAGATGCTAAGATCTGTGAGCATGAGTCCTAGTGTCAAACTGGTTTTGCACTTTTGTGTTTGAAAAAGTTTCAAGCTTAAATGTTGAATACATAAACAGGGTGTAAAGAAAACTTTTTCATTTATAGGGAAGTAGGTGTCACCTAGGGAAAGTCAAGAATAAGTCCCAATTTTGTAAAATGATGAAGGATTTGATAAACTAGAATCTAGCCCAGGAAAAATGATTCAAGCAGTTAGGAAAAATATAATTCTGTCTTTAGACTCGGGCGTTTTTGATTTGCAACTTTCAAGTTACTGATAAAAAGCAGCCACTTCCGTTCCATATGTCAATTATAGAATGTTAAGTTTTTTGAACTATGTTTCATGGAACCCAGTGTTCTCGGGGCTCAGGCTTCCCCTAATTGTTTGGGTTAGATTTGATTTTAAATTATTTATCTTCTGATGTAATGATAGATCCTATATTGCTTTTGTTGCTAGAGCCTCTATAAACCAAAGTAGGGGTATCAAGTAATCACATGGTTCATAAGGGGCTTAATCTCTTCCCACACAATGAAATGAGTGACTTTAAATCTCATTTAGCATTATAAGAAATGAGAGAGGCTACAGGATGGAAGGTGAGGGGTGAGTTGCTGTCTGTGCCTTTCACAAGAATAGATGAAGAAAGAGGAATCCTTTGAGCTCACAGGAAGCCCAAAGGTGATAGCAGATTCCATTTGTAGAGCAGAAGCTTGAGGGAATTAGGTGCTAGTATTGTGCTGATTCCCAAAAAGCCTAAAAGACAAGTGACACTGTCAATCAGAGATGTAAGGTGAAGCACTACACACTTCAATCACTAGAGCAGTCAAAGTTTTAAAGCATGAATTAGTGTAAATTATATTTTACTCTGATTATCATTTACTCTGAAATATTATCATTTCAATAGCCAATGATTAAGGAGGTAATTAATTTTTAAAAATGGAGTTTATACAATCAAATGTGAATTTTCCCTGGTAGAAAAATCTCGGACTAGGCACACTCAAGTGCCTAATACTAGTGGCTCTCTCTAGGACAACATGAGGCCGTGGTATATAACATGGGATGGTTTAGTCTTCCTGGAGAGGAATAATCAGCAAACCATAAACTGCTTCCCACATTGAGAGCCAAAATGTGGGCTTCTACTCTTACATGTGAACCCTCCAGAAAGGAGAGGGTTTTGGGCCCTAAAACGGATTCTATGCAAAAGGACTGGGAGGAGGAAAGTTTCTTATGTGAATCCAAGATGGCCATATGTAGCCTAGAAAGTATTGTTTTGCTCAAGAGAAATAGAAATTTCCAGGGGGACAAGGGTTTCCTCTGCAATGGGATTTTTGTCTTGCCATCTACGGACAGTGGGTAGCCCATATCTTCTCTAGTTCCTATTCCAGCATCAGGAGGAGCAGGGCTATGTGTCAAAAGAGTGAAAGAAAAGGTAGACAGAACCAGGAGAACCAAACATAGCTGTCCCCCACTTTTACTGGATCAGCTCATACAGAGAGGAAGAATCTTATGTGTGCTAAGAGTTGATTTTTTATTGTCACAGTTGCTGAGAATTCTTGTTTATAAAGCTGAACTAGGATTTTCATGTAAAAATAAAATAGTAATTGTATATTTTCCAAATGTGTGGAAAGGCTGTGTGCATGAACACGTACAGGACATGAGTTTATAGGGAGTGGTGAGGAATGGTAAAGTTACTACCTGCTTGTTTTTTCCACCATATTTAATAGGCACATTTTACCTATTTTAAAACTGGAATAAAGACCAAGTATGCAGGAGTATATATCATAAAGCAAACAATACAATGGAGATGCACTAACCACCCCCAAAAATACACACTATAAGTGAAAGTATAGATTCTTCCGCCACTTTTGTTTCAGTGAAGAAGATTCTACAGTGATATAGGCAAGTCTGACAATGCTTACTGTCTCTATTACCCAAGTGGGTCATAATTTTCCTAACATCATGAAACTCCCCCCAAATAAGGTTGTTTTATGAATAAAATTTTGTTACATGGAATTTTGGTGTTATTCCTAATTTTACAATTGTATTTTCTTTAAATAGACTCATTGTACTCATCGGATAACTTGTAATATGTGAAAAGAAAATTTCTGAATTTTATAATTCAATTCATACTACCAAAACATTGGTTCATCGGTTTAAAACTGAGGCTACATTTTAGTTATTGATTTAAAAAAATATGATATTTTAACAGTGTTAGAAAAATCACTGCTCTAAATTTTAGACTAATGCCATGAGATTTTTCAATTTGTCTAGGTATGGACCACTACCTTCCAAGCTACATTTTTCATTGCCCACCAAGTTTGAATGGAATCATTATAATATAGCTGAAAGGAATTTATAATTAGACAGGTAAATCTTTTTCCAAGTTAATCATATAATAGGCTCTTATACAACTGGCTCCGAATTTCTGTCCTGCATTATTCATTGCCTGAGCCTATTTGAAGAAAAATACAATCTGCAAGGCTTAATAAGTCTACTTTCTTGAAGGGAAAGTCCAACTTTTCCACCCAAATCTCAAACTTCTTCACAAACTGAAACTTACCTTGATATTTCAATTTCTCACCTTGGTTTCTCAGAACAAACTTCTACCCACATATTTGATCTCTTTAGTCACTGTTCCTCAAATGTTCTCTGATACCACTTGCTGAACAGCAAATATCTATTTATTTAATTAGCATCGAACATGGAACAAAATAAGAAACATGAGCTTCCACGTTTAGTATGCTATCTATTTGTTGTATATCCTTGGTTAAATCAATTTTATGACTCCTTTTTAAAAATTCCAATTTTAAATATGGCTAGTATACATTTTCTTACATTTATGTAGTCTACATATATAAATTTAATATGGTATTAGTGCAGGAATTACACAAGCAACATTGCACTATCTTAGAAAAAAAAAAACTGTATCACAGTTAGCATGATACAGAGCAATGATTCATGTATTCAAAGCATTAATTATCTAGCACACCAAGAGGGAAATTGTATTTATTTTCTGTGTGCTTGATTGAGTTCATTCATTAACCAGATTTTCCCCAAACATGAAATACATTCTGAGAATAAATTAAAAGTGATAGTACCTGGTCTAACTTCATTTTAATTTAATTGCAAGATATTATACATTGTAGATCTCCTTATGACTGCTTTTTAGAAAATGTATCTCAGTGATACTATGTGTCAATCCCTAATTTACCCCCAAAAAACATTAAAGATTAGCTACCTTGGACTGTTACAAAAGAAGAGAAGCACATAGCCAAGCTGTCTATGGCAAACAAGGAATAGGTGTTGTTGTTTGGGCAGGTTATGAGTTTGTAAGAAGACAACTCATACACACATTTAGTTGCAGAAGGAGTCCAGTATTCTAAGTGCACTTGGTTCTCATTACAAAAAGCAATACTTGTTTTTTGTGTACAATTAGAAAGTAGTGATAAGACAATTAAAATCACCTGTACCCATAAAACCTAAAGGTAAACATTTAACCACTGGGGAGTTTATTTCAGGTCTTTATTTCTGCAAATTCACACAGACATCCACAAAGAGAAAATTGGCCTTGAGTTATTGTTGCAATATGTTTCCTCCAATTTTCTTTTGCTATACTAAGTATTATTTTCCCATGCTTAAAATATAATTATAAAGGTTACATGAGTCTTGTGTTTAAAAAACCTCAATAATTAGAAATAAAGAAAACCAAAACAATTTAGCTATAGCCTTAAAGAAATAGAATTCAGCATGATGTATACAGTACTGTACGAGCTGGACTTTGCAACCAAACCTGTGCTTTATCTGCATAAGCGGGGTTCTCTGAACCATCACATAGAGAAAAGTCAACAGCCAATAGGGAAGACCAGCCTCAGACACTGAGAAATAGGCTTCTGCTTTGTTTGAGGCATACCATGCATTTGGGCATATCGGTCACAGCAGGCTGGCCGCCCCCCACGGAAACAGATGTGGAATGAATGAGACAGCGTCTGGCAGTGATTCCCAGTCAGGCTCACACACTACACTGTCCACAGCAAACACTGTGGTCAAACATACTCACAGAATTTTGTTTAACTTTAGCTATTTCACCTGTAAGTTCTCAGTGTCCCTTTGTGATTTCTAATCTTAACATTGATCTGTTTAATTCATACATAGATAGTATTTTTAAAAATGCAGTCTTCCAAGGAACCAGAACAGTAAGTACTATTATCACATAAATCACTAGAATTAGGCTTTTGAAAGCATGGAAGAAATTTGAAATAAAATGAAACATAACAAAACACCAGGTCCTAAGTATCTGTCTCTTGCATACTAGGTTTGACAACATAGTATAGAATGAATGACCTATCACTGAGCTTGTAATATTCTGTGAAAGTTAGAATCAAATACTCTGTTTATGCGTGGATAGAGGAGAACTATGGATGCTAGGAGATCTGCTCGGATTCAGTGATTAATTCTACCAGGCAATGGGCATGAGTCTGGCCAACTTTTAGTAGACAGATACATCTCACAGGGAAACCCTGTACCAGCAAAGCGGAGAGGCAGCACTGCTCCTCAGCAACTGCTCTTACTTTTGCTGTCTGTGCAGGGGGAAAGCATGGCTCTGGAGAAGTCATTTCCAGTTTTCTACACTGCAGATGACCAAGGAGATAGGTTATCTTTCGTTTAAATAAGAGAATTTGGAAGAATATGTAAAAGTCCTTGTTTTTCCTCAGAGCTAATTTAAGAGTGTTGGCCCCAAAATGTCAAATTGGTTTTTGCTTAACTCCCAAAGAAATATTAATTATTCATTATGTGAAGGGAAAAAAAGATGATAATGAGTAAGTACAGTTATGTGATGGCGAGACTTTTCAGGGGTAATGCAAGATTCTAGTAATCTACGGTAGGATGATTTTTTAAAAACTGAATAAACTAGCTTATTTCTAGGGAAAATCTTAAAATTGTTATGCTAGTAATAGTGTAGATTTATAAAATATAAAATAACATATATTAATGATAGGTGTTAGCAAGCACTGTCAAAAATATTAACATTTTTTGAGGCAGAGTCTCACTATGCTGTTCAGGCTGGCCATAAATTCATGATCCTCTTGCCTCAGCCACCCTCAAAACTGGGATTACAGGCATGTGCCACCATACTTAGTTTAAGTATTTCTAAGTAGACTCTGTATATAAATATAAATATATTTTTAAAATAAAATAATTATAGGCTATTTGTATATATTATCTTTATATTACTTAGAGTATATACTGAAAATTAGTACAGCGCTAGCATATATGAGTTCATACATTCATAGTCATAGTAATACATTTAGTAAAATTAAACAAATTGAACACACAAATAGGCAAATTAACTAAAACATCAAATACCTCCAATTTTACATGCATTCACCACGGAATGCTATGAATGACTTTTCAAATGAAGAAAATTCATTTCCACAACTGCTGACATGCTTTCCAGGACTTTGTTTGACTCGTGCCAATTTGAATCCCTAGACTGAATAAATGCTGAGCCATCTGCTCTGCAGCAAAGGCTGTGGCGATCTGAGGCTCACTGAGCCTCACGGAGCAATCACTTCCAGCTCCTTCTGCACCATGGTAAGCTAGACTCTGTTGCATGCCTGGAGCATAAATTGAGTCTAACTTGTATCACAAATATAATTAAGGTAAGAGCTTGACAAACTTTCTATGTGCCAAGGTATTTTAACCTTTTCAACTCCAAGCCTCCAACATTTATTGGTGACATGAAGATATCATGCTGCCCCCAGCATTCTTCTCCTTTGCTTAACAAACACCTTTTGCCTGTGCTGTTAGCATATCTTTAATGATATATAATGTTAAAACTGAGAGAAAAATGAAGGAGAATTATGGTAAGTTGCACTCAATTTTTCCTGGGCCTGACTGGTATGTAACTATTTTGTTACTAGTTTTGTAGGATAAAAAAAGAGACTGAGTTCAGAGCTGTCATATGGATGCCAGGAAAAGAACCTCAGACAGATGCTGCAAAGGAAACATCATTCTGCTGGCATAATACGGAAGTTTCTAGGCTTCAAAAGATCACATGGATCAAAGGCTGTTCATGTCTGAGCTAGCTAAATTAATGCTAATGCGAGTAGGTAGTGGTGGAGAACACAAGGAACGTGAACTACTGGTACAAGTTATTCATTTTATAGGCTGTCTGGGAAAAAAATGAGTTCAAAAAGCAATTGTACAGATTAAGAGTCAAGTAACTTTGAAAATTATAAAAACAAAAATTAATATGAAACAAATTACTTTAAATAGTTAGAAATACAGTTTCTCCATAAAGACTGGTAAATCCTTTGAAATGTAAATCAAATAAGATGGGAATGGTAGCACACAGCACAACTGAAGATACAAACTGCATATTTTAGGGCATCCTTGCTATCTGTGTTAACAAAGATGTAGACGCTCAGCAAGAATGACGAAAGTCAGGCAAGAAGAAGATGCAGCATTTGCCAGAGACCGTGCTGGCTTAAAAACCTGAAAACCATCAATTTGTGATAGAAGTTAAGAGCCATGCAAAAGGCAGGAATTTTGTGAGTTTCACAAGCTGGGGATTAGCAAGCTGAGGTCAACTGAGATGGAAAATAAGCTGGTGACAAGAGGCAATCGAAGTCCACAAGGACAGATCTACCCAAACAATGGCCATCTCATAAGTTGGAATTACCACAGCAGCTGTAGTGGCTGTCGAAGGCAGTGTCTGTGATACCACTGGTGGCTACTGAGTGATGAAGGGAGAAACCAATGAAAAATTGAGTTACTTAGATAGAGACAGAGTATGTAAGGGATGTGTACATGGCCAGGTCCCCAGGAAAGGTACAGCAGACAGGAAATCATGTCTGATGGTGTAACAGAAATCAGTAACCTGAAGGTTAAAAGCTGCATGTAGGAGGCTATGAGGAATGGGTGGCCCTGAAGCCTGAATCCAACTTGGGGAAGGAAGTTCAAAAAATAGTGAAAGTAGATACTAGGCGAGGAGGGGATGACGGGTAGAATATAAAGGAAATTGCGAATCCAAGTCAATGAATGAAAGAAAAATCAGGAGTCAAAGACTGCAAAGAATCCATAGCTGTGACGTCTTAGTCGAAATTCTTCATTGTTTTCCCCAAGTGAGTATTAATTATTGGTTACCACAAAGCAAAGAGCAGTACTCCCTTGTATACTGAAGAGGTTGAGCCTTGTCCAAGAGGGCCACGGGTAGAGTGGTTAGGAGGATAAATACAATCCAGTTACAAACTACCCCTTATTACTGGCCCTTTGTCCCAGGTTCAGTGAAGAGATGACTGTTGCAGGGTGACAGGAAGTGTCCTGAGCCAGGTCCTGAGCAGCATGTATTTCATCCACAGATAATCTTTGCCTATGACAGGGTGCATATGCATCCAATGGCTCCCACACCTCCACATCAGAGCTGGTAGCCTTTGAATAACACCAAGTCACTGGTCCCACCCCAGATTCACTGAACCATAAATCTTGGCAGCATGGCCAGAAATCTGAATCATATAAAACTCCCCAGGGGATAGTAATGCATGTTGATGTTTGAGAATTACAGTCTTATGGGAAACACACATTAGAATAGATGCAAAACAAACTTCATGATGAAAGGTAAAGCCTATTCCTGGCCCTAGAAAGCAGGAACTACATCTTTCGTGGTTCTGTGTCTAAGATTCTACTATATGATGAGATAACTTTGAAAACTACTGTTAAAGTGGTAATGGAATCACATATTTAGCCTCTAAAAAGACAAACCTGACTGCAAAGATATTCACTTTCTTGCTTTGGGGAATATCACTTTGCAAGTACAACAGTTACCTTGCATGTTTGCTAGTATAAAAATATTTCTAATGAGAATTGCTCAGAGTATTACAGTTAATAAAGAACAGCATAGGTTAAACAAAAGTATTTTTGAGTTAAAAAAAACAAACTGAAGAGAAGTATAGTTTGCTAAGCTATAAAGTACTAAGTACACAAGCCCCATCTAGTGGCCTTTGTACCAAGAGTTCAGTGAGGTTTCCAGAGAGATCTAAGACAACCATAAAATCACAAATACATGAGTACAGCAGGCAGCATCACATTGATAGCATAAAATCTCACACAAGTATTCTTCAACTTTACTGGAACCTACTACCACACTTTGATGATCTAGATCCAGGAAAAGAGGAAACATCTCTTGACAGTGATGTATCAGGCCGTATGTTAGATGTTTCTATATTTGGGAATATATAGTATGTGATATAAATACAAAGATATATGATTACATATACAGACATGCATAGGTATACAGCATTGCCATTAAATCTGGAAACAGGTGAATAAATAGTTTACTATGTAATGAAATTCAACTTTCCATGTTTCCAGAATATTCCAATTTAAAAAAATTCAAAACAGGACTTCTCTCAAAGTCACCCAGGAGATTACTTCTGTGCTTAATTATGCTGTCTGATTTTTACTTTCTATGTAATTGCTATTTTAGTCTATCATATACCGTTTTTAATTCCTTAAAGAATATAAGAATTTTTATACTGACACACATTTTAAATGCTTGTTCCCCAACACAGTACTTAATAAAGTGATTAATAATTCTTCAATAAATAGATAATAAAATAAATAAGGGCATAAATGTATGACTGACTAGATGATTTATTTATTTTTGTGGTTTATATATTTCTGTTCATATATATAATCTATAAACATATACATATGAAAACATTACATTCACAACAAAGTAAAGGAATCTTACCACCAACGCTTGGGTTATCCAAAGGTATCTTAGCTTTGTCTTGTACATTCTACAAATATTTATTGACTCACAATAAAGGAACTATTGATTACATCAAGGGCTATAGTAAGAGGAGATGAATATTCCTACAAACAACTGCAATACACTATAAAGGTGAAAAGTAGCTTGCAAACAACACTGGCTCTTTGCTCTTGGCAATTTAATAGAAAGAATGACATTTTGTTTGAAGCTACAATGATGATTTCATTAAAATGACTCCCTCCCCCCGAAAAATCAGTAAAATTGAATAAGAAGTCATGGTGGAAGGCATCTGATTAAGAGGAAGCAATCAAGTCAAGGCTTATTTAGGCCTCAGGCCAGTCCACCATGTGCTGCAGAAGCAACAGGGAACCAAAGCCTGAGTGCAGGAGGTCAGTGTGGCACAGCTGTTCCACACCAGAAGTTCCTTGATTCAACACAGCTGAGCATAATTGTTTGCACTCAATTAAAGGCAGCCAAAAAAAGAAAAATCCTCACACAACAATAACACAAACACTACCAGAAATGGGACTTTGCTAACAAAGGTAGGGATTTAGCTCTAGTTTATGTCATCCTATGTTAGCAAAATTCACTATTTATTTATACTGGAGCTTCACTCTCATAGTTAGTCCACTGTTCTCAGCATACAGATGACAGAAATATTCCCGCTGCACTAACTTTCAGATTAATACCATCTATCACCAAGAGCTAACTCTGACTAAATAAGTTGGTGATGATACAGATTACATGCATTTAGCACTGAATATTGCTACTTTGACTATCACATTTCTAGCATTGTTAGCAGGTATATTAAAATAATTTCTTAATTTCCACCGTAGATCTACTAGAGTTTTTTTATTATAAAGAAAAAGGTCAGAAATGGGTTTTAATTGTTTAGTAACACATTAAACTGCTGAAATAGGAAAACTAGTTTCAGACATCTCATTTACGGTTTTGATGGAAATAATACAACACATAGGGTAGTATTTCTTTTAAGAAATGAGAAGAGCTGTCTTTCTACAAAAGGCTCTTTTCTCAGAAAATATTTTCAAGGTGACATGTCTGTTAAATGAAAGAAGCATTAGATGAACAAGGGAGACATAAAATTTATCATGACTATAAAGCATATGAAAAATTTCACATATGCTGAGCTACCCTCCCTCTTTTTTACTACTTGATTTTATCCCCTATAACTCTTTTAAAATTGGCTCTACTCAGATCTCCCAAAACTGAATCTAAAGTTGTACCTCAGAGTAAATTCAAAAGATGATGTTTGTTTGCCATTTTCCATACTGCAAACCATCACATGATTTTGCAAATGCTAAGTTTTACATTTTGGAGATCTTACCCTAGTGAGTCATACAGGGTCATGATTTTTATCATCTGCTTAAGGAAAATCTTCCTCATATAAATTGGTGTAATCACGCAACCCAGTTTGATCTACTACTCTGAACTGGAAATTCTGTTCTCCCAAACCTACCTCCAAGCCCATGATAAATGCACAAGTACAACCCTCCTCATCTGTCCATTTACTCATCTCTGCATTCCTCCTCTCACTCAAAAATCTTCAAGAATTTTTATGCATCTTAGAGATGACAATAGCATATTTTATCTGGAAATACACAGAACTAGTGATCTTTTTATGACAAAAACAAGAGAACTGGTATTTAAAAACTGGTAATTAAGTCACATGGTAATGGGATTTGGAAAGCAGAAAAAGTTTGAGAGGGGAAATGTCAAAAAGGTAGCACAAGCAAGCTCTTGGGAAACTGAATGAATGATGGTAATAGCCATAAAAATAGAGAAGAAACTTTAGGAAGCGTTAACAGAAGTGAAGAGCTGTCAACCATGAATGAATGAAGTATGCATTTGAGCTTCAGAAGAAACATTTGGTTTCAGATTAGGTATTAATTTCTCATACACTAAAGAGCATTATAACACTCAGGAAAATGTAGTGAGGGAAAATGAGATGACTTAATAGAAACTCTAATGATAACCAAGTGAAAGGAAGGACACAAAAGAAAACATTTCAGGAAAGTGGAAATTGATCTAAGGAACAGAGGGAGAGGTTAGAAAGACAGAAAACTGAAGTAGAAAGGATTTAGGTGAGATATGCACTAGTACTAATCTCTCAGGCTGAACGCAGTCACTGTGCACTGCACACTTACATAATAAACGAAAAAAAAAAAGAAAATGGAGATTGGCACGGTCAGTTCTGCAAATGAATAAATGAAACAGAGTGGATGAGTGAATATAAGCTTATGGTGACTTGTGAGAGTCACTCACTACCACTGTGGAAATCATCATGGTTTCTAAAAGTCTTATGTAGAGCTACCATTTGACCCAGCCATACCAGTCCTCAGGACATTCCTCAAAATAGTTAAAACCAATATATTATAAAGACACCTGAATGCTCAAGCTTATTTTGATGTAATTCACAAGAAAGGGAAGTAGATCAGGGGAGAGGACAAGCAAGGCAAGAGGGATACTGCTGGGGTTCAATCTATGTTATACGCCCAAATGTGAGGCACTCTGCCATGCCACTAAGATGAACAACTAATACATGAATGAATGGAAGAAAGAAGGAAGGAAGGAAGGAAGGAAGGAAGGAAGGAAGGGAGGGAGGGAGGAAGGAAGGAAGAAAGGAAAGAAAGAGAAAGAAAGAAAGAAAGAAAGAAAGAAAGAAAGAAAGAAAGAAAGAAAGGAAGGAAGGAAGAAAGAAAGAAAGAAAAAGAAAGAGGAACAATGGATAAAGAAAAGGTGACTTTTACACATAATGAAGTACTACTGTGCCATAAAGAAACACCTGAGTACTTTTTGGGAAGTGAAATGAATCAGGTACACAAATTTGAATATTGCATGGTGTCTCTTACATGAGAAACCCAAATTATAAAGACCAAAATAAAAGGTAATAAAAAGTAAGGAGAAGGACATTTCTTAAATGGGGGAGGGGTCAAGAGATTGAGGGAAGGGCGGGAGAAGGGACAGGAAGGGGAAGAAGAAAGGAATGAAGATGTGTTATGCATATGCACCACTCCACACAGTGAATGTACTCATCATGTACTGCATGCAAGCACTAATACAAACAAAAAAGGTAAAATAAATTGAGGAACAAAAGTGTCAAGAATGGTAATCCTTGAAAGTAGTCAACTACTGTATTTCAAGAGCTCTGGCTGCGATGAGACAGAGCAATAGGGACAGGAGATCAGAATATGGGTTTAGGAGTGTGGACGTTAGGTACGCATGTATGACAGGAATATATTTATAGATTTTTTTAAGAAAAAGCTTGAAACATTAAATGTGTTTTTCTTAAAAAACAAAATTTGAGGGTGAGTTTGAAGAAGCAGGAAAAAAATGGATGTCATTTATAAAGCAAGGTCCTAGATGGTCCTAGTTAGTGCACTACTAGGTATAATCAAGAGATAGGAGGAAAATGAGAAGAGATAGGAACACATAAATAATTCATAGAAAAAAGGTAGAGAAAGTTCTTACTTCCTGAGGAGCTTAGAAAGTTAATGTTTTTAAGAGAGACTAAAAAATACCCACAACAGAATAGATGTATAGTAAGGTCTCCATATGGTACTGTATCTTCAGGGCAAATGTCTGGGGAGGAAAAGGTAGAAAATAAATTCTCCAGTTATAATGCAGTTCCAAAAATTAAGATTGTGACTTTAAAATAATTCAAAAGTTTAGTAACTTGAAAGTTCTATGATTCCCTTCCTACTTGAGTATATAATTTATTTTTATTCTATTTCCAAAGAAAACAAAGAAAAACAGTGAATCAACAGACAATACTAACTCTGATTTTGGAGACAATCAATTTTAATAGAAAATGTGAACATCTCAGTTCATGGGAAAGCTGGTAGTTAAATACTCTGAATTAACAGAAATTCTTACTGTGTAGAAAGAGGAAGTTCTATCTTACAAGAGATCAACATCCTCAGAAAATTAATTCTTCAAAAGGTACAATAGATATTGTGAAAGGGAAAGAAACTGTTCAATAGGAAAGAAGAACTGGGATGGAGGAAAGGAGAAAAGAAGAAAAGGAAAAGAAAAATATGTACATAAACATAAAATATAGCTAAGATAATTGCATCACTAATTCTATTAGTTCAAGCAAAGAAACAGTTAGTGCTCACATTGTTTGATCAATTTTGCATGCCTGTATTTGGTAACCTGAGCGACTCTTTTGAAGGTAACAATTTGCAATATAACAATCATTATTAAATTCCTATCATCTTGTCTTGAAATTCTATATCGCCATTGTTTTTGATTTTTGTTGTTACTTTGTTGTGGTTGTTTCTTTTGTTTGTTTTTTGCTTTTTCTGTGTTTTTTATCTTTAAAATAAAGTAAAATTAATTATTTTTAAATCAACACTTATAACCATCATTTAATTCTATGTATGTTTTCAAAGCATTAGAAACTAAAAAAAAGTCATTCTGAATATTATTTTAAAGATAAAAGTTAAAACTAGAATAAGCATTCATTTAATGAAAAGAGATTTTCTTGACACTATCCACATACTTTGAAGTAAATATATTCTTCTGATATAAAATGTAATCAAAATATACCATAAATGTTCTAATTAAAGAAGTATTAAAGAAAAATCAACATTAATCCTCAAAATACTCTGCCTGGTTTTAACCCTCTTCAGGAACTTCCCCTATCCCTTCATGGATGTGTTCATGAGGCAGAATCAAAGCTAAGGTGGATGCTGCTGAAGACCCACACTGCATGATGCTGAGTACCCGCCACTAGAAGGCAGGTTCAGGGAACAGTGTGGTATGTACTCTGCCACCTCACTCACCAGGTGTGGCTCTAGAGGAGGCTTCTAGTGCTTCCTTTAAGTCAAGAGGACAATAACAGGGCAATATTTTGAATTTGCTCAGGATATTAAGGCAGCCATGCCAGGAAAATTAAAGATCTGATGAGGGAGGACTTTCAAAACTACTTTAGAAAGTGGCCAGAATGATAGAATAAATGTATTCAAAACCAAGAAGTGTACTTTAAGAGGAACTGATGTCACTGAGTCTTTTACTATAATAACTTTAAGATGTTAATATTCACTATAATACTCATTCACAAGATATAAGTTAATTTCACCAAGTTGTAAATTCAAAATTCTACTAAGTGCCTATCTTCATTTTCCTAGATATATTCTATATGTATGACTCTGATATTAAAACAAATTTAAATATATTAAATTATATTTAAAATACATAGTAAGAAAAGAAAAATAGTTACATCCAAGTTAGATATTTGTGTGCTGAACAAAAAAACTAAATAAAATAGTTCCAAATGTTCATAATTTATATCAAATAAAAAGTCAATTCATTTCTGAATGAGATTTTAATTTTTCCATCAAGATTTGTGATACTTTAAACTATGAAATGCATTTTTTCCTTTATAACTGTTGCTTTATGCATCTTTAATAATTCTTGTATATAACTACCATAAAAAAATACCTACCAATATCTTATTTAAAATTTTGCCATTCCCTTGTCTCCTCACAAAGCTCATGAAGAAAGTTAATACAAATACAAGGTAAGAAATGCAACATTTGTTCTATGTGTGAAGACTGATAACATCCAAAATCTATCTTCCAAGTGCCACAGGGTTGCAGTTTAGTACATTTTTGTTGTCTTTTAGTGATTTATTATAAAGCTGTCTCAGAAATAAAAGGTAGATTAAGACAAACGAAAGACTTCCATAGGAAAAAATGCATCATGAAGCAAAGTGAATTTTTAAACCTCAAATATTTAAAAATGGTCTGAGAGATTGGATAGCAGAAGGCACTTTAAAAATATATATTGAAGACACAGGGTGAGTTGACATTAAGATGTCCCAGGGTGACAGTTACTTGCACGCCCTCAGGCACATGGAAAGATTCCTCCATCTAGGAGCAGCCTTATCTAAGGGACTGGCTGCTCCTCACCAGCATGACTGGAGATGAGAAAAGAGGACACCTGGAGATGCAACTCAGAGTTGACCTCACCCTGGGACAGCTACCCTAGTCAGCCTACATCACACACTGCAAGGTCATGGAATCAACTGAAAATGTGAACCACCTTGTGGGTCTCACAAATAATACGACATTTCCACTTACAGACCTTTCAGAAGGAGCCAAAACCACCCTCCTTCTCTTCTTCCTTCCCTCGAAGTAGACCGCAAAAACCAAAATTGAAGTAAAATGACTAAAATTAAATTGAGCTGAGAGGTTAATTTAAAACAATACTTGACCTTTTCTGAAAGGCTTGGAGCCTTGATAACCACAGGATACTGATGACAGCACAGGGGGACCGGAAGCCTGCATGTCCAGAGGCAGTGCCCCGTAAACAGAACAGGTCACCTGCCACCTGGCTCAGTTATTAATTACCCAAAGCTACCCTCTGCATCTATTTTTGTACCTCAGAAGTATTAAAATCAGCATGTCCTTTCTGTTGTTTTTCTTTTAATCTCTGTTGTTGCTCTTACAACTTCAAAGGAAAACAACAAAGATACCATTTTTGTAATCTTTTTCATATTGTTACCTCTGTTTTATTTCCTATATTTCTTTCTCAAATCTGTTTCTTACATTTAATCCTTATATTTCATTGACTCATTCCTTTTGAAAAAACCTGTGGGATCCAAATTTTTATGGTTTTTAAAACTCAGGAATTTTCTTTTGCACATTAAGAACCAGTCAAAGTTTGTTGTCACTAAAAATTTTTCTTTCTGTTTCATTGCCCAGTTGCGAACATTTAAGTAATGCAGACATTGATCATGAAATATAATTTGTCACAATCTACTGGATTGCAATGAGTTGTTAATTTTCCATGATACTGTATCTACAATCTACTACCTCTACAATGAGGTTCTTCACTTCTTTGGTAGAATAATCAGTATATCAGCACCTTAAACATAAAATAATCTCCTGTCAAGCCACATAGTTAATTATGAGGGAAAAACACCACACATTTGACCTTTTTGTATTAGTTTCCCTATTGACAAATTGTGTCACTCATTGTAAAAGAAAAATCCAACATTCAGGGTGTGTGTGTGTGTGTGTGTGTGTGTGTGTGTGTGTGTGTGTGTTAATGCAAAGCAGACTGTGATGTTCTTTAACAGAACACAAAGAAGTTTTCTAAAAGGTCACAGCCATGATCACACAATGCCCACTGCTTTCTTACTCAAGATTTCTCAGATTTGCTTCAATCTTCTCACCCCTGAACAAAGATCACTGTGATACCCAAGTGCTAAACAGCCTTCCCTGCATAACGGTACCAACCCAGAGCCGATCTATTCTCCCTTCAGGTTAATCCACAAATTTCTTCAGTGCAAATGCAAACTGTAAATAGTCCACTGCAACACGTATTTATTATGCCACTTCACAGTCTCTTGGGAATGTCTTCATACTTCAAATTAATAAACCTAATTTTGGCAATATAGGTTCTCTATGGCTTTTTGTCTAAGGAGTTTTATAAGAAAATGACTTTCAGCAAGATCAATTATACATAAAATGTTTTCTAAGTAACAACTATTCTTGTATAATATGCTTTTCCCTGAAACATAATAATATGAGACATAAAATGGACTTTGTGAGCTTCGCTGGATTTTACAGGGCTAAGATCTGAAACCAGTTCAGGTTTCCTGAACATTAGAAATAGAATCTAATTAGGAGTAATGTTTGTTTATATATTTTCCAGTGTTTTTCATCTATTAAGCATCTCACTTTTCTGTACAGTGCCATTAGTGATCCTCAAAAAATTATTGCTATAAAAGAAGCATATAGCTGAATTGAATACTACCTGTTAATAATTCCTTGTTCTATGATTTAGACAAATATTCAAAATACCTTTTCCCAAGACATGATTCTTTCAATGTTTCTTTTGAGATTTCCTGTCTTACCCAGACCCACAAAAATAATTTCAAAACTTTAAAATTATGACATAGATTTTCTTGTACACAATCTGTTGAGTTCTTCTAACATTATTCCTGGGTGAGATTCTGTTTCCTGGCTCTGAATTGTGGCTCTTTAGCGCACTAAGTGGAGCAAATATAACTCAGGCCAAAAGACTCCAGATATCTGTGCCACACAAGGAGAATAATATTACAGGTAACAGAGTTTTGTTAAGACTTAATGTGTCAATGGATAGACCCAGAAGAGGAGGGCTAACCACCAAAATTGAGCATCACTCAAAAAATATGATCTATTATTTTTAGACAGTCACTGTGTTCTTAAGATTATGTGAAAACTCACATTTCATATGTTATATTTATATTTGTAATCAACACACTTTGAAATAGAAAATTATAACTATATTTAAGATTCTTGTGATTATTCACAGAATAATTCACAAATATAGCTGGGTCATGCAACAATGATAAGCGATCCTTGAGGACACGAAGAGACTCAAGTAGAGTTGCATAGAACTACATAGGAGCATCAATATTCTCCATGGTGAGATATTCAGTGAAAACTCATGTTAATTTTTCACATGTCATAATTTCCTAGTTTCTATTCACCATTTTTGTATTTCATTGGTCTCATTTTATTCTGGATAGTTTTATTATATTCTCTGTGATGATTTGAAAAATACTAGCCTTCATTCATTCACATATTGACAATTAATATTCTCTGAGCATCTATGCTCATGGGATTCATTTGATTCTACAGATAAAAGATAAATTAAAACATGGAGAAATAAAAACTAGATAAGAGACCCACACTGTCATGATCTCCACATGTGTAAAATTAAGTTAGCAGACAAAGTGATAAGTTCACTTGAAGAGATTGATAGATAATTATAAAATCTAGTAGTTTACTTTTTGCTTCCATCATCAGCACATTATTTTTCGATTACTGGGACAGGCCATTAGTTGCCCTCTCAAATTGTGATTTGGTTTGCTTATTTGGTGGCACTGGGGATTGAACCCAGTCTTCACATCATCCCCAAACCTGGTTAGATGTCTTTCTATATGACCCTGTAAGATCTGCTTTCCTAAATAACATTCCTCATTCTGTGCTGCAATTTCCTGATTATTCATCTTCATTTCCTCATTCTGTGCTATAATTTGCTGAATACTCACCAAATTTGCATGGTGACTAGCACAGAATAAGACCAAGAAAGTATTTGCTGAATGAATGTATGCATGAATGGATGTTGTAAAGGAAAGGAGTTAACTTCTAAAAACCGATAATTATGGGCTTAAGATCACAAAGACAAAGCCATTAGGGACTCAAAGATAATTCAGAGCTCAAAATGTATATAAAATGCCATGCAAATTCCCTTATGGGCACCAAATATAACTTAGATTTCAGGAAAAAAGATTTTACAAATTGTACTTGTTACATAGAAATAAGAGCTATTAGTAAATTGTTCTGAAGTGTCATGATTTACTATACTATCTTGCAAATGTATAATCAGAAAACTGGAATTAATTTTGTATATTGCTTAATAAGTAAACATAATAATTTACATTCCAGAAAATATTATGAGACAGTGTTATAAGGAAATTAGAAGAAGTCAAAAACAATTAAAGACTGTCCTGACTCAAGCAATATATATTGTGTTAATGTATCTCCTCCAAAACTAAAACATTTATTATTAATCTAGAAATTTGAACTTCTAATTTCAGTGACTTTTAAATTCAGTTTAACAAGTAGCACTCAGTCATTATGTTTGCCTTATTAATTTTCACTCGTAAGAGCAAATTAAACTAATACAAAAAATTTCAGATCTTCAGGTAAAATTATGAGATTTATTTATATAAAGCACAAATACTTGTAAATGTTGAAAAAACTAAATTTATTGAATTTACTCTATGTTTTGAGTTTGGGTCTTCATATATAAACATTTATATTAATTTTGATCTTGAGAAGATATTCTTGACAAAATTTGTGTCAATATTTTTAATTCATTAGAAATCTGGTTTTCAATTTTAATTAAAATGTTTCTCAGAGACACGCAGATTACACACCTACCTACTCATGCATTTCAGAACACACTCATTAATTGCTTCATGTTTGCAGGCATTGTGGAAAAGATTGTAAGGCAGTTGTTCTCAAACTTTATAGGAAATAATGATTACTTATTATGCTTGTTAAATAAGAGTTTCTGAGGCTTTCTACCTAAAAATACTGTTTCAGTATTTTTGGATCAAAATACACAGCATTTTAAACAAGCACAGGAATAATTTCTAAGTAGGTTATATATTCCATGATCAGAAAATGGTTTTATTTGTGTCTGCAAAGATAAAAAGATACTTCCTTACTTGCCCTCAAAATCTTACATCCTATTATGGTTATTATATCTCATACACAAATTATACTATTGAGTTAGCCACAGGATACCTTAGAAATATATGTCTAGAAAACAAATCAGATGTTGAAGAAGAATTTGTCCTGAATTCCAAGTCTAGGAGGATCCAGCATTAATAAGAGTGAAGAAGTAGTTCATGGATGTCCAATCTGTTTTCAAGAAAAATCGTTATTTCGTATCTTCCATCTTAGTTCTCCTTGATTTTATATACTGTATTTATTTATGAATTGATTGCCCTGTCTCTCTCTTTCCCAGGCCTGTACAGTTGGCTCCATGAAAATCTTAATGGTCCCAACAGTCGGTCCTCAGGGACACAATTTTACATAGCAGCCTCATTGACAGAGCTTGGCACAAGGCCAAATGAAATCAATGACTCAGTGGTTCCAGGGCTGATCCCTGAGGGAAGTTTTCACCCAGAAGGCAGCTATTTTCCCTATTCTCTTTTCAAATCTCCAAGCATGAATGAGTTATTTCATCTCATTTTCTGTGTGATGATTTTCCTCTGGAATTTGGGAGGAAACAGTAAACCAGATGTTAGTCTCACAGTAAAATATGCATCCACGGAAAATTGTAATAGTCTGATTCCTTTGAAAACTAACAGGAGGATATTACTGGTTTTCAAGTAATAAATGTGTTTACTTTAATTTTATATAGTTAACACCAGATGTATCAGATAGAGCCCAGACCTAAAACAAAACAAAATAAAAACAGAAATCATCTGAGAGATAATTTAACACAGGAATGGGAGTAAGGACATTTAAAGGTAAGTGGAATTTAAAAAAAAGGTGGTGAGGAACATGGATTTAGTAAGTACACAAAGCAACCCTCATGTCTAGGATCAAAGAAAGGGAAGAAATAACCAGATTTTAGGGATGAGGAAGGGAAGAAAAGAGCTGAGACTGGACACTGGGAGTGAAGTCTTCTTCAATGGTTTTGAGATCTATAGGAGACACCATATTGATGATCCTCATATGATAAATGGAGGCAAAGCTAGCTGGCACAGTTGCCTTTGAGGAGCATAAATTACCTGCTAATCTATGGGGCAAAATTGTGTGTAAGGATTCAATACACACAGAAATCAGAGACAGGAAGGAACTGCTTTCCTTTCTCCTTTCTGTTTATCTCCTATTACGATCTTCTCTTGGCAGAAAAAAAAAATAATAATGGTATGCTAGGTGTCAAAATAACCTGTGCAATGTACTTTTTTTTTTTTTGTCTTTTTCATTTTTATCGGTACCAGGGATTGAACTCATGACCACCTGCTTACAAGGCAGGTGCTTATGCCACTGAGCTAAATCCCCAGCCCCGAAATGTACTTTTTAGATCCCATGAAATTTGGGATGTTTGTCGAACAATTTGTTTGCATAATGATAAAATACTCATAAAAGGGTAGGTTCATCCTGCAACAAATCAGGTAAATAACGAGAATAAGAACTACAGAAATTCTTTGATTTGCCAAGTATGTTTATTACCAAAGAGAGAACAATTCAGAGCCACAATTTGAGTTCCTGAGAAAACTTAATTGGTGAAAAGCATCTCTATACAGTCAGAAGAGCCAAAACTGGCTGCATGAAATGACAAGACTCAAAGCTGTTGCTCAACCCTTTATGTGTTTGATACTTAATTGGCTTTCTCCCCCCAAGGTTCAGTTCTTTGGCTGAAAGCATTACATGGTGGCTCAAAGTCCATGTCTCAGCCCCAAACTAGACCATCGGTTTAAAAGTATTTCGCCAGGGGTGGGTACCACAGAGCAAGAGCACGTAATAAGGCAGTTCAGGTAAGTGAAGCTGAGACTGAGAAGTGGCAGTGGGAAGAGAAAAGAGAAAATACTTAGGGAAGAGAACACACTTGCAGTAAAGACGATGCTCTTGAGATATTGTGGAGAGTGAAGGAAGTAGACTATCAGAGCACAACTGCTGGCATTGGATTTGGAGGATGAGAAGGAGTCACGTATTAACTAAAAAAGGAAAACTACAAGCAGGCGGTCGTGAGTTCAATCCCTGGTACTGATAAAAAATAATAAAATAAAATTTAAAAAATTTTAAAAAGAAAACTAAAATTTTGTTAAGTTTCAGTTTTGAATTGCCAATTGGATCTGCAGCTAATTGTTGACTAAACATCATTGAACCTTGCACTATTCGTGCAATGTTTCTTAAATAAATGGATTTTCCTTGGAGTTCTTTGCAATTAAGTACATTATTGCTACATTATTCCCTGCAAAATAAGGCCCAAACTGACATCTAGACAATCATATATTTCTCCGCAGTGGGAGGATCTATGGATACATTTTGTAGCCTCTTCTCTTACTGTCTCCTCAGTGGGTATGCACAGAAAGGATGCATTCGTCCTGCTTCACTGGCAGCACGGTGGCATAGGACACATGTGTACATTTGCATAGGCTTTGGAAGGAATTTTGCTCCACTTTCTATCTATCTGTGATTGTCTCTGTGTAATTTCCAGGATGCCATTCTTGGAACAATTTCCAGATAATTGATTCTATTGTACTATTTATTGCTCTTTTATGACTCATATTTTTCTGTTTTCTATGATTTCACAGTTCAAGATTTGCCTACGGATCAGTGTCTCCACCTAGACTTAGACTTCCTTAAATTTATAAAAGTAATACACACATTTTTAAAAGACATGACAGAAACTTACAACACATACACCAAAAATGATATTTGATAGGAATATAATGGAATTCTTCAGAGAAATCTAATACCAAAATCTAAAAAGAGGGTAGAAAAGTCAATTCTCATAATAAGAAATACAACAACAATTAATAAACAAAAGGTGATGACTAAGTTCATCAATAACCAGTGAATTGCACATGACTAAAATAACCTTAAATTCCCTTTAACTTGACTAAACTTTAAACATTTTCACTTCTTACAACCTAGGGGCCCCTGAACTTCCTTTTCTTGGATTGTGTGTATAGGAGAACTTGTTATTGTACATTCTCTCTCTGTCCTTTTGGGATATAAGTCTCTCATCTTCTTGCCAGGTCTACAATCCACAGCTGTTTTCTTCAAGGACTTCAGAGTTATCCCAATGAAATGTAAGCATCAAGAGAAGCCCCATCTCCCATGTTCTGTGGCACCATAGGAGCCTCGTCTTATAAACACGAAGAAAGAAGAAAATGGAGATGAAAACCTAATCACAGTGCTCAAACTGACCACTAATTCTGCCCCAAAGCTTTTCTACTAGGTCACTGGAAGGCTTAAAACTCTCCTGTATTTGATTCAGTGAAATCGAATTCACTTTCTATCCCTATTGTAATAATATTGAATAATGACGTTCTTATGTATTTAAGTGTTTGCTGTATTTTTCCCTGACACACATGAAGCTATGTATTTCTATCTAGACTGAGAGTTCAGCAAGTAAGTCTACAGATATGCAATTATGGTAAAAAAAAATCAAAAATAGTTTTCCTTTACCAGTGCTACAAATATAAATTGATACAGTTACCTTGAGTTCCCAGTTTACAACCTGAAATAACACATACTCATATGCATGGAAGAGATTAATTGTGGGATTATTTGTGTTCATTAAAATTGGGAATGATAGATAATAATTTGTGATATATTTATAAATCAATTACAACAAATTGTATTTCAGTACCTGAAACATAACTGGGGACATGTGAGTTTTAAAACATTGATGTATACCATCAGACAACTGCAGTGGAAGTGGAATTAAGTACTAGTGGGACAAAGATAATAGAGATCTAGGAAAGAAGATGTGGATAAATGTAAGGATGAGAGACAGGCCATGTCAGAAATTAAGCTGCCATTTTTCTTAGTACTAGGAATTGAATCCACAGTCTTCCAACCCTGTTAATCTTTTATCTTTTTTCGGGACAAACTTGAATTTGTAATCCTCTTCCCTCAGTTTACAGACTGCTGGGATTACAGGCATGCACCAAAAGCCCCAGTTTCTTTCTGACTGGCTGATTGAGTGGTTGATTGATTGTCCTTGGGATTGAACCCAGATGTGTCCTATTTCTGAACCACATTCCCATCCTCCTTTTAAAATTTTATTTTATTTTATATTATTTTGAGATGGTATTTTACTAGATTGCCAAGGCTCCCCTCAAACCTTAATCCTTTTTCCTCAGACTCCAATATAGCTATGGAATACAGGTATGCACTACCATGTTGGCTCTCTATCTATCTATCTATCTATCTATGTACCTATCGTGTATATTAACATTGCATGAAATATAGTATTTTTAAAAAGGAATCTCAACAGTCGCTAAAAATTTTGAAAATATAAATTAACACAAAATTATAAAACAGAAAGTATTAAAACCAAACTCACACAAAGTTATCTGAAGAAAATAGCATATTACGATTCCTGAAAAAATGAAAGTACACCAGAAAAATATGTCCAAAAACAAGTGAACATTTAACATTTCAATGTGAGCTATAAGACAGTAAGAATACAAAATACCAAATAACATGTTAGAAAATTTTAGAAGATAAAATCTCAAGAATATAAAAATAATAAAAATTCACTTACAAGTAAATATGACCACCAAGAAATGAAAAATCAAATCTCACCAATAATATTTCAGTGGAAAATAGGATGATAAAGGGAAACAAATATTAATAATCAGAAAGGAATTGAGAAATACATGGAAATGATTTTAAAACTATTGAAGCTAAGTAAAGGAAATTCAACAAATTATACTAGATGTTACTGTATAAGAAAGTTGATTTCAAATTATTTAAAACTATTACTTAATAAACACATCCTAGAAAAAATTGAAATTACATATTAAAAATATGCACTGTGCAACTAAGAATAGCATCTCAAAAAGCACACCCTAATAAAATACAAAAGCACATCCTAATGAAATTAAAGAAAACAGCAAACACATCTTTGGATACTGAAAAAGAGAAAAAATAATGTCACTTACAAAGAAAACCTAAGAATAGCATGACTGATTTTTGCCAGCAACAATTTCTTCCAAAATAAAATGCAGAGTTTAGTAAAGAAATGAAAGAAATAAAAGCACGAGTCAACCTTCTTGTATCCATAAAAATTAACTTTCATGTAGAAAAGTCATGAGTACTTATCATTTTGAAACACTATGAGAAATGTTTCTACCATGAGACTTTCCTAATGAATTTGTTAGACAGATACTGAGTCAGTAACTAGGAGTGAGCATTTTGTAAGTAATAAATGGAAGGATACATGAGTTAAATTGCAAGTATAATAGGTGAACTACAATCTATCGATGTACCTGTGTATCTAAGTATCTGTCCATCCATCTACCATCTATGTATCATGTATCTTTCATGTAAATGTTTGTGTATGTATCTATCAGTCACTATATCTCTATTATAACCATAAAAATGGAGAGTGAATATAAATGATAATACAAAGTGTCTAACTGATTTCAGAAATCTCAGGATGCCATGGTAGTTTTAGTAGTATCATTCTTATTCTGATAATGTGGCATATTTAATGTACAACAAGCAAGCGAGTGACTATGAAATACTGATTTCTATTCCCACCTGTAAGAACCATTGATCATGCCCAGATTGTGATCATGAAATCTATTTCCCAGTGAAGCAAATCAAAGTGAACATAAACATATCTGATCCCAAGTCTGTCACAGGAAATGTGTGAGCTGAGGCTGGTGCATCTTGTTGCCATAAGGTAGCACGGCCTTCAAAGACCATATAAGGTGAGACGATCTCAAGTTTGGTAAAGATAAGAATCAAAATGTGTTCAAAATTGAGTTTTTGATTTATGTATTGAAACATCTCTAAAAGAATCGGCCACTTTCTGAAAAAGGCAAGGTTGAAAACAATTGATTGCCTTGAAAATTACTTCAATCAAAGAAAAATTCAAGAATCTGTCCTGCTTTCTTTTAAATCATAACCAAAAAAGGCAATTATATTAATATGTTTCCCACTATTCCAAATATTCAAAGCTGAGAAACTTATTTCTTATTTCTTTTTTTTTTTTTTTTTTGGGGCTTCAGGGCACGGTGCCCATATCAGCCCAGCCCTAGTGAAGGCTTCAAGGCAGAGGATATCACATGCGTGAAGGAGAGATCACATGACCAGATGGGAAGCCACAGAGCTGTTCTGAGATCAGCTTCTGCTTCTATAACAACTCAGTCTTGTAAGAGCTAACTCAGGGGTCCCACAAGAACTACTTTGATACAGGTAACTTCCAAGGCCAGGCCTCCCAGGCAAGTAAGGGTCTCCCACTAGGCTTCACCTCTAGGGGACACAACTACCTCCCAACATCACCAGGGCCAAGGGCAAATCCCTAACACATGAGCCCCTAAAAGACAAAGACATTGAGCTTCTGCCCAGGAAGATTACCTGAGTTAAGGGAGGAAAGGCTCATTCATAAG
Organism: Cavia porcellus; assembly: GCF_034190915.1. Lineage (NCBI taxonomy): Eukaryota > Metazoa > Chordata > Mammalia > Rodentia > Caviidae > Cavia > Cavia porcellus. The sequence continues at coordinate 38,290,883 of NW_026947487.1, read as the reverse complement.
CAAGAAACTTTAGCTGAGGAAGCAAAAATTGATCGTGTATTTGTGGAAAATGAATTTCAATTAATTATCAGGGAAGCAGAAATTCTTATGAAATAAAATATTGCTTCAATACATCATATGAATACAAGAACTCTTAGTTACTCTTGGTGAGAATATATTGCTTTGTTTTGTTTTCAGTTTTTTTTTTCATTTTTGTGACACAGTCTTGCTATGTAGTCCAGGCTGACCTTAAACTTACTATGTAGCAGAGGGTAGTCTAAAATTTGTGGTGATCCTACTGCCTCAGTCTCCCTAGCGCTGGGATTAAAATGTATGCCACCATGCCCAGCTTTCTGATGAGAATATAAACTGGTACACTCACTTTGTAAACCAGTTTGTTCTTCCCAGAAAGCTGAACGTATGCAAGTTTTGCTTTGTAGTATTGCCTGCTGTTTCTGAGAGACAGACCAGGAATTTTTTCACATGTTCATGTCCAAGGTTTTTTTTTTTTTTAACAGGATTTTTTTTTACAACATTCAAATACATGTATCAATGTTTATATTCATTAGCAATAAATAAATTAGTGTACATAGTCATAAATTACTATGTTATAATTTGTTTTAAAAACAATGATTATAGCAATATTTATTAGTTTGGACAAATCTCAACATATTTATTTGGTAAAATAGCACACAACAAAACAGCTGAGGCTGTATGATTTGGTTTATAGAGAGTCCAAAGGCAGGAAAATCAAGTGATGTGTTATTTACGGATGTGCATTTTTGCAGTTAAAACTATGATGTTTACAAAATTGATCACAGTGGTAAACTTCACGAATCTGGGCATGTTCAGAGAAGCGTACACAGGAATACTGAACTATCATTTTTCTTGGGTTGGGTAGAAAGGCAAGGTACAAATGTATTTTATTATTTTTCTTAAACTATGTGGGTTTATAACTGTTTTCTGTATCTAGCCCTACCTCTAGCTCTACATTTACCCTGATTATTTTATCAATACCTTCCCCTCCATTTCATTGTCATGTAACCAGATGACTTCCCCCCTAGGTGCAGATAATTCGTTTCCTTCTTGTCAGATCATAGCAGCATTTTGTAAAAATCCTTTTTTCATATTTTAATCCAATACTTTGTTTCAGTAGGTGGAGGTGGGAGATGGGAGGCTTGTGACTGTCCATCAAGCTCTTAAAATTTGCAACATGGTGACTTGGAGGTACTGTCATTATTCATGTTTTAAAACCATCAAAATGAAAGAAATTAAGACAAAGAAGAGGTACTTGTACAAAATACCGATAACATACTTGTGCAAGATATAATTAATTTTATTATACACATACACTCTTTTAGCCAGTTTATTAGATTGCTAAGTAGTAAAAAGGACTGTTCACCTCAACAAAACAATGAAACAAAAACTTTAAAAGTTTCTCCTTGCCTACCAAATTAAATGTGTTCTTCACTCTTGTATTCAAAACCCATTATACTATTTTCCGCAGTGTTAGCCTTCTAATATTTTTCAGTTAATTTTAAGCAGTGTTAGCCTTCTAATATTTTTCAGCTAATTTTAATAATTTTGCTTCCCTCATGATGTTTGCTTTGTTCACGATGTTTGTTCTTCCCTTGACGCCTTTTCCTCTTTATTATAAATTACTGAAACCGGATCGTAAGTCCACCCTCCCAACAGCAATTTTCTTACAAATACTGCAGTCAAATGCTTACTACAAATTGTGTTTCCTCACTTCACTCCATGAAGTAATTCATGATTTCTCCATTTGGATGGTCTCCCTCTTCACTCAGTACAAACAAATCGCAATGAGTGATTTACCTCTTGGCATTTTACATGACCTAGGAGGTTTGGAAAGACATATTCTTCAGTGTTCATCACAAACTAGAGGACTTGGTAAATGGAGAACTTTTCTGCGGAAATTTCACAAGTATGTTTCAACGTGGAAGAGGTGAGTGTGACCTGAGGGCTCTGGAACCTGATAAAAGATGGAAGTGACTGCCCTGAAGTTCAGAAATAAACCCGAAGAGACAAATATCAAAAAGACAGATGCAAAAATTCATAAAGGCCACTATTACTGATTAAGCTGTGATCAACCCTCATTGATACAATATTTTTTAAGTGACCTTTCCCTGGTGTGTGTTTGTCAGTAGTTGTTTTTTGTGTTGTGTTTTGGTTTTTTGTTTGGATTTGTTTTATGGCTTTGTTTTGAGACAAGGTCCCACTATGCAGTTCAGGCTGGCCTTGAGCTCACTTTGTAGCTCAGGTTGGTCTCGAATTTGCAGGGATCCTCCTGCCTCAGCTTCCTGCGTGCTGGGATTATAGGCGTGTACCACCATACCCAGCTCATAGGATTTTTTTTTTTGTAGCATTAATACACAGCATTGCAAAAATTTCCTTTTGCTTTAGCAGAGATATATTTTTGAAATATCAAGAAAGACTGTGATAAAGAAGGGTGTGCAATATTTTTCTTCACTGTGTGGTCCTTGAATTACAAACAATGGCATCATGTGGCATATAGAAGAAATGTTCCACCTCAGATCTCTGCACTACATGTTCACTTTTTTTTAATAAAAACACCTGATAACTTGTGTATATAAGAAAGTTTGAGAGGCTCTGGGAATAGAATGCATCTTCTTTATTTCTTTCACTTAATTATATCTATTGAATATTTAATTATTTCATCAGTAATTGGTATAGAAAGCACTTTCTACACAGAGGTAAAGAAGTTAAGGAGTCAAAGGCATATCTAACTTGTTCATACGTGACATATTTTATCAATTGCTTCTGAGGAAAATAATGAAATTCTAATTACTACATTGTTCATTTGCAACCGAATGATATGGAATATGGGTTTCTTTCTGGTTGTGTTGAAAATTGTATGAAATGAGTCAAATCATGATAAAACTTATCAGGTGATATGTTCTTGAATTTTAATTTTTACTTCATCTGTTAACATATAAGCACTTTTAGCATTATGATATTCAAAGAGATCCTAACTTCTTTGGTTTATTTCCTCTGGTATGGCACAGATTTAGCTGTGAGACATGAAGGATAGTTAATTGATCTGGGATGGAAGCTAGAAGGTTTCTTTAAACTATGTAATGAGTCCTTCCTTTTCACCTCAGTAATTTTTAACATCAGTTTTAACCAATGGAATGAAAATCATCAGACATTTAAAGATAAAACCTTTTATTAAAACCCAGTTATATGAATTAAAACAATGCCTTATATATATATATATATATATATATATATATATATATAACTGTTTATGAAGATGGCAGATGACTTTGGGTTACTCATTAGATATCTGCATTTAATTATATATAATCTTGTTAACAAAACAGCAAGCAGCTAGGATGTGTCCCACTTAATTAAAAGCCGAAATGGAAATATATAAACAGATTAATATTCATGTTGATCACATATAAATTGAAATACATTTACTTTAGACCTATATGTCAGTTCTCCTTAGTGTGTGTATATATATATATATATATATATATATATATATATATATTTATTTATTTTAAACTGGGAATTGAACTCATGACCTCACACTTGCTACGCAGGTGCTGTGCCACTGAGCTATATTTCTGGCCCTCATTAGTGTAATTTTCATTAGTTCTGTACAAATTTAATTGTTAGTATTTTAAAGGTGTTTACAATTTTGAATGTTGAACAACACTTAAAAATGCGAAGTTTTCTATGGTTTTACCATACATGATTGTGTCTGAATCTCTAGTATTTTAGGCAGTTGCAAAATGTGGATCAAAATATAGAGTACTGAAGACTACATCTGATATTCTATAAAAATTATATTCTATAAAGATGACTCACTTTTAAAAATGAATAAAATAAATATATAATGACCTACCTAGTAACTTTCGGTACATTTTTCTTATTTTTGGAATAACATGAATAGGCTAATATTGAATGCTTTGCCAGATAACTTTAACATATTTTATTTTAATCAAATTTGTTAATACTTTAAATTTCAAAAAACTACACCTACTCTTAATATATAAAATATATATATACTAAAATATATATATGTGTAAGTGTTTTAATGGTATGCAAATCTTAACATGAACTCTCTAACAAAATTTATATTACAAAGGAAAATCCATCAGCTAGATAATGAAAATTATATGAAATAATTCCTACAATGTGAATAAATAGTTTTACTAGTTCTGGAAAGAAAATAAAGTTACATCTTTTGAGCTTTCCCTACCTCTTTGTCTAGCTGTGACTTTGAACCAAAGGTGGTTGTCAAAGGGTCATTTTTATTTTCATGTTCACATAGAGTATGATATTGTCCTCCAAGGTTATTCTTAGTGCCATGATGTAGATAAATATTTTAGCGGCTGATACAACTGTACTAAGTGAGAAATCCAAAACACAATATAAAAATAATTCTATTTATTTTACACTACAAAAGATCAGCCAAAAATTATTTCCAGATCTAGCAAGTTATAATTACAATTAAATACAATTAATTTAAAAATAATGAGTAAGATACAGGTTTTTCAATGAAAGTATAACTGTTGAAATTGCTAAACATTGCATAATATTGCAATTAATTAAAAATTAATTGAATTTAGTTAATTGCTGTCTGTTTCCCTAGGTCTGTCTGGAGGTACACTATGGCAAATGCTTTATACATTATACATTGTTATCAGTGGCAGTGTATCTTATCATGATTGCTGTTATTGCTGAGTAAAATTAGGTTGTGGAACAAGGAAGGGACAGTAGTAAAGAGAGATGAGAAGTAAATTTGGGGTTCCTCAAATATTTAAAATTTGGGATTATAGGTAGCTTACAAGGACAATGATGAAATCCCTGAAATAAGAAGAGGAGAAAGGGATAAACAGTCCTTCTAAAGGGAATTTATTTTTTAAAAATAGAATGATTTAGTTTTTCTTCAAGATTGTTGACACAGTTAGGTTCTACATTATTTATAGCTAAGCCCGATTGTACATACAGTAGAGTGCTTCTATTTTGCTTAGATAATATTATGCAATGATATTTTCCCTGGTCATGATATTTTCCATAATATTTTCCCTGGTCATGGCATCGGGTTCCTGTGAGACAGTCATGACTTGTGTCCCTGTAGGGGGGACCATGCAGTAAGACTCAAAATTATGCATGGGAGATAATTTCTCATAGAAACCAGAGATAGAGCATAGAACTCTGGCTTATATTTTCAACATTTGAAGCTCTCAGGGTTAGAGGGATTAGAAGAGCAGTCATGTTGCCGAGAAGGTATTGTGTGTATTTATCTATTTATTTACTTACTGTGAGACCAGGTTTATTCCCACGCCTAAAGGCAGAGGACTTGTTTTTCACTTGGCATTTTGACTGCATGAAAGGGCCGGTACAGGTGAGGTGGGGATGGAGAGGCAACAATTCCCAGTTATTGGTAAAACACCTGGTTCTAAGAAAAGGATTAAATTTAGTGTAATAGGAACATAGAAAACATTTCCTTAATGTTATCATTTTTAAATTGCTGTACTGAAACGTAAACATATCCTCAATTTCTTAACTGAAAACTATTTCAGGTTAGATGGTTTGTTTCTGTAAGAAGTTAATTAGGTGACATTTAGTAGTAGTCTACAAGCAGGATTACCAATGGGAATAGTTTAAAAGTTGCTAAAATATTAAATAATTTGATAGTAGTAGTGATAAATATATATATATATATATAGTTTGATTGTAAAATTTGGTATATTGAAATGTATACACTGCTGTGTTGTCTGAAATAAACATGAACAAAAGCAGAACAAAACATAATTTCAAATGTACTTAGGAAGATATCAATTATTATATATTTGCATAATCAGAACAGAAACATTTAATTTACAGAATATAAATACTACTGCTTACCTAGACATCTGTAAAACTTAATCTTTTAGAGACAATAAATTAACTATATTATACTTCTACTTATATTGTATTTTATAAATGTAAGGAAGAAATAATGGTATGTCCCATATTCTTAACATAAATCACACCTTAGTGAATTTTGTAAAGTGTAATATTTTTAAGTCATTAGGACCATCCAATACTATGTTTAATTTGCTTTACTAATATATCAAATGACTCAAAAAGGTGAAATATTATAGTGATTATTTAAAAATAGAAATGTGACCTACGCTTTGGTACTTTTCTTATCCCTCTTTATTTCAGCAGGTTATCTACAGTGGTTTCCTAACCACTTATAAAAAATTGAAAGGCAGTAGCTGTAAACTCTCAGAAACATATTAAGCAGCCCACTTAGAGCAAGATAGTGTGGAATTCTGTTTTTCATGTTTGCCTGTAGTTGCTAAAAATCATCTGTATCTTAATCTACCCAGTTCTGATGGGTGGTTGTCTGTACCATATCTTTCCATTTCAGCAGTAATAGAAACCAAGGTTTTGAAGTTAAAAGAAAATTCCTCCTTGCCACCTCAACAAGCATAGTTTTGCGAGAAAATCGTAATTGAATATCTTTCACTGTCTTCATTTCCTTCATGAAACAAACCAAAAAGAGTTGTCTAGGATAAACCTCTGAGCCTATAAGTAACTTTGAAAAGTGAGAAATCCCAAATAATGCCAATTCTATACTATATTCACACACACACACACACACACACACACACACACACACACACGATAAAATTGCAACTATGCAAAAATTCCTTACAATTTTAATGTCTTAAAATCCTGCCAGCATTTAAATGAAAAAGAAATTACAATATACTAGACATGATAAAAATAAGATATTATTGAATACAATATTATAATACACAAGTGTCATCACTCCTTGATATAGTAGAAGGCATTTAACACAGTAAGAGTAGTTTTGTTTTAGTGAAAATCTTCTTGTTTCCTTCTACTGTTGTTTTCCCTTAAACATCCCAAAGGAAAAAAAGGCAAAAAATAATCGGGTAAGCTATGTTAAGTCAACTACAAGGACACGTATCCTTATCTCCATCTCTAAGAGTAGAAGGTATTTAATTTGCAGAACTTCGTAAAACTTTTTCCAACTGGTGCTCAAATATACTAACTTTTTTTACTTATCTTCTATGTTAAAATATATTACTACACTTATCACAGTAATATATTTCTATATATTAATTACCTTTTACTCATTTTATTTATGTATTTATTTATGCAGTCCATGGTTGTAGTGGAGATTGAAGCCTGGGGCCTTTATCCCTGAGTTGTATCCCTAAACCTTTCTTAACAATTAGTTTGAGACAGAATTTCACTAAATTGCTCCATTTGTCCTCAGGTTTGCAATCCTCCTGCCTCCACCCTCTTTATAGCCAGAACTAGAGATGTGCACCATTGCACCATGATAGGCTTCTATCCCTTTAACCAATATATTCAGTTTATAAAACTAGGTGTTAGGTATTACAAGGAATAAAGAACTGATGCTTGAAGCATTTTTATTATTCTTAACTTTCTACAAGAGAACTAAAAGGTAAATGAAATTTTATTCCTGCAGAAGGCATGGCCCAAAGATACAAAGATACATACCTGGCCCCTGTATGCCAGGTGCTCTGGGTATATTAACTCTGACATCCTTTCTTAGTCGATCACTTTGTATTACATGCATTCCCAAATGCATATCCATAACCATGGAAGATACAGAGCCTATAGTTCTCATCTTGTATGTGAAGATCAGGGAGGAAATCTATGTGGTTCATTTCCTCTTCAATTTTGTTACTTGCAAGTGACCAAAATAGTAGCAATGCCAGAAATTATTTCAAATCCATAAAATTAAAACAAAGTGAATGTTTGATGAGATTTTTAGAAAGTGTAAATTCGTGAATTAAAACTAAACAGTTTCTACAATAATTATTTACCAATTTTTTTTGCAATTGACTGTAATGAAAACCCAATAAATTAAAAAGGCTTAGAATAGTGACGTGATACTCTAACAGTTGCAAAATTTGATTAGCCAATAGTAATCATTTATCTTTGTTTTATATTATTTACCAATATACATCTACTATCCATTATGTCCTAAGAATTAGCCCAGTGATAAATCTTTATAATTCTCAGAATTGGTGACACACTATTGGCTTTTCACGAAAAAGTGTCATTTTAAAAGAAAAACTGTCAATAATTTAAAATAAATTATTGCCCATTTAAAATAACCTGTTGCCTATTAATGGATACTTAAATGCATGTCCTAAATAAAAACTGGCGCAATTTCATATCCAGTTTCTCTTACCTGCTTCTGAATTCACTGCCATTTGCAAGTGACCAAAATAGTGGCACTTTCCACTTATCATCATAACAATGCAAAGTGTATTTCAAAACCAATGCTTTCCAATGGTATTGAAAGCCAGCACTTACAGCGTGTGATTTTCACCATCCTCTTGACTTCTCCGCTGCCGGACCCCTCACATCCATCTTCGTCGTCGCAGTCTCCGCTGACCTGCTCAGCCATGCCACCACCGCTGCCCAGCGCAGGAAGCTCCCACCTGTCAGGCTTGGGCGACCTCCCCTGTAACAACTAAATGTGGACACCAAGAAATGTTTGATAGCTTATTCAAATCTTTTAAGAACTTTACACAAAAACTTATATTAGAAAGTACAATTATCCTGTTTTGTGGATCTACTATCCTAATACATATGCCTAACCCAATCGAAATTTCACAATATCCAAAACAACTGAAATAGAAACGATTAACAGGCAATGTGTAACCATAAAGAGCTACAATCCTCCTATTTTAACCCCATGATAAGGCTTTGAAAAGCAAATAAAATTAGGTCTTCTGTCTTATGGTAGTTTGGAAATCCTGTTTCCTAATAAGCAATGTTGAAGCATTTGTTTTGAAAACCAATAGTCCAGAATTTCTCAAAAATATCCTCCCAGAAAAAAAATTCTATCGAAAGAATCTAGAATGTTGGACATAGGCATGTATAGCTTCATTTAAACTATCTCAGGACAAATGGATAGCCCAGTATACATGACACGTCACTGAACATTGGGACAAATTTCATAGGCCCTACTTTTATTTCTGCAAATCATGTTAAAAAATTAATGAATTTCTCCGTCTTGGTTCTTAATTATTTCTTTTACATTTATGAGTAAAATAGAATAGTGATTTGCCCCACATTGTGCAGGGATGTTGGTAAGATTTTAATAATATTTGGAATATGTGAACTGCTTTCCAAAAAGATCATATTATGAATAATAGAATATTTTACTGAAAGTTAAGTCTGAATAAAATAACCAAAATCATGACATGTACTCCTCTAAGGCAGTACTGGAGAACACATGACCAAGCATAACAACTGTAGGGTATTCCTGTTGCCTATTTAATGGATACTTAAATTCTAATGATGCTTTATGGAAGATTTAGGTCTGACATTTCTGTAACTTTCCAAAAAATAGTTTCACTTTGCAGTTGGTAATTAAATACATAACCCAAAGATAGTATTTCATATTGAAAAGCATAGAGTGAAGTAATCTCAATACATAGAAGGTAAATATATTTATCATTTTAGGAGTATTTGATTGAAGCAACTGATCTTGGAAATTAATAAATTTCAAATTCAAAAAATTAGGTCACATACTCTGATATATTATAATTTTGTAAAAATTTAATTTTAAGCAAACCAAAATAAAAAAGCAAATTAATGAAATATTTTAAACTTTTATTTTTACCAGAATTTCTCATACATACTAATAGCTGTTAAATTTACAAGGATTCTTTTGAAGTTACATGAATTTAATAAATGTATGTTAAACAATGAGATGTCACTGTTTAACATAGTGATTACATACAGTACTTCCAACAAAGCAAGAGCAGGTCTGTGTCAATGAGGAAACACTGATGTGTACCAAACATATAAAAATTCAAATATGAAAAAAGAGAAGTAAAGACCAACGGGTAGATTTTGTACTTTTTTATTTATTATTTTCAAATATGCCACTTAACAAGTATTTAATACAACCATGAATGGGTTGGATTCCAAAGTCTAACATATTTGAACTGACTCCTGATATGAATCCTGATTCTGACACACTCTGTGAGACACAAGTATTAGTTAAATTGCCAAATAACTAGGTTCCTTCACATCTAAAGTAAGGACAACAATTTATGTATTTCATTACTCAAGTTTGAGGAAAACATATGTGCTTTACAAAAACTTAATGTGCCAAGGAATTAAAATTTAATATTTTGATTATTAGTTTCCACTTCATTAAATATTCTATTACAATATTTTAAACACTCAGAGCACATTAATTGAAAGAATTATTTCATAAATTTCATAAATAGTCCTATTACATGACTTACATTAAAAATATTCAAAGTACAATCTGACAGTACAGCAGTTTTAAACTCTCTGGTGATACATTGCTTCTTTTTGACCCTAACATCCTTTTCCAATAATTTCCCATATCAACTTTATTTTCCCTCTATTTCTCTAAGAATTCTTGTGCTATTTTACTTGGATCTTAGCCAGGATGCAGCTGGAATCTCAGGAGAAACATCAATAATATATAAGTCATGAAGACCCAACTCAAAGAATTTGAACTTAAACATGCAAATAGAAAGACACTCCATGTAAAATGAAATTTAGCATTTTAAGAAATCCATCGGGTTTAAAGTGACTGAATCTATACACTTATAGTAAAAAGAATAGATAATATTTTAAAACTGTCATGGTTTTTACATTTTTATATCACTTAGGACATTCTAGGACATAAGTAAGGTATATGAACTCAAGTTATTAAGAAATAGAACTATGAAACTACATTGCAATATAATCAAATTATCTGTGCTGTGTAGATTTGAAAAATGTACTCAAGATATTTTACTCTATTCCCTAGGACTGTAAATATGATATGGCCTTTGCTACTACTACCTTACCTAGAAAAAGGTATTTTATAAATGTAATTGATGTTATTAATAGGTGATTTGATGTTTACTGAAAAAGTAAAACTATCCATAAAGGATTAACATAATCACAACTATTCCTTAAAATAGAAAATTTTCTCTATCAGCAGAGCTAGGGCATTCAAAGCAAAAGGCTTTAGTGAAGTTGGGTGCAGAGGCAGAGCCACCAGACTTGAAGGAGTAAGCTGGTTGGACATGTTGCAAACAGTTGAGCTATAAGTCACTGCTAGGCTCCAAGAACAGGGTGATTTGCCACCCAGAGAGTAACTCATGCTCTCCAAGAAGCAAACTCTCCCTTAAGCTCTATCTTGCCTCAAGTGTGTCTGACTTCAGAACAAGAGGTCAAAATATTCATAAGATATCCTCCTGTTAAATAGTTCGCTTGGAAAAAATCTCTAGTATTTCAGCTTTGTGTCAGTTTTCATTTTATCTGACTCTTTATAAAGCCTTATACTGATTTCCTTGTCTCTGAGCAGGACATACAATTGTCGTGTCCTTTGATCAACTCATCTAAATACAGAGTCTGCCAAAAAATACATACATCAGGTGTCATGGTTTATGTCTGTGGCCCCCAGGCCTCATGAATTTGCATTGTGCATTTGTGATTGGGTTCATTGTCTAGAGCTTGGATTGATGGTGTCCGTGCTACACCCACCTAGGAGCCAGGATGTGATGTAATGGCAGGAAGAAGACGTGTCTCGTTCTTTATTGCGGGTTTCTGCTTGGCTGTTTGCAGCCGCCATTCACTGGGGCTCTGCCACGCCACCCTGCCTTGGAGCCAAATTGAGTATGGACAGAAACCTCCAAAATCTGTAAGAAATAAACCTTTCGTTTCCCAACTTTGGTTATCAGGTATTTTGTGATGAGTAAAAAGTAACTAAGACATCAGGAAAAGAAAAATTCATATAAATATTTAATACTAAATTTATTGAGATAGCATGGTTAGTACAAGTAACCATTGGCCTCTACAATTAAAGAGGTGCTCAGAGTGTTGTCCATTAGCTCAGGACATTCATTAGTACAGCAAATTGCTTAAGTATGTATACATTTTTTGGTGGACACTGTGTATCTGGTATCCCAATTAACCAATGATTCAAATCCACAATTCCCTCTCTTTGCTAGAGTCAATATCTCCCTCTCCTATTCAAGGAAGGTCTGCTTTTATGTATTTTATTACTTGTTTCAAAATCATTATTGGTCATGAAATATAATTTATATTTATATTTTCATTCTCACTTTCATAATTGAAATAAATATAGTTTTGTAGAAATTCTCAGTGGATTTGTAATTGCCCAAATCAATGGGCTTTTCATAGTATGATCATTATTCCTATTTTCTCTATCTTTTGTACTAAACTATTCTTGACCTCTCCTTAGTCTAGTCATCTTTCTCTCCTACTTCATAAAATAATAATAAATGTGTTTCATTTTAAGAGTGTCAGTCCTCTTCCTTCCTCTTAGCCTCTTTGAGGATGTCAATCTATTAGAATAAGTGTACCTATCTTCTCACCTGTGTACAAATTGTGCTCTGCTCTTTATCTACAGCCTCTTCTGTGCTCCTTAGTGCATCTGTAAGTGGCAATTGGAGGTGAGGATGCGTTCTGTATGTTCTGTCCTACAGTGAAGTTCTTTGTCTCAAGTATTCCTGAGTCATTATAACATGTCTTTACAAATCTCCTCCTGCAAGGGTTATTATTCTTTCCTAACCACTATCAGTTTATTATCAGACAGTACCCCAAATCAGTACTTTCACCATGTTATTTATTAGCTGTAATTCTCTTTGAAAAGCTTTACTGTCAAAAAACTACTGGTTTTCAACTTTTACCTTCAGGGGGAAAAGTATCCAAATAGAGTCACAGGAAGAGAGGTACATTATAGTAAATAGGAAACACACTCTATAGCTTCTTTTGATTCCTTTAAAGTTTCACAGGAAATCTCACAAGAAACAATCTTGTCTAGTTGCAATTCCCCTCACATTTGCTAAATAATCCTAAGCAAACTGCTTCTCTCCCCTCATCCAGTACATACTGATAGACCTAGAAAGGAGACTGAGAGAAAAGTTCACTGGTGACCTGGCAGTCAAGTGCCTATTTAATATACTGTTTTGATTATTTAAAATTTACATATAAACACAGTTCCTCAGCACCGAAATTCTGCTATAGAGCAAAAATTTACAGACTGTGTGATTTTTATGCATCTATAATTCATTTGTATTTGTTTCGTAGTCTGATAAATTCCATCTATTGTTTTTCCTCTCACTGAGAATACTATATCTTTTGATAACTTACCCTGTTATATTTAGTTTTAAGTTCAAACTCAAATATTTATTTTTCTGTCCTAAACATAGTCTGAGATCATTTTAATTCTATACCATTGATTGGCACTTAATCAGCTTTCTTAAACAAATGCCATATCTTTTTGATTAAAATGAGCTTCTCAGAGTTGAGAACAGATTTAATTAGACTTATACCATTTCCAATCATGACTAGAATACTTATCACAAGATAGCTTCTAAATATACATATGTTAATTTATTTATTTGAGGTTTGGAAATAATTTACTGAGCTCATCCTGCCTTAAATACCTTCTATATCTAATTTAGTAAAGTTCTTTCATTTTTACAGAAAAGATCAGAGAGCAAGCTATCTTCAAATAACTTTGGATCCTTACTTACTGACCACCAGACTGGTAGATTCTCTTATTCATTCAGTGGCATTGAGTACTGTTACGGTTTAGATCTAAAATGTTCCCCAAATTCTCACATATTCAGAGGTGAGGAATTCAGACAATAATTGGATTATGGGACTCTAACTTCATCAGTGGTTTAATACACTGAATGCATTGTAATTTGATGACATTATTGAGCAGTAAGGTAAGTTAGGAGGTAAGGTCTAGCTTAGGGGATTGGGTTATGCAGGTATGAGTTGGGGGTTCTACCCTGACCTTTGTCATGGCTTCTCTAGCTCTCTTTCCCTGCTTCCTGGCTACAATGAGTGAGGACAGTTCTTCCAATGCATCTTCCACCATGATGCTCTGCCCGCCCCAAATCTCTAAAACCATGAACCAAAATAAACCTCTTCTCTTTCAAAGTGTTTACCTCAGGTATTTTATCATATGGAAGGAAAGCTGATTATAAACAGTACATTCAGTATAACATGTTTTTGAAAGCTAAAATATCTGTGTCAAAAAAGGAGAAATAAGACTAAATTAAAGTAAGTGAAATAATCTGAAAATTGGGAAAAAGGAAAATTCTCCCAATATTTAATTTTGTAACCATGATAATTGTTTCTTTGTAATCTTTAATAACAAATAAATTTTAAATAGTCTTATTCCTTACCACCTGGAGACTTAAATTGTTCAGAAAAAATTTGTCAAAATATTTCTTTATTTTGGGGGAGTTTGAGACAAGTTTCTGCTATATAATTCAGGTTGGTCTTAAATTCATTATGCAGCCCTGAATGGCCTTGAACTTGCAGTGACCCTCCTGCCTCAGCCTCCCACATGTTGAATTATAGTTGGGCACTGCCATGTTCACCAAAATATTTCCTTCTAAAATGGAATACAGAAATATTTTCAAATATTTATTTGTGCAAAAATTCACTTTTTCTCAAGTTGGGGGGGGCCTTAGCTTCAAGATTTGGATCACAGGTAATGATCTTTTCCCCTATTCTTCTATAGGGGAGCAGATCCTTCCATTCCTCTCTTCTTTCCATCTCAAAAGCAGTGTACACATCCTATTGACATGATTTAGATCTAACATGTCTCTCACTAGGCTCCCATGCTCAAAGGTGGGGTTTGGACATAGTTATTGGGAATTAATGGTGTCTGGAGGTGAGACTGGCTGGAGGAAGGAGGTCACATAGGATTTCCTTTGTAGCAGACATGTTTTCTGATGCTCTTTCCTCCTGCTGTCTTCGTCCTGGCTGAGGCGAGCTGCATGTTTGACCAAGATCTTCCATTATCCTCCTGCTCCAACACAGGACTAAAGGCATTGGGGTCAGCTGGTCATGGTTGGAGCCTCTGAAATTATGAGCCGTTTCTTCCTCAAGGTATGTATGTCAGGTATTTTATTCAACAAGTAAAAATCTCACCACTACACCCACTGCTTTGTTAGCTTCACTTTCATAGGAAAACACTATTTCACATCTCCTACCCTTAAATCACCTTTGGTAAAAACAACCCCACTATTTTCCATTAAAGAAGAACCACCTCAATAAGTGTTCAATAAAATAAATTTCATAAATGACACATAAAACTAGTCATATAATGACTACACACACTCATGTCACAAACTTTAACAAATCTTCATATTTATGACATACACAAATAGATGTTCCATAAAGTCATTAAATATATGTTAAAAAATTTCAAATAAGTTTTACGTTATTTCTCTGGGTCTATATTTTCTGCACCTGTAAAATGAGACAAGACTTTCTATGTTTATTGTTTATGTTACACTAGGTAAAATAATAGCATATTTTAAGAGCTTAGTCATGGGTAGTGTATTTTATCACTATTATTATAACTGGTAGGAACTGATTCTGCAGTCCCAGTCCTGTTTTTTGCTTAACTTTTAGACACAAACTTCTGTAATCAGGAGTCTTCCAGACTTGGTCAATCTGTCTTTGAAGGAAGAAACCTATACTGGAGTAAAAATCCTTATCTACAGCCTTATCTACTCCCCTGACTCTATCCTCCGAGTCTGTCCAAATAAAAATTGATGGTGTTTTAAATTTTTAACATTTTTTTCTGTCATGGAGGATAGAAGTCAATCAGTACATACATATTTATAGAACAATTAGAAGAGAGGAAAGAACATAATTTTGAGTACCAGTCACACATTAATTGTGTGCCTTAGGCAATTCACTTGTCAATTTAAACTCATTTTAGTCTATTGAATAATAGTGCATGGAAAAGCACTTTATACAGTATTAAGCACCATACTCGTTTATGTTTATGGGCAGGGCAATGAATCTATAAAATTGAGAAACCAACAGAGGACAGAGCAAAAAACAAATACAACCTCTCAGAATATTCTCCTTTCTTCAATGTCATGCATTTTGTGAAAGGAAAGCAGCTGATTAGCTGAAAATAGTCAGTTTTGATGACTGATGCTTCCTGCTTATGTTTAATTGGTTTAGGAAGCTCATTAGGGATGCTATCTTGGAGGATGAGTTTGGTGGGTAGAATATCTGATGACTCTAAAGCAAATGGACTTCTTTCATCTAGTGAACTAATTTTTCAATAGACCCAATTTGGTTTTACTAACTGTCTGGCAATATCCCACAGTTGCTGTAGCCTTTCAAACATTTTCAATGAAATCTAACTATAGATAGCTTACATACTTACTGTGTTTGCTGTGAAAGAAAAATATTCACCACATGAAGAAATCTGATAATGATGCATCTCTAAAATATTTTCCTTTCCCCTTAAAGCCATTTACACAGAAGTACTGTCCGTCTTTAGAAGTATTAGTCCTCGTATAGTCATCGATTCAAATGCAGATGTGGTAAAATCTATAATTTTATAATTTGGTGTCAATGATGAAAATATGTAGGCAAAAATTAAAATGTTGACAGAAAGATTTCAAATCAGGAAAATGATATAGTAAACTGTACTTTTCTCATCTCCTCATACGAGATCTTTAAAGAATACATTCTTTAAAGAATATTTTAAATAGAGACTTTAGGAATATCCTCTTTTGGCATATACACATGAAACATGTACATTTATTTTACTATAAAGGAGTGGATATTTGCATTTTCCTGTTGTTGAAATGAAACCCATAAAGAAATGTATATGAAACGAGGAAAAAACCCAGAAGTTTGTAACATTTTAAAATGAGAAATCTAATTCAAAATTTCACATGGTTTATTTTTAAGTTTATCCCTGTAGCATATTTCAAAGGAAAGACACAAAACTTTATGTAATATGCATTCATTCTTTTGTTTGAAGCGTATTTTGACTTTTCCCATCTTGCTATTCCTAGCTCTGTCCCACACAACTCCACTTCTTTTTCACTTTTTCATTAACACCATTAAAATATTGTTTATAAATGTGTCCTTTACCAAATTTCCCACGATTACTCTTTGAAAGTTTGAAAATATTTTACTCGTAAAGCAAAATATCACCTAAAAAGCCCAACAGGTTTCATAATATGTCATGTCGTGTTGAACTGGCCCGACACAGGAGTCATTGCAGTAGTATTTTTGTTGTTGTTCATGTTTGCTTTAACTTGGAGGTTTCTGATCTCAGCTTCTGTTATGCCAGTAATTTGAAAGGTCATTGCTCTCTTGGCATTTGCTTCATGAAATGCAGTCTGGCAACTTTTAAAAGTCTTGTGATTTTGTAAATAGAATTCTGAAGTTAGAACAGGTTTGCTAAATTGTCTTTCTGGGTTCTATGAGTGAACTTCAGATATTTAATATTTTCCCATCAGAAAATCCTGCATGTGTCCCTAGTCTAGGCCTGATATTCCTCTCCAGTTCTAATCGTGACCAGGGCTGTCTACAGAGCCATCACACAAGGATGGACTGGGTAAATTTAGTAGGAACTTGTGTCCTCATTCAAACAAAGTCATCCCTGGAGTGGTAAAACTAAGAGTTAATGATTAAATGTGGGAATAAAGTAGAAATAGAGGGGAACACCACTACAGGTAGAACTTAGAAAAATTGTGGGCCCAAACAAGGAGTGTGCAGGCCAAATCTTACCAATGTTCAAATGGTTCTTTTGAAATATCTATATGGAACCACTCCAAGAACCTGAAACAAAAAAATAATGGAAAAGCAAAAAAAAATTTTCTTGCTTGGGAAATCCAGAGTTAATGTTGAAGTATATGTTAAAACATTCATACCAACTTAGCCAGAAAAGATCAATGACAGAAGTGAATGAAGAAACAAAGACATTCTGTGAATAAGCAATACACCATGCCCTGTAGCAGAAAAATGGGAGAAGAGAAATGGAGGATAAAGCAAAACAATTATCTGAAGCATGTTTAATGGTTTAAGCGGATATGTAATGCAAGTTTCTTAAACATGCTATTATTCAGAATACATTTCCCAGAATTAAAAACATGGCATTTATTTTCTTCATGCTACTGTTTCACTTCCAACCTACATTATTAATTTTCTAAATCATTACAGCATATTCGCCACAGCATATTCATTTACACATAAATTACATACACAAATAATACAAACCACATATTCATCTATTTCCCCACAATACAACTGAATAGAAACCATTACAAATAAGAACTTATAGCAGAGCAGGGTAGTGTGTGACAGAAGTTAAATGACATTCTAAGAAAGAATAATATGATATTAAACAACTTCATTATTTTGCACTTCTTAGGTGCAGGTTAAGTTCATCTTATTCATAGTGTGCTTTAACATCAAGAAGCCATTTTTATTTAGCATGTCAAGACCTCATATCTTCTTAACTAGATTTTTACATACATGGGAATATTTAAATATCCTCTAAGGCAATGCAAACTAACATAATATCTTTAGGTTTTATAATATGTCTTTAAACATGTATTTCCCCCAATACACAGTTACTTGTGGCTTTTAGTGCCTTAAGAAATGCCCTGCACATGTTATGGGTATCATGGCAAGTACAGGGACTAGTAATTTAATTCTGAGAAATGTCAAACCTTTTGGCTACTCATCCTATGCCACTTTTCTGACAGTAAGGGTCTCAATAACTTCAAAGCCAAACACGGATAAAACATCCAGTGCATTTGAGGAAAACAAACCTATATATCTGAGAACATGGGTAGGCTGATGGAAGGTTGAGTTCTAGGCAGCGTTATCTGGTGAAACTGGTCTCTATTAACTACATTGTACAGAACTGAATTGGAACTCTTTTTACTAACAATGTTTTAATTTCCTACTTAGTGATGCAGATAGTATTAATTTTTATATGAATTGTAAAGGCAACAATTTTCTTCCCTTTATCTCATCTGCAAAATTTTGCCTCACTGGCTCAGTCATCAGGAAAAGAATTGGCAGCACTAACAGCTAACTGAGCTACGCTGACAGAAAGATCATGAATTTTTAGCACAAAATACAGAAACAAAACTTATGCACTATTTAGATTTTTTATGTGTCTTTTTACTGTGCCAATATACCGAATATATTTCTAACAGTGCTACAAGATTTATGTCACTCAGATGTATGTACTATCATCATTGTTCTTTTTTCCCCATGAGACTGATGTCGTTGAAAACTGAAAGGGGACCAGAGAAGCAAGGGAAGGAGAGAGAGAGAGAGAGAGAGAGAGAGAGAGAGAGAGAGAGAGAGAGAGAGAGAGAGAGAGAGAGAGAGAGAAAGCCTTTAATCATACATTGCTATAGAAAGGTTCCTTACTGAGAAAAAAAAATTAACTTAATTCATCAGATTTTCTATTGCCTTTCTGAAAGGACTATGAATGGTTGCAAATTCATTTAAAGAGTGATTTTGGCAACCAGTGTAGATTTCCTTCTTTGGCCAGCTGTGCAGAATTCATTCTTAAATCCTATTTTAGAAAAGGAAAGATTCCGCTTAAATTTCCCAGTCTATTAAAGGTTTACTTCCAAAAGGAGCTCATTTTGATCCCATTTAGTGTAACACCCTTGTGTATGCCAGATGGCAACAAGCATTACAGCTTCACAAATGTCACTCTGATTTTCACCTTTGCAATGAAATTCCCTCAATCCACCTTTCTTTAACTACACTATAAAATTGTGGACAAAGATAGGCCAAAGGAAGAGAATATTTTGCTTGAAATATTCTAGAAATCATTTGAGAACAGTGTATAAAATTTAAATCCTTATTTTGGGGAGAAGATCGATTAGTACTTAATTAGGCTTTCAGTTGAAATTCTTCGACTAACTACATGTGTGACTTTAAACAAATCATTTAATTTTGCTGCAGCTAAATATTTCATTTGAAAAAATGAGGAGGTCAAAATTACTTGAATGCATTTTATGGCTCTAAAAATTTCAGTTTTTATCTTTTAAGGCATCCTATCATGTGGTTTTGCAAAAGATATTATATCCTCAAGGCTTGTTGCAGGGCTCTGATGTTTGTTTAAATTCTGTTTCATTTTATCCCCCTAGATGCAACATTTGAGTTTTAAAATTGAAGAAAAAAGTTTTAATAAAATGAATTATATTTACCTTAGAATATATGCTGAAGTCCTAATCCCTCATACACAAGAATGAATCATATTTGGGAATATGGTCTTCATGGAGGTAAACAAGATAAAATGAGACCATTATGGTGGGAACTTAAGCCAATACAACTAGTGTCCTTATAATTGAACAGAGCAATTCACTCTGTTTAATTGTTCTATTGCATTGCATTATAATAGTAAATCAAATTACTGTGGTGCACACTTGTACGGTTGTGGCTAGAAAATAATGTTGCTATGAGAATCTTGTAGATGACTTTTGGCTTATTTATTTCATGGAAATAATATTTATTCCTTAAATTTTTGTGTGGAAATCATATTTATTCCTTAAATTTTTGGAAGAATTTTCCAGACTACCCTGTGCTTAGAATTATGTTTTAAGTGTGAGAGTCTAAGTATGAATATGGCTTTTATAATTAATACAGAGCTTATTTGGATTTTTATAGTTTCTTATTATAGCAGCAAGTGTTGACCATTGTAGGATACAAAAATAACCTGAACAAATAATTTTCTAGTGCAGGTCATTGTTTTTTTGTATTTTCAGTCTTCTAGCTGAGGTAGTTTTTCCTCTGTTGATAGAACTTTGGTATGCATACAATTCTAATCTCCTATCCAAACATTCAAAAAATATTTATTAAAATACATTTTATGATCCTTACTTTTATGTCTATTTTCACTAGCTTTAGAATTTCATAGTGGTATCCTTTCTCCTCAGCATGTTTAGGTTCTGTTAGAATTCTTTAAATTGATAAAATTTATCAATTTTATGAAACTTTATCAGTTTCATAAAATACTTGACCAGTTTATTTCTTCTGCATAATTCTATCTTACCTCTTTCTTTTAGGGTCCAGTGTAGGTTTAGCCTATGTTCTAACAGCAATCCCTAACTTTTATGGTTTGCTTTGCCTCATCCAGTCTTGTCAGTTGTGCTTATTTTTATCAGTCACTTTAAATTATTTTTATGAATCTCTGTTCTGACTCTCGTCATGTTCATTATGTTTCTTGTATTAATATTAACATAAATCTATTCGGTGAGTGAAGTCCAGGTATTGTGCTTCTCAGTTTTAGATTGCTTATGTGATTTTTAGAGATTCAGATTATTTGCTAATCTCCATTAATTCATACAACATGTTTGCTTTTGCATAAGATGATATTAACAACTGTCATTACTAATTTGATTTTTGTTACTAAATTCAGAACTGCATCTTGTGTGGATCTGTCCTTACTACTTGTCTATCTATGTCTCATTGATTAATAACTTTATTAGCAAGCCACACACTGATATATTTTTGGTTTCATGGTGGATATTGCCTGTAAAAGAACAATGAATTATTCCAATGATGTTAGGTTCTATGGAATGTGTTCGCAATTTCTTCTATTATTTAGGTATGGTAAGTGACAGGCCATACTAATACAGTTACATACCAGAAAATTCAGGATTGGCTTGTAGATTTTAGCAAGAATTTTCCACTTTTAGTTCACCAATATTTATCAACCATTCTCCTGAGATTTTGGCTGAGATAATTTGATCTCTTTCTTGTTAGCCTTGGAATTCTAATAGATATTAAATTCTAATTTCAGAAGTACTTAGATATTTCCGCTTAGCATCTCAATCCATGAAGCTTCAAAGATTTAGAAACATTTCGAGGTAGCATAGGTGTGAGGTTAGCCATGAATTTGAAGTAGAACTCTATTATGAATTTTATCATTTAATCATTGTGGTGCTCTGGAAAATCTCATTAAGCATTTTGAAATCTTCTAAAAGGGTCCCTCTGTCTTGCCTACAACACAGAATACAGTAAACATCATGGATAAAGTACCTCATTCATATCACTGTTTATTTTATCCCACACATGTCTGGGCCAGGTTCAATCTTGAGCTTCATCCACCATAAAAGATACTCAGAGAAACAAATACTGCCAATACTTAGATCAATTTTAAAGTCTGTAAATATAAAAATGTTACTTATTTTTTGTCTCAAGTCTCTGTATCTGAAATTTTTAATTTATCTTTTACTTAATGGAGTATTTCTATTGGTCTATACAACTTATTTCATATTCACTTTGTTTTTAGTATTTCCTTTTTAATCGTAGTTTTTCTTTTATGTCTTTTTTTTCTCTAGGTGCATTGTTTAACTTTTCTGTCATTGGAACAAAATATGTAACATCCACAGCCTAAAGGAGAAAAGGTTTATTTTGGCTCACTTTTTCAGAAGGTTCAGTGCCTGGTTGGCTGGCTTCAGTGCAAAAATACCATGACAGAGGTACCTGGTAGAGGAATGCTGTTCAGCCCAGGTTATTTAGGAATCATGTGAGCAGAGATAGAGATGGAGATGGAGATGGAGATGGAGATGGAGATGGAGATGGAGATGGAGATGGAGATGGAGATGGAGGAGATAGAGATAGAGACAGAGACAGAGACAAAGATCATCTAAAGACACACCCTCAGTGACCCAGTGCCTCTTACTAGCCCCCCTCCTTCTAATAGCTATGAACTCAACAGTAGATTAATTCATTCATGAGTATAGTGTATAGTGCCCCATGATCCAATAACTTGAAAGCTTTACCTTTGAATACATAATACTTGGGGACATTTAAATCTAAACCATATTTGCATTGTTCAAATGACCAGTGAGGTTGAACACTTTTTTCCATATATTTATTTGACATTTTATGTTTTCTGAGAAATATTTCCTTATCTCACATGCCCAGTTTTGGATCAGATCTTTTAATTTGGAAGGTCTGATTTTTTTCAGTTCTTTATATATTCTAGATATTAGTCCTTTGTCTAAAGATTAGGTAGCATAAAGTTTTTTCAACTGTGTGAGTTTTACCTTTAATGCTGTTTGTGATTTCTTTTGCTGTGCAAACGTCTTTTTAATAAGCTGATATCCTTGTTGTTGATTCTTTGTGATAATTCCTGTGTAATTGGGGTTTTCTTTAACATCTTTGCTTATAACTATGCCTTTGAGACTTCTACCTGTTTTATATTCCAGCAGATTTAGTGTACATGTTTTAATGTTTAGCTCTTTGATCCATTTTGATTTTAGTTTAGTGAATGGTGATAGTCATGGGTCTACTCTTAGTTTACAGCATGTGGAAAGCCAGCTTTTCCAACACCATTTATTAAAGAGGCTATCCTTCCAGTGAATGTGTTTGGCGCCTTTGTCAAAAATCTGGTAGCTGAATGTATTCCGAGTTTTTTCTACAGTTTCTAATCTGTTCCATTTATCCTTAGGTTCATTTTGTTGCCAGTACCATGCTAGTTTTATCACAGTAGGTCCACAGTATAATTTCAAGTCAGGAATTGTGATACCTCTGCCTTACCAGTGTTACCCAGAATTGCTTTTGCTATTCTAGGTCTCTTTTGGTTCCAAATGTATTTTAAGAATGCTTTTTTCTATTACTGTGAGGTATGCTAATGAGATTCCATCTTATTCCAGAAAGAATAGCTATTATTAATAAAACAACTAAAAACAAACACTGACAGGGTTGTGAGGAAAGCAGAATCTTTCTTACCATTGGTGGGAATATAGACTAGTGCAGCTACTGTGGAAATCGGTGTGGAGAGTCACCAAAACACTAGGTTTAGTGGTCCCACTTGATCCAGCTATTTTCCTTTCTGGGTATCTTCCCAGAAGAATCAAAAGCATCATAGTACAGCAATATATATGCGTCCATGTTTTTAATGTCACAGTTTGTAATAGCCAAATCTTGGAGCAACCCAAATGCTATCAACCAGTGCATGGATAAAAAAGATGTGTTATATATATGTGTGTGTATATATATATATATATACATATATATGCAGTGGGAGACTCAAAACAAGCTAATAATTTCCTTTTCCTGATGGATATTGCCAAAGATGATGTTTTATGGTGTTCTTTTTTTTTTCTTTTTTTTTTTTTTTTTGGTACCAGGGATCAAACTCACAACCTCATGCTTACCAGGCAGTTGTATCATACTCTTTAAAAATACAAAACAGCTCTTTATATATGATAAACAATTCATTCTCATTAAAATTCTAGATAGTGGAGCAAAGCTTACATACTTCAATCAAAACTCTGGACATTTCCATTTGAAATATCCATCCCAGTGTTTTTATCAGTGTTTATCCAACATCTTATCTACATTGCTGTGCCAGGCATGTGCTCCTTAGATAGTTGTCACATATTGTGATGTATTTAAGACTCTGCATAGCACATGAATGCTTAATTGTGCCGAAATCATTCTGGAATAATAGTCTTTAACTTACTGAGTCCTGAGCACAATTGTACATGTTTTTGACTCTGGAACAGTATTTTGTTCTATATGAATAGAGAATTTAAATAACAAAAAGAATGTGCTGTTTTTAATTTTGTATAGTTTCATTTTACACTGTAAAAGTATATTTAATTGTCAATGTTAGGTGCAGAATACTTTAAAAGGCCACTGAGAACATTAACTTCTGGGGCACACTGTCATCCTTTTGATGCTGCTATTACTTCTTGTTTCCTCCCTCTTCCAGGTGTTCAGTGTCTGATCAAATCTTATCCTTTGAATTGTGCTTTTCTATACAAGTATGTGAGAGCCTCTTTCTCAATCATAATTCAATCTCAATCAATTTGATATTCCAACTATATATCAGTTACCATCTAAGAATTATAAAAATAAATATGGAATTAGAAAATAAATATGAAAAATAAATATGGATAAGGATTAAGCCACTTAATTTAGGATGAGTGAAAAACTTACCCTCCAAAACCAGCTTAACTAGAGGATATTTCACACATAGCTATCTGAGCACTGCCACTGGCTCTTCTACATTATACCTGCATTCAAACAGCTGCTGTCACAAAGTGTACAGAACCACACACATCCACGTGTGTGCATAAATATGACACACATACAAATATACAGCACACACACCTTTTCCATTTCCATTTCTATCGTTAGTATCCTACTGATTTAAAGTTGTAAAATGTTTAATATGACTTATTGGTTTTGTTTATTTCTGTTTCCTCAAAATATATCTTAGGATCTAGACCAGGCGTTTCTGATAATAGCCATGAAGTAAATACCTTCGGCTGTGCAGATTTAATCTCTGTTAAAATATAGACAACATAATGCATGAGCATGGGTGTATGCTGATAAACTTTACTTACACATGAATAAACTGAAAACTGGATTTTATTGACAGGCAATAGTTTTCTGAGGCTGAATCTAAGTAAATCTTCCAGGTTGCAGCTATTCCCATATCATTTACCTACTTAATAAAAAATTTGTGGCATGTATGTCTTCACAAAAGGTTAATAATTTGTCAGATGTTCGGAGGCATCAATTTCATTGTCCTGAGATTCTACTACAGAAGAAGGTACTTATTAGAGGCTGACAGTTGATAGACATTATTTGCCTGTTAGTCCTTTGCACATACCTGCAATCCTATGAAACTGAAACGTCTGCACATTTGTGTACATATGTACGATACAGGTTTTCTTATGTTGATTTCCAATGTACACATCAAATCTTTACTATCAAAATCCAATTCATACATTTCCTAAACTCCTATAGATTAGATAAATTTTCTCCTTTTTCAAAATTTTCATATTACTTTTTATTTTCATTGTAACGTTTTCAGGATATGGCTAATTTGAAGTTCATCTTTGAGTGTCTAACATGCATAATTTAATGTCTTACTCATTACAGATGATTAGAAATGTTAAATTAATGCTTGAATAATCAAGTTCTGCTTGTGGTTTTACTGTTGACTTGAATTCAAACTCTTGAAGTCACCTTTTTTCTCTTCCCATAAGACTCTCCTTCCCTCTCCTTGATCTCTCCATCATATCAGTACATTCTGTAGAGTCTTACCCTGTAGAATTTTTCAGACTTGTCTTTCATATTACTCATACTACCATCATCCTTACTCAGAGGTTTGTACTTCTTCATTGGATTATTAAAACAGTACACTTTTTTAGTTCTATCATTTATTTTTTTGTCTCCAAACCATCTTGTACATTAACTATTTATGTGCAACTTAGGTGTGATCAAAACACAAAGTTTAAAAAATATAGTCCAAAACCACACTGACATTAATCTCCTTTAGAACACTCTTCCAAGTCTCTGACATACTTATCCCATCATTTTTGCCACTTTCTGAAGCAGTTCTGGAAGTCCTCTTTCATAAGCATCTTTTTTTAACACTGTTGTGACTGACTCCTTGTCCTAAATTCATTCTAAGCATATACTTTTTGAACTTGGGGAATAATCAGGAGTTTTACCCTGCCAGATTTGATAAGTAAGGTAGATGAGAATACACTATTTGATAGAAATTTCTATAAATAGTTGACAAATGAGGGATGATCAAAAAGGACAGTGTATATTTAAATTACAAGTGATGATAACAAAAGACACATTGCACTAAACTCCCTCAAGTATTCAAAGTATTTTCCCTATTTCACATATACAGATTCCATCATTCTTGGCAATGATTTTTGTTCTTGTTGTTTGTTTTTACTATAATAAGATTTTTTAAGAAAGTTAAACATTTATAGCCGAGGATTTGGCTCAGTGGCATAAGCATCTGTCTGGCAAGTGCTAGGTTGTGAGTTCGATCCCTGATACCAAAAAAATGTAAACATTCATCACAGTTTTGATTACCCAAGTTTACCATTTTAGAACAACACACTTTTACTTTTGATCATTCTGTACTTGGAATGCTCATAACTGTTGCTTAGCTGTGCTCTGTGACCCTTCTCTGTGCAAGTCTGCAGTCCTCTGACTGCTCAATGGGGAGGACTCATTCCCAAGCTTCTTCACATGGGTACTGTCAGGATTTAGTGCATTGTAGATTTTTGAAATGGGACTCCCTTGGTTCCTTACTGTGTGCAAACGCCTATACAATTTTCTATGCTTATAATTTTTGAGCACAGTCTATGGTGTGATGTCAGTTTGAATGATTAAGAAATTCCTAGCAGATTAGTGGAATGCAATTCTGGGTACATATGTGAATGATGGACACTTAGGCCAGCAAACTGAGGAGGAAGATCCACTCTGGATGTGAATGACCATTGTGGACCTTCCTGCTCCTAATCTTATACACAGCCATGTGGAACATCCCACCTCTGAACATGCAAACCTATCTAATAAATTCTCTTTCATAAGTATATAAACATCTTGTATCATTTCTGTTTCACTACAGAACCTAACTCATACATAGGATTTTATTTTTTTAAATGTTAATCTTGGCTCATTTTTGGAATCCAAGGTCAAGGGACTGTATCAGATAATAACCTTTCTCCTGGCATAACATGGATGTTACAGGGCATCAAATAGCAACAGACAGGGAGTGACTGTTAAGTCTTTCCTGTCATCCCTCTTATTATAGAGCCATTAAGATTCAATCATGAGGGCTCCATCCCAATGACTTTGTCTAATCCTAATCACATCTCAAAGCCTCTACCTCGAAACACTGTAGTAAGATTAAATTTCCACTGCCTTAATAGCTCATTCTGAAGATTGAATCTCAACACAGCCAGCCTGAGGGAACATGTTCCAATCATCCCCAAACTGTAGCAGCAGCTCTTTTTACCAAGCAAAGAAGCATGAAGAAGACAGAACAAGAAAGAAAGAGATTCAGAAACACCAGAAGAGAGACAGAGATGTTAGAGTTACTGCTAAATTACGCAAGTAATATGCATTTATTACTGTTGTGGAATTCTGTTCTTTAGAAGGAGGGGATTAGATCCAGCCCACACTCCAGTAGCACTTTATTATTCAAAGTGTAGATACTGGGAGACATACAAAATAAATAGAATTGTTTTAAAATGGGTAGAGGAACAAGAGATGGAAGGAAGAGGGATGAGGAGAGAGGGAAAGAGGATATGAAAAAAGCAAATGGAAAAAAATAAAGGTAGATAGAGCTTTTGCCAATGAGAAAGTAACCAAGAGATGGAAGAAGCAGGAAGTCAGAGCAAGGTAGGAGACTGAAAAGGAATGAAGACACGGCATGTACATGCAACAACTCCACACAAGGAGTGTAATCTGGGTACTGCAAATGAGGACTAATTTTTTTAAGAAGGCATAATAGCTGTTTTGGAAGCTTCAGAAGACACAAACCAAGATAATTAGCACTTTCCCTTTCTGGTATTGTTTTTTTTAATGTTTAAGTAGCCTAGAGTATTGGTCTTCAGAGCAGTTTTTTTATTATTATTATTATTATTATTAATTGCTCCCAGAGCTGGGTAAAAGTAATAGTTTGTGTCTTTTCCTTACCACCAACTCCCAGGTGATCCATACATACAGTGGATGTGTAAACCAAGATCAGAGCTTTCAGATTTGGCAGCTGGCTAAGTATTTCGATCCACCAGCCATGCAGTTTCCATTTTCTCTTTTTGCAACACTCCACTGTGTTGATTGCTTTTTTTCTCTGCTGTACTTATCACCACCTGTTAAGACAATGTTCCTACCTGCACTTTGTTTCTTCCTCTCCTTTTTAGCACTGTCAGTTTTTGCATCTCTGTGTAATTTCAAGTAGAAGAAGACTTTTCTGAACAATATCTACCACAGAATACTTTTGAGCAGTTTTCACATCAATTGTAATATCCAACTATTTTTTAGTTATCTTCACTTTTTTCTCTTAATAGTAACTCAAAGAGTAATTTTGCACTAAAGCAAACTTCCTTTCTCATTTTTCTAGAGTGCAACGGGAGGATCGATAATTCTGGTGAACTATTTAAGTGCTTCTACTATTCAATGAATATGTCTTGCTTTGAGTGCTTATTGATATTGTTTGACATTTTGATTATGGAAAATAAATATTATTTATCAATAAACTATCTAAGAAAGATGAAAGCATTAAGAAAACTGAATTTTGAGAATTTTCCAATACAATTGTTGTGACTTTAGGCAAACCCAGTGATATTTTCCTTTAAAAATAATACTAATTTGAAAGTGATTCAGTGAAAAAAATAGAACTTTCTAGGAAGAATTACACATAAATTAGGTTTATTTACAGTGATGTTAAATATTTAATGATTCATGTTTTGAATCATTAAATTAATGATTTAATTTAATGTGATTCAATTGATGTGAAAACTGTTCAAAAGTATTCTGTGGTAAATATTGTTCAGAAAAGTCCTTTTCTACTTGAAATTACACAGAGATGCAAAAACTGACATTGCTAAAAAGGAGAGGAAGAAACAAAGTACAGGTAGGAACATCGTCTTAACAGGTGGTGATAAGTATAGCAGAGAAAAATTAATAATCTTTAAATTAATAAAATCATTAAATTCATGAATTTAATGATTCATGTTAATCTTTAAGGGTTTGTATTTTTCCATACACATATTAAGAACAAATGTATAAATTTACATCATTTTACATTGCTTAGAAAAATACAACATTTCATAAATTTTGTTGCTAAAGTTTTCTGACCTTTATATACGCAGTTTTATTCTCTTATTTACAGTCTAGCTGAGCTGTAAAGGTATAACCACTAAGCAATCAAAGGAACACTAAAAGGTCAATATTACATATTATAGTTGCTTTCCAAAAAGAAATGTGTAAGGCATTCAAATTCTGGCATCTTTTTGCAAGTCCAAACTTGCAAAATATATCCACGGTGACATAAATGAGACTGGCTCCTGATAAAGCTTGCAATAACATGAAAAGAAAGACTAACTCCCTGTCTCCTCTTCTCTATTTTCATATTTTTAAGCAGTCTACAAAATTCTAGAAGGTAGGTATAGGAAGTGCTCCTGTTACAGATGTCATCAAATATAACAACCCTGCACGTATTTTTCTAAGTTGTAAATTTCAAATTAAGAGCTTCTTCATCTTTACAAATTAGCACATGCACATATTTGGAAAGCATTTTATAGGTACTAATAATTTCTATGATGAGTAATAAACTATCTATTTATTATCATTTATTGCAAGGAAGTGGTAATTACAATGAGCGTGTAGGTCTCATAGATCTCAGTGTGCAATCAAAGCGAGACCAGCCTCAGAATTAACCATTTCCATTTGCATAATCAACTTGATCAGAACATATATAGTTTCTTTTAATTTTGACATTTATTGTTAGGTTTTTTTTTTTACTTTTCAATTATTTATTAACAAGTAACAACTGTACATACCGACAGGATATAAAGTGGTATTTAAAGATTACTGGTACAGAATTTACTGATTGAGTCAGCGTAACCCGCACTTCTACCCTTTATCAGTTTTTCACAGTTGGAGACTGAGATCCTCTCTTTATAAAACACATAAAGATATTGTAAACTAGAGTTTGCTGTGGGTCACCAGAACAAATTTCTCTGTCTAAGCGTGTTTGGTGTGATTATCCAAATTTCTTTCATCCTCTCTTATTACCACCTTCAAAATCTCTAGTAACTGTGCTCTGTATTCAGATTGAGAGTTAGCCTCCATCTGTGAGGGGGAACAAGGAATATTTCTTGTTCTATGTCTGTCTTATTCATGTAACATAATGGTCCCCACTACTATCCATTTTTCTGCAAATGACAGGGTTTCATATTTTTATGTCTGGATAATATTCTAATAATATTACATCTTGTATTAGTTCAAATCTTCTTTTTCCTTTTACCCACATATGGGCCTCTAGCTTGCTTCCATATCTTGGTTATTTGAAATAACACTGCAATAAATATGAAAGTGCAAAAATCTCTTTACTAGGCTCATTCTATTTCCTCCGAGAAAGTAGTTTGGTTGGAGTTTCCCCCTCCAACCAAAGGTGGGATTGCTGTGCCATTCAGTAGCTACATCTTGACATTTTTAGGAACCATCCATCCTGTTCTCTATAACAACAATTAATTTTCATTCCATGAACTCTATGTAAGAGTTACTTTTCTTCACAGCCTCTCAGCAGTTGTTCTGTTTATTCTTGTTTGATGAAACTGAAGTGTGGTGATATTTCATTGCAGTTTTGATTTGCACTTAATTGATGGCTAGCAATAGTGAGCATGTTTCCATGTATCGGCCAGCCATTTGAATTTCTTCTTTTGAAACATCTACTTACAACATTTTCTAATTTTAATTTTTAAAAATTTTAAAAATTTAATTTTAAAAAATTCCTTACATACTCTAACTGTTATGCTTTTATTGGATAATTTGTTGCAATAATTTTCTCCCATTCTATAGGTTTTTTAATTGATTTTTTTCCTTGCTTCATATGATAGAATTATAACCTGGCTAGATTTTATTTTGGTTTCTTGTGTTTTGGGTGTCTTATCAAACAAATTGCCTATGTTTTCTTCCCTATGTTTTCTTCTAGTACTTTTACAGTTTTAGGTATAACATGTATGCTTTTGATCCATGACAGTGGCCAATATGTTTGTTTTTATGAGAGACGCTATTTTGGTAATTTTGACTTTATAGTATGCATTGAAATTAAGTATTTTAATAAATTCACCTTTTTGTTTTACTTTAAGTTTGCTTTGACTATTTAGAATCATTGTTGCTACTGCACTATTTTTACAATTATTTAATCTAGCTCTGTAATAAAAATTGGGAAATTCATTGACTCTTTACGTTACTTTGGATAGTATCAACACTTTAAGCATAGTAATTCTCATAGTTCATGAGGAAGAGAGGTCTTTCTATTTAGTGTTTAGAGGTTTGCAAGTATGTGTCTTGGTTTCTTTTTCAGCAACTTTGCTATTGGTATATAAAATGCTGTTGGCTTTAAACACGGATTTATCATTTTTCAACTTTACTTGATTTGTTTATCCATTCGAATAAATCCTTTGGCCAGGTGTAGGTTGTCTATACGATGAATGCTATAATCTTTTTAAGTGTTTCCTTTAGTATTTCCTTCTCTTAACTAACTGTTCTGGCTAAAACTCCCAGTACCAGATTGTGAGGCTGTGGTGAGAATGAAGATCCCTGTATTTTCCAGATTACAGAGGAAATTGTCTCAGCTTTTTCACACTTAGTATATATTGGCTGTGGTTTTGTCATATACGGTTTTTATTTAGGAACATGTAGTTTCATATATTTTGCATTTTCAGTGTACAAAATCAGAATAAGAAAATAATTTATACACTTTTAATCATCTAATATTTTTTGGTTCCAAATACATTTTAACTATTCTGAAAATGGGAAGATACAAGGGTTGATCTCAATTAAGAATAAAAGCAAAAAATAAAATGAGATTGCTAAAAATGGGAAAAATTAGTAGGCCTATTGATTAGAAGATCTGAAGCAAACTCTGGTGGAATCATAAACAATATCAAACCATAGCAGAAGCAATATGTGCTACTTTCTGCTCAGAATGGAAGGTGAGCTCACAATGAGAAAGCTGACTGTAAGGCCTTATTTGTGGAGAAGTTTTGACAAGATGGAGAAACTATGAGAAAAAGCAAATAAGATGGTCTGGGAATTAAGCCATATAAAGAGAGCATGTTCTAAGATGTGAGGATAAGCACCTAATTAAGCACTAGCAGGCTGAAGCTAGCGGAGACAGAACCAGATCTGTTTTCACACCTCTGTCTACTGAGTTGCAGCTGACGGCAATTTCTATTTAGATGTTTCAGGCTTCCAGGACTCCTAAAAGTCTAAGAAATCTGTGGCTGTTACAAGCTAAAAGGCCAGCAGATCAAAAATGGCACTGTTGTTGAAACACAGAAAACCTCACTTAGAGCCTAAGATATATTGTCACCCTAAAACATAGAGTACCTACAAATGCACAAGCTTCTAGTCTCAAACACAATTTCCTATAAAAAGTATAATGCAAGAATAATTAGTACTTACTCTAATTTGTGAAACTATTGTACAGTTTAGTTACATTTCCGTAGACCATGTGATACTTAGAATATTGCAGCAATCAATGGGCTTCTTGCAATTTTAACAAAGACCAATGTGAAATTTGTTTCTTCTGTGGCCTTAATTTGATTACTAAACAAAGTGGATAGCTTAAAATACATTATTTAACTCCAGTTCTAAATTTTCTTCCACATTTTCATTTTATAAGCAAATAGAATTGGCACTTCCATCACATTTCAGCATTCCTTTCAGAAAAGATGTTCTCATTTGGCCACTGGCCGAATGAAAAAGAAGCCATAAATATTTCATGAATGAAAGAAAAGGAGGTCGTAGCTGGGGATTTAGCTCAGCAGTATGAGTGCCTTCTTGGCAAGCGTGAGGTCATGAGTTCGATCCTTGTATCAAAAGAAAAAAAGAAAAGAAAGTCAGACACCAAGAAAATGTGATAACTTTCTGGAAGTCTGAGAGTAAATAAGAGTGTCATCATAGTGACTTAGCCAGAGAAAAAGGACTCGATCCAAAGGAAAAAGCCACAGAAACACTCTTGACAATGTATACTTTGTCCACTAGAGAAAGAGCCAAAGGAGAGTCAGATGTGACAGCTACTTGAGCAATGACTTTGATGATGTCTTCTCATCAAGAGCAAAGGGACTAGGGCACCATCATAAATGACAGGGAGGTGAAATGCTCTCACCCCATCACTTACAAACACGCTTGCTCACCTAGTCACTAAGCCCACTAGCCCAAGAGCAATCCCCAGAAAAATAAAAGTGACATCATCAAAGCCACTATGATAAAATAGGGGGGAAAAGGACTTTTCCATATAACTGAATTCCTAATAGAAATGTTTTCATTGATATGGACAATAATTATGTCTCTATTTTTTTAAAAAAGAGCATGCCTTTGGATGTGCTGAGGGGGTCATGGAGGTGTGACCTCAAATGCTGTATCTGGTCTCTGGCTCATTGCTCTCCAGCACTGCTCCCCTGCTCTGCTACCTGGTCACCAGGAACTAAACATCTTTGTTTCTCCATGCCCTTCGGCCATGATTCATCTTGGAACAATCAGTCATGAATGTTCTCTTTGTTTTTAAAGAGGTTGTGGCTGCAAACTAGAACATGGAAAAATATAAGTAGCTGCACTTTACTGTCAAGAGTAAATGAAGTAGCTTAGTTTTGCTCAGTGTTTCAATACCCTAATTTATTGTCTGCTTGGCCAGTTTTCCTACAACTGATGTTACCTGAAAATGCTCTTCTAATACACAGTTTTAAAAGCTAGACTATGATGCTTATGATTATTACCATGTATGGTGGCACTTGCAGGTATCCTGTCTTATACAAATATAAACTCAATATTCCCCTTCTTTGATTCTTTCTATTGAGGAATCTTAAGCTTAGATGGATGTGCAGCAGTAAATCACTGACAGTATAATGTTTTTGTATTAACTTATTGGAAAAGACAACATTAAAATACAGAAAAAATGTATCTGGAATTGAAATGCAAAGAAGGCATTTTTTCTTATAAAAGTGTGGGAGAATTAAATGGGGTAATATCAAATTGAAAACATTTCTTTCTGCACAGCAAAAGAAACAACCAATAGAAAAGACAACCTAAACAATAGAAAAACATTTGGCAGCTATACTTCAGATAGAGGACTAACATGTAGAATATATAAAGAACTCAAAAACTTAGAGTCCCTCAAAATAAGACCCAGTCAAAAAATGGGCAATTGAAATGAATACATATTTTTTAAAAGAAGTAAGGCAACTGGACAGTAAATACAGCAAAAAATGCTCAACATCACTGGTCATTAGAGAAATGCTAACTAAGACCCCATCTTACTCCAAAAGAATTACACCATGAAGAAAACAGTTAAAAACAAGTGCTTGTAAGGCTGCAGAGAAAAAAGGATCCTTTTACACTGTTGGTGAGAATGTAAACTATGCAACAAAATGTTATTGAGATCAGTGTAAAGATTCCTCAATAACCGAAGCTAGAAATTTCATTTGACCTCACTATTCCGCTTCTAGGTCTCTTTTCAGAAGTGTTAAAGACATCAAATTTCAGTGACAGAAGCATAGCCATGTTTATAGCAGCATAAATTATAATAGCTAAGTCTTGGAAGTGCCTTATATAAACAGCAGCAGAAAAATGGATGAAGATAATATGATACTCAACCCAACAGAGTGCTACTTTGCCATAAATAAAGATAAACCTGAGTCATTTGTAAGAAAATTGTTGAACTTTAAGACCATCATGTTAAGTGAAACAAATCAGATACATGCGTTTAAATATAACATAGTTTCTCTTAATGAGAAAACCAAAGTTTAAATAAAGAGCAAACCAAAAGATATATAATAGGAAGTATGGAGACAGATAGCTGTCAGAAGCTCAAAGGATCGAGAGATGGAGGAAAAGGGATAAAAAGAGGAATTAAAATATGTTGTATACATGGACCAACTCAACACAAGGAACACAAAATTATGTATTGTAAATATATACCAAAAAAAGGGGAAGGGAATCAAGAGATGAATGGAAAGGGGAAGGAGGGAAATGGAATTTTTTTAAAAAAGCAATCAAAATGCACAATGTATATGTGCCAATTGTCCACAAAAATGTAAACATTATGCACTATCAACATGTACAAGTAAGATGTAATTTTTTTAAAAGCACGGGAGAATGAATTCAGACCTAACAACATTACTGTAACTAAAATGCTATTGTAGAGGTACAGGGACTAAAGGAAGAAATTGTTTCCTACTTTCTTTAAGTTATATAATGAACAAAATGTTTAAAATGTTATCTTTCATTTTTGATAAACTATATTAAAAAGACTACAATAGAGTTTTAGTAAAATATTAAGAAATAAAATCTGGATATGTTAAAATAAATAAAACAACTGTATTTTACAACCAAATTATTTATACCAGTTAATTGCAAGGCTAGTTGATATATTCAAAAGTCAATGAACATAACTCTTAATATTAATAGAGAAAGAGTAACAATCATTATGTCATCATAGATACATTTGACAAAGTTCACCTATTCTTTATAGAAACTCTCAGAAATTTAGGAATAGAGGGACTTAATTAATCTCATAAAGAATAAATACAAAAATGTAACAACATAAACTACCACAAAACTGCACTTAGGTGAACGTCTGATTCTCTTCAAGACAAAGAAGACTATTCCTTCCTATTGTGTTCAACTTAAGACTAAAGTTCGTAGCCACACTGGAAATGCAAATAGATTAAATAAGTCAATTATACTCACATTTGAAAAGAAGATATAAAGTAGTTTCTATTTCTACAATGTAATTATTTATGCAATATATTCTAAACATTATTAAAAACTCCTCAGCCTTATATGTGATTGTAGCAATAGTGCAGTGTATGAATTCAATATACAAACCCATCCTATTTTATATATTAAAAATGAAAACTTGGAAATGACAATGGAAATAAAAGATCTACGTAGAATTACAATTAAAATTATGTGCTTATTTAGATTTACCAAGTCGTGCTCAGAATTGGTATTTTAACAGCTAACAAAGAATGCTGAGAACAAATTGACTCTAAAATACATGGAGAAAGGAAGAAAAACTAGAGAAAACATTTTTTTTTTTTTAAATTAAGATTGAGTAATCACATGTAATTTTAAGTGCTGCTGTATGGCTACATCAATCAGGACAGTAGGACACTGAAAAAAATAAGTGAAAATATCAACAGAACATAATATAAACCCCAAAAAGAGAACCATACAAATGTGGGTAACTGATTTTTGAGTAGAGTACAAAGGCAACACAGGGTTTAAAGTATCACTGACAAATGATACTGGAAATATTACACATCTATGGGCCACTAACAGATCTCAATTTATACTTGTCTTGGTTACTTTTCTCTCCCTGAAACAAAATACCTGATGCCCAAATGCAGGGAAGGTTTCTTTGGCTTACAGATTTTTGAAGTTTCAATCTGTACTCAGCTGGTTCCCAGGCAGGGAGGCGTGAAAGGGACAGCCATCACAGCAGCCACAAGTGCCATGAGCAAAAGAGCATAGGGAAAAGTATTCCTCCTTCCCTCCCTTATACTGCATGCCAGCTCCCTGCTCCTGGGCAAGTACAGCACTCACACAGTCAGCCCCAGTGCTAGACAATGCACCAATCCCAAATGCTTGACTCAGCCACGTCTGTGAGTGAATGAAGTTTTAGGGGGACACCCAGACACAAACCATAACAATACTTTACATACACATGAAAATTACTTCAAAAGAAACGATAAACTTGGACAGAAACACAACAAAAATCTTTGAAACCTTAGGATGAGTTATATACCTCAAATTAAAAAATCAATTCATAAAAGAAAAAACTGATAAAATGGACTTCGTTAAACATATTTGCTCTAAGAGACACTGAATTAAACATGAACAAACCACAAAGTAGAAGAAATGTTTGCAAATTAACAAATATAATACAATGACAAATTATACTACAATTATGTAACATTCTCAGAACTCAAACATATAAAACTAACTGAATAAAATCAGGCAGAGGATTAAATAGATATTTTGATAAAAAATAAACAAGAGGTTCAGTATCATCAGTCTTTATAAAATGGAAAACTAGAAAGAGATATTAGTATAGAAAACTAGAGGTTCAGTATCATCAGTCTTTAGAAAATGGAAAACTAGACAGAGATATTAGTGTAGAAAAATAATGGTAACATTGAGGATAGAGTTAGTGTGGAACTGTCTTAAATATGAGAATAATGAAATACCATACCACCATTGTGGAAAACTTAGGCAGTCAATTATACTGTTTAATGTACATTATTCACGAATTCAATAATCCCACTTACTGGCATTTTCTGGTGACACATACACTTACGTTTTCATAACTTGCTCAGGCACGTTTATAGCAGTTTTACTCAAAATCAATAAACCATATATTAGTTTGCTATGGCTACCATAACAAAGTACACAGACTAGCTGGTTTAAGCAACAGATACTCATTTTCCCTCAGACTAGGATGCTAGAAATCAAAATTTAAGTTATCAGCAGAGTTGCTATGAGGCCGCTATGATCCTAGTTTCCCACCTTTGCATGTTTGTGTCCTAATATCCTTTTCTTATACAGACACAAGCCACACTGGATTAGACGCCACTCTCAGGACCTCATTTAATTTAATGACCATTATTATAAGCATCCTAGTTCCAAACACAGTCATATATGAGGCTTTAGGGGATAGGACTTCAACATAGTGATTTTGGAATGACACAACTCAACCCATAATGCCTGAAAATGTTCTGATATACAACTGGTAAAATGGTCAGCAATCTGTAATTTGCATAGTAATATTAGGCAGCAATGACATAATTAACTGTTGACCTACATGACAACACAGATCAATATCAAATATGAAGAGAAACATGCCAGCTCCAAAGGCAGCATGCTCTATGATTCTAATTCCCTCATTTTCAGGAAATGAGTTGACCAGGCTGTGAACTGAGAATAGATTAGTGATTATGGGGCTGGGGAACCTTTTGTTGGAGTCTGAATATGATGAGGGAAAATTTTGAGTTTGTGGAAACTTCCATACCTTAATACTCGTATGGATTACATGATCATATGTTTATCCAAACTTAGAGTTGTACAAAAATAATTTTGCAATTTGAAAGTTATTCCCTATGTCTGGCCTGTCCACTCTATCACTTCTCCTTTCTCATTCAAAAAAGAGAACAGAAGAGCCAACCTGAGAAAAATAGTTCTTTATTCATTTAGGAGGGTCTCTATTTATACTACTGTGTGCTGTGTAGATTTCCAGAGAGAGCTAACTGCTATGGATTCATGTCGTCCATACTTTGAAAACTTGGGTCATACCTGTTTGTGGCAGGATCTGCACAGACTTGAAATGGGACAGAGATGGAGACAGAAGTTTAAATCTTCACTAATGATGTGTCTGTTCTCTGTCATTTATCTCAAAGGATTAATTCTCAGCATTCCTTTACTCTTCATATTATTCTAGAAGCCAACTTATCTAGAGAAAACAGTGATCTGATCAGGCAGTGAGGAAAAAAGAAAAGAAGCCCTAATGTGGTAGCTTCATGTTTCCCCTCTTGGTGTGGAAGACAGGGCTTCATTATAAAGAAATTAATTATAAAGAAATAGGATGTCAGTGAAGATCTATGGTAAAGTGTGTGTGTGTGTGTGTGTATGTGTGTGTGTGTGTTGTGTGTTGTGTACATGTGTACACACCCATGCAAATGCTGGGGCATGAGCCCTTGGCGCTGTCATCCGTGGCTGTAAAATGAGGCCCTGCCATGGAAAATTCCTCAGTACTGCTGTGCATAAATCAAAGTAAGAAAAGAAGCAGGGTCCATTCCTGCACTCTCCTCATTGAAGTAAGAAGGTGTTACTAAGTCTTATTTGTAACCACAGTTTTCCAGGTAAATGAATACTTGAAGAAAAAAAAAAAAAAAGAAGTTCAAGGACCCATGCTGAAAACAAAACAAATTAAATAAAGCAGATTTGTGGATTTTCTATGGGATCCAATATAATCATAGACAACCATTCCAAAGCCAAACAGTAAACATTATAAAGAGCTATATTTCACAATGCTTTTAGCTGTCATTCACTCTTTAGGACAAAAGCAAAACAATTTTATACCAAATGCTCTCTCAAAGATGGCCCTAGTATACTTTTTCAATCATTCTACTCTTTCAGCAATCATCTTTCCTCTACTTCTTTATAATGGTCATTTATTTAAACTGTCTTTCTGCATTATCTTCTCAAGAATAACCTCAGTTGCTTGGCAGAAGTGCAGCAATGAAAATAACTACATGAGCAAGAGTTATGTTTTATAATTTTAACACGGTCCCAATGATTGCACTTATGATTACTTGAATATAGTATTACTAGAAGGTCTCTTAACATGTCCCTAACATTTCACACAGAGATGATTGAATTCTTCAGTGTGCACAGGTCACAAGACTAGAGCAAGTTATTAACTTCAGTCTTAATTCCATTTCCCTTTAGTAATCGTGTACACTTGTAAAGACACATGGTTAGTTTTTAAATATGGTAGATAAGTCATACTAATTGATTGATAAAGAAAAAACATGTCAGAACAGAGCTTAGTAACAAAAATATTAGTTTTAGTGTTATTTATAAAATATTTAATAACAAATAAGCATATACTCCAGGTGATATTGTTGTAAACAGTTATATGAAATATACTTAGAGTTGTTTTCTTGGAAAGCCAATTCAAAACAGATGAAAGTGGAGGTGTAAGCAAATAATAATGATAAATATCAAATAAAACTCTATGAGTAAAGAAACACATTTATGTCCAAAATATGGAAATTTGAATGTTATTATTTAAAACCACTCTAGACATACAATGTTCTCATCTTTCATCTACGTAGCTTTACTTCTTGGGAAAAGTAGTTTATGTATGAAGAAAAATTAAATGGAAGTAATTTTATTTGAAATGCAAATTAAGAATTTTCCATATTGTCATTTCACAATAAAAAAACATTATTCATTATGTACTTACCATAAAGTGTTTTATCTATTTAGTTTTGGATGAATCCACTTATGATCATTAACTCAATATTTTGGTTGTGGTAGGCACTTTTCATGAGTAAAGATG
This sequence comes from Cavia porcellus, assembly GCF_034190915.1. Lineage (NCBI taxonomy): Eukaryota > Metazoa > Chordata > Mammalia > Rodentia > Caviidae > Cavia > Cavia porcellus. The sequence goes on along the minus strand of NW_026947487.1, from coordinate 38,250,400 downwards.
CATCAGTGCAAAAGTCATATGTGTGCCACCTATCATGTAAATAGTCATAAATGTGTTTCTATCAAAACTCTCTATGAGGAAAAATGTTTTGTTAATCACATCTGTTTTTTTCGTATCACCTTCATGAAAGACTTTCTCTGCTGGTTTTCTCCTCAACAGGTACTATGCTTCTAGCTGTCACAATACATCAACACACATACACACACGTACATTTCTGTTAGAATCTAATGAGAAACTTCTGCTTCTTATCTGCTCTCTTTCCATCTAATTTTTCCTTTCAAATTTCCACAGGATGCAGTATCATTCTCCTTACTTTTGCAAATATGACACAATTTGCTTTCTTCCCATTTAATTTTGCTACACCTTTCTTCTTAAACTCATTAACAATTATATTGAAGTTCAAAGAAGAGTTTCTATCTAGATATTATGGAATTTAGTATTTGACACTCTTTAATCACCCTCTTCCTGCCCAGCCTTCTCCCCTCCTTCAAGAATTATCTTTTCCATTAATAATTCGGATATTATTTTTGTTTAGATTTTATTCTGTTTCTCTGACCCTGGTTTATTACTGTTTCTATACTACTTTGTTTCCCACTCTTCTCTCAAATATTATCTTTCATTTTTCCTCTTGTATCTACTTATTAATTCTTGTTTTGAGTGATCTTATTCAATTCAGTTGTATCTTACATGTGCTATCTCCACAGCAGTATACTGTGTGTATAAGAGTATCTCTACTATTTCCAGCTCAAATAACTTTTCTTCTCTAAATCTTGTACCCGACTGAACACGTGCTGCTCAGTGCCCTTCAGTCAACACCGGCTCAGCTTCTGTGTAAGCAAATTTTCCATCTCTCCTTCAGGCTCTGCTGCTATTGCTCTCACTTGTTCCTCTTTCTGACAGGCATCTTCTTTGTAGTTATGGTTGTGGCCCTCATAATGGTTATTCTACATTAATTTCATAGTTTCCATTTATGCAGTCCTTGTGAACAGGACTCGTTTTGGAATAGGCTTTTAAATATCTATTACTGGATTTTAAAAATACTTAATATTATATATGTAGAAATTTATCTTCTACCATCATCCCTTTACTATCCATTATGTATCATTTTCATATATTTCTTACTTCATAGAATTGTTCTTTATTTTGGGTGGATAGAAACATCTAATGACCAATTAATATTAATTTCTTCCTTTCTTTCTTCGTCACGGTATCTTGTTTTATTTAGGACAGTGATGCATGTGACTAAATTCTTGATTTCTCTGGTTTTCTGGCACCAAGACAGGTTGATTGAGTAGGCCTCTGCCAGCGAGATGAGACAGCACACCTACTTTTCATGGTTATGAGGAAGAAGAAATCTCAGCTGTTATGTGCCATTTGTCTTCTGACTTACCTCTCTCCCTCTTCCCTGGATTATAGAAACCATGTAGGTGGATGAATCCATTATTTTGTAACTATCAGAACCACAGACACACGTGAAGGGTGGCAGAATGGGAAGAAAGGAAGTGTTGGTTTTTGGAAGCAACATGAGACTACCAGAGTTCAACTGCACAGCCAGCCCTCACTTGCTGGGGACCACGAATTATACATTGACATGTTATATCGCCTTTCAGCCTTCGGGCTAATATCAAGTGCAGTAAATTGAAATAGTACCTGTCCTAAGCTCTTCTTGCGCTGTGATTTTGGACCACACTGGAATGTGGGAACGCTCCACTGTTTTCTGATCACAGTTGGAATCCGTAGGGCTAATAACTGCTATGGTGCTCATAGGGCAAGAACTGCTAAATGGATACAGCACCTGGGGAAACTCTTGTCCTTGTCTTTGTCCTTGTTCTTGTCCTTGCAAGCCTGTTTTGATCTTCTTAGCCCATGTAGTCTAGTTGCCAGTCCTGGAAAGACCCACTGCCCTCCTTCCATTGTTCTTACCTCAGATATAATGAATACATACCAAGGATCTGGGTGTCTGGTGGCCTTTTGTTCCTAGAAAGCAACTGCTATGCACCCTTCTACTCTGTCTCTTGCTCTTTCTTTCCTTTCCTGTCATGCACACTAGCCCAGGAAAGCAAAAAAAAATGTATCTAGGGCTTCAGAAGCATTTATCCATTTGGGTAGAGTAAATTTACAAATATGAGAGGAGTGACAAATTATTATTTAAAGTATTGAGGTCAAGTCTACAATTTTCTTATCTTTCAATTATCCCTTTAGCCTGAGAAAACTAACACAAGACTACTTTTGCTTCATTCCAATTAGCACAGCTAAATTGTTGACTTGTCACTTAAATTACAAGATATTAAGTGGCAAGCCTCAATTTTCCTTTTAAAGTTTGACTATTTGAAAGATATCTGTGGGCCTTCTTTCTTCTTCTGAACAGGTGCCATTTATTTATTTCTAGTGAGAAGGAAATAGCTGGCTATCTGTCAGTGATTAAATATCCTTAAATATACTGTGATAGGCAGGATAATTCACACAAGCTTCAGAAGGGACACTTCAGATTTTTAGCAAAACATGCAAAGTCTGATTTTTAGGAAACTTTTCTTGTCAATCAGTTAATAAATCTTGCATTCAAATTCAAATAATCTCAAAAACAGTAAAGAGAACTGATTAAGTTTAAAATGAATTAAATTTCCTGTCTATTGCTTTCTGTTTAGACAATGTTTATATTTGCCTGTGTAGTGATAATGTATAGGTTTAATATTCAAGACAGAATCGATTCTATGCTTTCTCTTTGAAATCTTATATCTAGATGACAGGTATGGTGGCACACACCTATAATCCCAACTCTTAGGAGGAATGCCATAACATGAGTTCAAGTCCAGCCGGAACTGCACAGGGAGACTTCATCCCAAAAAAGCAATTAATTAATTAATTAAATCTCTTATGTAGAAATATCAAAATTTGTCAGTACACTGCTTTGCAATTCATACCACTGGAGTGGTTTGTGTTTGGACTATCAATTATTTTACAACTATATATATATATATATATATATATATATATATATTTTTTTTTTTTTGTCTTTTTCATTTTTATTGGTACCGGAGATCAAACTCACGACTGCCTGCTTGCAAGGCAGGGGCTTATGCCGCTGAGCTAAATCCCCAGACCCTTTACAACTATCTTTAAAAATCTTTTCAGATGCCTATACAACCTTCCACTTTATCTAGTAGTTAGATAATTATATTTATTATTTGTCTCTTATTCTATATTTGCAACTATTTTTGTATTTCCCTAAGGTTTACATGTAAGTCATTTGTTGTATATTTCTAGTGCATGCTGTAGCACAACACATATACTATGAGAAAAACTAACAAAATTAGAGTACCACAGGAGTCATCTGGTTAAAATGTTGTTTTGCTTATCAATTGGCAAGCTAATAGGTATTTAATGGATTAATAAAGGAAAACTTTTAGATTAACTTTACATAATAATCCTGAAAAACTGCAATAGTAGGGAAAACATACATAGAATTTCACATGATGCAAAGGCAGAAGAGGATATTCAAATAAAATTTTCTATTATTTTAGTGTTCTATAGCGGTGGCTTACAAAAACCTGGCATTTTGTATAAGCTAAATTAATGAGAATTTGCTCTTCCAGAAGGAAATGATTTTTTAGAATCAATAAAAGCCTAAGGGAAGTCTACACTGAAGCAATGTATGCATGCAGTAAGACTAAGCACCAGGTACAGGGGCTTCTGATAAGAGGTAATGAGGATTTGATGGGACAGGAGTTGCTGGGCATTTTGAAGGTTCAGGAAATAAAACAGCAAGTAATATCAAATGGGTTTGATGAGCATAATTAAGATGATTTGTTAGATAAGATGTATTAGAAATGATAAACTAAGGAAGAAATCTTTAAAATTTCCTAACAGACACAGATATGCCTTAGCAGTAATCTGTATGTATGTGTGTGTGTGTGTGTGTATATATATATATATATATATATATATATATAGTCATTAACCTTTTGAGACCTAAAAGCTAACAGAGAGCCTTTGCATGTCTAGAAAATAAGTAGCCTGAAGATAACAACAATAAAGGAAGAAATAGAGGTCATAGCAGTGGAGTGAAAGAAGAAAGTTTTGGAGGCAAAAAGTAGATCCTAAAGTTTGGACAGGACCTGCAAAACAAAAGGATGTTTCACATACAGATTTGTTTAAGCATCCAACATTATAAGAACTTTACCTAGAAAAAACAGTGAAGAGTCAATATGAGGACTGTTGACCACATTTAAGGAAACATATTTCAGAAAAGTGATGGCAATTAAAATTCTATTTGGAGACAAGCAGATTTATGTGATAGAGCAGGGACAGTGAGTATAGAATTTGCTAAGGTTTTCCTTGCTTGGAAGAAAGGATGTGAGGGTCACATAGAGCCCAATGACCAGAGTCAAAGTTCCAGTTCTGCAGTCTCCTACATGTAGAGCACTGAGCCCATTGATTTTGCTTAGAATTAATTTATACAATACCAAATGTAGATTGCAATAAGGGGAGCCTCAAAGTGTACCATACCGTTCATTATTAAATTATTGTTGATACATGTAGAAATAAAGAAAATTGTCTACAAAATCGAAAGTACTCAATAGGAATGCTTCAGTTATCATTAATGCTTTATTGAGACACAGTATTAATATTGTGTATGCTGGAGAATTTTTAATTTAATTTCTTTATATTATCAAGCACATGTCAGATCTCATACATCATAGTATTACTGTTGTGTGCAATTATTGTTGATGGAGAGTATTTTATTTTATTTTATTTTGATTTTTTGAGACATGGCTCTGTTGTTCGGTTGGCCTTCAGTTAACAGCAATCCTCCTGCCTCAACCACCCCAGCAGGAGATTACAAGCATGCGTCACAACACCAGGGAGATGGAGTATTTTAGAATGAAAAAAAAAATGTAGGAAAATATGAGAAGGACATCATAACTATAACAAAGAAAGAAAAAAGTAATGTACAAAGTGGCTGGAATAAATGCAGATAGTCCTTTGGAAAGAAAGTCTTTCTATATCCAGGCTAACCTTGAACTTACTGTATAGGCTAACTGGCCTTGAATTCAAGGTGATCCTCCTGCCTCAGCCTCCCAAATGCTGGGATTACAGGCACGTACTACCATACCTGACTGAGAGTACTTTCTCTGAAATCAGAAGGCAGAGGATAAAATACACTACCAAACTAAAACTTTATTTTGGAGAAAGAAAGCAGTTTGCAAGTATTAGTGTTAGATGGATGTACTTTTTTCAGAGAACAAATCCACTTATGCATAAAAGGGTAGAGCTCAGGTTATTCTGAGGTTTGAAAGGGAGAAGATGGTTTAGAACAGTCTTCTGAGTAGTGAGGTAGAGCTTTGAATAGTAGTGGTGATCAAACTGTTTAGTCAGGGTGTCACATTTTACTGTATACGTTGCTTTAGTCTGTAAACTTTCATGTGCACATACTAAGTACACACTAGGTTTTGCAATGTACAGTGGCAATTAAAGAATCCATAAATTAATTAAATTCAATTGTCAACTAAAGAATCCATAAAGAGAATACCTAAAGTATTTTAGAGAAATGCAACAGTAGTACTTTCAGAATATTTGATCTTCAACTCTTGGCAATTGTAGCTATCAACTACAAGACTGAAGAAACTCAAAGACAAGTGTGTTAATTTTTCTAGGCAATACAGCTAAAAACATTCTTTACTTGTTCTGGACATAAGGCAACATACAGGGTTACTCAGAATTCTTGTGAGTTCTGATACTGGGAAAATTTGGCATTTCAGAAATATTATAAAACACAAAGATCACATGAAGTTGTCATGAAAAATAAGCAGGATCTCAGGAATATTTTGTCTTCGATATTTTCCAGGTATATTACCAATTCATATAACAAAAATATCTCAGCTCTCTGTTTTAGTAGAAACAATACAAGAAGGAGTTACATATTACATTCACACATGCCCAGAAATCTCCATCCATGAAAGACAACGATTCTATAATATAGAGGATATTATCCTACAACAGATGAAAAATATCTGGAACTATTAAATATTTAGAAGATAATAATGCTTGCTTTGAAAGTTCACTTTTATATTCTAACAATAATTGAACCAATTTGCAATGTATTCACAAAAATGCTAAGTAAATGTGAATTTAAATTGTTAAATAAACAGATTTTATTTTTGTAACAGCTGATTTACAATGATCTATTATTTTTCCTAATAAACAATTTTACGGGTAGAATAAGCAGGTTTTTCTTTTCACATTATCTTTACCCAAGAGCATTTAAATAAATACCATTGATTACTTGCAAATTACAGATTGTAGATTCAGAGCTTAAAAACTGAAGCTCTGAGGATATAATTCAATTAAAATGATCCATAATTGTGAATTCCCCTCACAAGTGCCCTTAAGAAGTTCTTTTTTACAACAAAGTGAATTATTTTAGTGATTATGGCCTCCACAGAAAATAATTTTTTAAAAAGTTAAGAATATTCCAACTCCTTGCAATTACAAATAAAAGCATAAAAAATTTAGTTTTTCCTGTTGTTTTTTTATGCATTAACCCTCATGAGTTCTTTAAAAGTGTGAACACAAATGTGGGTCAGATCAATGACTGAGCAAATTCAATATTTTCTGACAGGCCATATATAACAAGACGGTGGGGCTGTCACCTACAAAGGACTTGAGAGGGCCTAAAATACTCTAAATTTCTTATAATCCATTTTATATGTGTCACCCCAAATTTATCAAATCATTGAGATTTATGCTTTCAGCAGGGACCTCCGGGAGACACAGATTCCTGTCTACAAGAACCTCATCAGCCTTGTTTATCTTACGCTCAGGTACAGTTCCAAACACATCTATTTCAGTCCTTCACCAAGCACTTTTAGCACAAGAAAATCCGGAACAAAAGACTTGGCTGATAGCCATCACAGACTCATATTTCATCACAATTTCTCAGGAGTATTAACCAGGTCTAAACAGGGAACGCAGATGATTTACTTCCATGGTGTCTGAGAGTGTAAGTTTAAAACCTACGGAAGGTGTTCTGAACTCCAGAATGGCAGACTCTCTAAATCACTTCCCTATAAATCAAAAATAACTGGGAAACAAATGGTCAAAATCTACTTTTTTAAGAACTCTAAAAGTTAATCAGAGTTTTATCCATTTGTGGAGTATTTCTACAAGAAAAGGTGCTGGAAATCAATTAGCTGTGTGATATTTAGTTTGCTCTACTCTTGTCCCCTTCTCCCAAGCTTCATGGTAGCATTAGACCAAAGCAGTCCCCAAATTCTAGTGAATATCAACAACTAGCAGCCATTGATAAGGGAGGACCAGAACGGTGGAATGAGCTGAGCAGTCTCCAAAATCTCCTTCCTGAATTTGATCGTTTGACCCACATGTTCCTTCTAAACCCCTACCTACAGGCTGCCTACTTACCTGAGCTGGCTCATAGTTCTCATAATGCAAATAGCCATTTGCTTCAAAGTACTGGACCAAAATATTCAGTAGGATGCTCTACAATTTCAAATCTATAAACTACTGATAATGCCGAGAATGAATAAAAAGATGACCAAAAATCTTAAAAAGAGTCCTGGAAGATAAGGAATGAGATATTTGCATGGGGCTATGAAGAGTCCAATATGTCCCTGTGAATACAGAACACACTCATGTACATTGTTAGGTGTCTTTCCAGAAGCTTTGGGTAGGCAGGAAATGAAGGTAAGGTTTTATACTTCAAATGGCTTCAGGAAAACTAAAACATGCCCCTACAACCCACAGAGATACTTGGCAAATAGTGGAAGAGGTACAGCTGCAAGGCATTTCAGAAAACTGCTTAACACAGACACACTGTTGATACAAAAATTCACAGGAAGTTTAAACATTTTTCTTGTGTACTAGCAGCAGTACGACGATCCTTATTTTTTTTTCAAAAATCACTTCTGTACAAGCATTGCAAAAATTTTTTTTAAAAAATTATAGTTTTTAGAGATACATTGATGTTTTTAGAAGAGTGGCATTTTTCACATCAACCACGATTTAAGGATTTAAATTAAAATGAAAACTCTCTCTCTCATATATATATATATATATATATATACATATATATATATATATATATATATATATATATATATATGCATCCCTACGATTACACAATAAAAGGAAAACAAAAATTCAGCAGCGCTGTCTCTCACTATAAATGTACTAAAATAACATCAGAAGAAAACAGCTTTCCTCCTCAGGTTCTCAACAGTGCAGCATTCTACCTCATGTCTCTGCTCACTGTCCTCTCGTACTTCTTAAATATTTTTATAAACTTTTCCACTCATGTTTACCATCAAAAATCGTGCTTGACTTTACAGATAAAGAAAGAGGAAGTGTTCAGGTAGATTCCATCAAAGTTAACTGATCAAAGTCTACACTGATGCCCCAGTTCTTTTTCTATAGATCCTTTTATAAAAAAATATGTTCCTTCTACAAACCTAAAGGAATCCTCCTCTCCGCGTATTGTAAGGCTATCCTTACCACAGGGGTTAGAATCTCTGAACTACTGACTTTACTCTCTTTCATCTATTTCTAGCCTGCCCTCCCGTGTTTCTTCCTCTTATACAAAGGCTCAGATTGCTCAGATTTTAGGGAAAACACATTCTGATTCTGAGCCTGTCTTGGGACTGTCCTCTCCTACATGCGTAGTGGAGATTTTAAATAAAAATAAACTGTATTTTTTTCTTTCCAACTGTCTGCTTCATCCCCCTGTATCTGATCCCAGTTTTCCCACCTTCTGTTGGTATTCTAGGAAAGTTACAAAGACGCAATAACTATAATGTGCTTTGATTGTCTTCTGGGCTTGTTTTTGACAACTGTGGTATTTGATACCATTAAATTTTCTTAAATCTAGATTTTCTTAAATCTCCATGTATTTCCTTTCTTGATAATATTTCCTCTTTTTTTTTTTCTGTTTTTCCCTATTTTACTGTTAATTCTTTTTTCTGCCTGCCCATTGTTAAAACGTGCTATTTTCTCAGCTTCATCTGCTAGGCTGTTTGGTTTCTTCAGGAAAACGCATCTATTCACATGATGTCAGTCACTGTCTATCACTGTCTATATGTTTATGAGTGTCAAATCTTAGGCCTGTCTGGACCTTTTGCTAGCCCTTTTGCATTTAGCTTATAAATTATGCCTTCTGGATGTCCCATAGGTACAACCAAAATCACTGGCTGTTGACAGTATCTACAGCACTCATATGCATTCCAGTTTGACTTTGGACTATTCTCTTGAATATTATAAAATTGTTGATTTAAGTTTATTTTTTTCCTCTCAAAGTGTATAGTATTTTTACCATGTCCAATACATGCCAGAGGCACTACTAATGTTATCCAGATTTATTCCAATGTGGGCAATTATTATTAAATCTTAAAAAAGAAAAAAGCTATTAAATAACAGGCTGACATTTTGGAACAAATCATTTCACTTCCTAGTAGCAAGTGAAGAATCTGAGGCTGTTCTTATTAATTTTGAATATTCCTGCTACAAATGATTTGAGGTACTATGCATAAATTAATTTGATGTAAACTGTAAGTCACACGTGTTTTAAACACTTTCACCCTAATTGCAGAAAAATTCATATTTAAATTCATTTCCTCCAGTTTGTTTATCCTAATTAAAGGACAGCAAGAGGAGCTCTGGAAAGAGTCAATATCTGCATAAGAACACTTTGGGAATCCACTGTGAATGTGCCCGGTCCATGGTAACCAATATAATCTGTGTACAGACACTTACAAACTCAACAGGATTCGTGTAAACAAGCTAGCTAATTATATCCCCAAGGAGTGGAGTTGCTAGACCCTGTGTTTGCCACCTTTCAGGGAAAACTTAAACAAAATTCTATTTTGAAAGTGAGCAGCTTATTGAAAAATTTGCATTTTAAGTACCAAAAATTTATTTCCCATCAGTTCAAAAAATTAAAAGCAATGTGAAAAAGAAAATAAAAAGCAATGTGGTAAGATAATATTTAAATGATTCATTTTACACAATTCATTAGCTGATAATTCACCAGTTGATGTTTGAATAAGGTCAGTTTCTCCTCATTGAAGGGGTGTGTACTGAAAACTGCATATGCTATAGAGTACTATTAATATTAGTCACAGAATATTTAATATGTCACATCATTAAAATAAACATCTTGGTAGAAACCCTAGTAGATAATTACATATTAAAAGATCACATTATTTTATAATATCCTACTTAAACTTTACTGCACATATTGATGGCTATATATGATAATTGTGACTGTGGTTGAAGTTTTTTTCTTTAATTGTCTCTAATTGTTGGTCATGTCACAACAACAAAAATTTCCCAGGTACATTATGGACCTTGGCTACAGTTTGGAGAATTAACTTTTAAGTTATAGCATAATCTGATTTTAATTAAAGTTTTAAGCTCCTAAGGTTTGGCCTTTAGTGTCCCCACTCAGCCTTCTTCCAAAAAGATATAATAAAGGATTATAATTAACTTCATATGTGACACATAAAATGTAACATCAAACAATATGTGTGTTCCAAAAATACACACTTGAAGATATCAAGTCTATTTACAGATTAGTTAGTAATTTGGGCAATAGAAATTAAAACCACTTAAACTTTTAAATGATGTTTATAATGTTTCTTCAGTGAATTAACACATTTTTCTCTTTGACTTTTTGAAGAGGTTAATGATGTGGAAGATGAAAGAGCCTCATAAGTATTTTTTTTTTAGTTTTGAAAATAATAAACTAAAACTGATGAAAAGCAAAGAAAACTAATCTTAAAATAATAGCAATTTTCTATCACTATATCATGACTTTAACTTAAGGTACAGTATCAACATGGTTAAACATTAGAAATATTTCATTTTAAACAATGAAATGACATTTATAAGATATAATTTATATGTAAAAAGGAATATCTATTTTGGAATTTTGGAAATCCAAGAGTTAAATTTCAACGGTAACTTTTAATACTAATATATTGCTTAACTGCTGTTTGGACTTTAGCTCATCCAAATTTATTATTTTTTTCTTTTATTTTGTGACAAAATACATTCTTTTGTCCTTTTGCCTACTTATTTGCTTTCTTACTTCTATTGTTGGTGGAAGAAGGAAAGGTGAGAGTGTGAAGGAAAATAAAGTGTAAAGTTTAATAAAAATAATATAACACATGTGTATACGTGTATACAGACTAACATGTATGTGGGAGATAAATATTAAATTTCCAGCTTGCAATGGAGGGCCTAAGTGTGTGTGTCCTTTAAAATCTATGTACAGAAATTCAATACCAAATCAAGAGTTTGGAGGTAATTAATGTCCTGAAGGCATAGTCTCCATGAATGGGATTTGCACACTTATTAAAAACCAGAGTACTTGCCTACTGCACTACGTGAGTACATAGTAAGAAGTCATCTATGAACCAGAAAGCAGCCCTCACACAATACCTGCCTGATAACACATCAGTCTTGAACTTCTCATGTTTTCAAACTGAGAGAAACAGATTTCTGTTGTTAATCAATCAGCATATATATATAAGGCATTTTTTTGTCTTTTTTTTTTTTCGTTTTTATTGGTACCAGGGATCGAACTCACGACTGCCTGCTTGCAAGGCAGACGCTTATGCCGCTGAGCTAAATCCCCAGCCCCATATATAAGGCATTTTGTTGCAGCAACCTGTACAGACTAAAACACTCATCACTAGGTTTACAGTAAAATTGGAGGTTACCAACGTCCACCAGTAATACAGCTGAGTCAGTTTTATTTTTGTGAAACTACAGAAACCATTGGATTAAAAGAAAAGACATCACTGGATTAAGTGATAGCACAATGACTGTACTTGCTATGACTAAAGTGCCATGTTATACAAATAGACAAAAAAATGCTAGACTTTACAGCATCACAGAAATTAGTGGCATCTCATAAAAGTTGAAACATAGAAACTTTATTGATAAAAGTTAATAAAGAGAATTCAGATTAAATAAACATCACTTTCCTGTATGGTTGGCTTGTTAGTTTTTTAAATGCTTATTTTGAAGTAATTTTACTTATATGATGTTTTATTCAAGCACACATATATTCAAGTTATTCAAGCAATAAGATTATCATAGATACAATAAAAAAGTGAAACAATCCAAACTGCAAAATATTATGCAAAATAAGCAGCCAGTATGCTAGACTCGTTTATACAAGACAAGCACACTGGCTATTTTGTATATTTCTTGGTTTGGGTTATTCTGGCAAAACTTATAAATGGTCATGTTAACTTTACTTGCTTAAGGTGGCACATGCTTGATTTCAAATAATAGTAAATATAAAATTCTAAATGACCATGTGAAGTGAAGCCTAAATCACTTTCCTAGTTTTCTATTGAAATTAGTAAATCATAATCTAAGAGCTTTACATGAGCACACACTTAAAGTATCACTCACTCTCTGGCACAAATATTGCATATCCTTTACTCTAGGTCTCTCAAGGTTTCAATCACATTGTTAGCTGTCTATGTATCTAGATGAATAAAAGCTCATTCTTGTCATCGGATCAATTTATCTTTACCTCTGTGTGACGTGACATGTGTTACGTTTTTGCAAACTGTCACTGGATTCCACCTCAGCCTCAGTCCTAGATACTGTCTTAGTGCTCTCTTACATGGTTCTCTGCACAGGTAGTTCAGGACATGCTTCTCTGAGGTCAGCACAAAAGTTTGTCACTTTAAGTGTGATCTCAGTCCTGAAGTCTTGTTTTCACCTTGATTAGTAAGGCCTGTACAGGTTAATCTCCCTTTTGATTAACTTCAAATAACTAAATTGGGATCTTAATTACACCTGAAAAACATTTTCACCTTGACATTCTATTAAGTAGAATACAAAGAGGAATTATATAAGGGCATGACTACTCTGTGTGTGGTCAATCCAGGCTAAATCTTCATCAGGTGGGAAGAGTTTGACACAATTTAATCAGTTATTGATCAGTCCTCTGACTTTCACTAATCTATAAATGGATAATTATAGTTTATTTTATTAAACAATGGGGAGAATGTGGCCCAGGAAATGAAAAGAACACAAAGATATAGTTTGCAGGCCATTATAAGTGAGATTTTTTAGAGAATACAGGATTTTAGGGTTGTAAAATTGTTCCAGCGTACAAAGAGAAAATAGGAACATTGCAGAGACTAGGGAAGCACTAACGAATACAAAGAACATGAGAATAAGTTACACTATAGGTGCCAGAAGGAGCTCAGTACTATCTTAGAAAGGCTTGAATGTAATTTTAAGGAGGCTGATCAGTATTCTCCAGAGTAGGTCATGAGAATTCATTGAAGGTTGTCAAAAATGTTTTTGTTGTTAAAACACAGGCAATTTAAGAATATTAATAAACTCAGGCTCAAAATAATCAAATTTATCAAGAAAAGTCATAATTGGTGTGGAGCGAAGACCTGCTTCAGGAACATTGAGAGCTCAGTTAACACACTCAGTTATTGATTAGATGCAGGATCTTACAGAGAGACGGGGGCAAGAATGATCGGTGGCCAAATGGCTAAGGAAACAGGTACACAGAGGTCAGGCAGAACAAACTGAAAAAGAGGCTAGAATTCAGTATTACTTTCCCATTATCATTGTAACAATTTATTACAAATTTATAGGCTTAAAATAAATAGTTTATACATCTGTCTCACTGGGCTAAGATTAAGGTTTAACCAGGACTCCATTCCTCTCTGGAAGCACTGGGAAACTCTCTGTGTCTCTGTGTCTCTGCGTCTCTCTCTCTCTCTCACCTGCTCCCTCTCCAGTATCCCTTCCACTTTTTATGGCACTTACTCTTACATTGGACCCACACAGATAAACCAGATCATCTTTTAGATCCAGGTCCAGTCTTTAGCAACCCCAGGTTCATCTGCAACTCTAATTTTTCCTTGCCAAATTGGCATGTCCACGTGTCTCAAGAAACACAAATAAATACTTAGAAGGGGACATTATTTTGGAATCTGGTGACTGTCTTTGGATTTTGTGTTCTCTGTGCTCCTTTCAGTCCAAATCGGCAGAATATTCTCAAGAATTTTATGTACCTCTATAATAATTATGGAGTTGTCTCTAGTCGATCAAAAGTTTGTCTGTGTTTAGTTCCTCAAAAATCTCATTTCTAATTTCTACTGAAATGATACAAAGTCAATCTCTCGCTTAAAGTCTTCCTGTAGCCTTTTGTGTGATAGAATACTTTGACTTATTAATTTTCTCCAGGTTTAGGAAAACATTGCCAAGTCATGGCTTCAGTTTTTAGAATGTATACTTTCTTGAAAGGAAGTATTTAAACTGTAATGCCTTTTGTGATGCTAATAATATAAAAATCTCTAAATAAGCAAGTGCCTATTCCATTTTGTTTAACAATTCTTCTTTTATTTCTTTATTTCTTTCCTGCATTTTATGAGGAGATTCAACAGAAAACAAAGCTGAATCTCTAATAATTTCCTGGGAAATCTCTTCAGTTAAAGGTACCATCCATGAGTTTTCTTCTCCTCATAAATTCAGTTAATGATTCCATGTTATAACAAAGATCATCTGTTCTCCAATTGCTAATACATTGTTCCCCATCGCCTTATAATCCCTCACCTGAAGATCTTTCATAACCAGGCTGCTAACCACATGACATTCTTGTTATTTTTCTGGAGGCATTAGTTTTCTTGCGTCATGATCCTGACTTGCTTTGAATCTTTCTCATAGTCATTAATACCCACATTTATTCTCACACTATGCCCATGAGAATCTAAGTTGTTATGTCATGTTCATTAAAGTTCTTCAAACCTTTGTTCCTCATCCAATTCCAAAGCCATTTGCACATTTTTCTGTTTGTATTACAGTGGTGCCTCACTTCCAGGTATCAAACTCTGCAGTTAATTTTTAGATGCCACTGCATACCCCACACTTGGTAGCTTAAGTAACACCATTCTTATGGTTTTCTAGAACAGAAGACCAGTGAAGATAATTCTAGGTTAATACTGATATTGATTAACGAGGCCCATGCTTCCTTTGGGAGGCTCGCAGGAAGACTGAATCTCTTTGCCTTTTCAGCTTCCAGAGGCCATGCATGCTCTTTGGATGTATTCATCATGCACCTTCATATTCAATTTTTGTAAATTCTTCTGACCATTCTTACACAGTCAGCTGTATAGGGGTGTACAGACTGCTCTCCTTTTCTCTTATTTTTAAGGACAATTATGATGACTTTGGGTCTATCTGGGCCATCAAATTAATCTCTTTTGGGGGGAACAGATTTACAATTTTAAATCTGTAACTGATTAACACTTTTAAAGTAAATGCAAACTTAATTGCCCTTTACCACTCAGTTTAGTCCATTAGTGTTGCTATAATAAAATACCTGACACTGTGTAATTTAGAATGAACAGAAATTAATGTCACAGTTCTAGAGCTCAGAAAATACAACTTAGGCATCAACCACTGCATTTAATTAGAGGTTTCTTGATGAATCCTTACAGGACAAAGGAGGGAATGCTGAGTTCTTACATAGTATAAAGTAGACAGGGGATACATACCCTAAGAGACTGCTCTCCATCTTCTTTTTTAGATGCCAATCCATTTATGGGAGTGGAGTCCTCATAATTTTATGTCGAAAAGTCCCCAGCTGTCAGTTTTACTACAATGGGGATTAAGTTCAACACATACACTTTGAGAGACATTCAGATCATAGTGCTGTGTAACCAACACACTCATTGTTTCCAGGATTAAGACACAGGCACTCGTGGCGTAAGGTATATTATTCTGTATACCACACATAGCTTGGGAGAAAATTGATGAGTTCAGTTTAGGACATGTTGGGTAAGAATTACATCACAACTTTCAAAGGGATCCATCCAGCTGGCAGCTGAATAAATAAGCCTGAATACTTGGCAAGAAGACAGGCATGAATATGTGGAATTTACTGTTATTTATGGGTGGAGACAGTTTGCAGGGTAACCCGCAGGAAGTAGGGTAGTGAGGGTAGAGTCCTGGGCCAATGGTGAGAAAAAGCAAATAAAGAGAATAACAAATTGCAGGTGTTTTAAGTGCACGTTATTGAGGTTGGGAGTGTAACTCAGTGGAGAGTTTGTGCTTAGCATGTGTGAAGCCCTGGATTTGATCCCAGTAACACAAAACAACCCCCCCTCAAATCTGTATTTTATTGATACAAAATGTTAATAAGGATTAATAAAAGAATCCATGTCCCATTTCCCTCCATTGTAGCTCTGATCCTGCCACCTATAAGCAATGTGACCCTTTCAGTAATACAATCTTCCTTATCAATAAGATATACATGCTTTGTATATAGACAGTCTGTGAAAATATAAAACTACAGTACATGGGAGAGCCACACAAAATTTAGGTATATATTTCAAAAACAATAGATTTGGGAAAACTATTAAAGAATAAAAAGAATTGGAAACAGTAAGAACACTATGAACTGAATGAGAGAGAACTGGTTCCATCACTTGGTGTATGCGTTTTAATAACCCCAAATCTGTGTTTCTTCTCACTCTGTGAATGTGTATTCTTTGCCTCCATTTCATCCCATCTTTTCTTGTCATTGTTAATGCAGAGGTTTGCATCAAGTTCTGTCTACAAATTGCATCAGGCAAAGGACGATTCTGATTCCCAACTGAGAAAAATCTCATTTTCAAAAAACTTCTGAGCTTTGACTTTGTTCAAATTCAGAATATTTTGGTTCAAAAGACTTGCTTCTGTGTAAATAAGACAATCATTTTTGAAAACTACATCTCCAAATGGGAATATGAAATATTAAAGATAAGCTAAACGTTATAGAAAAAAATAAAACATTAAGAGAGAAAAAGAGGAACACAATCTTATTTTGTATGACATACTAACATTTTTAAAGTATAAGAAGCTCTAGTGAAAAAAAGCATTATGTGACTACACAAATTGAGCTACAAGCATAGAATTTGAAACAGCACAATCTGCTGAAAACATGGCAGGCAAATTTAAATACTTCTAAAACCACTGTTTTAGTGGTTAGAACATGTAAATTATACATAGATTCATTCACATGTTTATACACTGTTTATATGTAGAATCAATTCAAATATTCTTCTTCTAAAATATTTGTTTTCGACTTTTTAACCTAAACATTTCTTAAATATAGACAAATTTAAATTAAGTAACAAGTTATATTTTATTAAAATCATGATGTCTAGACATCAAAAAATTACCAAATAGACTGAAGCCTCTTAAGAAAACAAAATTTTCAAGAAAATTGATTACCAAAACACACGCCTAATGAAAGGCAGTAACTTATTGATTTCAATCAATTCAGTACTAACCAAAACACAAAACACTATACACTATTGTTTTCAAAATGTTATTCACCCTTTTCAATATAATCAATTTATAATTACCTGAAACTGACTAGTTTTCTTATCACATTCTAATCAGGAAGAAGGAAAATTTGGACCATTCATTATTTCCTTTTTGTTACTCTTTTAACCATTGACACACAATAACTGAAGTTAATTTTAAATTATTTATTAGTATTGTCTTCTTTTCAAAAATTCTTAATCACAGTGGTTTGTTTTCAACACATAGCTGAAGTCTAGGTTTTGTTCATGTTCCATATCCTTTCGCTTTTCAAAATTGTTGGCATAGAGTACATTTTCAAAAATTTGTGTTCAATTTAAAATCATGGAACAGAATCAGGCTGAAAAATTTTTATCTGTTAACTACCTCCAATAAGGGTACATTAGAAGTCTTAAAAGAAAACTACTAATATTTATAAATAGTAATGGTAGAAAGTTTTAGCATTGTTTTTCTACATGAAAACCTAAGAAAAACTTCTTGGTAAGATGGCTTTCCAATAAAAAGAAGAGAGAAGCACAATATTCATGAATATTTCTTGAGATAATAGCTATCCACATGTGTGCATGTGTGTATATATTAACATATATGTAATAAAAAAGCTACATACGTTAGACATTTTGTTTATATATTTCTTGGGATGGAAACTGGACTTAAAATATTCTGATTAGGGATTTGTAATACAATCTGTTTGACTGATAAACTTAATGATTTTTTGTCTTCTTTCATAAATGATTCATAATACTAACTCAGCAGAGCAAAAATTCATTAAATTGTTACGCAAACAATTCACAAACATTTTCTTAGAGAAAAGGTGAGAAAGACTATGAAATAGTATAAAAAGACTACTAAGTTTTTCAACAGAAAACTAAATGTTGTTAATTTAGCTGACACTAAATTAACACTGGAGTTTCTGTAATTTTTCTTATTGTTTGTTTTTTGTTTTATATCTATTTCACCCACTCTGTATGAGGCAAAGGGCTGAGTGAGTCTCAATCATATAAATACAAATTATTCAGCAGAGATAAATTTCATAATTGTCCAACTGATTCTGATCAAATTGATAAAATTGGCACTAAGCAAATGTATTTTGTCATTCCTATCCTGTGCCTATACAACGTCTGCTTTTGATTTTCCTTAATCAGTCCCATCTCACATGGACTTATCAATTAGGGAGTCAAAATTCAATAATGTATCTAGTTTACCTTTATGGAAATTATGTTTCTTCTCAATTGTACTTTAGTGATGGGTCATCATCTTCTCAAAAGAAGTACTAAAATGGAGGATTTTAAGTTTGTCAAGGTCATTTTTTGGGAAAAAGAAGTTTGTATACATAGTTTGACCTAATTTATACTTTTTAATTCCCATAATTTGACATTTTGTAATCATATACATCAATCTGGGTATGGGCTTCGGTCCCATTTATTATTTATTGGGAATTTCATCTACTTAGGTGCTTTCATTTATTTAAATATCTAGCACAGTGCTGTCCAATGGTACTGTGGATTTAGGTAATAGTAATAGGCAGTCTTTCAATTTTTTTATTTTCTTATTATATAAACATAATAAGTTTTATAAATGAAAATATAGTCATCTGGTGAAATAAATTTCACTTTTTGCCACATAAGAAACTTTTTCAAATTTATTTAGAAAAATCATGATTTATTTAGTTTTAGAAGTCTACCACTATGCAATCAGGTACAATTATATATAAGCCTAAATACAAAAGATGAATGTCAAGAGAGCATATTACAACTTTTTCACTGCTTCAGAGTTGAATTTATTAGGAAGAGATATGTATTGGTTTTGTTTATTTTGTAATCTATAGTATTGCAAAAATGCTCATTAAAGAGAATGGCCAGTGTGTAGACAACACTGGCTTTTGAATATATATATGAATATATCTACATAAGTATATTTGTGTACACATGTATATTCATATACATATGTGGTATATATTAATATATTCATATATGTGTGTATTCAAAAATCAGTGTAATATATACATAGAAAGATTGTATTCATATATAGATTATATCATATTAATTACATTGAATATATAGTATAGGTAGATTATATAGCTATATAGCCTAGGTCCATTTATGTACATCAACTTAATCATGAAAGCTG
Source organism: Cavia porcellus (assembly GCF_034190915.1). Lineage (NCBI taxonomy): Eukaryota > Metazoa > Chordata > Mammalia > Rodentia > Caviidae > Cavia > Cavia porcellus. Next base: position 38,230,909 of record NW_026947487.1, on the reverse strand, counting down.
TTAACTATAAATGAAATTTTAAAAACAGAAAATTAGCTGTTATTGTAAGGGAAAGAAACATTATTAATTCATGTTCTTCTGTAGGTATTTGGAATGAGAATGTAAATATCTTTCTTCAGTCAGGGTAGAACTGGAGCTTTGATTTACAATGACTACAAGCTGACTGTTTTCACAATCCTTACTTTCACTGTGGGAGATGAATATTTGACTGATTCATGAGTTGGGAACTTTTGAATTTACTAAGGAAATTGACAAAATACAGCATGACTCCTGATGTGATGCTGTAGAAAATATTTTGTGTTATTCATGGTACATTTATCATATTTTCCTATCTGTTAGTACTGCGTTATTCTACTGCTGTTTAATTTCTTAAAACCCCAAGAAGTTTAGAGCCCAAAGGGCCTAATGTATTATTATGCATTTAACCTAAGCACATTTTCAATGTAGAATTTAGGCTTAAAAATTGGTATTTTGTCACATATTTGATGCTATATTTGATTATCTGATTGAATATGCTTATAAGGATAAAATTTGAAGTGTATATTGTGTGTTCCATCATGTAAAATTTAAATAAAAGTTTTCATAAATAAAAGTTTTCACTAAATATAGTGAAGGTTATGTCTGAAGCATTGGTGGAAATTAGAAAAATTTTTTACTACTAAATATGATCCCATTCTAACAATCCCTCCAAAAATGAATGAAATATTATCCTATATAGGAGCAGGGTTAGAATTTTATCCAGAAAGTAATTGAACCCAAAATAGGAATGGTGAATTTTACATAAAATACAAATAGATAAGAAAATATTGCTTTCTACAAAATCAAATAGCATATGAACAGAAAACTTTCAACCAGCTGGAAGTTTAAGGAATTGAAGTCAAAGGTGAGAGAACCACCAGAATTCACAAATACAATGTGACTAGCTACAAATGATTCCAGGATTCCTAATAAGACAATGAGGGTGGTTTTGAGTGGTTTAATTAGAAGAAAAACATTGATAAACATTAAATTAATAAGGTATAAAGTCAGGATATTGAGTACATTTTTCACGGTAGCACTGAAGTTACCCATGGGGATGTCAGAGGGCAGGTGTGACAGCCTTAAGCTAGAATTTTACTAAAAAAATTTACAGATGTGCCTCCCTAGAAAACAGGTAGTTTAGAAAAGTGGAGAGTTGGAGCCTGATGGTGTGAATCACGTCGAGATAGTAAAGTGCTGATTTAGATGCAACCAGGCAGTTAGGAGAACACCAGCCACCCTGGCAGAGTACACGACGCATCAGGTAATTTAGATGATTCCCTTCTGTCCCTTTCCTGGAGGAAGCAACACCGTGTAAATTCCTGAGGGCCTCTAAGGTATAAACCTTAGAAACCTTAGATTCCAGGTGTTGCTGTGGAATAACCTATCTATTCATTTGACAGTCTTGTTCCATGTCAACTATTTCTCTTCAATGCTTGGAGAAATATTCTTTCTTCCAACCACGATTTGCAAGAACAAAAATGCTTCACATAGTGAAAAATTATCAAAATATCATATTTTTATAAAATTAAATTTTTAGAATAATTCATACTCTCTGCATTATGTTTTATTTGTGGCTGTGTTCCTTCTTACTTCCCCTACAATATTCTTGATTATATATTTTAAAACCATAGAAACTTTTACTTATTACTGAAACGTAAGACTTCAGACTCCAGTCTCTCTCCTTGTCTTCTCTCCCATGTTTCTGTGTGTGTGTGTGTGTGTGTGTGTGTGTGTGTGTGTGTAACTCAGAAAACCCCATCACCTTCTCATCATGGGAGGATCCTTAGACACTGCCATGCATGAAGTGAGCTCCCAGCAGACACCAAACTGCTAGTGTCTTAATCTTATACTCCCAGTCTCCATACCTATGAGCAATGAGTTTCCATTGTATAGCAAATATTACCTCTACATTTTGTTGTACCAACATGAACAGACTAAGACAACCTGGAAATATAAGATACACCAGTGACTTAATTTTAGAAAATAAAAACATATTTTATGATGATATTTATATACTACAAAGTTACATGAAGTACTTGTGAAATACGTTACATTAATGACATTAGTTCATCTTGACACCAACCTGAAAATAGTTACTGTCTTCTACATTTATAGATGAAGACGTGAGGCTAAGATGGCATCACTTACCTAGGAAATCTTGTATTGATTTGTTGATTGGCAAAACTGAGTTTTAAACCCTGGTTAGCCTGAGCCGCTGTCACTCTATTCTGAGCCACTGACTACATTGTGGAGAAAAAATGAAGTTCCAACTTCTTTTTTGCCACCAAACTGATTGGCTCCCAGCAAGACCAACACTCCCAACTCCAGCAGGTCACTCCGCCTTCACAGTTTCCTCATTCAGTCTCTTACTATCTCCTTAGAATGTATGCAACCACACACATTCAACTCACCCACCCACTGCTCTGGTTTTTAAGAAAGAAAACTTAAAAAGTGACTTTAAAACACCTCAATAATCTGAATCACTTTACTGATGCATGGACCTAATGAGCAGACCCCTTCTAACCACCAGCAGTACCTTTTGAGACCATGGTATCAGGGAAGAGACTGAGCTGGTACAGCAGAAGCCCTATTTGCAAGGAGACGCAGGGAGCTCCTGGTAACTACATGCATTAACATTTTTATTCCCTGGGGGAAAACTTTCAGTAAAATAAATAATGTTACCCTTGTACATAGCAGTACTTTAAATATTACTGCAGCTTAACTATTCTAAGCATATTCATGATAGGCATCTAAGGGGGAAAAACTTAATGAGTCAATTTATAAGTTTTGTTCACTTATTTCTTGAGGTATTAGACACTGATTTCACAAGGCTGTTGAAAAATTTATTTCTCCTGAATATTCAATTTTGTGATCTCATGTAGATACATCTCTGTATTAGATCTCAGCAACCCCACAAAAATTAAATATGTACTCTTAATCAGCTTGGGGTTTTACAAGTTTAATTGCATTAATGACATAAAATATTTAAAATAACCTGGCATAATATGTGACATATGGTTGGTATCTGGCAAATGTTGTTTCACTCTTTTTACCACAATGAAATTATGGCTTAATTATAAAACACTATCGAAAAAAATTGTTTATAAATAATCAATCATACGGTTGTAATAGCCTCTCCTTCTTAGTTTTAATATTATAATAAGACCTTAAAAGTTATGTACTAATTATTTACTTCAGCAAAATAGATTTTCACTGAGGATTTGGTTTTTGACTTTTATGTCTTTGAAATAACTAGAAAATTTTAAATTGTATCTAAACATAAGTGATGTTTAATAAACACCCCAGTTGTAACAGTTACAGACAATCATTTGAAGACTGTTACTCTTGTGGGTGTTATAAATTTCAACCTTGTTCAGATAAGTTTTTCCTAGTGGAAGTTTTTCCTTTCAAGTTGCAAGGTTATGAACTACATTTGTGTGTGTGTGGAAGAACAACATAACATACAATCAATTGAAATCCATTTTGCCCTTTAAAAATTGTGGAAAAATATCTTCACACAATAGCCTACATATAACAATGTTTTGGGATGCATTAATGGGAGTTGGGTAAAATTTGTCATCTTTGGAGGGAAGTTTCCCTTAGTTAAGCAGGGAAATATTTAAATGATGCTATGTTTATTTAAAAATAGTTACTAAGAAACTTAAATTGAAAGTATAATTAGTACCTGTGTTCTTCTGGACTTACTACTTACACTTCTCTTTGCCTAGATTTTTGGTTTTTTATCTATTTATAAGGTCTCAGGACTGGTATTTACTTTTTATTTTAAATTGTGTGTTGATACCACAGTCTAAAATGTTTCATGATGCCATGTAGGCATTATATAATTGGTGAAAGATTTAAGCTTTTGTCTACATACAAAAATATTTTGATTAAAATAATTTAATTCAGTTAAACACATGGATGTGAGAACTCAACTTCACTCACTCTTCCTATAGGTTTCATGGTAAATTGGGCCTCATTTATGCTTTAATGTTTAACACAAAATTAATAAAATTAAAAACATACAAAGCAATATTATAATAGGCATAGAAAGAAATACTTCATCCTATCTTATTTCCTCTAACTTTGAACATAGAGATAGAGGAACAAATCATTGGTACAATTTATTCCCACTTGACATTAATAGAAGTCCTAAGGAAATCTCTAAACTCACATGGTTCGTGTAGAAATGAAAACATTGTGTATTTTGAATAAGCTCTTTGGTATACATTTACTTATCACTACCTAGAAGATGCTATCTTACCTTCTATTATATTCTGTGAACAAAAAGGAAAATACAGTTCAGTGGGTGAGACAGTTAAATTAAAATGGAGGCAAACAGGTTGCAACCAAAGTATCTGGTGAATGTTTGTATCTTTAAAAATGTATAGTCCTAAAAGACATGTTGTTGTTAATCCCCCTCAAAATACTCCTCATGGCTTTGAACACAGTTATACCATCATTCTTGACATTTCCTGAAGCAGTTCTGGAAGATCTGTTTTTTAAATGTCTTCAAGGGTCATGGTTTTAAGAAAAGCACACAGTGAACACTGCTGTTGTTTGCCATCCAGTGGAAAAGCAGACTCATAAACGTCTTATGATTTGTACTCACCCAACTTATTCAGTGGATCTGGCACTCTGCAACTTCTAACTTTCCCCAAAGTCAAAAGGAACAAAAAAGGTAAATAAATAATCTGAATCAACTGAGGGCACTAAGACAACCACAAAAGTGTGTCTGAAGACATTCACAAAAGAGAATTTCCAGAACTGCTTGAGGAAGTGACAAAAACAATGAGAAAATTGTGTGAGAAATGAGCAAGAGTGCTTTGAGGGTGTCTTTTGTGATAGAGACAACTTTTGCACACATGTTGTGGTGGCAGGGAACCTAGAGCGTGGGTCACTGTAGCTGTCTGATGGGTGCCAGAAGTAGGTGGCCTGGAGACATGGTCAGGACTCATATTTTATACTACAAAGAGTAGAGTTTATTCCTAAAATAAGAATGACAAATTCATTTTAGCTAGGGATGCTAATATAAGTTGCATCATAAGAGCATTATTCTATGTGGTAATAAGACACTGATTTTAGCTATGAATGACAGTAAGAGATTTAATAATAAAAAGAAATAAAATAATAAAAATAAAATTAGCATGTGGCAATGGGCATGAACATCACATAATAGATAGAAGAAAAAATTTGGAATTTGAGTGGAATGATATAGAAATGAAAGTAAGACGTGTTCACTGAAAACTCAAAAAGGGAAAAGTTTCAGGGCGCAGATTCCATTTGGCAAGTTTAAATGTAAGGAATAAAAGAGTATATTCAAGTCAACATTTAACTAATAAACAGTAGATACATAAATCAGGAGCTGAGAAAAGGACTAGAGACATGTGCTTGGAAGTCATCAGTATTGAAATGGGAATTACTTACATGCATGCCAAGGCGATCATCCACAGAGTACATAGTGTAACGAGAAGATAAACCTTAACAAAAAAGCTACGCTGTAACACAGTAAAAAAGAAAACCAGTAACAAACAGATGATAAATTCCTGTCTGAGAAGGGAAAGGCAATGGGGAGAGTTACAGACAGAAACTGAGTAAGAAGGGGATTTTAATGATTTAGTTGATTGTGGCAAATGCTGCAGATGAATTAGGCATAATAAAGTTGGGGCAATCCCAATATAATAAAATCCCCATGTTCACGTGTAGCTAAGTAAGTAAAATTCTAGAGAATTTTCAGAAGTGAAAAAAAAATCACAACAGATGCATATAACACAAGTGAATACATTGAGTGCAAACCACCTTTTGAGAAAATTACTATAAAAAGATAGCAATAGCAAAATGATATACTGGTAAGCATCAGACAATTCTGCTTGCTATTATAATTATGGAAAATAAGATTATGAAAAATCTTACTGATAAACAGGAGAGTAGGGAAATGCATAGATTACTTAGATTAATGAATCAATTCGTTCCATACAGTATGTTGTGGAAGATTTCTGATGAGGCAGACAGGTGGGCACGCAAGGAATGTTTTGCTTGGGCCCCCTTGTGGGAATGCAAGAAAAACTGTACTATGAAGGAGTTAACACAGAAAATTTACAAGTTACATGTTGCACATTTGGGCCTGAACTTGAAAAATATTGAAGTGGGAAACAGCAAGAGAGATTACCTGTGAAGGTTTGTATGAATTGACACCACAGATATAGATATGGATGAGATTTAGGAGTGAGTGTTGTTGAAATAAGCAAACAAGGAGTCTAGCATGATGAATGGAGTGAATCATCTCTGTAAGCATTTAAGTTACAAGATGATAGCAGATACATGTATTAGCACAAATGCCGTGAGCCATATACAATACACTCATGGAATGTAAAGAAATAAGAAACGACAGCAAATTATAACCACACTGACATGGTGGAGGTTAAGATTTTAGAAGTGAGCGCACTGGATGATGAGTTAGGTATGGGACCAAACAAATATGATCCTCAGGGGGGATATTAATTGAATCATAGAAATTATGAAGGATGGAAGTTAGGGGATTTGGATGGCACCTCTACAGAAGAGTTCCTCCACTGAGGAATCAAGGATTATGGTAGTTATTTGTTAATAAATAGAAAAGTTGATAGTCAGATACTTGATGTCCAGTGAATAGCACTCTGAAGCCCAGTGAAGAAGGGTTGGGTGATGGTATGCCAAAACAGTGATATCCTCAATACAAGAAGATATACTTAGGATGGGTTAGAAAATGGCACCATTGAAAAAGGTGAATGCTTATCCTACCTCACTGTCTGTAAATTAAGTCTAAAGAATACTGTTTCTAAGGAACAATGAGTGCTTTTGAAGGACAGAGATAACTTGTGTTCGGGGGAAATAGTAAATAAAGGTATGAAACATAAGGGTGATAAATATTGGAGCAAGGGGGTAGCAGGGATGATTAACAGCAAAGAAAATGCAAAGCACTTTAAGTAGAAAAAGTATGAAAGAGAAGATGCAGTTTTTGGATGACAAAACAATAATTGTGACTGAAGTGTAACACTGTATTTATCATATGTTACACATTGTTTCACAAATATATATTATACAAATATATAAATTTTTATATACACACAAATATATATTCCTTTAATTTTGAGACTAACTCCATGAAATAAGTGTTACTAATTTGCAGAAAATTTAAGGCACTTAACAGAGTATACATAGAGGATAATCACAGAATCAGCAAGACAGCCAAAACTGTGACTCCAAGTTTGAAATATTAACAATTCTAAATTGCTTCTGTGGTGACAAAAATAAGAGTCACAGTGGCAAGGAATTATTAAAATGTTCACAATGGTGCTCAGAAAGAGAGCATTTTATTGCTTCCTATGACTCAGAGTAGAATGGCTCAAAATAACTTAGATTTGAATTTCTGCTGTTAAGGGACACTGACTTAAGATGCTAAAACATCTTTGAATAATTATCTCAAAGCACCTTAGATATTCTTTTTTGTGTAATTAAAAGTTCTTGAATTAATTACAATTTCATGTTTCATATATGTATAATGCATAAGTATTTAATTCATGGAATGTATCTTTATCAATTTGTATATCATTCACCTCTTTATGCATCTATAACTACAGTACAGCAAAGGCAGTGCTATTTTGCACCCTTCTCACTTCCCTGAGCTATGTAACGAGTGGGCTGCTATGTCAAATTTCAAGCTCTATTGCTGTAGAAGAAATCCCTTTGCATTCTTATCAGTTTTCCTCTGTCTTGTCACTAAACTAAACAGTTTCCACTCAATTTTAGAATTCCATAATACATGTCAACTCAGGGCTCCAGCTGCTGTTACAGTAGCAGCAGAAGGATAAAGTCTGGGGTTTCCTGGATTACATTTTTGTCTTATAACAGGACTCTATATATATCTTTCAGATATGTTATTTTGCAGACATGCATTTTGGAATGATGTCACTGTGAAACACTATGAATCCTCTGCTTACAGCACTGATTCATTCATTCTAAAGTATCCCCGCCAGGAAGCAGAATGATAGGCCATCAAGCATGATGTACAAGACACACAGAAGTTCTCCTAACTTTCTGCTCTTTACATTTGGGGTATGTAAATAACAGAATCTGGTTTATTTAGTGAAACACGTTATTGGAAAATACTGAATTACGAATTTCATTTTTCTTTCAACCATTGTCAACAAATAACTTGTGAATTCACATATCTATCAACCTTGATATGAAATAAATTTGATAAATTCAGCAAAAGATAGCAATGAAATTACACAGTGAGGAACTGTAAAATTCATAATTTTCCTCTCTAAGATGCATGTTTCATTTGATTTCACACAGGTATTAGACATAATTTTCTTTTGAAAATTAAATGTTCTCATTTTAGAAAACTGTAATCTTGAGAGGAAATATATGCTTCTTTTTCTTAAAGTATAATAAAGCATTTAATTATATATTAAAGCATGTGTTATATATGCTCTATTAAAAACAAGCAATGGAACAAAACACAAAACCATGCAACACAAGCAAAATTAAAGAATACAAAAGAAAATTAATTCTACCCAAAAGCCATGTGTGTGTAATCTAAAGTGAACATATACACATTGAACATACATATATACAATCAGGATAAATTTCCCTTCATGAGACGACCACAGGGGAAGCAAAACTGAACTTAGGTACCAGGTCATTCAAACTGAGACATCATACAATGTAAAGCTTTGTTAGTTTTATTAATTGACTTAAGGAAGTTTATTGAAATGTCACATATTTACAAACTAAAAATCATGTGTTGTATACATTCCTGTACTGATTTTTTTTAAATTTTGTAATAAGAACTGTGGGATTAATAAAACCCAAAATGTGTAAATGTTATTGTAAAAAAGAGAGGAAAGGAAAATGCTCTAAAGGATACAACTGCAAGTGTGTTTAGGTATGTAAGATAGATTACATATTACTAAGTTTTTGTTGGATCATTGAACACAACTGTTTGCAGTATCACTGTTTGAATGTCCACTTTGTATGCTTTAATTTTGTAACTTGAACAATTATTTCTAAGATGACAATATGTAATCTATTATCTAGTGATATCTTACTGCTTATTTTTTTGAAATTCTGTATTACTTGAAACCTTTTATTGTTTTAAATACCCTGTAATACTTTCATCCTCTTTAATGGTTTCATACTGTCTTGATATGTTTGATGCTATAGTATACAAAGTTATACTCAAATATTTCAAGGAAAGAGACATTATGGTAACTACTATTAAGTCAGGTTATCGTGAACTAATTTTGAGAACACAACAAATTACTTAAAGAAAATTGAACATTTCAGGCTTTTAATCTCACCATCCACAAGTAGTAATACAACAGTACTATAAAAGACATTTAAAGAGAAATCTTTTGTCATGATTTAAAATATATGTCAGTATATCAAAGATCATATCTTGTATATTAAGAAGTTACTGATGAAAATGTTAGCTATATTCCACTGGAACAGTCACTTAGAATTTGGCATGAAACATAAAAGACACCTTAAGTGTAATTATAATTACATTTGAATATTAAAATTTTGTTGAATGTTAACATTAATCCAATAAATCATCTGCTCTGATAACAATAAATTTTCCCAACTGAGCTAGAAACTAAGAAATAGAGAGGCTGCTTTGTAATGAATCATGAACTATCTTTGCACTGTTAGTGTCATATACTGTATTTCTCTAATTATCCTGTTCAGAAACTGTCATTGCAAATAGGAGAATATTTGATATTCTTGTGAATATTTTCAGTATGAAATCTGCTTGACATGGGAACTCTTTCCCTAAGGACACTTCAGCCTTGCTTACATCTTTTTTTATTCATATACACTAAAGTATATCATGTGGTACGATGCTCTCTTTTATAGTTATTATTTAAAGACATGAATGAAGATTATCAAAAGAAAGCATGAAGCATGTCTCCTTGGCATTGGGTAGAGGAATTTCCCAAGAATATTGTGGAGACATAAACAGAAAACAGAAGAGGCACAAAATTTGTATAAACTACCACAATCATAATCTATGTTAGAAAAGAACCAAACAACGAAGCAAACAAAAACACAATGCTATGAAAGCAAAATTAAAACACAAAGAAGGAAAATCAGTTCTATTCAAATGCAGAAGCTATGTCCCAGTAGTCCAGTGTGAATGGATGCTATTAGGAAAATGTTTTCGCTTCTGAGCACACTACACAAGAAACAAAGCTGACAAGGTGAAGACCTGAGGAGAGAAAACTGTGATAATGGAATATTTCCTATTATCTTATCTGGGTTCTCATAAATAAGTGAAATATATCCAATTAGTTTCTAGTGTTACAAATACTTTCTTTCATATATGCCTTCTATCTTTAAAGATACTTATAGCCATTTTCTCATGAAATTCAATCATCCAGAGAATTCAAGGCCTGCTATTATGGTAAACCAATGAAGTTTACATTTCTCAATCACATTATGATACAAACATACTAATCCAGATTCCATTTCATGACTGGCCAATGATAAAATACAGCCAGTGAGAAAATACTCCCAGTCCCCTCAATTTTATGTCCTTTGTGACTGTTGCTGTATGTTTCAAAGCACAAAATGTTGCTTGTAATTCAAATACACTTCCATATATTTTTAGCAACACACATGCTCTCTGTAATGGTTGATATATTGCATTAACTTGAGAAGTCTGGAAGCTTAACTAGGTAACTCAGCAGATCACATCCTAGTGTGTAGAGGAGAAGACCTTATGCTCTAGGATGTGGTTCATTATGTCAGCTTGAGAAATGTAGAAGTTTAACTAAGTGACTTAGCAGGGGGCCAGTGTCCTCACTTTGCAAACATCCCTAACCTGTGCAAGAGAGAATGTGGAGACTGTGAGTGCTACACCCACCCAAAGGTGCAGCATACAATGTAAGGGAGGAAAAGGTGCTTGCTCACCATTTTGCTCTTGCTGCTCTGCTGTCTTTGGCTGCTTTGAACTGTTGCTCCAGTGCTTGTCACACTGTCTTAGAGCCAGCTGATTACGGACTGAAACCTCCACAAACCATGACCTAAATAACCTTTTCCTTCCTTAATTTTGGGTACTGGGCATTTTGTCTTAGCAAGGAAAGAAAAGTAACTAAGACACTCATCACAATCTCAAATGGCTCTTCTGGTAAACCACTAAACATACATTATTTTTCATGTCTTGTCTCTTTATCAATCCCTACTCCATCCAAGGGTCCTATCTTCCATGTCCCTTACACTTAACTTTTTTTGCTTCTCATCTACATAGTTCAACTTCTTAACAGTCTTCTATGTTTTTGCTGTCTTGTCTGGTCCCACAACTTTTACTCTTAATGTCTCCACTTACTGTGTCTTATCCTTGTGTTGAACACACACCGACTGTAATTCAGTTTGTGGTGAACTGAATTACACTGGAAGAGATCAGGAGAGGAAGAACAGGCTAGCCATGGAAATTCAGAATGGAAAGCATTTCTGGCCATATGATTTTTATAATTTGATGTGAGAGGCCAGTGAGTTTAGAGTTTCAGTGAAGCCGAAGTAAGTAGTTGAAAGAATTTTAAAAACCTGTCAAAATCTAGCTATAACAAATATTCAAATTTCAGTTACGAAACATGGGCCATCCCTGGCGACTTTATAAAAACAAAGTGGATTGGGGGAGAATACGATGAACATCTGGATGCCAGAAAAGTAGATAAACTAGGTGAAATGGGAGTCCTAGAAAAAACACAAACTCCCCAAATTAACTCAGACAAAATAGAAAATCAGAATAGATCTGTAACAATGAAAGGACTAAATTTATAATCAAAATAACTGCCATAAAATAGTGGTCCAGAAAACCAAAATCCAAATAATTTCACTTGTAAATTTATCCAAGAATTAAAAAAAAAATAAAACAAGATCACCAATTGTCCTCACAAAACATGAACCCAAGGAAAGGATGCTTCCCAGGCTAGTATGCCGCTCTGTATATATATATATATATATATATATATATATATATATATATATATATACATATACACACACAAATATCCACAAAACTCAACCAGGCCTAATCCAGGAATATATGACATCATATGCAATAACTACATGTGACTCTACCCATAAATGCAAGCTTTATATCAACATGTACAAACAAATCTTTATCAATATGTAAGACTAATATAAGAAAGGATTAAAAACACATTCATCAAACATCTTTTTAAGATAAAACATTACTCAATAAACTGAGAATGATTGAAACTTTATCACTTAGTAAAGGGGATATAAGAAAAACTCATGTTGACATCATAGCCAATAACAAGGATACAACTTTGTAAGTTAAGCAATAAATAAAGGATACCCAATCTTTCCATTTATGTTCAGCATTTTCCTGGAGCAGTTCTCTTGGACAATTAGTCAAGAAAAGGCAATAAAAGTTTCTCATCATTAAAAATGAAGAAATGAAACTGCATACATAGAGAACATGATGTGAAAAGAATTACATGGATGAAGATATATATCCCCATTGAGAAACCAAAGGAACACACATACCCAAGAGAAAGAGAGATAGAGAGAGACAGAGACAGAGATAGAGACAGAGACAGAGAGTTAGAAATTATGAATGAATGCAGTGAAGCTATTGGTACAAGATTAGTTAAAAAATTTTGCTTCTCTAAACTAGCAAGGAACAATCTGAAACTAAAACAAAATGATTACTTAAAACACCACTAAAAGAATAATATACTTAGGAATAAATTAACAAAGGAGTAAAGTTAAATTCTAACCTTATAGGGGGCTGGGGATTTAGCTCAGTGGCGTAAGTGCCTGCCTTGCAAGCAGGCAGTCATGAGTTCGATCCCTGGTACCGATAAAAGGAAAAAGACAAAAAAAAAATTTTTTTTTTCTAACCTTATACCATACATAAAAATTAACTAAAAGTGTAAGGTTTAGGATTTTAAAACCCAGAGAAGAAAACAAGTGAAATACTCATGGCATTAAATTAGAGAATGAATTCTTAGATATGATACTAAATTATAAGCAAGAAAATAAAAACATACTATACTTGTGGAAATATTTTGTACTTTAGAGGAAACCACCAAGATAGTATAAAGACAATCTGTTGAATGAGAACAATTTTGCAGCTCATGTAGCTCATGGGGAACTTGTATTCACAATCTATAAAGAACTCATATAACTAAACAACAAAGAAAACTAATTTAAACAGAATATTTAAAATGAAAATTGGGTCAGACGTAGTAACACATTCCTGAAATCTCAGAATTCAGGAGGCTGAGGCAGGAGGATTACCAGGAAGTTTGAGGCCATCCTGCAGTAAATAGTGACTTCAAATCCACCCTGAATTATAGAGCAAGACCCTGTCTCAAAATATGAAAATGAGAAATAGCTTCGGTAGACATTTCTCCAAAACAGATATCCAAGTGAGCAAGAAGTAGAGGAAAATATGCCCGGCATTATTATTCATTAGTGAAGTACAAATAAAAATCACAATGAGAATCACAGTGCCTTCAGTAGGATGGCTGTGATCAGAAAGACAGAAATCAAGAAACTCTAGGTGAGGGTGTGAGAGAACCCTGTGGGAGTGTAAAACTGTGTAGCCACTTTGGAAAGCAGTTTGTAGTTTCTCCAAAACAGAAAAAAGAAGATTTACTAAATAATCCATCAGGTCAACCCCTATTATACACAAGAGAATTGAAACCTACATCTAAAAATTATTTATGTACAAATGTTTATAGAGATATCCATAATAGCCAAAATATCTATACAGTTCCAATTTTCCAAGAAGAAAAAGCATTTCTTCTTTAGAAAATAATAGGAATGTACACTAACATTACTGAGCTGAACTCTCAGAAACAAAATGATGGTAAATTTCATTTATATTTTTTACTACATTTAAAATTTAACAAGTAAAAACAAAATAACTTTTAAATTTTGAGAAAATCCTAGTTCTCATAGGGTACATTTCTGAAAGTCTTTGCCTTTGTATAAGAAATATTAATCATATTCAACCACACATGTCATTTGGACTTGTTTTTGTCAGTTGGAAACAAGTATACTATGTTAGAAAGTAATCACTGACACTTGTTTGACTACTATTTGGGAACTTAGTATTTGCTTTTTTGTAATTCTTCCATCCTTAAAACACACAGCTTGAAAATGCACACTGTGTGTTTGTACAACTGGAATCATATACACATACTAAAAATACAATTACAGCCTTAAGCAATTCGTGTAAATACTACTTGTCTTATATATACTGACTTATACTTTCCTTAAGTTGAACAGCATACTTGGGAATTCAAATCATATTGCTCCTTCACTTAAAAAATAATGTCCCATTCAACACATGTGTGGGCCTTAAAGTTAGGTAATAGAAATGAAACAGACAGATCCAAATATTTTAAATAACAGTTGACATATTAAACATACTAAATAGGATGCCTATTAAAACAATAAAATTTGGTTTTCAGGATTTTCAATTATTGTGGTGGCAGTCTTTTTTTTTTTCTGGAATTTCTGTACTATACTCCAAGGGTTTATTTCATTTTACAAATTCTTTATTTGATTTTAGAACTTTTAATATTGCTAATGGAGAAAGCCTACTGTTATGGTTTGTGTCTGAATGTTACCCCAAAGCCTCATGTGGCCGTGGAGGCAGGCTTCTAGAGTTTGTGATTGATTCATGATCCAATGCTGGGATTATAGGTGGGAGTGCTACACCTAACCTAGGGTGAATAATTTACACACAACACAAGAGACAGAAAGAGTTTTCTCTCTGTGTTCCTCCCTTTCTGCTTTTGTTGCTTTTGCTTTCTTCCATAACCATGAATTGTTGCTCTTCTGACATGATCCACTCTGCCTTGAACCCAGCAGATTATGGACTGAAACCTCCACAACTGTGAGCCAAATAACCCTTTTCTTCCTGAATTTTTAATGTCAGGTATTTTGCTCAGCAATGAGAGAAAAGTAAACAACACACTTAACCAAGCACAGTGTTTGTAAATATCAACTAGCTGAAAGATATTTGGAAGCCTATGAATGCTCACTTTTCTAATATTTATTTAAAACCATTTAGAATTAGTGTTCTCTATTTGTTTCTCAAAAAAATATATAGATCTATGTATAGAAACTGATGCAAAATATATTGAATAAGGCAGGCATTCAGCTTTCTTACATTCAAAAAGGAATTACACATACATATGAAAATATCTTGATAATGGTGCTTCCTGCTGTCAAGTTACTCTTTGATATATCTGAAATTTGTCAGTAAAACACATCCTGTTTGTTTTGGATTAGGAACAAGCTCTTACATGTCTACCAGGATTCATCTTCCCCTTTGAAACAATTTATACAATATGCTCTTCAAACCAAGTCTGTTTATTTTCATTTTATTTCCCACTTTGGTTGAAGAGTCAACATTTGTGAAAATGGGTAAATCAAAAGGTGACAGAAAAGATTGCTTAGAGAGTTAGCAGCAATTCTGCTGATAAAAAAATCAGCTAATTTTCCTATCTGCCCTCTGGACTCTGAGGTAGGAAAAAGGAACAAGTAGAACTGATTTCTCTTCTAGAAAACTTAGAAGTTGCCTCTGCATAAGCTACTCAGGTCTATCACAAATTAGCCAGTGAATGTTGCAGGTAAACAGAACTTGTATAAAGGATTACATGTGCTCCGGTAATCCTCCCTTTTAATCTTCTTTCCAGGTGTCTTCTAGGAAAGCCTTAATGTTCCAACATCTGAGTAAATCATCAACTTCTTTTCCTAATTTCCTCATTTTCACTCCTTTACCATATTTCTCTTATTGTATTCTCCAACATTAACTTAATACATGTTTGCTGAATCGCTTGTGTGTGGGATGGAGAGTTTTATAGAATAATTTTAAACACAGTGATATCTGTCAATGATTCAAGTACGGCTGCCCTTGTTCAATACTGTGGCAGAACCAATCTTCCTATTTTCAAGATCTTAAGCAGTCTGTCACAAGAAACAAGAACTAGCTAAGTTTACCTAGTAAATTTCTTTGCATTGGCTTATTGTTTTCCTACAGTGCCTCCATTTTCTTTGATTCCTATTTGTTCCCAAATTCTAGGAAAAACAAAACTCATTTGTCTGGTAGAACAATATTTTTCCTTTTTGTCACTTGTGACCTCAAATTTTAAACTCATATGTCATAGAGTTTTTAAACTCATATGTCATATTTTTTAAATCATAGTCAAAATCTCACCTTTTAAACTCTTGTACATCAGCTTTTACCATCTCAAATAATCAGAAAGCTATAATCTTTCAAATTATTCACATTATAATGATAATTTGAATATGCAAGATGTCAAAGGACTTAAAAAATATCTAACCCACCACTATTCTTAAAAAATTCATTGATAAAATTTGTAATTTCAACAAATATTTTTGAATGTTTGTATTATTACAAGCTTAGTTAACTGGAAATATTAAACACATAAAAGATATGATCAATTAATTCAAAGTATAATTTTGGAAATGAAAATTAAGTTCTTTCTTAATAAATCATCACTTAAAAACTAGCTAACTAGACAAAAAATTCATCTGTACTAAAACTGAGAAGTACAGAATGTAAGATGATTGAAGTTTTAGCCATTCATATTGAGGTCATTGTCTTGGTTTAGAATTCTTATATACAGTTCTATTCAACTTTATGGATTTAGGGACTCATTAACTTTGTTAAACATGGAATTTAGGTGCTTTTAAAAAACTAATTATTTCTGCACTATTTTTATATCCAAATACACTCTTCTCACTACTCACAAAGGACAGATCTTCACCAATTCCCAAGCCTACAGCCTGGAAACAATTTCATTTAAGCATCCCTTGAAAGTTATTATTTATTACTCCTCAAAAATGGAGAAATGTTTTTATGATCCTAATGTATTTGGGGGAGATTAGAGATTACTAGTTAAATTATTTGCAAATATGATAAACTGTTTTATCTCTACATGGATAAAACGTTTTAAAAGTTATAACCAAAGAAATCAATAATTCAAACCATATAAGAAAAATAATTTAACCCAATTTAACTGACATTTTAGGTACTCTCGATGTTATGTTGATATTTTGTTTTGTTTTGTTTTGTTTTGTGTTGTGTTGTACCAGGGATTGAATTCAGGACCTTGTGCTCACTAGGCAGGTGCTCTGCCACTGAGCTATATCCCCAGCCCTTTATGTTGATTTTTATCAACACTGATTTGACATATCCTCTCTACATTTGCAAAATTTCACGCATCATTTTTATGAAGAAAATTGGTTTTATTGAGAATTATGCTTATTATTTCCACAGACAGTACTTTGATTATTTTTTTAATGGTTGCTAAAAAGATCACTTTGAAATTCACAGTAAACAGTTTTACATATTTGAAGGGTCTCTTCCCTAGGGATCTTTCCTACCCTATTTGCTCTAATTTTCAGCAACATGCATCAGTTACTTTGCCATAATTTCTGCACTTCAGTTGTCTCTGGGGCCTTCTTTAAAAATTCTCAAGCTTCTCATATTTCAAGCTTCTTTGGAGGAGTGATTCTTAACGTTGGCTTCAGAGCCCTAATGTCCAGCCTGGACACTGGACTAATTACATCAGATATTCAAGGGGTAGGACCCAGACGTCAATAATTTCTGAAATTCCTCGGCGGTTCCAAAGTGCTCTCATGGTTGAAATAACACCACTCTGAAGGAGAAATGACCTCAGGCTAACCTGTAACTTTCCTATTAATAGCCTAACATATTGCAAATGGAAAAATGGCATCGATGAACAATTTATGGTTATAACATAATTTGTTTTGTTGCAATACTGCTGATATAGTTTTTGTAAAGTACCTTTGTCTACATCTCTGTAATTTGAAATTTGAGCCATCAACTAGTGATAGTGAGTTCTTGCTATCTTTAATTCAAAGCTTTAGCATACTTTTTCTGATTTAAAAATAGCAGCTCTCAGTCAAATGTGGCCATTTAAGCAAGTACCTTAACAAAACCCACTCTGAACAAATTGTCTCTCAGAAGGAAATGCTAATAACTCAACTGTATTAGTAAGATGTAAATGTCTTTTACTCAGAGCATTTTATTCATATAGAATTCTTAAGAGCATCTCTTCTCTCTAATTTACTTACGTGGACTATTATATATCAAAACCTTTCTGCTAACCATTATGATACCTGAAATTCATCTTGTGTCATTAAGCATTTTTAACTTAATAGCTCACAAGAGAATCATCTTTTTGATTCTCATCTCACCTTTAAAATTCCATCCATGTCTCTAAAAGTTGCTGCAGATTTCATTTTGAAAACTCTCTTTTTTTCCTTGTACTAAATTTTAGGCCCACAACATGGTAGAAGAAAATAAAATATCTTGCCTGCATCCACACTTTGTATACGTTCCTCAAATGATTTCACCCTAATTTTGATATTATCATGGTATTTTCAATATATAATTTGTATAACAAATTTGTCACTTTCTTCGGTGGAACCCAACAAGATTTTTAATTTCAAATCTGTATTTCAAAATATGATTATGTAATTTATTAACAAATAAAATAAAAACTTGGTCTTTATTAATACTGTAAATCCAGTTAGTCTTGGAAACACAATACATTTAACAACTATGTGTTTTACTGGGCTTCACTCCATGCAATTCACATGTGAACCTAACTGGAGACTTTAAAGAGAGGTACTGAAATTTGGCTTATTACTTTAAGTATCCTTTACTTTCCATTTCAATTCAGGGATTGGTAAAGTGAGGCCAGGCAGAAATATCTTCTCTTTCTTGAAATGCTTCTCTAAGTAGACCTGATTAACCATCTGGTATTCCTTCTTGTTTTGCATATTTATATTTAAAAGCCCTTACCATTTACAATAAATTATATCTTTCTCCTCTTTATATCCTTAGGGATGCAATTTTATCTGATTCATTTTTTAAATCTCTAGAAGTTTAGGAATTTATATTACCATGTTCAATAAATGTTTACTAAATTAATGATGAATGATGTAACTTACAGCAGATTGACATTCATTGGGAGTTGTAAGATTACATATTTAGTATCTATATATTTTCACCCCATATAAATTGTATGTTAAAGAACAAAAAGAAAATATTTTAATTATCCTTGGAATGCTTTCAGAATCAGATCCTCAGCCATTATAGAATTTGAAGCTTTCTACTTCATCAGAAGAAGGTTAATATGGAATTTGGTAATTCACAATCCCCCCTAAATTAAAAAATGTATTTTATTCTTGTACCATTTCTTTGTCCTAGTTATTCTGTATGTCATGGGGTGGGGTTTTGCTTTCTTTGGATAATGTTTTAAAACATGTTAGATTTTATATTTGTTAGTTATAATAAACTTATTTTTAAAGTATTTTACCATTTTGCAAAAGGTACTGTCTAATTCAAAACATATACAAATAATGTTCAGACACAAAAATTTAAGGAAATATTTCATTGGATTAAAATTGATACTTTCTGTATTGTTTGGTGGGATGGGGAAAATTTTATTACTAAAACAGTGGCAAAACCCTTTATCATCATATTTGCACAAAAGAACACCCTGAAGTGCTTAAGAAACATCAGAAAGTTAAGTATATATAATTAAATATAAAATTATATTTTTATATAAATATATATAGAATAAATCAATATAATGGGGAATAGGGACAATAAATAATTAGGGATAGGGACAATAAATCAATCAATATAATTGGGGATAGGGACATTATTTCTCAACTAGAAATCTAAATAAATTTTACCAAGTTTAGCAACATGTTTCTTCAAAATCAAAGTATTTCTGATGATCAACAGATATCTAGTAAAATGTCATGCAGAATAAGATAATAAATCCTCAGCCTCAGACAAAATTCATAGCTGTCTGTTTTCTAATCATCTTCATAGTCTTCTTTCTTTGACATCATTACTTGATCTTTTATAAATAAGAAAGCACAAGAAGCCTGAATTTTCAAAACATGAAAACAGAAGCATGGCTTGACTGACATCGAAATTTAAAAACATATAAATTAAGAAATGCAATAGTAAATTATTGCTGATCCGACAAAATAGAACTATACAATTAAAATGGACTTAGAATACAAAGTTATGTTAAAAAGAAAGTTTTTTTTAACAGAATATTGTGTGATATATTAATACCTGAAAGCAAACAGTAGCAGACAAGGGCAAATGCTCCCAACCTTAACAGCTGACCCGTTCTTTCAGGTTTAGTAGTGGATCATAATGGATAGCTATAAGAAAAATCAATTAAAAAAAAAGAAAACCTTGCTTTCACTCACATATTAAAAATTCCTACTCTCTGGAAGAACATCACTGTTCTTTGATCACAGTTAGTTTATAGCACAATATATGGCATGTCCATGATTAAATTGTTTTGTTTTGTTTATTTTGTTATTTGTTTTTTGTTTTTTTGTGTTTTTTTTTGTTTTTTTTGTTTTTTTTTTTTTTTTTTGGTCTTTTTCCTTTTTACTGGTACCAAGGATCGAACTCACAACTGCCTGCTTTCAAGGCAGGCGCTTATGCCGCTGAGCTAAACCCCCAGCCCGATTAAATTGTTTTAATCTAATATTTCTAGATTACATTAAAGATCTGATCCCTTACAGGAGTAATCATTAACTTTCAGTACTTAATTTTACAAAATTGATTTAGTTCCCATAAAGCAGAAATAGTATCATTTTGCACTGCAGTTTGAATTTCTCTTTCCTACCAGTGCATAAGGTTGTTTTGTATGTAAATGAAACATACCTCTTAGCATTTCTTATGTGCTTTGCAAATGAAAGTGGCTAAAATAAATTGTATAACTCAATTTCTGGTTTTGCTGTAAACCACATACTAGTTACTAGTTTAGCACCCCTTATTGGACTTGGCATTTTCAAAATTGATTTATTGCACTCCCTATAAAACTGATTAATACTAAATTACAAATGCAATGGGTTCCTCCTGCTATGATTATTATTATGCCGCCGTTAAGTTATTGTATCTTTGCTCCACTTATGTAATTGTGATTTACCACTCATTTTCAAGAGAAATCACATTCTGCAGCCAAAAGGTCTGCCGTTTTCTGTTGACTACAGTCTTGCACATTGTCTGAATAGCAACCATATTACAATGAGAACCCTGTACAAATCCCTCTACTCTACACTCAGAATTATTCTGGGAAGGACCTAAGGTGTCCTTCATATTTTTCAGTAGATATGCCCAGTTGTTTTGGTTAGAGTTTAAGCACAATTAAATTTGAGTTTGTGATTTGCTTCCACTGATTACTGATCAGCTAAACAAGAATTACCAAAAGATTTTTAGAATGTGATAAAAAAAAAAGTGGGGTTGGTGATGATTTAGACTATTTTGAAACAATGGCATAGTTTTTTGCTTTGATACTTTTAATTCTCATTGTAATTCATTCTTTAAAACTGAAAATGGCAGTTTCATAAGCTACTGTATATAATTACACGTCACATGTTTATCCCTGTGCAATGATTTCTACTGATTCTCAACAAAACCGTATAGACCTGCTGCCCTGGAGAAATACTTCACAGTGACATGAACAAGTTATTTTGCGATATGTGTTATTGTCAAACAATAAAGTTAACTTTAAGAATTTTTTATCTCTTATGTTATTGATAAGATCCTAAATTAAGTTAGGCTGGAAGAAGTTTTAGAAGACTGCCAACATACTGTTTCTCTGAGTTTTCTCATAAAGTTATCAAATGGCAAACATATAAAACAATGAAGAATCAAGTTATAGAAAATCATCATTTTTATACTGCATATGAGAAATAAATGATATACTTTTTGAATAAAAATATTTTAATATTCCAAGTTTGAAAGATAGTGTGAATCAGATTTAACACAAATAGTATCCACAATAACTATAATATCTACATTTCAATCAATAATCCATGAATTTACATTTAAATAAATTATGTCAGTTCCCTCATCATTGATCAGTTATATCTTTTACCATTTTACTTTTTATTTTGAGACAGTGTCTTGCAAAATTCTAAGTAGCCCAGGTTAGGGTTGAACTCCCAAACCCTCTGCTTTCATCTTCCAGAGTACTGGGGTACAAATGTGAGTCAACATCTCCAGCTTTTATAAACTTTTTGGGTAGGGCTTTGATCTTTATAAAGTGCAATCCATGACAAAATTAGGGATTATACTATACTGGAAAAAAATCACAGAAAAATTTGCTTACATTAATTGTATTTATAAACTATGAAACTACCTTCGAAACTAAACTTTGCTAAATAAACAAGGGCACCATTACAAAGCAGAAATAGAAATCACGTTATGTAATGACATAGAATGATCTCATCAGTATAAAATTGAGTGAATAAACAATTTAACATGCAGAAATATTTATAGTCTATTACCTTTGTATGTGATATAATGCTAGAGTATGCCTTCCATTGCAAAGATGACTTTGTAAATTTGATTAAATTAAAGATTCTGAGATGGAAAGATTAGCTTGGATTATCTGGGTGGGCCCAGAGAACCCCGGGATCTTTATAAATCAAAGATAAAGGAAAGTGTGTAAAAATCAGAAAAGTTGTGATAATGGAAACAGAAAGATCAGATTACAACGATAAGAATACAGGCAACCATTGAAGCTGAAAAGGTAACAATGAAATTCCTTCCTGAAATCTTCAGAAGGAATAAATTTTAATTTTAGTCTCATGAAAATCATTTCAGATTTCTGACCTATAGAACTGTAATATAATAGAATAAGCCACTAAATTTGGAGCATTTGATTACAGAAATGATGAAAACATAACATTAAACATTTTAAAATCAATTTATATTTGTTCATATAATTATTAATATAAATAAATAAATCATTTAGAAAAAATAAGCTATATGTATGAGAAAATAATTCAACTACAATAATGTCACTTTCACACTGAAATCTGGAATTTAGATTTATAGTAGTTTTATATAACAAAGTTGATTGAGGTCATGTAAATATGCTTTGAAGATGCATTAGACATGAAAATCCTTTCTGAGGCATATTATATAATTTACACAAAATGTTTAGATATATATAAAATACTCAGTTAAAAGTTAAATATACTTACTGTTTTATTTTAATCTACGTGAAACACATGGAGGAAGTTTCCAACTTTTAAGCTCAGAATGTTTTCTTCTTGTAAAATTAAGCAATACATTATAAATTATGAATAATTAACATGTAATTCATTGCAGTCATTTAGCCAACAACTTCCAAAATAACTGCATTGGAAAGAAGACTTTATGGAGGAAGAAAGAGAAATAAGCATTATACTTCAACACTATTTGGTGCAATAGGAAAGTTAAGTATTAAATGTTGCTTCACATATGCAATAGTTAAACTATGTTAACCTTCGATATCACAAAGAGTTTTAGGTGACTTGAGAGGAAAGTCATTAATCCAGAATATTTCATTATTAAACAATGCAAAATCTGATTCATGTAATTCTTTCCACATACATTAATCTGTAGGTAAACTTTACAACTTGAAATTTTTAGTAATTTTAAAATTATAATTCATGAATTTAAAAATGTAAGATTATAAATACTTTAATAATCAATTACCACATCTAATTAGCCCATGATTATTGAAATACACAATTGGGACTAGAGCTCATTTCAAATCTCAAAATACAAAGTCACTTAATTCAGCACTCCATCTGTGCCTTGGTCTCTAGAGTCTGAAAAACAGCTTCCAAATTGTCTTTTGAGTTTTCATCAAAATAAGACACCAGTTTGGAATCTATTTTAACATTACTTGAAATATATAGGGACTCACAAGGCATCTGGTTTGACTTTTCCCTAATCAAAGTTGCTAGCTATTCAGTGTCAGGAAGGATGCAAGTATTCCCTTGAAATAGTGCTGTTATTTAGAACGTAACAATAGAGAAATCAAAGCCCCAGATCTTATATTTCCTATTCATAAAATTGTAATTGGCCTTTTTATGTCTGTTTCTCTTGAGACAGAGAATTAACTTTATAGACATATATGGGTTACCCATAAAACTCAGAAATAGTTCAAATTTTCATTCCCCAAAAAGAATTAGGAATAAAATCAAAGCATATTTTTCTTTAATCTCATGGAGGCTCCACAGTTTAATGTTATCTCTTGAAACGATATTAAATTTCATTTATTGTAAATATCTGGCAAAGGGAAAACTATAGTATAATCTTTGTAATAGCATTGTAAATAGCAAAAGATCCTCACAAACTTTATATTTCACTTGTAGAACAAAGTAGACTTCTGGCAGATAATCAAATGTTTATGTTCCACCCTGTAATATGGCTGTGTATGAAGGTCTTGGGAAGTTCACTGGGTTCAAAGTCTGGTTTCACTACCCTCTATGATCTGGGCTCACTGACATCCTGTGAGCCTCAATTTCCTTATGAATTGTGATTAAAAATGCCTAAATAAGGCATCTTCAGATATATATATATATATATATATATATATATATAATGCTCAGCACAATTTCTGATTGACATTAAATGATCAATAAATGGTTGCTGATAGGAAAAATCAGATGAATGGACACTATTTGGATACATGGAGATGTCAAGTTCAGATGCAGAAAGTTAACTCACCAGTGCTAAAAATAGCAAGCATGTAATTTTATCAAAAGAACCAAAAGTATGCCTTTTCTGTTTCCTTGTGTGCTTAAAGCTAGGATACACTTACATGTGTAAATACACAAACAAACCAATTTATTGATTTTAGGATGTCAAATACGCTGTCTCCATTTTCCTTTCTGTCAATCCACTCTAATTTTTAGAAGATCCATAAAATAATGAGCAATGATGAAAGATGTACACAATGTTTTTGTTGATATACACCAGTAGATATAAATGTATTTTACACATTTCTCTGTATAGTTTTCTCTTTTTTTACAAATAAAATTGCAACAATCTATTAGGTAAACAATAAAAGAATGAGCTCAATATTTAAAGAGAGAAAAAGAAAAAAATGAAATAGATCTGATACACAGATGCAAACCCTCTGAGCTGAAATTCTTACATTTTATGTACTGAAGAGCCCTTCTTGTCTGCATTCAGCACCTTAATGGGTTGATCATTAATCTTTAGAGGTATCTTCTGATAAGATGTAGCAAATTAGGGGCGAGGAGTGAGATGCTGACCAGAGCGAGCTAACCTTTAACACTAACCATGGGGAATGGATTTCTCCCACTCTTCTGTGATGGGACTGGTTCACATACCGACTCCTAACACAAAATTCAGCTTAACTTTGCCCTCCACCTCGCCTAATTTAAACTTCTCAGCAGTTCTCAGTGGACACTGAACCAATGAAACAACCACAGCTTTTGGGGGGGGGGGTTGTCAGGTAAAAGGGAGGA
This sequence comes from Cavia porcellus, assembly GCF_034190915.1. Lineage (NCBI taxonomy): Eukaryota > Metazoa > Chordata > Mammalia > Rodentia > Caviidae > Cavia > Cavia porcellus. The sequence goes on along the minus strand of NW_026947487.1, from coordinate 38,205,487 downwards.
CAACATCATTTTAAGCACCAATTTAATTACAATTTAAATTTAGATTCAGAAATCAGTGGTCCACTTCAAGATTAAAAATAAAACACCCAAGTTAACACTTAACTCCATTTGAATCAGCTTTAAACTGGAAACCTGAAAGGGGAAGGTGGTAGGGGCATTTTACCCTTCTTAGAGTCCTGAGTGTCCCTGAAGAGTCCTTCTCTCCTGCAGTCCCTTCACTTAGGCAGAGCCACTGATGCTCATTTGCATTAGACCTTCATGCCTTTTTTCCTTGGCACGGAGCATCTTGTGAAGTGTAGCCCGGTTCTTACTGTTGAGATTTCCCTATGCTATGGTTATGACAACCTTAATGGACATGACTCAAAAAATCGTGTTTGGTTTTTTCTTCCATGGATTCCATGAAAGGTCAAGGGAGAACACTCAAATATTTCCAGTGGCAGTATGTGAAAGCAGGATAACTTCAATAAGATGTCATTTAAGCATAAAGCCACAGATGGGTCAGACCCAGTTTGCATTCTGCTTGAGATTCCCAAGAAAGAAAGAGTTGATAACAAGTCATCAGTTTCCCTTAATTTCAGATAATATACTTCAAAATAATGACTTTTACTGTAAGTACTGTAAGGTTTGGGGCTCTAAGGATATTTCCTGACTCCCACCTCCATGAAGGACTAGGAATCAATGCACCTGCATTCCAGAAGGAGCTGAGTAAGCAATAATCTCTCTCTACATCTGACCCCTTTTCATAGGACTGGTCTACAAGGTGGTTTAGGAGTTGTGAAATTCTTCTTTACTTGATCTTTTTTGTTAATATGTAGATGAGAGGGTATTTCTTTTGTAATTCTTTACTTTTTTTGTCCTGATGCCAGTCCAAGCTAAAGTAGAAACATTTCTACCCAAATAAATGATTTGTTTCACACCATCAGCCAATACACGTGAAGTTGTGATATAAAACAGTGTGTCGCTTCTATACCTCTGCAATCTCCATGGTACTGAAGAGTCACAATGCTACAGGAGTGTTCTGTTCACAGTTTGGTTCCCAGAACAATGGACTAGATATCACCTGAAAACTTGTAAGGATTGCAGTATCTCTTCTGCACCTTGGGTAAATACTGTGTCAGAATCTACATTTCAGCAAACAGCTTAAAGAAAGTATAGATATTAAATTTTAGAAACACTACAAGCGTGGTAACATTGGTAATGATGGTTTAAAAAATACACTATATCCAAAACTATTCACCTTGTTAAATGTCTATCTTCCAAAAATTTATTTCATGAGAAATGGGTTTTACAATATTGCAAATATGTTTTTGAAATATTAATTTATGTAAAGTAAATTAAATTTCTGTGAGATTTATGGATATTCAGTTAAAAGTTGTCACACTCAAAAAGAAAAACAGCACATAAAATATTTCTCCAGGCTATTTGACCTTGAATCGTGGTTTTGTTTGGGTCATATAATAATATTGCCTGGAAAAACTGTATCAAAAGGTACTTAAATTTGTGAAGAAATGGTCAGGTTCCATTGTATAATCTGCTTACAATAACAGGAAAAAAATCACTGTTTGAGGTTTGAAATCTCAGATTTGAGAAAGATTTATGTAAAATCTCTTATCTAAACACTATCTGTGAAGCAGGTGATGTACTCCATGGATTCCCACTGCTGTCTCCAGATCCACTGTACTCATTCTTCTTGTTAGGATCAGGAAATCATTCTCAACTGCACTTCCACACTGCTCAGTCTGTTCAGACTCCAGATTTCTGTCTTCATTTGTCCCTTATCAAAACAGCATCATTATGACATTCCTGCTAAGGTAGATCACCACAGCAAAACACCTTGTCGAAATCAGCTGATAAAAGAAAACTGCCCAGGGCTCAAAGGCTTTACCCACTTTATCTTCTAGAAGATTCAGTGTTTCTTTGAAAAAATTACCTTTAACAAAATCCAACATCCATCCCTGATGGATGAAAATAGGCATACAAGAACCATATTTTAAAGTAATAAAAACCATTTATTATAAATCCATCATACCAAAGAATGAAGAACTGAAAGTATCCCCCTCTAAAAACAGGCACATGGTACTGTCTACTCCTAACAGTGTCTACTCCTGTTCAGTATAGTGCTCAAAATTTTAGCTAGAAAATACAACAGGAGAAAGCCAGAAAGGAGGTACAAGTAGAAAGGAAAGAAGTCAAATTATCTCTATTTGCAAATACTATGATCCTTTACACAGAAGACTCAAAAAAGTCACCAGAAGACTTTCAGAGCTAATGTAGAAATTCTGCAAAGTTGCAGCTACAGAATCAACACACAAAAATCGGTAGTGTAGCCGTGCACCACTACTGAACCTACCCAATGAGAAGAAAGTCAAGAAAACTATTGCATTTACAGTTGCTCTGAAAAGCTAAACACCTAGGAATTAACATAATTAATAAGACAAAAGACCACTAATTTTAGTGCTCAAAAATTATAGTGCTCAAAAAACAAAGAGATTGAAGGAGGCAAATGGAAGATATCCCCCATTCATCCCCCACTAGCCCCATTAAAATGGCCAAATTACCAAAAATGATATGTAGATTTACTAGACTTCCAATCAAAACAGCAGCAGCAATCTTCATAAAGCTACGGGGCAAAATTCCTAAAATTTATATGGCACCAAAAGAGAACCAGAATAGCCAAAGAAATCCTGAACAAAAAGAGCAAAGTGGGAAGCATTACAATCTCATATTTCAAGTTACACCATCAATTTGCAGTAATAAAAACAGGATGGTTGAGACATAAAAATAGACATTTCAACAAGGGAATAGAATAGAAGACAGAGAAACAACTATGTGTATCTTTAACCATCTAATCTTTGACAAAAAGCCCAGATACAAGTGCTGAGGGAAAGACTGCCTCTCGAAAAAATGGTGCTGTAAAACCTGGGTGTGCATCTGTAGAAGGTGAATTCACACACATCTCTCCCACCCTTCACTGAAATAAAAAAAAAATGGATTCAAAACCTAAGAAAATTTTAAATGGAAAATCTTTGAAGATTCCTCATCTGGCAGAAAAGTAAAGCTCGCCCAACTGGAAAAAGGCACCTTGAGAGTAGTTTTTATCATGATCATTAGCATTACTTTATTTATTTGATTAATAAGCAGCTCTTATTTTCTCAAAATTCTGAATCTATACATATGCAACAAGAGGTAGAGAAATCATGTGCTGAGTATAAACCTGAGTTAGAAAACATAGCATGGATTTCAATAAAAGCTTCTACTTTTTTTCCTTCTATAGAACTTGTACTTAAAAAACTTTCATAGATTGGCTGGATAACTTAATACTTTCCTGCACAAGGCATAGCCTGGTCTCTTTGGTTTATTGTATGGAAAAGGTGGAAATCAAGAGAATATGTGTGACTTACAAGCAGGAAATTTCAGAACAGAGAATCAAATAGGAAACACAAAAAGAAAAAGAAGCAACATCTTAGTATGTAAGATCAGGACATTGACCCAACCAATCGAGAGAAACGAGTGAATAAGTGACAGCCTCATCATTTCATCAATTAGATTACATCTGTCAAAAAAAAAAAAAACAGCTAAAGCATAAAGAGAAGGAGTCATTTCTTTTCTAAAATTTCCTGTGGCATTTTCTGGGCTTGCTAGATGATTTGAGAGGGAGAAGATGATGTATAATACAGTCACCACCACCACCATGATTATGGTCATCACTACCACCATGAACAATTAATATCACATCAAAGAGTTGCAGAAATATCTGCTATGTATAGAGTGATTTTGTGCAACTTAAATCCCAATGATTTTAAGTACAAAATACTGTTAAGAATTGATAATCATCATTAATGAAGTATTGTTGGAAAGAAAAGAGTTCAGAAAAGAATATAGGGCAGAAATGAGGGGGAAAGATGTAGGACTTGTATAACTAAAGAAGGCTTCATGGAAGTAGTTGTTATTTGGGTTTTAGCAGAAATATTTATGTGAATGAGAGTCCTAGTACAGATGTGAGGAATAAGAAAAACCATGATGTGCCTCATTCCTGAGACTGTAAACGTTCAATTTAAAATTTCAAGAAGTAGAAAATTCCACTTGGCATGGTGGTACATGTCTGTAATCCCAGTACTTGGGAGGGGCTGAGGCAGAGGGATTTTGTAAGTTGGAGATCAGCACAGGCTAGAAGGTGAGCCCAAGGTCAGATATAACTCATAGTGAGACCCTGTCTCAAAAGGCAAAAAAAAGTTAAAAATTCTTACTATCCTATTTATCAGTATCATGATTAATAATATTAAAATCTTTTCTTAGACTGGAGTCTATATAGCTTTGTTTCCGTCCAAAAATATTTCATCAGTTTTTTACAAGTTCCAGAAAGATGTGTTTGTTCCAAATGAGTGACCTATACTATTTTCACATTCTCAAAGTAACCCTTATCACAAAGTCCTTACATGGAGTGCTTATTTTCTTTCTCATGTTTTGAGAGCTAAGAAGCATGTTAGGAGCTTCAATTGGTGACTATACGATGTTTCATAATTTGAGGCAATAGGATAAAGCTGAGATTATTCAACCTGAGGAAAACAAATGTTCTCATTTCTGGTCAGGCTGTCTTCAAGCAAAAACTGATTCCCATGCAGAAAATTTATTTTTGTTTTCTTTCACTCACTCTCCCTGAAAACATTTATCTTTTTACCTTATAAAGAGTTCCTCTGATTTATTCTACTAATTAGTCACACAGCTCTGAATCTTATTAGAAAATCCTACCAATGTAATATTCTGCTTCTCAAGTATCTGTAAATAAACGTAGAGTTAATGGAGATAGATTTTTTTCATTATTGAAAAGGAAAAAGAAAAACCACACAATCATCTACCTCTATGCAGCAAATAGCAGCACACACTCTGTCATCTTTATAATAAGTCTGTGATACTTTTGCATGAATTTTCTTAAATACTCATATGATGCCCATTTGCTCTGAAACCACGGACGGTTTTATGAAACAAAGAGGAGTGATGCTCAAAAGCACTTATGCAAGATTGATCAAACAATACAAGCACTAACTGTTCCTTTCAATGAACTAACAGAATGAGAAGTACAATTACCTTAGCTATCTTGTGTACACATATACTATTTTTTCCCCTTCTTTCTTTCCTCCTCCCCCATCCAAGTTGCTGTTTCCTTTCGAGCACTGTCTTTCTCTTTCACAATATCTGTTGTAGATTTTGGACCTTATTTTACTCTTTCAGTTTCTTATACTAGGGAGACAATACAATGTTTACACATGCAAGTCTGATTTATTTTCACTTGAGTACAGTCTCTAGTTACATCCACTTACCTATAAAAGCCTTGAGTTTATATTTCTCTATAGTTGAGTAGTATCTCATTGTACAAAAATACTACATCTTTTTTTATGTATCCCATGGTTGATGGGCATTTGGGTTGCTTCCAAAATTTAAAAAACAAAAGCACTTATGAGAGAAATTCTTAGTTCATTAAATTAAATAGACTAAGTGATTTCATATATTTATTTTACTTCTCTTATACAAAGGAAATTCAATTTTTCAGTAAGAATACATGATAATGATATAAACAAATGCAGTATTTGCCTGTACCTCTTCTTTTTCCACAGAGGAACCCTGGCTGAATATGAATTTAGGAATAAGGGAGTGAAAAACAAACTCATGCTAACAACTACACTGTTACAGCAAAATTAGATGGTTCCTAATCACTTTCTTCCGCTGTAGCAAAATGAGTGTAAGAAAGCCAATAATCTGACCATCTCAGACTTGAATTTCCAGTAGAAATAGAAGCCAGTCAACATCAGGGAAACAGACAGTGATCATCAAAGTGCACCTGAAATACTAACATGTTCATTCTTCTGCATTTTTTCTCATTTCTTTTGATTTTCTTTTTACTCCCGTGTATTTTCCGCCCTATTTGCTACCACAATCTGATGAGTCTTATATGTGCTATATATTATTTCTACAGTTTTTTCTACCTTTATAAAACTAGCATTCATGTTGCACATGTAGATATTGTGCTACAGTAATTTTTTAAATCTCTTCTACTTATGTTTTAACTAGCATCTTTAGTGTCCAATGAAAATTTGTTCAGTAAACAATTACAAATAAGGTATTTCACAACTTTAAAAAAGTATCCCAGCCTTCTAGTAAGATACACTAAATGTTCGAGATACATTTTTGAATAAGAGAATTTTAAATGCACAACACAATTTACTAATCTAAATTGGGTGAGTGAAAACAAAAAAGGCAGGAAACTCAAACATACAGAAGTGAGAGGATATGACCAAGACTGTGAAACCAATTTTTGACAGAGTGGAGAGTGGCAATCTAGCCTTAGGACAAATGTCCTCACTCCTTCAATCACTTTCTTATTGGAAGAGTGATGACATATTAAAGCATAGCTTGGAATTGTACTCTACTTGGAACACAGGAGAGGTGAAAGAAGCCTGACACATAGTTTCCCATTACAAATTCAAGATGTGTGAAGAGATGTATATTAAACACCTAAGGAACAAAACCCAGCATATGTACCCAAGTAAGTGCTATTACATAGCCACATATTTAATTGCATGAACACAGATACACAGATATATGACTATTATCTGTCAATTTTAACTCACTAATCAATTTAAAAGCAAGACATTTTCAAAAATATCACTTTTTTCCTTATTTTGTTTTTCATAAACATAGAGTATAATGTTATTATGAATTACTTATAATACAAAATTCAAGCTATATCCCAGAAACACAGATGTAGAAAAACTTAAGTAACTAATTAAAAAATGCTACCAAAGTAAAAACAAAGGATCCAGTGATCAATTTTCAGTCTTATTTTCTTCACTCATGTAGCAGAAATAATGAAAATCATCAGACAGAGTTGTTCTTTATATAGAATAATTAATATATAGAATATAGCAAATTATTCAGTACAAAATAATTGTTACATTGCTGTATTATTCTGTGTAAATTAATAATTAGCAATATGTAATATATTGCTAGGTGTGTATATTATTAATATATAATATATTCTTAGTTGTATGTTAATAAATATTACTTTTTTACATGTAGTCATATATTGTTTATATATTATCATAGAATATTATTGTGTATATTATACATGATTCTATAAATTTCTTATATATTTTATTGACTGTGTTCAAAATTCAGATTTGACTAAATTAATACAAATTTATATTTATATCTTTTAAAAAACTTCTTGATCCTCCCAACAAACACAACAGAGAAGTTGAAACAGAGTAGTCTTGAAAACAGGGTTTCAGGGTAGGAGTTGAGAAAGGCAGCTAGGTGGAGAAGATACATCTCCACGCTGGAGTGCAGCTTGCATGCATCTCCCCAGAAGGCTGAAGCATCCACTGCCAATGTGTGTGGTGTAAGTTCTGAAAACAGATAGTGTTCATTTTTACTTGGCAGAATTTGTGTTTGCCACACTGGCTTTTCTGATTCTTACAATAATCGTTTATGACCTTTCCAGGAGTGAGTTTTTTAAAAATTGAATTTTATGACACTAATCTGTTCTCTTAGTGAGTGCATAAAAATTCATTACAGTTTTTCTTACCTGATGTCAAGAGTCTCATACTAATTTTATTCTCAATTTTTAAAATTTTGGTTAATGATTTGGTCATAATATGGGCAAATGACAAATTTTTTCCTTAAAAACTATCATTATGGTTGTTAGTATAATTAATTGCTCCAATTGAAACAGAGTTTATTAGAAATAGATACATTTCTGTACAATTAAGATAAGGGTCGTATCCTCTTCACTTAGCATGTAAAATGAAAAGAACTATATATTTGGGAAGGGAAGTTTGAAAGACTTTTTATTATGTTCTAAAAAATGTAGGCTACAAAAATTACAGAAAGGAAGGTCTTTTGAATAGGTAATCATTTCAAAAGTAATTTGAAACATCACTGATTTTCATCTAAATAAGCAGAATATAATTAGAATAATCAGATCAAATTGATAAACCTACACATTAAATATATCTTAGTAACTTCTTGCCACCCTATCCAAATTGTTTGCTGCTTGTTTAAATGACTTTTGTTTCTCCCTTACTACTTACCACTACCTGACCTTATATCTATATTTATATTTATATGTTAGTTTTCTTATAGTCCCTAAGTTGGAAATAATGTATTGCTAAGTATGTAACTGCATCACACAAGTGTTAAAGATGCATTAAAGGTATGTCTTGAAAAAATGTAACAAGTAGATAAGCATTAATCTTGAGACGTGAGTTCTAAAAAATTCCATTAGAGAAGCAGGAATTCTGGATTAATGTAACATTGAACTTTTGAGCACATTCTCAATTCTGCTTAGTTGTTTTGTTGAATACTAGGATTTTTTCCTAGCTTCGTGAAGAGTAATGCTGCTATTGTGATTGAAATTCCATTAAATCGACATATCATTTTTGGTAATTTGGCCATTTTAATAGCATTGATTTTAACTATCCAGGAATGGAGGATGTCTTTCCATTGTCTACACATTTGTCTTCAATCTCTTTCTTTTGAGCACTATAATTTTCATTACAGTAGTCTTTTGTCTTGTTCATTATGGTAATTCCTAGGTGTTTAGCTTTTTGGAGCTCCTGTGAATGCATTGTTTTCTTTCTTCTCAGTGGACAGGTTCAGTATTGGTGTACAGCTATGCATCTGATTTTTTGAGTTTTGTTTTTGAAGCCTGCAACTTTGCTGAGTTTCTTTATTAGCTCTAAAAGTCTTCTGGTGACTTTTTGAGTCTTCTATGTAAAGGAACATATTATCTGTAAATAAAGATAATTTGACTTGTTTCCTATTGTACCCAATTTCTGCTTTCTCCTGCTGTTTTTCCCTTGCTAAAATTTCGAGCACTATACTGAACAGGAGTGGACAGTGTTTTGTGCCTATTTGAAGAGAGAATACTTTCAGTTTTTCATTATTTGGTATGATGGGTTCATAAAAGATGTTTTTTATTATTTTAAGATAAGGTTCTTTTAGGCCTATTTTCATCCATCATTAATGTACGTTGGATTTTGTTAAGTTATTTTTAAAAAGAAATACTGAATCCTCTGGATGATAAAATACTCTGTTAAAGTACTTGAGACATGGCAGGTATGGGCAAGGGCCTCATAAAGAGAGACCCTTTGCAAAAGAGATAATCCCAAAAAGCAATAAATGGAATTACATAAATTAAAAACCTTCTGCACAACAACGAAAATAAGAGTGAAGAAATAATCTACGTCGTGGGAAAAATATTTTGCTAGTCACTTTTCTGATAGAGGACTAATATGCAAAATGAAGAACTGAGCATATTCCAAAAAAGAAACAAACAAAAAACCACCCAACCAAAATGGGTGTTTGAAATGAATAGACATTTCTTTAAAGAAGTCAATAAGTACATGCGAAGATGTTCCCTAACGAAATGCAAAATAGAACATTGAATTTTCATCTTACTCCAGTTAGAATAGGTATCGTCAAGTTCTCAAAGAACGACAAATGCTAGGGAGACTGTTAGGAAAAAGGAACTCTTCCACCTTGTTGGTAGCAATGTAAACTATTACAATTACTACGGAAATCAGTATGGAGTTTCCTCAAAATTAAAAATAGAAATTCCATTTGACCCAGCTCTACCTTTTCTGGGTATCTTCCCCAAAGTGTTAGTGTCATTGTATTAATGTCAGATATGCATATCTAAGTTTATAGCAGTACAATTCACAATAGCTCAATTATGAAAATAGCCTATATACCTCTCAGCAGATGAATGGATAAAGGAAATGTCACATATGTAAGAGCAATACGCAGGTGTTATATATGCATTAAATTATTTTTTCATCCATGAAAAGGAGAAATTTGAATCACTTGTAAGAAAATGGATGGACCTTGAGACTGCAATATTAAGTGAAATAAGACTCAGAAGGTTAAATATCATCATGGTATCTCTTATATAAAAATGCAAAATATAAATAAGTTTAAGAGTTAAGTAAAGAAGAAATGGTGGGAAAGAGGGAGGTAAACTTTTGGAGATGGGGAAGTAGATCTGGAGCAGAGAGAAAGGAACTGTGTGAAGGAAAGAAATCATTATACATGTGTACAATGTATGTATGTACAGGTTCCCCAAGACAAATGGAATTATGTATTACAAGTATTTACTAATTAATAAAACTTTTTAGGAAGAAACGAGGAATATATCAAGTTTCTGGATTTTGTAAATAAACTGTTTGGCAGGATCCAATTTTGTTAATGTGTGCAATGATAAAGTAAAACCTTGGATTGGGAGTAACTTGTTCTGTGAGTGTTTCACAAGACAAGCAAACATTTCTAATATATTTTATTTTGATAAATGATCAGTGTCTTGAAATACAAGTAGTACATGATACTGAATTTCACGTGATCACAGCTGAGCCAATGATTCTTCTCTGTATCTTTCTGTCCATTCATCCGTCTATCTATCTCTCTCTGTCTCTCTCTGTCTCTCTGTCTCTCTGTCTCTCTGTCTCTCTGTCTCTCTCTCTCTCTCTCTCTCTCTCTCTCTCTCTCTCTCTCTCTCTCTTGCTGTCTCTCTCAGTCTCTCAGCCCTTGTCTCGGTCTCTCTCTGCTTATCTCTGTGTCTCTCTCTTTCTCTCAATAAGCTGTGGGATTGTGGTGATGATTATCTCCCAACGGCGAGTGAGAGGTTTTAGAGGGGATCTTATCTACAGAGGAGGAGGAAGAGGAGCAGAAAAGGGTAGAGAAATCCCTCACTTCAAATGAGATTAAAAACATGTGTAAAATGTGGCAAACAGTACAAAATTTTGTAAAAAGCATATCCCAGATAAGGCTGTCAGCAGTGTGCAATGAAATCTGTCTAATGACAATGCAATGTAACATTTTTGTTAAATCCACAAAAGGCAAAACCAAGTGTCATTGGATAGGTTCTTTGCTAAAGCTGCAGGACCCATTGATCCTCTGGATAGCGGTAACCCTGATAGTGACAATGAAAGTTGTCCTATGCAACCCTCTCCTTTTTATTTCCTTCATGCCAAATGGAAAGATTTTCAAAGTTAAGTACAGATTAATTTGCATATCATCCTTTATATTTTGTATTTCTTTGTTACTTTACATTATACTATAGTGTTATAATCATTTTAATGAACATTTTGAGGTTTTGGAGTGAATCACCTTAGTTTCCATTACTTCTTATGGGGAAATTTCCTCCAATATACAAGTGCTTTGGATTATAAGCATGTTTCTGAAACCAATCATGCTAGCAAGCCAAGGTTTTACTATATTACTATATTTCAAATTACATTAAAATTAAAATAATATCCCTGGTAGATCATAGTTCAACATTAACATTCCCACTACCACCTTTCTGGTACACAGAGAGAAGAGAGTAAAAACTACAATGCCCAGAATATCCTGTGACTAAGGTTTCAGATAGTTTCAGTCTTTCTGGTCTCATACCCTGTGAAGGCCTTTATCAAGAACTAACTCATGAGACCAAGCAAAAGACATTCTCTTGCTTTGGCCAAGGGATCTGTCCTGAACCCAGATTAAACATCACCCTGACAGCAGTTGAGCAATCTCCCACCATGGCAGCTTCTGACTCGGTTGGTCTCCGATCACACAGGCAACTTGTTCCTGAAACTCACCATCGGTCTTTAGCCACATTAATTAATCCCTCACATCATTTTACACTTTAGAAAAAGATTCTATTGTAAGGCAGAGTTTGCTCTCTCTCTCTCTCTCTCTTTTTTTTTTTGTAGCTAAACACTTTTGAGCTAGCAATAGGTAAGATAATTGAGTGTAGAAAATGAGATTATAAAGAATAGATTTTATAAAAAGAGATTTAAATGGCATAGAAAACATCATACAGAATAGAAGTAGAAAAAATAACCCAAGTCATGTGGAAATTATGAGGCCAAAGATTAAACTAAACAAAAATTCCAGCTGTCCTGGTCCAATCCAAAAGGTCACATTATGACCTATACCCAGATCTCCAATTGCAGTTGAGGAAGGCACATGTTAAGCAAACAGTCTGCGGAAACAAGTACTATTAAATTTTCTGGTTTAAAATGCAGGTGGACCTCATAGGACTCAACAGTTACTTCCCAGATGGTAAACCAATTATTGGTGATAGCTGATAACACTGAGGATCATTCCTGTGTGTTTTTCAAAAGTTATGCTCCTGGTTACTCCTACTCTGTCTGTTAAAACACCGGGCTTACCTTGTGGTAAGCGTTACAAATACCTGAGGTTTTCTATTGCCCTATACTTTGAGTTCCATTCCAATGAAATCTACCTTAGGCATCACTGCCAATGTCTGCTTTGTCATGACCACAAACAGTAACATGCACAGAGATGTGATGTAACACATACCTTTCTCTGACTGATCTCATGTCTGTGGCATTTCCAAATCATTGATACTGCAATTTCCTTTTCCTTACTCTTTTTCTTCTCTAGAACACCTCTCCAAGGCAAGTTTAAATTCCCTTGCTTGCATTATCACTCTTGTGTGCCCTCTTTCATCCCCTCCCAGCTGTCCTGCTTGCTGGGTGTCTCTGCAGCTCTAGCTCAATCCAGGGTTTCCCCTGCCCTTCCCTGGCCTGTTTAAGAGATTGTGGCTACAGAACACTGTAGAGCCATCCAGACTCACGCCCTCGAAATACGATTTTCTGGCCTCTTAAGGTAATTATTCTATATACATTTTGTTTTCAATCTTATTTCTTGGATTTTTTTGTCTATTTCTCTAAATTTTCTCCTGCCATTCTCATTATATTTATGTCAGTATACTCAATACTCTCACATATCTTTAGAATCTGTTTTGGTTCCTTTACCCTTATTTTTGTCTCTCTTCTTCCAATTGCATGACAGTAAATTTATTTTTACTGATCTTTCCTTCTGTCTGCCCAAATTTTATGCTAGAGCCTTTCTAATTTTTCATGCTAGTGTATTATAATTTTTAACTCCAAAATTTCAATTTAGTTCAATGATTTTCCTTTCTTTATTGATATATTTTATTTGAGGAGGCATTGTTACCATACTAAATATTCCTTTGTTTCTGTAAGCATGGTTCTTTTAACATATTCTGAGCATATTCAAAATTACTGATGCGTAGTCTTTGTTAAATCCAATTGGGCACCTTCAATGCAATTCGTATCACCCTTCTCTTCCTCCTCTTCTTCTTCCTCATCCTCCTCTTTCTCCCCCTCTTCCTGCTCTTTTTTCTTTCTCTTCTTTCTCTTCTTCTCACTCCTTATCTCCTCCTCTTCCTCTTCCTTCCGCTGCTCTCATGGATTATTCTTGGATAACACTTTTCTTACTTGTTTCATTTTTTTTTAAGTGAACCTTTTAAATAATACATTGTTGCAAATCTAGTTACTCTTCTTTCACTACAGGGTTTCTTTCTGTTGTCTCCTCAGTCAAGCAGTTCTTTGATTAATGATTTAGCTGAACTAATTCTGTGAAGTTTATTTTCCTCAAGTTGTGTGGCAGATTACTTTTGATTTGTTTCTATCTTATGGCTTGACTACTTACAGGTCACCCTGATGTATCATAACCCATTTAATGATGACAAGTTGTGCATGAGTCCCTTTGACAAGTGAGATATTTATTCTTCACTGTCTAATGCATATTTTAGGGGAACTGTGAAACTGCCTTCATAGTTCTGAGCATTTATCTTTTTTGTCCAATATACAATCAGATACCAGTGAGTGGATAGTATTAGTTTGATAATTCCCTATGTGATTACTGCTTCAAACCAAAAACTACGTATGATCTTTAAGATCCAATGATACAAAACTTGAAGGCACTAATTATCTCACAGGCTACTCAGGGGCCTCACTGCCAGGCTTGGGCACAGATCATGCACTGCAGTCTCTAGCAGGGGTGAGGTCAAGGGCTCAGGCCCTGGTCAGTCACGCTCTCATTCATACATGGACTCCTCCCCCACTGTCTCCTGGCTAAGTGTTCTTTATTGGGTGTCTTTCCCCATTAGCCTCTGCAGGTACACCACCCCCCACACACACACATACACACACTATCTGGCAAAGGAGGAGAAACACTGAAAACACATTTCCCCACTCTCTATTAGTACTGTCCCATTCTTGGCTGTTCCTTGCGGCCTCTCCAGTGGTCCCCAGAATTACAACAAGGCAGGAGTTTTTCCTGCATGAGGTTCCCTGCAGCAAGATGACTGCATGCACATCTATGATTATTCACCTAAACCCAGTCCAGTGCTGCTCCACAGGGAAATGTGGAGCACTGGGGAAGCAGGCACTTTCTTTCCAGCGTCTTGCTTATAATACTGCTGAGAGAATGAAGTGAATGGAACTCCCCTGGGCTTCACTATCTTAATCAACCTCTCTGATGCCTGGCGGCTCAAATCCCATCACTTTTGAAGGGACACAGCTTAGGCAAGCAGGCAGTTTTCTAGACTGCCCAGGATAAATGTGACTTTTGTTTATTTGTTTGTTTGTTTGTTTTGCTGTGCTGAGTATTGAATGAGGGCCTCTACATTGAGCTATACCTCCATTGATTAATTCATCCATCCATCCATCTGTCTAATCTGTCAATGATTTTGAGAGATTCTCCTTAAATCACAAAATTGTCCATGCTATGTTTGCTAATCTGTCTCAGCTCTCCAGAATGCTGAAATCCCAAGCATACGCCACCATGCCAGGCTTAGCATGATTTTATTTTTAAGGCTTGCTTCCGGGAAACACCTCGAGGTTGGAATTCCTTATTGTTTAGTCAGTGTTTCATGAGAGTTCATTTAAACACTGACTGAGTGCTAGAGGGACTTCTGTCTCATTACTGATGAGTCTGTGGCTGGGAAATGCTTTAGAATGGACCTTATGCCCTGTTTTAACTCCTGCTGGGTGGAAGGAAACTAATACTCACATACTTCCCAAGTCCAGGGTAACTGTGACCCTAAGAGGACCCTTCTAGTATTCTTCTAGGTTGGTTAGTTAGCTTGTTTGTTTGTTTGTTTATTTTTGTATTATGGAGCTCAGAGGCTCATGTTAATTGCTTTCTGCAAGCATCTTTATTATTTAAGACAACACCTTCATACATCAAATTCTCTAGGCTCTGATCCAAATGAAGTGAGTATCCCCAGCGCAGATCTGAAAGAACAGTGCTGTGGCTGACTGAACTGTGTCCCACAGCAAATGCATGTGCGGAAATCCTAACCCCAAGGACTTCAGAAGGTATTCTTTGGAACAGAGAGCCATTAGAGGTAACATTATGTTGGGTCTGGTGCAGTATGATTGGAATCCTCATTAAAAAAAGAAGAGACACAGTGAGCCTAGGAGGGAGGCCTCACAAGAAACTAGCCCTGGCTATGTCTTGATTTTGGACTTTTAGAATTCCAAATTGTGAAAAAATGAATTAAGTCACCTTGTCTGAGACATTTTATTATGGTAGCCTGAGCAGACAGATACAGCCATTGATTATTGACGATTTTATTGGAATCTAGTAGATTCCTACAGCTTATTTCTTTATATGTTTTGTCATATGGACAATGCATAGGCCTCTAAATGATTGCTGAGTTTTTTTTAATTATGTCATGACTTTCAGTAGCTACATTGTATGCTACTGAACTCCTATACAATAATACAGATACCCTACCTTCTCTCTCCCATCATAGTTTCTAATTTCTGCTGATACTTTCCCTTGTCATATAAATCTACTTCCTTTGTCCAACTTGCATCAATCTTTACTCCCTTATTTTGGCAAAAAATGCTGAGACAGATTGACTGGACTTGCAGTCTCCACTCTTCCCTTCTCTTTTTCTCCTAAATGCAGTCCAATTTGGCTTCATTCCCGCCTCGCTTGCTACACTGCTCCAATCAAGTCACCAATTATTTTCTTGTTGCTAACTGAAGTAGAAAATCTCAGGCATTTCCTCATGTCTTCCTATCAGACTTGGTAGGAAGACTTCACTTACTGATCACACTTCCCTCCAGTCCTCTTTCTTCATTTGGCTTTGATGAAAACACAGCCACTTGTTTTTCCTGCCATCTTCCTCATTTCTTCTCAGTTTACTGTACTCACTTCTCTACTTTTCGGATACTTGTTAATGTCAGAGTGTAGTCTTCAAAGTCCAGTCTCGATTCTTGTCACTTCTTTTTGAAAGTTTCAAATAACACAGAAGTGCCAAAGACAAAGACGGTTCTATGACCTGTTCCGCCGTGGTATTCCCCATTCTGATTTGGTTCCAACCTTATCCAACCTATATTGATTCTTACTTCTTCTTTTTCACTCATGCCCCATATCCAAAGCAACAGAAGTTCCTGTTGCTACTCTCTCTTAAATGTATCCAGATGCTGATCCCATCTCAGCAGTTTCCATGGTAGCACTCCCTTCTGCCATGGTATTTCATTGTTTCATCTTGCTATCATCAGTAGTCTCTCAAGCAGGTCTCACACTACTTCTACCCTGTCACATCCACCATTAGGCTAGTCTCATTCTCTCTCTTTCTCTCTGTTTTTTTTTTTTTTTTTACTCATTGATTTATTTAGAGATAATGCCTTGCTCTATAATTTAGGCCTTGGACTCACTATGCAGCCCACGCTGGCCTCAAACCCATGACAATCCTCCTGCCCCAGCCTCCCAAGTGCTGGGATTATAGGCACACATCACCACATATACCATCATACCTGGGTAAATCAATTCTTTCTTTTTCTTTCTTTCTTTCTTTTTCTCTTCTTTCATTCGTTCTTTTATTCTTTTGTTCTTTTCTTTCTTTCTTCCTGTGCTTGGGATTGAACCTTGAACTCAGGGCATCATGCAAGCTGTGCAAACATTCTACCAATATGCTATATCCTTAGCCTTAATTAGTTTTTATTTTAAAAGCAGCTAAAAATGATCATTTTCAAAGACAAGTAAAACCATATCATTCTTCCAAAACTTGTTCAAAATCTTCCACTGGTAGCCCATTTATGTAGAGTAAATTCCGAGATCTTTCAAAGGCCACAATGCTGTGTAAGATCTGCTTTCTAAGGCTAAGGATTTAGCTCGGTGGCATACGCACCTACCTTGCAAGCCTGTAGTCATAAATTCAATCCCTGGTACAAAAAAAAAAAAAAAAAATCTGCTTTCTTTATCACCAACTGTATGTTGGATTTCTTACCTCTCTCTTTCTCATTCAGTCTCTGTGGACTACGCTCTATCTTTACACCTCCTTTCACATTTTCAACCTTCCACCCTTGAAGTTTTGGCATAGATATTCCTCCCTGTTTGGAGTGCTCTTCCCCAACTGTCAGTTTGCATCTGGAGGTCTTCCCAGACCCTGGGATGCTCAAGGGTGGCCTAATGGGAGGTGGCTGGATTATGCAGGTGGTGCTCCTTGTTAGGAGGTGGGAACTGGCTAGAAGCAGGCCATTTGGGGCACCAGCTTAAGGTCCCCCACTTGGCATCTCCTCCCTTCTGTCTCCCTTTGCTGGCTGCTCCTTTGTCCCTCTGTTCTCTGGTGCCATGACTTGAGCAGCTTTCTAGAGACACTCTTCTGTTCACATCCTCACTCAGGTCTACTCATCTTTATAGTGAATCTTCTCAACAATGTGATCCAAAATAAATTGCTCTACCTTTACAGTGTGAGCGCTTGGTATCTGTCTCAGCTTGGTGTTTTGTTATGTATCAGTAAAAAGCAAATTTAATTATGAAAAATAAGAAAGTCTCTTTAAAGGAGAGATTGTAGCCTTCCAGATTTAAAGCAGTGATGAATAAATTCTCTAAGATGAATGCGATCATTATGCATACTTAAAAATGTACCAATGAACATAATTAAAGAATAAAGCAGTAATGAAAATAAATATGAATTGTATACAGACATATTTTATTGTGTGTAATACAATTGTTTGTACTTTTATAAAGACTTATTATTAGAAATCTAGTATAAACTGTCACTCAGGGAATTCAATTAAATTGTGTGTCTTAAAGTCTTTGGCTGACTGTACAAGTTTTTATATTATTTTTAAGCTTCCAGTTAATCAAAACTTTGGAAAAATGATAAAATAACTAATTTGTTCTGAAAACATTTTTCCAGAACTATTATTGCTTGAAAAACCCTGAAATGCTGTGGGTAGTTGTATGAGTAATGCATATTTGCCTTCTAGAGTGTTATAATGCAATACAGAAAGAATGAAACACAAATACAAGGAGAAAAATTACAGTGCAATGTGTTTCCTCAGTTTGGGACTCCCTTCTACATACACAGAAATGGACTCCTGGAGAGGGGATTTGGTGCCATGGCTTTAATTTTTTTTTTCTTACCATTCTGGGGATGGAGTCCTAAGATCAGGAAGCCAGTACGGTCAGTTCTGTTGAAGACTTTCTTTCTACCTTACAAATGGCTGATTTCTTTCTGTGCTCTTACATGGCAGAGAAGGACAGTTCTAGTATTTCCACCTCTACTTACAAGGGTATCAGCTTTGTGGGATTAAGCACCCTCTTTATGATGCTAAACCCTTATCAGTTATTCACAGGCAGTATCTCTACATACAGTCACATTGGGATTTAAGGCTTTAATATATGATTCCAGAGAGAACACAATTCAGTCCATAGCAGTGGCCCATATCATATTTCATCATATCCTCCTTGTTTGATTGAATTTAAAATGATCTAGAGAAAGGAAATCAACTAGAGCAAGCAGGGATAAAGGGCAGAGATAGGATCTACTGACTGCCAGTGTTTCTCCTAGATGACTATAGCTGAGTTTCCTAGAGCAGGGAAGTGAGAGAGAAGATTGAGCAGAGGCCACACAGATATGCGTAAATTTAAGACAAACGGCTCCCAGATCTTCAGCTTCCCCATAGGCACACTTCCAAAAAAATTTATTTGGTGTATTTGTATCTGTATTTTCAGATTTCTCCTTTTTCAACTGTTATGAGATCTCTGTTCTCCTTACAATTGGAAAGAAAACAACTCACCATATTTTGTAAGTCATAGATCTCCAGTGTGAAAGCCCCAGGAGCAAGACCCAAGAGGACAAATCAACATGAAAACATTTACACCTTATGTAAAAACATTATGGATCATCTTTCCTTTAGAATTCAGGGCACCTGACAGTCAAATAGAGTATATTAACCTATTTAACTTGTAAAAACATCAAACCATGTTTTTGATATATCATTTAATTTCCTGATGAGTTTGACACTGAGAGATGACTGTGCCATGACATTCTTTATAGAGCGAGAGAGCTACATTGTAGTTCTAATGGTCTTGTATATGATAAAAATATTCAGAAAATGCAGTTTGCAATGGAAAATTATGACAACCTCATTCCAAATTGGGAAAGGTACGTTTTTCAAAAACTCTTTTACATGAGCAAGTTTTGAGCATTATTATGGACCAGTGAGCTATCTCACAGTGTCCCCCAAAGCATGCTGATATGATATCTCAAATGTACCTATTTCCCCATGAGCTATAAACCCTGTCATTGGAAGTAATTTTCAATTTTCTCTGTATATAAAAATGGGCCACATGGCTTTCCAGGTTGAACGTGTAACGATGTCAGAAAAGCCTAGCACTATAAATTCAATTTTATTACAAATAGCATTGCCAACATGATCATATTACTAAAAACCAAACAAAACAAAAATTTTGATAAGACACCGCACTTCAGACAGTTCTTTGATGATACACGTTCTTCACATCCTGTAATTCCTTTGCTATTTGACTTTTTCCAAATGGGTTTCTTCCTTTCTCTGTGTTTTAAATATTGGTGATTCTAAAACATATATCTAAATCATACTGTGTATTTCCATGGGTGATTTCTGTGGGTGATTTTAACCTAATATCTCTGTGTAATAAATTCTGCTAAATATGTATTTGTAAAATAGACATTGGTCTAAACTTCACATATCATATGTGCTAAAGCGAATACACCAAAGCCATGATAAAACTATTATAACTCAAATGAACTTACGCCCTTCCTATCTCAACATTTTCTTCTGAACTCTCTGCCCTTTCTGTTGACAGCTGACCACATTTTACTATGCAGTGTCTGGAGTAAATGGATTCAGCTGTCTTCCACTCCTGGTCGCAGGGCTGCTTCTGACTCTAGCACACTGGAAAGTGTTATCACTGACAATATTTTCACTGACCTCAATCACATGGACCACATCTTCCTGATGATTCCCTATGGCATGGTCAGCGGCATACTAAAGACCAAGGACAGGCAGCTGATTATAGTGGAAAGTTCAGTTCCTTCCTATAGGAGGAATATACTACCAGCATCAAATGGGGCATTGCTCGTGCTGAATATGCTGGGGAGTCTAGTGATGTTTTCACTATTATGGGGAAGGTCAGTATTCATTTGAAGAGGAGAGACAAAGTATCATCATCTCTGAGCCTTCTTCTGATGTTCCCGTGTTTATTATGAGCATGAACCATGGGAAGTAGGATTCCTTCTATATCATCAGCCACCAACTGCTTAATCTCCCTACCCAAGGTCTTCCACAATACCTGTGGCAGTGTGGATGGAGTCATGCCAGAGCCCATGCCATCACTGTCACCTGGAAGACTGTGTGTGCCCCACTAGGATAGTGGTGCGGCATCGGTTTCCTAGAACATCACCACAGTATCCACTGGTTCTGACACATCTTGGTCATTCTTGAGCTGAATGGTAAAATCGATGGCATCCTTCCTTTCCATAATCCCACTCCCAGTGTATTGGTCATAGATCTGACCTGCCATCTAAGAAACCTGCCACCCTATTAGGACATCAATAAGATAATAAGACAGGCATCAGAGCCCCCCACCAAAGCCATACTGAGGATCATAGTTTTTTATGTGTGACTTTAACAGTGACATTCACTCTTTCAGCTTTGATCCCGGGGTGGCATTGACCTCAACAAGCACTTTATCAGTCTCTTTTCCTGGTAAGACAGTGAATTTTGTTAGAGAACAGGATGTTGGACTTTATAGTTCACATACCTCTAAGGTGTAAGAGCCCCAGGGACACCCAGACCCTGACAGGAACATGAAAGGACAAGAGCGGCCATCAGCTGCTTCACAGTCTGTACTCAACTCCGTCATCCTCAGCACCCTGAGTCCACCTCATAGTATTTATCACAAAGCCCCTCATATAGGGCAGGGGTTTAGAGAGTCCTGCTTTCTTATACAACATCAAGAAACTGCACTGCACCCAATAAAATAATGCAAATTTTCTTTCTCAGGCCCTGTTTTATTTCCTGCTTCTAAAATCTGGGATCATTCTTGAATCTTTCCTTTTCGTCACTTAAGAACCTCTAATTCCGCCCCTAAGAGTGCGGGGATGAAGGTGTGCGCTACTGAGCCCAGCTGATCCTCACTTTTATGTGTACAATAGTTGTGTGCCACATAACTACACTGTGTACTACATGTCTTAGTTTTAGCTCATAGGCTAGTTAATGAAGAAGAAAGTTTACTGCAGACAGTGCTCTGGGTTAGGCCAGCTGTAGCCTTCTGTCTTCTCTCTTTTTTGTCTCTTGATTGCAGGGATAAGCTGAGGCCAGTGACCTAGACCAAGTAGGCAGCGTGAGTTCTGTGTGAGGTCTGTGATGTTCTCTCAGTAACAAAATCACCTAACAATGTAATCTCCACCATGTAGCCTTAAATCATACTATCAAATCAAATACCAATAATAATTTTAATATTTCCTTCTCATATACTAATGGATTACTTTAAGTACCCGCTGCAATTCACATACCCACATCCTCTACTTTAGACACTTCTGAGCTCTTGGATAATTCCAAGATTTGTCCTAAGAATAATATGAGTGTTCTCCATGATGTGAGTATTTTTAATTACAATGGGTTTATTGGAGTTACCTATTGATATGGGTACTATTTTTACTAGAAAGGGAATTTATTTTTAGAAGAAACAGCTTTAATTTACTGTTTTATCTCTAGAGACTAAGATATGGTAGATTAAAGACATGTTTGTTGGATGAATGTCAAATATTTCCCTCTATATCTCTTCCTTTTTAATTATATTATTGAACCATTCCATGATTAATTATATTATTAATTGGGGAAAAGATTCATAGCTACATTTCTCTTAAGTGTGTGAATCCCATTATTTCATTAAAAGATAACTGAAGTAAGTAAACAGAAATTGTAGAAGTACATCCAACCAATGGTGCTTAACAACAGAATAATGGTAGTTATAAGGTAAATAAAAACTCTAATAGTAAATAGGTAGCAAAAGAAAAATGTTTGTCAATCTTAAACTGCTCTAATTTGTCAAGCTGATTATTGTCTGGTTATTTTGGATACAGAAAGTAAATATAATGGCAAATCTATGGATTCTGAAGTAGCACTGCATACATTTAGTTTGCTTTATAACTTTACTATGTACTATGACAAATTATTTAACTAATCTAAAAATTCATCACACTGGCCCAGGGCTTTAGTTCAGGGGTATAAGCACCTATCTAGCATGTGTGAAGTCATGAATTCAATCCCCAGCACCAAAAAGAATCATCATACAAAAAATAATAAGCATAATGTTGATCCTTGCAGATCTATAAGTACTAAATGACATTATAAAAGCATTCACAATTGTGTGTTTTAATATGTCTACACCTATAAAGTATTCACAATAGTGCTGAAAAATGCTGACTTTACTGTATACCAGATATTATTTCTACAATTGACAGAAAACTATTGGTGGAATTTTAAAACCAATTGTAATCCTGAAAAACAAAACTCACAGATTTATGTACTCGGGATGAAACTATTTTAGTTATAATCATCATCTTATATATTGGACAAGAGAAATTTAAATTTCTATGACAGGAAGACAGGATTTCTCATTCAAATTTTATATGGTTTTGTGGTTCTCTCTGTAGACTTTTTAATAGCTGGCCAATAGATTGCAGTTTTATTGCATGCAATAAGATTGTAAGTTTTATTGAATGCATACTTATTAAATTATCTCTGTGTTGTCCTCTGTTTTAGATACTAATAATTGATTAATAAATGTAAGTCTCATTCCTTTAGTTTATATTCTAGTGCAGAAGATGCAAAAAGATACATATTTCAATCCCTTCTTAAAATGTGGCTATGAAATTTAATAAGAAAACTTAGGGGAACCAAAGAAAGACCTAGTGGAGAATTATACTATCACTAGAGGAAGAGAAAGTTGGCGAGAATTGGCAAATGGTCAACATACATGTACTGAAGGTAGTTGATAAACTAATAAAAAGAGAAGAGTCTAGCAGATCTTTGTCAAAGAAGTTTTTAGCTTGAGCAATTGTGCAAATATTCAGATGACACACAGAGTAGTTTAAAACTGGAATAGGAGCTGTTACAGAGGAAAATCAACAGTTGTGTTTGAGGTATGTGAGTTTTTATTTGGACATCCAAGTTAAGAGAAAAACTCAGCATAAAGGTTGTTAACTATTATGTATTAAGAATGGAAAAAACTTGGAAACAAAAGGTATTTCACAAGATTAAAATTTACCTAAATTTTCTTCTTATACCTTAGTCCAAACAGTATAAATGTGATTTCTATTTTTATAATAGGTAATTTTAAAATGGACATAGAAAAACAACCAAGAAAACTTAATTGTTAATTTTATAATATGTGCGTTCACTTTTTATTTTGATCAAGAAGTAGACATCAAAGTAACTTGTGTTTGCAGAATTTTCTTTTGTAAAGCTATCTTATAAAACAAGATCACTGCTCAGCTCTGTTGCACTTTATTTTGCAAAAAATTATACAAGGTACATGGAACAAATAAATAGCAATTCTATAAAACCATTAATATGTCAAACCTATAGCAAAGAGTGTCTGATGTATAAACAGTTAGAGATTAGAAAGTCCTGCTTGAGGAAGAAACCTCTTGTTAATCAAGGTTAATAGAGGATAGAGTAATAAATAATCTCTGCCATAGCAAAAGCAGATACATTTAACAGGAAGACAGATTTTACATATAGTTGATGAAACAGAACTACCAAGCTAACCACAACCCTTGAGGCCAGTTTGAATATTCATTAATCTGCTCTACTTTGTATTTAACTTAGAATGCAACTGTCAGTGAACAAATGAGCTTTTGCAGAAAAGGTGATAAACAAAATCCAATGAATTGGCAAATTGGAAAATCTTGAAAGAGAATAAATGCTGTAAGATTAAAATTTGAATGGAGGATTTTCGCTCAGTTCTCTTCAGGGAAGACAAAAGCTTCTCACCAAATCATATAGCTTCTGAGAATTTTTTAAACCTTTCCTTAGGAAAAAAAATCTGCCACAATAAGGCTATATTTTAAAAATTATTTTTGAAGAGGGCTTAAACTTTTTAAGTCTCTTATTTTCTACTGCACATTGAAAAGACAATCTCTAAATA
This sequence comes from Cavia porcellus, assembly GCF_034190915.1. Lineage (NCBI taxonomy): Eukaryota > Metazoa > Chordata > Mammalia > Rodentia > Caviidae > Cavia > Cavia porcellus. The sequence goes on along the minus strand of NW_026947487.1, from coordinate 38,181,172 downwards.
AATGGATTATTTTTCAGTTCAAAAATCGCTAATCTTATTTCCCAGATGAAATTACCCAAAATGTACAAATAGGTAATTTTCTCCAGAGGCAGTACAATAAGAATGTTGATTAATACCAACAGCAGATGGGCACAAACGGAATGATCCCAACTAAAATGCCTATTGGAACAAGGTAGCTAAGAAATGATCAAAGCACCCCATATAAAAACAAACTTTAAAAATCCAAATCAAATCTCTCCTTACAAGTCCAAAACAATGCCAATCAGAGCTGCCTACCACTTCCTGTCAGTGACAAAGAACAGAGTTGAGACTGAGAAGAGCTGAAAGACCCATATTTAATCATAAAACAGGTAAACTGGAGAGTGTGGGGAAGAAAAACAAAACTTAGCATCAAGTGTATAAAGTGAACACCCAGGTAGCCATCTCGTAGTCTAAAAAATAGAATATTTATATTCCTGTACTCAAGAGGCCCCTAATGTATCCATTTTATGTCAAAACCTTTCCCTTGTATTTTCTTAACTTCAAAACAATTTTACTTTCCTATTTATTTTATATAGCTACATATATATAAATATATTCTGAATAATATAATTTAATTATATTATGTAAAATTTAAAAAAAATATTTACATGAAATTATATGATATGCAATGTTTTGTTCACTTGGCAATACAAATACTAGGATTATCCAAGTTGGGCATTTTCTTTCTCTTTTAGTAGCTATACTTGATATTTTTTAATACATTGTACTATGTAGTATGGTTTGAGCAAGGCAAAATTTATTTGGCAGTCTATTCATCGATGTTTGCATTATTTCCAATTTTGGGTTATCATCTGGCAGTGCCATTATTTTTCAACTGAAGAAATTAAGAATAGAAGACTTAATCTTAGTGCCAAGGGATAAAATCACTCATTTTAAATTTTGGGAATTAACAATGTTTCTGTCAGTCTGGTTTTCTCACTAGCAAAATTTGCTGAGGTGAATGGAGAATGAACCTTACATCTTAAAGATCACCATTCAACATGAATTAGGAAATTACTCCAGCTTAAAAATAATTTACATAATTTATTAAGTTTAACATGTATAATTTCATTTTATCTTGCTAAAAATTTGGGAGGAGAGAAAACCTAGAGTGCTAAATATTCAGTAAGTATTCCTACTGCATGGAAGTTTGAGTGTATCATGTATACTTATTTTCAAATTCCTGCTAAGAAGATAATGTTTTTCAGCAATTGTCTGTTTGGCCTCCTCAGATTTTCAGGGAGAATAAATTAGAGTAACATGTTTGGGAATTGAAGATATGTACATGGTAGTGAAGCCAAAAATTCCTCAGGGAGAGAACATCTAGCTAAAGAAAAAGAAACTGTAAGCCTGGTTTGATGGTGCATGTCTGTCATCCCATCCTAGCATCTGAGCAGTCAAGGTAGTAGGATCAAGGCCAGCTTGAACTACATAGCAAGACCCTGTCTGAAAAGCCAACACAAAAAAGGAGAGAAACCTCAAAGCTAAGTCTTGAGGAACTGGCTCAGGAAGGGGTCTGACTGGTAATGGGAATGAATGAGATGTGTAGAGAGTAGTAAAAGGAAACCAGTAGATCCTGCTGTCACAGAAACCGAGAGAAAAGAAGGTGTCAGAAGAAAAATGGAGGGCTCATAGGAGGGAGCATCACTCTTTGAAAGGCCATGAGACATAAACACTGAGAACGTCTGCTGGATTCACTGACAAAGAAGTCGTGGGTAACTGAGAAAAGTTTTGGTGGAATGATAGGAAAAAAGCATAACTGTTGAGGGTTGTACAATAAATAGGAGGAAGTGATAGTGGAAGCAGTATGGAGAACAGCAATTTCAGTGACTTTGGGAAGAATGATATGCTGTCTTAAAAACATTTGTGTTTTTATTACCACATATTTGTATTACATAATGATTACATTCATTATGGGGCGATGGAACAGGTGGGTAACGTATATCTTAATTCTTTTTCCAACCCCTTTGCCTCACCTCCTTCTGGTATACCTTCATTTCTTGGCCCCTTTCTGTTTTAAAAAGCAAAATCTATCTATCTCCCTGTTTTCTATTATTTATGTTTTATTTTGCTATTTGTATACGATTTGATTTTCTTATGTAAAAGAAAGCACATGATATTTAAGGCTCTGGGTCAGATACATTTCACTTAATACTATGGACTCATGGTGCATCCATTTTCTCACAAATGACTCCAATTTATCATTCTTTGAGTTAGAGTAGTAGTCCATGGTGTGTGATATGACTTTTACTTAATCCAGTCATGTTAATGGAAATATAGTTATTATTTAGTTACAGTTAAGGTTTAGTACTTATGACTTGTACTACTATAAGCATAAGTATGCATGTAGCACTGTAATAAAGTGTCTTTCACTTCTTTAGGAAGACATCAACTAAAGGAATATCTGAGTCAGATGAAAGCTTTGCATTAGGTTTTTGAGGGATTTCTATACTAATTTCTACAGTGGCTGTACTAGTGTCTACTCCCACCAACACTGGACAAGCATTCCTTCCCCCCAACCTCACCACCCATCGGCAAATGAACTTGGATGCAGAAGAGAGAGATTTGTTTGGAATTTGTATAATTTAATGCTGCCAAAAGGCATATGATCTGAAACAAGAGACATAAATAAGGATGGATTACACTAGTTAAGGTGACAGAAATGAAGGAGAAAATGATGGTGGAGAAATTAACTACTGTAATAGAAAACTGATAATTTCCTTGCAGAGTGCTTCATTCTCCCCTGGTCATAAACTATGGAGAGGAAGTTCTGAGCTTTTTTTTGTGCTATAAAAGTCTTTTCTTTAATACTGTCATACTCTTGTTTCCTTTCTGTTCAATATTCTTACTGTGATATTAATGTTTTGAAAAAAATGTATTGTATACTTGCCATGCAATGTTTAAATCCTAAATAGTATTTTCAGGGAAAAGTCTCAGGAAGTCTGGCACATTTTCTACTCTGTGATATGGTCAATAATCTTTATGATTGCAACTGATTTAACCAGTACTTTTCTTTCAATTTCCCTCAGTAAGCAATGGATTCACGGTTAATTTTCTATAGACTGTATTAGGGCATCTAGGCTGTCACATTTGATATTTAATGTGAGGAAAACTGGCATACTTCAGCTGTTTTACTACATCCCCGTGGAAACATCAAGTCAATATCTTAGATTGTATCAGTCAGGCTCCATCCAGGAAAACGGAAACTAAATGTTTGAAGCGAAGAGCACTTAGCCCAGGGAGTTGGCTGAACAGGTGAAAGAAAAACTAAGAAAGGAAACAGCAATGAGTCAAAGCCACACAGTAATAGCAAAAGAAATTATTGTTTCCTCAGAACTGGAAAACCAAATGGTGGCGACAGAAATGAGAGAGCTCAGGAGCTCAGGTCACCAGGCAAAAGCTGGACTCACTGAGCCTGCCTGGAAGACACTGGAGTCCTGTAGAGGGGTCAGAGACTACTGCACCCAGAGAGTTATGCAAGGACAAAGTGGAGGAAAAAAACATATATTCTCTGTTCCTCCTTCCTGGGGGAGCCTAGGTTAAGAGGCTTCCTGTGACTCCTCCCTGTATCTGCGATAGTGTGGAACAGAGGAAGGTCAATGACTGAATCGGACAGTACATGCCCTATACTGCTTACAAGTGCTCCTCACTTTTATGAAAAATTCCAGTGAGCCTCAGCTTTGAGGACCTCATGAGTTACTGCAGGTGAGTTATTTACCCCTCACATACTCAGTATACTATGTAGGTTGAAGCAATGGTGTCTTCCCTTTTTCTTTTCTTCTCACAAAGATGACAGCTTAGCCATACTCCACCCTACGTGATTTCCAAACAGTAATGCTGGACTAGGTTAGGCAAAAATGTGTTAGGCAAGTTAGGTAAATGTAGAGATTTCCAAATCTATAGGAAGTTTTGGTGGAAGCTCAGTGTCTGAATTTAAATACAGCAAAATACAGTTAAGTCTGATGAGCAGCTGTATTCCTGAATCCAAGTTCCAAGAACAAGTATAATCATACAGGAACGCACCATATTGTATATGAACTTCTTGCCACTGACATTATATGATATGACTGTAAACACCTTCCTAGCTCTGTTAATACTTTTGTCACATTGTAAATTCTGGGACAGAGCCATCTACCTCTTGTTGGAAGGACATTCTTTTTTATTATACTGATTTGGTTACTGAATCGTTTTGTTTTGTTTTTCCCTGTTCTCTTTATCTCACCCTTTCCACACATATTCACAAGGGTTATTGAAGCGACAGGATTGTATTTTAAGTGAATTTTGCTTTAAGGTAGAAATCGTTATAAGTAAACAAAAATGCAGCAAACAGGCTAAAATCCAAAGTCAAATAAGTACATAATAAATGGTACAATGAAATTACCCCAAGCAAATAAATTTTACATGCTACTTTAAAGAAAACCCATTGAATTCAATGGCTAGATATTAACTTAGGATAGATATATTCTCTTGGAGTTGAAAGTGTATTATTCAGCCTAGCAGTAAAAGAACTACTTTATCAACAACACCTAACACAAGTGTAAATGATTTAAGAGTTAGCATTTGAGTCCAATTACTAAGTCCCAGATTCTATATGATATTTAAACAGCTGGACCTGGTCTATCTATATTAAACCATTTTCTCTTAACAGGTTTATGATTTATTGTAGTGCTACTGATTTAATGAGTCATAAGAAGTTCATTTTTTTATATTGAGACTACTCTTCCCAATAGAAGCAGATATAAACTATTTTTAAATGTTAATCATCATATAGTGCTTGGTTTTGAAATATGGCTTTAATGGAAAGTCAGTTAAGCATTTCTAGTTGTGAATCTGCCAGCCGTACATAGCTGTTTTCCTCTCCACATCAGCATCTATCATTATTGACATTTACTGTCTTTTACTAACATTTATATTTCAAAAGTATTTAGAGAATTAATCCAACACCTGTTCCATTCGTTATTAGATGTGTGGATTTTAATGGCAAATATTTTGCTTATCAGTATTTTAAGTGAGGGGACTTAAAAGATTTAGGGAAGAAGGAAACAGGCTCTCCTCTGAGCTAGTGACCTCTGCATCCCGTGCTAGCTGCCCACTCCTTTCTGATTGTCTTGAAGACATCCATTCCTCCTTTTGTTCACCCAGTCAGTTGTTAAGTCCCTGGGTGAGTTCAGTGCCTATGGCTTCAGAAATTGTAGAAATTCCTTTTAGAAGAACACAGGTAGTTGTGAGCCATTCTTAAAGGCAAAACAAATACCTGTTACTGAGAATCAGTCCTCTAAAATGTTAAATAGCCTATAATAACCCCTCTATCAGAATTATTGGCACTTTGAGCATGAAATTATATAAAATAATAAACTTTGTGAAGTTACTCTGCACATCCTAAACACTGTGCAGTGTATGACATACACATATTTCAGAGGAAGACTGTGCAGTTTATTCTTTATTTTGAAAATGGTATACATAGAAATAAAACCACTAAAACCTTTTTCTCTCTTACTTATAATTTTATAACACATTTATTCACTTCTCCTAAAAGGGAATTGTGTACTTGCTAGCATTAGAAATAAAATACCACACATGTCTCAGTCATTGTCATATGAATCCTCTGCGATTTCAACAAAGATCCATTCCATAACTTAATTCATTTCTACCTGGGTTACTGAAATGCTTGCAGCCAGCTGTGCAGAGTGGCAGGATATGCACGGATGGTTCAACTAAAAACTTAAAAAGGATTTAAATTCCTACACAGCTCTGTGAAAATTACTACAGATCTATGGAATCAAAACAAATCACTTAGCAGTTAGCCATTAGAACCTTTTGCTCATATTTCTAAAACACATTAAAAAGGGAATGTTTGTTATAGATGCTGAGTTAGTTTTACCATCTCAGCATTAACAAACTTTACGTATAGACATTAATTTATGCTACTTACTTCAGTTTACACCCAAAATGATTTTTTCATTAATCCCAGTAACAATAAAGAATATTTAAATAACATTCCCTATGTTACTGTTTTGTCAGTGGGACCAAATACACAGGATCCACCACTTAAAGGAGTTCAGTTCATTTGGTTCACAGTCTCAGAGCATTCAGTCTATAGACGGCTGGCTTCTAGGCAAAAACAGCATGGCAGGAATGCAAGACGGAGTAAACAGTTCATGGTGGCTAGAAAGTAGAGCAGGGAGATAGCACCAGAGAAGAATGGACCAGGGACCAGATGGAGACCCCAAGTTCTTATCTCCAACCTACCCAGACATACCCAGGAGTATGCTCCCCTAACCCTTCAGGCAGCCCCAAAATCATTCAAATTGACAAATAAGCATGACCATTAGATCTGTCTACGATTAGAGCAGGCATATTATATGAAATAATGAAAAAACATTATATAAGGTGGTGGAATCTCATCCGCATGGCTCTCTAGTCACTCAAAATATACCACTTTTGAAAACAAAGATAGTTTAGAGTATGAGGACAAGACAAGTGTGCTGGGAAAACAGTCTTCATTCTTTGGACCCTTGTATTTCTTATAAGCAAAAAAAATTATTATAATTACAGCTCAGAAATGCTGAGGAAATACTGCTTATAAAAAGGGAATCACTTGAATAATTTCAGGAAATATAGTTTTGCTGAGGAAGTTTTCTTCCTATGATTTTGGTCCCAGTTTTGATTTAAACTTGCTTAACAACCATCAAATTCACAAAACCTGACTTTGGCACTGTATTTTTTCATGTTGCTAATGCAAATGGGTGTAACCATTCACCACATAAATGGCTTTAGGTGTTTTTTTTTTCTTTTTTTAGAAGAAATGGTTTAGTTATGTATTATTTGATATACAGTACTATCTTGGTTCACAAACATTTCTGTTCGTGAACAATTTGATTCAAGAAGAGTATTTCACAAAATTTTGCTTCTGTTCATGAACTCCTCTTCCAGTGATGAAAATGACCAAGGCTGTTTTCTTCAGAATTGTTAAATGAATTAAAAGTTCATGGTGAATGCAGGCACCACTGTAAATCAAGTATCACATGAAACTGAGGTTTACACACAGACACAATTATCTCTAACAAGAATTAAAACAAAATTATGATTATCTATGTACTACACAAAAGCAGATAGAAGTGTCTTATAGGTATAAGTGCTCCCAGCCCCACCTCTTATAAACCCTGAGCAGGTGTTGACACAATGATTTAATTCTTCCTGACCATAACTTTCATTTCATGAACTCGAAGTTGGATCATTTTGTAACCAGAAGGCAGCCAGCCTTGGAGTCACCTCACTGATTTTTTCCAATGTAGAATTGTGAGGCACTGTGCTCCTTTTTGCTCTCATTTGCTTATAAACTATCTGCATTTTAACCTCTGGGTATAATGCAGTAAAGGGAAGAACAATTAATTGAGTTGTATTTATGTAGTTCATTTCCTTATTTAGAATTTTATCATTTTACTCTGCATAAATAGAACCGTTTTGGGAGCTTGGAGGTTGAAGGAGGAGAGAACATAAAAAAAACACAATTAGAACATTTTTCTGGCTTTTGTTCTTGAGATCTGTATAGTCTTTGGGAAAGTGTCAAAGATACACTTAAAATCTTAACTCGAATTTGTTGTATAAAAGCAGTTATTACTGATTTCTAAAAGGCAGACAATAAACAATGGAGTATAAAAACCATAGTCTGGCGACAAGGGAGATTATAAAAAGAAAAAGAAAAGGAAAAAAAAAACAACAGTATAATATGGTAAGTATACATATAAAAGGATAGAGATTAATTCTTAAATACTTTTACACTAAAGGTTTCATTTTGAGAAGGATATTTCTGATGTATGATGACAGAAAATAGACTCAAGTAAGCATGGGATGACTTTCAACTCTACTCACAAATTTAATAAAATCTTAAAGGTTCATAAACCAGCAGCTGCTTTGTGAGAATGAAATGCTAATGTTCGCAATTATAATTGTTATACTCAAAGCCATAAAAGATAAAAAGTTTTAGGTTCGTTCTATTATAATAGATTTATGATTTATGTCTATTGCAGCAGATTATCTCATTTGAAGTAAAAAATGGAAACACTAATAGGTGAGTATGTGCAATTTGAAATATAATCATGCAGTTTCATCTCAAATTTACAGTGGTACCTCAGTTCACAAGTGCCTTTGTGACAGTTTGGTTTATAAATAAGCACTTGGTAAAATTTTGGTTTTGTTTGCAAAATTTGTGTCAGATGACAAACACAACCTCTCAGTCATCTTTCCACCAAAAACAGAAATGTGGCCTTCTTTTCCAGAACTGTGGAACAAATTAAGTTTATGAACCAAAGTATCACTGTACTTAAAAAGATAAACATATATTTGGAGAAAGAAAGAAAGAAATGCTTTAACGGAGGCAGGAAACATAATAAATAACACCGTGGAAAGAGAAAGAGTCACGACCTTTTTGCTGAAACTTTAAATAACACTAGATAAGAATGGAACAGATTTACAAATTAAGGAAATTTATTTTACATCATTTTGATGTTCATAGGCAATGATTATTTTCATTGTGATGAGTTGGTACATGTTTGAAACCTTTTCATGGACTGTCATTCTTTGCTAAATTAGACACTAATGCTTTTTATCATTCTAATTAGCTCAGTTGACATTTTACTCTGTCCCTGATCATTTTACTATTTCCATTATTTAGTTATATCTTCTGTGATCCTGACAAACATCTTTTTGCTCTGCTTTTAAATCTCCTATTATACTTTAAAATCCCCTCAATCTCTCTTAGACTAGCTTTGGGGGTATGGAGCTCAGGGAGGCATTCATTGCCTTGTTTTTTCATGTTTGTACTGTGTTAGTTTATTTTGTTTTGTTTTATGTTACAGTTTGTGGGTGCTTCTAGTGGAAAGACTTTGTTGCTAGTATGGCAATCTCTTTAGTTAGTCTTCTTTTCAGTGATGTACTTCTGGTTTGGCTACTGTTCCAAAATCCAACCATTTCTGTTAATTTGGAAGCAGAGGATGCAATGCAATTGGCCTAACACCTAGCTCTCTGGGAATGGACTGGAGTATCGTTAATATCACAAAGGTAATTCAGGTGATGGCTTGCAGAGGAAACTCATTTATAACAACAATTAAGTGACCCTAGTAATATCAAGTAAATCAGCAACAGTAATATTGTACAAGACAAATTAGACAATGACATGCTATAAGAACCAATAATGTATAACCCTAAATCATAGAAAATCATGTACTAGAATCCACAATCCTAGTACAAATACTAAGACAACTCAGATACTGACATATAGCAAGCATGTACTACATGTGATTACTGTACCATTACTGATAATAGAATTCAACAGTAAAAATTAATATTAATTTATATTAATATTAACCTAATATTAATATAAATACTAATAAAGTTCAGTATAATAGTTATACTATTAAAGATATGCTGGTTGGGAATGTGAAAATATAAGAAGAAAAAAATTTTTACAGTTTTTTTTGGAGGGGTACCAGGGATTGAACTCATGACCTTGCACTTGCCAGGCAGGCTGAGCTAAACCCCCAGCCCAAGAAGAAAATTTTGAAAACTTAAATTTTAGGAGATAAGAAGGAAAAGAGGGAAGTGAGACAAAGGACCCTATTGTGAGTAGAAGGATATTTATGGAATTAAGTAATGGTAACAGAAAAAAAAAAAGAAATAAAAGATAAAAAAGGAAGAATAAATAATTTGGAGGATGAAAACAATAAGAAAGATTAAAAGGAAAAGGCAAGAACTAAGGAAAATGTACCAAAGTCCAATTAATCTGTGAAGAAGAGAAGGAAAACAAGAAAGAGAAGAGAAGGAGAAAGAGAGAAAGAGGAGAAAGAAAAGGAAAAAAAGAATCTCAAGTTTTTCCTCTGTATTTTGAATGAGTAGTTTCCTTCTGGAATCTAGAGTTTTGGAGTCTAGCAGATCTTTTTTCTCAGCCTACCCTTAGCCCTTGTTTTCTCTAGATGCCCCTCTTCCCCTAATTCCCTCATTTATGTACAAATAAAAATGTTCCCTCTCATGTTGGTAGCAGTCAGATCCCCGAACCACAGGGCAAAAGCTTTAGTATTCAGTGCCAGTGCTTTCAAATCCAGGGTAACTGAAGCCAGGCCCAGCTGCTGGCTGTGAGGGTTTGGGAGGTTGGGGAGACTCCTCATGGAGTCTCTGTCCAGCTGCTCTTTCTTCTCAGCTGATTCGCTTGGCCTTCTCTCACCCAGTCACTGTGGGAGGGTTACTTGAAAAACTGAAGTGAAGCTGTTCTGCAGCTGCTCTCAGTCCCAGATGCAAACATTCACCTTTCATAAAATGATCTCAAACCTGCATTTGATGTGGCAGGCACCTGTGCTGGGATTCTAGGATCTCTCTCAGGCTGTTTGCTGCGTGGAAGGAGTTCCCTTGGGCCAGAATTTCACATTGTCCCTGCAGATCATAACTGTGGTTTCCCCTAGCCTGTGGTATCAGCCCGCTCTGCCATTGCTGTTTCTCCTTGTAGCCTCCAAGGCTCACCTTGCCTCTGCAGTCAGGTTCCAGATTACGTTTGATTTTAAGAAAGCTTTTAAAAATGTGAAGCAAAGGGTAGAACAGTTAATTAAATTAATCATGAAATAGAATCTATCTGGATGCAATTATGAGAGATCCAGACACTGATAACAGTGACTAATCATACTACAATTAGAATGTGTAGGAGAGCCCACCTGAGTATTGTTGCCAAAGATAAAAAGGAAAACTAGAGAGAAAGAAGTGAAGTCGTTGGTTCTGTTGTTGCTATTGGTTCTGCTAAGGGAGTTTGTTGAGCTTCTTTCCTGATATGAACATGGCTGTTCTCATCTTAGAGAAGCTCCAAATCTTGTTGCTGAGGATGATGGTGGAACTTTTCAGGGAGCCCTGGTCCTTACTTTATGTGTTGCCTCCCGGCTCCAGTGCGGAACTCCCAACCTACAAGCACAGATCCTTCATGTTGCTGGCACAGACTTTCTGGCTTCTCACACTGACCTTTGGGCCTTTCCACCATAGATCCATGAAACAGACCTGCATGAGACATTGTCATGGGCTCTAGGTCTTCAGCTGGACTCATCCAGGATGTTGCCATAGGATCTGGGCCCTCAGCTGGATTTTTTTGAATCTTTAGATCTTTAGTGTGTGGAAAGAGTTCCTGCACTCTTTCTTTTGTATTTGACTCTTTGTGTGATTATTATAAAATAATTCCATAAATTATATATCCTGTATCAAATCATTTTCTTTGCAATCCCTTACTATAACAGATACCAATTTCAAGCCCAACCTGGGCAACTTAGTGACTTAGTGACATTATGTCTCAAAATATCAAAGTTAGAAAAAAGACTGGATTTGTAGCTTAGTGGGAAGGCTAGGAATTCGATCCTTAGTATGGAAAAAAAATGGAGTTTGTTTATGAGAGGTCTACAGATGAATAAAAATAAAAATAGATGAACTCAGCACCACACAACCAAATCAAGCAACATGAAAAAGCATGGCTTTATTTCCAAAACTAAATATTAATTCATTAGGCACCATAACAATGCATAAGAGTATTCACCTTGGAGTCAGACCTATGTGAATTTACATGCTAGTGCTACCATTATAAATATATATGGTTGGATAAATTATTTCACTTTCTTAAGCTATTTATTTTCATCTACAATATAAATATAAAATGTCACCTCATAAAATGATTATGGAAACCCAAACTTTAAACAATTTATAAAATACCTGGAACTTACTGTCAATAAATGATATAACTTGTTTAGCAAATAATTTATATATGGCTTGAAGCAGTTTCCAAAGATTTTATGTAAAAAAGAGAGCTATTATCCAAGGCTATTTAAAATGGTTTGAGGATACTAGGTGAATGGATCAGTTTTGAAAGTAATTTGTAATTAGTAATTTCAATCAATTCATTATGAATGTAATCATATTAATAAATACCTTTAAGTAAACTACATTAACACATTTATAATTTTTTGTGTGTACCTGTGTTCTCAACCAAGAAATATTGTTAAGAACAAAAATCTATGGTTAAAGATCAAATCTCAGTGTTGGGTGAATAAACCAAAAGTTATATTTAAAATGTTCAACTTCCATGTGCTATGAATAATAACTTTCTGGTACAAAATATTCAAATCTCATTCATGAACCTGTTATTTGTTAAGTATCTCACATGCTTTAAGGGAATATAAATTTAGCCATTATTTTTCTTATAACAATTGAGTACAGAGATAATTATTTTTCTTGATAAATGAAAATTATTTGTTCAATGAATATAATTTTAACTTGGAAAAATACATTTAGAATTGTTTGCCTATCTTCTGATTTATAATTTCTGATCACTTATGGTATAATTAGATTCAAGACAACAGAAAAGATGGGTGCATGAAAAAAGACAGAAAGAGATCCAGTGTCCCTTGTTTTAAAATGAAGGAACCAGATCATGAGATGAGGAAGGTAAGTGGCATTTAGAATGCAGAAAAATCAGGGAAATGAATCATTTAAAAAGACTACAGATAGATACAGTGCTACCAACATCTTGATTTTAGCCCATCATGTATAACTTCTGAACCACACAGCCCATTTGTTTGTGGTAACTGGTAAAATTGCCAATGGTATAGTCAATGGCAAAAGAAATGTAAACAAATATAGTTGTTACTGTTGTTGTTGTTGTTGACATTGAGGATTGAACCCAGGATCTTTGCAGTGAACTTCATCTTCTATTGGGGATCATAAATTGTAAATTGAGTCTAGAGGATGTCCAAGTTTGTCCTTGTCCTGCCCTTTCGGCCAGATTGAAACACAGAAACTCCCTGCTCTTTTCTGGTCACAGCTGGAAGCCCCAGGGCTAATGACTGCTGTGGGGTTCACAGGGCAAGGTAAGTCCTGCTGAAGACGGTAAGGCAGCTGGGGAATCTACAATTTCCTTATTACCTTCCTGTCTCATCCCTGCTCTGGCAAGAATGCTTTGTCCTTATTATTAGCCCACCTTAGTCATCATTGTTCCTGGAAACACCCACTGGCCTCCACCCATTGACCTTGACTCAGATGTAATGAATAAATAGTAAATTCTGGGTACCTGTGGCCTTTTGTTCCCCATGAAAACCGGTGACCCTAGATGCCTGTGTACTCCTATTTCATCTCTGGCTCTTTTCTCCTGCCGTATGCCATTACACTTGGCTGGAGGTTCAGGACTCACTGCAGGGGTCCCTGATAACTGGTGCCACGGAAAGGTCTCCAATAATCATCTGCCTTTTTTATTTTGAGACAGGATCTTACTAAGCGCACACTGGACTTGAATTTAGGATGCTCCCATCCCAGCCTCCCAGATGACGGGGATTACAGGCATGTGCAACCAGGCTCAGTTTCGTTTTTGTTTAGAGTCCAAGAAAATGTTCCCAGAATGCCATCTCTTTTATCTATATAAATTTCTTTTGGCATTTAATGATTCCAAGAAAACATGTGATATTTTGTTGGCCAAGAACATTTTAGAAATGTAATTAGTAATGCTGTTTAACACTAAAATGTCCCAAATGGATATTTGAGACCAACCTGATCATAGTTAATCATTTAGCCATAAACACAAAACAATATCATTTCATATTATTCTCTACATGAATTTTGTTCTCTGAGTGGAAGGACTATATATCATAGTACATATGCTTAATAAAAAAGAAAAATAAGATTTAAATTTTTACTTTTAGCTTACATACATATGCAGACATACACATGCCCACTTCTACATAATACTCAAGGAGCCATTAAAACCACATTTTATGTGAAAGTCAGTATTACTGGGATATTACTTAACAGAGAAATAACAGTACAATGTTTAAAATATAAAATCAATTTATATTCATTTTGAAAATACTAAAATGTAAAGGAAATATTAATTGGGAAGCATATACAACAAAAACAATTTAATGCCTCACACTTATTCTGTTAGCATATATATAAAGTTAATGCAAACTATATCATAATTTTCTCTTTCAATATGCAAGGACAGGATACAAACACATATAAAATTAAATACATGCAACCAATATTTCGTTATTGGTTAAATAACAAAGACTTTAACAATCCTCGGGAAAACACTACCAATTCTATTACTGTGACTTCCATTAAATCTAAATCATTTTAAACTTTGTTCGACATTACATTTTGCCCTACATCCTTCAGCTTCTGCATTGGGTTTTAAACTAGGAATGATTTTCATAAATATGGTTTTTATTTATATTCACTGGCATAAACTATTGAAATAGACACACTGAACTTTTAGCAGATTAGCATAAAGTGCATACTAAATACATTGAAGAATTTGAAAACCTCGATTTCCAGTTATGTATTTTTAATAACATCTTTTGAATTTTTCAGGATGCTAGCTGTTTTCTTAAGTTCGACTGAAATATACCACGACAGAAACTGCCCCTGTTTAGGGTTTGAGAATGAGCAGGAGAGGACACTGAATCTGGCCATCCTTCTTTGTATTTCTCCTTTAATATATGGTTCACACACAAAACTTGAGGGGATGCTGCATAACAACAGCAACAAAACATGTTCTATTTATTCTCAGAAAAAAATTAGACTCAGCTCTATGACCCATTCATATTTTAAATTTTGGTTTACGACGTGAGATAACATCTTCATGGTTTCCTTTTGCTTAAGTATTAGAAATTCCTGAAAATCTGCTTATAGCTAGATGAAGGAATCAAATTAAATGTTTATGTCAACCTTTCTTTAATATTATTCATATTAAATAATACACTTGATTTTCATTCTGTATGATGTGGGAATGTAGTGGAAGCTAGTAGAGTGTCAGGATTACCTGAGAACATCAACATACAAAACAAGGATGGAAGATATTTCACAAAGTTTAATTCTGGCAGTTTTCAGACACTGCTTGTTCAGTTAACAGGGTACCTCAGAGTCATGCATCATGGGTACCTGCTAAGCCTCAGCCACTGTGCAAAAGACCAAGTGGATCAAAGCAATTTAGAATGTGAGCTCTGTTCTCATGGCATTTGTGATGGAGTATCTATAAAAATGATTAAAATGGGTAAGTAAATCTGGTGCTTAAGCAAATCTAATTATTCTGAATAGTTGATAATGCCAAAAGTGACTTTTTGGATGATGATTATTACAAAAATTATTCCCCTGTATCTGCAATCCATCAGTGATACTGATAGTAGAGGTAGCACTGTCTCTTTTTGGAAAGAGCAAATACATAAGCCACTTTAAATTTTGATGTATGAAGCTTTGTATATCAATCTGTCACATGATTATCTGAAGTCAAATTAAAACATTACAATATGATAAAAATTTCCTGTACTACAGTAAACACATGGGTAAAGATGTAATAATAAAATATTGCCAAATAAATTTCAATTGACTAAGGAGAAAAAAGTGGTTTAACATTAATTCCTAAGTCATGTTTTACAGTCATTATTTAGTGAAATACAATCTATAGAGGTAAACAAACAATATGTAGAAACACACAAGTACATTACTCTATGGTCTATTTATAGGTTGAAATCCAGCACTGGAGGAAACAGTAATAATTATTTAGTTTTTACTTTATATTTCTGCACCTAAAGAGATGCTTGTTGTGTGGCTAAAGATTCGAATTCCAATTCCATTTCAATCAAGTATCCATTCAGAAAATATAATAAAAATTTATTTAACTTTCTCAAAATATTGGTAGAAGTGTCGTTTTATTTTTGGAACATTTTGTCATTTGCTTGGATATTTAAATATACAAAAGAAATATCTTTTTAAGAAAAAAAAGGATTGCAAATAGTTAAAGTTAAAAATTGCAAAAAAGCACCAAAAATATTTTTTATAAAATGTTACATTTCATAAAATTAGCATGTTTCCATAGTCCGCTTCTATTTACTGCATTAAAGGCAAATTAAAGGAAAGTGGGAAAAACAAAATCATAAATAAGATCCTTATAAAATCAAGCTTTAAGAAACTAACAAAAGAATATTGTTGGAAAATTGAAATTTATTACTGACATGACCTTCTAAAATAGATAATTTTATTAATAAAATATATTTCACTACACTTCTCAGGTGTAAAGCTATTGGTATTGATATACTGTATTAGAGGCTCAATTAATTTCTGGAAGTTCTAAAATAAATTCTTCCACTATGAAAGGTTCATTTCCCCAGCCATCATCATAAATTCCCACAAAAACATCCCCATTCCAGTGGAGAATGGAAGAGACAGCAAAAATTCTCTCCTGTAAAGCTGGCTTTTAAAAGTTGTATCAATGTGAGCACTGACACCTTGAGCATTATGGTAACTGACTGTGGTCATGCAGACTCTGAATTTGTCAGCACTCACTTGATTTGCAAAGCTGAATGGAAATGATGGTAATATAATAATAAGAATTTTATTATTTTATTCACTGCAGAGTTGAAACTATTGCTTTATATATAAAACTCCTGGTATACTTTTAACTGAAATTATAAGATAAAGAATAATTTTGCAAAATGAAGTTCAGGAGTTACTTCATAATTCCACTGCAATGCCCCATGATGTCACCTATTATTTCCAGACTGGCAACATCATCAGTGCCCAGAGGCAACTCTAGGAATAGGATGATGATTAATGAATAAGGAGCTCACCGGGCTTTACAAATGTAAATCAAAATTCAGTATTTTGCAAAATGCAGATCTCTCTGGGAAGCATTATGAAGTATATATTCTATTGTACTGACCAGGAAGAAGCAATTCTGTGAGTGTTTTACTCTTTTTAGACCTGGGAAGATTGTGATTCCGTAAGTGAGATGTCAACTAACTTTTTAGCACTTTACATGTAAACAGCTAAAAATAGCTGCTCATATATTAATATATGTGTGCTCATGGACCAATCTACTTACCCTGTAGAGGTTGGGGAAGAGGAGAAAAGAATGGAAGAACTGGCCTTGAAGCCTTATAAAATTTTCACTTATTAATTAGAAAGGCTTTATTCTGGGCTTCTTGATATGGAAATATTTGAAGCTATAGTATATGAAGTTTTATTCAAATATTTCAAGGAAAAAGACAGACACTACGGTAACTACTATTAAATCAGGTTATTTGGTGATGAAGCACGAGGTTGCTGAAACAGTCATGCTTTGACCTCTATTGTTATATTGTTATGTCCTGTTTTATCTCAATCTCTCCCTTATTCTTTAAAAAAATTATTTAGTTATTTCTTATGTTTATTTTAATTAAGGGGAAAAATTTAAAAAATTAGGATATATAATAGTAACTCTTTTTGATTTCCTATTAACTTGTTTTTAAGTCCTGTAATACTCCCACGATCTTGTTTTGACTGATTAGACTCTGTTCCATTCTGTGCGATAGTATCAAGTTTGAGGGTATAGGCAACTACTTTGAAGGCAATAAGATTCACTAAGATGCCCATTCTGGTTTGACTGTTGTCTCCTTTGGAAGTCCTGTAATGTTTACAATGCCTCAGTTTTATTGGTCTTGTTCTCTACTGTTTTGTCCAACTTTATAATATCTAATGAGATAGACAATTCTTTTTAAGGAAACAAGAGACAACGTTGATAACCATTGTTGATAACCTTGTACTCTGTTCTACATCATGTGCTATGTCTATCCTTGGTTTTGACTGACAGCTTTGTTTTGCCATATTTGACTTTATTCTCTCCCCCCCAAAAAAGTAATAAGAACTAAGGAGTAATAAAATCCAAAATGTGTAAATTTTGTTGTAACAAAGAGAGGGAGGAAAAAAAAAAGAGCTCTAACGGATATAACAGCAAGTGTGTTTAGGGGTGTTAAATAGCTGACTATATTAATGTTTTTGGATCATTGAACACAGCTGTTTGCAGTCTCTCTGTTTGAATGTCTACTTTGTATTCTTTGATACTGTGATTTGAGCAACTATTTCCAAGATGATAATATGTAATCTATTAACAGGTGATTTCTTACTGTTATGGTTTTTTTTTTTTTTTTGTAGTTCTGTATTATGTGTAACGTTACACCGCTTTGTTTTGTTTTGTGTTTTTCTCTTTTTCCTCTTAAATAAAAAAAAAAAAAAGAATGGAAGAACTGCTTACTGAATGCTATCATGTCCTATAACAGTACAATGTTTTACCTCTAAATGTGTTCTAATGCAGGAATATCGTTCCTTGGAATGCTTTAAATGAACTTATATATGTTTATTTGATATGCATGCATGTATGCATGTTCAATGTATATAGTCAATGTATATAGTCAATATATGTACACAGTCATATTAATACCCATTGAGTTCTGTTTTAAAATGTGTTTTATAATCCCAAATGTCCACATACATATGCAATGATGTTAAAAGCAAATATAATAACAAGTTATATGCCTCTTACCAGAAATTTGGTAATAATGTTTTGTCATATTTACTCCAGATAATTTTAGGAAATACTGTCTTTATGTTGAGGAATCTGGTATGCCCAGGCTGCCAACAGAGAACCCCACTGAGAGGAACATACCACAAATTGGTTTCCTTCCAATTCTGGAAACTGGAAGACCAAGATCAGGGTGCTAGCAGGTTTGTCTGCTGTTGCCACCTTTCTTTGCCTGTACTTGGTGACCTTCTTGTTGTATTCCTGTACAGCCTTACTGCTGGGTGCACACATAGAGAAAAAGAGCTCTGGTTCTCTTTTTCTTTTTTCCATAACACTCTATTGATTTAGGATGGCATCTTATGTAACCACAACAGCTACCCTAAGAGACTGTCTCTAACTAGAGTAACTGTGGGGAATTCGAGCTTTAATTAAATGGGCATTAGAGGACACAAAGCAACCTACAAGATGGGTGAAGCCACAAAATACGAATAACTCTTCCCCCACCATTTTCATTTTTTTTTCTTTTTAGATTAAAGATTTATCATAATATTCATTTACTCAATCAGCAAACACTTATTTAACTTGTACTATGAACAATTTATTATTCCATGTATTAGAAAATAACAGTTTATAAAACAGGCAAAAAGCCACATGCTTGTTGATGTGGTTTAATTCTACTTTGAAGATGGCATGGACCAGAAATAGGTAGTATACCTTAAACTAAAAAATGATTAAATATATTATTTTATAAAACAGGGTAACTGGGTAAAGATCCAGATGAAATCTCAGTGTGGCAGAACTGATAATGCTCTCCAAAATGTGGTATTCCAAAGATAACTAAGTCACGTGAGCAGATGTGCCAAGCTTATATTTTCTTTATATGTTACTGGATTTATTTATTGTAGTATTAATTCGTTTTGTTCACAAAAATTATTTTATGATTTAAGAACTATATAAAACAATTTTATTTCTGGCCATGATTGAATAACTAACAACATAGGCATCATCATGACATGCATAAGTGAAAAACTGAGAGTGTCTGGGAAATAACCATTTGAAACTTTAAAGGTGTGTAACTCAGGAACTGCACTTTGTGGGAAAATGTAGCCTGGATGGCCTCGGCCTTTTGTCTGAATGAAATGTCCCAGTCATTCAAGAATGGGGTCAGCCAGTGAGCAGACAAATGCAATGGAATCAGAGGTTACAGAGATGAGAGAATTATGTCACTGGAGGAGACAGATCAGAAGGCCAAGATATACAAGAGAAAACACAGTAATGCAAAATTGCATAGGATTTCCTTGGCCTCAGCTGCTGAGTGCTTAACCTTAAAATCCACACACCTGAGCAAGCATGACAGGAAGTGTGCACTGAGCAGTTTACACATTTTGACCTGCCAGAAAGGTGTGTTCTCATGAAATGTTCAGTAGAGTCTCTAGACTGCATCACACTACAGTAGACCTAGACTGTTTTCTTGATAAAGCTGTTCAGCATCCACACTAGCAGAGTTTAAGAATAAACATTGGAAAATTCCAACCTGGTATCCAAGTATTTTGATTGCTTACCCAAACGAAATCCTGACTTCATTTAAAAAATACACAAGCCAACATAGAACACTCAACAGCATCAGTCAATGACCAATATTAAAGAAGAAAATCACTATACAAGCGAAGAAAAGGAAAATGTGAAAAAAAAAATGTTACTCAGTAGAATCAGAATCAGAAACATCAGAGCTAGTGTTATTAAAAGATCAGGAGCTATAATAGCTGTTAATAAACTTTTTCAATGCAATAATGAGAGAAAAATGGAATATATGATAGTGTAATGAAAACATCTAAAATAATTAGATGGATTAAAAGTATATTAGGCAGATCAGAAAAAGAAAAAAATTAGTGAATCTGAATGTCAAATTCTTAAAATTCAAAGTACAAGAATAAAAAAAGGAAAGAAAAGTTGAATGAACAGAGCACACTAATCTGTGGGTCAATACTAACTGTACAAGCACCGTGGAATCCCACTTTTTTGTGTGTGGGGAGAGTAAAAAATTTGAAGAAATTAGGTTGAAAGTTTCCAAATTTGATGAAAACTGTAGTCACACATTGAATAAGTTAAAGATTTATCATAAGTTAAAGCCTAGGCTTTAAAAGGTAAGATGTTTTTACTCAGAAACATTTTTAAGCCAGAATAAAGTCAAAAGTAGACTATACTATACTAATTTTTGCTCTATACTGAGCAAAAATTAATTTTAAAATACACAGTTTTCCCAGGCAAACAATGGCTAAAAGAACAATGAGAAGGTTCCACATGGAGAAGGAAAATGACCTTGCACAGAAACTTGGAACTTCACAAAAGAATGAACATTTCAGAAATTAACTCAATAGGTAAACATAAAAATTTTTTCTTATTGTCTTTAATAGATAAGTATTGTTTAAAGCCAAATTAGTAGAAATATGTTGTATTGTCCAATTGGTAATTGTATGACAATAATAGCTAAGGATACAAAAGGAACCCAGAAATGTGATGCTATAAAATATCTGTAGGAGAGATATAAAGGTAGATTAAGATAAATTAAAATGCCTATTTAATCTAGAGCAATCATAGGAATAAATGACATTAGTTATGAACAAAGGGAAAAAAGTAATCAGGAACAGAAAAAAAAAGTGTAAAGTCAATGAGATTATACTTGTAAACTCAGTGCTCGCTTGGCAGCACATATGCTAATGTAAACCCAGTAATACCAATAACTATGTAGAAATTAATGCATTAAGAGCTCTGAAATGCATCTTGAAGAATTATATTTTAAATACAGTCACATATAGTTTTCAAAGGTGTAATATGCATAATGCTAACACTAATGAATCATTCTAACAGTGAAACGTTAGTAACACACTAACAACATAGTTAGTGTAACTTTTCAGACAGAGCATACTACAAAAGTTTACGACAGAGATTCTACAGAATTGACGGAGTAAGTTCAATGAGAAGACGTAACCATGCTAAATGCTAAATCCTCTTATGATAACTGAGGGGTCAGCCTGTCCTGGAGCCTGTTCACACTTGAGTTGCAAGAAACTTCCTAGAACTGTTTCAACCGCAAAAGTCAACTCTGCCTAGGAATGTGCCTGATGACAAGACTATGACAATCTGCTGATGGTACCTGGCTTGTCAGCAGAGCCCGCCACCCCAACAACTCTTAAAAACTCTTTCCCCAAGCCAAGTGGGTTCTGTTCTATCAATAACCTCATGTGTTACAAAAAAAATGGACTGAATAAGAGAGTAAATGGCAACTCGAATTAGAAATTCTAACATCTTGTTCATTGACTATAAAAAAAGGAAATTAAAGTATTTTAGGATTAAAAATAACCTGAAATAGCACTGCCAAAATGCATGGTTTCATAGGTACTTAACACTTTGCCAAAAATAGCAGGATAACTGTTCTTTAGAAGAGTATAAGATACATTCACTATGGTTAGTTATATGCAGGACCAAGCGGTCAACTGAAAATATTGGTGTATACAATATGTAGTGTAAATGCAATAAAATTAACCATAACTTATTACACAGATATTATTACAAGTCCTCAAATATTTGAAAACAAGTAATCCATTTTTAATGTTTACGTAATGAGGAATTATAAAAAAAGTAGGAAGCATCATAAAATAAATGAAAATGCAAGCTTAACATCAAAATGTGTGGAATAGAGGCAAAATCATGATCAGGAGGAAAATAACAGCATTAAATTATTGATAATGATCTCCTTGCCTGTCTCCTACCACCTCCCATTAATTTTACTATTTATTTATATTTTGTGTTTCTGATATAAAATAAATCATGTGGTATTTACATTTTTGTGTCTGCCTTATTTCACTTAATATTATGGTCTCAGGATCCATCCATTTTCCTATAACTAAAGTAAGTTCATTCTGCTTCATGACTGGTAAAGTTCCTCGTTTCTAATCTTTGGAAATGAAGAAGGTATTAATGGAAGGGGCAGGATGGGGAGGAGAGAGAAAAGAAATAAAAGTGATCAACATATGACCATATATAGTTCCCAAAATGAGTGCAATTATTACGTATCACAATCATATACCTTTCTTAACGAGAAAAAACAGAAGAGACTAGATACAAGATGAAGTATCCAAGAATAAATCAAGAAGTATTTCTTCTTTTATACCTGAATAGTTAATTAATATTCTCCAAAATAGAGACATCAAAAATACTATTAAAGCATAATAATTAAAACATAAAAGCTCTTTTTAACATATACTCTATACATGCAGATATGCATATACATATACATATAAATAAATGCACATATGAAAAATAGATAATATTGCTGAATATAGAGACTGGTTTGTCTAAGAATGTCAAAATATTTGAACTTTCAACCACATGTATACATTACTTTCAAAACAGTAGTCAAAACAATGATCAACATAAATTAGAATTTTCTCTGTTCCAGAAAATGCCAAAGTTTTTATTATTATAACTAGTTAGAGGGCAAGTAGTAAAATAGTGTCAAACATATAGAACAGTGTTAACAAATATTTCCTTTCAAGGTAAATATGTATGTTTGGCCTGGTCATTCTGTCATGTTTAAGTAAATATGTAGAAATCTTATCATTTATTGATATGTAGAATAGATCATGAAAACAACTAAGAATATTTTCCCTGGAATGAAATGTACGCATATTATTCACTGAGTTTTGGAAGTTTAATTTTCATTAAGAGCATAAAATTGCATAGTATCATAAATACCAATTGCAGTATCATATTAAATGGCACAAGAAAGTCACCTATGGGTCAGACTTAATTATTACTACTTGATTAGGCAAAATGACTAAATTCATTTTACTCTAATACAGTTCACAACATCTGAAATTTTGTATTTCTGCCTTATAAAGATTGTGATAAAACAAAATTAATTAACAAATCAACAATGATGAAAAGCCAGCCACCTTGATTGTCTGCAGGTCCATATACTATGAAACTCATAGAATTCATTAAAGAATATACCTCTATTACATCTGTGAGCATGTGTGGTCACGTGTGTAGGTGTGTGTGCCTCACTCTTCATTTTTTGTCATCTGAAATAATGAAAAATTTACTGAGAAATGCAATGATATAGTAAGATAAAGAAGTTCTTTGGAATTAACTTTTAAAAGTTTTGACTACCTTTGATATACGGTTAAGTTTATTTGGATATAGATCTTTAAAAGGAGAAAATCTTAGCCTGATTTAACACAAAAGTAGTAAAGACAGTAATACTTTTTTGCTAGACAAATAGTGTCTCAAAAACTCTTCAAGCCAAATGGAAATCAATACTTACTTTTTTAAAACACACAATTTCTTAGCCCCAGATAGTGCTAATTGCTTATCACAAAGGTAAAATCTCACCAGATAAACCAACTAGCATCTGTATAGGAAACAATCACATTGCACAGCTGTGATTTCAGGTGTCAAATACCAGTAGCATGAATCTGTCCACTATTCCCATATTTTAAGCTGTCATTTATCTACTTAAATTATTTCTTCCAATGTGGTTCTAATGATTGCTTCAGAAGACAGTACTCATTCTTATTTTTGGACATTTTAATAACAAGTCAGAAACCTTAATTAATGCATAGTGTATGAACAAAAGAGCTGAAGTAGGTATTTCTCAAAGTGACAAAATTAGAAAGGAAAATGCCTTTAATCCTGGCTCATGGTATAGGCCTTTGCATATACTTACTTCATCTTTATACACCATGTTTATCAAGTTACCTCAAGTTTCTTGGAGACTATTCAAGTGGATTCATCATTTGAGTGCAGATTTTTTTCCACTAGATACTACTAATTAATTTATTGGCATTTAAAAGCCATTCTTTCCCAAGAGTCATTACACTCAGGAAATATTCCGATATCATTGACTCATTTGCTAGTTGATTTCACAGACATTTGTTGTTCACTAATTATAGGTGCATTAGATATAGCAGTGAACACAACTGGCAATGTTCTGACTCCCTTGGAACTTATTTGCTAATAATGAGATCTAGTGGTCCGAATAAATTACATAGATGTGGGTATCTTAGTATGCAATGCATACAAATATGTAATAGTGATATATACTTAAGGACAAAAATGCGGGACAAGAAGAGGATAAAAAATATTCAGATACAAGGGGTAACATTTCTTCCATGACATCTGTCTATGGCATCACTGAAAATATGACAATGGGGTGAAAAAAAAAAGTTGAGGACCTGAGCTGGAAAAATCTTGAATCATGATTCAAGATAGAAGCCAAAGAAAAGCCAAGGAAAAGATTTTATATCGGAGAAAACAGGGCAAGGAAGCATGGTTTTAGCAAGAGAAAAGTGTTAGCTTGTATTTGTAATGGATTTAACATAAATACAAACAAAGGTGGTTTCAAGGTATTACTATTAGGCAAAATACAAAAATTTCTCTTGCTCCCTTTTCATGCCTCGTGAAGGCATGGAAGTCAGGGAGGAGAAATATTAACCCAAGGGAGGCTTTGTTCTTGTGCTAAATTTGTGATACCTTTCTTCCTAATATTAATTTTGTTTTAATCCAGGATTCCACAAGGATGATTCTACAAGTAGAGACAAATATATCATTTTAGATAAGCATGTATATTTACATAACAAGCTACCACTGTCATTTCTTTGTGCACAAGAAAATAAAAACTTCAAGAAAATAAAGTCAAAACTACTTTTGTATTAATGGAATTCTGAGTAGCATGTGCTCTATGGGGAAAACAGATTCAGCTAAATTATCCTATCAATTTGTTGTTCAAAATTCTAGTGATGATCCTGGTATACACTTCATGAAACTCCACTTGCAACAGGTAGGTGTTAGGAGGACCTTTTAATTTTTTAATCCACTTCTAGCAGCAGTGAGAGATTATAAGAGGTTTGTTTTAATCTTCTCATAGATCAGATTCAGTGATTTTACTTTTCTCATTATACAGAACCTAAATTCTGAGATGTAACATTTCATCAATATGGATTAAGACTGCTCATGACTTACTGTTTTTTCGTTCACAGTAAATGTAAAAGAAGTGTCGTTTTTCTGCTTGTTTAATAACCTAAGAAAGGAGGGAATTGAATATAACAGAAAGAATAGGAAAAAATACACATTTGTATGCACTATTAAAATCAAGAATTAACTACTTAAACCAATTGAAACAATCCTTTTTCATACATTCATCTCATGAACAATTTAGCCTCACTGGATTTGAGAAAGTGACAACTTGTGATTTGTCAAATGTTATGTCTGGATAAAAACTTATGCATATAAAATCTGAGTCTCAATTTTTAATCAAAGAAATATTCTTACTCTGAAAAAAAAAACTTGTGACAGACTGCAAATTTTTGATGTTTGACATACTGATTGGAACAAATACAAGGTGCTTATCTTCAATGTCAAATGCAATAATTTTTTTCTGATTCTTTTAAATTGCATTAAACCCATGAGGGTTTACTATTCATTGATTTTAGTTTTCCCCAATGCTTTTCTTTGCCTTTAAGTATCAACTCAGAAGACAGCCCCAGTTGCCTGGCCTCTCACTTCTATACACTCTGATTCACTCTACGAGAAGATCTTAGTTTGTATTAACTAAAGGTTTATTTTTTCTGTCCTAGAAGTGAAAAAAAATCAGCTAGTGGTATTGTCTTTTGGGGGAGCCATACTAATGGTTTTATTATTCCTTTTTGTGGGGTCTTTTCCTTCCTTGTTTATTCTTTACATTAACTGAAACACTGCCTATTCAAATCAGTGCTTTTCTTATTCTTTCCATACATTTTACTTTTCCTGTGACGATTTAGACTTATGTTTTCTGTCCTTGTGACATGTAACAATGTTTTCACTTCCAAAAACAACAACAATAGCATCAACAAAACATCGGTGTTTCTTGGGTTATTGTCCCAAAGTGACAGTGTTTTCTCTTTCTAGCATATGATGATTTCTGTCCAGTTTTGAGAATTTTGTGCTCTGGTCCAATTTTGGTATAAAAGGAGGCTCCACTTAACCCTTTTTGGTGATTTTGGGGGGTCAAGGTGAAGCTATCTTATCTTTCACAGGGCAGAGTCCTCGAGGTGGTGATCGTCCTGTGTTCTTTACCACTGGACAAGCCTGGTGGTTCTTGTACAGAAGCATTCCATTAGAATTCTTTCTTGCTTCTGTGCTAAGGAAACACACTGCTAACCCCCATCTCTAAGTCAGAGCAGCAGAAACAACTTAATGTTAATTGCTTCATTGAGAGAGAGAAGGAAGAGGCCAAAAGAAAGCAAAAGAAAAAATTCCCACCTCTCACATCAGTATGTCAGGGGAATATAAAATGAATGCCCAAACTAAAACAGTCAGCAAAGTCAATTCACATTTAATTAATTAATGTTGAATTGAGAGCTGCTAGAAACTTTTGGAGCAAGCTATTACTCTACTGCCATTACTATCCTGTGTTGCAGCATACACTGCTTTGGGAGTTATCCTCAGTGCGCTCCCTACTGCTACAAGCAATAAATCATTTTTTCACTTTTTTTATCTCTGGCTTGTATTTATTGGTTTTGTACTAAGTGGACACACACACACACACACACACACACACATATAAACTCAACACAGTGATATGCTACATAATGAAGTTTCGATGAGGCACCACTTATATGATGGTGGTCCTAAAAGACTAGTGATGTCATAACCCACTTAGTTTGTGTGTGACTTTCCTACAATAATGAAATTACTTAATGACACATTTCTTACAACACATCATGTTGCTAAGTGACATATAAATGTAGACAAATTTTGATTTGTGTTTGGGTATGTTCACATACTTTTCCTACTTTATCATAAAGCAAAATATGAAAAATCAAGATCATTATGACCCAATCTGAATGATAAGCCACTCAGCAAAGACACTCTTGTTAGGAATGTATCATTAGACTTCAATGCTTTAATGTTCCTATGATCAAATATTAGTTTTTACTGCTCATAATTGCAATAGAGCAACTGACTTAAAGGCCATGTACTTTCATCAAAATAGCTTAATATATGAGAATAAAAATATAATGAAATACAAATTAAGTTAATTGTATTTACATTTTATATTTAAATTTTTCCCAGTGTCAAGTATTAATGGATCTTGCTTTAATCATTCTATGGCCATTTTTTCTTAAAATTTAGTATGAATTGATCTTTTAACAGTCTATTATTAATATTATGTTTTCTTTGTTTATGTTACCTAGGGGATTGTGACAACTTTTTCCAAAAACAAGCAAGGCAAATATTTGGGGAAAACTAATAATAGAAGTGCAAACTGAGTGTCATTTATCTGAAATGCTTGGATTTAGAAGTGTTTGAGTCTGGAAATTTTCTGATTGGGGAATATTTACACATACATGATGAGATATCTTAGGGATTCGACTCAAACCTAAATATAAAATTTATGGTTCTTCTCATATACAAAATATTGCTAATATTTTTATCATAAAATAAGATTATATACAAGATTAGGTGTGGCATTTTCCATTTGCACCATCAAGCTGCTACTCAAAACATTCTGGAATTAGGAACATTTCTGATTTCAGACTTTGTGGGTAAGAGTTCCCAATGTGTATTAAACCACATAATTTGTAATAGAATTCTGAAGAACTAACTGCAAACTCATGTTGAATTGTCAAAATTATCTTCAAGTAACTCATGGCACTAGGTAGTCTTCAGCACAAAGTTAAAACACATAAAAACCTTACAGAATGAAACAAAATCTTTTACCTAGAAGGTAAGAATTTAAGTAGTTAATTTTCTCAAGATTCATTGCTTTTCCAAATAACTCACCTGAGCTTAGTCAAAAAAATGTTTTTGCTGAGAATGACCATAAATAACATGGCAGTGCTCACACTTTCACCCTTAACATATTTCATCAAAGTAAACTGTAAAATGCTTTTAGCTTTTGGAATGCAAAGATGAACTTGACCGAGTATTTATATTTTGATATCCAAGAAAGACATGTTTACTAAAACCTAGTGTGTATCAGGCACTGTGCTGGATGTGGTGAACACTTAAAAAGCTTTCAGAAAGCAGAACACTTCTTTTGCTTACACTGTGATTTTATCAAGCTTTCTCAGTGGCCCGGACAGCACATGTATAACCAGAGAATCTCCGTAAATGTCATAATGTAGCACATTTCTCAGCTTTAAACATATCTTTCAGTACTGCTCAAGTTTAAAAATTATAAAATCGATGACCTTTCTGAGTCACACAGCCATGCTAAATACCAGGAATCCTGCTGTTTGCCAGTGGCCAAGGGTATAACAGGTCTCTTTCTTTTGCTATTTTAATGTATTTCCCAGAGAATTCTGACCCTCTAGATGATACTCAGAAAACACCTCTGTTTATATTTCAAAGGAAATGAATTATAGCATGTTCCATTAGTGAAAAATCATTTAAGGTATGAGAAAACACAATGCTACTAAAACCCTAGAATTTTCTCCAATCTGCTAACTGATGGCTATAGCTTTATGTAAATAAAACTAAAAAACAAACAATAATTTAGGTAAGACTAAAACAATGTGTTTTACCTTAAAGATTCATTTTCTCTTATTTTAAAGACTGATGCATACTTGTATTT
This sequence comes from Cavia porcellus, assembly GCF_034190915.1. Taxonomy (NCBI): domain Eukaryota; kingdom Metazoa; phylum Chordata; class Mammalia; order Rodentia; family Caviidae; genus Cavia; species Cavia porcellus. The sequence goes on along the minus strand of NW_026947487.1, from coordinate 38,152,187 downwards.
TAGGAGTTTCTGCATCTCAGAAATATAAGGATTGTAGCCTTATATTTTAGTGCCTGTTTTTCTTACCCAAAAGTAATGTCAGTTTTTAGAAACTGCACACATCAGTGTTTGTGTTCATTGCCTGAAAAACCACCTCTTTCGCATAAGCACTTGCTGCTGAGAATTTCTTTGGGGAGTAAGAGAAATGAGAATGACTACACAGGAAAGGCGTACCTACGCAGGTTGGAACAGATGGATGTTATTATTGTCTTAAGGTTTTTATTCATGGATTTATTCTGGAAAATGTTAGATCTGATTTCATCTTCAAGAATATAAACTCTTGAGAATTAAGCCTGTTTTATAAAGATCACTGGCCAGAATTCAGTTTAGTAAAACTAGCTTAAATTTAGAACCAGAACTTTTAGCTTATTAAAAGTTGGAGCTTATCATTTAATGTTCAGAATAACCCCTTGCATTTTCATATTTACTTGCAAATACAGGAAATAGGATTAATAAAAATGGATTTGCCCAGTGTTACGCCAACAGAATACAGAGTAGGGGTTCCATCTCTACATTTTTGCACTACAATCAAGTCATCTCATTTATACATAAATGTAATATATAATTAAGAATTGAAAAATGGATTCTGGAAAATATAGTGAGAGTGTTAAGTTATGAGCAAGTCTGAATAAAAAGGGAATGCCTATTTTTTTAATTATTCTGTCTGAGTATTCATTTTGCTTCTAGGTAAAAGTGAGTCTCATGTACTTGAAATTGAAAAACACCCTATACCTCAAAGCAGATATCTTTAAACCTACATGAAACAAAAGTTGTGAACAAGCCAGAAAAGGAAAATATGAAATAAATTTTTAAGGAAAATAAAGTACACCAAAGTAAAGTGATGTCATAATTCTATTTCTCTCTCCCTGAGGTTGAATTTAATAATGCAATTGTGGTCACATTAACTTAGCTTTTCAAAATTATCTCTTGAAGAGGTATTTGTACTATGCCACATCTTAAACTTGAATGTGTTTAGAGGCCATGTGATATTAATCACTATGGAAATAAATGGTAATTTCCTATGTTAAGCTTGACTGGAGGATGTTTCATGACAGTGTGTGCACACACACACGCACACACACACGTTACTTTGATGCACTCAAGGAAGATAGAATTCTTCATGAAATGAGATTAAATTTCTCTTTGATCAAAGAAGAAAACAATCCCATAGAGAAACTGCACCTACAAATCATAGCAGAGATATAGACTATAAAGTTTGTATTAAAGGGAAAGCACTTAAACATTGCCAAAAATTGAAATTTTCAGAATATTAAGTTCCAAAAACATCTTTTATTGAAGTTCTGACCTGCTGTAGTACAAAAGGCTCATGGAGATTTTGTTTTCAAACTAATCACTCCTTAGATCAACAGGACCCTAACACCTCTTAGCTTAGTCACATAGTTCCATGATGCTTGCATATAGATTTTTTTGCGCTTTTTTTTCTACCAGGATGAACAAACAAAGTGAGCACTTATTCCAGAAGCTGAGCTCAGTCATTACAAAATATACTTCATTATTGTTTTCATGAAATCTTAGAGTTACAAATAAAGGTACATCCCTTTGCATCTCAACTATATAAAATGAACTAATTTACCGATATATTAAAAAATTATATAGATCCAAGAGTGAGAAAATTCATATAGAATATATATATTACAGAATTCAATGTCAACATGTTCTCATTCATGTACTGCTCACATGTATGATTACATTTAAAGCTCTATTTCTGGGACTTCTTTTGGAATTGTGAACTAACTAATTTAAACCAGTCAACATATTTTCATTGCCCTGCTGAAGAGAAATATAGAAAATAAATATAGAAAATAAATAAATTTAAAATGTATGTTAAAACCTTTTGCAAGTCATCTAAGTATAAATTAGTATAAATTAGACTCCAGCAAATAAGATTAAAGTAAGATCACAAATGAAAGGAGCTGAAATAGGTGAGCATTGTCTTCATATCATTTTTCTCCCGATGTCATTAGTGAGTTCCTATAAGGTAGCTGAGTAAATAAAATGATTAGCAATACTTTTTCATCCTCTTGAGAATGGAAGACAAAACTGTAAAAGTCTATGGCCATTGAGGAGGGTGACAAAGTTATCCTCATGCGTGGTCCTGGATCATACTAATCTAATAAGGAGACATACTAACCTTAAAAGGACTGTAGTCTCTCTTAGTTATCACCTTGCATGATAGAAAATTAAGATCTGGATTGCTCAGATTTATAGGTGCCTTCCACAAGCAATCTCAAATCCCATCATGAATATGAAAACACCTTAGAGGCTTCACACTATTTCAAAAAAAGTTCAGAAAATAACTCTCAAAAAAGTCATAAAAAGACTGAGGAAATGAGAATAAAATGAGCAGAAACAATGACCACTGTAGGCATATTTGAAGGGGTTGGAAAAGGGTACTTGCTGGAAATAGAAATTAAACTGTTTAACATTCAAAGATACAGAAAAATTTACAAATGTGGCAAAATATAGGGACATAAAAATTAACATGAAATATTGATTGTCAAAGTAACTTCAACAAGGAAAGATGCACAAAAGAGAATAAAGCAACCAGTGAATTGATTTAACAGCAGATTAGACATAGCTGAATAAAGAATTATTGAACTAGTAAAGAAGTATAAAGAAAATATCCATAATAAAGAACAAACATAAAGAAGAGTTGGAGGTAAAAACAGGAAAGGCATAAAGCAAAGCTTGAGAAAGTCTCATGTGCATTTAGTTAGAGCCATAGGAGGAAAAATAAGGGAATCAGGCAGAAGAAAACCTTGAAGAGACAAAGCTTTGTATTTTCTGTAGGTTTATACACACATCAAGCCAGACATTTAGTAATTCCACAAATTCAATGCAGACCTTTCTTTAAAAAAAAAACTTACTTTAGCATCTTATAATATAATTGGGATTCAAAGCAAAGAAATACACACACACACACACACACACACACACACACACACACATGTTCTTTATAGTAGAAGCCATAGTATATGTCAATAGAAGTAATGAACACCAGAAGACAATGAAATATTTTCAAAGTATGAAAGTAACCATCAACCTATAATTTGATACCATATGAAAACATCCTTACAGAGAAATATTTCTCAAATCTTCATGATTTTCCATCTAGATAGGATAATGATAGCCACCTATATCCAGGTCATATCACTCAGCCTCTAAAATGAATAGGGATTTTTAAGGAGAGCAAACACAATCAAATAAATATCTATTCCCAAACCAACTGCAAACTAGAAAACAAGAAATTACATATTCCACTTTCTGTCTAAGTGGAAAACAGCTCCAAAACACATATCAGAATAGAGCAGTGATATTCTGTAAAGGGACTGACACAGGTTCCTCCTGGGGAAGCCACAGAAAGTCATTTGTGTTTTCCCTAAAAGAAATAGCCAGAGGTACTGGAAATGTGCAATATGGGCACCATGCAATAACCACTGATGCATCCAGTAGAAGAAACCTACCACTTGTGTGGGACTGGTGGTGGCCGTGTCCCTGGAAGGTGAAGAAAGACTGCCCTTAGAATGCTGCCAGTAAAAGAAAGGAAATGAGTAGTCCAGATGAACTTCTTATAAAACAAGATAGTATGAAAGAAGCAGAATCAGACTTGCTCCCCTGGCAAAGACACCACTTATGATATACCGTAATTATAGCAGAACATATTCTGGACAAAGAAGTCAAACTACTTTTTGTTTCACTGTCTTTCTTTACAATGTCTTTCAAAAGCTCCACTTTTTAAATATCAATGTATTTATCATTTTCCAGGAGCTACAATAACAGGTACACCTTTGGTGTAAAGTGGAGAGGAGGTGGAGGCAGCTTTTAAAAATTAAAGAGAAAGTAAATAAGAATAGGTTATGCTGATGGTTGAAAGTTTCAAAGTCTGAGCCAGAGGGAGAATAGTTGTAGGCAGCACTTTGAACCCTGTTGGAATCCAGGTGGGGAGAACTGACCTAACACTACTCCTGCAGGGCAGGGTTACAGTGGCCTCCATGTGTAGCCGACAACATTAAGACAGCCAGGTTATATAGGCCACAGAAAGCCACAGAGCCCAGGGATGTGATGCTGCACATTCCATCTAATTTGCAAACCATGAAGAAAGATCTGAAGGCAAATGAGTGAAATCCTTATCCTCTATCCAGAGTTTGTAAATGTGAAGGCATATTTGAGATTAAACAGACCTCAAGTGCCTCAACTTATTGAGGCAGGTATGTTCCAAATGCATTATAAACAGTAAAGCACAGAGAACTTACCAACTGTCCAGCACTGTGTCTTGTTGGATCTTGTCAGTCTCACTCACAGCTCCTACATATCTTAACCACAGAAGTCAATATCTGTCTTGCAAAGGTCCTTGAAATAACTTACAGTACATGTAATTATTCAGGGAGCTAAGTATTTTATTTATGATGAGAGATAAAATAAATAGCAATGGGCCAGACCTGTATGAACCTAATTTCTGATTGGTAAATTCAAATAAGTGAATACATAAAGAAATTGACAACACCAACAAAATGTGTATTTAAATTGTTTACAAGGTTATAACAGACACTCAATGTTAATAATAAAAGTTTTATAATACAGTACTTCTGAATGCATGCTATCTGAAAAGTACCATTTTGAGTTCTTTACAAGAATCAACTTATCTCAAATTAATAATTCTATTGGTAAAATACTGTTATTTTTCCCATTTTAAAGACTAGAGCACTGATGGCAAATCTTTTAGAACTTTCAATGAGACAAACAGCCCGCTTCGGTATGGGTGTCATGAATCACCACCACTGGACTAGAGAATAGAAAAAAGATGGATTTTTATTTAACTTGTGAAAGTCATGGTGCATCTCAGACTTGGAGACATGTTTTGATTCCAGCAATGGGACCTGAAAGTTAACTCTTACTCCCTTGTCAATTACATCTTTACTTAGAATCATCATCTTCAGATTTCACAACATAGCCCAATGATAGGCAAAAGAAAATTCAAAATGCATAAGAAAGCTGCACATTATTACCTAAGTCATTTAAAGGAAGGTAAGTTTCCAAATCACAACATTTTCAATAAGCAAACAAGAAAAATACATAAGTATATAAAACTGAAATTCTAATCGAACAAAGGAAATTCCAGAAGGCATAAAAGTAGCCTTTTTTCTTTAAGATAGAGAAAATAGTTACTAAAACAGAAACCCAGGTTGATTCCAGATAAAATTCTAACAGATTGTTAAACAGATGACTTTGATGTAATTAAAAATGGAACTAGTGAGCTGTAGTATGCTAAGTACCCCGCTCTGTTCTCTGGAAAACTCATGGAAGCTTAGTGAAAGACTAAAATATGTATCAAGACTTGGGTAAGACAAGAGCCTTGACAATATCTTTTGAGATAGATGACACCGTTTGGGTTTGATGAAAGAGCACTAGCTGGATTTATCTGATTAGAAGACTGTGTTCACAGTCTAATTAAGAATCACAAACAACTGACAATTCTGAGTTGTATGATTCTTCCTTTATTTTATCTCGGGCATTTGACAGAGACTTGCTGAATTTTAAATCAATTTGCCATGAATGTCATATTTATTTGTAGTTTATAACATGCATTAATAAAGTGTCAGGCTCATTTTTGAATACATGAAATGGAGACAGTAAAGTGAATGCGTCAGATGCTAAAATATAGATTTTTTCAGTTGAATCATTTGATAAAGTTTTCTCTGCATTAAGGTATAAATGCACATTGACATTCAATTTTACATTTAGTAAAAACTTCTCTTTTCCTACTACTGACTTTTATTTCTTTTGAACCCACCACAAATTCATGGACAACATCTTGGCAATAGAACTAAAGTGGCATATAGCATTGAGAAGCTCAGAAAACCATTCTCAGCTTGTAGGCATTTCCCTGATTTGTGTGTGAAAAACATACTGACTATAAAATTGCTTCTGGGATTTATGTTATTGCATTTCCCTGTCCTTTTTTATTAAATTGGCTTGCTTTCTTTGCTGGTTCCTGACCATTCTTGGAATCCATACTGTATCAACTATCACTTGATATATTATTGTTACAGACATTCTGGTCATTTTCTTATTTCCTAGCTGAGAACTAAGGTGACTGGATTGCTCTTACCACAACTGACACTTTCAAGTGAGATGAAGACTTGCTATTAAACATTTGAGAGGCTTTGAAATCAAGTTAAAAAGAAAGAAGCCAGGCCTTCACCTATGAGAGAGATCATTACTCTTTCACAAAAGGAATTTTCAGCATAGATATTGAGATAAGCTACAAAGCAACAGTAGCATGCACGCACGCACACACACACACACACACACACACACACACACACACGTTCACACACAATTTCAATTCTGACTTACAAAAATGAGAAAAGCAATATGAGAAAGTGTCGGTTTTGACATTTCGATAAGCCTAAATGAAATTATCATTTTATTCTCTGTTCTTTCATTTAAGTACAGAAAACATCTTAAAGATTACATGTTCCCTTTGAAATCAGAATTTTCAAATCAATATTGAGGAATCAAAAGAAAATCATAATTCAGAGCACAGTTAAGTAGAAAAATAGTGTGCTTATTTTTGAATGATGGTGGCATACATAATGTGTGGCACATTTAAGGCGCAGAATGGCAGTGTGTTGGTTTGAAGTAAAACTAAAAGAAAGCTTTGAGGCAGGCAAAGGCTGACAAGATACGACAGTGAAGAAAATTCGGAAGCAAAAATGAAGGTATCCAGCGGAGTTGTGTCCCTTGGCAAAAATTGTTCACTTCAAATGTTTTTGTTCAAACTGCAGAAAGCAAAGACCAATGGGCAATATGTGTTTGTGTCAGTGCAAATAATCAATACAAATTATTTAGTGAGAAATGTAAAATACTCTAATGTGTAGGCACTATTATAGAGGCTTAACCAATATAGAAACATTTCTAATGGCTTATACAGTCACCAAAACCACTATTTTGCTTCATGAAATTGAGGTAACGTGGCTCAGGTTGAAAGACTCCAGGAGAGTAAAATTAAAAGTAATTAGATTCTGACATGGTCCCAAATCATTAATGGAGTTAAGGCTACATAATAATATATGCCTTAAATGAGATAAATATTGGTTAATTCTCTTCTTTTCGGTTACACTATTTCATTTATTACTCAAGTGGAGAGATTACTGCTCTCATGCAGCCAGATGACTATAAATATGACATCTTCCTAGACCTACTATTAGGAGTCTTCTGTTATGAAAAATGTATGGTAGCCACTATTGACAACATTGAACAAGGAGTGACATGCTTACTGAGTAATTATATTGAACTTTAATAAACAGTAAAAAATTGTGTAAAATATTTACAGTCTAGATTTATTAAGTTGATTTCTTTTTGCCTAACAATATGATTAAATTTTTTAAAGGAGAACAATGGTGGTTTCCATTGGCTATTAATAAACTGGTTATGCATCTCTCAGATATTATTATAACCTATTATATAAAAGTACATACATAAACACATAACTGCACATGTGAATATAAATCAGCATTTAAATTTCTTTTTTCTGAAAGTAAAACTCATATTTCCGAACCACACAGATATGTCTGTCAGAATTTAGTATGACCTTGCAGCAAATCTAAGATATGGAAAGAATAACCAACTAGGATATGTATGCTAAAAGAAAAATTTCTTTCTTTTTCTTTTTCTATTTATGTGAATATGAATTTCTTCCTTTATATCTTGTGTTTTATTTCTGGATTATACTTAACAAGAACAAAAATATATTTTATCCAAATGTCAAAGATAATATTCTCATTCAAACAAGTCCATTTGAAGGATTCTAGAAATAATTAAACAGAACTACCATTAAGAGGGAAAATAAGAAATGTCTTAAATGGTATTCATTCATCACTAACTGAGCACCATAAATATTCAGGATCCATAAAACAGGTTGTGTTTCTGACAGCTTGGGAATTGCAGTCATACAAGCAGGATTAGCTTTCTCATCTCTGAGAAACAAAAATGTCTGATACAAACAACTGAAAGGAAGAGAGGTTTCATTTGGTTTATGGTTTCAGGAGATTTAGTTCATGTCCATGAGGCCTCAGGCAGAAACACCATGGCACAGGGCTTGGCGCAGTAAAGCTGCTCACAGGAAGCAGAGCACAGAGGAAGAGTACAGAGAGAAAGAGTCCATGGATGAGAATAGTACCATTGGGTAATGGAGATCTTAAAGAGAAAAAAATCAAAACCCAACTATTTTTAAGGCCTTTGTCATATTGCTGCCATTTTTGAGTATATATTATGTGTCCCATTGCATTCTTAATAATACTACACTTAATTCCCAGAGCTTCATTTTTTACTGATGAGAAAACTGAAGATAGAATATAATCAAATTCTCTATGCATTACATGGCCTGGAATTCTTTTTTTTTTCAAATCTATATCTTCAAATACTTTAAACATATAACATTGCCCTCTATGAAAATCTGCTGACTTTTGCTCATTATTTAAAGATTGCGAATATTTCTGTCACAAAAGAGTGAGTCACAATTGTTGTTGTGTATTAACTGTAAAGAATAAGGCTTATTTTCCTAAATCCAAATCACCAAAAATTATATCAAAATATTATTATTTATATAGTGATATAGCAGATGGAAATCCTGACATTATCTTGACATCCTTTTAAGAATAGAGATGATGTTTATAGCTGAGGTATTTTTAACACTACAGTTACATATGTGAATTCTGTGGATTAAAATGCTATGTATTATACAAAGAAAAAAAAATACAAGAATTTTTCTTCTTTCTGCTTAGCCTCACATTTTCTTTGGCCCTTATTGTGAATCCAACTCAATGCATGGGCTATTAAGTTACAGCAATAATAATTGTATATATGACAATATTACTGTTAATTTTACATTCATAAAATACACTTACAATTATGTAATATTTATAATAATGATTATATATTGGTGATAATATAATTCTTACAAAGTAATAATCACATACTATTATGTTAGTGATAATTGTTAATAACACTTGCTTAATGAACCAGGGCATTATGCCTTAAAACTCTAAGAGAACAGATGACATCCTTTTTATATTTTCCTTACAGTTTCCTGTGCCTAGCATATAACAGGTACTCAAGCTGTAAGTAATTCTTGAATGCAGGAGTTTTCACTTAAGTAATAGCCATGTATTCATTAAAACACATCTCAGTGTTCCAGCTATACAGTTTAAAATCACAATTCACTCGTAAGTGTGAGATTATTTTCTATAAAAGCGATAGTGTCCTCATGCAAGTGTCATCAATTCAATTTGTCCTTTGGATTTCAACAGTAGGGTGTATGTCAGAGGCAATTATATTCATGTTTTGAGTCCAGGGTGCATTAATTGTACATGAGAGATAGACACAGATGTCTGAAAAATGCAGAGAATATTTAAATTAATTTAAATAATGTTTCTTTAACCAATTCTAACTTTTTTATATGTGATAATGCTGAAAGAAAGAAATCTAATTTCTAAAACTGCCTGGGAGAATCAATCAGGCACCCTTTTGCTAATGCAGAGGCACATGGCCATGGAGGCTCTGCCAAACCAAGTTCCCAAATGGAGGCAGTGAGGCAGGGGAGAACAGAAGAATAAGCACACAGTCGCATCCCTGCCTTCCTATTTTCTGTTTTGCTTACTGCTGTGATGCAAACCAAGTCCTTTTCCATTCTGATCTTCAATTACCCATCTTGAGTATTGCAGATCTCAAAGGGGATAATGTATGTGAGATTCCTTCACATCTGACAAACAACTCCAGCATTGAAGTCTTGACTGAGACCAACCCAGCAAGGAAGGAAACAATCACTTCAGTACCACTGGAATATTCCATGTAATAGATTTCTTGAAAACAGAGTATAAACCTCATACTGAAAATGTCTCTGAAATAAACTTTTAAAAGTCCGTGTTTTTTATTTGTCTGGCATACTGACTATCAATCTGTCTATCTCTTTCAATTCTCATGGTGATGAAAATTTTAACTGTGATCCCAGTAACTGTGCCACACTCTGGAGCTCTGAATTGTCTTCCTTAGTGTCAGGATATCAGACAGCTTGCCTGCTACCAAACAAGCATGGCTGTCTCTCAGGGTCTGCTTCCAGCTTGGTGCCTGTAATCAAGTTTTGTCTGGGAAATCAGATAACCCAGCTATATAGTATCCTATAGTCCATAGATTTCAAGTAACTGCCTAATGTCTTTCCAAAAATAAATAAATAAATAAAATGAGATCTTTGAAACCAAGAATTCAGGCTGAAAGGCTTCTTGACTTTCATTCTCTGCAGGAAGCTTTGGGGAAAGCCAGTATTCCAACCTGGAAGAAACATGCTTCAATAATTCTCAGTTCTCTCTTTGTGTCTGCTTGAACTTATGACTTTCTTATACATATGAACATTCAGAACACTCCAAGCCAAATGTTCAGAATATATATTAGACAACATGAAGCTTCTATAATATTTATTTCAATAGAAAAACAATCTTTGATCTTGGTTTGAAATGTGAAGCTTTCACCTCTCATACAAGCACTAGTAGAACAATGGAATTGAAAACATATACATAACAGCTTTGCAAACCTGCTTTTAACTACTGTAAAGATAAACTAAATATATGTGTGATTTCAACTGGTCACATAGGACAATGATTGACCAGTAGGTAGACCTGGATTTCAGGCAAAATTACTGGGGAATTATACTCATTGTCTTTATTTTTATCATTTTTATTTGTCACAAATATAAAAAATAATAGAAACATTTTAAAATAAGAAAACTTTTTTATAACAAAATCAAACGAGATTTTTTTTTTAAAAAGCCACATTTCTTCAAGAATATTGACAAGGAGTCTCTAAATATTTCTTGAGAACGTTGGCAAATCTGCCTATGTTTTCTAGCAACAGTGAAATCTGTAAAGGTCACCCTGACAGGCAAACTAAAACAATATTCCTCTCACAGTCCTTGCTGTTATAGTAGCAGTCAAGCAGCTTATTCATTTTCATTTTAATTATGTTTGTAAATAGTAGGAGAGGTAGGTAGGAAACATGTGTAGGCCTCCTGCCAGTCCTCCATGGGTGTCTGCAGAATTGCAAAAATTATCTTTGTAGCTTTCATTATTTTCCAGCAGAATGTTATTGACCAAGGAGGGGCCAAGGGAGTAATACTAAAATTCTGTTAGTTATAAAAGTTGTTTAAGAAAATATATCTGTCTCGTAATGTCTACCCACCTGATTATCAGTTCATTTATGATTTCCCAGCTAACATTTATTCTTAAGGCAGTGTAATTTTTGTGTAACCTTGATTGCTACCTAATTTGCTTACCAACTGACAATTAATCCCTGAAATATTGCCCCTGGCACACAAACCCCATTGCTTAATGAAGCATTCAGCTGCAGTCACCTTGTGTGTACCTAAGAAGCCACTGACAAAACAATCTTGAAAATTAGCTTTAAAATGCTGTAGCAACTCCTATGTTTTGTATGTCAGGTAGTCAATGTCAGTGTGTCAGCTCTGTGTTTTCCCTTATATAAACCACTGTGATAAATGTTATTGAGAATATACAAATACATCGTTCTTGGACCTGAAGGAACTAAAGCCCTATAAAGAAGATTATACCCATCGCTAAATGACGAGTAAAACAGGGACAAGGAAATGAGATAAAAGAGGTATGGTGAGGTGCCCACCAGGGAGTCAGGTGAAACTTGCTAGATAGAATACAACAAAGTCTCAAATTTGAAGCATCCATATAGGTGAAAATATAAGCTGGGGAATAGGAACCCGCCAAAAACAAGGCAGAAATAGACAAACGCATTCCTATAAAGGAATAACCACTTTTGAGCTCTGCTACAATGTTTAAAAGCTGAAAGAGTAAGGAAAATGGGCTCCTAGGCTAAGAATAAACTTTTTCATCTTTACAATTGAGAGGTTTCCCAGGAACTGAGTTCTGTATGCCTGTAACTGCACTGAAAGGCAACGCTGTGTATTTCTGTTTTCATCTTTTGGATGCATCGCCTAGGAATTTTCAGAATGCAGCTTTAGTAAGTTATCTTGAAGGAGCTATGCTATGTGCTTTTTTTAGTCATTGCAAGCTGTGCTTCCCCTGTAGGGTTTATAACATATGCGGAAATAAAATAGATGATAAAATAGCACAACAGGCTGGATGGATAGGAAAGTAAAGTTAAATAATAGAAACTTTTCTGGATTGTATGGGAAGTAGAAAAAGTACTGCTTTAAAATTGGTTAGTAAAGAATGTGTGCTGAAAACAAGCTTACATACAACAGTAATATCAAAAATATGCACTTAAAGCCCATTATAAAGTACAAAATCATTATAGGAATAATACAAAAGTGTAAAGATAATGAATTAAAGGGAAAAAAATGAAAGAATAGAAATACATAGGAAAATAACATACTTTCTACTCAAATAAAACAATAATATTTTTAAATGTAAGTAAAACAAGTACTTTAAAGGCAAAGATTATCACTGCTCTAAAATATGATATATTATATCAACAAACATCACATGGATAAACTCAGGAAGTATGAAGTAAATAATGACAGAAGATATACAAGGCATGCATACAACAAAAAGCTACTACAACAAAATCAAAGTAGACCTGAAAACATAACTATGACAATGAGTGATTTGATGTCTGTTTAATGACAAAAGGACTAGATGAACAAAACCGTAAAGCCAGCCTGAGATGTCTATAGCAAATACCATAACTTTAAAATTATGGATGATGAAAGCTGAATAAAATGGAGAAAGATACATAACAATAACGTAATGTTTTAGTACACCTTTATAGCTAGAAAAGGCTTACAAAATACCATTAATGACAGAAAAGATTTATAAAGTGTACAATTTGCCAATTTCACTTCATTTGCACTTTGGAATTGTGCAAAGAAGTGCACAGTATGTATTCGAGTGCACATTTGACTATTTACCAAGGTAAATCATATTTTGTATCATAAATCAGACCTCAAAAAATTCAAAGTATTAAAAACCATGGATAATAGTTCCTCTGTGCACAAAATAATAAATCTTGAACTCAATACTACAAAAATTGAAGTGAACAAATGTTAAGTAATTTGTAGAACTTCAATGAAAGCATAATGTTAAAAATCACTAAACCAGTACTTTATAAAAGAGGACATACAAATAATAAAGGGACACATTAATTATCATGTAAATGCAAATTAAAACCACCGAATAAAAATAAGAAAAATTAAGATCTCTCCAGACATGGAAGCAAATACAGTAAAATGGCATAGAGAGTCAGGATGTAGGCTACAATTAGAGAATATCTACATGCCCCTAGATGTGGCTTGTACATGTCATAGTAGAACCTAAGTACCTACAGTTCAGGTCAAATATGTCACTTGAAGTTCCCCAGTACCAATAAAAAGGAAAAAGACAACAACAACAACAAAAAATATGTCACCTGAAGTTCAAGCGAGTACACTGCATGTTCACAAGTTACCTTCAAACACAGTGAACAAAGAGAGTGTCCTATGAAATTTGTTTGGGTTCTCAGTATGCTTTGTTACTAAGCTAGACTGAGCTATGATCTGTGAGTATGGAAACATTTCATAAACACAATTTTTAAGTTATCAAATACATGTATAAATATAGAACAGTAATAAAATAACAGAAAAGACAGATGATACATGGAAAAGATGATACATGTGACAAAGAAGCAAATGCAAGCATCATTTATTTCTCAACTGTAGTATCTAATACTAAGCTCATGACCTTCACCTTTGTATAACGACCACCATAAAGGAACCAGAACTAACCAAAGAGAGACAAGCATTTTGACCAAGTGAAATAACAAACCTATATACACAAACTTGGACATTTGTTTTCACTCACATGGTTATTTGGAAGTCCTCATTCATTTGCAGAAAGTACTTATGAAAACAAAATGGCAGTCTACTGAATCCTTGTGGAAATGATAATTGTAAATGAAAACCAGAGTATTTGGCTCACTCTCAAGGAACTATGAAAGATGGATTGGTTGTGCCTGAATTTATCGATCTCAGGATTTAGGTGGAGAATAATCTACTGATGATTGTTTCTTTTCCTAGAAAATCTACACAGTGGTAGAGACACAGAGTATCCGTGGTGCTCACAGGCAGTGAGTAGTGATAACGAATTTATCACAGAGTTGACTAGGTCATTTTTCATTTGATGATTTTCCAAAGCTACTTAGGTTTTATCGGTATTCTACTCGGAGAACATTCTTTGGAAAATACTGCAGTTTGACATCAAATTGAGCCTTTGGAGACATTCTGCTTAATAAGCTTCCAGAAAATAGAGATTAGATCTGGGGAGACAATTTTGGATATTTTGGAATTTTATTTTCCCTCTTGAGAAGTCAGAAAACAGTAACATCAGCAAGTCTGAGTTATTTCAACTGAAGAACAAGTTGATATCCACTCCTTTAATTTTAACCTCTACATGCTAGGATAATTTTGCTTGATCTGCAAAACCATCATGACATAGCTACCTAGGATCCATCCTTGCCTCTTTCTTGTGTTGCTATTAGTCCAACTGGGCCTTTGGACTAGTACACGTGTACCCAAGGATGCAGTGGGAAACTGAGAGCCCATTTCTCTCAGCTTGAAAATTTCTATTGATGAAACTTTTTTTAATATCTATGCCATATGATATATGATTTTGGACTTTTGATCTTTATGCTTAACTTTACATACATATACAATATTATTGTCCACTGTCACACAGTATCAATGTTTCAAGTAATTAATCATTTATATACCACGAAGAACAGTTTTGATAGCCTTTTATATCAAATAATAATGATCACTGAGCATATTTGACTATATTAGGGAGATCATTATCTAGCACTGTATTGAACTTGTTTTGGAAAATGAGCATTTTCTTTTACGGATCTAGCCACATTTCTTCCAAAGATGTGAGGTCAGTAGTCCTTTGCAACACCCTCCTGAATGACTTTCTACCTCTCATCAAGCCTTCGCACTGCTTCCAACATGAATATTAATACACAGACCTTACCATATCATTTCCTACTTCCTGCTCTAGTTCTCTATGAATTTCAGGATGAAGTAGTTATGATTTAGCAAAGCAAAATAGAGCCTCTGATAAGCAGAATCCTAATTCTTTTCAGTCTCATTTCCTGCTTGTTTCTTTATCAATTGCTTATTTCCTGCCTCTTATGTCCTGCAATTCTCAGCATTCCCTATTAATGGAGCTAACTCTTACCCTATGCAGTCCTTCATTTTTCATTTCCACATTTTTCAGCATCTGGCACAATTCTGGGAACATAAAAAAGCAGTTCATGAATATTTTAAATAAATGAATGAGTGACTTAGAGATTATTGCAATATCTTAGTCCATGTGTCTCTGATCTTGTCAATCATATTTGTCTTAATCGACTTGTCTTTTACACTAGCTTCACCAGGGTAAGAACTGTACCTATCACAATGTTAAATGTTAGTTGAATAAGTAAAAGATCAAGTAATGTGTACTTCTTCATCATTTACAGATGAAAATCCCTGATGTTTACAGATGCAATATATCTCTTCATTGATATAATGCTAATCCAAGTGGCAGAACTAAGCTTAGATATCATGTATACTAATTCTTATTTTAAATTCTTTATAGTAAGTATGCTATGCTTTTTAATCAATGGATACTGCTTCCTTTTTCACGAAGATAGCTCATTACATTATTGAAGTAGATTTATACTGAACTTCAAAAGCTTCTTTTTCTTTTAATTTCAGCTATGTTCTTTAATAAACAGGGGACATTAGACCTTTGAGCTTTTGTTTAGCTTTGCTTCTTCACCTACAATAATCTCTGTTTAATTTCTCTCACTGATTCACTGTGGAGTGGTATAATTAGAAAATGTGGAGCTGATTCTTGAAAGAGGTAAAGTATTGTGTGGGTGATTTGTGGTTATCATTGTTTATAAAATTTCATGTACTGGTGTCTTATGCAAAGATGTGTGTGATTACATAGCATAGGAATCCGGGCTTTATTGACCTAAGATATTTTTAAAAACTATGCCTATATTATTATTATATTTGTGCCTATAAGAATTTCTGCAAACCCAAAGAACATGTAACACTAAAACAGAAAAATAAACACAGAAACACTGGGCTGATGCATATTTTAATCAAACTCCAGCTTAAAAGGAACATAAATATTATTATGCCTGAAATTCTCTGGAGCTGAGACACATAAGTCCATCATAGAATTTGGGGAAGTTAATCACAAATGCTCCAGTAACAGAACAAATCACATCCACAGAATGCACAAAAATGGCTCTTCATTAAAGCTTCAAATTGAGTCAAAATTTGAGTCATATGCTAGTAGGATAATAATTCCAAAACTGTTAATACCTAGAAAGACACACTACCAGCACACCATTTGGTAAATAGAAAGACAAACACACAAATATAACATATTGTTATGCAAACTGAGACTGTAAATTGAATCAATAAAATACGATTTTGTAATATACGGGGTATTATTTTAGTTTCTATCACCTACCTGTTGCTTTCACTGGGGAACCAATTCAGACACATGGCTTTGAATAGCTACATGATGATAATGACAGAGGCTTTTTAAAGCATCGGGATATTCCCCCTCCCAGCTATTTCTACTGTGAAAGAAGATAATATGCCACCTGCACAAGCTCCGTTTCATAACCAAAACAGTGAGTTCACCTCTGTCTTTACCCAGACTTACCCCTCTCTCTTTCTACTTTTCAGTAAATAGTAAATCCATCCTGTAACAGTTGGAGAAAAATACTTCAGATGCCAACTCGCCTACCTGTTTCACACCTTGCATTCATTTTATCACCCGGTTCTATCAATACTTTTTTCAAAATAGATCATAAATCTCCTAAGTCTCTTCATCTCTGAGGTCATGGCCTCATTCTAAGCCATAATCATACCTTAGCTGGACTGCTATTTCACTAACTCACTCACTCTGTTCTTACACTATCCATTTTCCATAAAGCTACCAGAAGTCTTTTTCTTAATGTCTTTCCTTTTCTTAACTATGCAATGACTTTCTGATACATTCGAAATAAAACCAAATTCTCTTCCATGAACCATCATGGTCCTAGTTAAAGTCTCCAACTGCCCATCTCCACATCTATGTAGGGGATATCGGATGTCTCTATCTATATCTCATGGTCACAAGTCAAATGTGAACTTGAGAGACCTTCGCGCATTATCTCATGTATGCTACTCTCACTTATTCACAAATGTCTCTGCCTCTGCTATTTCCAGCAGTATGATTGCTCACCACAACCTGTAGCCATCTTATGCATGTATTTGCTTACCTGTCCGCCATCCCAAATGCTGCACAATGGAAGCAGAGCCTATAAAAGTGGAGCCTGTAGTTTACATGCACAACTTGTACAAGTAAATAAATGAAAGGTCAGAGCACAAGTGAAAATCTGGTAATACAATTTGGAAAAAAAATTAGCAATAATCAGAAGATGCTGATGTAGGAGATGTAAAATTTTTACCTCTTGGGGTTTTAGTAGGATCTTAGAAATTGACATAATAATGATTCACAGAAGAAAATGATACAGAGGTAATAATTATTTTCAAGGGATAAGATTATCTTAGCCCAGTATGTTTGAACAGAATTCTCTTAGCTATGTCCCCCACCTAAGAATTTCTTTGCTCTTTACATAGAGTTCTTCATTTTTATTTTATTTTTTGGATAGAGTCTCACTGTATAGTTCAAATTCAGTGCATAGCCTAGACTGACTCCAATTCATGGCAATCCTTCCTTAACCTCCCAAGTGCTGGGATTATAGGCACAGGGCACCATGTTCAGCTCCCAGGAGTTCTTATAAATTGATTTCAGGAATAAAAAAGGAAATTGAATGTTATTCTTGCACCTGCTATGTTTTTCAAGTGCCTTCAGCTGAAAATCATTCTGACACCCAACTGACATTGTACATGATGCCCTATTACTGAAAATATATGTAACTTTAAACTTGTAAAACTAACATTATGGATAGTCCTACAACAGACAATGAACTTCAAAAGGTACTGTCTAAAAAGCATTTTCCTCAACTGTCTAATAACAAACTACTCCCTTCTTTTAAGTTGAAGCCATATGTAGTACTCCATACAGTGTTTATTACCAAGCATTATTTTTCCCTGATATATCTTTAACAATACATGAAAAAAAGTCATGAGTTAGAAAATCATACAACATCTATAATTATTCTAAATGAATCTCACAGGCATTCTTTGTCTTCCTTAGAAACATGGTATGTGCATTTTCATATCTGACTTCTTAATAGTTTTAAATTTTGTCACAATATTTTTACTATTCTTTCAGTGTCTTAATCAGTGTTTTAACTTTTTCTGAGGGAGACTGACAAATAATAACTCATATATTTAAGGTATATAATTTGATGATATGATATTCATACAGTTTTTGTTTTTCTATTTGAGACAGGGTTTTGCTGTACAGTTCAGGCTGGCCTTAAACTCAATTTGTAGTGCAGGCTGACTTTGAACTCGAACCTCCTGCCTCAGCCTCTTGAGTACTGGAATTACAATTTGCATCATCATGTCTGGCCAACACATACAGATTTTAAAATAATTATTACACATATTTATTGTCTCACAGTTATCATTTTACACTGCCATTCACAGCAAATTCAAAGTATATAAAATTATTAACTATAATTGCAGTACTACATACAGCAATACATTAGATTCCCAAAATTAATTCATCTTATAACTGCAAGTGTCTGTCCTTTAACCAATATCTCTCCATTCCCACTTTCTCGTCTGGTGACCACAGTTCTAGTTCCAGCTCCAGCTCCTAGAAGGTCTATTTTTGGTTTCCATATATACGTAAATAATCACTCATTTGACTTTCTATGTCTACTTTAATCATTAAAATAATGTCCTTCAGCTCTATCCAGGTAACAGTTGGTAAGGTTTCCTTCTTTTAAGGTAAACAATATTTTATTCTTCAGTATTTTCAGTACATTTTCTTTTCTATTCATTCCTTTCTGGGCAATTGGTTTGGATACCATATCTTGGTTATTGTGGCCAGTGATGAAAAAAACATTGGAATTTGGGTTATTTTCCATAATGGCTGCTACCATTTTATATTACCACCAGCAGTAAACAAGGTTCTCACTTTTCATGACTCTCATCAATATTTATTTCTTAACATTTAAATGAAACAGTAGTACTATCTCAATGTGATTTAGACTTGCATTCCTTTCATGATTACAAATATTGAACAACTTTTGAGTATGTCTTGGCCATTTATACGTTACCTTTTGATAATGTTTGCTCAAGTTTCTTGCTCATTTTTCCAGTTATTTTTCTTTTGCTATTGAGAGATATGAGTTATACATATATTAAATATTAACTTCTTATCAGATGCATGGTTTGCAGATCTTTCCTTGCATTTCATAAATTACCTCTTCATTTTGTTGTTTTCTTTGTTGTGCAGAAGTATTTTACTTTGAGTTAATTCCATTTATCTAGTTTTGCTTTTGTTGCCTGTGCTAATGTAATATCAAAATATTATCAAGACCAATATCAGAGTTGCTTTCCCCAATGTCTTATAGAAATCTTGCAGTTTCAAGTAGTCTTTAATATATTTTGAGTTAATTTTTGTATTCATAGCTTTATTGTGTGAAGAGATCTTAGAGATACAAACTGTTTTTTGTTTTTGTTTTTGTTTTTTTTTCATTTTTATCGGTACCGGGGATCAAACTCACGACCGCTTGCTTGCAAGGCAGTGCTTATGCTGCTGAGCTAAATCCCCAGTCCCTGATACAAACTATTTATCATTTAAAATTGTCATAAATCAAAGAAAACTAAAATTTTAAAGTCCAAGGAAAAGAACGAGATAGTTTATAATTCTTTACTGTACCAGCTGAGCTATCAAAGTGATATATATATAATGAAATAAAATACAGATAATATGAAAAGAGAAAAAGGAAAACGTAAGTGTTATAATTCATTGCAGACAATATATCTAAAAGTACACTTTGACTTATTTCAATTGTCTTAGATGTTTTATATGTTCTTTGGCCTACTAGTCTGGTTTTCAGTCTGTATGTATGATAATTTTATAACACCTTATAAAATAAATATATGAATCTGACACTGACAAAATAAAAGGAAGTGAAGTGGGGAGGAGGAAATTGAAGTTTTATGTGATATATACCAATCAGCTACAGTGAATGTAGCCACAATGTACTTCAAATATGTACTAATCAAAGTAAAAAAATAGAGGTAAATAGAGATAAAAATAGAGAAATTGAAAGAAAGAAATGATGGTAAGATAAAATAAGAGGAGAAGGAGAATAAAGAAAGTGAAGAGGTAAACTAGGAAGAGAAAGCAGAAGATGAAAAAGAGAAAAAGAACAGCAATACGACAAAGAATAAGAAAAATTAGTACTCATAATGATTAGAGCTGACAGAACAATATAGAATGAAACGCACCACAGACCAATAATCACACTAGTTTGGTACCATAAGTATTTAGAAAGATTTAGAAAGACCATTAAGAGCACAGTGTGGGCTTGAGACAAAGCTCAATTGTAAAGCATTTGTGCAACGCACTGGATCTGATTCCTAACACCACACACATAAACAACACAATAAGACATTATAAAATATATAATTCCTCCTATAATCATGCAACACAAAATCATAGATATGATGTTAGATATAACTGTCTTGAAATTTAAATTATACTCAATAATAGTAAATATTATAAGTCAACTCTTAGATATTTATATTGCATTATATACCATAATGAAAACTAGAAAAATTGTGACTTAAATGTAAATATTAGCGTTAAATAAGAAAAAATATATATGAGAATAATGTGACTTTTGGGAAGTTTTTTGAAGTATATAAGCAATCAAACTAAGCAGAAAAGTCATGTATACTTAAAGACAAAATTCTAAAGATAAAAATATTTTAAAATAAAAACCAAATACATTAAAATTTATTTTCTGAAATCTAACAAAATTTATCATAAAATGTACAGAATGTATTGAAACTGACAAGAAACATATATACATGTAGTAAGTAATACATATTTGACGAAAATACTTAATTTCAGTTGGAACTGCAGAAATACAAGTGACAACACCATTGACAAATGTAACATAAAAGAAAAACAAAGGAATTCTTTGTATTGCATAGTTTAGAAAATATAGGTAAAAATGTAATACACTTTAGAAACTTAGAAAGATATGCTCTTTATTATAGTGATTTCCATGAGAAATTTTACATATAAAAATGTCAATAAATTAAAATTATATCCAAGCATTAATATTTAATGGTTGTATTAGGGAACTTCAGTATTGTGCGGCCATGAGAATAATGTAGTTAAGAGACTTGCAAGTTTTCAAAATTCATTATATCATAATACATTATATTAGTAAATATTACGTTGCATGTTAGTAAAAGCATGAGTTTGTATGGAATTAATTTATTTTTTTTTTAATTTTGGGTACTGGGAATTAAACTCATGACCTCACGCTTGCCAGGGCAGGCACTTACATCATTAAGCTAAACTCCTGCCCCCTGTATAGAATTAATTTAAAAATTTAAAAGCACGGGCAAAATGGAAAAGAATCCTAAAATATAAATATAAAAATTTATTACTTTTTAAAACTATGGGTCATTTTAAGACGTTTCCTGAAAAGACTTTTTTAATTTCCAGCTTTTAAGTGAGTATACTTTTTACAATACTAAAAATAAAACATTCTTAAAATATAAAAAAAGGATAAAGGGGCCAGGGTTTGGCTTAGCAATGTAAGCACCTGCCCTGGCAACTGCAAGGTCCGGAGTTCCATCCTCGTACCTCCCCCAAAAAGTGCCCCAAAACAAAGGATAAAAACTTTAACAAGGAAAAGAGGGATTTTTTTATTTACATATTTAACTTTAAGCTTTTAGAATTTATGAAATCAACCACTTTATGAAATATAAAATTACAATATGTTGCTGTGATTCACATTCTCAGTAGTAAATACTATACTTCTATTTGTTTGCCTTTCTTTTAAATATCTGTATTAGCATTTTTTAAAAATAGTTTTTTTATGTCTTATAAACTTGTTCACCTGATGACCAAGGCATTTCATCTACTGTGTATCGACTTAAGGAAACTTTGAACTCACAGGGTCAGCGAGACATTGGACGGGATATCTTTTGATCAAACAAATACACAAAGAATAAACATACTGAAATTGCAAATAATTATTTTGGAAGAAATGTATAGTAATCCTACAAATAGAATTACAGTATGACTGCATTTCAAGACAGCACCCATTTTTTTTAATACTGAACCTAGGATATTTCACTGAGATACTATTTAATGCATAGTCTGCCTTAGTTATTGAAAGTTACAAATTATTTCCTGGTTTTTTGATAGAATCACATTCCATGAAATTTCCAAAGAATTTTTATTACCATTTACTATTTGTAAAAGCTCATTATTTTTCTCTGGGTCTACACTAACTTTAAGGAGAAACATTAAAATAATTATTAATAATTTGTGGTTTTCTTCAATGCAGTAATGTCAGGCTGCTGAATAACCTGAAAATGAATCTTTCTGGTAATATATTGCTAAGCCTTAAAAGAATAAAATAAAATGTAGATACTAGGAAGTCAGCTTTCAGTTAGCTATTTCTATTTGAGAGTTCAGGAAGTTATGAAGAAAATTGTTATTTTCTAGTAAGCACATCCAATTCACCATGTGGCAATAAATAGCAAAAAATAGCATTCTCCCCATATGGAAACCTACTTTACAAATTAAATGTATTTAATGTTTACATCAAATACTCCAAGAATTATAATCAATGGACTTAGTTTAAATTTGCATTGCAGAGAAAATTTCATGATAATTACATTAGAAAACAGCAGATCAGTTTATCAGGAAGGGTAAAAATCCCACATGATGGCAAGAGCTCAAGCACAGACATTGTGAAAAGAACTCCATAAGCACAGAGTGATTATTTTGACACGCTCAGCTGTTTAATATCATGCCTGAATGCCCCTTTCTGGCTGATGATTTTCCTTTGTAGGATATGACAGGCTGAAATGAATTTGAACCCTTGTGAATTAAAACCTTCTCATTCATTTACTTGGGCTGAAACCTTTATGCTTTCAACAAATGTGATTCTTCTTTCAGTGAGTCTGAAGCTTTATACAATTACAAGTGAGGATCCAAAACTCTGATAAGAACTGGTTAAATGAGGACATAAGAAGAAACAGGAATCCTGTAAACATCTAATCACTCATTTAATGATAACACATTACCTACACGCATATTAAATTCAGGCTACTATAACCCAGCATCTGGTTTACATTTAACATGCCCTTCTCCTGTGGAACCAAAGAAGTTCCTGTAGTCCAATGACAAAGTGACAGTTTGACAATGACACACAAATCTCTTACAATAAAGACAATATATATTTACTGCAAAACAAATGCAATGCTCTTTCCTCCCTACCTCAAAATAAATATAATACTTTCATCATGCATTCAAATTAACTTTACATTAAAATATCAATTTATCAGGTGACCTCTGGTTTGTGCTTTTATACTTGATATTACCCAAAGGAATTTAGCTTTTCCATTTTCATACACCAAAAATAAACATATAAATAGACTAAACATTTCATTTGATTTCTATTTTTCTTTGGCTTTCCACTGTAGCAAAACTATTCATTAATGAATTTATTCCTGCTAACTTCTACCACAGCTATGGAGAGTGACCACTTACAGCTTATTTGTTTATGTCATATGAAGGTATTTTCTAAACCACAAGTGCATCCAAAGTTATTTTCATTTTTTTCTTTCACAACTCATTTATTGAGCTTCCCTACAGGTAAATTTTTAAAGCAGACTTTGTATTTTAGACATTAGCTTTCCTTGCTTAATCTCTGACTGCTGATTTTCATAGTTAGGAATTATCTGTCATAATAATACTAATACAAATAATAATAATAAACCTAGTATTATAGTCATGACTAAGTGCAAACAAATAAACTTGGAGGTGATATCAAATTTTTAAAAATTTGAATGCTGGAAAGATATGAATCTGAGTTTTATCCCATTCTATTCTTAAGTGGATTGTTAAACACCTACATACTGGTTAGCAACATACAAAGGTCTTTGAATCTACATTACAACACCCTGGGATATGTTTTCATTATGATGTGTTATGTGCCCAGGATAAAAATAAAGCTATAAAATTAGTGTAAATTTTCATTTAGCAGCACTGGTTATATAGCTTGTTAGGAGACATGTCACTATGTTTTGACTTTTCCTTTTTAGATGGTTTTCACCATCTAGGAGAGACATATGGTATGTCCAAGGTATAGCTTATGAGGGTGTTTGATGAGGAAACATTAAGAATGTGCACCAGATGGTAATTAGTTCTGTAAGAGTTAAATGATTACCAGGTATTGGTGCTGCTGCTTCTCACTGGTGCTCATGTGTAACTCATAGGGTATCTGTAAAGAGCATTTTAAATACCAATATTCTGTCTTTAAAAGACCTTATATTTTCACTTGCCATATATAATTAGCTTAAAATCATTCATACCAGGAATAAACAGTACAATTCTGTGGTATCAATTCAATCTCTGTTCCATTCATCCAAGAACTACTGTGCCCCTAAGTCAAGCACTGTGGTCAGTGGGAAATGAGAGAAATTCCCTTCCTCCCTGTTTCCCTCTCATGAGGCAAAGTACACATACAGAATTAGGGTCAAAATAGTGGCAGAATTCCATTACATTTAATTAAATAAAACCAAATTTCAAAATAAATTGAGATGAAGTATCTCAAAGGACAGAATGCTCTACTCAGCTACTTTTTCATACTCACTCTCTGAACTGCTGCAGTGGCATGTTGCACAGCAAGAATTATATGAGGCCATTCGTTAAAATTAAGATTAAAATGTCACACTACCTTGGTTTTTCTGCTATGAAGAGATTAAGATTAAAACTGGTTGAGTAGATATAAATTATGAAGTCAAAAAATAGAAACCAAAATTAAACAAAATTAATTAGTAAAAATATACCATTCTGACATATGGTAGAGCCTAGAAGAATTTCTGTTCCAGAAAGTGAGAAATTACTTGAAAATTCAGCTGAAGAAAGGAGCAGGATAAGCATAGACAAGTGAGAGTCTAAGTCCTGTAGAAGTATTTATAAAATGGGTTGTCTATTTTTCAATGGAATAAAGCCTATTAAAACTGTCTAGATTTGAATTTTCATTGTGAATAAAAATTGAGCTGTGCACACCTGAAAGCGTAACATTGCACAGTAAAATATTTTAGCAGGTGAACTCTATGGAGATGAGGATGCTGAAATAAGGTATTGTAATTTTGCTCAACTCTACATTTTAATATTAAGAGCTGCTTGCTGGGGATATAGCTCAGCAGCACAGGTGTGAGGTTATAAATTCAATCTCTGGTACCAAAAAAATTCAATGAAATTAAATAAACAAAATACTAAAAGCCTCTTCCTTGGGCATTGGTTACTAATGCCAAGCTGGTTGTAAAAGTACTGTATGGAATAATGAAATCTAGCTATTGTTAAACCTACAGGAATATGTTGAAAAAGTTGGTTTAGAGTAGCACAAATAAGACACAGGAATTCATGTCTACTGGGGCAAAAAGCTTTTATTTCTAATGAAAAAGTGCAATTAATTGTAAATCTGGCTTAAATTCCATGTCCTAAGGTAGCAGTCCAAGTTGTGAAACTAACTCAAGGTTTTGTGTTTAATTTTAAATCTTTTTTTCCCCCTTTCTTTCCCTTTATCAGTAAACCCCAGTATTTGGTCTCCAAAGACCGTGAGCTTAAGGAAGAGTTCCTTTCATCCAACAGCGACATCTGCTGTTCGCTCTCCAGATTCACCGAGGCGGCCAGGAAACTTGCAATGGGAAGCAAGAGCGACCTGGCAGAGCCTGCTTAAATTACAGAAAAATACTCCGAAAACAGGAGCAGCAGCTACAACAGCAACGACACAATAACAACAACAAAGAAACTTCTGATGAGGTTGGACTTCACTGCAAAAGATCCTAGATCATTTTATTATTTTTTGAAATTGTGTTTTATAGGAAAAAATTGTTTAATTATAAATATCACTGTCATCAAAATTATTAAAGAAAGATTCCTAATTCCAGGTTATATCACATGTTGTCACTGCATACAAATTACACTTTCTTAATTTTGAAGTCTGATTATTATACACAGATATATGTTGGAGTTGAACATTCCGATAATGTAAATATATACAAGTATTATATATATATTACACACACACACACACACACACACACACACACACACACACGGTGCCCTGTCTTAATTCTGTTTTCAATTCTTTTATATTTTGGAAGGGGATGAGGATTTATTGTCCTCTCTCATTTATCCTCCTGATAATCATCTGATTTTCCTTATTCCCTTTTTCATTCCATTTTTTTCTGAAGTGATTTGTCATATTCTGTTTCTTTCATGAATTTTTCCAGTTTCTGATTCTCTTTCTGGCCTCTTCTTCCCTATAGTCTTGTATGTTGCTTGCATGGTCTCTTCGTGTTTTATCACCTTAAATTTTATGCTGGAATGCATGAATGCTCTTTTTTCATTGTAATATAACACATATTGCAGGTACATTGCTAATTTATTAAAAAAAAAAATAAATAGGAAAATCCTGCACACACCGGAGGCAGGCCTGGTGGCATATGCCTGTAATCCCAGCACTCAGGATGCTGAGGGAAGAGGATTATGGTAAGTTTGAGGCCAGCCTGGCTACAAAGTGAACTTGAGACCAGTCTGAACTTTTTCCATCTCAAAAAGACAAAAAAAAAATTATAAAGGCATTAAAAGTAACTCAGACTATTATACATATATGAGAAATAAACCAAAATCACAGATTCAAAACTATTAAAATTAAGAGAGATAACAAACTTATGCCAGGTTCTATTTTATGTCATTTTTTTTCCTTATACTTCATTGCCTTTTCCAATTTTATTTTATGCTTGAAATTTTTTCACTTTATATTATTTAATGATAATTTTATCCTTCTGATTCTAACTCTGTTTATGGTTCTTCCCATTGTTACATTACCTATTTTTTCATGAGTGCTAAAAATTGTTTCTTATTTTTGTCATTCTGGTTTTTTGACTAAGAGAACTGTAATGTGTATTCCCACCAGTTTAGGGTACCACTCCAAATTCTGACTAACCCTCAAAATCCTTCGATTTTTATTTACTTTTGAGACCACTCAGTTATTTGTTTTTTTAAGTTTTTAATCCCACCAATGTGATGTGTGGACTACATAGGGCTTGCCCTACCATAGATCACCAGAAACGTACATCATTTTCTTATTTAAAAAGTTATTTCTCTTTATAACTTACTAGAAGGAATACGAAACCTGTATCATAAATTTTCCAAGTCATGTAGAAATCATTTAAGAACATAAGTCTCTATTTCAGCTAATACAGAAAAGATGAGCCTGACAGAACATGAAATCTGACAGTAAAAGACTCACATGAAAAGAAATCTCAACAAATAATATAATCCCTCCTCCCAAGAGGAACAAATTTGTATTAGTGAAACTTCACACAGGTCTCACCTTCACCTCAGTTAATTCACAAAAATTGAGTCAGAAATTTGTAATCAACCATATCAAGAATAGTTGATAGATGAAATGCCATAATAGAACGAGCAGTTATCCATCATTTGGTAAAAATTCATCCATCACCCAACTACCAAACTCAGTAGTCTCTAATACAAACACATGACACTGAAAACTGTCAACTTTTAATGATCTAAAAGTTCTCTCCCATGAAAATGTGATAACATTCACAAAAATCATACAGAAAGTTCATGGACAATCACTTTAAAAAAAACTTCAATAAACAATAAAGTATTGTGAAAATTTCCAAAATATAGAGTATAATGTATCACACCTGTTTAACTGTTAAAATCTGATGCCAAGCATCTGTAAAGCAAGAAGTTTGTTCAATACGTAATTATACATTTTATACCAGCATTACGTATTTTCAAATGAAATAAACCAAGAAGCATGAATGAATTATACACAAAAGTTGATTGATTATTGTCTCAACTTTGATATCACAAGCATGCATAATTATAGTAGAAGTGCAGATGAGCAATGATTAAAGCATGTCAGGAAACAGGTATTGCTGTCTACAGATATTAAATCTAATTAACCATTCTCAAATAGAAGACCGAGCTTGTACTTATTCCCTATTAATGAAGGATGTTTATTTCACAATTATGCATCTAGAGGTCTTCAATGCCTCAATGAAGAACTTAAGTACAAGTTCTGTAAGAGCTATTTTTGGATGGCCAATGTCATTTTTAATGTAGAATTATGGATTGTGATTAAACTTTATTAATGAGGCTGATGTATTCAGTGCCTATAATTAAGACCTAAGACTTAGGCAATGGTTTGCCAGTAACCAATTCACTTTCCTTTAAATTACATACTTACATACAAATATATATGTTATTTGTGATAAAAATTATGAAAGATAAAGCCTGTGATAAAACTTACATATACACATATATATTTCCAACAAGAATTTTCCAAATACTGTACTTTTTCTTAAATTTCTATCTCAAGTAAATGGGAATTTTCAATCTTGTAATATATTGCATATTAAAAATGAGCTGTGTTTTTATTGATTTTGAGAGCAATGCTTCCACATATGAAAGTAATAGCTTTTTGATTGATTCAGTCAGGATGAGTTAGACATTGAAACAAAGGGAGAATTAATCAGAAAGGCTTGATATAAGACCTGCTCATAGTATAGATTTCCATTTTTTGGTGTCATTGTTCTCTTGTTAGAGACCTGATGGACTGTTTGCACCAGGTTGGATGATAAAATAAGCGTAACTAGAAAGGTAGTAGCTAAAGCTGCATAAGAATTTATTCTAAAATTAACGATAGTGACCACAGAATTCCGAGTAGAAATGGTGCTTCTTTTGTAGTCAAGTAACAAAGAACAATTTTTATACAAAAGTCTATATCAAAGCATACAAAACAATATTAAGAAAATAACTGACTGAAGATCTAACATATTGTACCATGTATAAGAAATTTCCTAAGAAGTATATCTGAACTGTTCTCAACACCAAATAAATAAGTCAAATCAATTGAGAGGTGATACATATACTAATTATATCCTCAGGTAGTTTGTCAGTTATTGCGCAGTTTATAAATTCAAGACAACATAAGGAAGTACATCTCAAATATGTACATTTTTAGCATTTTATCTCAATAAAGGAGAGATTGGAGGAAAGAAGATATTTTGCCTTGATTTATCAAGTGTATATTGCAGAAAATGTGCATATAAACTACTTTTGTTGCCTCTTAAATTACAAATAAATAGCACTGCTTGGCTTTGACACTTCAATTTGCTTATTTTCTTTAGTCAAATGATTCAGGAAACATGAATCAAGAGCCCCTTGGAGCTAGAACCTGACCCTAGACATAAACCTGGAGAGACTATCCCTCACGGACCCCTGAAATTCGAGCCATCATGGTTGTTCCACCACATTATGATCTTGAGGGATGTGGAAGAACAAGGCACTCAGTCCACCTGTGAAAGCAAAAGCAGAGGAATGTCCACGAGAGCCAAATGGATGATGCTAGTCAGCTTTTTGTCATTGTGACCACACACCTGAAAAAATCAATTTGGGCTCACGGTTTTAATCCACGATCAGCTGGCTTCATTGTCTTAGGCCTTACAGAGGCAGACACATTATGGCAGAAGAGGATACAACACAAAAGCTGCTCATACCATGAGGACCAGGAAGTAGAGGATGAGGGAACCAGCAAGAATGGGTCAGGGACGAAATAATACCTGTCAAAGCCATGTCCTCAGAGACTTGATTAACCCAACTGAGTTTTGAACTCATCAATGGATTAATCCTCATAGTCCAATCATTTCCTAACAGCCCTACTTCTGAACACTGCTATATTGAAGATCAAACCCCCAACCCATGAGTCCAGGGGGGACATCATATCCAAAACCTAACACAGATCACAAGTGAAAGGATGTAGGATGCATGCCGGAGAGACATTAACATAACAACAATGATTCAGTAGCTTGGCTAGGAAGAGAAAAAGAGTCCTGTGAACTGACAGACAATGGCATCTAAACTGGATGAACACAGGGTGAGGCCATGTAAGCACTAAGGGAAGGAAGGTCTAAAGAGGGTCCAATTTGAACTATAGTGGAACAACAACTGAACAGAAAAGTTAGAGATTTAAGTTTTCACAGGTAGAACATTTTGGCTATAAAGGATGCTAATATATATATATATATATATATATATATATATATATATATATTTCATATTATCTCTTCTTCTGTTGATAGGAATGTAGGCTGCTTCTAAGATTGAGCTACCATGAAAGACATGGGTATGCATGTATAATTGGATAGGCATAAACAATATTGCCAAAATGACCATACTACTAAAGATGATCTACAGATTTAATTCAATCTCAATGAAAATATCAACATCATCCTTCATAGAAGAAGAACAACAACAAAAAAGAAATCTAATTTTTTTTACAGAACCAGAAGAGACCCATAATAGTAAAATAAAAATCTTGGACAACAAGAACAAAGCAGGAGGCATCATAATAATGGATTTCAAGCTTTGTTATAAGTCTACAGTGATAAAAATGGCATGGCATCAGCACAAAACTGACATGCTCATCAAGAGAACATAACTGAGGATGATAAAAAAACATCATGCACCTTCAGATTATCTGACCTTCAATAAAGGGACTAAAAATACTCTGGGAAAAATGATAACCCCTTTAAAAGATAGTGCTGGGAAGACTGGCTATCTATATCCAGAAGAATGAATCTAGATCTGTATATCTCATCCTTCAGTCAAATCAAATCAAAACAATCAAACATTTATATATAAAAACAGAAGCACTAAATCTGCCAGAAGAAAAAAAAAATAGGTAAAACATTGAAAACATAGGCAGAAACAAGTATGTTCTGAAAGAATGACAGTTGCATAAGAAATAACACCAATGAATGAGTCAGAAAATAGGACTACATCAAATTTAAAAAGTGTTTATACAGCAAAGAAAACAACTATGCACAGGGAAACAAGCTATAGCACGGGGAAAAATTTGCCCACCTACTTCTTAGACAGAGGACTCATATGAATACATGAAGAACAAAAAAATTAGATCCTCCCATAATAAAAGAGCCAATTAAATAATGGGCATTTGAAATGAATAGACACTTTTCAAAAGGAGTATAGACTGATTTCCTTAATGGCTGTACCAGTTTACGTTCCCCCAACAACGTAGAAGTATGACTTTTTCTCCACAAGCTCATGAACACTTTCTTTTTTCTCTTTCTTTCTTTTTTTTTCTTTTTCTTTCTTTCTTTCTTTCTTTCTTTCTTTCTTTCTTTCTTTCTTTCATATGACAGCTGTTCATTCTGGAGTAAAATGGAATTTCAGAGTTGTTTTAACTCACAAATCTCTGATGGACAGAGATGCTGAATATGTTTTATGTATTTATGGCCATTTGTATTATTTCTGAAAAGTATTCATTCTATATAGTTATTTTCTGAGTGAAAATTTATTTTGGGAAGATTGCTTTTTTTTTTTTTTAGTTCTTTTTAAATTCTAGACATCAATTGTCTCTCAGAGGAATATCTAGCAAACTTTTCTCATTCTGTAGGTTCTTTTTCCCCTACTATTTCCTCTGTTGTGCAGAAACTTTCCTTTTTAATCATTTTTTTTTAATTCTTAATGCTATGTCTTATGCAATTGGGGTTTATTCTGTCAACCCAGCTATTCCCATTCCAGGATCTTCCTATCAGAGATAAAACATCATAACACAGTGATGCAGCCACACCTATGTTTATAGTAGCACAAATCATAACAGCTAAATCTCGGAAGCAGCCATCATATGTCCATCAACTGATGAATGGATAAAGAAAATGTGGTAGTTTTACTAAGTGGAGTACAACTCTACCATAGAGAAGGATAAATCTGAGTCATTTGTGGGGAAAATAAATGCATCTTGAAACTTGAATGTTAAAGGAAATATTTTGGACACACAATTTTAAATGTAACATAATTTCTCTTACATGAGATACACAAAATATAAAAAATTGAAACAAAATGTAAGATAGAGATTATGGAAAAGGGAGATAATCTTTGCAACTGAGAAGGGGATTTAGAGATAGATGGAGGTGAGGGAAAGGACAATAAAAAGAATAAGGTATGTTAAGTATCCACACCTGTTTCCTATGACAAGTATAAACAGTATGTACTGCATAGGCATAGTAACAAAAAACGCACAACTGTCCAGTGCATATGTGAAAAAGTGCTTGGCATCTTTGGGTAATACAGAAATCAAAACACAGATTCTATCTTATTCCAGAAAAAATGAGTATGTTAACTAATTTAGAAAACATTAATTCTTAAGATGTTTAATGGTAGCATATGGTACTGGAATTCACCTTTGTGGCATTATATGAGATAGAAGAAAATTCATACTAGAGATTGGAATTTTAGTCTTTTGTTATATGTTCAATTAACCAATGTTCTTAGAAAGAGAAAAAATATTTCTGAATCTTTGTTTCATCATATGTCACATAAAGAGGCAACTTTCAGTTCATCAATGTTATATTTCTAAAAAATATTTTTAGATTAGTAGCCAATTATATGTACATGGGTAAAATCTCATCTGGCTGGCCTGTATAATGAAGAAAACAGACAAATTTCTTTTATACATGTTAGCACTCTCACTAAAACCTCTACTCCTGACGTTTTTTTTATAACTGTCCATTTGATAATTACATAAATATAAATTAATAGACATTCTCAAAAAGATAATTAAAAGCAGAGTTTTTAATAGTGATATTTTTCTTAACTCCAAATATTAT
Organism: Cavia porcellus; assembly: GCF_034190915.1. NCBI lineage: Eukaryota > Metazoa > Chordata > Mammalia > Rodentia > Caviidae > Cavia > Cavia porcellus. The sequence continues at coordinate 38,119,144 of NW_026947487.1, read as the reverse complement.
ATTGCCTGAATAATAACCACAGTTATAATTACCTGAGTAATGACCTTAGTTATACTTCATGTATCAAAAGGGATTAGGTATCGCACAAACTACATTTATACATATTCATACAAACAAAACTTAATACAAAGCTATTCTTTTTTTACTGCTATTATAAATCTTGAAAACTAATATAGTAACAACTTTAAATATCTTTCTTCTTTCAGTCAATGCATATCAGTGGTTAAGTATCAAGTTTTATACAAACATTTTAATTTGACCACATTTGTCAATTTCATAGTAGAGAATGAATTAGAGATAAGTGGTACTGGGATACATAAAACATACAATAAAAGAATTAAGTGTCTTTCTTTGAAGAAGTGAGGTGTAAACACCCTTAATTCCTTATCCTGACTCTCCAGAGTACCAAATTCTCTGATCCTTTAAAAAGTCTCACAAGTTTTTTCATAAAATATTGCCAATTTTTTTGGGGGGGCCAATATAAAGAAGTCAAGTTTTAGCTACATGTTGTTACTTTTTGTTCTCTAATATGGTAGGAAAATGAAAACATGCTTAATTCCTGGGTTTCCCTCAGTCACTCCTGGGAGTCAAGGCTATTTCCCACCTTTAGATTTATCTGTCTAGCCTCCACTTACACTTGTTTGTCTTGATCTCTTTCAGTAAGCCTATAAATAATTCAGAAATGAGTTCAAAAATTGAACCTAGTGTGTCTGTATATCAAATCTTGGAAAATACATTTTCTTTCTCCTAATGGATCTTTCAAAACAAGTCGAGCTATATTTTTGTAAGACCTTATGTAGAGAAAACCATCTGGAAAAGGTATCTATAACCTTCATCTCTAGCCACATAAGTCAATAGATCTTCATGACAGCTCTTCAAACCTATATAAAAGATCAATATTAAGGCATTTACCTGTGAAGATTTCAACACTCTGCCATAGATTTTAACTTGCTGGCCCAGTTTCTTATCTCCAATCTTTTCTTCTCCAGAAGCACAGTTAACTCTGATCATACACTTCACATTAAAAATAGACTTGTATTTTCCAAGATATTTTAATATTTTGAAGCAAGTTGTCATACTTTTTCTCTATTGTTCAAAAAATGTGTCAATATTCAATAAATAAAGATATCTGAATGAAGATAATTCAGTAGAGAGACTATCAATCTATTAGGCACCTTTATCTTCTGAAGTTTCCCAAGATAACTGACTCAAGCATTCATTAAGGATCATGTGCATTGAGCAAAAATCTGTAGTGAAAGTTAAAAATACTATTGTTTCAATTGTGGATACATGTAGAAAGAAACTTGAAAACAAATAAACCAGCACGCATTCACACCTGCTTAATAGAAGGCTGCATGGTGCAGCTCTCCACTACTCCACCACTGTGCTTACAAGTTGCCAACCCTACCAAGAGAACTTACTTGTAATCGTTAGAATGCATGATTTGGAGACCACTGGTGACAGGCAGAGAAGGACGGTCCATCGCCCTGGAAAATTTCAAGGCTGCAATGAAATTCCTCCCTAGGCTACTTAGTAGTTAACTCCAAGGACTCATCCAGGGAGTATACAGACTTGCAAGTAAACAAACCCTCATGTTTAAATTTGTTTCCTTCTGTCTATGTTTTTTAAGAACTTGAGCTAATTTAAAAAGTGATATCCATGTTATTGAGATACTAAAGCAAAGAAGTTCCTAAAGTAATGAGATGAATACTTGCTATTTTCTCTATAAATGGAATATACTGGGTGTATCCCCTCATATGGTAGACTGGATTCCATAATAATAGAATTGTATGCTTTAAGAAAATAGATAAAAACAAGCTTACTTTTGTTACAAAAACATATCTAAGACTAAACAAATGCTCTTTTCCTATGTATTGGTTCTCTTCGATGCATCCACACTTGCTGGAAGGGGTTCAGCAGCTGTTGGGTCTTAATTACAGGGGTACTCATTCCAAACACGAGGACTCTATTTCAAGGCTGAGCCTCTTCTCTAATTTCCTATCTTGTAATACCATCGCATCAAGAGTTAGGATTTCACCAGAACAACTTTCCAAGAGGCTCAAAGATCACACTATAGATCCATGATTTCTCACTGTCCTGACAAACAAGCGTTTAGTAATTCCAAAGTTACCTCTGCAATGAGCTTCATATCTTTCTTTCTTTTCTTTTTCCTTACTCTACTGTTGTGAATTGGAGCTATAGTCCATTCACTCATCCTTCCATATTTATGTAGCTTTGTGATAGGACATAATAGTTTAGTTAATTAGCTTATAAAATGGCTGTCAACACAGGAAAAAGGGAAAAGGTTCTTATACAGAATATACTGTTAGTTGACAATTCCTCTGCATCTCTGGTCTAGACTTTGAGGAACACTTGTTCAATTCCTCTGAACTTGTTTTCTTTGCAACTAACATTCTCCTGTGCTCTATCTATCTATACAAGAGCAAGGGGAACAGACAATTTGGGTTTTCATTTGGAATCTTCTCCTGGTGGCAGGAATTATATCTTTTCTTATTTCCAATAAATACTCTTCTAACCTCCTCCTTTTTGTCCATAACGTCAGTCTCAACATCATGAAACTATAATCTTAGTTTGTATAGAATTGTTTCATATTTGGAGGTCCAGCCAAGACCTGGGGTTAAAGGTAGGAAATAAGACCCTAATGGGGAGTTTTTATGAACTATTTCCTCCCCAATATGTTCTTGTTAACTGTGATTCCATTTAGGAGATACACAGGATTTTAACTGTTTTGCTTCTATTTTGATTGGGTAGACTTATAACCTTATGTCTCTTCTGTCATTTCCCTGGTGGTAGAAGAGATTTGGAGAACAATTTTTTTTCACTGTTATAGTCTCTCAACTCCAACTTTTACATGCTACCTATTGTTTTCTTTCTATTTAGAGAGTTTTTCACTAAGCATCAGAGAGCCACCATGAGAAACCTTTTAGTCCCAACTGTCTTTTCTACCCTTGGATTGTGAGAGTTCAGGTAACAGTAACAAACCTGACAGATAAAGCTCCTGTGCCTAGCATATAGGATTAGGCGTTTCACACCAAAGAGAAAAGCACTCTCCTATCCCTTGGATACATACTTGAAATCTAGGACTTCTTTCACCCCAGAATTTTTTTTTAAAAAAACAGCATTGATTAGTCTTTTTGTATGACTTTACATTGTCTGGATACACCATCCCTCCTGAGAATTGGAAAAATATAAATCATAACACTTGCACATTTAGTGGGTCTGTCCCTTTAGAAACATCTACATACGAAACAGCAGTGGTTATCAAAGGATCGGTGACTCTTAATACAAAGGGCCCTAAGGAATCCATTTGGAGGCAGCTACTCCAGTGATCAGGGTAGATCATCAAACTAGGATCCTTCTTAAAACAGTTCTTGTTTTCTGGGCACAAAAGAGGCCAGGCTATAAACCTAGGTTTAAAATAAAGAGGAAAGTAAAAATTGCATCTAATAATTTATAGCTCTTCTCTCTTTTCCTCCTGTAACTCTTATTGGTATAACCTATTACCAGAGAACTCTATTATGATTCACCTAAAATGTGCTATGATGCCTCCTAAAAAATTATAATTAGTTTACATTATAGTTATAAATGTAAAACTATGAAAAAGTATTATAATTCAACATAGCAAATGCATCTAAGAATGTATGCTGATTAAATCTGGGTGTTTTACATATTTTTTTATATATTCTCTTGCTTATTTGTCTGCCTGTTGCTTTAAATATCTGGTTAAAGTATTAGATGTTGCTCATTAAAGACTTTTTGAGTTTATATTGATTTCTTTTTCTCTTTTAATTTTTGTCCTTATAAACTTCTGGCTCTTTGGAGACTTTCCATAGAAAACCAGTTACACAGGTTTTGGGGTTACAGACAAACACACATAAAACATCGAAGGGTAAAAAACAAAACAAACATTTCTAGGGTTGAGGCTTACCCAGGACTTAAAAAAGAACCTTAAAATCTGGTAACATAAATCTTATGTATGATGTGGTTAATGTTTATGTTTTTTTCTGTGTTTTTATATGTTATTTTCTAAAAGTTATATTTAAGTGGGCTTATAGATAAACAGACATTCATAATATTAGCCCAAATGCTTACTTTTCACATGGCAACAATAAGCTAGTTTAAACTGTTTGGAAAGATAAAGGTATATATGTCCTTAAAGTTAAAAACATGTTTTTGTCCAGCCTGTTAGGCAATCAAGATGACATCTTTTAAATAATGATTTTGTATATGCAACATCTATTGTATTATAGGTATAATAACTTGAGATTTCTTTGGTGAAAGACTTCTTGGTATATTGAATACACTCACGTTTCCCAGTATAGAGGTCTTCAAATATACAAAATTATGAAAACATCTTACCATGCCTATGATTTCTAGCCTAAAGTTGCTTAGGATGGTAAACTTAAGGTTCATGTTGATATGATTGTTACATAAATATGTTATAACATTGAGACATCTCTAAACACTATTCAGTCTAGACAGTGTCACCCTAATAATGAGACTGGACATTAGTAACATACAAAGTACACCAAAAAAAGTATCTTCTCCTTAAAAGACACTTTACTAAAAGTAACAAATTTGATAAGGGTTTACATATGTCACTTAATATTGTATAATTTGACAAAATTAAGTAATTGAGAAAATAAAAATTTAGATGAACTTCAGAGATAATAACAAAAATCTAATATTTCTAATATAATAATGTCGTAACATTTGCTAAAATGCTTTTTGTTCTTGATTTCAAATTCTCCCTGTAAAACTTTGGCACTATTACCTTCATAGGCAGAAAAACATTCTCTTAGAATATGACCTCTAATGCAGCCATTATGGATAAATAAAATATCACTTCCTTGGTGATATTTTATATCTGAAAGTACTTTGTGAGGTTATGAAGTCCAGATGAGGTTATGAGGCTTTCACATATCACTTCCCCTCAGTATGGGTATATATAACCTTCTGAATGTTCATCAATTGAGACTTATAAACCAAAGCTAGAGATAAAAATCTGCATGATCAGAGCAGCTAGTATTTTGGTCCTGGCCCTCCAAGGTCAACCAGGCCCCAAGACTTCATTGTATGTCTCCAAAAGGATCCTACAAAGTTGGTGAGTCATCCTATCACCTGAGCTTGGCGACTGTTAGAACCCAGAAAAGAGGAGACAACCAGTATACATTGTGCTGAATGGAGGGTCAGGCAGAAGAGAAACATCTCCTGTGCTTCTTACAAAACCTCCTTTTAACCATGACTTCATTCTGTGACTTTCTGAGACTCAGAGCTCAGTTTAAACAGAATGATCTGTTTCAGGTTCCCCTCAACTTCTACACCTACTATAGTTAGAGTGGTTACTTTTTCTGATAAAATCTATTTAACAGATGCTTCAGCTTAGAGCTCTTGTATGGTTTTCTGTTCCTTAATAAGTTTTCAATCACTTAGCCATTACAAGGCACTATGTGGATCTACTATTGTACATTTCCAGTATCATCTTATCCAACTCCTTTGCTCTCTGAGTTAGCCATAGCAATTCTCTTTCATTTTTTTATGTTCTAAATATTTTCTCATCACTTACTGTATGCATTTGCTATCACATCCCTGCCTTTCTTCTTTCTTTCCTACAGTCTTCACATATGGCACCTTTTCTTATGTAGTGAAGTCACAATTACCTTCCAGAGAAAAAAGGGTAACTTTCTCAGTAAGTTATTTTTTCCTCATAGCATCATAACTCTTCCTTTCTGAGATATAGTTGTATACATTATAATTTGGTCCCTATATATCCTCCCCAATAAACTATATTCTATCAGAGCAAAGACTATGTCTATGTCTTCTAACTCTTAAGTCTCCAAAAGTACTTGTCAAAAGTGCTCAGTCCACCTTTTTTGCTGAAACAAGTAAATATACCTGGAAAGGAGAGAAGTGTGGAAATTTGTACTTTAATTCAAAGAAAGATTCATCAATAAATCCTTAGAAGAAAGAAGTATAAATGACTTACTCAGAAATAAAAGAACTTTATTGAAGTAATAAGTGAGAGTGATAAGCCTTTCTAACAACAGAAAAGACTTACTTTAGGACTGAAAAGATCATCTGTACAATTTTTATAGTTATCAAATAAAATGGATCTAGATAAGATGAAAGAAAATACTTTAATTCTCTGGAATGGGAATTTGAAGAGCACATGTGAAGCAATCCTATGGGTATAACTAAGCCCTAAGAAACATTATGACAATATTATAACCTGCTATTTAATATGCATTGAAGAATTAAAATAAATCTCCAAGATTTTACTTGCAAAAAGCCTGAAAGACAGAGCAGCAATATTCTAGAAAAGTCTGATTTTTAGATATTGGATAGCAAAAATTGACCCAGAGAATATGGCATTCTTATGCAGCAAGATCATTGTGACAGATAAAGGGCACTAAAAGCACATTTTAATCCCGTGATATATTTTTCAGAACTTTCTGTAAAATATATGTTGATAAGACTCTGACAGAAGACTTGATGTCAATGGCCCAAGCGAGACATCACCCCAACCTTGACAGATTTGAGAACATCTGGATTCTGGCTGCCTTTGTAAAGAATATGGGACTCTCAACCACTTATATTTTTCCTACTACTCAAACATGACCAAATATATCATGCTACAATCTAAATCATTTTCAAGACACCAACAATGTTCGTAGGGCAAGAAAGGGGCAATGTTCAGCCAGGAAACAGCGTAAATTCTTCAGCTGCCAACTATTCTCTTCTTTCAATAAAACTTAAATCCCAAGATTGACCTTGGAGGAGGCCCACATTTTTTAAAATAAAAAGTAAGCACTCTTATTTTTAGTGACTACTGGGCAGCCAGCATCAGTCAACTGCATTATGCAGAATACACTTGCATCATAGTATGTACTTAAAAACAGACTTACTCTCAGAATGATAATTTAGGGAGCAATCTGTAATGTGTAACTGCCGAGGGTCATGCCTTAGTCTAGTGGAGGAAAATATTTTTGAGCCTGTCTTGATACTTAACCCCCTCTTTAGAGCGCTTAACTACTGCTCCTGGAACAAGGTACATGTAGAAAATGCTTTCAATTAACTATTTAAAGTATTTGCATCTGGCCTACTTCTGACCCTTCATTTAAATTCTGATTTTTCTCACATTGGTACAGTCCCATAAAGTCTCTTTTCTTATGCTTACGTACACTATGGAGTTGGATTGTCACTTTGAAAAGTAAGTTCCTTACTGTGTAGCAGTTGAGTCTTAGAGATTATCCAAGAGCACTAGAAGAGTTCAGAGAAGCCCAGCACAGGCATCCATGAGGACACACGTATTATGTGTGACCAAATATTGCCTCATTCCAAGTATAATTTCATATTAATTTGAATGAATATAGAGCTATTATCCATTACATAGACACCAATAAACATTACATGGATAGCTAATATAACAGCCCTGATCCAGTTCAAATTAATGTGTATTCAGAAAGACATGTATATTTATATGATAGTTCCATAGCAAGTGAACATAGTGTCTGTTTTCATAGAGGTTCCATTCCGATGGGAATGACTCAACTCCAAATCACTATCACACATGGTAAACCCATTAATTACTACAACAGAAATAAAAACAAAGTAATGAGGAATAAGCAGCAAATGGAACTTTTGGAGATAACTTTAAGTTATAGTTTTCCTAGTAAAGGTGTGAAACATCACACACATGGCTGGAATTCTGTATGTTTCAGTACTTTTAATCTAAAAGAATGAGACTTTAAAAACACTTCCTCACTAAATAATAAAATCATTAAATAATAAATAGCATGTGTAGATGCCTAGCTCTTTGTCAGACACACAGTGAACATTCCATTAAAATAGCTTTTCTTCCCTTCTTTGGAAACATCCTGTGAGAGATTACTATGAACAGGAATGTAAGAATAAGAAAGTCTCAATAAATTTCAAAAGGTAAAGGGGACTTACTCTTGATAAATAGCTTTTTTTTCCCAAAAGAGGAAAAGCAGTGTAAAAACACAGTAAGCACTGAGACATGAAGTGGAAGGCACACAGCTGGGCAGTGCTAACAGAAAGGGGAGGAAGATGGCTGCTGCAGGAGCCCTGACCTAAGGCCAGTGTATCTGGGTTGCATTCTGTTGATTCTGAGGAATCTCTGAGAATTTGATCTTTGTAAAAATGCTCCTAAAAAAAACCAAATTCCTTTGTTAAGTAGATCAAGAAAATTGTGTATATGCAACACCTTTTTAAAAATCTCTAATTAATATTACCACAGCAGAAACAAAAACAAACTCAATTCAACTTAAAGTTGTATAAATTTATGTCCTGAAATTTTCTTCTGCCTCTTTCCTACACATAACACATACTAAAAGTCCTCATTTTGAGTTTCACTGGAAGACGTTTAAAGAAACTTGGCCTAAACTCTGCTTCAAAGGGATGATAGTGACAAAGCTCTCAATGTGGAGAGACAGTTTTGATGCTAGGACAGGTATTGATGAGTTTATTTGATGGTCACTATGCATATGGCTTCACTGAGAGGAATAAAGGTGAGATATGAATTGGAAGGAACTTTTCTTGGGATAAGACTGACTATAAAGAACAGCAAATATAGACAACCTAGTTCAGAGACTCTGAAGTGTTAAGTCCAAATGATTGCCTGACTTGTGTTATCTGTAATAAGAATTGGAAACTCTGAAAAAGGAACAAGATTTTGAGGAAAAGAACTAATTTGGCATGTACTGGGCTTAAGAGTCTGCTTTGGAGCTGTCTGTCTAGTAGGAAGCTGAAGTTTTATTTCATGTCAGCCAAAGAATTTAAAATCCAGCTAACACCAAGTTCAAGCTAAATGTGAAGGACTAAAAGATAAAGTTGGTACTATCTATGCTCTGTACGCCTTAAATTTTCTGCACTGACTCCAGCATTAGAGCATAGCTAGCAATCTTCTGGAAGCAAAATCTTGGACAAGTCCAAGAGTCTACAGTCTTCGCACATAGTCAGAGGTTAGAGAGACCAAACATTCAAAAGCAATCACATCCTGCATCACACAAGGCACCAGCAGTCTATTAAAGCATCTTTGATACACACTTGATACACAAAATTTTGACATTCTAGCATTTTTCAGAAGATAAAACATTGAATCCTCTGTAGCTCACTTGTTATGACAAGCTTGCCATTTGAAAACTGGTTTTGCTTTTTATGGAAAATTTCATGAAACATAGGGAAATTATTCATATAGAATAGTGTTTTTATATCATGTTATATAAAGATTTAGAAGAGAAATAAGGGAACATATTACTAAAGTATAAAAAATTTGAAATAGACATTTAATGCTCAGCAAATATTTATGCACTATCAAATACTTCACAGACGTCTAGTTATTTTGGTGTCATGTGAAAATATCTGACTAATTCACTAAGATATGGCGTGGACTGTGTATTGCTGCTGGCTGGGGCACTAAGAAGGATGGGCCTCATTATATAACTCTTTTTCTGGTTTCAGTACTGTAAAGTTCATGTGCCAGAGCTTCGAGGTGCAGGATGGTGCCCTGACTGACACTGAACTCTATGTGTTTAAGCTAACTTTTGTTTGGTTAAGCCATGGTCTATTCAGACATAGTATCTTGCTGCTGCTATTGTTTGTCAATGTAGTAGGATTGCTACAGAATTCAAATGGACAGCAGAGCTCCACATAAGCAAGAATTTTCTCCTTTTGAGCTTTTGTACAAATAGGCTGGTGGAAAATGATCAGTAGATCAAATTTTTAGAAGTTCATTGCTTTACATTCTATTAATATTATTTTTGTCTTAGTTTATCATCATAAAATTGCATATTTAGATTATAAATTTTTCTTCTTTTTTTACTGTGTGTTTGCAGTACATGAAGTTTGCAGTCATCTTAGGGAGTAGGCATGTGTACATAATACCTGTTATTTCCTTTTTTAATCTCCTTCTCCTTCCCTCCCCCATTCCTTCCTCATCCTCTGTTTGAAACAGTTTTGTTGTTGTTTTTGGTTCTGAGGATCAAACCCAGGGGTCTTCACACTGAGCTTCATTCCTAGTCATTTATTTATTTTGTTTTTATTTTGAAAACAAGTTTTTGTTTAAGTTTTTCAGGTTGGCCTTGAACTTGCAATCTTCCTGCCTCAGCTTCCAAGAGTGCTGGGGATTATAGGTGTGTGCAACTACATCCATATCGAGTTGTTTTTTGCTGTTATACACAACCCCTGAAGAACACACAATATTCATATTCCAAGATTATGGAGGTTACTGCCAATTATATTAGCTAGGTCTATGACACCCTATTGCAGGAACCATTCTCAGATTTTAGAGGGTGAAAAAACTGCATTTTTTCAAGGACATGCTATTGTTTTGCTTTTAAAAACAATGGAAAATTATGGGGCATCACAGAGAAGGTTACTTCCAGCCGATAAGGTTTAAAAAGAATATGAGAATTCTTCAGGCTTCACATATAAATTGCACAAGTTTGTGCTAGCAGACATATTGTTCAGAAGTTTCCAAGAAAATTCAGTCACAGTTTATGCTGTTTTAGGCCGTGAGAGCTAGTAAACATGTTTCACTACAGAGCTGGTGGTCAACATTCAGACCATTCTTTTCAATAACGAATGTCAAATCTTAAACAGACATTAACACACTGAATGGTTAAAGTCATTTAACTGACATGTGGACAGCCCTGGAAAATCCCTCACATGAGGAATGGTGAAGAGGGCGGATGGCCTTAGCATAGAGAATAGAAGAGCCACTGTGTGTTTAGGAAAGGGTAAGTGAGTGTCCACTAGGGTGCAGGTTGTACGGATCCCACTTTCATATGTCTAATAAGGCGCCATGTATTAGGGGAAAACCAATAACTACTGTATGACAGAAGAAGCCAAATAGTGACAATTTAGCATAACTCCACCTAATTCAATAGAAAACAAAGTTATCTTTGAATTATTTGCTTAGAGTAAAACTTGAAAAAGTTAATTCAAATTTCTAGAAGCCATAGTTTAGGCTAAAATCATACAAAATGATCTTTACAGATGTTCAAAAGTAGGCATATAATCGAAATATTTAGTCAGAATTCAGAGAAGAACTCCATATGTAAAACTGAGGTTGGGTGTATGAATTGGACTTATGCTTTCATTTCTGTATAGTTTCTAATATTTTGTAATTTTTAAAACATTCTGGTATAGAATTTTTTTAGCATTTCTTCTGAATTTAAAGGTTCACGTTCAAACTAACAGGTGAACTGAAAAAAGAAAGAAAATGAAGATCCCTGACACACACATAGCAAGTGTCACAGGCAGTCAGCTTGTTTTGGATTCCCCAGGCCTTCTCCGTTATGGCCATTTTGAGATCCCTCAGAACTTCTGAACAGAGTGTCTACACTTTAATTTTGCACTGGGCTTTAAAAATTGTATAACCAGCCTGAACACATGATCTTCTTAAATTTGTATGAAGTGTAGAATGCTAAATGAACATTAATTGCAAGCCATCAAAAGCTAGTTTATCAATTTAAAATTACATTCAATAATTGCCCTATGTGACAAACTGTATTATTTCAAAGATCATTTTGGAATGACCATTAAATAATCTATGCCAATGTACATTTGAGGAACACTGGAAATTTTTTAAAAACTTTTTTGATATTTTATATATCAGTTAAACATATTTCCAAAATTATAAATAAAAAGTAGTTATAGGTGAAAATCTGGGAAATGCAAAAAATCTTAGTAACATACCAATTTAAATTCTTGAAAGTAGATATCCATGAAACAAAGAATAAATAACAGCAGGAAAATATATTGCTATTGTGGTTACAGCTCCTAGGCAAGCCACTAAAAAGACTAGATACAGGTTGCAACAGATGTATCAACAATCAAGAAAAGTTAAATTAAATCAAGTGAAAAATCTCAAATGAGGTAAGTGTTCAGTGAAAAGGAAAAAGAATAAAACTCACATCTGCTTACATGGTGATGAAAGATTCTGATGAAAGTTTATACTGAAAATTAAGATACAGGCAAGACAAGCAATGTGCATTTATCCAATAAACAAAAAGGGATGAACTGGTGGATCTGTGCCACATTTAACTTTTAAATCCTCAAAAGAAAGAAAATTAAGATCATGGTTGACAGATAAAACAAGCAAACCAGCCAAAATTCTAGAAAGACACAATGCCTACTCAATTTAAAAACAGTTTATCGGTGTTTCACTTTTCCTGCCTTTGTGTAGGGCTGTGGACCAAACTGAGGCACTTGCACCTGCTAGGTGAGCACTCTGTCACTGGTCTACATCCCCAGCTCACATCTCTGTTTCCTACAGGACACACACAAAACTACATGCTTGTTTTCTACTATGTAAGCCAGTTGACTTGAAATCCTAAAGTTTCTATGCTAGCTTTAGGGACATTTACATAAATGAATAAGCTCCTTCATTATTTAAGTATCCAATTTCAAGCTGATTATTATTTTATATAAGAGGTGCTGATGGAGAAATGAGGCTGGAGATTACCAGAGCTATAAGAAAGAAATCTGGAAGCCACTCAGCTGGACACCTGGACCTTCAGACCATGGTGATGGAAACGGAATTCAGCTGTCCTATTTTGGACTTACATTTCATAAAGAAAATGTGAGAAAAAATTCAAAAATTTTTTATTCATGTAATTGGTATCAACAAGATGGTCTGTAAACTATTATAATTGATTTGGAATGAACACTTTAAAAGTGGTTCATGTTACATCCCCCCTTTCACACTAGATTTCCCCCCTTCTTCCTCTCACAGCTTTCCTCCTTTCTCCTCAGATCTACGGCAGCTGTGGCTAGGAAGGCTATTTTTTTTTCTCTCTCTCTACTTTACATTTACTGTCTTCCCAAATTTATTTTTGATGTTGTTGTAAACCTAGGGTTTCAATCCAAGAGAACAGGGAGGATACTTCTCAGAATCGAGGGTGGCATGATCAGAGAAGAGTTCTGAAGTTCCCAGTGTGTCTGCTTCCAGAAGTTTTCTACTGGACACTGTTAAATTCTGGAATTCTTGCTCTGGCCTCTTCTATAAATGTGACCTGAGCACAATGAAAAGTTCCTCTGTCCAGCTTTTTTATCACCATGAGTCTCCTTCACAGCCTTGAAATGTGCAATGTGCCTGTTTGCTGTCAAAAGAAACCAACACAAAACGCAGGCTGCTTCACTCAGGCCTCCTGTACTAAAATGTAATGCACTCTTTCTTGGCTACTGGAGGGATAGTTTATCAAACTGATCATATCTAAACACAAAGACTTGTTATTTTATGGAGTCATATAGAGATAGTCCATGTAATTCCTTCTGCTTCAGGTGACCATCACGCAAAAATTGAGTTAACATAAAAACAGGTAAGTAAATAGTGAATGGTTATTAGAGGCATTTACAAAAACATCAGTCAGCATCTCTGAGTGAGTAGATCTTTAGAAATCACTTCAGTTGGAGCCACAGTAGAGAAGACAATGGCTCACACATGACTGAAAGTATTAGAGATGACCAAATATTTTACATTTGTCTTCCTGTTAAGAGAGTCTATAAAAGGAAATAAAACAATGAAATGATCATTGAGTTCAGACTAAGAGTTTAATAGCAAAACACATTGAGAATACATGAGTATGAGTACACTTGCAAAATCAGAAACCCTCAGTCTATTTCGCTTCCATCTATTTATTAATTTTGAGAGCAAGAGTCTGTACTTTAGATGCCTCAAGATTATCTCTTTAACCTTTTGATAGTCTTATCTGTTGAGTCATCTTATTTGAAAGAGTAATTATTAGCGAAGAATGTATATTTCCAATGACTCCATTTCCATTTTTCCATCCCAGTGATAAACTTCATGGGGTGAGTGGATCAGGGCAACATCTGTTTCTTTTTCTATGTTATTAGTTTTGATAGACTTGTTTTACTTGAACAATTTATGAGTATAAAGTACAAGAAACTAAAGAAGGCACTATGTTTGGAAATGTTCGTAGGATGTAGACAAGAAATCACATGTAAATATGTAAATATTTCTTAGATTGAAACTGGGACCAATTCCAAAATCACCTATATTTTTCAAAAGGCAAAAAGTAAAACCTAAAACTAAAACAGCACCATGCTACTGAAATGCCTCATAAGTTGCAAATGTTCTGATTGTCCTATGTTTCTGTCTTGTTGAATGCTTTATAGATACACTTAATGAGTAGATAGCAGGAAAATATTGTTATTAAATGTTAACATAGAATTTTAAATTTGCTAGCATTACTAGAAAGGCAAACTACTAAATTGTATTTACAGAGTAATCTTGTCTACTACAATGAAATGAGAAATTCAAGATATTAAGACCTCGAGAGACAATTATTTAAATGATTTAATTATAGCACATGTTCTTCGACTGATAATGTTGTAATTATGCTTTAATTAACCAATCCTGCCAATATAATTAGATTTCCAGTATTTAGCACAAAAGTCCAATCTCAGTTGTGGCCCAAACTAGATTTTCAAGTACAATTTCTGTTAGTGATGTAGTTTGTTGCTATAATTTTGTTGAAATAAATCAGTATCTGAAATACAGCATACACTACATAAGTTTTTCAATCATACCTAGTGTTTTTATATCCAAGTATTAACAATATGACCAACAAAAAATATTGAGATTATTTCTTACATGATGAATTAAGTGGATATGACTTTTCCAAGATAACAAATACTAAGTATAAGGTTTTCAGATTTGCAAAGATAGCTCCTGAAACATAGTTGTGATGCATAATATGTAATAATTGGATGCAAATAATAATAATAATAATTACATTGCACTTAATTTTAACAAAACCTTGTTCAAACAAACACGAACAATGCTTTTAGATTTTTTTCTTTTTTTAGACAGGCTGTTGCTATGTAGGCCAGAATAGCCTGGAACTTGAAATCCTCTTGCTTTAGCCTCCCAAGTGAACCATTACGTTTGACTACACAAACAAGAGCAATGCTGATTTTATTGCTTTAAAAACTTCAAGAATATTTTGGTAGGTTGGATGATGTTTTAGCAATTATGCATACTAGCCCTGTCTCCATCTGTAATGCAGGGATATAATTTCTCACTAATTGACTTTGGTCAATGCTAGATGATTGTCTTTTGATAAACAGATATTTGACCAGGTCTCATGCCCCAAAACCTTGGTATGGTTTTGCACAAATGGGATTGCACTCCTAACTTTTGCCAACACAATTACAGGCTTTAGATGTTGTGACCTGTGGAGGATGACACACATGTTCAACAGGTAGAAGACAAACTTCAGCTAGAAGCCACCACTACCTGAGCCCAGGCTCAATCAGTTGAATTGAAAAATTGACTAGAGTGCATACACAAGAAAAAGAATCATCACTTATGTTCTCTATGAATTTCTAAGACATTCAGAATCATTGTGGTAATAGGAGACTTGTCTAAAGATGTTGTTAGCTGGGTGTGGTGAGACCTATCCTCTCTGGAGGTTGAGGCAAATAGATCTTGTTTCGAGGACAGCCTGTGTAACATAGTGAGACTACCTTAAAATAAATAAATAAATAAATAAATAAATAAATAAATAAATAGGAGATGTACCCCAGTATAAGAGTACTCACCCAATATACAAGAGGCCCTGAATTTGTTTCCCAATAGCAGGAATAAAATAAGTCATTGGTAATCAGTCTTTTTATTTAGTCAAAACTTCTGCTATGTTCAAGTCACAATCTGATTGAAGTAAATGGTATCATTATATCCTATCAAATAACCTCTGATAGTTCATTTTACTTTCAATTGCAATAGAATACTTCTTGGTTCCTGGAACTATGACAAATTGACTGAAACTGTGTCAGAAATATCACTATCATTTCTACAAAATGAATTTCTACTTTAGTTGCTTACTATAAGAATGTTTGGGTTTTAGTGTTTTGCAAGGAATCACTTTAATAGTTAATTTTATGTACCTAATACTTAGGAGATCTACTAATTCATAACAGCACCTCAATAATAAGTGTTAAAGAAAGTAAGTATATTATTTTTAGTCTTCTATCACCACTGACTTCAGAAACAGGGAAGAGTATAACTGAAATATGTCTTGTATCTAGAGTATCATCACTTTCTTCAATGTCATAGTTTAATCATTTTTGTGCACCTTCTATTAATCATTATACATAGTAGTTGGTAACTCAGTGTTTGGCCAGTATATGGACAAATGAACAAAACAATACAGGAACTTCAAAATTATAATCCAAGAAAAAAGCATGTCATTGGACATTACAATGATTTTAAATCATTGCTCTTAGTAGATTACAATGAAGATTTACTTTCCGGTTCTATTAAAATTTCACATACTGTGATCAGGTCATTTGTGAATTTTATTCTATTTTCAGTATTTTGAATGTTTTTATGTTCCATGACATAAGGAGAATATACTCAAAGGTACAACAATGAAAGTTTTAATCAGATAATACCTTGATATATCTTGTTACAAATCAGAAATGTATTATAGGTTAAAATAAATTTGAAATCTCAGAATAAGAAATATTTTAAAGAAGGGTAAAACATTATTCTTCAATGACATAATGCAGAAACATGACAAAATATAGTACCTATCAAAATATTTGTCAAATAAACCCTGAGATAAACTTTCTAGCAAGGATATTGTGTCTGAAATGACATAATAGTTTTATCAATTTTACAATTTTGTAATTTTACAATTTTTCTTACTCCTGACCAGTGATAACATAATACTTAAATTAGAATTAGTGCAAATGACTTGCTTTGTTATGTTTGAGGTACGCTTCATTTATTTTTTAAGATGAAAAACTATGAAATGTAAACTCTGTATATGTTTTTGTCAGTGCAAATAAATATTTCTAAAATCCTAAAGAATGAGGTCTCCATGTTAAGATCTGTTAAATGTCTTAAGAACACATTAATTTTCTACAAATTTTAATCAAATTCTCTAATGGTGTGGTTCTTTCACAAAAATTTAAAAGGTATTTCTTATTAAATTAAAAATGAATGTGTACAACAAAAGCTCAGTAGGATAGAATGAAGATTCCAACTATCTAGTTTCATTACAAGTATCTTATAAATTAAAATTAAATTTCATATTTAAAAAGCTGAAAAACATTCACTTTTATAAGATTAAAAGAAAAGAAGTATTAAAGGAAGTTAAATTGGATTTTACCATCTTCTTAATGGATTTCATCCTTAGTTTGACAATATGTTTCAAGATACAAAATTTCAAAAGGATCATTTTCAGAAATAATAACTAACCTATATTATAGATACGTGTATAAAGCCTTATTCAAACTCATTACTATAAAACTTATGATTTGTTTTATTTCTGATGAAGCCAATTAAGTCTCCATCACATCAATGTGAAACACATAATAAACGCAAAACTAATATTCATAAGACTCATCACACACTAGAAGGTTTTTATAACACATATTTTAATTTTATTGTAAAACTTTTAACAGTTAGATCTTTAAATGATGCTTTACATAACATTTATTTCACTTCTTTAATATTCTGTGCTTATGAATCTGTCCCAGGGATCTCCAGCAAGCATCCTCCTCACTGAAGTCAACCTACTTTTGGGGAACATGAACTGCTTCAAAACTACAGGGGGCTATTTGGTTAAGTGGTGCTGAACTGTAAGAAATAGATCCAGAAAATCTGTGCTCTGACAAAGTATATCTTCAGACCATATTCATAAAATGACATTCAAGTGATTAGAGTACATTTATGGCGCCTGTAAAATATTATGGACTTGTAATACCTGGTGAACGCTAAGATTATTCATGAGCTAATCCAAAACTATCTATGGCTAAGGAAAGCTATCAAAAAAACATCATTAGTGGAACTTTTGATTTTCAGGTGAAACCTTGGGGTAACTGGAACTTAACACTGATACTTTCCCAGAAAAAATTACACCAGGACCAGCAAATCAGAAAAGCTGTTTGATTTAGAAACCTTATGAATTACTATGACCCTGACCATCCAGTGTCAGTGGAGTGTGGGAGAATTGTGAAGCTTAATTTAACCTCCATCCACTGCTAGTGAAGGGGTTTCTTTGGAACATTTAGTTGGATCAAAAAATCAGCCACGTTTCAACTGAAAAATTATCCAAAATTGTGAGATATAACTGAACATACTGAAATCAGAGAAACCAAAATTTAAGACTAGCAGGATAATCAAGATACTTGGCTAATGAGTACATTTCTGGTCTTCATTAGTTTTATAGGTTTATTTTGTTTGTTTCCTGCCTATGGAGAATTTTAATGTTTTCTCAGTACCAATATTCTGAAATTTCACAATAATGGTAGAATGTGTGACTGATTATGCACTATTTATACTCGTAATAATTACTTGGTAGGCTCAATCTAGAGTTATGATGTCAGTTCTGAAAATAACTGATATATTATTTATTTCATAAGGTAATTTCCCTATTTGCCTAGTTCTTTTTAGCTTAAATGCTTATAATTTGGGTCTCCTAGAATAAAATGCTAATATTTCACTATTATACTTTCTGTTTCCTTCTCTTTTGTTATATTATGTATTGAACTGTTTCCTTAAATTTATCTTCAAAGTATTTTGAATTTTAATTTTCATTTTTAGAAATATTTTACTTTTTGAATTTATTCTCTTACTTATCTGTTAGAAGAAATTCAACATTATGAATGCAACATATGTCTCACTTTTTGGAGGAAGCTTAAATAAATTTTAGGCCCTTTTTTCTCTGTCTGGGGTCTATATTTACTAATTTTATTTTCACTACGTTTTTATGGGTTTGCTTTTGCATTTTTCAGATTTGTCTTAATTATATAGTGATTTTACTGTACAACTGTACTGACTGGCCACTGCTATCGGATATTAGAAGCAATCTGAAAGTATCATGTTAGGATGGCATACAATAGAGGATTTTACTACCATTTGACTAGCTGGTAAAGTACCTTCTCAATTGGTGAATCCTGATAAGTGCATGGAATTATTTTCTCTAGAGTTGATTGCTTTCTCCACAGAACAATCATCTCATTTTCTGTTTTGGCAATGTGTATCCAAATGCCAGCATTCTGCAAATGGATTAGTAAGTGAATTCTTACTCAGTTCCACTCTTTTCTGCTTTGTGATTCATTCTGCTCTACTTATAGCTGGACTTAGGAGTCAGTATTCATCCTGGTGCAATTTTTTCCCCAGAAAATACTGCAAGGGAATAAGTGAGCAATTTATGATGCAGTGCTGTCTTGGAGAGTTTTGTTACTCAGGTTTCCATAGGGCTGCCTGGTACTTTCTGTAACCCAAGTACTGTCTGATGAATTGCCTCAGGTTTTAGAAACAAATCTCTCTGCATTGTACTTGCATTGCAATTTCTGTTCTTCATGTCAATAATATTTCTTTAACTTCTTTGTGTGTTTTAAAATGTATTAGAATTTTGTGAGTTAATTTATTTACATTCATATATTTCTTTTTGGAGGTAATTTAGAAAAGAGATGCACATGTTAAATTTTCATGTTTAAACAAACACTCCAAGAGACTGAATTTCAAAATAGCATGCAGATTAATAAATTGTTTTAAATGAACCAGATATGATCAGTCTACTAATGACTACTAAAAGTCTATTGGATTCTGCTATAAAAAAATAACTGGTGATTTTTACAGGGATATATAAACTAGATAGCAATGTGTAGCCCAATGAATGTAACAGAGGAATTGGAAATGGCAAATACAGGCAACTGTCTTGAGCCATTTTTCTGGGCTAGTGACTATAGAACTAGTTTGAAGTTGTTGTTCTAACACAGATAGAATTTCATGGTGGTCTTAACTAGTACAGTGGCCATGGACTAAAAAGGGGGAAGACAGGTTAAAAATACAATTCCTAAGAGAACAGTAACTGTCTATTATTAATAAAAAAAGAATTAAAGTGGCATCTAAGGTATAAACTTGGGCAACTGGAAAAAGCAGAAGGCATTAAAGTCAGGCAAAGACGGAGGCAGTTAGAAGGGAACCTAGTTCTGGCCATCTTGACTGCAAACCTGCCTCGGTTGCCTGCCCATACAAAGGTAGATCATAATATCTGAGACATTGAGGAAGCTTTCTTGAAGATAGGTGACTTGCAAGAAGCCACGGAAAAGAGAAGAAATTGGGAGAACAAGAAAATGAAGAGACTGGATGAACTCTCAGAAGATTTTAAAGAAATTAAACTGACATAAAGATCCTGGACTGAGATTAATCAGAGAGATTGTTGGAAAGTCAGAAGAGTATAGCACAGAGAAGGGGACAAGTAATATAGATAAGAACTGATAAAACACTGTTGGATTTGAAGCAGAAAAATGAACATAAACCACATGCAAACAAGAGCATTTCATTGACGTGATGAAAGCAGTGAATCCATAGCAGTGCGTTGGGAATTAACAGTGGGTGTAGAATTAAAAGGGCACACCCAATAAAACTTTGTAGATAACTTTAAAATCAAGAAAAATTAAACTATCTAGCATATTTGAAAAGCCATCAATATCAAGTAAAAGACAAGGCTTCATTAAGATAGTAATGTTACTTGTAAGCATAAGGAAATCCTCTACACAAAAGAAAATTGATGCTTTAATAAAATGCTAACTAATTGTTATCAATATTTATCATATATCCAGGAAGTTAGCTCATTGGCAGAAGCAGCTGCCTGGCAAGTGTGAGGTCTTGAATTCAATCCCTGATACCGCAAATAAAAAAAAATTATCATATAACAAAATCATACTGTTCTTTATTATTTGCTTTCTTTCAATGAACATAGTATTTTCAAGGTTCACACAATGTGGCATATATTATTTCTAGTCCTTTTCTGATAAATAATAATTCATTTTGTAGATAACCCTATTTATTTATAAGTTCATGAATACGTGAGTTACTTCAAATTTTAGGATACTAAAACTATTTCCCTTACAAGGATGCATGAACAAGTTTCTGGATGAATCTACGTATTCTTCTTTCTTGGAGATAGGGAACTGCTTCAATTCTATAGTAATTCTATGTTTAATCTCTAAAGGAGTCATAAATCTGTTCTCTAAAATTCTTGTATATTCTCACCATTTAAAAATTATTGTGCTTAAAATTAGAATGTGCCCCTACGCCTCAAGCTAACTCAGCATCCTTGCTCCTCTGCACATGGCTGTCCTGTGGTCATACAGATGTTTTATTGAGCCTTCAAGAAAGAATTACTGTTCTTTATTTTTTTGTGGGGTTTTTTTGGTTGCTGTTATTTCAAGTTACTAAAACAAAACATCTTCTAGATGCAATGATCTCTAAAAGAACTTACGATTTTAGTTGTTAAAAGTAAATCTAAATTTATTAGGAGCAAGTTGTAACGTGGAACTTCAATTTGTGAATTATGCCATATTTTGCTTTATTTTTGATGGAATGTTATTTAGCACATAAATGGCTATAGAATCTCCTAACTAAATCAAAAATAAAAACATGAAAAATTTCAAAGTTCTTTCAACATTTTTTATACAGAAAATGTAGCTGATAAGTGGCCCAAGTCTTCATGAGTAATGTTAGGTGTACAACCAGCAGCAGAGGAGTCAATATAAATGTTTATTTAATATAAAACAATTATTATTTAAATAATAAAAAATAAATAACCAATGTCCAACCTAAATCTCATTACTTCCACAAGGATTTTTTTAAACCTCCATTTCCAGTTCACTGTACACTAATTGAAGTGGTTGTTTTATGCTGACAATTGATTTTTTTTAAATGAAAGAGGCAGCAGTGAAGTCAGCGCACTGCACCCAGCACTCCAGAGAGCAGCCTTCCATTGAATTTACTTAGACAGACTAATTGCTGAATTAGATGACCATTCAAAGTTATTGAGTGTATTTCAAGGACTTTCTTCTTAGCCCAAAGATAACTACATGGTTTTGGGTCACCACTGCATGACTAATTCAAAATCAAGAATTTAATGTCTTTCTGAAAAATTAACATCATAAATCTGAGAATGAGAGTAGCGTGTAGTCAGGAGGTAAGGAGTCCAAGTTCTTTTGTACATTCCCCTGAGCTATAGTCTGTAAAAGTAAAGGACGTTAAGAGTCAACTGATATAATACAGTCACACAATGTACAATCACTCAATTGATTAAGATTAACTGGCTCTATATTGCTATTGTAAACTATTAAGAATAGGAAAAATTTCTATAATGTATTTTATACTAAGTTTAATAAAATATTGAAAGTTTTCAGAAATTGGGAACTTTAAGATATTAATGTCTTTAGAAACTTTTGTTTATTTTTATGCACAAATGCTAATAACATAACTATTCACTCACAGTAAAGAACCTCTTTTCACTCCACAATAGATCCAAAGTTACTATTTGCCATATTGAAATTCTAAGAAGAACATTCATGGAAAATAGGCCGTCTATTTTGCACAATTGTTTTCTACATAAAATAAGAGAATCTCTCATCTCTGCCAAGATCCAGCATTGTGATTACTGGGATATATATTATAAAATATCTAGTTATTATTTGCTGGTAAGTAATAGTTAAGATTATTGTTTTCCTCACAGTTAAAATCAGATTTATTTTATATATGAAGACATTTTGTAAAGGAGTTTTAGTCCCTATAAAAATGAATATTTAGTAGAAAGAATATACTTGTATGTATTGAAATTGCTAGGTTTGAGGAAATAAATGTTCTCTGAACCTACTGCTTTTAACAACATTGCAATGCTTATTGGTTTTTTAGTGCAAGAATTATAGAAAATTGGTATAATGTTACTTTTTATGTTTCATATTCAAAGTAGGTAAATTAATTTTGAGTGGGGCATTAGCATTCACAGCTAATAATATTCAGCAGTAAGGGTTTTAACCGCTGACCATTTTCTCTGAAAAATGATACATGTTATTTAACATTTTAAGATAAATTGCTGCGTAACTGTAACTTTTGCTGATAACTTTGCCATAAACAAACACAGTCAATATGAAGAAGAAATTGCAAAATTGGTTTGCTAGGAAAGCAAATCTGAATTTTAAAAGTTTACAGGTTTTTTAATCAGATATTGAAGTAAGAGCAATAAAATGTTGTTGTTCATCTGTATTATCCGAGGGCAATTTACTGATAGAAACACCTAAGAAAGTTAATGTTACACTTGAGTGTAACACTTGGCAATTTGCTATACAAAATTTATCACAGGTGTTCCATAAAGGAATGGCCATTGTCTCCCCCAAAAGGATTTGGACGGTAGAGAAATTCTGGGAAGTACCGATCGGTTGGTACAATGACTTGCCTGAGAAAGAAGCCAAAATCATAGGTGAAAAAGGGTATGCACGAGTGCATCTCCTCTTTAAGGTTGCTGCTCTCCATTCAAAATGACCCACATATACAGTAATGAGACCCTGAAGTACCTGAGACAATCCTTGAAGACCAAGTGACAATCCACATATCTTTTCAGCATTTTTTGAAAGGAACATAAATATAATGCTTTCTCTAAATGGTAATATAAATTAAAGCTTTTTATGCCTCTCTCCAGACTTCTCCCTAGGAGGACTTGATTTCTTACAAATTGCCTTGTAAGTATAGCACTTCTCCTTAGACACTAGCTCAGGATTCCATTTCTAACAGCCTGCTACTTTGGTCTCTGGAAACCCTGCCCCACCAATAATGCTCCACACCACCTATGTCTTATGATCCTTACAGTCCTACTTTGCCTAATATGGCTAAAATTTTCCTAGAAAAACTATTTGGCAATCTTTATTAAGAATGCTTAGAATCATTAACAAATATCCTTAGATACAATACCCAGAATATATCACAGGCAAAAAAAGGTGCAAAAAGAAATTTAATCCTATGGATATTCCCATTAGCAGACTTTATTTTCATGACAAATTGGTAAATATTATAAATCCATCTTTAAATAACTGAATAAATCAAACCATAATTCTCCCATATGGCAAAATGATATGCAAGCAGTAATAGCTACTTGGTAAGTAATTTTATGCCATGAAAAATGTATTTGTTATATGATGTACATGAGTAGTTCAAGTTAGAAAGCAAAATGTACTTTACATTTCCAAACTCATTTTGAAAAACAGCTAAAGTATTGATCCAAAAATATAAATACATGTAGGAAAAAAGCCTTGCAGGCTTATTTTGAAGAGCATGCTTCTGTTTTATAAGCAATATAGGCATTTTTCTACTTCTTCTGTCAATTTTTCTAAAATAATGAAATTCAATTTGTGACAATGAACATTATTTATTCCTCAGTAAGAAAAATTAAGTTATATTAAATATCATGTGCCTTGGTCACTTTTCTCTCATTGCTGAGACAAATATCAGACGCTCAAAGCCAAAGGGGAAAATGTTTATTTAGCTCATGGTTTGTAGAGGTTTCAGTCCATAGTTGGCTGGCTCCAAGGTAGGAGAGCAAAGGAGAAACAGTTCATGGTGAACAGAAGGTAGTAAAGGAAGCAAGTGGCAAGACAAACCTCTTTGTGTCCCTTATATTGTATCCAGGCTACCAGGATGAAAGCAGTGCCAAACCAATCAGTGGACTGACTTAGTGATCAGCCACCCTTAATCCTAGCATTGCATCATGAGTCAATCGTACACTCTAGATTCAGCCACCTCTAAAAAAAACCCCACCTATGACTGCTTGAGGCTTTGGGGAGACGTTTAAGCACAAGTCATTATATTATCTTGTACAAGGTGGACCTTCTAGGTATGTACAAGGTACCAAATCCATTTAATAAAACGTTTACACTGTTCATATATTCTATAAAGCACATTTTTCAAATGATCATGGTGTCTTATATTCTCCAAAAGTTCTGGTGTGAATTTGTATTCTAGAGGAAAGAAGTGACTTCATAGTTTCACAACTTAAATAGTATCTCTGTGCTGACAACCAAATGTGGTCTCCATTGAATTTTGAGCTCTCCCCTTGGAAGCCTAGGAGACGGATTTGTACTCAAAACACACCCACACACTTCTCCAGAATTCCTTTGTTCACTTAATGATAATATCATATTTCCATACCTAATTAAAACTAGCCATATAGAGGAATTTAATAAGTATATGTTGACTAATTTAATATGGTAATTATTTCAATACTTAAAAAGTGGCATTTTCAAGCTAAAAAAACCCTACCCATGTGTTTAGTAATTAATAGTGGGGGGTATGGGGTAGAAAATGAAGTCAGGTCAATAGCAGACAGAGAACACAAGTGCTTGTGGACTACCATATGGAGGAAATCTTCCCTCGAAAATAAATACAGCTGACTTGTTTCCATTTACTTATCTATGGGCAAAAAGGCAAGAGATACATTTATCTCTATTATTAGATGTGATTTATTTGTAGAACACAGTCAAGAAATGAGTGAAGCATATTACAGTAAAAAATAAATGCACCCAAACACTAAGGCATCATCTAAATCTGTGGATTACCCTTTGAAATATGTTCCCATGTCTATATCCTCCCTTGGCCCATAGTATTCTCAAATTGATAAATTCTCACTACCAGAAGAAAATTTTCCATACCTTTTGCATAGCTGACACTGTGGGGATTATGTTACTTGGGTTTTGATATCACAGGGCATAAAGCAACTCTAGTCAGGGCTCATACACATTATCAGCAGTCAGAATTCTGGTAAAATCAAAACCTCCTCTTTATCTTCAGGAAAGCGGTTTATGAAAGAGTATGTTCTAAGGCATTGAAATTTAATATTTTAGTGACACATGTTCAAAATATGATTTCCTGTTAGACTCTACAAAAACCTAATTTTCAATCACACCCTCCTAGTAGACTTTAAAAAGACGGACCTCAAAGGTAGCATTGTATTTGATATTTTCTGGTAGCCTCAGAACAAAACTTAAGTATGTATAATTGGAGATCTGCACACTCTCATAGAGATGAAAGAATGGGGCTCACTCTAACACAGAAGCTAAAAGGAAAGTAAGCTTATTTCCCTCTGCCACCCTGGAAAGGCATGGCTTTGAAACTACGAACAAGGAAAGAGGAAAGTAAGGCTGACGATGTAAATTGCATATTCCTTTGTGAATAAATTCTTATGTTGAGCAGGTTTTCCTAAACAGCACCTCCATTCCAATTATCTACCACAGAGTTTCTGTTATACATTCAACTCAGATATCCCACAAAACAGCTGGAATGTTTCCCTACTTGATAGGTATGTTTATGTATTCATAAACTACACATATGTTTTGTCACACTAATATATTACACATTCTACATACCTTCCTACAACCAAAAATATTTAGACAATGAGATACAATAAATAAACACTGAATTTCTATCTCTCTGCCTTGTGTTCAGTGAATTATCTTGTGCGTTTTCTGGGTAATGCTTATTTCTAGAAGCTGCTAAGATTTTGTTGTATCACAGCAAAAAGAACTTATCAATGTTATACCTGTTTTTACTTTATCATCAACTGTATACTATGGTTTCAAATAACCTGCAGCTACACATCCTGTCATAGTGGATGTTGCTGTGAGCATCTGTCTAACCAAAGACATGGCCGGCTGCTGATGCATAGCTAAATCAACATAATCCCACCCCTAGTCCAGTAGTATCATCCAATGATTGGTTGGAGCAGGAGAATAAAGACACATCTACTCATCTTGAAACACAGCAACCTAAAGGGATCTTTCTATCCTGAGTTCCTATTGGGGTTCAGTGAGGCCTCTGTTAAAACTACAGTTCAGTTCTCCTCCTTCCTGGACATGATCCTACATTTCTTATTCCCTGATTGGCTGCAAGGGCCACAAATCCCCACTCCAATTCTGTTCCTGCAGCACTATCAGATCCACGTTCTTTACCATATACTACAAGTCCATTTTGCTCAGATATCTGCTGCCTAACACATTGTTTATTGAGCCACTGGAAACTCAAGAAGGAAAGCCATATCTCAAGTTGTCCTGAAGCATCATTAGATTCTCACTGAGTTTTGATCAATTATCATCTGAAAGTACAGAAGCACTCTTTGGTTTTCAAACTGTGGGGAAGAAAAACTAGAATTCCAATGAAATCCGGCACATAGAAAGACTTCTCTTCCTCTAAGTACCAGAGTGGTACTGCTCTAGACCACAGAGTTTCTCTGTGTGATTACAGTCTTTATGCTGCTGCTCCACTGTTAACACAGTTCCATCCTTCACTGTCATTTCACCTCCTGTCCCAACCTCAAGGCTACTCAGTTCCACAAAATGCTAGTACCTGGCCCACAAGCATCAAAAGGTACCCTCAAAGTTCTTCTCTGGAGGAATTAACTGTAACTCCTTAGCGCCTGGGTTTTGCTCACCTGTAATCCTGATTCTACATTCTTCAGTGCAACTGGCTTCTGTAGCTCTCAACCCAAGTGAGCCACTGTTATCTCCTGGAAGGATAAATCTATTGTACTATACCAGCTCCTATATAGTTCTTACATGTCTTCTTAAAATACAGAGACCCCTAAGTTTCTGAGAACTGGCCCTCAGAAATTTAGACTTTCCCAACAATTACGAGACGCTTACCAGTGGAGTATTTTATATACAAGGAAAATTCAGGTCCATTCTCTGGAACATAGTATCAACTATCCATAGAATATTTTTCTTCAAAAATGAAAATATATATGCATGTAAACTGTTAGAGAATGTCTAGTAAGTAAAAACTTAAATACCAAATTGGTATTTACATCATGTAACATAATGTTAATCCCAGTTAATAGAGTATTTCAATGAAATATTCTTTTGAGAGGTATCTTTCATGCTTCATATATTATACATTAAAATGCAAGTATATAGTTAGTTGATGAAATAACATTATTAAAGGTAAAACAGAGGGCTGGGGATCTAGCTCAGCAGCATGGCACCTGCCCTGAAAGCATGAGATTGTGAGTTCAATTCCTTGTTCAAAAAAAGCTAAAAGCATTTTACATCTATTTCACAACAACCATTAGGCAGATTAAAACATAACGTGTAAAAGATGATGTAGTACATGAAATAAGTATTAAAAATATAGATTACTCATTTACAATTTATATTTTGTTGAGAATACAGAAACCGGGGCTGGGGATTTAGCTCAGCTGCATAAGCGCCTTCCTTGCAAGTGTGTGGTCGTGAGTTCGATCCCTGGTACCGATAAAAACGAAAAGTCCAAAAAAAAAAAAAAAAAATACAGAAACCTTCATAGCAAGGTTCACAGAGTGACATGGAAGATAACCCTGGCATCGTCTATATTTTGATATGTGTTTTCTTTAATAGTTAGAATAGTGAAGTTTATTCATTGAAGATGATGTGTATCTTAAGATTGTTATTATTGAAATATTGAGTCATGGCTTGTTTCACGGCTACAGATTGTTTTCCTGCTGATGTAGCACTGCACAATTGACAATAGATGACAAACATTCAACTAATTATTTGGGAAATCTTAATACTAATCAGTTATTCTACTTTGAAGTAGAATTATCAGATATAATTAACAAAGATATCAATTATAATAGAAAATAGCCACATGTTAGTAACATTGAATATAATACAGGAACAGCACTTACCTGTATTACATGCTTCAGTTTATCAATTATCTGATTTATTACAGGATCAGATCCTTTGACTCTGACTTCAGGATTTCCAGATTGGGCTTTGATTCCATTTCCAACCACACGCTGAGTATAGCTAAAGGAGTTAAAAGCAGAGACACATGACTTAGTAACCAGGCCTGCATGTTATCTGCCACCCTGCTCCAGTTGAGATGGGTTCAAAAAATTTCCTTCTATAAGAGGAATACACATATATAAAAATTCAAAAACAATTATATCTATTTTTTGAACATAGCTGTTACGCATGTTTTTATTTATATAAAATGCTTATCATGAAAAAATACACTGTTCTAAAACCAATATTTTCTCCTCTAGACTCCAATCAAAACTCATTACATTTTAAATGTTATTTACCAATATGCAGAAAGACTTGACTTTATCTGATTTTATCACCAGTTCTTGCTAAATTACACATATAAATGTGCCGAATTTACAGCAATTTATGTAAGTTATAGATAAGTTCCAATAATATTATCTATAGAGTGTTCATATATATTTAACTATACAAGTCAAATTTATTAACTTTATAATCAACTATAACTTGTAAAATCTTCAAATAAAGGAAACATTTGGCTTTTACTAGGATTCATTTCTTTGTAAAAGGATGAATTCACAGGCAAGGAAAGCTGTTTTAAGGTCCACTGCCTTCTCCAATGACAATCATACAGTTAGAATCCATCAGTCACACATATATTTAAGCTGCCTATTGTATTCAAAGTCCTATATAGTTGAACAGGATCTTAAGAAATTATAATTTTTGTCCACATAATATTCACTACTCCCTTGGGAATATACTATAGAAATTAAATCATTCTTTGGGGGATTCTTTCATTTTTAAAATATCTACTGGACTTCAGGTGTATGGATGGGTTTGATTTCCAGATAGTTTAATTTAGTACAAAGAAAAGTGAATAGTAAAAGGCAACACTATTGCAGCAGCTGGAAAGAACAGTGTGTGCCAAGTTTGAGGAGGTGATGACAGGGCGGTGGATATTCAGAATTTGGAAAGTTCCATTGGACTCACACAGTTAAGGAAAAGCTAAAGAAAAGTTACATCGTAGGAAGCCATTGTGATAATAATATAAAAATAAATCTTCAATAGTTTGCTTAGTGAGAACTGCAGAACAAATGCTACTATCCCAGGAAGGGAAAGAGAAAAAGCACAAGCAACAATACACACACAGGGAAGAATAACTAAGCGTCCATCTACAAAGTCAAGAATAACTAAGCGTCCATCTACAAAGTCAAGAATAACTAAGCGTCCATCTACAAAGTCGAGAAGATAAACACAGAATGGAGCCACATGGCAAAGCTTCTCTCCTCTGAGCAATCTGTTGGTTTACTTTAATATAATTATAGCAGCATCAGAGATTTTTCAGCAAGAATGCTCACATTATTTCACTATGATTTTCTTCCCATTGTACAGTTCTTATCAACTCATATGCATGCTATGGATTTTCTGCAATAATGGAAAATCTTTGAAAGGGTGAAGTTCTGATATTAAGAATATGAAAAAATGAAAGAGGTTTTACAGAATATCCAGCTCTTCCCAAGATGTTGTACTCTACTGACCTATTTTAAAAAGTGCATCAAACTATTCCTCACTAGGTTCTCCAAATGATATTAAATAATAGAACTCTTTGATAATGATATTATTAAATATATCAGAAAAATATAATAATATTAGTAAGTCTTGACTTAAAAACTAAGCTTGAGCTAACTTACTTGCACAGGTATAGGACATTTAGAGTTAGGTTTTTCAGTATCCATTCGGGATTTGAAAGAATACACAGCAACAAAAAATAATAAAAGGCAAACTACTACAAATATGTTGCTTCTTAACTTTGAAAGAATCAAATAAATTTAAATTCTACACAGCACTGTTACGTTATTCTTCATTATCTTGATATTCCAAGCAGATTACACATTTGGCTTCCTTATTAATATTGACCATTAATAATGATGAAGATAAACAATATCATTTGAATTATACAGATAAATGCATAACTATGATTCGGGCAATGCTTTAGTTATTCTCTTTGGATTTCATCCTTTTATCTTCTTGATAATTACCCATTATGAACAGGAGTATGTGCCACATGGCGCTCAAAGTACAGGAACTGTAAGTGACTAAAGTCACTTGCTGTTTTAATCTAAATTTGATTTCTGTATCTGTCTCCTCTTCCCACATGCAAAGCCTGCAAGTAGCATGGTTGCAAAAGCAGGTCAAGTTTTGGGCACAATGGACTTTTCCCATGACTGATTTGGACTTAGGATTTCTTGAAGCCTTTGGTGTGACTTCCTTAGAATCCACCAGGTTAGAATGTTTCTACTCAACTTTCCTTTCCTGTCCTGAGTCAGTCTTGCTTCTCAACAAATGTATCCCCAGCCTTACCAGCTTCTCTATATCCTCGCATAGAGCTCTTCTTCACAAGCACCCTTTTGTGCTCAACTTCCTTTTACCACCCACCCAGTCTGAGATGTCTTTTGATATTTGTATTACAACTGCGCCCTTTCTACAGATTAAGAATCCACAATCCTAACAATAACTAAATAACTAAATAACTAAATAACTTTCTAAAAGCCACAGCCTTTGTAAAGTGTGTAGCAGGAGTTTGAACCCAGGAATTGTGAACTTTTAAATACATTCATTCCATGATTAGTGAAAACTATTGAAATCAAGGAAAATGCATTAGCCATACAATTAGTTTCATGTAATTTGTTTTGAGATACTAGGAATGGGAGTCTGTACCATCACACTGAGCCTGTTTTGTTGTCATTGTGCTTATTTGTTTGTTTGTTTTTGAGCTAGAGTCTCACTAAATTGAAAAGCTGAGCTTGAATTTGCAGTTCTCCTGCCTCAGCCTCCAGGAATGCTAGGATTACAGCAGTGCACCAAACACAGTTTACATTTTTACTCTTTTTAATACCATGCTATAAAAGGCAAAAATGCTTATAGTTAGTAAGGGATATACAATTTCCTTCAAAAGAATCTTCAGCAACAGTTCCATTTCTCAAGCTAAATAGTGAAATAACAGTTGATAGCAAGATCAGAAGAAGCTAACAGAAAGCCATATGTGTTTTTCTAAGACTTTTAGAAACATAAGCATAATGCAGGCAATGGAAACTGAGACTCTTGTCTTAGTTTCAACTACTCTATTAATTGATTTAAATTCTAGCTTATTTGCAGACCGGGAGACTTTCTGTTACATTGCAGGAATTATATTGCATATTAATTGAAGGAATTCCTTATCATTTCCTTTTGTGCTTATTTTTCAGAATTAAATAACTATACGGACTTGGGTAAAATGTATCAAACTATAACAGATGAAGAATAAGACTTTCAGCTACTGTATTATTGAATATTTAAAAATAACTTTCTACTATCATTCAGATAAGGAAAAAAAACTGTGAAGTAGGAAATATAAAATACTTCAATTAAGTAAATTCTGCTTCCGTCAAGTTAAGAATGCATTGCAGTAGTGGTACAGAGAGACCAGAATGGTTTACATAAAAAGTGGAGATCTCATGTTGGCAAAGACGTGAAGTGACTCACTTCCCCGCAGCAGTTGAGAGGGAAGTGATCGCTACGCCGTTAATTGACCTTATGGCGACTCTGAACATGTTCCATGAGCCCAAGTATAAGGCCTATGATGTTTATCAAAGCAGGCACAAGAACGTTCAGGAAGCTCCATCACAACAACCCCAAACTGGATACAACTCGACTGCTTATAAATATTAACTCAGGTAAACAAATGGCCACACATTTATATAAAGAAATATTATACAGCAATGAGAATGAATGAATCACAACTGTCCTCAAAAATATTAACAAATCCCACAAAGTAGATGGTAAACATACATACTACATTGAATGATTTACTTAGAAATTTCCCAAAACTTTGAATTATGCTACAGATCACTATTAAGTGACTTGAAAATTTAGAATGCAAAATATTATACTATATTATTTGAGCTTTAATTTAAAAAACAACTGCTTTTGTTTAAAAAAATATTTAATTGTAGTTCTTGTACACTTTCTTTCTCTTAATGTAGTTACAACAAAAAAATCTTCATTAAACTACATATAGATAAAAGACACACATAGATATTTTTAATGTGAAAAAATTGTGCTGTCATCACTGAATGAGTAATTTAGTATCAGAATTTGAGAACTTACACCTTGAGCCTTTAATATGCATGCAAAATATTTTCATATTGAATTTTCTCTAAAAATGCATTTTATTTGAATCTTAGTATAAAATTTAATAGATCATTAATTACTTCTGTTTCCTCTAAACGTACACATGCAACGAATAAAAATTTCAAGATTCTCTACTGAAAACATGTTCATGTTTCAATGAGGAGAGAGCAAAACACAAAAATACAAATATCCAAATATTTTTGGAGAAACAGACTCACCATGTGTATTTATGTCTCCTATGTAGGGCTAGTAGGTAATGGATGACATCAGTTGAATAACAGTGTTCCTAAGTAGGTATTTTTCCTTGTTATTCATTAACAAGGAAAGAGCAACCACCAATATATTTATATTCTACAAAAATTTTTGAAATGATTAACAAAGTTTCACTTCTCTCTGTGCTGAAGATATAGACTATTCAAAGACGTGCTGATAAGTCTATGTACAATATTTCACTAGGCAGGCATTTCCCCTCCTTGTCCAACATGACCTATTTGACAATGCTGCTGTGCCCTACTGACTGATATTAGCTTCATTTTCTTTATGAAGCAATAGATATTAGTTCAGATTCACACCAAGTACGGTATTTTAAAGCACAGTTTCTGAGAGGAGGTATATGCCAGGAAGCTGATCCTGGGTTTACAAATCAGTTACAGGGTTCTATCAAAGACTGATTTTTGTAACTTCACTGAGAAAGGATGTAAAAACATGATCATTGATACCAGATGATGAAAATATCTGATCAGCTAGCCTTTTACCACAATGATATGTCCTAATAATTAATAGTGAGATTGGGAGTCACATTGTGTTGGGTTTTTTTTATTTGGTTCATTTATTTTTTTTGTACAACTAGTTATATAAGGGGATACTGAAATTCTTTCCATTTCCAGATTTTGAGTCTTCTGATCTCTAGGAGATATGGCACCAGTTTTCTCACTAGTCCTAATAAGTATGTTACTAGCTTGGGTTCAAATTAATTCAAAGGAGGTCGTAATGTGCATTGCAGGTGTTAATCAGTAAACCATTCTGCAAGGACAAAGTTGCCTTCCAAACTACATCTGAGAATCCCTTTCTGGTTCTGGTATTTAACATGCAACTGAGTAATAGTAATTTATTTTATGTTAGTTTTTCTCAAATTTGGGGGTAACTTCAAATACTACTGATGACATGTTTTGTGTACTTTTTACTTTCTCTATAGCCTTTTCTCTCTATATTGAAAATATTAGTCTTTAAAAATCCCAAAATGGAAAGGAGTTTTATGATGGATTTTATACACTAGGTTTCTGAGAGTGACCTTTCATGGTAGGTAGTAGGTTTAGAGGAGATTTGAAGAATAAATACAGTGGTGGCATCAATGTAAAAACAATTAAACCGGGGCTGGGGATTTAGCTCAGCGGCATAAGCGCCTGCCTTTAAAGCAGGCAGTCGTGAGTTTGATCCCCGGTACCGATAAAAACGAAAAAGACAAAAAAAAAAAAAAAATTAAAAAAAAAAAAAACAATTAAACCTTTGGTGATCTTTACTATCTCATTTCAATTCCTGAGCCAGAAAACCATGTTACCCTCATCTCTATCATTGATTTACCCTAACAATTATATAAAAATAATTTCTAAAGTTTGGAGCTGTGTTTCCAAATTTGATGAAATCAAAATAAATAGAATTAATGGAGACTATATTGTGATCGATCATTATTATAACTAATCTCTCATTGAACACAGCATATTTTGTGATATCTTTTAGATAATGTCACCAATATTATTTTAATAAGATAATGCCATGGTTTGCAGAGCAACCAATAAGAAATTTTTAGCACATCACTACAAGACAACAAATAAGAATGTGTTTAGAAAGATTTATAAAACAAAATCTCATTAAAAGAATATATATTAATCGCTCTTCACCCTCCCTCCATTTTGCAAGGCATGCACACCTCTGTGCATGCCAGTTTAGCCAGGTGAGCCGCGTAAAGCAACTCCTGAAATTTTATAAAATAAGCACCTGAAGTATGTTATTTTCATTTGAAAAATTAATGATTGCACGTACAACAGATCTATAGTGTTTAGGAAACTATCATTTCAAAAAACATTGACTATTTTAAAGAACCGTTGTAAGTAAACGTCTATGTAAACAAATACTATTTTCCTTAACCTTCTAATCCTCCTCTTCAAACTAGCAAGAAATAGTAAATACCTGAATTATAGTCAAAGCTATGCTTTTATCTTTTTAATTTTTACTCAAAAGCTCAAAACAAGTGATAATATTTTAATTTATAATTGTTTTTTAATTCCAAATGATTGTCCAAATTTAAAAGTATCAATTATACTTAACCCCATATATTGCTGTATCTGTTCTGAAATGCTACCTTTAATTTTGGTCACATATTTCAAAATTAGACTCTTCTTAGTAAGATCAAGACTCTTTCATGGACTTATGAGGATTGGTATTCACAATTTGCACTGAATTTCGCTATCATTTTACTAAACAATACCAATTCATGAATGTAAATGCTATTTAGGGAACAACTATTATCTGAGTACAAGTAAATATTATTTTGAGCTAACAAATGAATTAAATTATTCAGAGTATAAATTTCATTTAATCACTATTTTATTAGAGGCATTATAAAATCCTAAACACTCCTAAAATCTTTTTTGTATTTATTCAAATGTAACTGATATCAGTATTAAGCTGAAGATTAAAAACAACTATTGATTGCATACAATATTTAAAAATTATTTACAGGGTCCAATATAAGATTACCAATAAACTGTACAAATGAAATAGTGTACCTGGTATTGCTTGCCAATTCACAATATAATAACAACTTCTGAGTGTCAAATATACTAATTGCCTAGAGTCACTATGAAAAATTGTCATAAGTCTGGTGAGTTACAAGGACAGATGATATACTCTCGTCAATTCTAGTGTGTATCTGATATCAGGTGTCACATGGCCATATTCTCTAAAGACTCCAAGAAAGAATTCTTCTTTCCCTCTTCCAGTCTCTTCCAGTAGATCCCAATAACCCTGTTAGCTTGAGGCTATATCTCTCCAGTTTCGGACACTTATATCCACTGGTCCTTCGCTGCATTTCTATATTTCCCTTTCAATTTCCCACAAGGACACCTGCATTGGATACAAAGGTCACCCTTAGCAAGGAGGACCTCACCTTAGTCCTCAACTAAATTACATTTGAAAATATCTCATTTTCAAATAAAGCCACAAATTTTGGTGGGCATATTCTTTAAAGGTACTCTATCAAACACGCTATACATAGCTTTCCAAATACAAAAACCTAGAAGCTGCCCAAATAGAAACAAATTTTCCCCTTGGACCTCATCAAAATTGTATTCTAATTTTCTCAACATAAATTCTATAAAGTAATATTTATATTCACAAGTTCATCTCAAACTATAAATTGGTTTGTTTCTGTGGGCTTTAAAAATAATCGATTTTGGAAATTATCAATACACAATGCCTAGCATTTTCCATATTCTCAATGATTTCTATCACCCATCAAAAATGAACAAAACCAAGGACATTTTCTGTTATTATGTACACAAATAAAAACGATACCCTAAAAATTATTGTTCTCCTCTAAAGTGAAAGCCCACCCACCTGCTCTGAATCAAGTTTAGTGAGAGCATTACAGTGCTACTTTGTCATGAAAGTGTTGACAGCTGATGCTTAGGGAACCCATATAGGCACACAGAATAAATTTTAATCACACTTAATATGATAGCAAGATTGTGACAATTTTCAAATGTGACCAATTTCATTAAATTAGTTACATTGATTAGGCTCAGCTCAGCTCCCCAATTTATATAAATAATTCACAAGATATAATTAGGGTCTTCTGGTTTTATATGTTTAAAACTACAATATTTTAACTGGGATTTTTTAGTAACTAGTTATCATACTTTATCACCTCAAGGTTGTGAGAATCTTTAGCATACCACTAAATCTAGCACTCTGCCTTCAAGAAGAAATATACCTATGGCAGGAATGCATTGCCTGGCATTCATCTCTTGGTCTGCAGCTTAATGGATTTTTTTTGTCTGTCTTTGTTGACAGCAACATAAATTTAAAGCTGGAAGGGACTTTAAAGGTCATTTAGTTCAACCCAAACATGTTTTAAAATAAAATGAGAAAGTATGTTTATTTCATCATTTTGTATGTATGCACGGTGCATTTCTGGGAAAGCATCTGACACAGCTTTTTAATAAAAGGCACAGACATTTTAAAACCAGGGCAAAGGACAAAATAATGAAAGGAGGAGGTGATGATTATAGAAGGCTATCTAACCAAGGAGACCTATCCCTCAGACAAAAACTGAGCTATCTCCCCAATCCACACCAAGTTTTCATACAAGATACTTGTGCGCATGATTTACATTATGCAAAATTACACGATGTTAAATCCCTTACATGTTGTTAATCTATTGGAGCCTGGTACAGCACATGATTTAATTAAAAATGTATCTTTTGAGAACTTAGTAAATCAAATGACCAATATTTTCCTGAATTTAATTTTTTAATTGATATTTTATTTTATCCCTCATGGAGAATATAGTCTCAGGATAATATGTTCAATTACCATAGAAAAATGGTCTCAGGGTGAAAACTATTTGAGACATATCACAAAGCAGAGGTTGGGTCTAAAAAACATCTTGTTCCCACAGTAGAACGTGAGCAAGCATATCACAAAAACACACTAAAGACACTAAGGCCTGGAAGTCATAAGGAGGATGCATTTTACTAACAGACAGTTTAGTACAAATTTGCTAATAGATGTGCATTGATCATACATTGAATGGAATAATTGTCTTTTTCTCACTCTTGAAAATTCATATTTCAATAAATGATTTTATACAAGCATAAAATTTTCAGTTTTAAAATGAGGCCCCTTAGCAATGCTCTCCGAGTTGAAGGGTCCTGATGCATGGCCCTTGTATCTTTAAATGTGGGATGGGAACTTGTCAAATTAGTCCAAAGCTCCGATTCTGTAACTTTTGTTTATGAACAATTTTCTGCTCTTATTTTAGACTTTACCAAATAAAACAGTTAATATACTTATTTTCGGACTAGTAACATGAAAACTAAATTTGTATATGCAAATATATGCATATACATATGTACAATACATGTATTATATACATTTTTTTAATTTAAGGAGAAAAAGAAAAAAAACAGAAAAAGGATACAAGTTATACAGAATTTCAGAAAAAATAAACAGTAGGAAATCACTAGTTAATAGATTACATATTGTTATCTTAGAAAGAGTTGTTCAAGTTATCAAATTAAAGCATATAAAGTGGACTTTCAAACAGCGAGACTGGAGACAGTTTTGTTCAATGATCCAACAAAACTCAGTCATATGGTTATCTATCTTACACACTTAAATATATATGCAGTTATATTCTTTAGAGCACTTTCTTTTCCTTTCTTTTGTACAATGACAATTACACATTTTGGGTTTTATTACTCTTATAGTTCTTATTACTTTTTTTTGAAGAGAGTAAAACCAAATGTGACATAACAGAACAGAGTCAGTCAAATCAAAAGGATGGACATAATAGATAATGTAAAAACAAAATACTAGGTGATCCACAATGGTTACCATACTGCCTCTTACTATCTTAAAAAGAATTGCCTATATCATCAGTTATAATAAAATTGAACAAAACAGTAAAGAATAAAATCAAAACATTGGAGACATTACAGGAGTTTAAAAGAAGATAATAGTCAACCTGAATGGGCATCATAATGAATCTTATTGTCTCCACCGTTATTACCTATACTTTCGAACTTGGTACTATCAAGCAAAGAAGAATAGAGGAAAATCAGTCAAAGCAAGATGGTGAGGGCTATACAGGGTTCCAAATCAAGTTAATAGGAAATCAAAGTGGGTTACTATAATGTATCCTGCTATTTTTTATTTTTCCCTTAATTAAAAAGATAAAAATAATTAATTAATTTTTTAAAAAAGGAGATAGAGATAAAAGAGGGCATAACAACAAAACAGCGCAGGTCAAAGCATAACCATTTAAGCAAAATAGTGTTTCACCACAAGATATTCTGACATAAAAGTAGTTACCATAGTGTCTCTTTCCTTGAAATCTTTGAGTATAACTTCGTATACTGTAGCACCAAACATATCAAGACAATGTAAAACCATTCAAGATAATGACAGTATTACAGGGTATTTAGTACCAAATATCAGAAAATGAACAATGGTTTCTGTATAATCTCCTTGTCTATAAGAGTTTTTGCTTATATTATCACATATAATAAAATCCAATAAGATTTAACCTGTTAAGACCAATGGAGACAGAAGAATAAAAGCTTGATGGGACTTCAAAGCAAGATGATACTAAATCAGTACTAGCTATTATGATGTCTTGTTTTCTCCAAAATAGCTGTTCCTACCATCCAATCTTCTCTGCCTCAAT
The DNA here is from genome assembly GCF_034190915.1 of Cavia porcellus. Classification (NCBI taxonomy): domain Eukaryota; kingdom Metazoa; phylum Chordata; class Mammalia; order Rodentia; family Caviidae; genus Cavia; species Cavia porcellus. The sequence goes on along the minus strand of NW_026947487.1, from coordinate 38,079,918 downwards.
TCTGTTGAGCTCTTTTTCTGTCGTTTGTTGTCAGTTTGTCTTCTTCATTTCACTTTCTGCTCCACTCATTGTGGCCTCTCTGCCACTGTTTCTGAAGTCTTGGTATTTTCCTTTTTAAGAATATCTTGCAGTATTCTCTGTAGAGTTGAATTGGTGGTTGCAAATTCCCCTAGTTCCTCTTTATCCTGGAAGCACCTTGCTTTTCCATCAATTTCTAGGGACAGTTGTGCAGGATATATTAATCTTGGCTGGAAGTTGTTATCTTTCAAAGCTTGAATTATTTCCCCCCACACTCTTCGTGATTTGATGGTTTGTGCCGAGAAGTCTGCTGTAATTCTGATCGGTGTTCCCTTGTAAGTAATCTGTTTCTTGTCTCTGATGGCTTTTAGTATTCTGTTCTTATATTGGATTTCTGGAATTTTGATTATTATATGCCTGGGTGTAGCTCTGTTTGGGTTATAGGTGGCTGGGTTCCTTATGCCTCATACATCTGAGTATCTTTACCTTTTGCTAAATTAGAGAAATTCTCTTGGATTATTTCTGTGAATAGCTTTTGTAGCCCAGTTGTTTGTGTCCCTACTTCTTCTTTTATGTTCTTAATTCTTAAGTTATAGATCGTTTTATCATCTTCTAGCCTTTGTATTATTGCTGTTTGTTTTCTTGTTATTTTTAAGAAGTTTTTCATTTCATGCTCCCATATTACAAATCTGCCCTCCAATTCAGATAATCTATCCTTAGTCTCTTTCAAGCTGTTATGCCAGCTTTTGATAGAGTTTTTAGTTTCCTGGTAATCTCTTTGAACTTGTCATGTATTCTATGTTTTCTCTATTTTCTCCATCAAACAATTCTCCCCTTTTTTTCTGTTCTTCCATTTCACCATCTGTTTTTTCTTGGGCAGTGCTCAGTATTTCTCTAACTATTCTACTTATATCTTGCTTTATTTTACTAAATACTTCATTTTTAAACTCATCTATGAGGCTCTGGAGATATCGCTTTATGTCTATTGGTGCCGCATCTGATATTGCATGTTTTCTGTCTTTGCGTTTCCCTTTCCTGGATTAGTGTTCTCAGGACTGGGCACTGAAGACCCTTTCTTGTTGCTCCCTCTTCCCATACTTTTTGTTCTTTCCATACAAGCGAATGTAGGAGGCCCAATTTTTTTCTCTTTTTTGGTTACAGTTTGTTTGAATTGCGCTGGCTAGGTGTTACCGCCCACTGCAGTGTACTAGGGAGACACAGACCTGTGCAGCCTCTGCTGGGCCTGCCCTTCCAGGTCAACCTGCCGAAGGCTTCACCACTAGGATGCACCTCCAGATGCTGCGACCTGGTTTGGGCTAACCTACTGGGTCTAAGTCAGCAGTGTCACGCAGGCCAGGCACTCCCTTCCAATCCCACTTGAGAGGGGAATATGTGGCTAATGTTACTGCAGCATCCTGTTCCAGCAAGTCTGCCTGGTCCCAGTATGTCCTTTGCTGGAGCTTTCTACTCTATGAAAGGGTCCCCATTTTGCTCACTCACCAAAAGTCGATGTAGGGCTCACTGCTATCCTGCTCTCAACTCCATTTGCAGATTCCAGCACTCAGAGCTTCCATGCGTCTCTCTCCCTGCACTACAGATTTTGATGCAGCAACGGCAGCAGGAAATTCAAATCACAGCTTCCAGTGATGTGGGTTCTAGTTTCCCGTGCTAAGATTTTATCTGTTCCTGTTATAGCACCAGGATGGATTTGCAGTTGGTTTCTCTTAGCTTAGTTCATTCCTGGGTCGGCAGGGTGTATCTCCCCTTGCTTAGGACTCTCGTACCGCACCATTCCTAGATTTTAAGCGGGGTATCTCAGAGAGCCTCCGTAGCTGCTGCTGTCTATCTGCCATGTTCTCCCGTAAGTCCCTTGTATACATATATTTTTATATGTGAGTGTATATATACTCACATATATACTGCAATTTATTATATACATATATATATATACATACAAATATACATATACACATACACATGTATATACAGCAATTTTTCTTTTCCTATCCAGTATATAGTTTTACCTTAAACAGCAAACAAGGTAAGTTCCTGTGACCATAGAAGAGATTTGAAATTTGAAAATAAATTTTAATTTAAAAAAAAAAGGCTAGGGTTTTCTATAGCTCAGGAGGAGGAACCATAGGTTCAGCTTCCAGGATCACAAACACAAAACAGGAGAAGTTTAAAGATTTTTAATGTTTTTTTTTCTTAATGAAAACACCACTTTAGGCATTTTTATTTTAAGAACAATTAAAGTTTCTGGCTCTGAATTACAGAAAAAAGTTGCCCTTTGCCATCTATTGAATCACAATAAAAAATAAATAATAGGTTTCACATCACAATTATAGAGGGAGGAAGAGGAAAAGTAAATAGGTTTCTACTCATATCTCACCTTAACTCCACTAATTGGCAATTCCTACTAGCAAACACTTCTCAGGAAAAAAAAATCCAAGAGTAAGTGAATTTAATTTGTATCCACTTGTTTATATGAGAAAATTGCTTCTCAAGCCATTTCTTGGCAAACCCAGTTGAGCAGAAAGCAGCTGGGCTTAGTTCCATAGAGTTATGTGTGCCTTGGGACTTTTAGATTCCTAATAGCTGTGATTACCCCACAAATAGACTTGGCTGACTCAGTACATGAAAAAAATAATATATATACACAGGATTTCTGAAGACATTTGGAGTCCAAATAGAATGGATATTTCTGGTCCAAAAGAGCTGATATTTTTATATGTATAGGTATATTTGACCCATCTGTCCCTCACTTTCTATGCTGGTATCTCATTCCCTTCTCCCAGTTCCTTATACAATTTCTGCCAGATTTTTCAGGATCTACACATTCCTCCTACCTCACTTGAGAACTCCTTAGACTCTTTGCCCAACCGGCTACCCAGTAAGTTTTAACAATAGATTTGGGATATATGACTAAATTAAGGGTCTTCAAATGGGGACATTATACATAATTATATGAGTGACTGCTACATTTTTAAGAAAGAGACAGAATTTATTCTTTTTTTCAGACAATAACGAAGGCAATAGGTATATGGAGGTAGAAACTGTAATGATGTAGCCACAAGAACAAGAATATAACAAGCTGAAAAAGGTAAGAAATCTGTTCAACCCATTCAAGGGAATGTGAAACTGTTAATACTTTAATTTTGAACCAATGATACATATTTCATATTTCTAGCTTATGGATCTACACAAGAATAAATTCCTGTGGCTTATAAATGACTCACTTTGTAGTAGTCTGTCACAGAGTTAACGAATGCAATCACAAATAAGAGGATCGTCTTAGGTTACTTGATGTCATTACAACTTTATTTTCCAAGATGCACCTTTTATGGTTTGTGTCAGTGTCCCCCACCAAAGCTTCACGCAGTCATGGAGGCAACTGAGTCTAGCATTTGGGATTGGCTCATCATCTAGCATTGGGGTTGGGGGTGTGATGCTGCACCCACACATGGGCAGAGCTGGTATACAATATGAGGGGAGGGATAGAGGTGTGCTTTGCCCCTTTTTGCCATTTCTATTCTTGTTGTTTGTGGCCTCCATGAATGGCTGCCCCTTAACCATGCTATCCTGCCTTGGAACCAGCTGAGTATGGACTGAAACCTCCAAAAACTGTAAGATAAATAAAGCTTTGCTTCCTTCATTTTGGGCGTCAGGTATTTTGTCTCAGCAATGAGACAAAAGCAGTCAAGACACCATTGTTGAGAGTAATTAATTGTGCGAGTACATTTCCATGAGGTCAAGAATGAATGTGTTTTAATCATTCTCTAGATGCAGGGCTTGGCAACATGCTCATTCCATTAGAAGTCAGTGCATATGTTTCATGATTGCTCCATGCATATTAGTTATCTGAGTGAAGGTATGACTAATAGGAAATAAGCTAAATGTCTCCAAGTAATCATTCATCATTTCTAGAATTGGTCCTTATAAAAATTTTATGAGTCATTCCTAAATATTACTGATTCTATTAACAAATCCCATGAATGTTATTCATACTAGTTATAAATTGGTAGTGTTTAAAGGAGTCTCTAACAAGTTCTAATAAAAGCAAAGAAAGAAAAAAGAGTGTGATGGAGGGAGAAGAGAAAAGTGGCGAGAAGGTAGAAGGGATGGAAGCTGAAAGAAAGGAGTAAGTGAAACGGACTACTAACTCTAACAATGGGCAGATTAATACAAGCTTCTTACAACTGGAAGAACAATCAGGTTAAACTGTCCTATACATATTGTACTTTGTGAGCAGAAGAATTTTCTGAATATGAAAACTGTATGAAGTGGTAGTCGGCTCTCCCCTGTATCTCCCAAGTCAGGGGTCCTGGAGTGCCTCAGAAAATCAGCAGTTCTTCCTTTATAGCTCAGTCCTGCTTTTGGAGGGACCAACTGCTGGTTACTGCCACACAACTGACAAAGCTGACCTTCATAGGAGACAGAAGCTATAATAAAAGAATAAGCAGCAGCAGCAGCAGCAGCAGCAGGAATCTTCTGGGCCAAGTGGGCAGTGTGCACAAGAACAGTATTACTGGGATTACGGCTCCACAGTCCAGGTGCTAGAAGCAATTTGTAATCCCCAAGTGACCCAAGAGGTAAAACCATAGCTGACAGGTGTTCTTTCCTTTTTCTGATACCCCAAGCCTGGGCTTAGCTTCTTTTCCTTCTGTCCTTTCCCTGTGTTACACACTGTTACTTAACATACTGTGATTTTAGTGAATTTTAGTTAACAATGGAGATGGATGACATATGGCAAAACAGAAACCACACCAGACCCAACCAGCCATTTAAAATTAATATGGCGAAACAAAACACTGCCTTCCTTCTGAATCCCAACCCAGAGAGCAGTCGCATGTATACAGCGCAGCACTCATTCTTGCTGTCACCCCACACCTTACTACTTGTGCGTGCTGAGTATTGTAGTGTGTTTCGTACCTTGAGCAGACAGAGTAATCTCCCTAACAGATCCTGCAAAGACTTGCTGTCTACAGAAAGGGGGTGTGCATATCAACAATACCACCAGTGTGGATCAGAGAAAGGGCTCAGACGTCTCCAAGTTAAAGGAACAATGGGTGAAAATGGTCACGTAGTTTTGATATTAATCTCATAAAGGTCTTTGCCTTCCAGATAAATCATATTGGAGAAATACAAGAGAGAAAAAGAAAACTAAAAACCATCTTACAGAAAAGAAAGAAGGGAAGATCATGCTTAAGACTTAGGGGAAAAGATTACCCTTGTGCAATATTTGACTAACCAGAGGCAATATTTAGAAAGTTGCTTTAAATGACCTAATTCTGAATAGTTCGTAGAAAGTCATTGTATTTCAAAAAGAAAATATGAACATTTCTCAAGAAAATAAGCCCTTGTGAAAAAGTGAGAAATGGCTGAGGTTAGGTTTATAGAAAACTAAAAGAGAAGAGCAAATCGTCCAGCCACAGTGGAATCCACAGAGAAGAAAACTGACGCAGTGCAAGGGTTAAACAGTAGCTGAGCCACGGCTCACAGAGAAATGAAAGGGAGGGAACATACGGACAGGGAAAAGGCAGATGAGATGCCAGAAAGTTTTGACTCAAGAATATGTGCTAGAGAAACAAAACAAAGCTATGAATAATAAAAGCACAATCCAGATTCTAATGAGATAGGAGAAAAAAATCCGGGAAGAGTTAAGATAATCAAGATCAATAGGTCAAAAAATAGCAAGGTTCTAATCCAAATTCCTGGAAGGACACAACAGATCCAGTTCATCATCAGAATTATTTTACACATTAGCTTGTTTATCATAGTCATTTTGTTAAAATATAACGGCAAGGTAAAAATAAAATAAATATTTAATAAAAATAATAATATACTATATATACTAAAATAGATTTCATATCACTAGTATTGAGAATCAATAGGGATAAGAGGAAGAAAACCTATTCTAGGTCAATGATCTAATGCCGAGGAAACCTAAAAGATAGAATTAAAAATCCAGTAGGTCCTGCTGAAATATCCAGATTCAAATGCATGTGAAAAATTCCAGCATGAGCATCCTCATCTAAGCCACACTCATCTCTCCTTCCCATTACTGCAAAAGCTTCCTAACTGGTTGGCCAGCTACTGCTTGGCCCCAGGCACCTAATCTTAAGATGACATCTTAATTCACACAGGTCTTGTGACGTCTTCCTGACGCTGTTGGTTTCAAGCAAGAGATATCTTTCTATGGTCTGTTGGCCATTTCAGAACTTGGGCAATAAAATGGTCAATTCATTAGAGAGAAACAGCTTGAAGCAACCCTACCCCTTGGTGAGCAGCAGCCCAAGACAGGAGCCACTGGTGTTTACTGGGTCCTCGCCATGGCAGGACCTAGGGCACCAAGAAACCAAGCAACCCCCTCACCCGACCCCTGTTTATACATGAAAGTATGGACAGCTATTTAGAAGAGAATGAGAGACTCTATGACAGCCATTAGTGACTTCCCTATTGTCTGATTTTGAAAACTTAAAACGCCTTCCTCATTCTGTTCAGATCAGTTTTATACTATGTTGTTTTGTATAAATGCTCTGTATGTGAAAACATGGACAACTATGTGGAAGAAAACAAGAGACAATATGATAGACAGTGAAGATCTCAGTCGTCTAGCTTTGAAATTTGTATCTCTTACATTGCTTTCTTATGTCCTATTTTGTTCTGTTTTGTTGTTTAATTTTACTCTTTAAAATAAAAATAAATAAATAAATAAAAGACATTTAATTGTGACACAATCATATCTTTCAGTTATGGTTAATTAAATAGGCAAAGATTTAAAAGGCATAATTTTGAATTATTCAAGAATTTTAATATACACATAAAATTTATGAAATAACATTTGTCTTTGAAATTGTCACTGAAAAAGACAATATAGATCATATAGGAAATCACAAAAAGGCCTCAGTGTATTTTTAAAAGTAGAAATTGTATGGATTGTATCCATCTACTACAGGAGGCCACTCAGAGAAGATGGGGTCTCTAAAGCAGGATTCTAGCCACACTATACACTGAGCTGGCAGGTGCTTCTGATCTAGGATTCATCCTCTGGAACTATAAGGAATGCATTTCTATTGTATTCTACTGTATAGTATTGTATTATATGAGCTCCAACTAATGAGACATTTCCTTAGCAGAAATTAATACCATAAATGATAAAGCAGAATAAAGTAGTTATAGGACATATCTTTACTATGATTAAAATAATGGCCTTAAGCCATCAGTCATTTTTATTATTAAATTTTAGTCAAAGTCATAAGATGGAAACACAAAAACATGAAAAATATTTGTATTAAAGAGAGGAAATAATTAGTAATAAACTTTTAAAAACCAATAATTTAGCTATAATAAGCTCTGTATGACCACATATGCCAGAGCAAAAACATGAAGGAGGTTGAAACAACCCAAAAATAAACCTCTATGTCTATCTAAGACAATCTAATCATATAGAAATTTCTTAGAATGTTCATGATGAAGATGAAGATTCCATGTGATCATCATGATTCAACTGAATGTGAGTCCTATTTCTGCCACTAGGTTACAAGATGGGCTTAATAATTAACTATGTCTTCTTAATATCTATTGTCTTATGTTTAAAATAAGATTAATATAATCTAATTTTCGGGGCTCTAAATGCAAAGTAGAACTATAATGCATATCATATATATATATATATATATATATATATATCATAAAACATTTTTATATTAATTATTTCTATTAATCCAAAGAAAGATTATAAAAATATTTAGGATGTTTCACTTTTCTCCAAATAATATGTAAAGAAAATCTATATATATAAAGAAAATATACAGTCAATAAAAATATAGAGAACTGTAATTTTGAAATATGTGTTAGTTTCTCCCAAATAGGGTTATTACCTGAGGATAGCTTTCATTATTACACTGACTACTTCAAACAGATCCACATTTTATATTCTAACCTAGTCCAGTTCATAGTGTTAGGCAAAGCTCAATTTTCTGTTTTTATAATGTACTTGAAATTACTAAAGTGTCAGTGTTGGATTAATTGGGTTTCTCCACATTTCCTTTGCAATTTCTTGTAGACCTAGTATTATTTAAAAATAAAAATTTAAAAGCCTAGACTGAAACCCTGGAAAATACGTTTCAGGAAAAAAAAAATAGAAAGTTAAAAGACATACTAAACAAGAAAATATTCTCAGAAATAGGAGAGTTAAATCTTCAAAATTGAGAAAAGAGAAGCGAGACACATTAACTGAAGAGAAAAATTAAATACATGATTAAACAAAATAAAAAGTTATGGAATCACAGAATAGCAGCTGTCCTTGCAGCTGAAAATCTATCACAATTTAAAATTTCCTAAAATTTCTGTTCTTGTGTTTAATTAAATGGCAAATGTATCCTATTAACAATGTTCTGCACTGTAGTACCATAAAGAAATAATTACCACTAAAATGTACCTTAATGTGTATTAAGGTAGCTACAAAATCAACATTATTATCTTGGGGAGAATGTAAACAAAGAGAAGATAGGATATTGTCAAGCATAATTAGCATCAAATGAAACAGCACAGATTCCAAGCAGACTGAATATTTTTGTTTTAGGTAGACAAAAGGGTATCCAATAAAGCACACATATCAACCATTACCCGGGAGACCAAACCTTAGGGACACAGTCTGACATTTCCTATTTCCTTTAAAACAATACTCAAATCTCTTGGAACTCACAGTAACAGGCTTGGAGACTTGAGATTACCTGATAATTTCAGAACTGATGTTTGACACAACACTGACATGTTGAATATTTTCCTTTTGCCACAGGAGATCTCCAGCTCCGGCAATCGTAAGTCAGAGGGGCACACACTCAATTCATTCCTTGTTATTGAGTGGTTTGTTTTTGCTAGATAATTTATGGAAAATTAGCACAAAATGACAGCTAGGGTATGTGTAGGAATACCAAGCAGATGAGAAACTTGAACATCATTACCAACACAAGAGTAAAGGGCATTCAGCAATAAAGGTCAAATGAAAAATCAACTGAAGTTTCTATGTAATGTCAAATCTAAAATGCAGCCTCAGCGAAAACCAGGGTTAGGTTGTCTGGGGTGTTTTTCTTGATTAATTTGAAATTCTCCATAGCCAAGGATACATCATTATCAAAACCTTCCAAATGTTTATTATTTTTGATTCAAACATTTGAATTTAGCATAGTAAGCAATACAACAGAAGGTAGTAAAGATATGTGGATAAAATATTTATCATAAAATTATTCTAATGGGAAACAAAAAATAGAATTATACACAACTTCATTATAGAATATTCATTCTAGGGAAGTGTACAACTGTTTAAAAGGATTTAAGACACATTAATTGACATGGGAGAATTCTGTGGATGTCATGGAGAGATCATTAGCTAAAATGACAACTGGGTATATAATATTAACTATATAAAATTATAAATATATGCAGAAAAATTAATAGATTTTCAGAAATACAGTGATTATAATACTTATTTCTACAAAGAGCAGAGAGTAAAAAAGGATTTATATGAAGACTTTAGTATAACAGGCCTAGACTGGCATTCTGTGTTGAATCCAAGGCACAGGTAACCTCTGCTGCAGTTCCTATACTCCAGACAAATCTTTACATTTGTTAAATATCTACCATTTAACACATGAGAGAACACAAGGGATATGGATGATGTCGTCAATCATGTGGTACAGATGAGGAAAATGAAGCAGAGAGACATTCATTTCTATAACTTGCCCCAGGTGGGTTGTTGGAAGTTAAGGCCACCAACCTGGCTGGAAAGTCTATGACCGTAATTGCTAGGCAAAATGCTACCAAGAAGCACTGATGAGGAAAACACTAAAACACTGGATAAAGCCTGGATATGGAATGATTATGCTTTTTAAAGAAACTCAAAATTGTTTAGATTTTCTATAACAATTGGAAATCATGTTCTATAATTAAAACACTTACAGTGACTCAACTTATGGAAAGCAAACTAATACACTTATCTGTTCCCTCTTGGTTTAGATAACATATAAAACCACAGTGATGGTAGATTAATAAGTTCAGTATCTTGAAACCATTGGTCATTTCATCTTTTAAATTATTTACTGATTTTATAAATAAAACCATCATTAAGCTTCTTTTCATCTTCGCTTCTGAGTCTTTTATTAATGCCACCACAATAGCCATCAAATACTACTGATTAGACTATTGTCTTCCTTTACTATATTGAATATGTGCTACCATTAATAAAGCATAATAATAAAGCACAAAGGTTATAGAATGGGTATCTATCACTTTCAAACTGAATGGATAGCAGATAAGTTATTTTATGCATATCAATGGTTATTTTGAGAAATAAATTAACTTTGTAAGGTAATACACATGGATATGTCATGAGGGTCATGTGCAAATCATGCAGATGGATATATATATATATGATATTTTTATGTGTGTGCATAAATATATATATATATATATATATATATCTGTACCTATATGCACACTGATGCATTAGAATCCTCATTTTCCTGGTTATAATACTTTCAACAAAATTTCCAGGCTATAAATTCATCTTTTTGACAAATAAATGTATTAAATGTTTTCTTTTTCTTACTAAGTAAAAAAAATGTTTATGCTTATGTGTTGCTTAGTGTAGAAATCTTCCTATGAATCCCTTAGAAGTTATACTTAATTTCTTGAACTTAGTGATGACTCTGTTTTTAGGAATCCTTGCTAATATTTTTATAGTGAGATATTTCTCCCCATTTTTCTTCTCCATCTTGGTTTATCTTGAGGCATATCCTATATATCAGGTACAACAATAGAAATTTACTAGTAGGTTTTTTGGGGGTGGTGAGTACTAGGGATCGAACTCATGATCTTGCACTTGCCAGGCAGGCACTTAAGCCACTGAACTAAATCCCTGGCCCCAACAATAGCAATTTAAAGCTGAAAGAGAGATGCCCTCCTCTTCATTTAACTTAACCCTTCTATTTCTAGAATTGTTTTGTTGTTTGTCATTTTGAGACACAGTCTCCTATGCAGTTCATGCTTGCTTGAGCTCACTTTGTAGCCCAGGCTGGTCCTGAACTTTCAATGATCCTCCTTCTTCAGCCTCCTGAGTGCTTATAGGATGCCTATAGGATTATAGGCATGTGCCACTATGCCTGGCCAACTCTTCTACTTCTAAAGAGGAAGGAAATTAATACTGGAGAGAAGAAGTGACTCTATCCATGCCTTGAGAGTTTTCAAACACTGTGGGTCCAGTCTTCCCACTATAGGTAGATGCTTCCAATCACTGTTCCACCATTATCTTGCCTTCTGTGACTTATTTATTTTCTTTATTTCTGATAGGAGAATTTCATGGTACTGTCTTAGCCATTTCCATTACATACCTAAGGCAGACTTATTTGTGTGGGTAAGAAAACGGTAATTTTAGGCCTTGTTCTTTATAGGATCGTGGAAATGCATTTCATCTCTCACTCCCTGCCTGTGTAAAGGAAGGTGAAGACAGTTCCAAACATAAATCATTTTAGAAATGAAAAGTTGAATTGGAACTGTGAATAAAATACTTTCAATGTGTAAATATGAATTAATACTAAAACCAATGTAATTAACAAAGTAAAAGGATACAGACTTATAGAACATTAGAATGCAATTTTGTAAGTTGGAAATCTAAGCCAAAATAATTAGACACTATTCATTTATCATATTTAGAAGTTTAAGTTTTTTAGCCTATTGTTATATACTCTCATTTAGGCAAATTTGTGTCTTTTTTAAATGAAACACTAAGCAACCTGAATAAACTTATGAAGACTGTGTTCTAATATATCTGCTTCCCTTAAACAAGAATACAAAAATACAGTGACAAATTCATTATTTCACTCTATATCATATGCATAATAAACTCTTAAAATCTTACATTCCCCTCAATGTATTCATCACATCCTTACTACCCAAATTTCCAGAATATGTTTCCATTTGAAAAACACCAAATTACAAAAGATCTTAGTGTTTCCCTGAAAGTATTCCTCCATGGAAAGTGCTCAGTTACTTCTTGTTAAATGAACTGCACTATAATATCATGTCAGATGCTTATAATACATGTGCAGCATTCAATTACAATTGATGTATTTTGAGATACATAAAATTTTCTTCAATCAAATAGCAGATACACCCCCAAACAATATTCAAATAATGGTGAAAAGATAAGATTGAAAACTCAGTAAATAAACTCTACCACCAAAAAAGGAATAATATTGAATTATACTTCAAACATAAATTGAAGCTCTAGAGACAGCAAAATTTATGCCTTTGGGGTTAATGTATTTTGGAATACCAGGAAACTTGAGATTTAGATTAGCAAAATGTCATGATATTCATTTTTTATGTGCTAGCAACAACTGCTTTAGTTGCATTAATTAAGAATGGCTCTATGTGTTAATTTTAAATTAGTAAGAAATATCATCAATTTGATTGGTATTCACACATCTCGTTTTGAATGATGCTATTATTACCACCGTAGCAAAGCACAGTCATTCCACTAAAGCAAGTAGTCCTTGTTCTATTAGAACTAATTTTCCGTGGCTCTATAACATCAGAAAAGAGCAAATGATTTCACATGCATGTTTGAATAAAGATTGTAACAGCTGTAGCGACTAGAGGGAAAGTACACACTTTACAGACATTTTTAAGGAATATTAAACAAGATCTCATAGCTTAAGTTCATATAAAATATAAAATAATTTAAAAAGCCAAGAAGTCAATGAAGTTTGAAGCTGGCCTTTTTTAAAGCATCCATGATTGCTAGAAGACAGAAAAACAAGTTAAAATTCACACAGACAATATTGGTCAAATTTAACAATAGTTGCTGTTATATTTTCTAGAACGTAAGCTGGTAAATCTTGAAAACAGGATTAAAAACTACCCAAAGGCAGTCTTTTAAAAACAGTAATAGATGTTTTAATTTTATTATTCTTTCAATTTTTATATGAATTGATGTTGATACTTTTATTTATACTTATTAATACATTTATTTACAATAAATGTTGATACATATATTTACACTTCTAGGCGACATAAAATAGCATCTAAAAGAGTAGAAAAAATCAAGTGTGCCTTGAAAGCCTTAAATTATCATTTTGACAATTATGTGATGTCTAGAAACTCAACTCATGTTTTACACAAGGTGAAAATAATTCTATCAATACAGGGCTGGGGATTTAGCTCAGCGGCATAAGCACCTGCCTTGCAAGTAGGCAGTCGTGAGTTCAATCCCTGATACTGATAAAAATGAAAAAGACAAAAAAAAATAATAATAGTAATTCTATCAATACAATCAATACAATACAATACAAAGGGCCAGATTTCACATATATTTTTAAAAATAAAAACTGTTGAAAAATTCTAGTTCTTTTATTAGAATGGATTTAATTCCTAATATGATTTGATATCTCTACATATGCTCTTTTGACTTTTTTATTTGAAATTTAGATTATTTTACTGGTTCTTTTAAAACTAATATGTAATTCTGATTATAGAACTATTCGTAGTAAAATTTAACTGTCTGTAGAATATTTTAATTGGCCGTTGCACTTTTTCCTCTGCCTACTTGCTGGTAGGACCAGGTTATCTATCCTTGGCTCAAGCCACACAGGTTTGTTCCTTGAAAAGGAACAGAAAAAGTGCATAAATAAACCTTCTAACAGTAGCAATTTCAGGGAAAAAAATAACGATAGTAAAATTGGAAGACTTAAGGAAAGCTACTTATGTGACTCTGAGGAATACAAATCAATAAAAGTTCACGGCTGAAAGGTTCTCATTGATTGGAACATACTGGTAGCACAGTAATTTCGAAACCCAATGTAGGGCTTGCCAGCCACACCACGTTTTCTGATTGTATCCAATAAAATGTTATGACCTAGAAAGAGCTATGTCTAGTATAAGTTTCCCGAATGACTTTATTTTGTATTCTAACATGACTAAGCTGAAATCATAACATTGGGAATGTGGTTTCAAAGAATTCTAGAAGTTAAATATTTCAAAGTCAACTTCATGAATGCTGTTATTGGAAAGCACATTCATTTGGAGATGTTTTGAAAAATAATACAATAATTTCCTTTTAAGGAGTTCCTTAAAGGTGCTGTGACTGCAGGTTTTTGGAATGCTACTCACATTCTCTTGATAATTTTTTAGTCACATCTAACCTAATAGAGGCTTTTGTAAATTTTTCCATGATAAAATGCCAGGAGAAGTTCTTAACATGTTTTAGTGCAAATGAGTAGGTGATCACCTTTCTAAGACAGTCTTTAATTTTCCATGTTTTTAAATCCTTCTACATGTATTTGCCAAATCAACTGTACTTTAACTAAAAATGGAATCAAATCTCTCCAAAAGGAAAAGTCTCAACCATATAAAGCGTTATATTCTGATAAAGAATTTTTTAAAATATTACCCAAAGGATCACTTGGGAAATTAAAAGCTAAATGTCAAAAATGTATTTTAAGATAAACTAATGAATTTCAATTTAATAGCAATCTGCTGTTTTTATCATTTATAAAAATATCCCATTAACTTATCTCTCAAGGTATTGCTCAGTCTACGAAAATGCTTATATTGCTTTTACAACCTTGTACACAAAGGTAGAGTCTATTAATGGGATGTTACTTATGTAGATAAGTAATATTAACAAACTGCTACTCTAGAAGGTAAGATACATGATGCTCACTTCAGTTATTTTTCTTCATTGCTATTCTTCTGATCCCTAAAAGGTCTTGTGTCAAAATAGGCACTGAATAAATAGATGATAATCAGTGAATATATATGTAATTAAACTTCACAATGTCTCATAAAGATACTTTAAAAGTTCTGGAGGCACTGACTATATCTCATCACCAAGCGTTTTAACATATTTTCTATCCCCAAAATAATCATAATCATTTCTCACCTTGAATATCACTTCTCTTATCATCCAACCTAGATTATACCCCCAGTACATACACAGGTACCAACATCCATATTCTTTCCCACCATATCTGATTTCTTTTATAATTAATTAATGTATACACTCCAGAAGGTCAAGCTCCAAACAGCAGACAAATCTCTAGTTTATATTCCTCAGACTCAATAAATAACTGTTTGATATACCAAAAGTAGTGTTAATTATCCTGAGAAATTGTTTAATTAGTAATAAGCTAAAAAAATCAGAAAGAAAAATCACTGACATTCTTGTGAGCTTAGATTTTACTAGTAAAACTTAGAACCAAAGAAAAACTTCTATAAACTAAAGATATAAAGATCTGGATGGCTTCATCAAAATATGAAATACTTTAGAGATAGGAACAGCCCTAGAAGTTTGAAAACCGATATGTTAGAGATTATGAAACTTCACTTCAATTAACATAGGAAATGTGTCATTAGATATTGCCATAGAGAAGCATTAAATTTCTGATAGTGGATTTATCAACCTTGACATTATTGATATTTCAGGCAGTAAACTGTTTTCTGTAACAACCAAGTACAGCTGCAGATATTGGTAAATGTCACATGAGGGGAAAAATCTCCCCTTGCTGTTCATAGATTTAAGATAGATATAGCAAAAAGCATACATGGTGGTCATATGTTGATGGTTTTATATTTACTTTAATGATACTATTAATTAATAGTGTTAGTTATTATTCATTATCAGGGTTTAGGTATTACTAGTTTTAAAGGTGAAAATCATAATATTCCAACAATATATTACTGTAATTTTGGAACAAATATTGATCTGAAAAAGTTCTGCTGTAATCAGCACTCAGTACAACATCATTAAACACCAGGATGATATACTGGAAAAAGATAATAAATATGTATTAAGACCTGACTGCTTTTTGATATTACTCTGAAAGAGAATAAGCAATAGCCTTCCTAATATTGTACCATATTATACTTTCCTCAACTCTACATTTAAAGTGTCAATTATTTCTGAGGTCCACCTAGCTCTATTATGCCATGATCATATGATAATATACTGTTTATATCTCAGTCAATTAAATACAATGACTCTCTTTTCCATTTATCCATAACATTGTTCACATCTGATATTAAACATAAGGCATCTGTGTGTGTGGTTATTGGTATGCTCTTCACCAAAATATAACTACAGCATTAGCCAATGGAAAAATACCTGAATTTCTAATATTAGAAACTCATGTTTCTTTGATTTAAGGTGGTACTTTTCCAATAAACTCATATGGATACTTGGAGGCATACATTAAAGGGCAAATGTGCAGATAATACTCAGAATCCCTTTCAATACTTCAACAGAGTAAAGACGATTTTATTTATTAATATCTGACAAAAAAATAATTTGGTGCAGCAGAAGAGGTAGGGAATTTAGCTCAGTGGCATAAGTGCCTGCCTGCCAAGTGCTAGGTTATGAGTTCAATTACTGATAACAACAAAAAAATTATCTGGTACAGTACTAAAACATCAGAAAGTTCTGTCCCATGTCTGTCTATCTATCATCTGTGTAAGACATATCCATAGAGTTAATAATATAAGTGTGGGTCTTTGGCAAGGGGATAAATCATCTCCTTTCTAAGGTAGTCCTATTGAGGAAGACTCACCCTGAAGAGCAGTTCCTGGGCTAAGCAAATCTGGAAAGTCAGGCACAAAAATACTGGTCATTCTGAGTGTAGGCACACTTTATAGGTCATATGCCAATACAGGAAAACCGCATGGTTTTAGTGTGTGTGTGTGTGTGTGTGTGTGTGTGTGTGTGTGTGTGTCTGTGTGTGTGTGTATGTGTGTGTGTGTGTGTGTGTGTGTGTACAAACAGAAGCAAATGCTTTCATCATTAAATCAAGGAAAGATCAACAGCTAGTAACACACAGCTAGAGGAGAACTGCAGAGCTAGTAGGATGAACTAAGAGGAGCAGACCTCTTTCTTTGAAAGACCAAAGCAACTTTAAAGGACCGTGATTGACCTGTCCTGACCTGGTTGACCTGACCATAAAAATGCTTTCATGATTAAACATTTTGGATTCAAGAAAATAAATAAAATATGAGCAATGAATATGATTAAGTTTTGGAAATAACTATGCTACATAAAATATCTTTTCCGGAGTACCTACATTTTTTTTTCAGTTATTTGTTACACAAGGCTAGCATTGAAAAACCTAGTAAATTACTTACTTGACAGTTTTTTTTTATTTACGCAGAATTCTTAACGAATCAACCTCTGGATTATCTCTGTAGCAGAAGCAAGAGTATACTGTTCAAAATCTGGGGCTCGGGATTTAGCTCAGCGGCATAAGCGCCTTCCTTACAAGCAGGCAGTCCTGAGTTCAATCCCCAGTACCGATAAAAAGGAAAAAGACAAAAAAAAAAAAAAAATCTATTGGAAATCTTTACTATTTGGTTTAAGAGATTAGCTCAAGTATGCAACCCCCTAATTTAGCTACCTGCAGATATACTTCTCTAATCAAAGAAGCTGAGCCCCTGGAAAACACATTTTTCTGTCATGTCCCTGAACCCTGCTGTCTTCTTTGTTTCTACCTACTTCCATCCCTTCCCTTCTCACTGAGACACAACCCCATCCAGAACCCCCTCCTCGCCAGGTCCCTTCTGAGGCGGACTCTCACGTGAACTTCACTATCCCTGCAGTTCCTTCTACCTTCCCCTGCATCAAAGGTTGCAGAGGACAGGATTTAATCATTTGCACTGTTTATTTTACATTTGTGCTTCTCTTTAATAACTAGAACCAACTCTTTATTAACAAAAAAGTAGATAAGAAAAAACAATTAATATTGGAATAAGCATTCCAATTAATATTGGAATAAGCATTAGCATCTAAATATCTGGTATCAATCTCATTCTGATCAATAATGACGATTTGTATATGAAAATGTTAGTTCTAAAAAGAAACAGCCTATTTCCTCACTGTGAACTGATTTGTTTCATTATTCAGAGAACAAAAACGTGTGAAATAAGTACATGATAAAAGCAAAGCTGCTACTTCAGTACCTATATATTAAAGGTGTTTGCACAAGTAGGTGACTGTTCTCCAAAGCAATGAAGAGAATTTAACACATAATCCTCTTTATGCCACAAGATTATAAAGAATAACTATTTCAAAAATAGTCAAATAGTCTATAGTCATTAAAAGATGTTTGTTTTGAAAATAAGTTGAAGTTTTGTTTCAGAAAAAATATTTCTTCAGAAAATAATCTGAATGACAATTGAATGAGATTTAGTTTCCAATTATATTATCAAGAATAGCAAAACAAATTTTATTTTAACCATTAATCTATTCCCAAGTACTTCTTTATCTCCTTCTTGTTATAGCTACCAAGAAATATTCAAGTAATTATTTTGGCATTTCTAACTTCCTTACTTCTGAAATTTGTTCCAGAGAAATAGTATAGCATTCAGCTTTAGAGCAAAAGATAATTTTTCTCTCTGAAAAGTAAACCAGGAATGTAATGATCAACATCTAAGTGAAAGCAAGACTATGCCTTCCGTATGTCATTTCTCTTTAACAGAATATCATTTTCAGTAGAATTATAATATTTACAGAAAGTCATAAACTTTTCCACTATTTGAACCTGAGATAGGCATACAGATAGATATAGATCTCCTCATTTATAACAAATACATATTTAGAAACTCACTCAATTGTTTACAATGAAAGCTGTTTTTAGAGCCACTACTTCTTTTAATTGGGTTGTCAATTGTTTTTTCAAACATATTTCAGTTGCAAAATTGTGTGTGTGTGCATAAGTGTGTGTTGTTGATGACTGAACGTAAGCCTTTACACAGAGCTACACACCCAGCCCTTTTTTATTCTGTATGAGGTTCTCACCAGGTTGCCACTTCACCCGCCCTGAGCTCAAACTTTCACTTCTTCTGCCAGAGCCTCCCAAAGTGCAGCATCACATCAAGCTAGTTGCACAAAATTTTAATGATATGTAGATCCCTTTATTTAAACTTATTCTCCACTCTAATAATAGCTCTACTATCAGCATATGCTCTTCCATTCATATTATTCATTTTTCCATTCCACTCATATTATTCATTTTTTTCCATTCATATTATTCATTTTTTATTTCAGTGCCGCTTTAGTTCTCCTGAATGGTGGAAATGGAGGGAATGATTCCCTCTCTGTCTCTGCAATACCTCCAAACTTTATTGAAAAGATTCGAGATCCATCAATGTGATGAAAAGAAACAGAATGTCTGAAGAAGAAATAACATGTGACTGCACGTGCAGGGGTGCCCATGTGCTTGGAAAAGGTGCTTCATTCACTCCTTCAGTTTGTCTTCAATAAAGGGCCATTCAGAATTTACTGATAGCCTACAGAAGCACACACCAATATTTGCTTCTGTTTGTGACTTTACACTTCACACGATCTCTAAGTACTATAAAGTTGTTTAGTTTATTCCAAAGTTATATCTGAACAGCAAATTTATTGTAAATGTTTATATGGATACTAATGAAATACTAACCCATGTAATAACTAAAAAAAGAAGAGTTAACATTGCAATAAAATTATTCTGTATGAATAAAAATTATTACACTGATTTATTTAGAACTAGCATTAAATATATTACAAAGGTAGCATAATAGTGCTGTCTTTTTCTTCAACAAAAAATGTAGAGTTATATGTTAATGCCAGACACTGTGAAATTAATATAATTGTATAACAGAAATTAATTTCTTTATATGACATAAGTCACATGTGCATGTCAAGAGAGGACAGAGGGATACATAAAGTCTAATAATTCATATGTGTACCTTTCAGGTCACATGTGAGAGGCTCACAACTCCTTCTGTGTACAAGAAAGTTTCTCACATGCTCATTTAACTGTGCAGTGATTTCATTTCTCATATGTATCTTTCAGCCAGCAGGGAAGACAATGAAATGGAAGGGATATATATAAATGATTATGATGAAAGCCCCAGGTTAAAAAATACTCTACAGTGCCATGTAGCTTTAACCATAATTTAATAATCTTCTAGGAAGTACATAATACTCTCAAATTTTACTGACGGTAAAATAGCAGGTGAGAGAATTTAAATAATTCTCAGCAAATCATGTAAGCAGAAAGTGACAAATTTTGATTTTTAAGCAATTTTTATATCTGAAGGAGGGTAATTAAAAATGTCCAAAAGGTTGTTTTTGACAAGTTAAAGAAAGTGTTACTCATACTCCATGTTTTCCAAGATAATTTATGATCAAAAAGCGTTTTTCTGCCATAAATAGGTCACACATTTGCATATCTTACTCTTTTTGTTTCTTCCTCCCGAAATGCCCTCGACTCTTCACATATTGGCCAATTTGACCTCTGTGTTTAATCTTCAGGAATCATCTTTTATCACTTCATGCAATACATTTTCTCTTCCTCATGAATGTATATATTCTCTTACTCATTTATCTATGTCACATTTATGCCTATAGTATAAAAGTATAATATTTTCATATAACTATAAATTTATATGTATTTGTTATTCTGAAAGTATTGGCTATAAATAACTGAATGCATGAAGATCACTAATAATCACATTTTATTTTTCTTTTGGCATGGAGCATAGAATTTTATACAAATAGCTGTTCCATAAACACCTCAATTCTCACTCTAAAATTCTGAATGATTGCACAGTCAACAATCGTGACTATAAATGATTTATGTTAACTACTCAAATAATCATTTTGAAGTAAGAAAAGACAATAGGAGCAATTAGATGATGAAAGAAAAACAGTCATTGAAATGTTGCCAAACAAAAGCATTAATTAATACATGCTAGTGTAATTCAGGTACTGTTAATCTATTTTCACTTTAGGATGTTAAAAAGAATTAATTTATGTTAATGACAAAAACCTATTTTGAAAGGTAATTCACTTTTAAGAGTATATCTCATCACTTTTAACATTAGCCTTAGATTAGATGTTTTGAAAATCTTTAGCAGTGAGCATGAGATTAAAATTTGTAAATTTTATGTCAAACTAATCCTTTTAATTCCTTCCCCCAAAAAAGCACTTCAGTACACAACAGTATATCTCCAATTACCGAATTTATCACAAAAAGAAACAAAATATTTTAAATGACAACTTTTTGAAATAAAAGTTTCATTTTTCTATTACTTTCTCTTTATTTCCTTGATATCATCAGACAGATAAATTCAAATTAATTTCAAAATTTTAAGTGTTTCCTTTACTTGCTCTAAGAACAAATTCTTGTAACCAAAAGAAAACCTTTTTGATTATTTGAACAAGATCTGATGCTTCAAGGATTACAGATGCCTACAGTAAGGACACGCCCACACACAGAGTAGAATAAAATTCCAGTTATTCCTCCAAAATGGTTCGTGGAAGTGTGTGCCTGCTGTGACACCAACTGAAATTTTTGTTATGTTGTGGGGAGATGAAGTACTAAGCCCATCCACCACGACTAGATCCACAGAACAGCACATCTGAGAATGTACAGAGCACAGCAGGTGGCCCAAATGGTCCCAGCTTCATTCAACAGCTTATCATTGTTGTCAGTATCCAGCCCTCATTTTCTCCCCCTCTCTTTCCCTCCTCTTTCCTTCCTTCCTCCCTTCCTCCCTTTTTTCCTTCTTTCTTTCTTCCTTTGTTATACACTTCAGTTGGATTTCTAAGCTATTCTAAACTGCTGATTTAAAATATTTAAAAATGTTTCTGAAAATAGTATCATTAGTATCATTCATTGGCCACCTTGTTAAAACTGACTACTTCTGCAGTGACTGAATTTCTAGCCATAATCTTCAGGTTGAGCAAAACAATTTGAAAGATAGAAATACCATTTACCACAGTATATTACTTTGAAAAAAAAACAGATGAATATTTACTTAAAAGGCTACTGAAGCATTCACTTAAATGTAACCATTCAATTTTGTACCTCAAGCCTGAAAGCTCTTTCCTGGCACAAGGTATTTTCCTTTATCTGGCCTGCCTGGTGTTGCAGGAGTTCTTCTCACTCCATATTCTGCAAGACATGCTCAGATTCTCTTCCCATTCAATTTATGACATGATTCATTGAATGCTACAGCCTACTTGAGGATTTTCTAAAATATTTTCTAGCCCTGCAGTAGAAATCCATTTTTCCGATAAGAAGTGTAGTGATGACCCTGTCAGCTAAGTATCCTAATTCATCTGTCTGTGTGCAGAATCTCTTCCCTCGAGGCTCCTTCAGAATTCATATATGGATTTTCTGTACGTATCAGCATCTGCAAAGAGACTGGCTTTCACATTCCTTTAAAAATAAAAATATGTGTATTTTACAATTCCAGAATGAGTAGATAATAATCAATTCAAACTATTATGATCACATTTCTCGGGTTCTCAGGGAAATGTCTACAATTAGGAGATGAACAAGATGGAGTACTACCACAGTTTTAAAAATAAAATTATTATTATGGAAACATATGGTACAGTTACCAAAAAACATTTTTGTAATCAACATACTTTTAATTCAGTGTTATAGTCCAAATAGTTAAAATTTATAATTGAATATTAATTAATACTTAAAAGCATCTAAATATAATCTTGAAAGCATAAAAATAAGAATGTATAAATCCTTAGGTCTAGCATTAGAAACTGCAAAAATTAACTAAAATCTTCCCACCGCATATTTAGGATGGTGTGAACAGGCAGCATGTCATCTATATGAAACCACATGCCAAAATGTGGGTAACTTCTCAGGAAGGAGAACAAACAAGGCCAGTTTTATTGTAGTTTCACAATTTGTTTGTGTAATCTATTGGCCTATTTTTGTCCCAGAAGGTTTTATGGAAGGGCATTCCGGCTGACTGAGAGCTTCATTATTTCCTGAAACCCTTAATACAGTTTTCCCAGGATTTATGACCAGAGGTGGACATTGACAGCTGAACCTTCCCCAACCTGATTTAGCCAGCCCACTCCATCATCCCCACACGCTTTCATTCATGCGCCTCTTACTGAGTGTCTCCTCTGTGGGAGGCATTAAGCTAGGTGTCAGATAATACAAATGGTTGCTAAACAGAAACATGAGAAAGATAAAGCCCCTTATCTCAAAATTGCTAAAATCTAGTAAGAGGATAGTAATAGCAAAATATAGTATCTCATTGAAAAAGGTGGAAATAAAGGGAAAAATGTCTAGAAATGCCAGACAAAAGCTACCATTCAGGCGGGCTCTAGGTTGAATGTGATCTTTCCAGGCAGAGAAGGAATTAATTTGAATCCAATGACTTCAACTATTACAAAAATATATGTACACATAAGGCATACCTCAAAAATGGTGAATAATTCACTATTGCTAGCATGGAAAGAACAGAGTGTGTGGAAGGAGAGTAATTATATAAAGAAAGTTCCTGCCTGGGGAAGATGGGCTTCATTTATATCATCTCTTTATCCATTCTTTGAATTTTGTATGAACTTTACAAATTCTGATGTCTCCAACATATTTACTGCATACTGTCTCAAAGGAATCATCTTCACACCTCTCATGATAACTTCAAATTCCTATTAGTTGAAATAATAATACCCTCATAATTACTTCACATAATTATATCTTCACACATTTGTGAAGCTCTTATTTCAGCCCTGACCATTAAGAATGCTACTGTGTATTAAACAGTTTCTAAACAGGAAAATGAGGATATGCTCCCAAACACTGAAGTATGAAAGACTGTTAACACCAGTTTATTTTCTCTACAGGAACTCTTTTCCATACAATTCATTTGGTTATATTTAAGTATTTTGTATGACTTACACATGAAATTCCTATAATGTTTACAAACATATATGATATTCACTATACATTACAGTGAGGAAAAAATAACATAAATGCTCCTTAAGAGAGAAATGGCTGGATTGATTTAGAAGTATATTGAATACCATGCCATTATTTGAAAAAGTGACTTGGGTATTTACACATTAGCCTTCTAAAATTATTACATGTGGATGAGTGAGAAAAATTAGCCTTTAATTCATGTACCATATAAGTAGGTTGGTTAATATTGATTGTCAACTTGACTGGGTTGAAATGTGCAGTATGCTTTTGCATGTATCTGTGGGATGTTTTCAAAGAGGATTGGCAGGACAGGCTAGCACACTGGAAATACCTGCACTGGTTCAGAACAGGCACCATTCAATAGGCTTACAGCTGGGTTAGAATGCAAAACAAATTAGGCAATACGTATCTGTTCAGAAATCTCCAGTCTGCTAGAGTGCGTAGGATACATCTTGGCTACTGCCATTGCCTGCAGACCCTGGACTCTAGCTACTTGGGTCTGTCAATAGATTTGTGTCAGCACTGCAAGCAGCCTCTGGCCCTTCAGTCTGGGACTGGCACTGCATCCTTGTACCTCTTGTTCTAAGGTTTCCAGCTGCTTGACCAAGCAGCCCCTAGATCCTCTCTCTGGTTCTTTAGACTATAGACATACAGTATAGAATACCCTGCCTTTTCCTTTAAACCTATTTAATAAATCTCCCTGCATAATTTTATATACATCCTATTAATTTTGTTCCTTTTGAGAACGCTACCCAGTATATAAAATAATCACATTTTTAAAGTTCTATCACTAACATAAACTTCTCTGTAATAGATTTTTTTATAAAATCAAGTAAAAACCATATACAACGATTTCACCCATAGCCTAAAACCTTTTCCATGGGTCCCAGAAAGAGCAGCTGGATCACATTACTTCTAGGCAACATTTGCCATTCGCTCCTAGTTTCCCAACCCCCTGCCATACTGCAGTGATGACACATGTCCTAATAGAGGGCAGAAATAATAAAGGTCCTGCCTATGCAGTGTATTATCTTCCTATTCCCCAATTTGAAATGTTGTCCTTACTCATTCCCCAGCTTTTCATGCAGCTCAGAAGAATGACTGCCTCCTGCCAGCCAAGGGCAAGGTCTATTTCTGTGCATGCTAGATTCTGCTTCTTCCCTATCCTCTTGACTACAACACTGATGTTTCTCTCCATTCCTGTCCTCCTTTTTGTAAACATATACAATTTCTCCCTTCTTTAAAAAGAAGACCAAAAATAAAACCTTCTTTCATTTTGTGTTCCCCTTTTGAGATGATATTAAGTGACTAAATAATACGCGTGGGATTCATCACACAGGGGGCAAAGTCTAGCCCTGAGGTCCCTCTGAATGAAGTGCTTTTCCTTCTAGTTAAGAGGACCTGAGAATGTCACTTAGTCCTTGAGGAATGGCTGGGGCAGTTCAGATGACAGCAAGCATTAGGAAAGCTTGAGGCAGTGTCTAGCTAGTTCACTTACTATTTTAATTGACATCAAAATTCGAAAGTTAAAACTTCAATATTTTAAAAACACAAATAATCCTGCTTATATTAGTTCTATCTAACCATAGTTCCCAGCATATCTATTACTCTTCTCTTACAAAAAACAAATTCTTGATACCAAAGTCCACCAGATGACAATTTCAGTTATCTGTTAAAGTTTCCAATTTGTCACTGAGCTAATGACTATCCAACTTAACCATGTTTTATCACGAATGTGTTTCTCTTTTAGAGTATCCAGTGACTTTGCAACTGCCAAGACCAAACTAAATAGGTCTGGTAATTGGTCCTGCACACCATTTGCCCCTTGAATGTTGAATTTGTACCCTCAGTTTCTGTGCATTACTCTAACCAAGTCCATCTGCTACATTCTTACTGCTCTGCTTTGGAGATTCCAAACTCTTTTCTTCACTATCTTAGATTTCTGATGCTAAACACTTCCCCTAAGCCCACATTCATTTCAGTTTTTCCTAATCAGTGTGACATCTAAATTCATGGCTTTGTCTCTCATCTCTCTCCTGAGATTCAGGCTTTTAATCCCCAGCTACCTTGTCAACTTTCTCAGAGCCAACCTCCGTTTTGCAGCTAAGCCATTTTTAGTGCAGAGCATGACATGTATGACACAATAATTGTCTACCTCCATGAAGTTATTACCATGGAATACTGCTTCAAAGATGTAGACATAGTCAAAAGTTAAGTGACAGCAGAGGTTATGCAAAATGTATCAAATGATGACTCCATATAGGGTTTCATAGCTAAAGAACACCTTAGAGCCAACACACCAGGGTCCTTTTGAAATTATTTTTAGATTTTGTTTCTTTCTTTCCTTTTTTGGTAATTTAATGTTTCCCTTGTGGGCTAAAAGGCTAATGAAGCTTCAAAAGTTCCCATGGTGGTCCCAGACTGTAACTTATGCAGAAGCTGGGTCATTAAGCTAAAGGTCTCTGGACAGGCATTTTCTCTAACAAGCATAAAGGTGATCTTGACCCACATGGTCACTGAAGGAATAAACTCTTGGTTCCACAGAACAAAATCATAACTGACTTTCACATGGGAAAGGCAATCAGGTCATAAAATTTTCAGGAGTTTTGGGGTTTTGTAGTATGAGATTTTCACAAAGCTTTTTTGAAATAGGTGTTTCTAAATATCAAAATATATTATATACATTGAACCCCCCCCCCATAAAAAAAGAGAGTTAAACAAGGGGAAGGGCATGGCAGGGAGTGATAAGGGATGATTAAAGTATGTTGTTTGCATGTATAAATTTGTCCACATGAAGTTCATTATCAAGTATGAACAATATAAACTAATACAAAATGTGGGAATAATTAATACAAAAGTTTCTAATGAATAGTAATTTAGGCATTCACTTGGTTTCTCAAAAAGTTATTGTCAGATATGAACAATTTAGAAACTGTCAATTTGCTTCAGGAATAATAAAAGTAAAATATATATATATATATGTATATATATATATATATATATATCCAAATATGCAATTATACATCTTGGTTTTAATTTCTGATATAATTTCTTTTAAAACCTCTGATATGATTTCTTTCAAATCTCTTTAAATGATTCAGTTTAGCAAAACAATTTGCCAAATGTTTTTAGGAAATGAAACTATATAGCTATATAATATGTAAGCAGATTTCTTTCTTTTTGTGTATGTATTCAAAACATTTAAAAATATTTAAAACTATTGACAACACATTCCTTTACCAATTCAATTCCTTTAGCAACTCTCCTAAAAAATATAATTGATCTTACTCTTATGTTTCAGGGATCTATTTGTCTATTCTAATGTCAGTTCTAATTGATAACAAATATTATGTTTTTAATTTTGATATAAAACAGTGGCAACATTTTTAAGATTGTTTTGGTATTCTATGCTTTCTGTATTTCCGTGTAGATTTTTTTCATTTTATATAGCATATTGAGATTCTGATTGATTTTCACTAAACTCACACATTTCAGAAAGATACAATTTAAAAAAAAACATTGAGCATTTCAATCCAGAGATATTGCATATCTCTTCAACTGTTTAGATATATTTTGCTAGTTATTTAAATTTTTGTAGATAACTACAATTTTTCTTATAATAGTTACAAAATAAGACTTTTTAACAATATCTTTCCACTATTTTTGTCTTATATCTGTCTGAATAGAAGTAATTATTTTTTTCAGTATGAAATGCATCTTTTTAAAACTCAAGGTAGTTTCAAATTTTTCTAGTCACCTTTGCTTTTTGACAACTTTACTCAGATATTTTTAGTTCATTTTTTATGTGCACAATCTGCTTCAAGTTTGCTGATCTGCCACATTACTTACGATGCTCACTAAATTTGTAAACCAACATTCTTCAGACATACATCATGCCTCGTGTTTTTCAGCTATCTTGCTATATTTCCTAGTACATATATGGCAAACCACATTCCTACATATTCCTAGTTCATGGGTTTTTAAAAAAATCATTATTATCCCTTTTTAGGTTAGGATACTTCTATCAGTATGAGTTCAAATTTACCTTTCTTCTTCTTTCCCAAATACCTTGCTAAAATCAATTTAATAAAAGGTTAATTTTAGGTATTTTATTTTTTGATTCTATAGTTTCTATTTGGTACTCTAAATCTATAGATTGATATTGATATTATATATATATGTTCTTTCAATATAAACATCATTTCTTTCTTCTTGAACATATTTAACATGACTATTCTTAATCTTCATTTGCTAATTGTGAGTTACAGCCCCCTCCAGGCAGGTGCTGTGCCACTGAGCCTGTAGCTACTTTAGGTACTAACTACTTTCCCTCTTGACTCTTGACTCAACTTTTCATAATTCTTTGCATGTATATATATATATATATATATATATATATATATATATATTAAACTGAACTCTACAAATATACACTAAAGTATGGATCATGTGATTTCCTTCTGAGAAGTGTCATTTTTATTTCCCAGTTAACTTTCCTGGATTGACTGTCCTTAGGGTGGACAGCTGCTAAGCTTAGACAGATTTTTTTAACTATTCACTCTTTTAGGGTATTTGTTGCTTGTTTCATGTAAGTACTGTTGAGGAGTGACCTAAAGTTTTATGACACATTCCTCTGCAGAGCTGAGGTGTCTCCCGCTGTGTCACCTTCTTTATTGAATTTCCTTCACATTTTCAAGCCACCCTTGTGGACTGAAGCCTCATGATATGACTCCTTAAGCCACAGAGTCTGTGGTTTTTGTTTTGAATTCCAGCCTCCTGGTACCCTCTGAGCTGGAAACTCCCTTCTGACAAAATCATATAAGCATGAATCTCAATCAGCTACAGTTCCCTTTTTTGGAGTCAAACACCTTCCATGATCTGTTATCATTTGGTGAGTCTCCTGTGTCTTCAAATAGCTGTTTTTATATTTTCCCCAGAGTTTATAATTCTTAGTTCCAACTCTGCTGCTATTATTGGAATTGGAATAAAGTAGTTCGCTTTTTATTTCGGTCATCATGAAGCATTATGATTCAAATATTTTTCAATCTATAAAAACTGGCAGCTCGTTTTCTTCCTCTGCCAAGAATAGTGATATGCTGTACACTACACCTACAAACATTCTTAGACACCACCCCAAACCATTGCAGATAATCACATTTATCCAGTTTCACTGCAAAAGTAAAGCAGAGATATTGCTGCTTTGACAAGATCAAAATTTTAGAAAAAATAAAAATCAATCAGAATCATTTTATTCTCTACTATATTGTCACTATGTTTTGCTTCTTTCTGGAAAATAAACATACTTTAAATCTTAAATATAGCATGGTTTCTCTTATATAAGCAACCCAAAGTATAAATAATTTAGAGCAAAATGGAAGACAGATGATAAGAAACAGAAAGGTAGACCTGATACAGATGGTAGGGAGAGAGCTGAGGATGACAGGAGAGAGGAGGGAGGTTAGGAAAAGGAGAAATAAAAGAGGCCAATATGTAATATGTATATGTACCGACTCTTCACTGTCAAAGGACTCATTATTATCATAAACATGTACCAATAAAAACACTTAAATCTGTAAATGTGAACATCACTGATTAATATCAAAGCATCAAATATTGTTTAGTAGTTAAGGTTATGTTATGCACTTCACAGTGAGTCATACTTAACTTTTAGCCCTGATTGTCACTCCCTGTGTATAATGATCAGTTCCACAACAGAGCATGGCAGTGATAACACATACCATTACTGTGAGAATCAAATGTGCTGTCTCAAACAGAATTCCTGATGTACATACAAAGTACCCCAGAAAGGTTAGATTTTCCAGTAACTGCTAAGTAAAACTTCTTTCCTAGATACAATGGATTTCATTGCCTTGCAAAAAAATAAGAAAATTGTCTCATGTCTTAATCTACCAGACTAAAGCTGAGTAAACAACCTCAATAATATGAAGTGGAAAAAAGAAAAAATGTTTATCACAAGTAAACTATATAACAACACTGAGTTAGACATTTTAATATGTGACAGTATTCCACTTTCACAACACTCTGCAAAGCATATGACCTCCATTTTTACAGGTGAAGAAGATAAATATTAGAAAACTTAAAGTATCATATCTAATATCATAAGCCATTAAGCATCTCAGTCAGTATCAGAATCTCAGTCTGCCTAACACATTTCACTTTCCCACATTGCAAAACTGGATTACTAGGAATCTATAGTGGGTACTAAGTCACTGAAAACTCATTATGAAAACACTATCTAGAGTTTAAATGCCTTCTGGACTTTCTTCCCTCAGTCTCCCTCCTCCCAGATCCCTCAATTTAGTGCTCTAATATCTTTCCTTGAAAAATCACATGCTACCATTATCCAATTATAACCTGATGTGTTTGTTTTCTTCTTTACCCATTATTTCATTTTTATTGGATTGGTTCCAAAATTTAGTTTTATGATGCTGCAAAGCCTTTCATATAGTGCATAATTGTTACTATACTGCTTTAGGCATTGAGAAGAGCACCTTAGACTGATGTAATCTTAGCCCTTACCTAAAGGCTTTAACTGCATAGGTGTCATTAAAGCACAAGCATTTGACCACTTACCATTTTACCTAGCAAATGCATTCTGTACTAGTCCATGGCTGTGGGCAGTCCTGAAGAATGATCTCTACTAGAACTGATTGCACAAAACCAACCATCATACTGGTATTGGAGAGTGATTCACTTGCTAGGAAAATGGTCTTGGAATTACAAATGTCAGATACTATATGTAAAATTCTAAACATTAATTTTAGAAATGTTAGAAGTTCTGATTAAAAAGCAATGCACAGCAATCCAGAATGAATATGAGGATGTCAAAGTACATGGTGACTATCTAAACTTTTAAAATTATTACAATAAATGACACATTGCCATTAATCACCCTTGAAATACTCCTAGTCACTTCAAACATACTTACCTCTTACTTTTACCACTTTCTGAAGTAGTTCTAAAAGTCCTCTTCCTGAGGGTCATTAGATGGTCTGATTAGAAACAGTAAATAACACTGCTGAGTCCCATCCAATGGGAAAAGCAGGATCCTACAAACATTATGGTGTGTTCTCATCCACTTTCTTCACAGGATATGGCACCATAGAAGCCCTGACCCTTTTCCAAAGTCAGTGACCACGAAATGTAAACATTTTGAATCAATTCTGTAAACTAAAATAATCACAACATGGAAACTACAGATACTCATGAAAGAAGGCTTCATGAGTTGTTCAGAATGTGGCAAAAATATTTGATGTGAGGGAAATATAGCAAATTATTAATGGCAATATTTCTTTTACTATAATTTTTAAGTTTAAGCATTCATTTAGTTTTTGATCCTATCTTATATAATAATAAAGGAAAAAAGAGATTATGATTTAGAATTTTACTCAAAATACTCACTCCTTTATAGTAGAAATTGGTTGTATATAATTTAAGACAATTTAAAAATTTTAAGAGATTAATGAAACATTAAGAATAACAACAATCCACCCAGTTTAAGTTAACTAAAATAAGAGATATATAGATTAAGAATGACAACAAATTAGTTGTGCTTTGTATTCTGTCTTGGACATCTGAAGCTTATCTAGGACATTCCTGAACAATCCTTGATTAGTTGTAGTTGTACATCAAATTAATTGCTTTTTTTTTAGTACTTTTACTCTAATTGTAAGTGTTTTAGAAGTATGCCGTGCCACAATGCATATCTGTCACTATCAAACAAGTAAAAGGGTATATTTTGTTAAGAAATAAATTTTTCATTTATTTTCAGACACAGGCTGTTGCAAAAAGACGTCTAATTGTCTGGGATCTCTACATGACAGATCTTTTCCATATACTGGCAGTTTGAGAGATAATAGCAAAACATAGGGAGCTTGCCACTATGCTCACTAAAGGCACTGGATGATACAAGACATTTTCTTAGGTCTTATGTCTTCATAGTTTTTCATTTAGTGCCCTGTAATATACAGGTTGTCAGTTTATCCTCTTCTTTCATAGTTTTCTCATCCTTCTACAATATTGACTCCAATACTCTGTAATGTCAGAACATACATATTTAAGACATTTTATCTGGAGTAAAATAAACAACTCTGAAATGTTTGAAACTGTTAATGACAGTAAGCAAACTTTATAGGTACTGAAAAATAATACACATTAAATTGAAAACATTCTTTGATTTGATACCTATTTCCTCACATAAAACTTGCAAAACTTCATAATAAAAAGCTGAAAGCTACCGACTTAGGTAATTTTGATACAGTGTTGAAGCATTCTGGGTTTGATGAGAACTCCATTATACTTTTTTCCTTCAACAACGAATGTTTCCCATTTGCAGACCATGGTTTAGCCGCGATATGTGAAATGCATACCAATATTTTCTGAAAATTTGTTTGAGAGAATACCTTTATTTTTCGGGGTAAGAACCAACTTTTCAAGCACAAAAAATACTAATTATGAAGTAAATGATAGATTATACTAAAGGACCATTGAGAATCTCTGGGCATTAGAAATTATCAAGAAGTTAATGATAGGGGCTGGGGATTTAGCTCAGCGGAATAAGTGCCTGCCTTGCAAGCAGGCAGTCGTGAGTTCGATCCCTGGTACCGATAAAAAAGAAAAAGACAAAAAAAAAAAAAAAAAAAGAAGTTAATGATAGAGTGAACTGCAATATGGGGAAAGATATTTTGTAAAATTTAACTAAACAGAGATTAAGAAAAAAATACCACCATATCACCAATAATAAAAACTTCTAAACTGAGTATTAAAAAAAATAAGACTTCAACATGAAAAAATAGGCAAAATACTTGAATAAAATAGGGAATGCAAATATTAACAGTAATAATGGAAATGCAAATTAAGACAAGTAAAACATAATTACAAATTTACTGAGAAAAAATGTGAGAGTCTGCTAAAACTATGAGCTACTAAGGATGTGAATAGAGGTCCCATTAAGTTAGCAGGAGTATAAATTGTACTGCAAGACAGTGTGGTATTATCTATTAAAGTCTTAGAGTATGCTGAACTAATGATCCTATAGTTTTACTCCTCAGGATGCACTGTAAAAAAGCATCCACATTTGCAAAACTGTATATAAACAAGTAGCTTTCAGCAATATTGTTCCAAACAGAATCAACATGAATATATCCAAATGCCCCTAAAGAACAGAATAGATCAATAAGTTGTGTTATATACACAAAATATTCAGCAAGCCAAATATTCAGCTACACACAAAATCATAAATGAATTTTTCAACAAAATATTGAACACCAGACATCAGAAACAAAATAATATTCACAGCATAACACAAAACTATGCAAAACTTTCTTATACACAGATTACATACAGTAGAGATTGTATATTTAATATGTAATTATATATTTTTAATGCAAATAAGTGACTCTAAGTTAAATTTGGATATTAGCAGTATCAAGGAGAAAACGGTTTTGCAGTCTGGTAGGAGGCCCATTTCACACTTCTAAGCAGAAATATTTAAGTACTCTTGTCTTTTAACTTGATAAATTTTACATGATGTTCACTTTAAATACATTCATTAAACTTCAGTGTATGCATTCCAATATGTGACATAAATTTAATAATTGAAAAATGTAAATTAAAAAAAATCATCTTGTGGCTGTCATCAATACTTAGCTACAACATTTGAAGTCTGACCTAGTTCATTCAAGCAAACTTAGCCTTGTCCTATTTTTCTCTATAACATCTTATATAATTTATATTTCTAACTTCATCTTATTATGTGCTTATATCTTATTGCTACCTAGACAGAACTATTGCCACTCAAGGGCAGGGATTACATCTTTCCCAATTTTGTATCTACAGAGCTTGCCATAGCACTGTGTATTTGCTAATGCTAAATGTTTTAAATCAATGCCTGCTTGACTTTATCACGGTTTTCTCAACCAGTCTGATGGGACACAGCACTGCAATTATTTTTCATGTCATATTTTTCTCCATTGAGTATCTGCCATTGGTTGGATCCTCAGTGTTTCCAGAAGATCCATGTGTTTAAAACCTTGGTCCCCAAAGTGACTAGGAAGTTTT
Source organism: Cavia porcellus (assembly GCF_034190915.1). NCBI lineage: Eukaryota > Metazoa > Chordata > Mammalia > Rodentia > Caviidae > Cavia > Cavia porcellus. The sequence continues at coordinate 38,046,046 of NW_026947487.1, read as the reverse complement.
TGGGTGACGGGGCTTAGTGGAAAGTCTTCAGATCATGGTGGGTGTGCTCTTGAAAGGGATTGTGTCTTGCTCATCTTCCTTACTTCCTGGCCTAATGAGTAGACACCATAAATGCCCTGCCTTCCAGACCCAAAAGCACAGGGACACTGGACGGGCGAATCTCCAAAACTGTGAGACAAAATGTATCTTTTCTCTTCACAAGTCAATTATCTCAGGCATTTTGCTATAGTAATGGAAAGCTCACAAACTCAATTAACTACACAAACTGAAATAAAAGTACTCAAACAAGATGGTTTCTTTATATGAAAACTAAACAATCTCAGAACTATAATATTTATATAATGTGGCTTTGATAACAGTTATCTAATCATTACTTTATTATGGTCATTTTAATGATGCCATGTATATAAAATATCATTGTTTTTAACAAATAGAAAGATTAAAAAGTTGAGTATAATTTGCTACTGGCCATGAAGGCAGATACACTGTTTGTTCCAGTATCATTTGGTAAACGTGGATAAGGCTAGCAGTTGTGCCCTTAAACAACAATGTACAGGGGGCTGGGGATTTAGCTCAGTGGCATAAGCACCTGCCTTGCAAGCAGGTGGTCATGGGTTCAATCCTTTGTACCAATAAGAATAAAAAAAAAAATGAACAAAGTCTTCTTAGAAGGAAATAAAATGGTGTTTTCTTTGACTTTCCCTCAATTAACTGTAATCTAGAACAAAAAGATTGCACACTTCATACAGTATCTGTGTTAGGTAATGTTAAGTTCTACTACAAGATTCTATAATTCATCCAACAATTTATTCCAATTATCAGATTATAAAAATACGCTATTGGTGAAAGTTCTCATAATTATTTATATCTCAAAAATACATATGAATAATTACATATGTGTATCCTGGTCAGGAATAGAAATGTAAATTTTAAGCATAAATTTTTTTCAAAAGAAAAAAATAAGTGTGCAGTTTACATATAGTGAAATAAAAACCAGTCATAAGAAAATAAACGTATATGTGAAAGTTCTTTGTGACTATATGATACGTTTAAAATGAAGAAAATTTTACTTTGGGGTATTACTGACCTTGATCTGTCTAAGGCTACATTCCTTGCGGTCCTCTCTCTTACTAAATGTCTCTAGAAAATGAAGGTGAAACCTTTTCTCTGGAATCTTTTCCAACTTTTTTTCCTTCCTAATTTTTTTTAATGTAATACATTTTAATACAATTAGCCCATCGGGATATGTATTTAATTTTTCAAAAATTTTCCACAAAATGAGTAACAAACTTTGCAAACATAATTTCTCAATTCCAGAATCCAGTATCACAGACTCTTAAGCAAGCATTTGAAACTGCAGGTTGAAAGTGCTGAGCAGGATCCTGCATACTTAATTACTCTTGCTCCATCTGGTGCAAGGCTGCCATCTGCAGACACAACTGCACATTTCTACCACCTTCTCTAAAGGAATCCAAAATGAATGCTATTAGAATGATTTCAATATTTGTAGAATACAGCCTGAATCTTTAAATTTTGAAACATTAGCTCTTTTAACTCCAATACTTTATAAAAACAAGCCATTCCAATTAGATATCATAACAATGCTCTACATAACCATTTACCTATAATCCAACGGAGTCCAATCCCTCTGCCTAAAGATAAGATAGCATGCTAAATTGAGATCTGGCATTATATTTTGGTGACTGGAGAAATCACAAAGTAAAATAGTATACAGACAGAACATAAACCTTCCTACACATTTAAAAACAAGTTAAATTTTAGAATTAATATCCATAAAATAATTCCAACTGAATTACTCATGATAGTCACTCAAAATTTAAAAATTTCTTCACATCACAGAGATAGAGAAAGGAAAATATACTTCCCGAGTACTGTGACTTCTCATCATTCTCTCCTTTAATTTCATGACACCTCACCATACAAAGTATATTTTAACGGAGCCACACACAGGGTAATTCATCTGCCCTGCCAGACTGCTGTGAATGGGCAGAGGGAAGATTCATCTCTAGATCAATAACCTCAAGGATAACCTCTTTCCATCCTGCTGAGACTGAAAATTCCAGAGGAAATGCCCCTTAGCTCTGTGAATGCAGTGAGAGGAACAGATACTTCTGCTTTGTAGGGTAACTCACAGAAAGCATCTCCCATGTAACTTTCAAATGTGCATTGTTACACACCAGCTGCTCATCTCCACTGTGTGGAATGTTTTTCTTGGGAAGATATGCAATAAATAAAAGCTTAATAAAGAATGAGCTGAGAAATATCTGGCTGCTGGGCAGATAAACGACTAATAAGTACTTTCCCTTGATTTCAGTGCTACACAAATTCACCCATTAGTAACCAGGGCAGAATAAGAACCAACAATGAGTGAAGCCTTCAATGTATACCTTGTCCTACTCTGAAACTAAGTCTATCAGGACCTTCACATGGTGCCTTCCCTCTATAGCAATACTGGCAAACCTTTTAGAGCTCTCAGGGATAATAAACAGCCCACTGCAGCACACGTACCATAAGTTGGCTACCATTGCTTTTAAAGTAGCATCTCATTGAAAGAAAGAGGCAGCTCATTTCTCTGATTGCTATCGATTTATGTATTCATTCAACAAACAGGTACATTTACAAATTCACTAAGTGAGCAGAGCGCGTACAGATTTGAACAAGTTAAACAAAGTCCTTGCCCACAAAGAGCTTACAATAGCAGTCAGGTGCACTCTGGGAGCCAGTGCAGTCAATCAGCAAATGAATTTGAAATAGTAAATCATCATTAAATATTTATTAATGGAGCCTTCTGTGGCTAATTTAACCCTTATTGATCTCTTCCTCTGATCTGAGGAGAAGGGCACTTACATTTTGTCACATTATTCAGCCAAGTCAGCCTCCCCAGAAATGCGCAATGTGTTATTCTCCTTTGCTGTATTGACACAATCAAGTTAAGTATTCAAGATTTCATGTTGTGCTGGTGGAGGTAGAAGAAGTGGGGAGGCGGAGTGGGATGAAGGAAAGGAAGAGAAAGAAGAGAGAGAGAGAGAGAGAGAGAGAGAGAGAGAGAGAGAGAGAGAGAGAGAGAGAAGTCCCCTTTGTCTTTAGGATAAAACTAATCTTTTTGGCACAGGAGAAACATCAGGTATATGCACAGGGAAGCGAGGTGGAAATGATGGGTTAGGCGCTGTTTAGCCCCCAGGAAGCAGCTCAGCCTCCTGCAGGACACAAGGGCACAGCAGAGCCAGCGCCCTGCCAAGCAGCTGGAGGTGACCTCCCAGGAGCTCACGGGAATCCTCTCGTCCACACAGTCACTGCTTTGCTCCTACTTTCCATGTCTGTGGGATAACCACACTCCTTAGGACAACATTGCAACAACTTTTATGGATACTGTGTTATAAAATACAAATATGAGAAGAACTCAAGTAAAAAGAAAAGAGGAGGAAATAAAGTGAGTTGGCTTTGCCTGCCTCACACCTGCCTAGGTCAGTGGGCTGCGGTCACCTTTAACAAGGCTGGTAGCCTTCTGTGCCAGTTTACTTAGGCTGTTAGAATCAGCATTGGAAACAGCGATTGACTTCCAAACACAGCCTTAAAGGTCCCTTACACTATCAGAGGACAAGTGATAGCTTTAATATTCTTGAAATCTTCCTCATGCCTTCAATAGAGAAAAGTTGAACCTGAGGTGGTTTCCATCTTCATGAATTGTGGCATTTGACAAATAAAATAAGTCAAAAGCAATAAAAAGTATTGCATCCCAAGAAGTTGAGAATACATTTTAATACTATTTTCAAAAAACTACCTAATTATCATGGTACCAGGCTCCTTTGTCACATTTATAATGTAAACAATTTATAAAGCTTATAAGTAGAACCTAGATACATGGTTATATATACACTTATGGTTTGAGTGTGTACACACATATACACAGACACAGAAAAATATACATATAAGTAAATATGGTCCTATCTGACCGAATTTCAAGAGGACTTGGAGTTATCCATGAAAGTGATATTGAAATTTTTTCAGCTAAGATAATGTAACAACACCACCCTAAACCACGAACATCTTATCAAAACCAGTGTATGCCCTGGGTAGAATTTAACTTTGGGGAAAGAAGGTATTTTAAATGCTACATTAGCTGCCTTTAAAAACTTCTACTTCTTTTTAATTTATTTTATTTTCTAAAATAATTACTTCCAACTCAAGATCTCTGTCTTTCACAGCTACTTTGAGAAATTTAAATAGGATCAGTGCCTGGCACCTTGTCTAAATATCCACCACCATCCAATAATTGACAAACCTGGGCCCTACCCACCCACACCTGAAACCCCCTTGGAAGGACGCGTCTGGTATGGAATTTGGTGGCTTCTGCTTAACCAACAGTAACACCAACCAGACATGGGCTGCTGCTACCCAGGGAAAGAAGACTGTTCTTTTCTGTGAATGCACTTGCTTTTGTGCCGTCCTGGGGCTCCTGCTGCCATGCAAAACAAGTCTGAGGCTTGGCAGCTCTATGCATGGCCGCCTCTGTACCACACCACAGCAGCCGAAATCCTGGCAGCCAGTCAAAAGCTAATGAAAATTTCAGAGGTACAAAGCTCCTCTCAGAACTCCAGAGAAGCAAGAGCACCTGCAGCTGAATCTTCACAGGTGCATCTAAGTAAGCCAAAGGAAAAAAACAAGGCTGCTTGGACCCAGCAAAAAAAGAATATAAAATAAAACATGCACATATCAACACTGTTGTATATGTGTCAAAAAGTCCCTTTCAATATTTAACAGGCAAGTGCAAGAGAAACAAAGTAGGCATGCACATATGACAAAGATTACAAGTTTAAGAGAATACTTTGGCTCTAAAGGACAAATACGTATGCATACATAGGGCTATACCATACTTTGCTTTAAACGGCACAAATATAACTTTTAACAGACACCACATATGATAGACAATCAATACAGATTTTGTATTTCTGGATGGCAATCCAAAGAAGTTGTTTTTATTGTTTTTGTTTTGCAATATGAAAACTGGGCTAGACAAAATTAAAAAGATATTTCTGATTTCTCAATCATTGTCTTTATTTTTGCTATTGAGACTGACATTAGTCGTACAATTAGGTTGTTGGTTGTTGTAGTCAGGGAACAATGAGAACAATTAGAATCAGGACTGAATTTATACCATATTATTTTATGATGGTCACCCAGAGTTTAACACAAGAAAGTGCAGGAAATCTGTCCACAACACTAAACACATAGGATATTCAGCCAAGGACCTGGATCCCATAGCAATGTCCTGCATGAGTCCAGATGAAGACCTAGAGCCCATGACAATGCCTCTCACAAGTCCAAATGGAGTTCCAGAACCTACAACAAGGACTCACATCAGTCTCTTTTATGGATCTGGGCTAGAAAGGCCTGAAAACCAGTGGTGGAAGCTAGAAAGTCAGCTAGGTGAAGGAGCTGTGCTGACAGGTTGAGGGTTCTACACTGGAGCCAAGGAGTGCTCATAATAAAGACCGGGGCTGTCCTGAAAAGCACTACAGTCATCCTCAGTGACACAGAGGTTTCGAGCTCCTTCGGCAATAAGAACAATCAAGTATACCAGAAAGCCAGCATGACAAGTTTCTCCTGAAGATTAAGTGGCATTCATCTTCCCCTTGGGAGCCAGGAAGCCATACTCAGTGTAAGGACCAGAGCTCCCCAAAGTTGAACACAGCCACTCTCACCAACAAGGTCCTGAACTCCTCCAATGACAATGGTCGAACGCACATGGAGAAGCTAGTCATGATGAGCTCCTCCAGGAGAACCAACAGCTCAAACAGCACTTAGAGAAACCCACAATGCCTCACTCTTTTCCAAATCTCTATTTACGCTATCAACTTTCCTCAAGTGGAACACCTATGCTCAGCACCAGGCTGATTTATTTTAGCTGGTGTTAAATTGACTTATCAGTTTTTAATCCATAACATTGGTCATTTGAGGTTAAGAGAAAGTGAGAAAGTTCTGTCTGCTGGTGAACAAGATGGTAATACTGAAAGGAGGACACAAAACAGGAACACAACACAGAAAATTGTGTAAAATCAGGTAATTGACAGGTAATCAGGTAACTGACAGAAAATACTAACAAACCAGCCACTACCACAGCTAAGCAAGCAAACTCCTGTGAACACGTACTGCAAAAAACACTGGAATTAATAGTGAGTAAATTAGACCTTAAGATCAATTCCATCAGGAGATTTAAATTTACAAATTTTTTGAGTATTTGCCCTTTTGAAAAATTTGAGGAATAAAAATGTCATGGTTTTTATTTTTTTAAAACAAGATAACAAGAGATTAACAGTGGTTAATATATTGAGTCTAGTTATCTTCAAAGTAGTTGCTCAGTTTATAAGATACAGCCATGAAAAATTGATCAGACAATATCAGTTTTATTGTAAGTTTATTCAACAGTGTGAGTTGCCTGATATGCTTAACCATTTTCCTTATAAATCATATTTTGATTTTCCTTCTTTATTCATTTTCCTAGAAGCGTTCCTTTATTCTACCATTTTAAAGCAAAAGCTTTTTAGATTTTTTTAAAAAGTGGCATAATTCAACAGTCCTAAGAAATAGAACAGCAAGATTTAATAGGCTTTAAATCAAAGCGTTTTCACATTCAAAATCTGGCCTTCTACAAGTGTTAGTCTGAGTTGAAACCGGTTAATTTCATCTTTGGTAAAAATTTATAAATACTTCTCCTATTGAAACTGCAGGTCTTTCAAATTCAGCCTAAAGCAAAGGTTCAGGTACTGCCCTTTACTTTGTTTGGTCTGCCTATAACGTGTTTGGCTTAATTAGACTCAGCAAACTGTCTCTGAGTATGGGGCTGCACTAATTTACATCACAGCTCCACACTGTGGTTATACTGAGAAAATGCTCTGAATGTTAAAGTGTTTCAGTGTGTATCTGTGATGTAGAATTAACATTTAGAAAAGACATGTTATCTGTGTGTGACTGATTTTTCTGTATGGAATCATAGCAGAGGTCACATTTTGGGGGTTTAGAGTATGATTATGTTGTGGATAATAATCATGATTCTGTGTTGTTCACCACAGCATTTTAAATGTGGTAATTTGTATCAGAAAACTATGTCTCAGCCACTGATATAGCTCAGCAGCCTAAGCACATCCCTGGCAAGTGCAAGGTCCTGAGTTTGGTTCTTGGTACCCCCCCAAAAAAATATTAAAGAAAAATATATGTTCTATCATCGTAGTTTTGAAAAGAAACGATCACTCAAGAGTAATTTAAGGATAAAATTCCTTTACGCTTATGATATTAAGTTATAAAATTAACTGAACAGAAGTTGATATAATAAGAAACTTTGTACCAGTTAAAAAATTACACCAATAAAATTCATAGCTTATTCCTCTATTTCTAGAGTAACATTATGTTTACTTGTTACAATAGTTTACTACCATATAATATAATTAGGAATAATATTAAAGGAACACAAACCTAAAATGTTCATTTGATTATAAGAAATTATTAAAATCAGAGAAGCACCTTACAGAAGGAGGACCTCACTATCCTTCATGTTAGGAGGCTACAATTGGTTAAAACTTTGTGAATATTTAAAATTTTTATTGTCTACATATACATCTTCAAGGTAAATTCTAACCAGTAAGATGAAATAAAATTATTTTAAGAGTCAAGCCATTCAAAGATTCAAGTTTTTATTCTAGGTTCAACAAGTCCAAAGTATTAAAACATGCAAAATTAACCCATTTTACCTCAAAGAAATTTCTAGGTTTTGAAATTTAGTGGAAGCACACAGTAATTTGGGTCATGCTGATCCTCTTCTGAATGATGTTGAAAATGTTACACATTCAATATGTGAAGTGTTTCTTGATTTTGCTTTTCTTACTGATTAGTTATCTATGATAGTACATAAAAAGCAAAAAAGAGAATGTTCTTAATAATCTTAATAATAATTAATGATAAAATAATTATTAGGTTATTAAGGCCTCCCTCCTAAGTACTATGTTCCTTTTAGTTGTACAGTATATGTACTTACATATGGCATCAAATATATTGAAAGATGATTTAAAATATGTATAAAAAATGATATGGCTCTAGAATAATTCATTTAATCATCCATCTTCTAAGGGACACACTCAGTCTTTCCTTTATTTTGCAAGTTTTTTTTTCAATTTTTAAGGCATATCATAATTTTTAAATACACTTTTAACTCTACCTGAATTTATGATCCTCTTAAGCCAGAGTCTTCAAGAAATTATATAGTTTTACTCAATTAAATACATTGACTGTTCCTTTCATTGAAAAAAGTAATCTTACAGAAAACTACAGTTATAGTGATTATAAAATAAAACTGTGGCTTTGTATCCAAATTTGACTTTAAATCTAAACCCCACCATTTACTGGTTGTAGATATTATTAGACATTGTGACTGCCTTCAAATCATGTGCAAAATAACAATTAAAATAAATATCTCTTGGACTTACAGAAACAAGAAATAATACAATTTTTATTACTTATTTAATAGACATTCTAGAACACAATAAAGAATCCCATATTTTATTTGCCATCTTACTAACAGATAAATAAAATGTTGTTACAGGGCTTAGTCATCACGTATAATAAATTCATAAGCTCAGATTTAGGATTCTGCTTTTACAACAATGGACTCCCTGAAATTAATTTTTTGAGTATATTATGAATTCTTCTAGTGTTGGTGTGAGAGGGAAGATTTTTTTCTCCTAGGAATGAAATAATTTAGGACACTTATATGTCACATTTGATTGCACAGAATTCCCTAAAAAATTTGAATTCCTAAATCTTGGATTTCACACCCTGGCCTCCCCAAAGGCTCAATGATATATGCATCCAGAAAACTAGAGAACTACTTCCTGGTGCCCACATCTTAACAGGGGACAAGTGATAATCTAAAGTTATTTTCCATTTTATGTCACATATTTAAAAGAATTTTTGATGTAGATTTGTTTCTATGTTCATTAAACATAGTTTATTGGTTCATGTTTTCAATATGTAATTATATTCATTTGGGGAATATATATTTACTTATGTACTATATATCTAGATCTATTTACCTAATATCTTGATCAATTTTAACTTCTATTCCCCCAACATTATCTTCTCTTTTGTTTTCCTCCACTGCTCCATTTCCAAAAAGTCTTACTCATTATGCTTCATCATATCTTTAGGCTATATGTGCTGAAAATTTCTCTATACAAGTAGAAAATAGAAGTACCATGTATGAATAATAAATCTGATTATTATAAAATAGCTTACAATAAATTTTAAAAGGTAGTTCATTTCCAGTTGATTCCATAAATGCATACAAGCTGACATTCTGTTGCATCATTTATATAGTTTTTAATTTTTTAACTTTATTTTATAGTATATATTTGTTGCTCATATGATCCCATTCTTCATAAGGAATCTGTACTATACAGTATGTATCCCAATTTTTCTTTTTTCCCATTTCCCTCTATTCCTTCCACCTTTCTTTCATATATATAGATTTGTTTATTCTCTAGCAGAGCCACAACCAACAAGGCAATTACCCTTTCACCAAATCAAATGTCAGCTAATGGATAAATTACTCATGGTTTTGACACCTGGCAAAGCAAAAGAGAAAGCACTCCGGCTTACTTGCTAGCCAAACCTAATGTCAGGAGAAACTTTCTTCATCACTGGCTGTCAGTCAAAGGGTCATTCTCTGTCACTGAATACTTCTGCAGACAGAATAATTGCTGTGATCAAACAGCAGTTGATTTAAAATACTTCAGTACTAGCTGGAACAGCTGTTGAATATTGATGACAAAGTGCCAGAGGAAAAGTGTAAAACTACCAGCTAATTATTGATGGTGTAAAATATCTTTTGATATACAAATATGCTAAAGCACATAAACAGGTAAAGAAACTGATGAGGATATAATCATGTTCTTCAGATGTAAAGATGACAAATGATTTAACAAAAAATTAAATCCTAGGACAAGTCCTTCAAGACATACAGTTTACATTGTTCACAGTTGCCCCAGATGAAAAAATTTACTGTAACCATTATTTTCAACTTATTTATCTATTTTTTAATCATTCCACTAACACACAAAAAAATGGACTATTTATGTTTAAAGAAAGAGTTTTGAAAGAAAAATACAAGAAAACAGCTGTATGAGGCAATGGTACTACTGCTCAAGTAGCACAACTCACAGAATCTTGAGTACATTCCTGTGCCTGAGTGTTTGTATGGTGTGGGAGCCCTCTCAGGGTCCTCCAGAAGTATGATGGTACCACCCTGGAGAATTTAGGTTTGGGGTGCATTGGAAATCAGGGAGAGTTGAAGGAACCCTTTTTGGTTTTTTGTTTTGTGTTTATCTGTTTTGTTTTTGGAGTACACCAAACTGAATCCAGTGGCCTTGCACTGATTTCAATCTTCATTTGTGTACTCTCATTCATTCATTCTTGCATTCATTGTTTTGAGAAAGGGTATCACAAATTTGCCCAGGCTCAAACTTGGAATCCTCTTGCCAGCCTCCAAGAATATTAGAATTACTGGCCTACACCACTAAAGAAGCACTTTTAAAGTGTAAAGTTTCATGGGCATCCAGCAATATATAGAAAATAACATGGTATTTCATCTTTCACAGTACAAGTTAGTTGGTTTAAACTTCCTATTGAATATTCATCATTGAAGGACGCATAGCAAACTAGATAGTGAAGAGTTGTCATGAAGCCATGAGACTCCAAATAGAAAGATGAGAGTATAGAACAGGAAATTGCAAAAAACAAGCCAGGATTCACACAATCAGTGTCAGTTTGAAAACATTAACCAAGCTCTGGGTGCTCAATAGTTGAGATACATCAGAATCAAAGATAGTAGCAAAAATAGGAAGGCAGAAAACCACCAGACCTATAGTCAACAGCCAGTGAAATGGTGCTGTCTTTTTTCTTTCCTACTGTATTTGCACCTTAAGCACACTGAAGTCATGGAAAAACATTACTCATGCTTAAAGCAAAAGAGATAGATATGCCTTCAGAAGAAAGAAGGATGGAGACGTTTCAAAATTCTTACAACAATCCATACTAAAATCACCCACAATTCATTTATTCTTTGGCAAGACCAATCTTAAGCAGGCTGGAAATAATAAATTATGTGTTTCATGGGAGCTGTACACTCTTAACATCACATTTTCTTAGCTTTGTTACACTAAACCAGTCCCATAAGATATTTCTTAGAAAATATTTGGTTGGAAAATATGTTCAGAAAACAGTGAACTATATCATCTATCTCCAAGCATTTCACTGTATATTAGCCTATTAATTGCTTTTAGAAGTGTTAAAGTTAAAAACAAAATACACTTCTTTTTAAAACAAGATATCATCAGATTATTTAAAACTTATCTTCTTTCCTGTTCATCTTAACAGTTCCCAAAGGAAACAGTGATAAACACTATGTTTTATGATTTATTTTCCATTTGATTGACCTATATTTTCAATTTTTTTGTCTCTCTTCTTTATCCAATCATCTCATTTGTCTAGTGCTCTTATAATTATTCACTAAACTGTGTAACAAATTGCCATCTCTCAATGTCATTACTATTATCGGAAGTAACAAATTGTGTCACATAAGAAAATAAACAAAAGGGTTTACAGTGGTGTGTTGTTAGATTAGTTAAAAGGCCACTGGAGGTATAGCTCTATGTCCTAGGAGATGGTGGTCTACATCATAACAAAGCAGTAAGTAAATAAATAGAGAAATCTGTGGATTCCCTACACAGTAGCAAAGTCTCACAAATGCTCATGTCTTTGACTATGATTAATTAAATTTGGCATTGGACTTAAAAATCTGCATTCTAAATAAAATCCACATGAATCTAATATGACCCAGTCTGAGATGCAGGCTTGAAGAAGCATTGGTGTTTATAAAAAGTACACACTCCTTTGAACACCTGAAAAAAATCCACACAATGAAACCTAATACAAATACTGTCCAAAAAATAGTTCAAATGCAAATTTTGAAATAAAATTCTGATCATTTTCAAAGGAATACAGATTTTTTTATGTCAGTTAATTTGTTTGGCTTTTCTTTTTCTCTTTTTCTTGATACATATTGTACATGTGTCTTCTTTTTTAAAATATACTTCTATTCTTACCATTTAATGTGCTTACAGCTCTGCTTTAGCTCAAATATTATTGAATTTTCTTGTGCTGAGGCAGAAATTAAGACAAAAATAGCATTTTTAGTAATTAAGAAAAAACTTCCAGCCCTTACAATTGTTAATCTTGGAGGTCCCTTTGTCTGAAATTGATCTCCCATTCTGTAAAACTGGCATAATATACCCTAGTGTTATTTCAAGGATAAAAAATGCAGCATTACACCTCATCATGTACTCATTTAAAACATGATATGTAGCTAGGGATTTAGTTCAATGGCATAAGTGCCTGCCTGGCAAGCACAAGGTCTTGAGTTTGATCCCCAGTATGAAATAAATAAATAAACAAATAAATCATGATATGTAAGCATGACATTTCACACTATGCTAAATTATAAAATTAAATTTAACCTAAAGCATATTAGTCAAACTAAAGTTAAATTTAAAATAGCAACAATAACAAAACCCTATTTCTGCTATTATATGGAAAAATAAATTCACTAAAGAAAAAATTCTTTGTGTTTATTGAAGACTCACACAAGACACACAGTAAAAACTTTCTTATGTGAGTTAGCAGGAGACTTAGTCAACTACTAAAGAAAACTTTTTGATGAATTTTTATTTTCAATTGGAAAAGATAAACAAAACTATGGTACTTGATGCAAAAGAAACATTCTTGGAGACCTCTGCCACCTAGTGTACAAAAGTGGGGAGAATCTAAATGACTTAAATTTAATTGCCTTAATATACTGCATCTGCTCTTCAGAGATTATACTTGAGCATGTCCAGGTCAGATCTGAAGTTATAATTTGAAGTGGGAATAATACACACACTGCATTTTCTAAAGAGTATCTGGCCTGAGATCAATATAACATTTCATTTTCATTTTAGCAGCACTTTCAATTAAAGTCCCATTTATAAATGTTTTAATATGGCAGTAAAAGACTCCTGGGTATGTTTTAGCTTTTCATTAATATATGCCTCTTGTGTGTTGCAGGACACATGCTTACTGAATAAGTCCCTTTGACCATTCAAGTGCTAATTAATGACATAATAAAGCAAAGCCTAGGGTATCTTAATGGAAGCAAAATATAACTCTTTAATTTGGAAAATAAAATATTGTATAAATAGGCATAAAAATAAGTGTCAAGGGACTAAGAGAAAAAGCAACTTTCTTAAACCAGATTTTACATGCAAAATCCTCCCCACTTCACTCTTTTTAGCTTTAGTTTCAATTGCTCTGAGTTCAATTTTTCACGGGGGTGGGCAGTGAAATTTGGGGTTTGGCAGTGGAAGAGTTTATAAAGCTGTACCTTGAAAAATGTGTTCAAAATAAAACTTCAAATGCATCATTACTTCTTGACCTACTTTTCTCTTTTCTTTCTTTCTTTCTTCTTTCTTTCTTTCTTTCTTTCTTTCTTTCTTTCTTTCTTTCTTTCTTTTTTTTATGTTTGAGCCACCTACTCCAATGCCAGTTTGCTCTAGGCAGAAGAGACAGGTGAACAGTCTGCTCTGCCATACAGTCAAAGTTTCAGTAGTCCCATCATGCTTCAAGCAACCCACAAAGATATAAAACTGAGCAGCATGATTGCATGGCTTACATCTAAAGCCTCATGTGTTTGGGAAGTAACTGTTGTGGGCGCAGCATAGCTGACTGCTAATAGGAGAAGGCAGGCCTGGGCCAAAAGGGCGGGCTGCTGCGGGCGGGCCTCACAAAATACCGTTTTCCTCCCCTCTCCCTCCCCAGACTCTGTCTGCTTCCTGGCTGCCTAAAGAGGAGCAGTTGTCCTCTGCCCACATCTTTCCACAATGCCACATCTGCCTGGAGGCAGGGACCATGCAAAGACTGAAGTTTTAAAAACTTAAACCAAACTAAGTCTCTCCCCGTCTAAGTTGCAGGTGTCAGGTATTTGATCGTAGCAACAAGAAAGTTAGTAAGACAGTGCCTTCACTGCCCTCCTTCCACTACCTGACATCTGTAAAAGAAACAGATGACCTTCTTCTGGCCTGCCAGGCTGTATGGACAGACTTTCTGACCCCCAGTGCAGGTTCTCATGTGCATCTCTTAAAATGTCACTGTAGCAGGCAGATCTTTCTTGCACTTTTGCCTTGTGAAGCCGGCTTCTCTTATAGACTCAAGATGACATAATGACATGTCAGCCTCAAGTGCTGTGTAATTAGCGGCTGATCTCATGAGATCACTTTAGCATATTCAAATCCATTGAAATTAGCAAAAACTATCAGGAAAAAAGCATATATATATATATAAAATTCATCTCTTAGTATTTTTTTCTAATTCACCAAGCTTCTGTTGATGGCTAAAGGTAACAAGTAGCAAAAAGCATGCATTAATTAAATAAAACATTAGCCTTAAGCAAGAGATGTCAAGAAATTCCCTAAATTATTTGTCATGAGAGTAATTGCTGAGTGCTGGGGTAAAAAATCATGTTGTAACTGTAGAGAACATGTTGACATTTGCAGTGGCAGTAGGGGAGCAAAGACACACACAATAAGAGCACAAAGCCCACAGCAATACTGCTGCATCCTTATGAGGAACAAGTAAGACAAACAGCATTCAAACATTAACAGGACCTTAAAACTACAGCCTTATAAATACTGATACTCATAGCAAGATTCAACAGTCACAGTTATACCAAAAGTCAACCAATACATACATGACCAAAACCATGGGTAATACAAATTTCAGAAAAGTAATACTTACATTTACTATTACTGATATACTCTCTATGTGTGTTTATATGTTACAAATGAAGATGGTCTGTATAGTGGCCTCTAAAGGGCCACAATTCCACAGTTTATAAAAATTTTAAACTGTCTTCCTTTTTAAAATGTTATGGCTTAAAAATCATTTAAGCTAGGATGTAAATCCTTTCTATTCTAAAATTGTTTATCAGCACTAATTCTTATGAAAATTTGTTTAAAGATTAGTAATGAATTTGGGATTTAATTGTGATCAACACAAATTAAGTAGCCTACTGTCAAATACTTCAGTGGATCTTTTAAGCAAATGTGTTAAGTATTTTTAAAACATCTGCTTTGTAAGAAAGAAATACAAACTACTGTCCTGTATTTATTTTCTACTCTTAGTTTTACAATACTTAATTTCATTAATCTCCACAAAGAAACTACCTAAGAAAAGTATTTTTACTTCCTTTTTATAAACGAGGAAACTGAGACTTGATGTTCAAGAGATTGTCTAAATTATTTGTCAGGTAGAAAATATGGATGCATGTCTTCTAAATCCTGGTTCAATTTTTGATGTTATACTGATAGTATTGCTATCTTCTGGTAATTTTGACAGTGCTGTACAAAACCTGACATGCAAATATACAAATAGTTATGTTTAGGAATTTACACTTTTAGTGCATAGAGTCCTCTGGCTTAATCCATGCCCTTGGAGTCAGTACAGAAAATGCACTTATGGACAGAGTCTTCTTGATTAAGAAGTTCTTGTTTGCATGCAGTAATTTGGAATGTGGGCACTGGGGTGGGATTTTCTGGACTCAAATCTTGGGCAACACATTTTGAGGTATATGATTTTATATACATTATCTCTGCAAGGAGCATTACAGTAGTCATACAAATAATAGTCCCCACCACAAAATGTTATGATGCTCAATACATAGAAAACATTCTATAAGTGTTACTCATAGGAAATATTTCCATAGCTGAAATGCCCCAATGGCATATTTTACAATAACCAGTTGACTACATACTGTCATTAATCATTTTATTTCTATTGTTTGTGGACCATCCATTTGATTTTGCCTTCAACTACATGGTACAGACCATAACTTCAAAGACATATTGCTTTGGGACAGCCAGATAATTTTATCAGAGGGGAAACAACATTGGCAAGAGACATAGGAAAGAATTGTGCCAAGGATAATCATGAACGCTATGTAAAGTGTGCTTCAGTTTAGCAAACAACTGGAACCTCTGAACCCTGTTCTCGGTGTTAGATGGCTGAGGGTTCAGAAACAAGCAAGCAACATATTCTGAATTCCGAATAAAACAAACACAAATGCAAACATATCTCATGTAGGCATGAGGGGCAAGCATTCAGTTCAGCTCAACGCCTGATATGGTTTTAGATAAAACCATGAAGAGAGTGCTGACAAGATTAAACAACTGTTTCTTATTAACAAAATCTTGTCATTTTTATGCAATGACTAGGCTATCAAAACCTTCCTTCGTTATTTTAAGAAAATTTCAAGTCTAAGAGAAAAATGGCAAAATGATTAGCCTGTGTGCTAAAACCTAACAGGCACATAGATTCTATTTAGCTTATAGTTATGAGCTCAAAATATGCTAGCCTAAAAAAAGCCAGGCATGGTGGCTTATGCCTGTAATCCCAGCACTCAGGGGGCTGAGGCAGGAGGATCGTTGCAAGTTCGAGACCAGCCTGGGCTATAAAGTGAGCTCAAGGCCTGCCTGAACTGCATAAAGACCTTGTCTCAAAAAAAAAAAAAAATATGCTAGCCTATCCACTGTATCTTATAAACACATTATAAAGGCAGATGAGTTTATAGCACAGAAATGTGCAACAATTTTATATATGTATGTATTCATATATTTATGTATGTATATATATTTCTTATAGAAAACAAATCTAAATACAGCTTTAAATTTACAAGTCCAGAAACCTGCTAGTCCATACTCACATCATTTGAAACAATAAGATGAGAACTTATTTTAAAATATATAGGCAAATACATTTTTATTACCTACTTTTAAATACATTCCTGGGTCTAAAAATTCTTTTGTCAGAATGCTTACCATTTGAATCACTCGCCTTCTCCCTCAATGAAAGCAAGTAGACTTTTAAAAAATCTGTATTAAAAAATGAGATTAAGCATACTCTAAGCGCCACATAAAAGTAAGCACTTTTGTAATGAAGGCAGGAAATAGAGTCAGTGAGGTTACCGTGAGAGGAAATTGGATTGCTACAAGGTAATGAAGAAGGCTGAGAGAGGATGATCTATAGGTTCCTACAAATTCCTTTCTTTCCGTCCCAGCTGTGTGTCATGCACTTGAGTGACACATGTTTACTATTTTAAACTTTTGACCCTTTGGAGTTGAGTGTTAGTTTCCTTACGCGAAAAGAACAGACAATGGAAAGGTAGTGAGGAAATGCTGACATGCAGCTCACATGAGCTAAGCTCATCCTTTGTGCATCCAAAACGTCCAGATTCACATGTGTATGAGTGTCATGTAAGATTTTACACAGCTACCATCAAGATAAAAATGCTTCGCCTGCCTTGCAATCAGGCAGTGGTGAGTTTGATCCCTGGTACCGATGAAAAGGAAAAAGACCAAAAAAAAAAAAAAAAAGATACAAATGCTTCAATGATTCTCTAGAACTTTTCCATCAATATAAAAATCATGAGATTACTAATAGTAATATCATTTGCAGTAAAAACAACCAAAAATGTCAGCTACAATCTCCAAGATAGGACTTATATAATAATTAAGTTTATTGTGAAATAATCTTAATTCTTTTGATGAGGAAGACATACACGACACTGATGTCATATAATAATTAATAGGAAATACAGGTGAAGAAACTATATTCCCATTACTAACATTTTCCTGTATATCTTTTAAAAGTTCAGAATAAATCATTTAATATTTTAAAAGAGATGTTGATGTTTTGGTAGCAAAAATGTGCACTTTTGTGTCTTGTAGTCACTAAAACTCTCACTAAAAGAATGAGGTCATTGGATTTAATCTTAAACTACAATCATGTTGCTCTCCTTGGAAGGAATCTATTGCCTTCAATAAACCTATTCAACAAAAATTTTGGGAGAAAACTGCAAAACCTATAATGTTTCAGCCTATAATGTTGAAAGCTTTAAACTACTATATATCTATATATAGATAAGAGCAATGGAAGGAAGGGAAAGGGGAGACAGGAAAAATGAATTGAAGATAGAAATGGAAGTTGAACTTTTGTAGATGAGAAAAGTGTCAAGAGTTAGAAGGACCAGGGAAGGATAGGAGGGAGGGTTAGGGAATGAAAAAATAATTAACATTAAGTATATGTATTTAATACATATATCCCTGTGACAAATTTAATCATTTTGTACTGCAAACGGACAATAAAAAATAAACTGTATAGTGAGTTAAACATAAAGAACCATAATTAGTGTAAGATCTGTGATATGTCCAGGGTTCAACTATTATTGATCCTGGCGGAATGGGGTATATACATAAAAATAAAAATAAAAATTGTTAAACATTGAGTGAAACAAATGGAAAATTTTCAATGAAGTAAGTATAAAGCAAAATATTAAAAATAACATGCTTACATTTCTGACCAAATCTGCTCATCCTGCTGTGCAGATTATTCTATCCTTTTGAAATCAGTTTTTGGTCTTACAACAATCCTTCTTCCCTGGTTACTTGGCACACTAGAGTATCCCCATGACACACCTTCCTGTTTACCCCGCACCCACAGTGGCACCTGCACTCTCCCAGAGGCCTCCTGTAAATATTTACAGAAGCTGTAGCTGAAGCTCTCCCTGGGTCTCTTTTGATATCAACCCAAATAACAAGAGTGCAGGGCCAGTGGAGACCTCACAGGCAGCCCTGCTGTCAGGATGCCACCTGCTTTGCCTCACAGTTTTCCTTGTGTTTTGTGATTCTTGCCCAGCAGGGGGAAAAAAGAAAAAAAAAAAAAAAAAAAAAAAACACTCTCTCTACAGCATATGAGGCTGAAACATTCAAACGTTTGGTTTGGTTCTGTTTATTAGAGGCAAATGCAGAGCTTTAAAATTTGCCATTAAGGAATCCAGTTTCTGATGTGTAAATTGGATGTTAAATATTAACCAAAAAATTCCCTAAAACAAGATTCTGCTGAAAATCCAGATGATGGATCATCTGGAGAGGAAAAGTCAAAACGAGAGATTTTTCATTCACTTGTTTATTAATAAAGGATATAGGATAAGGAGGCATCTCCTCAGTGTTAATATTTTTTCTGCTTTCCTTTTTTCTTTGAACTTTTAAAAGTGAAAATTTTGGTATCACTGCTATCATTTTGTAGCAATAACACACATTAACTTTAACACAGCATTTCATCAAACATCTTCACTCACACAAGTACTCTCTGAACAATGTAGTGCTAAAAAGTAGAGTGCATAAGCCAAGAAACTAATCTAGAAACAAGGATTCTGGAGATCAATTATATTTCTATAAACAACCTTCATTTTAGGGGGAAAAGATAAAAATGCAATTTCCTTTGGGAAAATATCAAAATTAACTTTTTAAAAGTAGGACAATTTTTACGAACTTGTACTTTCAACTATGACCTACTATACAAAACTGAAAATTACTATTATTGATACGAATGGGACAGCTCAGTATATGAGATAAAGTATAAAAATACCATGAAGCATGAGCTGAAACTAAAGTTCATCAAACACAGACAGCAAATACAATAACATAATTTTACAGCTTGCTATGACCCTGAAAACAACTGTAAGCCTTCTTATGCTTGAAAGCAGATAAAAATCAAGTCAGACAGTATCAGGGGCATGGCTCACTGGTAGAGCATTTGCCAAGTATGTACAGGATCCTGGACTCTTATCATTGGCACCCCAACTCCCAAAGTGTGAAATGTTACCATTAAAATAAAACAGAAAACAGAGAAGTGGATAAAAGAACAAAACAAATAAAAATTAACAAAAGTCAAAGGATATAAAAAGCTTTTCTTAATCAAGTCAAATAAACATGGTTACTTCTTTGGTACCTTCTTCAAAGTTAAATAAAGATGTAATGTAGTATTTTTTAATTCCCAGAAGTCTACTCTTTAATCAAAAACATAGCTACACAGGTGTAAAGAATATATTTTAGTCTTTATACACATGCTGTTAGCTATCAACTGAACAGAACAAATTTGACTATGTAAACCTTGTTAGTTGCTATTTTACAAGGATTTAAAATCTTATTTTTTAATTAACATATAACAGGTAGCATCTCAATAAGTAGAATGTGATGTTTTGACACATGTATACATTGTACAATGACCCACTCAAAGCATTTAGCATTCCCTTCAGCTCTTACGTTTATCATTTTCAGTGGTGGGAACATTCAAAACACTTTCTGTAGCTATTAATATTGTGGTTTAAACCCACAAGCACAGAGATAACAAATGCAGTAAGAGCAAAAACAACATTTCAGCACAGCTTTAAAAGGCAGCATGGGAAAATGTGGTGCCCAGGAACACAGCAGAGAAAACCTGGAACACCCATGGCATGGGTTGCAGCCTAGGAGGACACATGTGTGCTCAGCACGCAGAATGTACACGCTGTGGCAGGACCATCATAAGATATTCTCCTGCCAACTTAATCTAAGCAAAGATCTGTGTTTTAACCATAAAGAGAAAGTGATTTTAGGTGCTGCTGAATATCCTTAATAAAAGAAACCCTCTTCTTCCTTCCTCCTTAATTCCTTCCCTCCTGCCCTTCCTTCCTCCTCAGCTTGCCTGTCTTCCTTCTCTTCCTTTATAATTACATGCATTTGTTGGTTAACTTACCTTGTATTCACTAGCTATCCTTTATATTAAGTTTTAGAATATAAAGATTATAACACAAACTACTTCCAAATATCTCACTTGATAGTTGGGAAGGCATAGCTTAACAAACAATCATAATGAGTCCATTAGACAGTAAAATAGTGTTATCTCATATACCAAGGTGCCTAGTTAGAAAGAGGTTTTTTTTTTTTTTTTTTAATTTAAATTTCAATGTGCTCAAGTTCTCTGTTTGAGGAGAACTACGAATTAACCTTGAAGCAGAGCTCACAGGCAAAGGGATGATTCATTTGCTAGACTCAATTTGTCTGATATTTAAATATTTATCTTAGCAAGTAGTCATTTAAAGACTAGCAAATGGGTAGCACGGGATATTTTTCCAGACTAACAACACAAGGGCTATCTCTGCTGAAATAGCCCAGCATGAAGACTGTAAGATCTTTAGAAGTGAGACAACTATCCAGAGCCCTAACAGATCCTGGAAGAAGAGGGAGAGCTTCCAGGGCTGTGCTGATTCCTAACCTGTCCATTTTTTGTGGCAAAAGAACAGTCTGACAGACTGAGAAGGTCCCTGCCTATAGCAAAGGCACAGAGGGTCCCCGGAGTTGATCGTGGAACATAGCGAAGAACTGTTAAAACCAAACAGAGTGACAGCTTTACTACTTTGGTAAACTTTTACAATTCTTAACTCAGGAAATAAATCTGGTGTTCTGTCTGATCTCTGGTAAAAATTTTGGGTGAGGTTAAGGAAGAAAAGGTTTGGATGAGCAATTTACATTTCAGGGAAGTTATTCTGGGTAAAGATGGGAAATCAGGGAGTGAAGGAGGCGAAAGAGGAATATATTAAAGCATTTTTATTACTTATAATTTTATACTCAGTTGACCCCTCTCTATCTACAAATTCCACATTCAAGATACTCAAACACATTTAGTCCACAGATATAAAATATTCAAAATATTGTATCCATACCAATTACAGCAATGATTCTTGAAAGTATAGCTTTTGCATCTATACTGAGCAAGTACAGACTTTTACCTTGTCATTAATCTCTAACTCATTCAAAATATTGCTATTACACAGGATTGCCATTGTATTAGACATCAGAAGAACTCTAGAGATGATTAAAGCATGCAAGAATATGTACATATATCCTATGCAAATACTACACTGTGTGAAATACCAAAGGATGAAAGCATTCGGGGCTCTGATACCTGTGCAAGCCCTGGAACCAATGTTCTGAAGGTAGCAAGGAATGACTATGGTGGAATTTAACTGAAACACTGAAACAATAACTATCATCTCCCTAGTGAAGGTGCCAGACTCAAGGGCAAAACTTCCAATAATTTTGAAGAAAGTCTTAAATAGATAGAATTGATGTAACAGCTATCTTGTGTGTGGGTATAAAAAAGGAAAAATATGAGGAGGATTTATTTTCCACATCTCATACATGTGCAAGTTATTAAGGAGTTTCAGAAGATGGAGAACTTAAGAAAGAATATTCCTCTGGACAGTACTAGACTTTGTTGGGTAGATGTCAAGTTTGATCCTCAGGATCAGAAATGAATCAATACATCAATAAAATAAAAGCAATGAAATAAGAATAAAAGAGAAAGAAAAATAGAAGCAGGGAAAGAAAAGAAGGAAGAAAAGTTTTCAGTTTTTGATTTTTCCCCCAAACTGTCCTAGATACCATTACTATGGAGGGTCATGTGTCAATATCAGAATCTTTAATGCAGTGCTGTTCCTCAGGCAGATTTACAACAACCTCAAGTTACACAAAGTTGCCTCTGAGTGAAGAATTTGTTCAAAGCAAAATAAACTTCAAAACAACACAGATTCTATGCTACTCCATTAAGAATGGTCACCATCAAGGACTCAGAACACAATAAATGCTGGTGAGGATGCAAGGGGAAAAGAATCCCTGCCTCACTATGAGTGAGAATTTGATCTAGTACTAGAACTAGCTGTGTAAATCAGTATGGGGATTCTTCAAAAGACTAAAACAGGAAATTTCATTTGACACCTGGTATGCTTCTCTTGGATATCTCTTTGAAAGAGTTAAAATGATCAAATATTAGTGATACATGCACATGTATGGTTATAGCAGCACAATTCACAATAGCTAGTTATGGAAATAGCCTAGCTTCCCAACAACAAATTAAGTGATAAAGGAAATGCATATACAATGAAATATTATTCAAACAGAAAGAAGGACAAGTTAGAATTACTTATGGAAAAGTAAATCATGAGACTTTTAATTTTAAGAGAAATAATCCAACACAGAATGTTAAATATTACAGAGTTTGTCTTATGAGAAACCCAAAATATACATAATTTAAAGAACAAAATAAAGAAGAGATAATAGGAGGATAAAGAAGGAAGAATTCTGAAGATGGTCAAGAGGTCTGGAGAAGTGTGGGAAGAAGGAAGGGAGGGAGAGAAAGGAGATCCAAATGATCAAGATAAGAGCATGTATTCATGTTCACTAGAATGTTCTGGGTTTACTATGAATGGCATCACTTAGAAACAGCTTCTGCACATCAACAGTTAAAGAGTGGTTGAAGACACCATGGCTCCATGTGGGAAAATGCATCTAGGCTGGCAGTGCTCACGGAGCTACCAACATTACATGCTGTTCCACTCATACTCAAAATGCAGAGGAAGGAGAACCGAAGGTTAAAGTAAAAGTGACCATTTTTCCTGATTTTAAAATCTCTTCTTTGGAAGACAGAAGTTTGGCTTTCAAACACCACAACTATGGGCTCTTCTGGTACAAGGATCCTTAATCCATAAGGGAGAAATGCTTCTACCACAAGACATGAAAATGCTTATGAAATTCAAGTAGACTCTTCACCTCCTATGCTATTGAGCCAATAGGAATGAATTATGGTAACTATGTTGCCGTATTGAACATGGTGATAAATCCTGGTTGTCAAGAGAGCATCAGGTTATTGTTACACAGTGAGGGTAGGGAAGACTGAACCAGGGGTTTCACTGGCTATCTCATTTCTTCTTTTATTTTAAAAGGAGTGAAACAAAACAGTAAAATGAAACAAAACAAAACAGTGATAGGACAGTAGGAAATCCACACTCGCCACTGTAAATATTACATACTGTTATCTTCTGAAGAGGTGCTCAGACTACCAGCCCCAGGCCTGCAAAATCAGTCAAACGACATAAATGTCAGGCTGCTTTCCTGAGTCATCTCAGCCTATTTGCCACCAGTGGGGGTGGGGACGGGGTGTGGCTTCCTTGCTGTTTCTCCCATTCCTGCAGGGCCAGCGCTCTTGGTTTTCTTATTTTTGCTGAATTCCTGAATTATCTCTCTTAATTCAGATCTTTCCTATGTCCACGGACCATCCTCACTCCTCCTTCTCTTCCTCATGTTGCTATATCCTACGGTCTGGAGAGCAAAACTTGGAGAGGTTCTTTCTCTGCTGCTCACCACTCTATCTCCCCAGAAGTCTTCTCTTCTTGTTTCTGTGTTCAACAGGAAATGGCAACAGAATACCACTAATGCAACACAACGAAAGTATAAACACATGAACCTTTAGGAATAACAGTTTGAATCAACCAATCAAGTTAAAAACCTTAGTCCTTGTATTGTGTGAATCCAGGAGAGCATGGAATAGAACGAGAGAATGAAGGGAAAGTTATCAGCATGACCCTGTCTCCAATCACATAAATCAGAACGATAGTCACAAAATAGAGTTATGGATATAGCTGCATATTTTCACTTTTCATACTTTTAGCCCCTTTGTCATTTTTCTATTTCATAGTATTCTCTTTTACAGAGATGCTGGATATTGATTTGCACATGGTGCCAGATGGGGCAGCAGATCTCCCATTAGGTAGCCAAAAGGAAGAGAGGATTTTTGATTTTTACAGCCGAGAGGTATTTCATATAGTCATCATCGTCATTGTTGTGAAGGAATTGAATACAGGTCAAAGGATGAGAATGTAGGCTTAGGTACAGTGGGGTTTGGTTGCACAAGTGTTTTAATGTCTTGATCTCAGACATTACTCAGACTCACACCCAGTCATTTACTCTGTGAGCTACATTTTCCAGGCTTCTTTGAAAACCAGCTTCCAGGTAGGTATGTCCATTGAGAGTCATTGAGATGTTACTAAAGTACTATAGCCTGTGAAACATCAAGATGGGTGAATATTCACTCCTTCTGGGGTCATCTAGGTAGGGGCTGTGTCTTCTCTATGGACCAAATAGACTGGCTCCTAGCTGAAAAGCTCTCTCCTGACTTCTGCTGGCAGCCCTTGAGCTCTGCTAACTCCGCTTACTCTCTCTGTTCCTCTGTTGCGACCATCAGAGAAAAACAAAAGCATTAGTGAAATAGAAACTCCCTTATCTTTGTGAACCACGTTTATTCTGGTTCATAAGGCTTTTATTTTTATAACCAGTCCACAGTGAGTATATTTTGTTTGACATTTTGAAGATAGAAAACAATAATTTGGGGTTTGTTAAAATTCTGATAACTGGATCATCAACCTTTTCTAACATGTGTCAAAGACATTTGCATTCATGGAAAGTTTACTTGAGGTCATGTTAAGCAGCACAAAATGAGGAGAATTATACATGTGAAGGGCATCAATATTTCAGATAATGTTGTCTCAAATTATTTTGCCATTACCACAACCATTCATTATAGGAAATGTGCAGAGGGGAAATGAATAGCTATTTAAAATACATTAACATATATTTACTGTATCTCCCCAAAGCATATCCTACTTTAATATATAGTAAATATTTAGGAAGAGAAAAGGTAATTACAACTTCCCAGGTTTTTCCTGTTCTATTATTCTTTTTATTTATTTGAGAAAATATAAAACACTATGAACATCTCAGAGAAAAATATTGGTCCTCCCTTTTTAAAATAAAAGGAGTAAAAATCCAATCTAATATACCACTCACCCATCTTTTTGTTCTTTTCTAAAATAACAGCTTTATTGAACTAAATTTTCCATACTATACAATTTATAAATTTAAAAAGTATGATTCAGTAGATTTCAGCATATTGACCAAATTATACAACTATGGCCACAATCAAATTTTAGATCATTTTGTTATCCCAAAACAAAACACTCTACCCAATAGTTACCATCTCTCAATCCCTCTCCCAGAAAAATACAGAACTGTTTTCATATATTTTCTTATTTTAGGAATTTAATAAAATGAGTTCACACAATATGTAGTGTGCCATGTCTGGCATCAAATTTCACCTAGAATAATGTTTCCAAGGTTTATGTATATTGTTTCATATATTACTAATACATTCCTCCCCATTGTTGAATAATATTCCCTCTTAATAATGTTATCCACTCATTTGGGTTAATATTATCGACTTTTGATGTTATGAATAATACTGCTATAAATGTGCATACAAATTTTTGTGTAGATAATAGAAATACTTAATGTTAAATAACTGCTCATTTTTAGTTCCAATTATCTAGGGAGACTATTTTCATTTTCTCATTCACCTTGATTCATTCTAAGAACTATTTAAGAATAGATACACTGAGCAATCAGAGTAATAATAGTTTTATAATGGTACCAAAGGGTATTTTGAGTAAATAAGCAGTTCTATTTAGATAAAGTACTTCTAAAACATTAACTCTTGTATTAGTTATGAATAATTTCTTAATGAACTAATTATAAATTCACTTAAAAGAAAAATTTAACCATGAAATTTAGAAAAAAATATTTACAAGTCACAACATACCACATAAAATAGTATTTCCTTTTATTCTTGCAATATATTAACTTGAATATGTAGGGCTTTCCATGGGTGCAATATACTGAATTATGGCAAGCATGGTCATACTACTTCTTCCTATAAGAAAGGTCATGGTTTTTTGAATTTCAATATTTTCTCAGAAATTCTATCCTGCAAGGCATGACAAATTTTTAAAAATCAAAAAAACCCTCAAAAATGATGATTTTCTGAATAATAAATGTTGAACAACCTAATCTGAAAATCCAAAGTCCAAATACTCCAAAATCTGAAACATTTTTAGTGTTTCCTTGATGCACAAATAGAAAATCACATATCTGATCTCATGTGGTACAATGTAGTAAAAACATAAGCACATTAAAACTATTGTGTAAAAATATCTCTGGCTGTGTACAAGGTGTTAATGGAATATAAATGAATTTCATGTCTATGTTTGTACCTAATTTCTAACATATATTACGTGTGTAGACAATTATTCCAAAATTCCCAAAATCTAGAACATTATCCAAATATTTTGGATAAAAGATAAACTATGCACGTATTATAACTAGTGTTTTAAGAAGTAGCCTGACAAAGTATAGGAAAAGTAATTGTGAATTTCCCCGAAAAGATTATGCAGCAAGACAGTTGATTATCAAAACTGCAAATGAACTGATTAAAATTAGCTATACTTAGGGAAAGTTTCTTTCAGTCTATAATTCTTTTCTATTGTAAAAGAGATATATTGGTATGAACTGAATGTCACCACCCCGTACCTACACCAAATTATTACTTGGAATCTTTATACTCATGTGAGTTTTGTGGATGTAGGGCCTTTGGAAAGTAACTATATTTAGATTAGGCTTAAAACTGAGGTCTGTATGAGGAGACTAATGCCCTTCTAGGGAAGGTAGGTATCTCTTTCTACAGTCAAGGAGACAGATGGAAGTCCATCTTTTGCAAACCAGAAAAAGGCCCTCAACAAACACTAAATATCCCTTTACTGTAACCTGGGATCCTCTGCCTCAGACCTGTGAGAAATAAATGTTTAATATTCAAATGACCCTGTCAAACGTATTTTGTAACAGTCACCTGAGTGGACTATGGCATATATTCACTGGACAGATTTGACACAGACAAAAAGTACAAATTAATGGATAGAACTTAAAAGATAACCCTCACCTCACAGAAATAAAACAGTCAATACAACCTAGTAGATTCTCTACTGTTTCTTTTATGCATACACATGTACATGTTTAATATATAAATGGCATTGTATTATATCCATGGCTTAAAAGCTGTTTATTATTATTTTCATTTTTATACATATATAAATGTATATCCACATGCCCAATATTTTCTATTAAAATTTCACAAACGTTACTGGATGAAATGATACAAGTATGGTTAAGCATTTAATACAGAGAAGACTGTTCTACAAAAATATTTGCCATCATATAATTTCTACCCCATTTTTTTTTCAGCACTGGTTATAATGTATCAAAATTAAGTGGTATTTAACACAAAAACAAAAAAATTGACTTGATTTACTGGATTACCAGATTCTGAAAGAAAATATATAATTACCTCAAATGAAGAAAAAACAGTTAACCAAATCCAACATCTAATTATAATTAAGACTGGAAACAAACCAGGCATCTGAGAAAGGATTTATATGAAACTACACCCATTGTATTATATCTGGTGATGAAAGACT
Source organism: Cavia porcellus (assembly GCF_034190915.1). Lineage (NCBI taxonomy): Eukaryota > Metazoa > Chordata > Mammalia > Rodentia > Caviidae > Cavia > Cavia porcellus. The sequence goes on along the minus strand of NW_026947487.1, from coordinate 38,017,875 downwards.
AAATGATTTCCCTACAAAATCAAGGATCGGGACACAGGGTCCACTCTAAGCACTTCTGTTCAACACTTAACAGACCTTCTAACCACTAAAAATGGCAAGAAAAATTAGTAAATGGTATTCAGATTCAAAAATTAATAAATGGAAAATGCAAGACTGTCATTATTCACAGGGAACATGATTACGCCACATAATCTATAAAAGGACATTAACAAGAACAACAACTTCATAGGATTAAAATGAAAAAAATCATACTTACAGATACTATAAAAACATTTCTATATACCCAGTGAAAAACCAGAAATTCAAATGGGAACAACAACATTTGCTTGGCAGGGGGAGAGAACATTAAGGGATAAATTTAACAAAAGATACACAAAATTTGCATATTGAAAAAAAACAGGCTCCAGAGAAAGAACAAAGAATCAAAAATAAAGAGGTAGTTATGGATTGAAATACTAAATATTGTTAAGAATTTAACAGTCAGTCCTTCAAATAGCAGAATAATCATGAAAAGTACAGACTTAAGCTTTTAGCTTTCTCTCTATATATAGGGGTATATGTAACTGTTTCTCTCTCTCTCTCTCTCTCTCTCTCTCTCTCTCTCTCTCAAAATTATATATATATATATATATATATATATATATATATATATATCTGTATCTCTATATAAAAGAATTGTTATTTTCATTTTTATATGTATATAAATATATATCCACATACCCAACAGTTTCTATTAAAAGTTTAATAGAGTTTAAAGTATGAAGCACCTAGAAAAAGATCCAAGAAAATTATCTGTGACCTTTGGCCAAAAATTGTCTTAATCACAAAATTATGAAGATAAGTACAACAGACACATATGACAAAATAAGCTACTAACATAAAAGTTTTTAAAAACATGTATTTAATGCATGTAAACAACTTGTTAAAACTCAATAACTTTTTAATGGATAGAATACTGAACAGTTGCTTCAGCCAATGACATGTGTGAATAAAAAAGAAGCAGAGTATGCTGGAAGAACAGAGCAGTGGTTAAGCCAGGTTGGGAGGCCACCAAGGCCAACAATTGTGAGTGAGATTAGGCCACTGGGTTTGTTGTAAGAAATGGAAAAATTCTAAGCAGTTGAAATCAAGGGTGATGGAGCTGACATCAATTTCTGTTTTGTTAACAGATTACACTATGTTGAGGTACTGGGGTGAAAGAAGAAAAGGAAAACTATGGAGGAAGTATAAAACCCAGTCAGGGGACAACAGAATTTCAGTGAGAGACAGCAGTGTACTGGGTGGCGAGTGACTTCTTTGAGAGCATATTCTAAAGGTCCATCCAGGTGGAATGTACATGGATTATAAAACGAGGAGAAAAGCCAAAGACAACTCCAGAATCTGGAGCCTGCAGAATTGAAGGTTTCTCTTAGCCTCAAAGCTGGAGATAGGTGAGATCTAGGAGCGATCTACTCAGTTTTGAGTAACTTAATTATCAGACACCCAGATACACTCAGCCGAACGTGTCAATAAGGCAGCTGGAGCCTGGAATTTCAGGAGAAGAATACTGTGTTCATCAACAGCATAATGATGTACTTATGCATACATACCGATGTATTTGGAGACAAATGAGACTAAATGAGACCACCAAGATCCTCAAGAGTACAAATCAGGTGGTTTTGAGCTGGAGCCAACTTCTCATCAGGGTACATTTGGCAATGTCTGGTGACATTTTCAGTCATAAATGGGGGGCATGAAGTGATTGTAGCACTTAGTAGGTACAGGCCAGAGACACTACCAAACATCTCACAATGCTTGGGAAAGCCCGTACTGTTGTGGGTTTTCTTACATCTGCAATAGAGTCAGCAGTGGCACGGTTTAGAAAGGCTGATGCAAGTGGAGAAGACAGAAGATTCCAGGCCTGAGACCTAAGGAACTGTCAACTTAAAGGAGCAGGAACAAAAGGAGAAATTAGTGAAGAAGGAATGACCTGTGCGATCAAATGACAAGAAGAGAATGTGTACAGACAAGAGAGATGTCCAAGGAGCAATCGAATGTGTCCAGCCCTGCTGCCAAGCCAGTAGGAAGGTGCTGAGAAATGACCATGGAATTCATCAATGTAAAAGTCGTTGGTGGTATTAGGAAAGCAGTTTTGATAGAGTGGTGGGAGGTGAATGCTGTATCTTAATGACTATGCACCATTTTCTATTCTGGTCATTGATAAACAGTGACTCAGAATATATTATGTACAGGTATAGATTCCTTATGATTAATATGAAGTACATCTAAAACACACCCATCAAATTTGTAAAAATAAATTGAATTAAAAATCATAGATGGTTATAACCATACCATAGTTAATCGACTACTGTCTGATCTTCTTATCAACCCAATAAATAGTGATACCTTGGTTAACAAATGACTCCAAGCTCTAACTCACTACTTGAATGGCATTCAGAGCTTGATTTAATAGTCAGACCAAATATCTGACTTCAAAAGGCCTGTACAGGCCAAGACTGAGTCACAAGCAGTATCTGGCCACCAACAGCCTAAGCACTGCTCTTGTCTACCCAACACAGAATGCTCCTGTCAGAGCATCACAACAGTCACCATTGGGCCAGGGGGTGTGCTTTATTTATCATAGCCACGGCTCCAAAGAAAGTGCTATCACCAGTAAAGCCAAGAGAAAAACTAAGGATTGCTGTAGTCAAAGAAAGAAATGGTTACAACATTGGTTAACATCCTGGAAAAATGAATTTAAAATTATAATTCTTGGGCCTCAGACCAACTATTTCATTTTCCATTATTTCTTATGAGCAAAAAATACATTCAGTTCTTGAATTTTTGATGTTTGAACACAAATTTGGATTCAACAACTGAAGTTTCCCTATAATTTTAAATGAGATAGCTTTCCTCAGCTTTATTCAGCCCACTTCCCAATCTATGACATTAAATGAAACAGAATATAATGAATACCTTCTCAGAGACGTACACGTCTTTACATTGAGGAAGAATATTTATCAAATAATTATTTGACATCAAATTTTCTTATCCTCAACTTTAAACATATACCATCTCAAATCAAATTATTCTGTATTAGGGAGAGAAAACACCATAAATTTTAACTAGCAGAAGTGCTTGTTTTATTTCCTTACTTGTAGTAGCTTAAATAAATCCTTTTTGGTTTAATGGCAACAACATGTTCAGTTCTATTCACACACAGAACGTCTAAGATGATTCTAGAAGCTGTTGCTGTGAAGTTATTCTGATAAGCTATATCCATGTCACAGATAACAACTCGTCCACTGGGCAGAAATGACCAGCCTGTATATTATCATCTCAAGTTATTTGTTCAGAGTTATCTACTCTTGGCGAGATTTCACATTTGAGAAAAACCTGAGAAAGTTGGCAATCAGTTTAACTTTGTTAATCACAGGTACACAGACTTATAAATGATTGACACTGGTAGGAATTTTATTACAAATGCTTCATCTCTAATGATTCTGAAGGCAGAGGCATGAGCCATGAATTTTCTGAGGAGACAGATAAACTATCTTGCTTCCTTACGTAGAAGTCACCCATGGCCTTTGGCCTATATCTAGATATAAATTTCATCATTACTGGACTCAGTAGAAGCCAGTGCTGAAGTTCTGTACATTAGTTACACAATATTAGTATCTACCATTTGCTTTTGAATTATGGAACACTGTGCTGAGGAAATAGAGAGCTCTCTTCTCTCTTGGATCACATAACTGAAGTATGTGATTATTACCACTGGATGGCAACCAAAGCTGCAGAAACAGCAGGAAGGTTGAACAGAGCAGACACTAGCATTTCAGAAGGAATTAGAAAGGCTCTTACTTTTTGGAAAAAAAAATACGTCCTGTATGTAAAATATATCTATATATATGGGTAATTATAATATAGCTGATGAATGGAAAGATAATTTTTTAATTAAAATATATGATTTTTCAACTAATTGTATTTTAAGAAAAATTTTCTAAAATAGTGCTAGTCTGATTCTTTCAGGACTACTCAAAATGTAATAAATTTTTTAAAGTTTAGCTTCCAAGGTATCGCTTTGATGCAACCTTCATTAAGGAAGGAGCCGTGAGAAACTATGGGAGGGTATTGTTTAGAGTAGGTTACCAAATCTGACATTGTCAAGGTTAAAAATCATTGCCTTTGGAAAGAGGCAGCATATTTTAACCCTCAGACTTTAAGCTCAATAATTCCATGAACTGGAGTGGATTCTTTTACTTACCTGTGATCCAGATTCCTGATATATAAGATGAGGAAACAGACCTATTTCATTGGGTTAATAAAAAGGAAAAACTGAAGTAATTCAGGCAAAAGTATCAGTTGTTTTGTCTGATGTATAAAAGACAAAAAGCTATTTCATGATATGAATTAATTATGTTTATAATTGATTAACTTCAGGCAAAATCTATGTTACCTTTTACCTAACTCTGTAATATTTTCCTAAAGAACAACTTATAAATCAAAATGTAAACTTGTTCAATACATGTTAAATTGAACAACTGTCCATGCACATATGCATTGTCACTATATAGCAAGGACTTTCTAGAATTAATTTTTAGGTGCTCTTCCTTTAAACTGGAAATCAGGGTTGATAAGCAAATGCAACTTCAAAATTACAATAAACATCTTTTTTGATAAGCATGCACTCTTATGCAAGTCAGTAGCAGATCAGGCTAAAACTCAAACAAGATCAGGTCAACAATGATTATGAAAATAAAATTTTCAATAAGCTTATGGTCAAGCACCCAAGCCTACATGCCTCAGAAAATCAGAGAAACAGAGAGAGAGAGACAGAGACAGAGAGAGAGACAGAGAAAGACAGAGAGAGAAGAGATGAACCTATTTCAAATATTAGAAATGCGCATTTTTATGTAGACTCTTATCACTTTCCTTCCTATATTTTTCCAGTTTGAAAAGAAAGCCCTTGCTCTTAAATGAAGAGCTGGTATAATGTTGCAGTGGGGGGACCAAATATGGACTCAGAATAAGAAAGAATATGTATCTTTTAGCTCAAGAAAAAAGAAGGCTTTTTTTGGTAACACATTCTATTTGTGCCATAGCCTTTGAAAAATATAATACTGAATTAAATACAACATAAAACTGAAAAATTAAGTTAAATAATTAAATTATGCGGAATTGAACAAGTAAAAATCATACTGGAAGAGAAACTGTTTGATTTTTTATTCTTATTTAACCCATAATTGAACTTTATTAGATATGTCCCAAAATAACAGTAACAATTTTGACATCTTAACAAATCTCCAATACATGCGTTTAGTTTAAAGCCCAAAACTATGTGTCAGAAATAATGATGGATAATATAGTTTCTGAAAAAATAAGGTAAAAGCCTAGTATTTTAAAAAATAAGGTGGAGGTAACAATAATGTAAAAAATAAAAAGGAAAAGGAAAGAAGAGAGGCAGGGAAAAAATAAATTTTAAAAATATAATGAAAAGTTCCAAACAAGTTACACAACTAATGGAAAAGAAATCTGGAAAGAGTCTCTGGAGTATGCAATTATAAGGTACGCACTGAAGATTAAAGAGGTTAAAGTAGAAGAAAAAAGATAAAGATCATGGTTTTACAAAGATAAGATCAAGCTCAACTTGATACAGCATGAAATCAAATGGTTCGTATGGAAAAGCATAACTATTTAGGCACTGATTAAATATAAAGTGCAGGCAGTAATGAGGTTGGAGATTCAGATAGAGAGTCCCTAGATCTTTCAGAGCCTTAAATTTAATCTAGAAGACAACCGAAAGTATCAAAAAATTAATAATGAGAAGAGTTAATGACTGTTGTATATTTTTGGAAAACCACAGTGTATGGTATGCCAGGTTAGTGAAATAAATTAGTGGTCAGAAGCCCAAAGATGAGAAAGATTGCATTATATGCAGAAAGAATGGAGAGCGAGGAAGAAGAGGCAGCCTGGATCTTACTTAAATGCAGAAGATGGAAACCAACTTCAGAATCTCTGGTCTGACTGTTGAGTTGAACTTTTGCATTGTGAATTTCCTCAAATCGGCCTCTCAGTTCAATCTACTAATACGGGACAACCCTGAAGGTTTTTCTCTAGTTTTACTTACAAGATATTACAAAACAAGAACACTAACTTGGCCACCTAGCATTTTCATAGCAATGCATATTTTATTTATTTTTAAGAATTCTGAAAATCTTCTATGAAAAGTATGAGTATAAGAGTTGGACTCATGCAAAGAGGTGAACACTTGAGATCTTTTAAGCTGTTTTCAGAATGTGAGGAACACTTAGATAATCTGTGCAAGGGTGAACTTCCTGAGGAACTAAGGAACTCAGGAACTAAGCTCCCACTGACTGTCTTTAGGGTTGGAAAGGACATTCTCTGCATGTGGAGTCAAGTGTATCCTCTGCGCCTCCAACCGCAATACCCTGCAGTCTTATTGGAAGAAGCTGCTAGACCATAATCTGAAATTATCTTGAAGAAAATGATGTTTTTAGGAAGTGGTTTTACAAAAGGGGAGAAATAGTATAAGTCCAGAGATAGATGAAAGCAAATAGACTCAGCAGCTTCCTTTAGTTATTCAAAATCCATCTCAAAACAAGATAATTTTTAAATCTAATAGACAAGAAATTTTGTATATAACCTGGAAATTTAAAAAATACATGAAAGGGCTAGGGATTTAGCTCAGCGGCATAAGCGCCTGCCTTGCAAGCAGGCAGTCGTGAGTTCGATCCTTGGTACCGATAAAAACGAAAAAGACAAAAAAAAAAAAAAAGAAAAACTTTACAAGGACTTCATATATATATATAAAATGAATTCTGGAATTAGGCAGTGATATCTGATAATCTATCATTTCACACGGCATGGAGTCATGCATTCATGCAACTTCACAGCAGTTCATCTGTATCTATACATGGTGAGAGTTAATGGTGCATTGCTTTACATCACAACACTCCCAAAACACAATAGCACAACTAAGAAAGAAGGCAAGATAATTTTCCTATAAAGAGCAATAGTTCAAAAAAAAATCAATAAATGACACAAGGGAAAATGACAATTTTGTGTTGCAGCCAATAACCTGCTGAATGTTAAATCAGAATAGAAAACATACCTCCTCAATGAAGATGAAAATGAATAGAAAAGTTTTGATTCAATGATGTCCATAAAAAGCGAAATATCCTAAGAATAGGAAAGGATTTGATTGTTTAGATGACAGTAAATTTTACATGGTCCTCAAGGTCAAAGGTTAGCAGGAAAATTTTTAAAAGCAATTTTATCAGGCAGTTAACAATAGAAAAGAAGGCATATGTTGGCAGGGGCTTCTGAAGATTAAGGAGAGAGGTTTAGTTATTTTCTGATGGTTGCATGATGTTTGGCACTGGGTTGGTGTTTGAACGGTAAACTTGACCTCATCACTGTCTTATTACTTACATGAGCCTTTCCACCAATATTTGAAAAATATTCAGACTTATACTGAAAGTATCTGTTATGTCTCGGAGTGAAAAACTATAATAGTTATTTCCATATCCATTCATTGAGTAGCTCACCACTGACGCATAATTTATTAGCGACCAGCACAACAGTGCAGTAATGGAAATAACAGGAGCTCAGGCCTCAGCTTTCCAGTTTTAGCTCTGCTGCTGATAGAATTTTGAGCTAGTGACTTGCATCTCCAAACTCTTTTTTCTGAAAATAGAGACTGTAATAATACCCTAACAGGGTTGTTCTAAGGAGATAATACAAAGTAGTTTAGGTATGGCCAGGCTTTCAGTAAGGAGTAATACTGTCTAATTAAATAGACATAACCCTAATATTGATGTAGACTGTTTCCTTAGACCTAATAAGGTTGAATAAACAAACGAAGTCACATTAGCATAATTTCCAGCTGATTGCACCTGCTTCATCTTGTATCTAGACCATACCTCCTACAAGTAGGATTCTAACCACCCATGGTGCCAGTATAACTTTGAAGCTGCCAGACACAAATGTGAGAAACATATATGAATCTTACTTAAGTAAGGCCTGAGACCTTTAATCATGAAATAATCTGGAAAAAGAGACACATATCTGAGCTAGTGACAGAAGTATGTCTTAGGTGAATGTTATCACAGGAGCATCTACCAAGTGTAAGGGATCCCAGGGAAGGAAATGGTCTATTGATCAAGTCTTACAGAAATGTGATACTCACTCTTGGTTTTTTGTTTGTTTGTTGTCTTTTGGTTTTTGTATCAGGAATCGAACTCACGACCTCGAGCCTGCCAGGCAGGCATGTAAGCCACTGAGCTAAATCCCCAGCTCAGTTTTGGTTTTTAAACAATTCAGAAAAGAATACCTCCATAAGATTGAAGTGCTTGTTTCAGCCCACAGTATTATGAAAGGACATTCAGAATGCCTGGACCAGAGATGTGTGGGAGAGAGCAGAAAGAGGCAGATCTGCAGGCACAGAAGTTCACACTATGAAGGGATTTATAAGCACTGGATTGCACTGTTCACTTTTTAAAGAGCAATTGCATGTGTAAGGAAACAATTTTCAAGGAAAGTGGCTGGTGGAATTCTATTCCTAAAATCCAGAGCAACTGAGAAATGAGGACCTGCAGGTAACAGGAGTGGCAGAAAGGAGACACCAGCCCAAGAAGAAAAGGAAGGACTTAACTCCTAGTCTGTGCTCTGTGCCTCTGTGTACATGCTCAGCTCCATGTACTTGTGGACAGCTACATCTTTTGGCAGTTTTCAATCCAGAAAGACAGAAATTATAACCCAAATGAGAGAGAAGAAATGTTAGTTATAATCCAAATAATACAGAAATACTATGAGCAAAAAAAAAAAAAATCCTTAATTTAGTCCCATATTTGGCTACCAGAAATTAATGCATGATTTTCTCTGTAATTTATATAGATTTCAAATTTTGTTTCACTGGAGCTACTTCACCTGTGCTTACAAATTAGTATAGTAATAAAATCCACAGTTCTTTTAGAGTCATTGTTATAGGTTACTTCCAGGTTATAGAACATACCAGAATAAGTAAGCTGAAAACTTTTATTATATAATACACATTGAAAACATTATACTAAGTACATGTTTTTGCATATGACTTAAAATTATGCTTTGAACACCAATAGCAAGTCTTCACATCACATTTTAATACAGAGAATGAGAAGATTATTAGCTTGGCAACACTGCACCATAGGGTTGCTCTATCTGTTTACCCTGAATGCTGAGATCAGCTCAGCACAGGGGCAAGGCTGGGAGTAAGTCCATGAGAGTAGCCCTTTCCTGAAACATATCCTAAGGAATTACTTTTAGAATACCATTGTGAAATACCTTAAATAGGTCAGCAATTCCACGTCATTTATTGTTGTACAGTCTAAAATACGAGTAATAATTTGGATGTTTCGCAGTTTTGTTATTAGGTCAGTGGACATACAGCTTGGTTTATAAAGTTTTTTGACTTCTACAGATTCATCTCTCTGTCTCTTATGGCTCCTTTGTTATCATTTTTTATGGAGCCCTCAACCCTTCCCCTGTACTAATATGGCTCTGTTCTTAATGAGAACTCTTTTTTCCCTGTTGCTGGTATTTCCCGTTACAGCTGCTTATTTCATGTGGAATGTTCTCTCTTCCTCTACTCTTTTTCTTTTAACTAGTTCCTACTTACCCTGCAGGTCTCTGTGAAAGTCATTCTGTTAAATCACATTCCCTAGAAGTATATGGCTGTTAGAGAGATTTACTTGGGAAAATATTCTCAGTTTCTCAGGTGACAGCTAGAGTCCCACGGTGACAGAAGCAAGATAGAGCAGAAAGTAAAAGTTGTGCAGAGAAAGGGGGTCTTGGCTAGAACCCAAAGTTCTCTGATTTCACCAAAATGCCCTTAAACACGAAGGGCAATGTGGATCTGATCCCACAGGCAGGGGGACTGCTGTTGTGAACCCCAGTTATTGCCTGACAACTGGGTCGACGGAGGAGTCTGAGAGGCAGATGGCCATCCTGGAAAGAAAGTACAGGTCAGGAGCAGTTGTCAAACCACACTTCCAGGGGGATGGATTGTCCACTACAGATCCATGGGGAAGCAGGGAGAAAGGAACTAACAGGGTCCTCATATTTCCTTGCTGACTGTGACTTTCAAAAGCCTCTTCAAATACACTCCCTTTCCATTGTACTGTGTTCCATTTGTGACGTGTGTTCATATCCTCATGGCCAACAGTTGTGGCTGTGCACCATTCATGCCTTATTCCAGTGCCTCTGCCACGAGACATCCAATAATGGCTGGTTAATAATCAAACCAAAGAAAACTAATATCCCACAGCAAGTTCTTCAATAGGACATTCATTCTGAAGTAATTTACATTCTGCAAAATGTCACAGAATTTGTGCTTGTTTGTATGCAGTTAAAAGTAATCTGCTTTGCAGAGTTGGAGAAAAGAAAAACTCTTGACACGTGTGGGTTTTTAACAAGAATCTCCTGGGCAGGTGTTTTACCCATAAATTGCTCTTCTGTGTCTTTGGAATTAAAACTAAACAATTGTTTAGTGGGTAAAATCGTCATAGAGCTTGATACTTTGTCATGTAGGCTGTAAGGAAATTTCTAGAGAGGAAAGGAATGCATTTGCAAGTCAAATAAACAGGAAACTGCTAATTAAGAATCCCAAAACAACAGTGTGTTCTGCCAGGAATAGCGCTAAAAGTTTTAAAGGTAAGTAAATAATAATAAAAAGTAACACTAGTAGGTGAACAGTCCCCAAGAGACATCTATGAGAAAGCACGATAAACTGAGTCAGTATTAGTACTGATGGTTCAAATCTGCATCTTGCTTTCTGTGTTGACTTGGAGAGAGTCCCAAAGAAAAGCTGACTTGCAAGTCTGCATGAATAAATTTCTAATTAGCTGCCCAGTGTTGAAGCTTTTAAACTCAACAAATAGCTGTATTTGCTCGTCTGGACTAGACAAGAAACTTTTGGCCAAAGAATATTTTCAAACTGTTGAACCAAATAATTTGAAAACATTTGTGTTCAAAACAGAAATCTTTATCAGAAACACTTCCATTGAAAATTAAACACTTGACCTTCCTAAGAGTCCATCTTTATTTTTATCCTAACATTTCTTTTAAATGAAATACTATCATTAATAAACCAGGGAATTTTTGTTCAGTGCAGTTTTACTTTTCATGACCTACTATGGTATGTATAAGAAGGACTGATCTTCACTTTACATTTATTTTTAGTTACTCAGCCATCTATTATGATTGGCATTTAAACATCCCATATTATTATTATATAAATCCTATCTACCGTATTTTAAGAATGTGATTTTAAAATACTTTACCTCTTGAGTGCGATTACAGATTCAAATGTGGCTTAAATAATTAATTTCCATTGGTAACCTAAAAAACTAAGGAGGACACGGTCAATGGTTTTCTTCTAGAAATATGCAATACTTAAAATTCTGTCTGTGATAAAGATTTCACCCATTTGAAATGCAAAATTCATTATGTAGAAGCTACTCTGTATATCACAATGAATCCTTTTAGAGATCAAAACAGCTCTGAAATCTTCATCTAAACAAGAATCACATATCATTTCTAAAGTAAGATCTATCATCTCACAAAATCTGAACTGCCCATAATTAAAATGTACTCTCTCTTATTATTTAAAAAGTCTACAAATTTAGGGTAAAAGCATAATTACTGAAAAAAAGAATCATGGTGCCTTGAATAAATGTTCCTCAGACCTGCACAGCCATCAGACCCTTTCTGGAGGGCTTATAAAATACAGAATCCCAAAGGTCTGTGATTCCATAGCAGTTTGGGTTGGGGTGAGAATATGGGGAAACATACAAAGAGAACCACTATAATTAAAATTTGGGGAATAAAAAGAAATGTACTTAAAGAGTATATGTTCTTATAAGTTGTTCCTTTGTCTCTTTCAGAGAGTATCACGTATTTCTCCTTTAGGTGCTTATGTAAATGGTTGGTATTTCTTTGAAACATGGTTCTTTTCACTAATGAATTCAATGACATAAAAATACCTACCTTGTACTAACTACTTAGAGAACAAAAAAATTCAAGGAAAGGTGCTTAGATGGAAATAAAAAAGACAAATATAAAATCCACTGTGTTCTGGATAACTGCATTCCTGAACACATGGTTTTATATAAAGAAACTCATATATAAGATAACAATTTCTACTTGATTTCTAAAGGTCATAACATATCTATTCAGTATCTGGGACTAACTCCTTTAACTATGTTACTCTTATTTTTTTAGACTCCAGTGGTAATGAATTTCTAAGATTATGATGTATTTTGCTCTGAAATATAATAAATCATAAACTGATAGACCTATGTGTTCCAATCTATAACCCTAGGAACTATAATAAAATACAGTAAATAGACAAGAAAACCTGTCACTGCCAATGAGAAACTTTTCTCCTTACCTTTAGCCATTCCTTTATCTAGGATGTGAAGTGTGAGATTGCTTTGGGTTCTAATCACAGAGGTCTGCTGAGCAGTGATCACTCAGTTCTAGTGAATCTCCTTCTTTTAATCACAAAACCAAATCACTAATCTGGCTTTCAGTAAGCAACCACATTTTTTGTTTTGTGCCATTCATTTATCAAATAATTATGAGCCTACCACTGTGAAGATAATTAACAGAATACTTTTTGGTTTACTTTAACAATTTAATTTTGATTGTATTTGAAATGCATGGATACTATGGTATATTGCTCCTAAGCAAAACATTTTTCTGTATTTCCTAAAAATAAATTTTAATTTTCTATAACATTATTTTAATTATTTTATTAGGGATCTAGGGATGAGGGGAGATAAACAGAAGGCAGGGAGGTAGTAAAAAGGATCATAATGCAATAATTATATGTACCAACTCCCAATGATGAATATATTATGCAATGACAAACATATATTAATAAAAAGGGAAAAATTAATCTTACAAATAACTAGAAGCATGTGGCAAAAAACAAAGCACAAAGAGATATGATGCACCCACTATTCCTCCTATGCACGTAGTCTAGGTCCCTAGCTATCTCTGATCACTACCTATAAGGCCAATTTGCTCTTTTTAAAAATCAAAAGTGTATTCCATTTAAAAAGTGTAATGTAATCATGTTGGGTTATTTCTATCATATACTAATACAAACTACGTGTAAAGTACACATTTTGCTTTGTTATTACACTTGAGGATGAATCCTTCTGTGCCTTTGAAACACTGAGATGCACTGTTCCCTTGCCCACAGGAATAATTTTATTTCCTATTTGGTCACTGACATGCATTTTTCTTCATACCTTGGATAACAGTGTGAATTATCACATATTACAATCTTTCCTATAATAATAAGTGACAAAAACTGGTTTTTTTTATTCAAATTACATTTACTTTGTGTTATAAATTCTGTAATTTGAATATGTAGGAGAAAATAGACATCTCTTCTCTGCCCTTTGAATTTTCATTAGAATAAGTTGACAGACAGTTTTAACTGGAGAACAGGACACAGGAATTTGCTCTGCGCACAGAGGCAATGCCATAGTTAACCACACACTAGCCCAATGTGACTCAGAAAGCAGGACACCTTAGGATTTAGTTCATTTTTAAAGGCACAGTAAAAAATTTTTAGGGAAATTCAATGGGCTTGGAGAAATCACAATGGCCTGAATCAAGTTTATTTGGCCTGCAGAACAAACAATAGTTTATAACTGATTCTCTCAAGCTAAATAGAAGACAATGGAGTGTGACAAAAGTCTGTCCAGGTGTATGGACAAATTTCAGTCTTTTTCTTTTTCCTGCAGACTCGGCCACTCCTCTCTGGTTAACTCCTCACTGCAGAGGTATTTTTTAACCCCTGTAAGTAAAGGTTGCTATTGTAAGAATGTTTGCCTTCTCCAAATTCCTGCTGTAATTTCTTTGCCATTGTGACAGTGTTAAGAGGCAGGGCCTTTAAGAGGTGACTAACCTGAGGGATTCATCCTCTTGATTAGGGTTGCTGCCATAATAAAAGGGCAAGCTTGGTATCTTTCTCTTTCTTTGCCCCTCTGCCATGTGGAGTTCACTGCTGCGTGATGACAATGCAAGAAGGATATCAACATCCTAAACTTGGGCTTCTCAGCCTCCCGACTGGGAGGAGGAAATCAGTCTCCTTTATAAATTACCCATTCTCAGCTATTCTCCCTCCGACTTGCTTTACATACCTCATCCATTTCACTGGGACTTGTATCTTCTGAAATAAATGGATAAAAGTAAACAGTCTCTGAGATCTCTGAGCAACTTTTGCAAAAGACTGAACTCCAGAAGTGGATTGTGAGAACTGCCCGTTTTTTGTCAAATCACATGAAAGTTGTGCCTACCATTTAAGACTGGCATTTGCTGTAGGTAGCAGTCTTGAGGGACCTAGTCCTTACCTGAGAGTGCCTGTACCAATACTGTTTGTGCAAAATTGAGTCAAGTTGAAGGGTATGCCTTTGGTGTCTGAAGAGAATATCTTAGCTGAAAACCCTTACACTTTTGGTCACAAATGTGTTTTGTGGTGTGAGTGTGAAGAAAAGCATACTATTTTTGTTTGTTTGTTTGGTGCTATTTTTGTTTGTTTCCTATCATACAGCTGTAAACTTCTCATGAGTTCTCAGAGTACTTAGAACAAAATAAAAACTTTTCCCAGATTCTCTGTTCTGAAAGTTTCCCCATCTATAGTCTCATTCTAGACAATCTTCTCACATTGTCTGTATCATCCAGCTCCTCACATGGTGCTTTTCCTTCTGTTCATCTGACACATGAAGCATGGTATTTTCTCTCCTTAGGAAAAATCAGCTCTTTCCACATGTTCAGGTTAGAGGTAACTTCAGAGACATTTTCCTTGCATACTTAACTTAGCACAGCCTCATTCACACCCAGCACTAGAATCTCAGCCCCAGGAGAGCACATCTGCTATTTCACTTGTTATCTAAAACACAATTTGAGATGGTTACTTTTATTTGGCAACCAAGCAAAACTACGGGACTCAGTAGTTCAAGCAAACACTAATTTGTGTGCTGCTGTGAAGATTTATTTTTAGATTTTATTAATATTTAAATTAATAAGTAACACACATTGCCCTGTGTTATTGGATGTTATTAGATGGTCCTCATCCAATCGAGTTGAAGGTCTTAAGACAAAAAGTGATTTTTGTTTTACTTTATATGTATTCCCACCGAGTTTAGAAACTTTGAGAGATGGCTAAACAGTCTAAGAAGGAATCCATTGGAAGCAAGCTTTGATCCAAACTACAAAATAAGTGATTTCAGCTATTAAAAAAAAGACTAAAGTCTGAGAAAATGAAATTGTATCTCTAAACTATCTCCATAACTTTAAAACTGCATCTTAAACTCAAAGTGAAATCTTAAACTTACAAACCTTCCTGGAGGACTTTGGAGTAGATACCTAGCTAGGATCTTTATATTGTGATATATCTACTTGAATAAGAGCCACCTAGCAGATCAGTAAGGTCAGGGTGTGTCTATAGATGACACACATGGAGGCCAGCAAAGTGAGGGTCAAGACTCACCCCAGATACAGGTGGCACCAACTGATAGTCTTATAACCTGGACAGAGTAAAAATGGGGGGAAAAAGTGTGCCATTTTTGAAGATCGCCATCTTTTCCATTGCCTTTGGACAGTTAAGTTTCCAGTACCTTCCACCTTTCAGAAGAGACCCTTCAGCCTTCCAATGCAGTCTCTGGCTCTTCCAGAGGTTCTGATGCAGACCTTCTGGCTCTTCAACTTTGTTACTGAATCCTCTGACCTGCCAGCAACATAGAGAGCCATTTTGGATTATTTCTCCTCTCACCTCACAGCCAGCCACTGTGATTCTTCCACTTTTGATCCTTAAAACTATGTTATAAATCCCTTTATATAATTATACATACATTTGATAGATTTTTTTCACTTAGATAACTTGTTTGCATCTTAAGTATCTCCATAAGTCCCTAAAGTAACATTTTATCCCTAATACAATGCTGTTAGGGATGAGTAGAACTTTGAAGAGGTAGGAACTAGTGGGAGATCTTCAGGTCATCAGGGGCACACCCTTGAGGAAGACAGTGTGAGTTCAGTCCCCTTCCTTTTCCTCTCTTTCACTTCCCCAATTGTACATGAGCCATTTTACTCCCCACAGCTCCCATCATCATGTGCTGCCTTGGCACAGGCTCAAAGCAATGGGCCCAATTATTGGTGAATGGAAATGACCAAAACTATGAGCCAAGACACAGATTTTCTGTTTACATGCTGGTGCTGATTTAGGCATTTGTTACCAAGTGGATTGTGCCTATTAGGGTTTATTACTAGAACATATTTAATGTATAAATGATACAGAAAGGGTTTGAAACGTAGTTTTACAATGCTGCCTGCAAAGCCATGTGTGGAAGAGTGAGAAAGGACCACCTGCACACTGGTGATCTAGAGGATTCAGTCAAAAGCAAAAATGCTGGAGCTCACTGAAGCCTTCTGACTACACTGGGGGAAGTCAAAGGGAATTCATTTTGGGAAGCTGAAGGATCCTCATCGGAAGGCTGCAAGTCTGCCCAGAAGGCCTAGAAACAGACATGCAAAGTTGATGGTGAAGACAAGAGCGCCCACAAAGATACAGAAGGGAGACTTCCTTTTTCCCCTTTTTATTCCATCCAGCCAACAAGCCTATTGGTTGGTGCTACCCACACCCACAATAGGTCTCCCCTCTTCACTAAGACAATCATCAAGGCATACCTAAAACTGTGCTAACCCAATCTGCTAGGCATTTTCTATTTAAGTTTGACATAACAGTTATCTGCCACACTAATACTACATATGAGTTTATACTATATGTGTGTGTATGTGTGTGTGTGTGTGTGTGTATATATATATATATATATATATATATATATATATGAAATATTTAACTATTAATTAGGTAAGCCAAAATGTGAAGGTCAATATACTATAAATATTGAATTTATTCATGTTCAAGTAATTTCAAATCAAAAATTTAAAACTCTTTTCAAAAATATTTAACGAAGTTTAACTGTTCTAAGGAATGCATCAAAAAAATGGAATTTTGGTATTTTGCCAAAAAATATCCTGATACTTGATGAACTGTTCACATATATTAAATAAGACTACAATGAATTCTATTGAACTATCATATATAAATAAGTGACTGTCTCCTTTCTAGCTCTTTTATAGAACTTTTACTTTAAAACATAATTAACTGTTTATTGATGAATTTGTACTATTCATGGAAATATAGAAACTATACTGTACTATACTGACAAAAGCATTTATAGCTATTTTACTGAAAGACAAAAGCTTTTAAAATGTAAGCCCAATAAGAAAATGAAGGCTACACGAGAAGCTTCTTGGCTACAGTAAAGAACTTGCATCCTGCAGTTCTTTATGGTTGTTGTTGTTTGCCAATTTCCTAAACACATGGGGAAAGGTGTTCAAGTTCCCACTTCAGTGAACTTTTATCTTAGAGGTTTTTGTCTTTCTCTACTCAGAACCTCTGATGGAAGCATTTACCAAGCCAAAAACAGTCTACTTGTGCCTTGTCAGCATGGCCTGGCACTGAACGGAGTACACGTGGTGATGCCTGGCATTCAACATCAGATTGTTCAGAGTATTATGCTTTCAAAACATATTTCCTTTGAGAATTCAGTGGACAAAAGGAAATAATTGTAAGTGGATATAGCACCCTAGAACGCTCATGTCAACCCAAAACAAACGGTTGTATGATATACTGAAATTTAACATGGTCTCAGAGATTTCTTTCCAGTCAATTGATAGTTCAGCATGATCAACTCTAAGCCCAGAAAATGACCAAACTACTGCTCAGGAATAGAAGATTTTACTTTTATTTTTGGAACGCTTTTCTTTGTATCTTAACTTTTAGATCTTCCTTGATACACTGAATGAGTACAAGACATCATGTTCCTCACCACAGTGGTATTTGGTGAACTTCATACTAGCATATACTTTCTCTACTTCTAGTCCCCATGAAATACTTTATAGTATCAATAAGGGATTATTTCCTACTTCTATCTCTAAATCCTAACATTTGTTTATGTTATCTCATGACATAACTTTCACTTATATCATTGTTTTAGAAATGGGAATCCTCTGATCTAAGATTGAACCCATCCGATCAAGAGAGAGGATCAATGCAATGAGACTTTAGTTCTTAGTGAAGTCAGGGAGCATATTTTGTTTAAGAACATATCTTGTTTAAATCTACAATTTAATAATTGCTAAATGTTTGCTGTACAATAGCTAGTATTCCAAATGGTTCACGTGAACAATTATTTAATTTTCAAATACTAGGTAGGTATTTCTTTCAGCTGTATTTTAAAGATAAGTAAAGAAATGTACTTAAAGGTTAGACACACAATACTGTATGGTATCTTTCATCTGACTTAGGCAAAGTACAAACAAACACAATAATAAATGAAGAATGGAAACAGAGGATGATGTCTTGTAAATGGGAAGGAGTCCAGCAGACTATTGTCAAGGGGTGGGGGAAGGCAATGGGGAAATAAAGAGAATAAAGAGATAAATCATGTACAGGATCCTAATAACGTCAATGAATGTAAACATTGTATGTCATAAACATGAACTAAGTTTATCAATATCAACAAGGATAAAAAATGGGAAAAGGGAATTAGGGAAGGTGGAAGGAGGGAAAGGGATTAAAAAGAGAAATAAACTGCATAATGTACATTTACTCACTTCTCAGGATGATTATAAAATGCTTGTGCAAACATTTGCTAATAAAAAGTTGAAAATAGAAGATTAATAAATGTACCTGAATTAACATCATTAGTAAGTAACTAGTTCTACCATGAGAAGCTTGGTAGCTTGGCTCTTGAATCTGTTCCTAACCACTGAACATTACCAGCTCTCAGAATGAGTGGGTGCACTATCAGGAATGAAAGGCATCTCAGAAAGAAATCTTCAGGACCTCCACATGCAGCTAAATGAAGGAGACAGTGAGAAGGAGAAAACATAATTGAAAGACTACACAAAATTAAAATAATGCAGCTCAGAAACACCAAACTTGAAACATTTCATTCAAGAACATATTTACTTCCATTCTTTTTCTGGCTTCCAAGACTGTTGATTCCAATTTCATTTCCATCCAACTTTATTTGTTCAGAGCATGTCTCCTCTAAATCCTGTTCTACTTAGGAGATGAGCTCAGGCTTACCTTTTCCATCACGGTAATGCCAGTGTCTAGAACAATGTATGAGACAGAATACACACTTAACAAAGTTAAGGCACCACTATATTTTTTAACTTACTTTATGTTTCATTAGAGAGTCTTCAGTGATATAACAAATACACTAAAAAAAGGGTCAAACAGCCCTCTGTCATTATACAGCTTCAGTGATTACCTACTCATAAAAATTTCCTTCCTGTACAATAGGAATCCTTTTCCCTATTCAGTGAATTATTTAAAAGCTTCCCAGACAACATCTCATCTTATCCATAAATATTTCAGAGAAGATTACTTCAAATGAATGAATGAATGGAGATCCATATCTCATTTACCTTTTCATTAAATAGTTTCAAATCCCCTCAATCAAACGGGGGGATCAATCTCTCTTATTTGAAAACCTGTGGGATTTTATGCTTCACTTATTTTTAAGTATAAATTTTCCTTTGCACATTGTGAATATGTTTTCTATCCATTTTTGCATTGCAAGTATCTCAAAAATTGGGACTATATCTTACATAACTTTGGATTCCATTCAAGATTTATCAGAGTACACTGAACATGGAAAGTACTTTTCTGTCTTCTCCCCACTGCTTCTGGAGGCACATAAAGGATACTAAAACAGTCTTTGGTCTGCTTCTATTTTAGCTGAGAACAACACAGTAAATAGCACAAACTCCCTCAGCCTCCAAAGTAAGATGCTAGACATGAAAAGCAAATGAGCAAAGCATGGTTTTGAATCCCGCAGCTTGATATCCACCTTTACTGTAGAAAATGATAGATTCTGAGAAGGCCAAAGGAGAGACTTTCTTTGAAGAAAGCTGGGTGGACTGCTACAGTATTCCTTCATTCATTTATCTTAAGTGAAAGAGACTTTGAGGGATCCCCAGAGCTGAAAAGATTAAAAGGGTTGTAGTTAATTCATGCAGAAAAAAAAAAAAAAAACATTCCAGACTTGAGGCAGAAGTTCTAGCTAGTGACAAACTTCAAAAGGCAGTTGATCAGGCTTATGCTGCATTTACACCAAAAACACATTGAGGGAGATACAGTTCCTATTACCTACAGTAGATAACGCGTGACAAAAATAACTCAGCCCAACAATTCTGTATAACAAGGCCAGATGGTTAAGCCTGAGATGGAAAAGTATAAGGCATTGTCTGGAGTTCACAAAAATCTTAAAGGAGCAAATTTTAATACCTATAAAATCCTTTCTGATTGTTTTTACATTATTTTTCCTGTTCCAAATTTCCAGCTAAAATCTTCCGAACTTGCAACATGGAGAAATGACAAACATTGATTAAAAGGAATGGCAGTTCAAGATAGGCACTTGGAATAGAAATTGGGTACATACACCCGCACACACCTACACCTCCCTATTTTCTTATATACTCAAGCAGGGTGGAGACACAGATTTTTGATTATTTAGTTTGTCTGGATGCTTTCATTACATAATTCAGATTGTTTATAAGAATAACTGATCACCAAAGAGCCTTCAGAAATGTATAGTGACCAAAAAGCATTCTGAGACTGGCGACAAATTCATCCTAGTATCAAGGTAAGAGCAGTCTTCTAGTGAATTGAATGTCATAGTTTCTATTTTTAACCTTTCTGAGTCCAGCTTGTAGATGTGATTATTTCATGCGTAGCAAAAGTCTAGTGATAACTAGGCCAAGAAGCCAGTAAAACACATTGAGTTCCATTTTACTCTAGAAAAAGTGGTTATCATCAAGAAGTCAAATAATAAATGCTGACGAGGCTGTGGAAAGAAACAGAACCCCATCACACTGCTGGTGAGATTGTAAACTAGTATAACCACCATGGAAATCAGTATGGAGATTCCAAAAAAAAAAAAAAATACTGAATCTAGAAATCCATTTGACTCAAATATTTGCCTTTTAGATATTTTTCTGAAAGAGTAAAAACATCATAGTACAGTGACTCAGGTATACCGCGTGTTTATAGCAGCACAATTTATAACTAAACCTTGGAAGTGTACTGTATGTCCATCAACAGTTGAATAGTTAAAGAAAATATGGTATTTCTACACAATGTGTACTACTCTGCCATAAAGAATGATTAGTTTGAGTCATTTGTAGGAAAGTGGATGTAAATTGAGACTGTAATATGAGGTGAAAAAACTTGATACATGGGTTTATATATCACATGGTTTCATTCTTTATGAGAAATCTTCAGGCCAAAATAAAAGACAGATAATAGGAAATAGAGATTTTACAAAAGGGAAGAAGACCAATATGTGAACAGAGTGAAAGGAGGGGAGGGAAAAGAGATGAAAGAAGAATTTACATGTTACATATCATCTCTCCTCAAGGAATATAATCATTAATGAATGAAAAATATACCAGTAAAAATAAAAATTTGATGAAAAATTAAAAAGGCTGTATCTTGGCATGGAAAATGAGACAGCATGCAATTATTGCCAGATTAAGGAATTATTTTTAGCAAAAAACAAAATGTGTGCATTGACCTGAGAGGAAAGAATACCCTCCCAGCATCCAACAGAAGATAAGCATGTTAGGACTCCTTGCTACCATGCCTCACATCATCCGCTCTAAACCCTGCCAATGGGACAAGTACTTCAGGCACTACTGTTTAAATACAAATTATCTGTCAAGGCAGTGTCCCCGACTAAGGTGGAAGAGACTTACTGTGCTGGAGGAAAAGCACGCAGCTAGGAACTTTCAAGCTTATTTTACCTCCATTCAGAACCTCACACAGGCTATAGCTGGACTTACCCTCTTGGACCTACAGAGTAGAATTTGCAATGCGACAAATCTTAAAATCTCTTAGTATATCTAAAATTCCTCATTCTTGTTGCATAAAATGGAAATATTTCAGTTCTTTTTTTCCTGAAAATTATAAAATCATTGCTTTGGTAAGGGCATCACATTTTATTGCCTCCCCAATCCTGGTGAATCACTTTTTGTTTGGTGAGGGGGATAGGTTCTAGATAATACAATTCTACTTTAAAGCAAATTAGTGAAGTTCTTTAGACTTTAATTTCACAAAAATACTAACAGAAATGCACACCAAGGGGCAATATGATCTCAAAGTCAGGAAAAAAAAAATCTTTGACTCATTTCCTTTCTAATCTTTTTTTTCTGTCCTTTTTTTCTTTTTTTTCCCCTTTCTTCCTTTTTTTTTTCTTTTCTTTCTTTCCTTTTTTGTTTTTTTGAGACAAGGTCTCATCTCACTATGCAGTTCAGGTTACCTTAAACTCGCTTATGTGACCCAGGCTGGCCTCCAGCCCCCAGGGATCCACCTGCCTCAGCCTCCTGAGTACCTGCATTACAGGCTTGTGCCACTACATCCAGCTTCCCCTTTCTTTTAGGACTCTACTTCAGGACTCTACTTCACTCTGCACACACATATTCTCAACCAAAGTGTTCTCATCAAGCTGCTTCCCTAAATCCCAAGATTCTTAGTTCTTACTAATACTCATAAAATTCGATTTCCTCAGTGTCCTGTTATATTTAGAAAAGTGTTCATAGATGTTAAACACCAGTAATCATTTTCAGCCCCTCAGACAATATAGCACTTCTATTCCAAAATAAATTATAGAAAATTGGAGGAGTTGTGTGTGTGTGTGTGTGTGTGTGTGTGTGTGTACATACTTATGAATTTCAAAAACATTGTAGATATTATGCTGCCTTTAGGAGTTAAAACTTATTTGAAAAGTTTTATTTTGCTGGACACAGGATGAAAGGGAAAATTTGACATAACTATATGTACAATTACATGGAGAAAATAATTTATTTAAATTATTCTGGGAATAATGGCCTGCCTAAGGAGCATTTTTAGCTCCATAGTTCTTAGTTCTATAGTTTCTGGAGTCAGGATGAAGATGGCTCTAGGTCACATATTTGGGGTGGTCTCCACTTCGGGACCAAATGGGACAGGTACACAAGCAGTGATGATTCCTGGGAGGACATAGCTCAACACACAGGCCTGAGCCGAGGAGGAGAATGGAGAAGAAGCAGTGGTATTGGCATCATGAAGAATGTATCCCTTTGCACAGGAACAGCACCTAATTCAGAAGAGACCTGATGGTTTTAAAAGGAAGTTCCTAGCATTGGAAAACTAGGTTACTAGCTTTAAAAAAAAAAGAAAAAGAAAAAGAAAAATATAACTGATTGCCATAGCAGGAAAAAAACAAGAATGACTGAAAGTGAAATCGCTTTCCAGATATCATGGGTAAAGGCGGAAAGCATGAGGCTAAAAGAAATCACATCTAGGAAAATTCCCTTTGCCTGGGTAGAACGAAAGTGCAAAATTTCAGACAATTCTAAAGTTTTCTAATTTTACTTGACTTGTTAAAATTCAGTCAATCAGTGGAGAAAAACAGGCTCATCTTAAGAAAACAACTGGATTCTGAAAGAAACACTTAGGAATGCTAACTACATTAAAATGAAGTAGAAATATGTGGCTTAAATTTACTTGGATACTTAAGAGCTACTGACTAGTTTGAGTTGTTGCAGAGGCCATAAATTCCTAAATATTGTGGAGGAGTTACTGCATGATCTGTCTATTCATCAAAGGGAAGAGGAAGCCTTTGTAATTAAGGAGCTGTCACCTGAACTTTAATGCCCAGATAGGTGATACAAATCATCAAACAATCAATTTGCAATCACAGAGAAAGAGGAACAGAGACTGACATGCCTTTCAGAGAACAATCTTGTTTCATGATGAAGAGACAGGAGGGTTAGAGAAGAGGGACCTTGTACAGACAACATGGATTTCAGTAACTCATTCTCAGCTTAAATCAAAAACAACTGAACTGTTGACCTCAGAGTCACAGGACAGTACGTGGTATGAGCGTAGTCTATCAAAGCGTTGAATTAAAGCAATGACTTAGATGTTGTTTCAGAAATTAAGCTCTTCCCGCACACTAGAGGTATTTGAGACATTTTTATTCGTAAGTATAAATGGATTCTATCTTCTAATGAGCATATAAGTGATTTCACTCAATTTTATAGGATTTTAATGATACTAAAACAGTCTTCCTGAATGTCCTACTCTTTGAGGCAGCACATCTGTGCACATAAATAACCTTATCAATCACTTCCTAAAAATGTCTGCAGGAAATTTTGCCAAAATAATCACTGCATTCTTATAATAATATGCATACCCTTGGTATCCATTTTCTCAGAATTCAATGGCATTGTCATCTTAACTAAGTACAAGTCTCTCACCTGAGTAGCTCACATGGCGATCACTTGTAGCTCTGCATGACTCATCACTGTGACACTCTAATTTTTCCAGAGGAGAAACTCACGATTTAATAACTTAATGTAATAATAAAAAGCATCTGGTCTCAACTTTATATAGAAATGATTTTAGGTAAAGTCAATCGTTCAATACTGAGGCATATTCATTGAGGGTTTAGCAATGAATGTCACAAAACAACTCAAAAATCTGATTAGAAATTAAAGCCATAAGCAACATTTTTTTATAAAAGAGTCATTACTTTACATAAAGAGAATTATTTAAAAAGAAAACAATGATGGCTTGCATAACGGTCCCCATAATTCTTGAATTGTAGTAGTGTCTGCTTTCATTAAAAATAAGTGTGTTTTCAGTAAAAATAAGTATGTACAAATTTATAAAAAGCACTCCTTCCAGTTCTTTTTCCTAAAGTTAGGAATATTAATAATTTCTCTGTAACCTTCCAGGAATATTCTGGAAAAAACTTTAATACCTATTTTACTTATTCAAATTTGTAGGTGAGGTATACACTATTCTGGTTCTAGCTATTTTTATTCAACAATTACTTGAAATCTTTCCACAGTAGTGGATACAAATATGATTTTTACTGGCACATAATATTGCCTGCTGAATATAGCATAATCAGTCAATCATATTCCATAAATATTTAGATTATAACATAGACTTTGTACTGGAAACACAGATCACATTCTAAGGTCACATCAAGAATTGACTGAGTCAAAATTGAATTAAAATTTAAATTAAATTTTTAAAGAGTCAGTGTACACATGGGATTTATTTTTAGCATCAGATAGAAAAGAGATTAGGCCCAGTTGACTTCACATTAATACGGAAGGTCTGGGACAATGAAATAAAATAGTGATGTGAACACTTAGCTCACTGCTGCATAATAATTAGGGCTAACCCATGTTCATTAGGGTGCAGTCTAAGAGTGGCAGGGAGGTAAAGAGTGTGAACCTATTATCTGTTGGCCCTGAAAACCAGGGATCAGGAATAGGCTGGGGATCCACAAGATAGAAATGAAGAGAAAATACAATGAAGGAAGGCCAAACTGTCCAATAATGTTATGAGATTAGAAGTATTTAAACACAAATAAAGGCAGAGTGGGACTTCCCGGAGGCCTGGAATCTCTGTGCCTTTGGAAGTGAATAATCTGTAAGAGGCCTAGTTGTATGAATCATTCAGTTTCCTTCTCAGAAATGGAGATACTTTTCATGCTAAAGATGTGCTTTCTTTATTCATAAGCCATGAATGAGTTCTTAAAATATATATGTACTGCGCAGAAGAAAGTATACTCTTTGAGTTTAAAGTACTATTTCTTTAAAAATTTTCTCAAATTATTTTCCCAAGAGTATTTTCGATTACACAATCAGACCAAAGAGTAAAGCAAAGAATGGGACAAATAAAAACTAAGACTTTTACAACTACAGATTTAGAAGATGCAACATAATGCAATGCATTAAATATGCTTCTATAGTACACTAAATTTTCCATTAATCACCATGGGTTTCTCATTAATCCTTGTAGAA
This sequence comes from Cavia porcellus, assembly GCF_034190915.1. Classification (NCBI taxonomy): domain Eukaryota; kingdom Metazoa; phylum Chordata; class Mammalia; order Rodentia; family Caviidae; genus Cavia; species Cavia porcellus. Next base: position 37,991,880 of record NW_026947487.1, on the reverse strand, counting down.
AAATCACAAAATTTAATTTGTTTAAACAAAATGCAAAGAAAAATTTTAAGCCAAGATAATAACTAGTAGATCTTAGGAAATCCACACTGCTACTTTAAGACATCTAAGTGCCACATAACCTATGACTGCTTTCAGTTAAAACAAGGGACACATTCATAAAATTCTTAAATTCCATAGTCTAAGCAATATAATGAGAAAAGAGTAGTGGCCATTTGGCCAAATGTTTTCTTTAAATTTAATTATAGCCCTTGTCTTCAATAATCTTTTTATGTGAGCTTTGATAATAACCTATTCTGTTTGATAAACTAACAAAAACTTAGTAGCATGGTTATCTATCTGTGCTGTCATTGTTTGATTGCCCAACTTTATGCTCTGATTTTATAACTTGATCAACTACTTCTAAGACAACAATATGTAATTTATCAACTAGTGATTTCTTCCTGTGCTTTTTTGAAATTCTGTATTATTTATACCTTTTTATTGGTTTTTCTTTTTATCTCTAAATAAAAATAATCTATAAGGAATTATTGTATATTAACTAAAATAATTTTAATATTTTAAGGCTATGATTTAATTATAATGAATATGATCACACAGAAATATTGAAACATTTTATCAAAAAATTTATATGAAAAGTATTATAGTATATATTTTTCATAGTAAATTAAATTTTCTAAGTAACATTTTGAGGAAATTCATCATTCTTGATAACTAACCCATCTGACTTTATAGGGAACAGTGCTTATTACAAAAAAAAAATGCTTTCTTTTACCTTTTAGCACACTGTTCAAAATATGCTGTATTGCTTAAAAGATTCAGATCCTAGGTATATTTTGCAGTGAGTTCAAATTCAAAAATTTAAGTAGAAAGTGTCCTTTATACTTTAAAATTTAAAATTCAAGCAGAAAGCCTCACTATCCCACATCCTATAATAATCACCAGTAATGGTACATCAAGGAATGAATAGCTAGTCACTTTTATTGACTACAGAGGGTGAATTTATGACTTTTTCAAGCTTAAGAGATTACTTGAGAACACAATCAGTTTTAAGAAGAGAAAGAGAGAAAGGCAAAGACAAGAGGAGAAGGGAGGGGAAGGAGGGAAGGCAGGGGAAGTAATCAATTCAAGAGTCAGGAGAAGAAAGGAAGAATGGAAATAGGTGATTGGCTGTTCACAGATTAGGACTGACAGAATACCTTTGTACCAGGTCCTCCCCATTCCAGCAGGGCAGCCTGGAGGCAGCAGCCAGTTCATTAACGCAAAGCTGATCAGCTAGGCCGCCATAGAAGGACCTGTACAGTCGGAGGCTGTTGATAAAATCTCTGCATAAAAGAACAAAGACACCAGTTAATACCAGAAATCCATAATAAGGATGGCACAAGCTATGCATAATGCTTAAAATGAAACACTTATGCTTTCTATACTTCTTTTCTTGTATTTTAGAAAATTTTTCTAACACTAACAATACACTATCATTTTAAAAATACTAATATTCAAACGTTTTACCTTCAATAAAAGTTTCTGCTGAGTATGAACCTAAGGCATCCCAAGTGCAAGAGGCTGTGAACAGTATACACCAGCACTCCCCAAAACATCAGTTTGTTTAGCCTCACTCACCTCCTCACTGGTTGCTAGCATATAAATCTCACTAATACTAATTATCGTCTTTTCCACATAGAAAATGTCAGAGGTTTACAACATGTTAATTATATGACTACTCTTTAGTAGACATGGGTTATTTTCCTATCAGTTCTCTTTGGTATCTAAAAACATAAATATTATTGCTTTACTAACCATGACTCGAAGCCTCAGATATATATTGATATTTCTGAGGCTGCAAATAAAAGTTATCGAAGGAAAGAATATTTACAATATCAACTCAGGCAATCCTCTTCCCTTACTATTTCTCTCCTTCTATTAATTATGGGAGAAAAAACTCAATCAAAATTGTAGAGGGCCAAGATTTGAGTTTTAAAATTGAAGCTTTGAATAATTTATACTTCAGCATTTCAAAATATTATGTCATAAAAACATTGACTCTCAATCTTTTTACATAAATAAATGCTCAAGAAAAAGAAATGACAAGTCCTAGCCTGATACAGAGGAGATTCTCTCTAGAGTAGCAGAGAAAAATAGGAGTTGGAAATGTTGGAAGGAAAACAAATATGATAAATTTGTGGAAAGAGTAATTAGAATGTAGAAATTTTGAAATCATACCCTCTATTGAAGCAAAAACACATAATTTAAAAAAAAAGAGATCAAAGAAGGATGACATTAAATTAAAGATGGAGCCCTGAAATTTTTAAAATTTATATCTGATTTTGACAGCATTATTTATCAATTGCATAATTGATCTTATGATGCTATTACTGATTTTAAAGAACTATTTGCAGAAATTGTCAGAGTTGATCTGTAGCATGAATAAATGATTTCTAAAAATTTAACATCCGAAATTATACTATCACATGGTCAGAAGGTATGGCATCTATTTGATTTTTGCAAAACTTAACCAGACAAGTGATCACAAAATGACTTCAAGAAACATAAATATGACTCACTTCTGACTTATGATTAGTAACAAAAAGTCGTTTTCTTGTTATTACAGCATTATATTTTACATGTTCTACTTCAACTCACTTTTCTCTACTATAAAGTAAGTCCTTCCTTGATGGCTATATCCCTACAAACTACATTAGTACCAGGTTTTATATTGTAACTACTAAAACATAATTAAAGAAGAGATTTGTACTTTTCTAGAAAGTAAGTTTCCATAAATGAATGTGTATGTCCTCTCTTAAATTTTATTCACTATAAATTATTCTTTTTTTGAAGTTGAGAATTTTCTAGAAATTAAGAAGATTGATACAAAAGAGAATGCTGACAACTCCATATTAATGGTATGAAACTGAATAAATATTTCTATGGAACCTAAAAGGTCCACTCCAAATTTTGTGAATGTGCCCTCATTTCATTTCATTTCCCAGTGCCATACATTCATGGCTTTAGTCCAAGCCTGTCTCATCTTTCTCTATATTTATTGCACTAGGCTAGTGGACCTTCGGTCTCTTTCTTTAACAGCCATTTCCTATTCTTAGCGAGAGCCCTCTTCTAAAATTCAAATATGACATTGCACAAAGCATGTGGCTTACTTAAAATCCACCAATAGCCACTATCTAAGGAATAAAATCCAGGCTTCTTGGAAAAGACACATAAAATATCTTCTGACCTCAATGTTAGCTGTACTCATACAGTTGAGTAAAGTTAGATATTTGCTGTCCTTCAAAACACACCTTCATACTTCTATCCTTGTTTGAAAGAGTTGTAATCCAAAAGACTTCTATGTGTTCTGTGAATACTCAGCTACTTATTCTTAGTCACAGAGTCCTAAACACTGTTGAGTATCTAGCTCGGTGTTGGCACCAGAGATCTAGGAGCAAACAGGACACTCCTTGCTTGCTAAAAACGCAAATGCAGGTGAAAACCAAAAATAATCAAACAACATTTAATGTGCCAGCAGTTGAGGAAGGCAAAGGAGCCAGGAAATATATGCAAATAAATGGACACTTTAGTGTTCTTTGCAAAACACAAGATGGGAAAAAGTAAAAGGAAACTATGCAGTTTGGAGGAGTTCTCTTGGGAATGAATCATGGTAAAAAGGAGGGAGAAGCAAAATTATACTCAGCCTTATTGATGATTGTAAGAATTCAGTTTTATTGAGAAGGCAACTGGAGCCATTAAAAGAAGTTTTCCCAGCAAGCAAATGACATTGTCTTTAGGGTAGAAATGTGGAAATGGAAAAATACGTCACCTGGGGGACCAAAGTGACATTTAAAAAAAATTAGAAATCCAGCATATACAGAGAAAATGAGAGCTTTAAAATAACTTACTATGCATATGAACTGTCCCTGGTTGTGAGTAAGATGACTATCTCATTGAGACTTTTTAAAATGTAAGGGAAATAAAGGCAGGTATTTCCTCTCGGTTTCCCACACTACCCTTCCTATTATCATTGTCTTGTTAATTCTTCTGTCTTTCTACGACACACATAACTTTCTTGCCTAACATATGATATGCACGTAATGATTTTACCTAGTTGTTTCTCACGTGCCTCCTCAGTCTAAATAAAAAGTTTAAGCAGACAAGATGTTTTGGGGATTTTTTTTGTTAACATTCACTGCTACAGATCCTAGAGTAATGGGGGTGGCATATAGTAGGGCCAATAAACAGTTATTAAATTCATAAATGAATAAAAAGGAATTAATCATCCTATTGTCAACATGTTCTGTTTGAGATTTCTTTGGAAGACAAGTCAAGTAGACTGCTACTTCTGAAACTCACTATGTATAACATCATCTGGGAATCTTGCCAATATGCAGATTCAGATTTAATAATTCTAAGGTAGTATTCAAAATTCTATATCAGATGCTACTGATGCTACTGGTGCGGTAATCATGAATATTATAGTTTGCTCTTAAATCTGAGACATGGGAATTTAAGTAGACTGAACATACAATACAGGACTCATCATTTGTAGAAGTGATGACTGAAGCCAAGTATATGGATGAAATCTCTCAGACTACAATATGTATCAAAAATAAGTCAAAGGAATTCAAAAGAGCAAGGAGTGAAGGAAGAAAACCCTCAAAGCTACTGAGGTATGAAACTAAAGAATGAAGTAATGTGAGGTTAGACAGGTTCTCCATAGGATAAAGTCCCATTGTAAGAGGGTCGTTAACTACTAAAAGTGTCCTTGCTATGTGATGATAAACTGTAATGGAATGAACTGTGTCCCCCTAAAACTCGCATGTTAAAACTCTAACTCCTAACATGACTTAATTATGATGGCACCTTTAAAAAGCTAATTAAAGTAAATAAGGTCATATAGGTGAGTCATAATCCAAGACAATTGCTATTCTTTCAACAAGAGAAAGAACTACAAGAAAGCCCAGGCATGTAGAAATGGCCATGTAAGAACAGGGAAAGAAGACAGATACCTCCTACCCAGGGAGAGGTCTCTAAGAAATCAAACCTGCTGACATCTTGATTCTGAAACTCACTGTCCAGAACTGTAAGAAAACTCACTTCTGTTGCTTCAGCCTCAAGGTTGGTGGCATTTTGAAATGGCCACACAGCAGATGAATACGATAATTAAAACATTGAAAGTAATGGAGAGTCATTGAGTTCAGGTTTGCAGAACCATGAGCCTTTAAGAGGTTGATCAAATAGACGCAGGGGTCCTCAAATGAAAATTTAAAAAAGTTTCATTTGTGTGCAATATTTATTTGAACATGGAAGAAACTTGAAAATATTTGTGTGTACTGGGGAGCCATAACAAGGGCATTAGCTTGTTCTCAGTTCTCTAATTTCTGGGCACATAGCCCCTGTGAAGTCAGCTTGGGAAATGCAACTTGCTTTGGGTTGTGAGCTACATGCAAAAGTGATACATTTTTCCCAGTTATAAGCTTTAAGAACTGCTATGACCGGAAATACTTCAGATGCAATCGACTGTCACTCTGAGACTTAAAGCACAGGCTGCTGGAGGTGAAATCCCCACTGATGTGACACGGGCACAGGTTGTGGACAGGTACAGAATTTTATTGTTCTCAGTCAAATGGTACACTGGGGTAGTTTTCTCTGTTTCTCTTAATTGCCACAGGGACAGTAAAATAAATAATGAAAACATAATAATAATTGATGGATCACACTTCTGAATAAAAGCAAAAAGAAAGGGTTACTGAAAATAGTTCTGGATACATTTCCTCTCGGATTGAAATAAAGAAAAAAAATTCCATGTGAATGCAATGTCAAACTTGACTTCTGAACATAAAAATTTGAAGAGGGATCCTACTTTCAGAAACTATATCCTGTGGTTGCACTGAAGGACCAGGGTCTATATGTTAGATAGATAAGAAATAATTGAAACATGAGAAATATAGTAAAGCCCTAGTACCATACTGAGGTCAGAAAGACTTAGCTACTGCCACAGAGCCAATTAATGCTGGGCTGTGAAAAATTCATACCTTCTTTCCCAGTTCAATCTTTAGCATTTTAACCCATGAATATCTCAATAAAAATATTATAATCTTTGGTTGAGTCTAAATTTAAGTTGCTGGAACAGTGGTTATCTCCATACAAACAATTATTTTTCCACCATCATGAGACAGTTTCCAATGAAAGTAGGGGCATAATAAATGCAGACAAATAAGAGGCCTTCCCCTGAATTATCCTTCAAGAACTACGTTCTGTATGTTAGCTTTTAATCAGGGCCATGAAACATCTCTAAAATACAGAAATCAATTATAATTATTCTGAGTAACAGATTGAAACTGTTTAAAAGCAGAAAGGAAGGTTTTCCTTGTATCAGTATTTCTTTTTTTTTTTTCTTCAGTATTTCTTGAAAGGCTGTATGTCAGGTTGATAAAATGTACCAAGATATTTCTTATTTGGGCTTGAAACATGCTACCAGATAGACCCCTTGCCTCTGGTTTTGTCCTTTAACTTTTCCGTTTATGAATGTTCCAAGTGCAAGCAGTAGCAGCTTTAGAAATCAAACACAGCAGCATGCTCTCTGTGAAGCACTGAGGTAAAATGTCTCACCATGGCTCAGAACCTCGCTTCCCCTCCCTGGCCCCTTACCTACATCCTGAGAGTCACCTTCCTTCTCCTCACCCTACAGCGACACCACACACCACACATCACAGAAAATATGGAGCGTAAAAAACACAATGGGTGTTTAGATTTTTAAAATTCACTATAGCAAAAGATGCACTGCCACAAGTTTCCCTCTAAATATTTCCCCCTCTTTGAACATGCTTTTCCCACTGTTCTTGCCACTTTTGCAAACATTTCCAGTACTTTTCTTTTGTGTCTTAGTTGTGCTGTCCTGGTTTCTTCCAAGTCCTGAATCAGTTAAACACATGGTCATTCTGACTTCGGGAAAGAGCCAGAAGTTACACAGTATGGCATCCAGTGAATAAGATGGATAAAGACGTAGCATAATATTTTTATGAGTTTGCTTTTACATCAGATGGTAAACAGCAGCACGCACTGTAGTTTTGACTACGCCTCATAAAGACTCTAAGGCGGGCTTCCAGAACTTTCATGAGTAGCAAGAATTATGATTGTGTGCTTAAAAGGAGGGGATGAGCATTAATGACATTGTGTCTTTTACTGTAATTTAAAAAATTTAATCATCATATATTTTGATCATGTCCATTTATCGAGATTTTTACACAAGTTTCCAGACATATGACATTCCATTTATTGATCTGGGATAGAGATAGTTATCTGAAATCTTCCTATAGCTGTGATTAAGTTCAACTCTCTTACTTTATAAATAAGTGAAAAAATTACCTTCTACTCCCATTTTACTCTATCTTTCAAGATCCCCTTAAACATCCCCACCTCTAATTCCTTCTCTGTATGCTAATTCCTCCTTTACCTCCAGCACTAATGGTTGTCTGTTCCACAGCCTTTGCTATCTGACATCCTAACTACTTTCCTTATGAATTTGTTCTAAATCAAAAATCACATCTTCTGCTTGCCCCAGGGCTTGGATCATAGTTTATACCAAACAGGTGCTCAAACTTTTGTTAAATTAGGCCATCTATACTTTTTAGCTTTTAACAGATTCTAGAATTAGAAATGCCTACAAGACATACATTCTTTAAAATGCTGAGAAACTGAAGTCCTTAACACATTCACAAAAGGGCCACAATTCATAAATCTTACAGCCTGGTGGTTCCAAACTACCAGTGGTACATAACTGACTGTCCTGTCCAGCTGCATGGGACAGTTCCTTTGCATGGTAGTCATGCATGTACCACCAGTAGTTTAACCACCTTATGGGACAGTCATGCATGCACATCCATTGCTTTATGCTAGTGGTACAATGTTAAAGCACAATGATATCTTGGAAAATTTGAAATTGAGTGTCCTATGTCCAAATTATGATGAAACATTGGACCTTCCTGATACAGCACACTAGAAAATAGAAAGTATCTAAAGGACAGACTGTAGGCTACATCAGACTCAGACAGGATGGTTCCTATATTGAAATTAATAAGTTATCATGTTGGATCTTATTGAATTTTAATATGTGTGATAGTATAAACAAAATTTTATGGAAAATGAGATAATATAGTAGTCACTGTTTGTTTTCTGTTATGAAAGGTTCTGAATGCCCTGTAATACTTTCATTTTCTTGAATGGTTTTATACTATTTTGTTATGTTTTATACTATTGTATGTGAAGGTATGCTCAACTATTTCAGAGAAAGAGACATTATGGTAGCTACTGTTAATATATGGTTGTCTTGTGGTGAAGTGCTGTGTTGCATACATTGTTCCATTCTGATCTGCTTTATTCTGTCCTCTTTTGTCTTAATCTCTTTAAAATAAAATAAAAAAAGAAATTACCAAGGAGTGACACATTAATATTTAGCCACCCCACCATATAAGATAGCTGCTCTAATGAATCCATACAGATATATTAGATGGTGAGTTACAAAGAACCTGAGGATATCATCCATTCCTTCAGTGCTCTCTCCTATCTGCATGTATTCACCCACTAAGGTTGTATTTCAAGTTGTACAGCTAGATTACTCCCTTAGACATTCAGATTTATTGATCTGAGATACAGATGGTTATCTGAAATCTTCCTACAGCTGTGATTTAGTTCAACTCTCTTATTTTATAAATAAGGAAAGTGAAACCTAGTAATGTGGGAAGACTTATAAAAGTTAAATAAAAGTCAATTATCATTTAGTCAGGTACTGAATCAATACAGATTTCAACATATCATTTAATGTATTAATTAAAAGCTCCATGACAACAATATCAGGACAATGTTGAATGACTGATAAATCAAAGTTGAAAGAATAGATAGCAAAATGTTTCCACCTGTTTTAAAATTTTATGCAATCATCAAATTTTTAACAAAACACACTTCTGCATAAATTGTTATAGTGGGAAATATGGACACAACATTTGTTCCTGCCAAAAATCTCACTTAGCATGCAGTATGTGCAGACAGAAGTGATGCATACATTTAGACCAGGCTAAGATGTCCACTGCGGGAGTTAGGGAGCAGGGTAAATGCTGCTCTCTGGCTAATGACCAGCTCAGTGCACCGTGCCAGCGCAGCAAAAAAGGAAAAGACTAGAGCACAATTGCTCATTCAGGCCCCGCAGCCTTGTTCGCCCTGAGCTCTCTGAAGGCAAGGGAGAGACATGGACCAGCATAGTGATCGCTTCATTGCTTTCCATGCCCTTGAGGCCAAGCATCAGTGTGGTCTCCTGATCTATCACGTGGTTAAAAAAAAAAAAAAAAAAAAAAAAAAAAAAAAAAACTATACAAGGAAACACAGCCCACCTCAAGGTTCTTCTGTCTGCGTCTGTTGTCAATAAAAATGCCCAGCTATTCCTAAAAAGTTGAGCAACACCTTCAACTGGCTCTGTTGTTATCACTGACTTTTTAAATAGCTGACTTGACTTTAAATTATAAAAGTAATAAACCTTTTCTCCATAGTAAAATAATTCAAAGTTATGTGAAGACCAAGTCAGGATCTCTCCTTTCATGACGGTGATATCCTTCCTTCTGAAGGAAGGTTGACAGCCTGCTGTTTATCTTTGCTCAGCTTTTTCTATGTGCCTATTTGCAAGCCATCTGACAGAGGCAGACAGCAAGACAGACAGACACATAGAGGGGGTTTGGATTTAAAAGTTAGTACTAGGTTATATCTATGGATGAAACAGAAATCTCTTACTTCCCAGTACATCAAGAAAGTCTTTCAGGACAGTAAGTCTTACTGATTTTTATAAAGATGTATACTCTTTTATAAACTGGATACAGCAACAGTGGCATACTCTTTAACAAAATATTTCACTAAGCTAATTTCTGTTTTAATTGACGAGGCTGATGTACTCCTTACACATGTGGTTTGAAGAATGGCAACCACAAAAGTTACAAACTTCGCTGAGATCCTGGAGGGCTGTTTGCCTTTGAGCATCTGGTCGTTACCTACATTTGATTTTGCATTTTATTTAATTAGACATTGCTGGAAACAGGGCTATGTTCAAAAGGCACACCTCTCCAGTTGATTCCCTCATCCCAAGGCAATTTGTTTCACTTAAGACATTTATAAATTGTCACATATTGTATTTCCTGTCTTTTTTTCTCTGTTGAACACAATACAGAAGAGGCTATTTCTAATTTTGACCAAAGCTAATTATCTGGAAAAGCATTAGAGAAGAATCTTATTTTCAAACAGAGCTTTTCTCTGTGGAATGTCTCAAGCTACGTTTCTTTATTTAATGACATGTATTGATTTTTTTCCTACCCCTAAAGTCAGTCTACACATAATACAGAATCCAAATTAAAAGCAGGGCCTAGCACACTGTTTGAAAATATCTGTAGAACAAAGGTCAAATGTGCAGTGTGCTAGTTAACGGCCTGAGGCAAACTTAAGGTTAATGTGGCGCTAATGAGCAGGCTCACCCTGTGGAGATGCCTGACCACCGCTGTCAGACTGCAGACATTTAAAATGTCAGTCTCCTGCTCCGCAGAGGAAATATATAATTACATGTTTCTAGATAAGAACTACTTTTTCTTGCTGTTCTGAATCTATATTTAATCATTTAACTTTATTCTCACCTAAGTCATTCTCTTGGACAATATATTTTTAGATTTGTATTCCACAGCCGTAACAGCTCTCATTGTAAATGCTTGCAAATAATTAAATCTATGTAGTTAGATGGGGTACGGAGGGACTTAATAGTCTAGCATCCTGGTCCCAGAGAGATAGGAGGAGAGAGTGAATACATCCCTGAGAAGAAATGCAAAATATGGTACCAGGCACGTGTATCACAAACATAAATGTGTCTCAACCATATTACATTTATAGTTCATTAAAAAGGAAAAAAAGTGTATTTGTTCTAAAAGAGGAGCTCATGAAGTCTGCTTTCCAAATGTGCCCACCCCTTACCCCACTGATCATTATGGGTACTGTGACCTGAGGTCCCATCTATTCTCAGAACTTTCCCCTCCGTTTAAGTGATCCCAGGTTTTTCTTTCCTCTTAGCAAGTCTTGTTTTTTGTGAGACATGATTTGCCCTCAATAGAGGATTGACTGTGGGCTCACAATGCAGATAAAGGGTTATGACCGGGGTGGGGGTTGGAGGGGTGGTTTGAGATGCAAACCAGGTACCCTTCACAGAGGGTTCTTTTCAGACAAGTGCTTCTCATTGAGCATTCTCTTATAATATTGTTCCAGCCTGAACTGCGAAGCCATTTATACAATTAGGATAGATACCTCTATCCTTCACTTTTTTAGTAGGTTTCCAAACCATATATTACCATTAATGTTCCAGTACAAAGCACACTTTCTGAAGGCATTCTCCTCTAAAGTGATTTAAACCTGTTGTCAGAACTAGAATTTCAGAACTACCTCCAATATCTTTGCTCCGTGTTGTGTTGTAAAAATATACCTTAAAAAGCATCAACTCTATGCTCCATTAGGAAAGACTTTAAACCTTTTATGAGAATAAACACTCCACCAAGTAACTAAAATTTAAAACAAACCAGTTAATAACAAGGAAACTGGTGATGCATTTAAAAAGATATGTGATATAATTTCTCTATTGCTTAACTTTTTATTCATTTTAATCCAAATGTGAAATTAATTGTACAGTACTAACAAAGAAGCATCATATTAGTTTTTCATGACTGGGTCAAAACCAACAAGAAAGTTAAGTTAAACAACATTTACACATCTGTTGAGTCTAATATGTTATTCACATAAAGAATCATTGTTGTACCTCTATTTTGATATTCTGCACCTTATGGCAAAGTTTAAACATCTTTTTTTATTCCTTTTTTTCTGTAAGATATTTTCAGTGATTACTAACACTTTAACAATAATCATCATGACTTAGAGAAAAAAATATATTCTGGATAATATTTTCCTCTCTTAGCATTAGCAGACCACTAATAAAATATTTTACTAACCTGTCAATGAATGAAATTCATTTTACACTTATTTATATTTTTATTTTACTACTATAATCATATATTTCTAGTTATCTCTTTCAATAAACTTATTGGACTGATGGACATATCTACATGGTACCCATGCTTGTATTTTCAGATATTCTGTTATCTTTCAGACCAAATACTTGTGCTTCTCTACTCTAGTATAAAGACGGGTTCGGAGATCAGGAGAGTTCAGATTTGATAAATTGTTTTAGATTTTAATTTTATTCCTATTCTTGTATTTCTCATTTTAGAAAATATTGCTTTTTAATGTTACTTGGGACTCACATATTATTTTATTCCCAATTTCTGATGGGTGGTATAGATTATTATGAACTAGGATTGTGCAAGGCACAATCACTTTTACTCAATTATGACAACTAAAATATTTCCCAAGTGATAGGAATTAAACTGCTATAGTCTTCCATTATGATTATTCATGTGTATGCTTGTTTCTATCAGTATTAGCTTAAATTAACCGATTTAGACAAATCAAATAAAATTAAGATTTAAATTCACTAAGTTGACTCAATTCATAAGACATCCAAGTTGCAGTGTTCCACATGCAACATGATTTTTGCTGATGGAAAGTAATACCAACATAGTAGAAGAACTTTAATTCTGCTGACTTCAGAAGTCAGATACAATGAATCACATTTTCAAGAAGTCAAATTTAAAAGTCTGCATCTCTATAAGTAGGGGCATAAGAAAAGTCATCTTGAAAGTTCCTTCTGATCTTATTTATTGTCCTTCCAAGCCAAAGAAGTCACAATTCTGAAGACAATAATTAAGATGTGTACCCTGAAAACCATTGCTTTGATTTTTGTTTTAGAGTGAAGATGGGAGAGGGGAGCGTCTCTATCATGTGGAAGAATCCACTCTGAAAACATATTTCTTCTGCTAGTTTGAGGACAGCTGCGTGGACTTGGCAGCTTAGTCATTTCCACTCAACATGCAACTAGATACAAATATTAGTAACTCTTGGTCCAGCCTGCTTTGCATTTTCCCCTGGCATGTGTACGCATCCTTAAGGCACTTCAAGTGCCATTTAAGATTTAAGATGTTGGAAATGTTCTTTCCCAGGCAAAACAAACTGAAAGGCAACGCTTGACATGCCTGCTGCGGTTGGAGAAACTATGATGCTTCCAAATGCAAATTAATTTTGCTATGTCAGTAAACGGAACAGGCTGCACTTTTCATCTTGATGTAACCCCTAGTGATTCTATGAACACTCCTGAAATAATTTTATATACTCATTAAAACAGCCAATTTCAACATGCTATGTGACCTTGAAAAACAACTCAAGGGAGCTAAACTTGAGTTTCTTTTCAATTCTGCAGCTATTTACTTACTTTCTCAAAGAAGAAAGAAAATCTCCTTTCTGTGAGAAAAAAATCGACAGAAAATAAACCCTCAGGTATATGATTTGGGAAGAATTTCATTTACAGTTTGATGTGAGCAATCTAGATGAGACAACCATACTGTCACCAATATAAACAATTGGAAATTCCTCCTACTGCTATTTGGCAAAAGTACCACCTGCAAATAGAAAATTTTTGTTGGAGAACCAGTTAGAAAACTATCCCACTTAAAAGTCACTCTTCCTATGGCTTGGAAAACATATACCTTACGTTTTCTGAAGTGGGCATTTGGGAAGATTTATTTCTATGCATATTCTCCTAAGTCAGACCACCTTGGTATAACAGACATTTTGCTATGTATATGGTATAACAGACATTACAAATTAACTTGAAGACCAAAGTGTTATGGAACACTAATGAAACTTAAGGTATATGCAGTTAATTTTAGGTTCTCTGAAATAATCTATCCTTATCTAAGTATAAAATCTATGGGAGTTCTACTTGCAGCCGGTGACAGTTACAAAAAGTTTCCTATAATTATCACTAACTGTCAGTATGAAAACAGAAAAAAATAGGAATGTATTGGATATCAAACATGTGTGTCCATAACGATGTCTAAAACCAAATGCCACTTCAATTTATAGTTCATACCAAGTAGGTGAAGGTATAACTCCTTTCAAGACAAGCAGCATTCAATTTTTCATTGTCTGAACTTAAAGTTATTCCATAAAATGGCCACTAATTATCTCATGAATGCCTAGAAAATAAAAACAAACTTATTCTTAAGTCATATTTAATATTAGTATCAGGAAGAGTAAATTGCTTTCCAGCACCACACAACTCCACGTGTATCTGTTTATGAACTTGCTTTTTCTGGAAATGCTTTATCAGAGTCTCAGTGGGACACAGATCCCCAAAGGTTAAGAACCACTTGACTAACTTTTGCCATATGTTTGCTCTGCCTTCCGGCATTCGCTTTTCCTGTGTGCCTGGCTTTTGACCCCTGCAGGTCCTGATCCTCATAATTCCTGTAGGTCTTGACTCCACCCTGCCTTGAACCCCACACTCCCTCAATGCCTCACCTCTGCTACCCTCTCTGGAGCTTTGTCTTGGCCTGCTGTGCCCCGGAAGCACTTACTACCACCACTCACTAACCACTGTTTTAAATTAAATGGAAGTCTTCTCACTGAAGGGAGCAGGACTTTTATTTAGTAAATTAAACCAGCAGGTAATAAATAATAATGGCACCTCAAAGAAGCATTAACTTCCTTTTAGGAAATGAATTGTAAATTGCTTTTGTTAGTGCTATAAGGAGATGTTAACTTTTTCTCAAAGAGCTGACTTCTTTCTGATTTATGAATGTTATCATCCATGGAACATTTAAATTTTTAGTATATCACTGAGCCCAACATATCTCAACAGTGACTTACCGCCGGAACAAACACATATACCCCATGTGCTACATCAATTTTAAAATTAGCTCACTTTTTGTTTCATTATTAAATCATTGTGATAAATAGGATAGTTACTGTAAGCATAAATTCATGTATTTTAAGTTAATTTATCCCATTTATGATGAACCTATTTCCATTTAGGTAATAATCCTAAATAACAGATGTTTTCTCACATAATTTATGGATAAATTCTTCTTTACATTAAATTAATTGTTTTAATCACTTCACTGTGATTCTCTCTCTCTCTCTCTCTCTCTCTCTCTCTCTCTGTTTGTGTGTGTGTGTGTGTGTATGTGTGCGTGTGTGTGTGTGTGTGTGTGTGTGTGTGTATAGGATATTGTTTCAGTCCTGAATCAGAAGTATGCCTTACCTCATCTGTTACCTCAAACTCTTAAAATTTCAAAAATCCTCTTCAGCTTCCATTCTCAGTGAATAAAATCATTTTTTCCAAGTGACAATATTCTCATTCAACTAAGAATTTAATAAGCACATTAGAATGGAAATGCCTGATGATATTATGTTACAATTAAATTTCAAAGATAAAATTGGGAAAAATCTCATAAAACAATTCAAGTTATGTTTTATTTCAAACATTTAAAAACTATTCAGTTCTCAAAATTTTCCTTTCCCTGCCTTTGCATCAAAATTCTATCTGACTTTAAAAATATCTTATTTTTACTGAGCACCTGGGATAGTCTCTGTTCCCAAATACTACACGCCCATCGGTGCAGCCAATCCCTTTCATCACACATTCTTACATGAGAGGTTCAGCTAATTGGAATGCTTGCCCATGGAACAGATGGGGCCCTGGTGTTGAAGCTCTGTCTTAATTTATTGTCCTGGGGTTTTCCTAATTACCCACTTAATTGGCACAGCCACACCACTTTGAAATAATAATGTACAGCTAATTATCACCGATTTAAGCTTGCTAATAGCTTATTCTTACCAGCTAACTTCAAGAAATCAAGTAGGGAACAGGAACTGCCACAGGGAAATTGCTCTGTCTGGGATAGTTTAGACAGCTATATGAGTACAATATACCATGCAGCTGTGTAGTTTGCTTTCTGCCTAAGAAAGAAAACTAGGGATGTTTTGCAAGTTATTTAAAGGAACAGTAGCTCTTCCTTGCCTTGTTCAACTCTGAAAACCTCTACAAATGGCATGTAGCAATCATCTAGAGTCTTCAATTAACTGGCTGTTAGCATGCTATGCAAACAGATGAAATAAGGTTAGTCTTGAACAAATACAATCACATCTCCAAAGTAAAATCAAAATAATCCTACTGTATGGTTTAGTTCCCCTCTTCCCAAATGGAAAGATGATTTACATAGTGCACAAAAGAGCTTAGCACATGCCTTATTTAAGAACATATTTTAGTAAGGAAATTGTCCTGTTAGACCGGTGTCTCGAGGAAGACTCCAAGGGCCTCGCTCTCATGTAAAAACAATGGGGTTTTTATTATTCCGTGTACACGGGGTCCTCCAAACAGGTGGAAACGGAGAACCCTGAGTTGGGGCAAGGCTGGTGTTTTTAAGGATGAAAACCGCAAAGCAAGCAAGCATTGTTACAGAAGCCAATCATAGCAGTTAGAGCAGAACAGTTGGTGATTTGTCCATTTGTGATTGGTCAGATCATGAGGGGTGACCAGTGGGTCAGAGTTGATTAACTGTCTTGTTTTGCACAGCTTATTTTTAGGTCACCTAGCTCCTGTGTGGCTTGGTTCTGACATACTTCCCAATCTTGATTAGCATAGTCAGCAGACTTTATCTCTGAGTTTCCTGACATAATTACCTTACTTTAGCACCACAACCTTTCTATTTGTAGAGGGCAACAATGGTTAACATATCAATTGGGTAAGATTTTACAATTCTTTACAGAAGAGAGCATTGATTAACATATCAATCTTTTACCCAGGGAAAAAGGAAGACACACATTTACAGTTACAGGTATTACTATGATATAAACGAAGCTATTTCTGTGAAGAATGTACAATCTAATACAATCTGATGCAATTAACACAATTTGTGACGGGGCTACCAGATAGGGAAGACCCAGGATGTCAGGAGCTAGTACCTCAGGCCTTTGTTTTATGGCCTTTAGGAAGTTAAAACTTAACCTAGTTGGATTTGAAGGGAGAAGGGGAGGGGAAGCAGCAGATGGAACGAGCTTTTTTCGTCTCTTCAGTCCTTTTTCAAATGTAGGAGCAAACAAAAAGCATGTACCTAATAGAATAATTTTCTATAAAATGAACATAAAGAAAGAAGAGAGACAAAAACCAAAACCTGGCTAGGACCCTGGGTCTAGAAAGATATCTATATTTAGGGCATTATACTACAAGTTTTAGTTAGCTTACAGTTGTTTTGTGTTTATTTTGGCACTTTTTAAAATGCAGACATCTCCAGGCCAAATTCCCTAGAAGCAGTGCCTGAAACAGGAATTTGGAGAAAAGTAATTCTTTGAAAGAGTCCTTTTAAGACAAAGGGAATGAGGAACACAGGAGAGGGTACAAAGTAAAGAGTTAGACAAGGATATGGTTGATCAGAGACTATAGGGACTACTGAAGTGTTTCAGTGTGCATTTCTACATGCATTTGATCCCACCACGTTGAAGTATCATGTCAAGGAGTGCACTGCCTGAGAGCTGCTGAGCTGAAAAGTAGTTGAGGTTCGTGGGAGTCTAACTCTTTCCTCAGGTGGGTAAGACAGGTGGTGGCTGATCTCCAACATAATTCCCAACAACCCATCTTCTCCCCTATGACTGGGTATTAATTTCTATACAGAAAAGAGCTGAGCTGTCTAGCCTATGAGATTTTGCTGTAATGGCAGTGAGTGATTTCCAAGGCTAGATCATAAGACTATAGCCTTTGCCTGACTCTCTCTAGATATTTACCTTAAGGGAAGCCAGTCATACTGATGTAGGAACACTCTGGAAGCTCTATGGAGAGGTCATCATGACAAGAAAATGAGTCATCTGCCTGCCAAAAGCCACATCACTGAACCATCTGTGAGACAATATTCCAGATCTTCAGATGACTGATGCCATCTTGACAGAAAACTCCCTAGGGACTTAGCCAAACATCCCACAGCTAATCAGCTCCCAAATTCCTAACCCAAAGAAAATTGCATAATATATGCTGATTGTCACTTTAAGCACTAAGTTTCAGAGTGATTTGTTAGGTAGCAATAGATAAGGGCTACAGATGTTCCTATTTGTTGAAGGCAATTTCCCAGAGTATAGGAGCCATGAGTTATTGACAGAGAGAATACACCAGTTAGGAGGCAGAAAAAGTGACCAAGTAAAGGCAAAGTGGGTAAGGCAATAGTTTTACACACACACACACACACACACACACACACACACACACACACACATATATATATATATATATATATATATATATATCTCACTTTAGCTATCACTCACTAAATTCATCCCATGAAACTTTCTATACTACTGTATTTACAGAGCATCATGTCAGAAGATTAATTATGGCTTAGAAATTTACAGTTTTTAAAATGGTAAATTGACAAAAATCTAGAATGCTGGGCCCAATGAAAATATTCTTCAAAAATAAAGATCGTACAGACTAACAAATGCTAAATAATTCATTGCTAGTCATCAATGAATTCAGTAATCAAAGAGGGCTGGCGTGTAGCTCAGTGGTAGAGCACTTGCCTAGCATTGCAAAGCCCTGGACTGGATTGCCAGTACCACCAAAAACAAACAAAAAATCAATGAAATATATACATTATAAAGGTAAAAAAGATAGTTATTCTGGATAGACACATAAAAATAAGGGAAGCAAGCACAGAGAGAATATAGTATATTGTGGGAGACAACTCCAGTGACTCCCTTTGAATTCAAAACAATTGCTGTGACTTTGATTACTTGGAGACTCATTTCCTTATACTGATATATAAAAGGCTGGTTAGGGTATTTCCTTCTCTCTTCAATTGGCTTGAGCATTGCAAATAAGGCTAGCTGAGCTGTTAATGTGTAAAGTCTATAGCCATCAGACAGTCCTGTTTCCTCGCCTGGTGCTCTCCACAACAGGATTGAGCTGGAGAGATGTTACAACAAACAGCTCTGAGAATGTCAACCAGGTACAGCATCAAGATAAGAAGCTAGGACTCTCCATGACACAAGAATTTGCATATCAGAAACCAAAGTGATAGCCCCCCAAAACAATTCCACTGTTACCTTAATTGGCTTATGTAAATTGATCCTTCTGCATATCTTTATCTCTGCAAATTATAGAGATGCCATTCTTGCACCTGGCCAGCCAGCTCAAGTTACTCAGTAATCCCCACATCCTTACTATCACTCATCCCTGAGCCACGCCCCTTTCTTCACAAGAGAATAAATGGTGGGAGAGGGCTAGGATCCGGGCCTTTGTCTGCATGTCCTAACAAGGATTGGATTTAGGACCCCTTGGCTTTCCTTAACTTGGAACATGTCTTGGTGTCTACTCTCGCCATGGGTTGGATTGGTGATAGTAGATTCGAATTAACTTGCTGGGATTCCAATAACATCTCAGTGGGATTACAAATATAACTTTTTGGATTGTGAGGAAAACTAGAAAGAAAATTACAATACTTGAATGACTGAACTCAATTTTTGGGCTTATAATAGTATATGAGTAAATAAAAGTATTGACTACCTAAGATTAAGGGCAATAACAATGTCTTCAGGATTGTGAAAACATTAGTAAAGGTAAGATACTTGTTATATAATAGCATAAATAGAAAGCACATAATGGAGCGAATCTGATCTGAGTTGCTTGTATTACTCAATGAAATGGTGAAAGCTGCAGTACAAATTAAAAGGGAATATTGTGCTCTCTATAGTAAACATAAAGAAAATAATAAAGACAAATCTAAAAAGTTATAAAAAACAATAAATACCTGTTTAATCAAAACAAGGCAAGAAGGGATAAAGAAGACAGTAAGAACAAAACAAAAAGCAAGATGACTATGTACTACCAACTACTTCAAATATACGTGACTAGAACAATGAACTAAACAACACAAAACTAATTAAATAGCACAATACTAGCAAAACAAAAGCAGCTGAAATAATAAGACAACAATGGTTATGTTAGGGTATAAAACACACTACCCTGAAATATGACTGTAGAGACAAGAATAAACCACCCCAGACTATAACTCTTTTGCTGTTGATACTTCATATTGGATATTTTGAAAAACTACAGATACAGATACATCTTTGAAAAGCTGCCTTCTGTAAAAGAAATTTACAAATTCAAAGGAAATTTCCCTAGGAAACAAACAATCTTCATCCACCTTACATTGGCTCCATTCACCTTCTCATACCTTAGCTCCACAACCCCAAGCCAATGTTATTTTTGGTACTCAGATGCTATCTGCGTAGACTCAGTCTTCTGGCCCTTCTTTGAGTCTCAGATTTTGGTGCAGTTGCATAACTACATACATAACTAAAGTAATTCCTTTCTTATTAGTCTGTCTTCTGTTAATTTATATTCCAGCCAAACTACTAAAGAGAAAGAAAGGAAGCCACTTTTCGGGAGAAATTGTTTGAATACTGGAAGACTATATAAGTTAAACTCTTCCTCCATCACAAAATGTGAAAACAACTTAAGTGAGGGTGCAATCATTCTAATAATTTTAAACAACAAAAACTGAATATTATGTTAACTATAAATGATAACTATGTAATTTCAGAATACTATGACATTTAAAATTTTAGCAAACATAAAATTGATTTGTTTTCATTTACAAGACTAAAGTCATCAATGCATTTTATTTTGTGTATTTTTTTACTACCACAGAAACTATATTGAACTATAGTAACTGCTAAATTGCTGTTCTGTAACTTTCTTTTAATAGTTTAATTTGGTTTAAATTATAGAGATTAGTTTTCAATACCCATAATACCATGTGATATAGAGTAAGTAAAAAATGGAGATACCTAACTAAGAAAAAACTATCATGAGTAGAACACTAACTTATAGGAGTTAACTCAGGAAATATTACCATATTTCTTAGCTTCATTTTTGTAAATTACGCCAGGCAGTTGTTTAGTTAATAATTTGTGTGGGTCAGATATTTATTCTCTTTATCTTTTACAATAATTTTTATTTCAAATAATGTATAATAGGAAATTAAAACAAATCCATAGCAATAATTGGTCAATTATATTATCTCTATGTAGCTACTTTATCTACTGTAAATTTTATTTAAAAGTGATTTTAGCTTTTCATAAAAATGGCAAAGATTATAGAAAATGAATATTATCAGCTTTTATGAAAATCTTTACTGGAGAAATGTTGACTATTTTTCGAATTAGGGAAGCATGAGTTTAAAAAGCATTTTTATCTATACTTTAATTTCATAACCAAATACAACCTTATTTTCTCAGATATGATACAGAAAGGTTAGCTAAGCATACTCCGTGATTCCTGCTACACTGGCCATGCTGCTGTAGTCTATCCTTGTCCATCCTCATCTCACTTAGGTTATCTTATTTGGCTTACTAGCAGATAACTGACCAGTGCAACAGCATATGAAGGCTTCATATATATAAATTTGGAATGAGCATAAGGTTAAAAGAGAAGAAGAAGAGAGAGTGTTTTAAGAGCACGTTGTAAAGCCTGCACAGAGCTTAAAAAATTTAATTTGGAAATTTACTTGTAACATATATAAATCTACATTCCTTCTGTAAGAAATATAATGAGAGAAACAAAAAATATACAAATGGGAGAAAAACTATAATAGCGTATATTTTGATTTAGTGAAGAAACATTTTTAAACAAAATAATTTTATATACTAGATGTCAAAATTAAGAATTTCTATTTAACAAAGGTAATTTTAGTTTAAGTTACTCATGATATACATTTTGTTTATATACAAATAAAATTTTATCTTAGAGATTGTTTTCAAATCACAAAAGTGACAAGTGGTATATAGACCATAAGAAAAGTAATTCCTACAAATGGCTAAATTATATTTTAAAAAGGAATCTAATAAAAAACCCATTTGAAGTGAACTCAGAGAAAACTCAAAGTTATATGAAATAATATAAATTTTAATGGCAAAAGTTAATCCTTTTAGAGTGGCAAAATAATTCATCTATTAAATGAGACTAGAACATGAATATATAGAAAAACAGAACAAGAAGAACACTTATAAATTAATTACAGATAAAAAAAAAAAAGAAACCAGTTTATCTGCTTCAAAAGAAATACAGTCTCTCACCTAATTCCCTATTCACAGAATTAGGGAACCCCTTGGAAAGGAAGATTTGGTTCCCTTAAGAAAGAATACTGCATAAGAACAAAATGATACAGCGTAACTCTTCCTCTATCAAGAATTCCCACGAACTCACTCTGCATGGACGTTTATCTTGTAGATCCAGAGTACCATCGTGCTGTCATCTAGATGAATGTCTACAGAAGTCAAATGAAGATGGAGCTCTAGGCTCAGCTTGAGTCCCAACGCACCCGTGAGGCCAAACCTCTTGTCTGTACTTACATCATCCTCTTGAACACACATAGGTAGTAGTCTTTCTTGCCCTTTGTACAATCTCACATGTCTTCCACATCTCATGCCATGAAGGCCAAATCAAAAATCTCTAAAACTGCCTTTCCCCACAAAAGTAGCAAAACAAAAGAATAACTGACCCATGAGAGCATCATCAAAGTTGTAAGAAATGTGAAGGTGGTGTTTCCTAACCTCTAGCATTTACCCCACCTGCTGGGCTGGTCTTTGTAAACTAGCAGATGGTTGGTGTGTGATAAACAGAGCCACGGGTGGACTCCTGTTACAGAAGTTTCTTTGTATGTGGTGTCCACCAGAGCTAGTCGAAATAAGTCCGGACACCTGCCATCCAGCTAATGTCTAATTTGGCATGTGCTTTTATCTCCTTACTAAGGATAATCAAAATATTTAACTTTCAACTGGCAAGGACAGCGGGGCCCCTTCACTGTTAGACCTTAGGGGAGTCCTCCCAGCCCCTGACAGACAGGCGCCTGGACTGTCTGGGCATCTCGCAGGACACCATGTTGACAACAATGTATTGATCACATCATTCTGGATGACTTAGTACACACAGACACATCTCTGGTGGTGAAAAATATTGACATTCAGGTACTTAACAACTCATCAGGGTTTCTAACTGTGCTCTGCATCTTCTTGAGATATGGAAGGTGAACCAATAATCAAAAAGACGTAGAGTGCTTTTTATATCAATTTGCTTATTCAAGGAAACAATTGCACACCTGAGTGTTGTTATAACCTATTTATAGAGTAGCCCCCAGAAGTTTTATATGAAGAAAAAAAGGTTCTGTAGCTTGCTCATTTGCAAATAGCATTGAGCCAGATGACCCTAGTACGTCTATGAAATAAAGCATGGAATTGCTCATTTGATTTGGTTGCTGGTTGGTTGGTTATTTAAGCTGGCCTACCACTGAGCCCACATAGAAACTACACATTTGGGAAGATCACAGAAGGAACTATGCAAGATGAGAAGCCTGTGATGACCTAAATGCTGTCTGATATGCCAGGCTACAAGATTACATTTATATAGAAACAGTAGATCATCAAGTATAAGTGATCTGTTGAAAATTAGGCTCAAGAGAGTGGACAAACACCAGTAAGAGGCATGAAAATGCAGCTCACACACAGTACCTATTGTGCCTGTATCATCCCACCTACTTCAACTGAAATTTATGACCTCTTGGAGAATAATTGGTTGATGAGGGATAAATGAAATTCAGAGCTAGTATATGGATAGATCTGCACAATATATAGACAAGATGCCAAAACACGCTGCTATGACAATTGAGCACTACGTAATAGTGATGATTTTAAAAGCAGTGTAACACTGAAATGTTTACAGACTCAAGCGCAGCTTTCCTCATCGTGTCCTTCGAGTGTACAAGTGTGGATCTGGGATGTGCTTATTCTGAATTATGACTAATGGATGAGGTTGTTGACAGCTCAGGGACAAGAAGAGTGAACTTGCAAGATCTGCAGTGGGGACCAGTTTTACTGCCCAGTGGCCAGTGTTACTTCTCAGACTTTCCACTCCTATGAGCCTCTCGTGTTTCTGAGGCATTTTCTAACATTTCAATGGGACCTGCATATTTTATCCCAGAATAAACAGTGTTGTGGTGAGTTTTGCTGTATTTTTCAGCTGGGTTGTTTTGGTCTGAAATGCACATGATCTTTACGATCTGACCATCTTTATCACCTCGGGTGGTTGTTGTTGCTGCGGCTGGTGCTGCAGTTGTTAAGAACCACTCTAGGCAAAATTCACTGATTTTTCAAATATGACTGCTGATCATTCATTACAGGTGTGAAGAAGAAGAAGAAAAAAGAAAGAAGAAGAAGAAAGAGCAGGAGGAGGTGGTGGTGAACTGATGTATTGCTTACAAAGCATCAGTTCTTTTCTACAGTTAGCAAATAGCCACTGGATCCACTGTGGATCCAGTGCTTACAGACACCCAAGGTGAGAATGAGACATTCAACACGTGACCTCCAAAAAGGGAATGAAACCAATTTTAGACAATAGAGACTAAAGTACATAAAATATTTCAGGTATGAATTATCTGCGAGGTGTTATTATAAGTGATTATTAGAAAATATAAACAAATATGTAAAATTCTGAATTTCAATTCAGTAAAAAAATGAGAACCTACTATTTCCAAGCCATAAATTGGTTTACTAAACATAAAGGGAACATTTCCTACAGTCTCTCTTTTGTGTGTGTGTGGGGGGGGGGGGGGCACTTGCCAGACAGGCACTGCACTGCTGAGCTATATCCCCAGCCCTCCTAGAGTTTCAAGAGTTTTAGAGTATAACAATATTGCAAATATTAAGAAAAGGAACACAATGAAGGCTTCAATGTAACTGAAATAGTGACTGGCATAGTAGTGGAAAAGTAAGTTATAGAAGCAACCCCTCATCAGTGCTCATTATTTTGTATCCACAGTCATTTTTATCATTCCAGGTAAAAGTATGAAAACTTCTTTTTATACATTTTAGTTTAAGATATCCTAAATTTTCAGCTATACTTACTACATCATGTAAATGTATTTTGTTTTACACTGTCCAATACAGTCACCACTAGCCATTTGTAGGATTTAGATTACAATTAACTGAAATTAGACTGAAAAATCAGTCCTCTGTTATACTAATTATTTTAAATGCACAACGAACACATAAGCCCGGATCTGTCACATTATGATATACAATACCTTCTGTTATCATAGAAATTTTTATTAGTCTCACAGATTAATGGAGCAGGTGGAGTTACTGAATTTGAACGTTAGGAAATGTGGATCTTTTTCTCTCCATTCTGTATCAGGGTCTAATTAGCGAATACATTCTATTCTGTTGTAAAATTAATGGCTTACTTTCTTTTCTCTTTCTGGTTGTAAAACAAATGTCTTACTTTCTTCTGTTGGCAAGTGTGTCTTCACCATTCCGTACAGAGGTCTTCAGAATTCCTTGCTTCTCTTTATTTGGATCAAAAGAACAAGGAGGGCTTTGTGTGGGTGTTCTTACTGGATGCCCACAAATCTTATTCACCTTTTAAATGGAAAACATTAAAAGACAGTTAGAAACTATGCTTCACATTTGCTGAGAATGCAACATTTTATGAGTCGAAAAAGACACATCCTTGCTTTTATTTCAAATAATAAACTTTAATATATGTAATAATTTCCATTTTTCACAAAGAGAGGAGCAAATTATCCATATTAAATGGCAACCATAAAAATTAATGTCATGTTCACAAATACAGTATTTGTGTAGAAAACATATAAATTTAGAGAAATAAGTTAATAATGTGATCTGCTTGTGACTATGTAACTACTTAGCCAAAATAGTTTATAGTTTACATTTTTGTGTATGAACAATTATATACTAGTGTTGATTTTGAAATAAAATTTGTTTTCAAATATGCACTATTTTTCTTAATGGGTCTAAGAATAAAAGCGAGTTTGTGCAGTATTTCTTTGGTTCCTTCTTGAAATAACAGTGAGTATGTTTAATGTGAACATCTTATTCTGCAATCATTCTATATCTTCCTTATATCCTGAGATTTTTTTCACGGTGTTATTATGGTCACTATTTAAAAATTGTGTTTATCTCAGAATAAAATTCTCTTTCTAAAAATATCTATGTAGCAAATATTGTTTACATAATTACTGTTGCAAAAATAAGCTATTAACTTACCATGTAATATATCAAAAAGATTTGTATAGTAACATACACTTGAAAAGGAAGACTAATATATCTGAAAATATATAAAACATTGCCCTAGGGTCAGGAAACTTTGATTCTTGTCTAACATTTCTTTCCTTAGTGCTAAGAACTTGAAAACATAACACAATGTCTTTGAAGCTGATTATCTGATATGTAAAACAAAAAAGATAAATTGTTCCGAAGTTCTTCATTCCTTTGAGTTTTCCAGACGATATCCATTAAAGAAGATATGTATTATATTCATTTATTTTATACATACTTATTTTCCTTCTAATAATTGCAAACCACATGTATTAAATATTACGAAATAAAAAATGATTAATCAAATTTTCCCTAACACACTTTACAACCTGGAACAAAAGAAAAAGATTTCTCTGCAGTTATCAAAATGTAAATTATGTGTGTAAATCTGAATATCAGAGGAAGATAGGCTCCTTCCTATTTGCGAGTGATGGAAGAGAAGGCGCAATTCACAGGCTATGCCAGGAAAGACTACTCTATTGGGATGAGGCTTTGGGCATCTGATGCGTTTGAATGTATGGAGGTTGATTTCAATTCAATCAAATCATGAATAAATATTTATCGTATTCTGTTATAAGTACTACACTATAAATATGAATAAAATGTGGCCCACATGCACCCTGTTGAAATGAAAGCCATACATGCAAAACACTCGTTGCATTATTGCATGAATTATAAGAAAGCAGCAACATTGTAACACACACAAAAAAATGGGCTGATCTACTCTGTATGGGGTGCTCAGGACAATGCTTCAGAAAGGCCTGTTGAATAGCTGGCTAATGGATGAACTATAAGTTTGTAAGGTAGAAACAGCAGGGACAAATATTGCATAAGACAGTAAACTAGCAAAGAGCTACAACTTAACTACACATAGAGAACAAAAGCAATAATACAAGAGAGTACCAGAGCAAGAAGTAAGGATGTGAAAGACATGAGAAGACACAGATAGGACCTGACTGCCATGCTAAAAAAACTGGTTACAGCAAATGGACCACAGGAAAAAGTTTCCAAGCTGGGAAATATTTGCTACAAGAGCAAAAACGATCATAGCAGCAGTGTGAGACGAAAGAGAATTACAGGCCAGGGGAGAAAATTTAGGGCTCAAGGTCAGCGCCAGAAGCCAAAAAAGGAAGCAGATGTAAGAGGTACTGAAGAGAGACAGACAGTAGCACCTGGAAACTGACAAGGTAAATGATCTCCCAGCCAAGAATAATGATGACAAGCAGAGGGGAAAATCTGAGAGGAAGTTGCCAAAGAATATGGATCTGATATAGAAAATAGCTAAAAGCTTGATTTGCCTGCAAAGACGGGGTCATGCTAGGTAACAGTAAAAGGAAAAGATGTTTCAAGTGCAGTTGGAGACAGATTGTGGAGGGTAGGTTGGACATAAATCTTTAAATACCAGACCAAGAAGTTTTATTTATTAGACAAAACTCCATCAGTTGCTGCATGGAAACACGTAACATCAAATCTGGTGTTAGCAAATGGATCTGGCAGTATTATAAAAGTTGAAATAGAGAAAACAAAACAAAACTCCTCAAGACAGGTAATGTGTGAACAGACTCCTCTAGCATTCCCAAGGAAGGGAATTTTAATTCTAAACTACAGTAGGGGCAGTGTTTATGGATTGAGAATACAAATGAAAACAGAACTTGGTGAGTGATCCTTATGTAAGCAGTGTAAAAACTGTAAGGTCAAGGTATTAAAGGACTCAAAGTGAATTTCCAACTCCTGAGGCTAAAAATCAGTGATAGTGAGGTGTAAATACATTAGGAGGGTGCTAAAGATTCAAACAATGAAGTGGGAGATCCTTCCTTGTTAACAACTCCTACACAATTCCTAGTAACAATAAGATGATGATGATATAATTAAAGTGGAAATGTCCAGAGTCAAGATCTCTTGGGTGCTATGAGACATTTCAAAATAAAGAAGTACAGAGAAAGGTGATCAGAGTCTGCGATCATGATCCAATGTGACTAGTTCAGGGCTGCAGAGTTGTATTATCAGGGAAGTTGCATTATCAGGGAAATTGTATTAATCTCAGTTCTCACATTCTTAA
This sequence comes from Cavia porcellus, assembly GCF_034190915.1. Taxonomy (NCBI): domain Eukaryota; kingdom Metazoa; phylum Chordata; class Mammalia; order Rodentia; family Caviidae; genus Cavia; species Cavia porcellus. Next base: position 37,963,706 of record NW_026947487.1, on the reverse strand, counting down.
AATTCAAGAAAATGAAAGAACTTTGCAGTTATAAATTAAAAGAAAACTTATTCCATCCTGACCCTCCCATAAAACCATATTTGCTATTGAACATACAGGTAGGAAGAGGGAAAGCTGAAAAATACCAGCTTTCCCGGATCTCTGTTTTCATTATCACTTGCAATTCTGTTTACAAATACAAAAGAAAACGCATTACCAGGGACTTATAAGGTATCTTTGATTGTGTCTAAAGATACAAGCATATATGCTAGAGTCCAATAAATACAAGTGAATTTCAAAGTCTTATATTGGTTGAGTTGTGATCAGAGAGCTCTGCCTCACATGTCATTGAAAGACAACAGAAAACCATCTGCCACCAGAACATTAGTTTGTCACCTTAGCTCCCCTGAGGTGAGCCAATTTGGACAGCCTATTTCAATACTAGTACCTTCTTGCTATTAAAAAAAATAAACCTCTCACACTTACATTGACAGTTTTTCATCTGTAACTCAGGCTGCAATTTCTTTCTCCTTCTCCTCCCTGGTCTCTAACCCAGTCTCCTGCAATCAGTCTGAAGTGTCTCCAAAACAAAATTGTTTTCCTCCCTCATGCTTATCAACTCCTGCTGTAAGTCCTATCTCTGGCTTCCCACTGATTTTCAAGTTCTTGTCTCACCTTGAAATTACTCTCTGAGTTGCTCATAACCCATATCACTTCTCCCATTCGGATTAAGTGTTGGTTTCAACAACTCCTTGTTGCTTAACTGACTTTCACTTATTCTCAAAGATTTCTTGGCGTCACATACAATGTATAAACGTTGTTAGTTAGCAAATCATCAGAAACTGCTTAAGGGACCACTGTGCAAGTGAAATAATAATAACTAAAATAAGGAACAAAGTACATTATGATCAAATATATTGTGCTCCAATATATTAAAACCTACATTTAAACTTTCAAGAGGAAATATGCAATTTGACATTTTTTCCAATTTTAATAGATTTTTGTATGTTTTCTCATGCTCAGTGCTCTTATGACTTTGTTATTTATTTGTTTGTTTGTGTGGTACTAGAGATTGAGCATAGGAAATTGCACTGAGCTATATTCTCAGCCTTTTAAAAAATTATGATTGGGTCTCATTAAATTGATAAGACTGGGCTCAAATGTGTGATCCTCTTGCCTCAGCCTACCAGAAGTGCTGGATTACACATATGAACCACCACACCAGCTGCCCTTATGGTTTTAGAAGTTAATTAAGGATAAAATCCATCAAAAAAAAAAAAAACTCAGAATGAAGAAAAGTTACCCAGACAGAGATGAAATCCATGATCTTAGGTTTATTCAGTAAAAACAAATTGGGAAAGAAGTAGATGGAGCCAGACCTTGGGGGTTGGATCAGAAGATAAGAGGAGGAACAGCAGCTAACCCCAGAATCATTGTATTTAGACTTCATTTTGCAGACTACGGTAATATAGTAATGAGGAAATGAACAGAATTATCAAATATTGTTTTTAGAAGATTTAGCAGGATTCTTTCAACACAGCAGGAGCCATTCCCCTACACAGGATAATATTACTGAGGAAGAACCAGTGTAATTAGAAAGGAAGGGGAAGAGAATGAAGGGGATTTAGCTGCTGTGATGCGATAAGAAGGGGACTCTACAGCTGTTGGCAGTTTGGACATGATGAGTAGAACATTATAGAAATGACAATTGATACATGGAATTTAGAAGATGTATCAGTACTTGGGATGACTGGCTAACTCTCTTTAGAATATTTCTCTAGAGTGATTTTTAGAAAGCAATTTTAAATGTTGGATTAGAGACTTTTTAAAAGCAAATTAATCTAAGAATCATCTGCAAACACCAACAGTTAAACCTGTAGAAACGGATGAGAGTACAAAATATATATAGCATGTAAAGTTCAGTAGAAAAAAATCTTTCAGAGGCAGAAGGGAAAAGAGAACTCAGATGATCTACCTCCTCCTCCTGCGTGAAATAGGTGGAAGAGTGTTTGATGTTTATATCAATAAAAGTGAAAACTAAGTGAAACTAAGTGATTAGAGAACCATCCCCTAAAGCTATAGAATGAGCAGCATACCAGTGATGCACACACTAGAAGTTCAAGGCACAAATAACTGCAGAAACTAGCTTTGATTAAGATATAAAAAACTGTAACCATAATACCACTTTTAAAGTACTACTAGAGTCTAGATTTGCAACAGAAAATATATATGTAGAGAAGTGTTAGCTATTCAGAATCCATACAGGATGATCTTTAAATATAAGTGACCCATGGAGAATGCTGTTTGTACAAGGTACCCATTTCTTAGGGACAAATAAATACGGCAATGGTAAAGTTGAATGTGAGAGAAAATACTGCCTCTTGCTTGGAAGGGCTGTGCATATATTTAGTTGTAGTTAGCAAAGAGTACAGAATATTTTCTTAGAGGCGTGAACTATCTGAGCTTCAGTTGCTGGATACTCTGTCTTCTTCCATCTCTGTCCAGCTTTCCAGATATTGCCTCTAAACAGGGTTTCTGTTAGTCATTTTTATAAAAGTTCCTCTCTAACTCCTATAATACTTCAAAGTGAGGAAAAGAAGGAACAAAAAAAGAATCATGGAAGGAGAGGAAGAACGAGAAAAATAGTTCAATCATCTTCCACTGGGTCCACTGTGAGTAGGGATTTTATTCTGCAATACTAATTTTGTACATCTAAAAACTAGTCCACCAGAGGGAGCTTCTGCATTTCAGCCCTATTCATCATCAGTAATTAAACTCATGTATGGGTCCAATTAAAATCACTTAGTTTGGGACTCCTAAGAAAAAAACCCAACTTGTTAGCAGAAATAAATAGGTGATGTGATCAAAAAATGTGGTTAATGTTTAATTTTTTAAAATAAGCCTCTCTTGTGAGTGTCTGTAGTTATGCTCTTGTGATTGGCTGCCTCAGTGTCCTGAACTGATTGAAAATGTTTAGCTTTTGGAAACATTTTGGCTTCAGGGGAAGACTCAGGAATAAAAATGTGCCAGGTCTCGTGAGTAAGGTGGATGGGACAAACTATAAACATTTACTATATTTATTGATCATATCGAAAGTGTTTAAGTACATAAAATCTTTATAAAAATCATGTCTTTTAATGAAATTATTACACTGATGCTTTAAAGCAAACATGTTCAAATGAAAACTGGAAAACCAACCCATAACTTCAGTGTGATGTGTCCTGGGTCAGTTGACCTTGTGTACTCAGGAATGGATTCTGAAACTTACCAAGAATTTCTGATTGCTCTCTTTCTGTCATTCCCATCTGTGCTAGGTTTTCATTGCTATGACCTTACATAAACAACTTAGAGAAGAAAAGATCTGGCTCACAGTTTTGGAGATTTCAGCTCATGACCGCATGGTTTCACTCTTTCTGAACCTAGGAGGTGAGGAAGGGAATTATGATAGACAGGCATGGCAGAGGAATGCTGCTTACCTCATGATGCCCAGGAAGCAGAAAGAACGCAGAGCCAGAAAGGAAGACAAAATATAACCTTTAAAGTTATGCCCCAAGTTAACTGATTCACCCTATTAGGACTTACCTCCTAGTAAGTCCATCCAACTATGATTGCCGCCAATGGATGAATCCAACAATGATGCTAATGAGTCCTTGGAGGACACTTTAAACCACAGAGCCTACTGTCTTTCTCTTCTTTCTTTTTCTCCCTTCCTTCTTTTTTCCTTCCTTCCTTTTTTATATATTCTTTCCTTCCTTCCTTCTTTCTTTCCTTCCTTTTTTCCTTCCTTCCTTCCTTCCTTCCTTCCTTCCTTCCTTTTCTTTTCTTCCTTTTCTCTGTAACTCTTGATTCCAGTTATAGGAACACATCAGTTTAGCAAGTTCTGAGGATAGAAGGCCAATCATGTGGATTTTAATACTTATTTAATCATGAATTACAATATTGTCAAATCAATTGAGAACCTATTGTTTATAAAGTATTATTATAAGAGGTAGGAATATAGCAATGAATCTGATCATAAAGAGTTTATACTCTAATGGTAAAAACTGAAATTCTAGCAATAAATGATTTCTTTATGTCTTCACTATTTGTCTCAGTTAAAAACAGGTTACTGATAAAGGATGGGTTACAATGGGCATCAAATGCTTCTATCAGGAAGCCAAGAAAGACCTTTTTAGAAAGTAGCATTTCAATTGTGCTCTGAATGAAGATAACAAGCAGCAGTAAGGAAATCACAGGAAAAGCTCATATACAGACAGAAATTATAACTGATCTACAAATACAGGGAAAAAAGTTCACTGCAGATGGAAACTGCCAGGTAGTACCAGGGCAGAGGGGGATGAAGTCAGGGAGAATGGCCATTTTGTGGCTCATATACCACTTTGTCAAAGGGTGAGTTTGTCTGCTGTGTGAGCTCAGCAGGCTTAAAGAGTACTGAGCATGGTGATAGTTGACCTTTGCATTGTTAAAACCACCATACTGGAGAGAAGTTTGGATAGACATGAGACAGTGATGGACACAACAGAAATACTGAGGTCAGATATGGAAGTTCTTGCTATGTTTCAGGGAGCAGATAATCCTAGCTTTGCTGGGGTGGTTCATAAGGACAGCGATTCAACTAAAAGATGTATGTATTCTGAAGACAGAGATACCAGGTCTTGAATACAGCAGCTGGAAAAAAAGAAAAAAAAAAAAAAACATGTATCTCAGAACTGACTTCAGTTATCTTTTGTCTGAAGCAACTAGGCAAATGTTCGTGTCATTAAATATTATGATTTGACTAAGGGATGAGAGGATTTGGGGAGAAATTAAAAGGACATGTGTAGCTTCCTAAGAATAGTATTCCTCCAGGAGCAGCTGTCAAGTAGGTTGTCAGTGATAGGAACTGAAAACTCAAGGGAAAAATCAAGGAAGACAGGCAAACGCTGTTATCAAGAGTGTGCAGTTAGGATGAGAAGATACGGAGGAGGAATGCTGAGAATGGCTTTCTGGGCATGTCAGCACTTAGAAGGGAAGAAAAAGAAAGGTTAAGAAGGATTCAGAGAAACTGTCAAGCAGGAAAAAGTATCCAAGGAGAGCGGATACCCTAAAAGACACATGAAGAAAACATTCTTATATAAAGAGGAAATGATTAAACATGTCAAAAACTACTAAAAATTCAAGTAAGCTGAGGAATAAAATTTAATCACTATATCACATGAGGAAAATAATCATTGGTGATTTGTAAGGATGACTAAGGGGTGAGAGGATTTGGGGAGAGAGAAAGGAGACAAAGCATAATCACCCATGATGCTGTCACAGGTCAGTATAAATCGGAAATATATAAAGAAAGACTTTGTATGTGGAGCTCTCAGAGAAGGAATGGAGTAAGTCTTTTTTTTTTTTATTTTTTGCTTTAGAACCGAAGCTATTGCTATTATGATATTTTTAATAAGCCAGACTCAGTTTCAGCTTGATCCAGGACACTTCTATTCCTCTCCACCCCAAAACAGTGAGATAAAATTTTCATAGTGTGGAAACACCAAGGAGACATGAAGTTAAAAAACAGAAAGAAACTTGAATTTGGAATGTTTTTCTTTCTACAGTCATCCATAGCTCATCAGAACTATATTCACATGGATTGAAGGTGGTAAATCGTAAAACACAGAATCTAAGACAGAATGACACTATGCAATGTATGTACCATTGTTGCCCCAATTGATGTGTTTTGAAATTTTATTTTAGTTTTGTTTTCTTTTTCTCCTTAAAATTAAATGAATTTTGGAAAAAAATCTAAAACAGAAGTAAAAGCAAGAAATAGAAAATGAGGGACAAAGTGAGCTGTTCGTAACATTTCTATACAATAAAATTATTCTGGATTGGGGCTGGGGATTTAGCTCAGCGGCATAAGCGCCTGCCTTGAAAGCAGGCAGTCGTGAGTTCGATCCCCGGTACCGGTGAAAAGGAAAAAGACAAAAAAAAAAAAAAATTATTCTGGATTAAAATCACAAGACGAAATCACCTGCAATAATAGGAGAAGAAAGCCATAAATACACTGTATTTGATTTGCATATTTAAAGTATTGGGAATGGGTTTGGTAAGATAGAATCAGAGATGGCTGAAGTTGTCAGATATACAGGTCGAACTAAGGAGCGTAGATAATCCAGCAGTTTGGGGATCTTATTGGCCAACTGATGGAAAGCAAGGCACAATAGGGTTGATCCTGGAAATCTCAGCAGTTGGCCATGTCAGATTTACAGAGAAAATGTACTATCTGCCTTTAAATAATTCACTTGCAAACTGTGTCCCTGTCTATTTTTTGACATTTATAAAATGAATATACTTAACTGTGAACATACAATGATTTTGTATTTTAAAAACCTCTAAAATATAATTATTTTTTTCTCTAAGTTGTGTGACGGATCACTGGTAATGGCAATAAAAACTAAAACTAGAATATGTTTTCCTGAGTCTCTAATTACTTTTGTTTGAGGAGTTTATAATCTAGTTAAGGAGGTTTGATTTCCAAGTGTGACACAAATTGATAAACAGACAAATCCAACACAGTATGAATAATGCCTCAATAGGGTGTAAAGGATTTGTTAAATGAATGTTGTAAACCATGAGGTGTATAGGAAACTTCATAAAGTAACTGTGAACAGGGGCACAGAAGACGGTTTTATATAAACTGTGAATCACTGTGGAGAGGGAAAGGAAAGAAATCTCACTTTGAGTAAAGCACTGGGGATCGCAAAGGATTCCAGAAAGTGGATGTTAGCTTGGCTCTACTAGGAAAAGCTTGTTCAATTGTGGTTTTCAATATGGAGTCCAGAACAATATTTTTTTGTTTTATGTGATCTTTGGGTTTTATGAGAGACGAATGCCTCAAGAGTTAGACTATATGATATTCCACAAACCACTGGGCTCTGTGACAGAAGTGGTCAGCCTAAAGAAAGCCACAGAGAACGAAGGAAAAGCAATTGGGTATCAAGTTTAATAATAGGATAAAGTGAAACGGTACACCTAAAAAAAGGAAATTTGACCATTTCACTTATTACTGAGAATAAAAATACTTAACTGAAAAGATAAATTTAAAAAAAAAAATAACAGATTAAAACGTGAAAGAGAATAAAACAATATTGACCATATTTCTCCCTTATGGAAACTGAAAAATTTTGAAGATGTTTCAGAAATGTCGTGAGTTAAAGGTAGAAAATGTTGAAGCAAAGGCTGCTTTCAGTGTATCTTGCTCTTCCACTTTGCCCGCCCTGGAATTTCTGTCACTCCAGAATGGATCTCACTCATTCTTCCTGGAACAGATGCAAAAGCCTCCTTGCTAATCTTCTCTCAACATTTGAAGCTCTAATCTTTCCTTTCAGGCTCCCAGTGATGTTCTGATGATACTGTTTCTCTGATCCAAAAGTCTTTGTTGGTTCTTTCCTTTCCTAATGAGTGAAAACCAAAGCATTTCATGTAAATTTATAGCTGAGCCTCAAAACTTCCCAGCATTCCTCCTTAAACTTTCTGTGCTTCAGCAAAATTGTGTTCCTTATGGTCTCAGGTTACCCTGCACTTCTCAGTCTGTATACGCATCCTCTTTTCAACCTGCCTAAATATTACAGCCTTTCAAGTTTGAGTTAAAATATCACCTGTGAAACTAAATTCAACTTGCAATTTGATTTATCAAACTTGTAAGTACTTTGTTTGCACAATCCCAGTAGGATTTTTTCCTACAATTGTCTGGAGTAGAGGAATGATTTACTTTGGCTGTACTTAGCTATCAATTCTCCATCCAGCCCAGTTGATATATATTTATGCAAATGAATTAATAATTTTATTGTTTACTCATTTCTTGGGAATAGTCAAATGATTCAGAGAACAAATAAATATCTCTTTTTGTAGAGTACTCAAATTATAATATTGTGTATTTTTACTTAACCACAATAAATGCTTCTAAATTGTTCGTTTCTTATTTTTCACATCCATTGATCCATATGCTAACACTCCATATAACATTCATGTGTCATAAAATTGCATGATTAGAAAGTGTTATGGTTTGTGTTCTAATGCCTCCCCACCCCACCAAGCCTCATGCAACCATGGTGGTGCCTGAATCTAACATTGTAATTGGTTCATTGCCTAGCACTGGGATTGGCAGTGTGAGTGCTGCACCCACCCAGGGGTGGAAGCCAGGATAAAATGTAAGGGCAAGAAAGAGGCGTACCTTTCCTCTTTTGCCCTGTTGCTCTTATCGTTGGCAACCCCATGAACAGCTGCCCTTCACCATGCCACCCTTCCTTGGAACTAGCTGGATAGGGACTAAAACCTCAAAAACTCGTGAGCTAAATAAACCTTTCCTTGCTCCACTTTGGGTATCAGGTATTTTACCTCAATGACAAGAGAAAAGTAACCAAGACAGAAAGGTACTTAAACACCACAGAATAAAAAACAACTTCAACATATTTAACAGGCAATATTTAGAGTATTTGAAAAACTAAGAAAACAAATAACTGGGTGAAAAACTAAATGGGCAGAGATATAAATACATAAAGTAACAATACATAAAGGCAATAAACATATGCAAGCTTCAATACTTATCTGTGAAATTAAAATATGCTCTCATTCACTCAAATAGAAACATTTTAAAATACTGACAGTACCAAATGTTGGGAAATGTGTGAGGAAGCAGATGATCTATTAACTAGAGGACTCATTCCAATGGTCCTTTGGATATATAACTGTCAGTTCGTTTGGATAATGAACTATCTAAAAATTGCTAGTGTAAATCAAGAATACAAGAGATACAAATGTTTACCTCAGCTGTATTTCCTATCATTTCTGTGTGGAAATAGACTATTTTTTTAAAGCAAAGAGAAAGTTTAGTTTTCTATTTTCATATGGCTTCACCTAAAATAAATGTAATTAAATCAAAAGCACAATGGATTTTTCACAGGAATTCTGTTTCCAGACTGCATTCCCAGAACCCATGCTAATTGTTAAGGTAACTAATTCCCTAATGTCAAGAACCAATCTGGGGAGGATCACAGCTGCTAATGCTCTAGCTAAACTTGAAGCTAACAGAGAAGATACCAGGCTGCATCTTCAACTTTCCCCAAGTGTAATTTGATTTGCTTGTGACCAGACCAAAACATCAAATGAAGCCCATTTAAGAGATTATCAACTGAGAAAATCAGGAAACACACCTCTGAGCAGCATTTTCTAAAACATTTTTAGCCAAAAAAAGAAAAAAAAAAAAAAAAAAAAAAAAAGCAACATGTCCAGGGAAAGAAAAAAGGATTTCTTGTATACTGGAAATGATCTACTCAGTGTAGGTAGTGGAGTTCTAAATAGTAGATTATTAGCACTTTGGACCTAACCTACAGTAACATAACAAATGCAACCTCTAATAGATCAATATTGTCTTTTTTACACACACTTAAGATCATGTAGCATTTTTTCAAAAAACATAGTAACACCTACAAGAACACTAATGAACTTCCAAAAAGTAGTTTTAAGAATTTCTTAGATGAACCATGGGGATTCTGTATACAAGGGACAGACTTACAGAATCTAAAGCACATTTAAGTTGACAGTGGAGACTCTGTCCTGTCCTGGTCCTCAGAGCAGCCTCTGGCTGTCCGATAGCCTGACTAGCACATGCAATAGAAAAGCCCAAATGCTTGATGACTGCATTTTAAACAGAGAACTGGAAGGTGGAAGATATGTTATTAGACCATTTCTAGACTTATCACACAAAATTATATGTACCTCTGTCACACTTTGCTTATAATGTTATTTTTCTTTTTCCCTGATTTCCAATAACCTAATTTGATAAATGGGATATTTCCTGCACTTAAAATAAATGCAGATATAATATTAATAGTGTTAAATCATTTATCTGTATAAAAGATTAAATGGAAATATTTTGTGCCTTCAATTAAAAGAATCATAGATTATCACAGTTGTCTTGCTGTGTCTTCCTGGGAGGTATGAAATGTTAGTAATTTCAGTTTCAGTGAAAAACTATCAATGACTGAAATTAAGTCTAATTTAGTGCATTACATCCAGAAGTTTCAACAGTCCAATCTGAGGTCACTTCAGTTAAATACTGCTAGACATTTTAACAGGAATCAGGGAGAAAGAATGAAAAAGACCCAGTGAATTCTCCGGACAAACTTTCAGTTTTATTGGTGAGGTGGATACAGTCGAAGAATATTCAGCGTAACACAGGGTAAAGAGGGATCGCTGATGCGCTCCAAGCACTCACTGCAATCCATCCAGAACAGCACTCAGTGGGGGCACACAGGAGGCATGGGATGAGAGGGATACACGAGGAGCACTCTGTGCCCACGTGGAGAACCTCTAAACAGCTAAACAGCTTATATTCTGTCACACAAACACAAAAGAAAGTCAGGCTGGAGCGAATGTGACAATTCCCACAGCCTAGGTCATACATGAGACAGGCCAGATTTATTCACTTGATCAATAGTTACTTATTGAGAAGCTCACATGTCAATACACACACTCAAGGGATATAGTGTTTTGTGCAAACAACAGTTTGTATTTTGGTACCTACAGTTCAGTATGAAATACAAATAAATAATAAACAACTTCATACATATAAAATATTGTAAAGGAAAAGGTACATCATTACCAGAATGTATTACAAAGTTGCCTAACATTTACTTCTAAAGTCAAGGAACATTTCCTGTAGTTATTTGTATCTACAATGAAACAAAAAATGAGAAGCTGTATTAGCATTAAAGATGCTGGAGTGGGTTATCAATGGAGAGACTATTTCATTCAGAAAACCCTAACCAACAAGTTTCAGGAGGTTGGAGGACATAGCTCAGCAGCACAGCGCCTGCCCGGCAAGCACAAGGTCCTGAGTTTGATTCCAAGTACCAAAATAGATAAATAGAATAAGTAAGTAAGTTAGCTGAAAAATATGAGCAAACACAGCTTTCTGGGCTGGAGATATAGCTCAGTGGCATAGCACCTGCCTCACAAGCGTGAGTGAGGGCCTGAGTTGAATTCCTGATACCAGAAAAAGAAGAAGAAAAGGAAGAAGAAGAGGAAGAAGACTGCTAAAGGAACCAGGGAAACTCTGGCATGGCTAATTATTAAGATTTGGCTGGAAGTGATAGTGGATTCCAAATTGTGCAAAGTCCTAAAAGCCAATAAGCTTTCAGCTTTCATTCTGAAGCACAGAGGCAGCCATTGAAAGATGTTAGGGTTAGTCTGTTTCACATTTTGGGAAGGTTATTCTGACTTCTTTGTAGAGAATAGACTAACAGTGCTAGTATTACAATTACAGTCCCGGTACGTATTTATCTAATATTTAACTGTCTCACATATTAAAAATAATCAATACGTATTAGCTGAATGAATGAAGATTGCCACTATCCTATTTATGGTTATCTGATCCCAAAATTCTTAAATGACAAAAATAATTTTTCAAGGTCTGAATGTTCACCATCTGTGGGGAAAACACAACCTTTAATATATGGGAAGAATTTTATCTCTGAAGGACATTGTAGCATTAAACACAAAATGTTTCTAAAAACATATTTGATGTGTCATTGTGGATAGCAAAAAAAAAAAGACACATTGTTCCTCCAGAGTTCCCAAAGCCTCCAGAAAATATGCCAAGGAAAAGAACAAAAAGAAGAGACCTACAAATAGAAATTATTCACTCAAATATACTGGTTTTCCATTTATATGAGTTAATTTTCAAAATTATATACAACTTTTTACAAGGATAACTTTACTACTAAGTATATTATTTTCATAAATATCATTGTTATGTAATTTATATACCATAAAATTCACCTTCTTGAATAACAACTTTATAATAATTTTGGCACACTCTTCCCAACTCACAAGAAAAATCTACACTGCACTGGCAGTGATTCTATGTCTTCCTGTGTCCCCCAACTCTTGGGAATCACTAAATTACATTCTGCCTCAGTGGATTTGCCTTTCAAATTATTAGAATGATATATGTGGAATTTGGAGACAGAATTATTTCTCCCTACTTGTGTCAAAATAGTACACTAGGAGATGTATAATCACTGACGAGGTTCCATCCTCCCATCCTGTCTATAAAACTCAAAACTCAACTTGGCTAATTTTATATTCTAGAAAAACAAAACCTAAGTATGACCATTCAGAAATGGCCAAGTAATCTCTAAGCTTACTGGTCCACTTTCACCAACTGAATATTTTCTTTGTCATTGTTTTGTAATGAACCCCTATGAAAAACGTTCCTAAAACCTCGAATGGAAACTGAGCAGCTTGTTGTCTGCACTTCTCTAATCAACTTCTTAGAATTCCAAAATGCCTGTGTTTATACTTTACCATGTTTATAAGGTCCAGTTATATTGTGTCAATACCACATTTTGTACTGCCCAATAATATGTATGTAAAACAATGTATTTATCCATTCTTCAGCTGATAGACATGTAGGTAGTTTTCTACCAGTTTTTTCTGATAAATGCTATTATAAACATCAATATGTACTCGTTGTGGACATATATATTATTTTGTATGCATAAATAGGCATGGAGTTTCTGGGTCATATGATGACCCTAGTTTTAACAGTTTTAGGAAAATACCATCACCTTCTTTCCAGAAATACAGGAATGCAAAATCTCCCCAATTTCACCAACGTATGTAATTGACTATATTTTTTACTAAGCCATGACTGCTGAATGTGGGGTGGTAATTCATTTTTCACTGTGGTTTTTATTTGGATTTCCCTCAGGTCTAATGATGTTGAATGTCTTCAAATTCTTGTCGGCCATTTGTAGATCTTTGAAGAATGCTTTCTCGAACTTTTAGCTATTCTTATCTTGATTGGCTTTAAGAATCATGTGATTGTGTTATCAATAATACTATAAGTTAATGTAGGCATTAACTTAGAGTGTGTAATATTGAGAAGGTAGACATTTCTGTTTGGAAGCAGTGCTTCTAAAATGCCACTAGGCTGTTGGATTGTATTTCTAAAATTTTTTGTACCCTATCACCAATGTCTGTATATATTTTATGAGGCTTTTATCTTAGTTTATTACATATATGCTGCTACTAATTTTAATTAGCAGGTATTCCTTGTGGATTGTGTCTATTACTATTATAAGTTACTCCTTATTTTCATTTCAGTTTGTTTTTTCCCTTTATGCATTCTCCGAGCGAAACCTCTGTGTCTCGGGGCGATGCTGATTCTTCTGACTTGAATGTGGCCCTGGGGTGGGGATGTGACCCAAGAAAGAGTCTTCAGGGCATCAGCAGATGCTGCAGGGAGATACAAGGACCCAAGGATGATTTCTTTCTTTCTTTCTTTCTTTCTTTCTTTCTTTCTTTCTTTCTTTCTTTCTTTTTCTTCCTTTTGGAGATGTAAAAGTACTTTTAGTAAATAACTGGGGTTATACACATGAAGCATCATACATTAGGGTTAGAAACCCACCCATAACAATATCTAAAACAAACAACAGATGCCCCTATTGCTAACTCTAAACCTCAAACCAATATCTGTCGAACTGACACTAATACAGAACATGTGAATCCGAGTGACAATCAACTTCGCTGAAGAACTAATCATGAATTGAGCCTTTTCTCGGGTGAGAATGTATGCTAACTCACAGAAGCACCAGCAGCTTCTTCACCTCTCTAAGTATCTGAAAGATGCCTCCCAATTTTTGTCGACTTTGTCCTATTCTTAGTTCTTGTAACTATATTCGTTAAACACATGGCCAATTCTTTCATCCTATTGGAGATCAGCAGTATAGGGTACTGGTACGCCTACAAATTGTCATCCAGGATACCATAGGAAAGGGCCCTCCCTGCCTCCAGGCCAGGTAGACGCAGTCTTTGCTGTTCTATCAGCTTCAGCCTAGATCTTCATTTCATAACTCTGGTTTACAATGTGAGGCTGATCAGGCATGGTGGTGCACAACTATCGTCTCAGCATTTGGGAGGCTGAGGCAAGAGGTATGTTCAACACCAGCTTAGACTATATAACAAGACTTGTCTCAAACAGTCAAAAAGAAATAAATGCATACATGTGAATAATGAAAAACGTGGGGCTGGCTACATGTAATATGTATTTTGATATGAAGCGATTTCAAACAGAAAAAAACCTTTAAATAAATATCTACCATATTATGATAATTCAGTAACAAAAATTTTATAGAAAAGCTACACAATTTGTAGAAAGACTTCAGCAAAAGAAAAGAAGTTCCATTTGTTCCCTATTAAACTGGATGTCGGTGAGCCTAGTGACAGAGTGTCTTACCTTGCTAACCCTTTGGGACAGTGTGCCTCAGAAAACACGTCAGACAAATGTATCATTGGGTGGTGAACAATCCTGATAGAATTCTGAGAAATTACACAAAGACAGACCTTCAGTCACCTGCTCTTGTAGGCTTTTCAGTTATGTGATTTCATAAATACTCACTTACTGGTTGGAGGAATGGCAAACTAAATTTAAATTTCTGTCTATTCTCAACAATAATAATAACAATAACAAACTCCATCCATTACAAGCAACCTATGTTCTCATGACTCTTTTTTTTAATCTGTTAGGTCAAAGTATGATTTTTAGAAAAGCAAAACATGTGACTCTAAAACAAATATATAATGAGCTTTAATCTTTTAGTGATAGAACAAGGACCATAATAAAGCAGCTTAAAAGGCAAATATCTGAGACTACCTAAGTAGTATCTGCAAGATGAAACACTGGACTATTATTCTAAGGTTAGATTTAGTGCATGTTCAGGTAAATAAAGCAGTAACTGTGTCCATTTTCTCAATTCAATAAATGTCTCAAAAGAGGCAGAGAGCAGAATGGCAGGGCCAAAGGATGGAGTTTGGTGGAGGAACTATAGAAATAAGTTGATCAAAGGATAAGGAGTTTCAGTTATGCAGGAACAATGACTTCTACAGATCTATTTTGCAGCATTTGTACTGTGACTAATCACACTGTCTTGCATATTTGGTATTTTAGTATATGTGCTACTGAAGTGAGTACTGTCTTGCTGTATCTGAAAACTCCAGAAATGTTTCAAATACATTACAACAAAATACATGTATGTGAGTGGTAGATAAGTTAATCAGCTTGATTTAACCATTCCAATGTATACATACATCAAAACATCATATCAAGTACCAGAAGTACACATAATTTTGTTAGTTAAAATAAGTTGTTACAAAAATTAAACTGTTAAAAAAATCACAAAAACTTAATGTATTATCATTTAGCCCACAAACATAGCAGAGGATATTTCCAAATCAACTGAAAATATCAGTGATGCATAAGAAGAACTACACACTTGTTAAGTTTGAGCAGAAGTTATTTCCCCAAAATGTGAAGGAATCTTGGGGCACAATTCAAAACTTTTATAGCCAGGAGACAAATAGCTTATGATAATGTGTTAAGAGGTCTCTGTTAGCTCTGAGAAACCTCAACAACTTGATAAAAACAAACACATGTTTGATACGATTAATTGAGGAAAAATAGAAGTGATTATTTTAGCAATATTTGATTTTTTTGCATTTTTATTGGTACAATTTAAATGTTCACAATGATCACATTCATCATAGGGAATTTGTGCCTGTACGTGGTATATCTTGATTCTTTTTTCCTGTTCCCCCCTCTCTGTTCAACCCCTCTTTCCCTCCTTACTCACAAAAGCTTTCATTCCATTTTTCTCTTCCCTTCACTTTTTTTCTTGTCCCTTCGTTCTTTTCCCCTTACCCTCTCTCTTTTCCCCCTTCTTATCTGAAGACTTATATCGTCAGTTGCTCTCTGGGACATACTACAATGTAATGCCTTCAAGGCGGAGGATAAGTCATGTGCACCTTTAACCTGCATGTACTTGAGGGTTGTTATTTTGTCCTGAGTAGCCAGGACAGAAGAAAAAGTCAGGGAAGAAACAGAATAATAACCTTCAAATATGTGCAGGCTAAGACGCCTGTGACTTACCCTCTGTCTTCAGGGCGTTACATTGTAGTTCAGAACTTCACAATGACTAGAATGCCCACAAACATGGTGAATCACAGTGCTAAGAAAACTTCGTCTACATTCTGCTGTATCGATCTGGAGTCAATTAATAGACATACAATAATTTTTCTTCTCTCTTTTTTTTAAATATTTTTTTTTTTTCTTTTTCTCTTTTTATCGGTACCGGGGATTGAACTCACGACTGCCTGCTTGCAAGGCAGGGCTTATGCCGGCTGAGGTAAATCCCCAGCCCCCGATTTTTCTTCTCTTAAGAAATTAGCTGGAAATTAAAAAGTATGATTATCAGTGCTGATTCTCATCTAATTCATGTCACAATCTTTCTGTGAAAAGTAAAATGAAAAATTAATCATGTAAAATCTTTGAAGTCCTATGAAATATTTATCCAAAAATTACTGAAGCTTGATTTTTTCATGTGTTCTTAACGAATTGTGAATTCTCCTTTTATGTGCTGCGTGGTTCTTAACCGGTCCTCAGCACTGTCAATCATTTAAACATTAGGAGAGGATGGGAAAAGACTCATTGCCATCATCCTTCACCTCATGATGTCCAAGATGCAGAGGACCCAATCTCCAGAAGATGAAGGATTCAGATCTGTTCACACAAGTGAGGAAAATCCCTGCCAACAGAGGCTAAAAATATTAAAGAACCAGCTTAACACACTATAGAATTCATTTGAATAGAAAATCAGTGGACAGTAAAATTACCCTTAACTTGTCTCCAATCAAAAACCACCTCACTATATATCAGGGGGAAAAAATGTGCCTGGCATTGAAAGCGAAAACACTAATCGCACTACAAGATGCAAGCACTTCTATAAAGCAAGCTCCCCATCACTGTTTAGTCCCCAGAGATCACTGCATAAAAAGCTTTAAAAGTGACCACTGCATGAATGCTGGTGTGGACCCGATGATTTCTAACGGCCTGATGAATCTTCCCTCTCTTCTCATTAGTTTAGACTTCTCTATTTTGGGTCAGTCTATTTTGGCTGAATTCATTTTGAGCTGCTCTTACTCTACAAACTAATCTTTCCCTCTGTGATTGTTACCACTTCAATTCTTACAGCTTTTCCTTTTTTTTTTTTTTTTTTTTTTTTTGTCTAGTTTCAAACTTATTTTCCTTAACAGCCAAACAGGTTTTCAAACAATTAGGCAAAAGTAAAAATGATACCTTCAAGATATCATGAATGAATTTTAAGTTTTGACAAACTATGCACAGACTCAGTCCGTGAGGTGGCTGACTACAGCCTTTGATCACCTTTTACTCTGTGGTGGCCAAAGTACACATATGTACACAAATAAGAGCACTATTAAAAAGTGTGTTTCAAAAACAACACCTCTCAGACTGTTATATATTTTAGATCCTGAAACAACTCTAGAAGTTTTATTTATTTTATTTATTCTGATCTCCTGCCTATCAGCACTGTATATATTCTGACCTGTGCCAAAGCCAAAATAACAAAGTACATATACAACATAAATTTCAAAATAATTGGTCACTTTTAAATTACTGTATGAACCAACTTTCATACCCTAAGAAAAGGAAGTCCTTTCTTTCTAACAGTCTTTACCTCCCAGCTTGTGATCTCACAGGAAAGAGTCTTAAACTTCCTTAAACTACATGAAATATTTGCACATGTTTATGTATACATCTGTATCATTTTTCTGGGAATAAGAGCTTGTTAGATCCTTATGGCTGTAATAATGCGTTGGCCCCTAAGTATATATCAGTCTGACACTTTGTATCATTCAAAATTCCCCACTAATGTACTACACTGTCTGCCACTAAGCCATCATTATCTTTTGTCAAGTTCAAGAGCCATATTTACTAGAAAATATATTACATTTCATCTAAACTATGTTAACTTGGAATAGCATTATAAGTCAATAGGGTTGCTTCAGCTACTGAGCTTGTATTTTGCTGCAGACTTATTCACTCCCTACTCTGGATTTATGAAACATCCCATGCACAATATTTCAAGAAAACATATACCACATTGTAGAAGAAATACAACAAACTTTCACCAATACCTAGTTAATCTATCCTAGCATTTTAACTTTTGCTTTCAACTTTTTATAAAATATAGTTGAAATATTTATAATATATTAAAAATTTCCTAGGCTTACTTTTTATATATTTAGATAAATGTTGGTATATATAGAAATGATGAAATACTCATTTTCTTAGTGGCCAAAGCACATTTGTGTGCACAGTTCACTTAAACTCAAATGTTACAAAATCTAGGATTTAAAGAGCATGATATACTAATTCTAAAGTAATTTGGATGCCATCAGCTGAATATTTACTAATGTGTGTATGTAAAAGAGGTGAAACAAAGATTATCTACAAGCAAATATTGAGCTGAACATTTATTCGGGAGAAATTATGTTACTGATTTTACAGAATTTATAAAAATTCTTTTTTTCTAAAATTAAATAGAATCAATATTCATCTGAGTTTCCTTATATCAGTTGTTAAATTGTATTATGTTGAAAGGCTGAAATTAACACAAGACCTGTGTTCTCATTTCTTTGATAAGTTAAATTGATAAATTACAACAACAAATAATTAAATACAATTAACAGCAAATTTAATTGCAAATTATACACAATTTTGTTTACAAAGTGAATAATTTATTAACCAGAGGATGTCTTATTTCTCCACACATATGTATATCCAATCATATATATACACATATACAAGTCCAACAATATTAAATATTTTAGACACATATTTTGCAAAGCACTCATTTTCTGTTAAGGAAAATCTTTGAAATTATATGCTCACAATAAATTATTTAAAATATTTTTGAGCTCTACACTTTCAATGCTTTCTTTAAACTCTATACTCTAATGAGATGTTTACTTGAGAGCATTTAAGACACCAGAGGACTCAATGAACTCTTTATAATATGATGGGCTAATAAAGAGTCTGAAGACTTACTGTGTATGAGATACTAATCCCAGCATTGAAACTTATTTTATTCCATCAAAAACTCTACAACAAAGACACTGCCAGTGCCACATTTAACCATACAGGAAGCAGAAGGGAAGAAATTAAATAATGAGAAGTCTAAACTCACAGCTCATCAGTGATACAAAAAAATACAGACTATAGCCTGAAACTACACTCAGTGCTTTCAGTCTCAACTTTTTTCTGGCTCTATACTTCACTAAGGTTTTTCTTAACCCACAAAATAGCTGCCAAATTAAAAAAAAATAGTTTATTGTATATTTTGTTTCTTTAAAGTTCTCCAAATATAAGATATTCATGATTTTCTCAAGAAATGAAGAACATTTTTTCCAGTTGAAATTCATCCAGCAGAACTATGAATCTCTATGGATTTCTTAAAGTAGAAATATGTATTTACTGAGGACCAGGCTTGGTAGTATTTGATCTCACAGATTGCTTTAGAAACGTGAGAAAGTCATTTGCTGACTATCCACTATTTAGTTTGAATTTGTTATATTTATTGTGTGAAAACTGGTTATTAAAGCTTAATAATCAGCTTATAAATCTCTTTGATGTTGGCAGAAATATTAATGAATCAGTTTTCAAGGAATTAAAGTTAGTTTTTTCCTTTTATTTCCCCATTAAGTAAAAAAGAGGATCTCAGTGGTTTAGTTAAAAAGGAATCTAAAATTTATTAGAATAATTAATATTTCTCAAGATAGTCATTGACTATTTATTATATGAAATAAAACTATTTGCTTAAAAAAGAGCTGTTTGATAATCCACTAAAGAGTTTTATATATCATATAAGCTTGAGTAAAATTTATTAACAAAATGCCTACTGAATTCTAACACTTGAAGACACGAAAGTAGAAAGCCTGCTCAGGGCTGGCCTTAGTAGAGGGAAGACAACAAGAAACTCATCAAGAATCCAGTGCCTATGAATGGCAGAGACTGACAAACTTTTGTCCACTTAAACCATTACTCCATTTTATTTCAGACAAGACAAAACAGGCTCCAGCACTTTTAGTAGTTTGCCAAAGACACTAAGAATTTCAAAAGCATTTGAGATTTGAAAACATGCTTGTTTCATACAGTCTTGTTATTTTAGTGCTTAAATAGGAAAAATAGATAATTGTCTATGTGAACAGATTTTAAGCACATAAAGGCTCCCTAGGCCTCCAAACTGATGCAATAAAAAAGATCTTGAAAAGCTCTTAACTTACATATGTTAGAAAGCTTTAGTCAAAGATTTTAAACAGCATGTAAAAAAATAATGATCAAGTCTGTATTGGCCCTCAGATTTTCCTTTTACCTATTTTCCTTTTAGGAGACATGTGATGTAATAACATGGATATTGTGTTTCCTGGATCTAAATGCTTATTCCTCATAACCATAAAACCCTTGCAACTTCAGCAATCTTTCAAATCTCCATTTGAGTTGGTTTATTATGTCCCTTCTGGCTCATGTCTGATTTTCATAAAGGAATGGCAGGGGACAGGGAAATCCAAGATTATTGTTAAGATAGGAAGCTTCTCATTGGGTACCAACACCCTGCTGAATGAAGCTGAAAATAAGTATTGAAATCCAGCTCACACTCGGATATCTCAATACTGCATCCACCCAGAGGGGCAATGTCTAACTTGCATAAAAGAACCACAGAAGATCTGAGAAGACCTGGAGGAAAGGAGGTAGTTAATTGCAAAGCTATTCAGTTCCAATTTCTATCAGAAATGAAAAGATCCAGCATACAGCACTCATGATGAGAAAATTTATTAATTCAGTAAATCAGAGCCAGGGTATGGAGAGGTATTTAGTTGGTTTCGGGGAATAAAATTTTATTTCAGGAGAACCACCAGCAGCACGTTCTACATTACTCTATGGGACATGAGAATCATTACTAAGGGAGTCTGGGAACATTTTTTAAATGGCATTCAGAAAGTAGGATTTTTAAAAAACCCTCATATTCCTTGATTTGATGATTCTGTTTCAAAAATACTTAGTCTACTAGAAATAAAACAGCATGATTGTGTTTATGTCACATTTGAAAAAGTTATCACACCATTGCTATGAAAAATTTTGGAGACTGTAAAGAAATATTTTGAACATCAACTTACCATGTCTGTACTTCCTGAAGGTAAAATGGAATTTTCTATTTTAAAGCCTCATACTTCTGAAATTCTAATAGCCACTCACTTTTTTGAGCACTTTTTTGAGGCACCATACTAGACAGTTTGCATACACAATGCTTTCTTTCCTACCCAAAATAAATACTCTGCAGGTTGTGTTACTATTTCCTTTCTCAATAAGCACATCAAGGTTCAAGCATGTACTGCTACTTTCATATAACTATCACTGATCTTAAATTCAAATCTATGTTGCTGATTTTTAAAAGTTCTTTTTCAGCACGTTTGCAACACATAATGATCACATCCATCACAGGGGATAACACAGTTTAATTCTTGCTTCTTGTTCCCTTCCTCTCCCCTTTCTTCAAAGCTCTATTGCCATTTTTTTCTTCAATTATTTCCCTTTTCCTTTCTCGCCTCCCCCACTATCTTTTATTCCCCTTCCCATTTGAACAGTTGTTTGACTTCCTAATATCTGCCTCCCCTTTTGCTCTTTATTTATACTTTGGCTTTTTCACACAATAAAACACTGCAATATGCAAACTGGCATGCCTGATTAATCTCGCTTAAGATTTAAATTGGAGCCTTTGCCTCCTCACTGAATGCTCTGAGAATTCTACTTAGGGCAGGCAGGCTGATCAAAATGTTGATGTGACATTTGTAAAGTATAATATCTTGAATCAAATATGACGACCCATGCACGTTCCTACTATTTCTTAAAGTACTAATCTGTTGGGAGCCATAATTTGCAGTCCCTCATGATGTGCTTAACCCATTAAGTCTGTGCAGGTCACAGCTAATGCTGAATTCTAAGAAATCAGATAGGAAGCGTGTGGTAGCTGCTTACCTGCTCCAATAACTTGTGTCCATTGACATGAGCCTGCAACAAGGCATCATTAACCAGCAAGTGGAAGTTCAGGAGCACATGTTCAACGTCATAGGTCCCATGCATCGCATTTGACAGCTCTTCTAAGGACCGGATGTACGTATGCCAGTGTGGATTAAGCTCAGCCATGTGTGCCAGGCAGCCCCTGACAACATTAAGGCAGTATCCCATACACGGCTTACTGAGAGTCAGGCCCTGGCAGTGTGGGCAGTACTGCATCTTCAGGAGGGCTCTGCTGCACTCTTTGGAGAAGTGGAGATGGTCCGTAGTGTTGATGACTTCAATGGCCAGATTGAGAGCCTGCAGAAAGGTGCGGCTAGGCAGCAGAGACCTCCCCATCTGCCCCATCACTCTCTTGGGAATACTGCCAAATGGACTAATATCCCGCCGAGCCATGCGGATGCATTCTGCATATTCCAGGGAACTGTCTGTCACACCAGGATTAATGAGATGGTTGTAGACCAGGGGAAAAAGACTGTCAAAAAATCTGTTCACAAATTCTTCAGGACTGACATCTGCCCCAAATAAATAGAGTCCCACATCAGTGAAGAACTCTTGAACAGAAGCAGCAGCTTCTAAAGCCATGTTCCTGTAGGTGTTACAGAAAAGTCTGCTGGTGTAGTTCTCTGCTTGTCTGATGAGAGTTTCAAGGGTTTCTGTAACACAGCAAAGGTACAAGTTGCACTGACTTAGTATTCACATTAAAAATGGCCAATTTGCTCCAGAAGTAAAACTGAGTTTAGTGCACCATAACTAACCTAAGGATCAATCATAAAACCAAAGGACAATGGCTGGACAATAATGGGCATTACAACACACAAGATTCATAGTAACATGTTTGCTACAATCAAAGTCTACTAATAAATTCAGAGATCAAAAGTAAGTATTATGTATAGGTAGTTTATCACTGATCTTATTTTATAATCACTCATATCCCATTAATGACAAATGCAACTCATATCCTGAATTCACTATTTATAAAAGATAGCAACATTAAGTATTTGATCTTCTACATACTATATTTTTAAAGTCTTCTTTCATCTTTTTAGAATGAAAGTAGACTATGCATTAATTACTAATAAGAGAAACCAAATTCTAAAAAAATTAAGAATTCTTTTGCTTTTTAACATGCCCAAACTAAAAAGTAAGTAAAACATGTCATAATTAGACTACCTGTAAATTATCAGGCCTCATTAAGCAGTGGGAAAATTATGAGTGATTTTATACTGCGATAGTAAATAATAATGACCTCCTTATCAATTACGTTCTGCTGTTCTTGTCATCCTATCTTCAAAGACTGCTGAGGGGTATTTCATTTCTCACCTAAGTAATTGATGCTCCCAAATCAATTTCTCCATAGAAAGAACCGAGAATAATTTATCAGCAAATTAAGGAAGAAATGTTGAAAATGGGATCGGAGTAATCAGCAAGTTAAAATGGTATTTCAAAATGATGACATTAAGCAGCAGAAAGTTACCTTGGATGTGCTAGTAATTATATTTCATCATTAACCCAAATAATGATACCTGGATTGTATCACTATGTAATTAATTATAAAAATAATCAATAAAATTATCTCCCATGGCTCCAATCTCATCGTTCTTTTTAATTAGGCTGTAGAAGACCCCACCATAATTCAGTACCCAAATCACCAGGTATATTATACGAAGAAATGAAAGAACAGTAGAAAAAATGAAAATCAAATAATAAGAGCAGGGGCTGGGGGTTTAGCTCAGTGGAGTAAGCCTGTTTGGCAAACACAAGGTCCTGAGTTCGATCCTCGACACCAAAAATAAAATAAAATAAAATGATAATAATAATAAAAGCAGAGATTCAGGAAAAGCTGCTAATAAATAAAACTGGATAATAATATTATTCTCACAAAAGCAAAAGAAAACAAATAAAAAACAAGACAAAAACTTTATTTTTCATGAAAAAGTACAAATGAATACAATCTCCTGAGTTTTCATTTTGCTCTGAGACTCAGTCCCACCAGGCTTGAGGCTTCAGTGTAATACAACCAGGTGCACCTATCCTGCAACTACAGGCAACAAGGTTAAAAACACAGCATATTACAAACTCAGGAGCCTGTTAACAAGGTCGCTCTCCTGTGTGTCTATTCATTCCCAGTGCCCACTGGACTCACAGGTGTCCCCACCCTGCGGCTTGTGGTTAGACACACCCTGTCTGGCTGGGTCACACTGAGTAAAGAGGAATTGTATTGGGCTGCATAGTTTTATACAATATAGTAAGTACACACATATAACAAAACTTCCTACTTAAGATTCTTTTTATTTTATTACATTCCCAACCTGGGGAGCATGTCTTCTTCAGCAACAACTCCGTAACAGCAACTCAATCAAAATGTGAAAGAATTACAAGGCGGTAACTGAAGGCTTCAACTGGGATTAACTGCTCTGGCAAGCTTGATAGCATCAATACCCTTGTTTCCCAACTGGCCTCATCACTGGATGCATACGAGAAAATATAGATTTCCAGGTCCCTTCTAACTTGAAAGGTCTTTCTTGACCCAGGAATCTACATTTCCTGAGCAACACAGGTGATGCTTTTGACACAGCCAATGTGAGCAACACTGTAATTGCAGATATGGAAAGATGTTGTCTGTTCTTACAGAGAAGGCTGACCAGTGTTCCATCATGGCAGCCCAACCCACAGCTTCAATATCAGCCACAATCTCTGCATTCACAAATTCACAGAGTTTCTGTGAAAATCAAATTGCATTTGTTGTGGCTTAAAGTAAAATAAAACTTGTAAGCTTATGTTTGTCTCCGTAACATACTCTATTTTCTCATCGACGTGTGGGTAGCTATTGTTAGATAGCTCTCAAATGAGCTTAGTTATCAATAATATTTAAAATTCATTTACAAATTAATGAATTTATTGAGATTAATAAGGGTAGTTAAAGCGTATCCCCATATCACATCCATTCTTATATGCTTTCCACTAGGGTTTCCAAGGTGTGTGTTACAGATGAGTTTGTGAATTAACATCTGCCATATTATTCTCTGTGGAATAGTTTGATTGTTGCTGACTCAGAATACAAACATTCTATCTGATTTCTGCCAATTCTAAATGATGACTAAACATGCATTCTTTTAAAAGTCAAACATAGGCTCTTTCTTTACACATTCCAAACCCAGTAAGTTAAAATATAGTAACTGGGGCCAGTGATATAGCTCAGTGGCACAAGAGCATGCCTCGCAAGTCCAAGGTCTTGAGTTTGATTCTCAGTATAATACATATATATATATATATATATATATATATATAGAGAGAGAGAGAGAGAGAGAGAGAGAGAGAGAGAGAGATTGAGGACTCTATGGAATTTATCTGTCAGTAACTGTAACTCTATGTTTTTAATTTATTTTGTGAAAACAGCATTATTAGACAATATATTTGTTATTTAGGAATACTTATTCAAACACAAATATAGTACCTCCAAATATCATTTATTAAGTTCACTCACACTAATAGTAATATACTAACTCTAATTATTGCTTGAGTTTATAATTAAAAAATAAATTTCTGACCAAAGTCTAACATCCTGATTCTATTTAATCTCAGATTAGTCTTCCTCTTAGTCTTACTCTTTTCTGAAACAAAATAAACAAAAATAAGAAACATAGTCATGAAATTTTAAAACTTCAATATTATATATAATTTTAGCTTTCATAACTATTATTTTAGTTACTTTGCAGAATAGATTACATGTTTTCAAGGATTAATAATCTTACAAAATATTTTGAATTTCTAAACAAAAATGGATATAAAAATAGGCTTACTTTACTCTGTTACTCGTCACAATTTAAAGATGTTTGCTTTTAATCTATTTTAAATTTGATATTGAAACATTCCAGTCAATTGGGTTATATAAACATGTTATGTGTATATTTTATGAGTTTTTTTGGTGGGGGGAGGGATGTACTGGGGACTGAACTCATGACCTTGCACTTGCCAGGCAGGCACTTGGACTATTGAGCTAAATCCTCAGCTTTGAGTATATTTGTGATCATAAAAGTTTCTTAAATCCAACCAAAGAAAACTGTACACTACTGTTGTTCTACACATGCATTATTCTTAGCACTTATGGATAAACATAGTTTCATGAATTTTTGTTCTTGATCTCCTCAAAAAATTTTAATGCATGAATCCATACCAAAATTAATAATTTAGAATCAAATCACTGGTTAATTTTGTCAATAATTTTTAAAGTAAAAGTTGATAAAATTAGGAATTAAATTTACAAAATTAGTTGATATTAACTCTGAATCTGAAAAGCTATCATTTTGTTCTCAGATCATGTTTATCAGTGAGTTAAGATTCATAGAATTGGGGCCAGGGATTTAGCTCAAAATCGTGAGGTCATGAGTTCAAACCCCGGTACTAAAAAAAAAAAAAAAAAAAAAAAAGATGTATAGCATTAACATTATAATATTAGCAAGAATTTAAGCATTCAAAAGTATTTGTTGTTCAAAAAATCTATATATAAAATTAGTTTTTATTAATCCAAGGTAAATTAGGTGCTGAGTAATTTGTTGTCTACCTAATTATTAAAGAGAAATTATACTTTTCATTACAAAGTTTAAATATATAACAAGTAGCCCCCATTTAAATTATACAAGTAGTAGTGTTCTATCCATATGCTAGTGATATATCACTGAAAATAAACATTTACCAGGTCTGCTTAAGGAACTTAGGGAACAGACCATAAAAAACACTTTTGTGTGATTGTCATTGATAATTTTAATATGTTTCTCTTTCAGTAATAGGAGATTAAATTTATCAAGACAGAAAAGCTTCCAGCTTCACTCTGAATTCCTGAGTGGTAGGTAAAATGAAAGGCTATAATCTGTCTGAATAAAAAATTGTAATATTTCCCATCTTAATGGAAAATTAATTTAAACATAAAACCATTTTTGTAGAATCTCACTAAAAAGTGAAGTTAGAATGCATGACATTTCTCAATGTCTATTTCAAGTGTCAATATTAACATTCTGTGATAGTTTCATGAAAAACACAAGATAAGGAACAGTATTTTAACTTTTTAAAGCCCTTATTCCCTTTACAAACTTTTTAACATACAGAAAAGTGATCACTGACACTTAAGCTATGAATTTAAATTTAAATGAAATACTGGAGATAAAATTAAGTGACACTGATTTCAAAATTAAATGTAACAAATTGCAAATTCAGTAAAGATTCCTATGGAAGTGGAATCTTTATACGTGGGGAAAATTTGATATTTAGGGTTTTTATGGATTCAAAGATAAAAATTGAATCCAAAAAGTAATGATCACGAAATAACAGTTTAACTCCTCACAATGACATGAATAGACATTTTATGGCTCTTTTAACATATTTTCATATTTTTGATTTATGAGCCTTTTAAAATAGAAAATGTTAAGTATCCATTACACTTTAAGGCTACAGACATCCTCAAATACAGCAATGAAATAAATGAAAAAAATCAAATCATATCAACCATAGATAATCAGATAATTTTACAATGTATATACGTGTTTAAGAGTAATTTTTAAAGGTAACTTAAATTTTTGTGCATTATAACTCTCAAGTCACAGATGGTTTTACTGAAAAGGTATTTCACTGTTACTCTTCTACTTCAAAGATACTTTGTAACTGACACGATGAGCTTACTGCATTAAATTACAGACTGTTGGACAGAGAGGAAGTCACATTAAAAGTAATTTCTCATCAGTTTTTATTGTACCTATGTTAAAACAAACTGGCTTTTAAATGCTTTCTATGATTTTAACAGGAACACATTTAATAATTCATCCAATCATCAAAAGACCATTACAGTTATTCTGATGATATGCATATTGAAATAAAAGCAATTATATATTTTTCCAGCCTAGATGTTTTTATGCTGAATTCATCCCATTTATTTGCATATTTCCTCATTTTTTCAGAAAGTAAAATGTGTAATAAAAGTTCTCTGGGATATTAATTTAATGACATATTTTAATCTTATGCAGTATGGTTTATAATATAATTCTTCAGAAATTAGTCATCTATACAAATAAATAGAGTGGAATATTAATCTGTATCACCAAAAATTAGCATACTGGTAATTAATCAAGTCTATTAAGGCAAGCATTGCATTAGAAAAATGCTTTCTCAACTTTTCTTTATCCTCATTTCCCTCTTCATTAATTTGGGCATCACAGTGCATCACATTTATTTCTAATATAGTTTTATAATCATTTATGTTCTAAAAATCAATGTAGATTTCAGTATAAATTTAAATTCAATTAAGCATTTATGTAACATAAAATCAGTGTTGAACAACTAATTGTAAATTATTTTACAAATTATTTTAAGGTAAAGATTTTAAATCAGATTCTCCAATAGACTAAGAAGAACTAAGAAATATAACCTAGAAATTAAAAAAAATACAGAACAGTTGTTGACTAACTTGTATAATTATCTATTTTCACACAGAACAAGTAAATCAATACCCTTTATTGTTACGTCTCCTTCCCCTTTTGTTTTTCCTATTTTTTTGGTTAATTTCACATTTTAATACATGGGTCTCGTTTATGTAATTAAGTAAAAAGTTTCACTCTAGTATCTCATAATTCGTGCCTTCATTTTCTTTTTTTAGGCCCCTAAAGAAAATAAAACGATCCATATTTTTGTTTCTGTTGTCACCTGTTTATCTCATAATTATTCAGTCCTCCATTCACCTACTCAGTATAGTAGGAAAAAAGTATAACAGCCAATGAATGGACATGATTCTTTACTAAGTGTTAAAAGCAAATGGAGGAAAGCAAATAAAAAACAAGGATAAAATACTGATTTACCGACAGCTCTAGGTTCATTTGTTTATATCTAATTCATCAAAAGATAACAAAATTAAGTTAATTGATCATCCTACTGCCAACGAGAATCTGTATAAATTTAGCAAACATATCCAAACTACACACAATATTTGTTACTATAACAAATTTTAAAATCCCTCAAACTGTTTTAGGCAAATGCTTTACAGATTGGCCATTTTAGATAAAACGATCAAGAAAACAATTTCTGAGGGGACAAAACCACCGAGCAGAGACTTCTGCGAGGAAAAAAATGCCACCCGTGGGAAATAGAGTGGATTGTGTGGGCACAGAAACCTGAATGCAAGATCACGAGCTGTGAAGAAGCTGCCGACTGTAAAGAAAACAGAGGAACATGGATGTGTTTTGAGCCCTACAGTAAGAGAAGCAGGAAAGGCCAGATCACAGATGGCTCAAAGACCTAGTGTTTAGATTACAAATATGGGATGCGAGGCCACCGGAGAATTTTGAAAGTGGGATAAATGTGATCTGGTTTGCAGCTTCATGGGTCACAGCAGCTGCTGGGTGGAGAACGGAATCTTGGGGCAGGGGCAAGTGCAAGCAGGGAGTCCAGTTAAAAGGCTATGGAAACAGTCTGGCTCCCAGATACTGGGGTGCTGCATTGTGATGATAGAGTAAGGAACATTAAATAATTACATCATCCACACGCATGGAAAAATAATCCGTAGCATGTGTCCTTGTATGACTGAGTGTACAGGGGACAGGATAAAGGAAGACTGAGGTATAGGGCTCAGTGGCTGGTGCAGTGGTGTCCTTAAAAGAGACAGGAAGCACACTGAGGCATGCTGCTTGTGTATGGTGCACTGCTTCAGCAAAACACAAACAAGAAATAGGACAGGAGTTAAAGCAATGCTTGGATAACTTTGCAAATGCTTAATATAATGGAGTCAGAGAAACAAGATAAACCCTGGATGGGTTATGAAGACAAAGCTTTGTGATTCCAGGAGGAGAGACATTTTACTGGATATTCAGATAGCAATAAATTAATGTCCAAGCAGGGGAGACAGGAATTGTTGGATGAAAATCCTAGAAGAAGCAAAAGGGTGTGATCCAGGGCACTCGTGAAAATGACAAGACTGGATATTGTAGTTGATACTGTCATGCCAAAAATGATGGCAAGAGAGGTGACAAGAAGTGAGTCAGATAATGAAGGTAACTATGTAAAGAGACATGATCAGAAGTCTGGTAAATGGCAGCACGAAAGACCAGCAGGTGGTGAGACTCCTGGCAGGCATGTCAAAGAGGATTTTCAAGGAGAGCAGGAGAAAAATTATAGAATAAGAAGCACCACTGCTCAACCAGAGGGGTATCAGCTTCTTGTTGTTGTTGATACTAATTGCTCACACAAACTTGATAGCTTCAGCACCAGAAATCAGAAATTATTCTGGATGCCAAAATCTAGTCTTAACACCTCTGGGCTGAAACCAAAGAGTAGATGGCCTGCACTCTCTCTAAAAGCTCTAGGGGAGAGAATCTGCTCCTTTTCCCCAGCTCTTGTATTCCTTACAGTGGTCTGGTTTATGGTCACACCTCTCCAATCTCCATCTCTGGTCACACTGTCTTCTCATGAGTGTGTGTGTGTGTGTGTGTGTGTGTGTGTGTGTGTCCACGTACGTAAAATCTCCTTACTTCACCTCTTTCTATTTTTTTTTTACTTAGAGAAAAAAAGCAATACAGAAAAAGGGTAGAAATAATAAAGAATTTCAAAAAAATAGTAACTGAGAAATTACATATTGTCATCTTAGAAGTGTCATCTCTTTTTAAAACTGCTATAAATGAAGTTGAGAATGGGCTTTTTGGGGGTAAGATTATGTCAAAATTATAACAAAAATAAAATGATAAGATTACACATAATTTTGAACAAAATTGAGATCAATCTTAATTTAGTATATTAAGACCTCATGGGGGATAATCAAAATTAGCTATTGAAATTATTCTCATTTTAAAAAATGAACTCCTATTAATCTGGTGAAAATAAATGAAAAAAAGGAAGAGTGAAGGAGTTAAGAATGGTCTTTTCAGACCCATTCAGCTATTGATCACTTGAATTGATATACTGATTATTTCAAGTTGAAATTGCTTTGGAAACTAACTTCAGAATCAATTGTTTGCCTTCCTTCAAGTGTAACAAGACAATATATTCTTTGGGGAGGGGCATTCTTCACATACTGAAGATACAAAGTAGTCTTATCCCTACAGACTGGTAATCAGGGTGCAATAAACCTGAATAAGCAAACTCCAAAGCAATCTTTATTGTTCACAAGTTTATACATCTCCCCACATTACTCTTAGCAACATTCCTAGAATTTACTGTCCTAAACTAAAGAACCATTTGCCCTTTTATTCCTTCACAAATTTATTGTCCATGTTTAAAATGCACAAAAGCAGCATACGCTGGTCATATCTTTGGATCTCATTCTCCTGTGAAGAGAATGCAAATGTAACTTGAAGTGAGTAAAATGTCTACGTTCTTCTTGTTAATTATCTCTTGCATTAGTTTCTTAGATTAAAACTAAAAGGGAGGTAGTGGGGATCTCCAGCTTCTCTACAAGACCTGTGTGTGTTTATGCTGATGCCTGTTCAGCTAAGAATTTCCTATTGTTTGTAATTATGAACTGGAAAAAGTATCCTAATCTACAGGAAAGAAAGATATCACATAAATTCATTATCCCTAAACAAACTGCTGAGAAATAAATACTCTTGCTCTTCTATCACCTTCCCACCACCATCAAAAAAAAAATGTCAGAAAAAATGGATGAAAGGGAACCTGAAAATATACTAAATTTTACTTAGAACAAGGAAGTAGAGGTAATTTCAAAGAAATGTTTGAGGATCTAGGCAAGGCTCCTGGTCAAGGTGCATAAAGTCCATTAGAGAATCACGAAGATTTAGGTGGCTGGGGAGAGGCATCTGATTAGTTCAGATCAGTGGCTATACTGAGCCACAGAATGGCTCAGAGGTTTCCACTTAGCCCTCCCTCACCACAGGCAATGGCTTCGCCTCAGAGTGCACAATCCTAGCTACGCTCGCCAGTAGTGGTGAAGCTATGGCACACATGCTGTTTGTATCACCGAAAGCTCTAAAAGGTTCGCCATCCCTGCTTTAGTTTCTAAATCTGATGCTGCTGATTTTCTTATCTTCTGTATTAGTGACAGCTCGTCCTCTGTAGCCTAGGCCAGATATCCTGGTTCTTGTTCCATAAAATTATGTTCAAACTACCGCGTCACATTTATGATATAAACTGAAGCTCCCAGTGAGTGACTTCCACACTTATGTGTGCAGCTTTCAAAGTTTTGGACTTTAAAAACTTTATACTCTTAAAACTCTGTTAATAAACTGGGTATGTTTAGCATGGTGGGTTATATTTATGTACAAATATTGGTACAAAAATAAAATTCAGAATTATTCTTTAAACAAGTCTACTAAGATAACCACAATGAATATAATTATATTAAAATATATAACACAGTGCAAAGAAAATATCTCTATATTCCAAATTAAAAAATTAGTAGGAAGAATGTTAGTATTTTACATCACTGCAAATTGCATGAATGGTTCGCTTTCTCAGAAAGAAGTGCATTCTCGTATCTGTAGTCTGTTATAGTGTGTGTTCTGGATGAAAAACATGAAATAAATTCTGCCTCATACAGATAGGTCATCTCTAAACGCAGTGACAGTTAGTATTCTTTTCAGATCTTTGTTAGTATTATTCTGTGATATTAGACCAAAACCGAACAACTACTAATTGATTCTTCTAGTTGCTATATGGACCATGAAAAAATATCATTGAATATTGTGTATTCTATTAAATAAAATTCATTGTTAGCTACTCTTTATGATGGTTATGTTGCCCATCAGGATTTTGCAGGTCATGGACAGACATTTGAAAAATGAAGATTTCCCCAAGAATGGCACATTTCATCACCTTTGCAAGTATTACACAAGTGTCAAACTCATGGAGATGGATGTGTTTGCTAAATTTATCATTTTATCTTGAAAGTTCAAATGTCATTGCCATGGTTTGGATAAATGTATCCTAAAAATGCTTATGTTAAAGGCTTGGTTTCCGTTAACATATGGTGGGGGCCCTGGGGCTCTTGCAGACATGTGAAGAGCCTTCACACTCTCACAGCTGGGCTGCCTGGCACAGCAGGGCATGCAAAACTGGGATTCTTGGGCCCCGTGGCTGGCCTGAGTCCTGCAAGGGCTCTGGGGAGGAGGAGGTTAGATCAGAGCAGGCAGAGTAGCCAGCATCACTGAGCACTCAGCAAAGGGTACAAGGGTGTGGGCTTTAGAAGAAAGACTGAGAGAGAGAGAGAGAGAGAGAGAGAGAGAGAGAGAGAGAGAGAGAGAGAGAGAGAGAGGAGCTAGCTGGCTGGATGGGTGTGCCCAAGGGGCATGTGCAGGACTGTGCCTTCCTGCTTCCCGCTGGCTTCCCAGAGGAGGGTGCAAGTGGCTTTGCTCTGCCGTGAGCTCTTAGCACACTGCGTTGCCTCCCCAAAGCCTCGAAATAGAGCCAATTGATTTGGGACTGGAATTTCCAAAATGGTGAGCCAAAATCGGACTTTTGTCCTGGTAAGGTATCTCATTTTAGCAGGGGACAGCTGACCTACAGAGTTATCATTGGAAAGAAAATATAGTAAGTTAGCTTCCTTAAAATTAGAGGCTCATTTTATTCGAACAAAAAAAAAAGTGGAGAAAAGATGTATCTTGTTCATTTTGTATCTCAATTTCAAAAGTGATTTCATTGAGATAGAAATTATATTTCAGTATACCAAAGACATGCGTTATGCACTTTTCTAACTTTATCACACAATATGAAAATATGTGTATGTGTGATATAAGGACTGTATCTAACGAATAAAGCTTACTGTTTCATGAGGACATTCCTACAACTGGCTTCTAAAAAGTTTGTTTGTAGAAATAAAATATAACAATGATTACCAATACCTTTGGGGCCACTAATTTAATTTTGCTAAAGTAGTAGTTTTGCTTACCATTGATTTTTCACCATTAATGCAAATATCAATACAAATAAAAAGGCAAAGAATAATATGACAATAGTTCATTCCTCAATAACACTGAAAGATCTCCAGTATTCCAAAACACATTTTGAGAATTGCTGTTATTAAAAAGCATATCTCTGTAAGATCTAATAACTTTAAAGCATAACATACCAACCTGTATCCCCTTTTTACTAATGGTTCTCTATTTTCTCAGTACCTTTCCATATTCCTTAGTTGAGCATAGCATCAGGCTTCTAGGCAAGATTCAAGGTTTTAAACTTGCATTTCCAATGTCATCGATAACACTTTTATGAAAACATTTCCCTTAATTTTCTCCTTGCTAGAAGATTAAAACCTGTCTCACCCAATCTGGAATACAGCTAAGAGGGCTCCCGCTGTTCTTCGGACCGTTGGTCTTCCCTCCAATTCTGAACATTTGAAATGTTTCTATACTTCTTTTCATCTATTTATTTAAGTACACTGTTCATTCCAGGAGCAAATCCAAACCTCATATAATCTAGAAAGCAAGAGAATTTTATTTGCATGATGAAATTTCTAAAACATACCTAAAAAGATACCCAAAAGCGAGAAAAGCCATTTTATTAAGCAGCATGTGGCATTCTAAATTGAAATGAATTAATTGGGCTTACTTATCTAAGTATCTAATGATACTGATATCTACATTCTAAGTATATAATGATAATGTTATCTACATTCTAAGTATATAATGATAATGATATCTACATTCTTTTTTTAAAAAGTCAACTCCATAAATTCCACAGATGTGCCAGGGGTTTATCTCAGCAGTACAAGTGCCTGGTTGGCAAGCATAAGGTTGTGAGTTCAATCCCCAATATATTAAAAAAAAAAAAAAAAAAAACTTCCACTGATGCACAAAGCAACATCTCCAGCTAAAAATCTTAACATCCTCTAAATAACTACAGTAATTTAGTTTCCTTTGTTGTAGCTATATTAATCTTTTATTATACGAATTCATGACAAGTCATTTTGATCATATGTATCATTCTAAGAATTCTCATGAATTCTTGGGCTCTTAGTACCAAAAACCTTTGGCAATTTTTCCCCAAGAGTAATATATTCATGTGTATCACAGCTTCTTAAATCTCCCTTGTGCTATGAGTGTTGAAATAATTTCTTACAGCATCATCTTTAAAATACATCTGTTTCTATTAACTGTATAGTAATGGCTAAAGAATTTCACTGAATTTGTCTAAGTCATTATACAAACTTATACTGAAGTTTAATGTTGATGAATGCTTACTACCATATGCTCTAATATATGAGAACTGAGGGGAAAAATATGGCTTTGATTCTACTCTGGAAACTTTTGAACACCCTCATCATTGTCCTGAAGACCGGATGGATCACATAGCTGACTGGCATGTTTGTGTGTCCATTAGTTACAATGAGGCAAGCAGGAAGAAATGAAAAGTATTCAGCCCAAAGCTGCAGACAGCTTGATGAATATACAGTTTCTACCTTGACAAGACAGAAACTTCTTCAGAAAGCAGGCAATCTTTCAGACAGTTACATTCTTGCCAAATAGCAGAAGGAAAAATTGCAATACTTTCTGATAACTGAAATAGGTTATAAAGCATAAAATAAATCAAAACAGGAGGAGTTTGTTTTACTACAAGGTTCATTCCCTCCCTCATAGCTGTTAACAGAATATACTCTAAGAATAACACGATCAAAAGCAGAAAGAATAGGGTATAACAATCATGGAATTGAGCTAGAGGATGCTACCAGCTCTCCTTCCTAAATTCACTAGGAATCTAAATTTAAAGTTGAAGTGTTCCAAAGACATGACATTTAGGAATGAACATTTGAGACAATTATTAATTCAAAGACATTAAATTATCAAAAAAAAATCATGAACATTTCCCAATTCAAAAGAAATTATATGCCTTGTTTAATAGATTTAAAACAGAGTGGAACACCACATTACTGCAGTTTTCCAGAGCAAGGTCAAAGCATTTGGAATATCACTGTGTTAGCAATAAAAGAGAACTTGGCAGATTAAACTAATTTTCATCTCCTGGATGTCTCCATAACCAGCTTTGAGGCTATAGCTCTTCTACTAAGCCAAAATTAAAAACAAACCTTCCAATTTAAAAACTGTTCTCACAGTTCCACTGCCATGCTTAATACAGTCAAACCAAGGGGTTCGGTAGCTAACACACCAAATTATATAAAACTAGAGATAAAAATTATTACTTTTCTAAAATTTGTTTTGCTGGAAATAGATATTAGCTCACATTTAAAAGCATTAAAAAGTAGAAAGCATTATTAGGAAAGTGCTAATTAGTATTAAGCTTTAATGAAGCCAGTGAATAATGATACCTCTGTATTCCACTCCTACTTTTTTTTTTTTTTTTGTCTTTTTCTTTTATTGGTACCGGGGATTGAACTCATGACTGCCTGCTTGCAAGGCAGGTGCTTATGCCACTGAGCTAAATCCCCAGCCTCCACTCCTACTTTTAATTCCCATTTTTTTCAATTTGTAAGAATTATGCATGGTGCTGATTATGGTATTTTTGGATTCCAATCCAATCACAAGTGTTACTTATTTCACCTGTTTTTTCCACTTTGTTCATGCTGTAGTCCATACTTTCTGTAGTAAGAGTTCATTTGGGGTTTCTATTTTCAGTTTACATGCAGATTCTACCTCCCACACAATGCAAGCACGTGACCTCTGTCCACAGATGGGACACACACAGGTTGTGGTCCTGGTGTCTACACGTTATGCATCTTAGGGCCAGCACACTCTTCACTCTAGCCATAAACAAGAAGAGCTTCTTATCAAAATAATTCTCCGGATGAAACTTACAGTTATCTTGGTAGTTTAAATAATGTCATATAGTCTCCCATGTATAATTTGTGACAGTATACAATACGGTTAAGAAAATCTTTTGTAAATAAGTAGAGGAAGAGGGATTGAAGCAGTGGGTGGGAATAAAAGAATCAAGATACGTGATGGGCAGGAACAGATTCCCTATGATGAATGGGATTGTCATGTCTATCTAAAATGTATCAATAAATTTAATTTAAAAGATAAAATATTACAATTAGGGAAAAAAGAAAAAATATATTTATCTTCCAACCATGAAGCCTGTTGCAGTGTTCAGAATGATTGTTATTCAAACAGGATTTACTGTGCTTGAAGGAGAACATAAAAGAAAACACACAAGATGTGGTAAAATTTCATCAACAGTATTTTAGTAGACATTTACAGCACTTCATGTACTTAAACTACTCAAAGTCACTACCCAGTGTGTTAAACAGATTTCAAGCAATATCAAATATTACTTTTTAAATTATTTTTCTAAAAACATTTACAATATGCATTACAGTATATTGGTCAGTAGTGCCTGATATGATCTATACTAGGACATTAAAATAGGCTCCTATCCTATAGCAGAATCTCTTAAATCTCAATATGCATAGATTAAAGTAGAGCCATCAAGAGCCTCAGACTTAGTAGCCCTGGGGTGGGATACACATATCTAAGTTTCCATCAAATACAAAAACTTCGGAGCCTGGGATTTCTAAATACTCTTAAGTCAATATACAATTTTCTTTATGGCCTAGGTCTACTCTATTTTTCCACTAATTCTCTTTATCCACCCAGTTCAGCATCTACCACACATACAGTTAATGTTTTGTGTTTTCAAGTCTTCACAATTCCTTTTCTTCTTTTATCCTTTCCTATCTAGAATATTCCTACTTGGGAACAAATGTCATCTTATGCATGAAGTTTCCTTGATCAGTCAGTCTGCTAGTGTCACTGGATCATACATCTGTGTTCAACCAACTCTGTATTAAAAATTTTGGAAAAACTCTGGATCAGTACTATATAACATAGAACTATTTTCTTCTCATTCCTCCTTAAACAATGAAGTATAATGCTATCTACACAGCATTTACATTGTATTAGGTGTAATACATAGTCAATGGATTATTTACAGTACATGGAAGGACTTGTATGAGTTATATTCAAATACTATGTCATATTAAGTACTCAAAGATCTGCAGGGTTTGGTGTCCACAGAAAATCTTGGAACCAATCTTCTATAAATATAAAATGAAAAGGATATATTTTACTATTTAATACCAATGGACAAACCACTTTATACATGGAATACATGACAGTATTTCATAATTATGTGATGACGTGAATATATGTCCACTCTCTGACAGTTTACAAGGTCAAGGACCGTACTTTATTCACCACATAATTCACTTTATATAGTACTAAAACATTAAAAGTATCTAGCATTTGTTTACTGAGCAAAACATCCAATGTTACTATGGCAGTTATCAAGTAAATCTACTCACTGAATATTCTGTACATATCATATAAATGACATATTTAATGTCAGTTCAATTTTTAAATTTAAGAGATACTCTCTTACTACCCATATGCCCAATGTTTTATACCTTCACCTGATTTACATTACTTTGATATACAAAACAATATTTTGTCAAAGGAAAAGAAAGTGCTCAAAATGAAAGAACAACTGGGATAGAGGATAAGAGAATTTTAAAAAGGTAAAAAGATTTTGTATATATACACACATATATACATATGTATGCACATATGTGTGTAACATATGTATACATATATGTAACATATGTATACATATATGTATGTAAATATATACAAGATAGATAACTATACTACTAATTTGTTAGTTCATCAAAAGAACAGCTTGTGTTTTCATTGTCTGACTGATGATTTTTTATGCCTAAATTTTGTAATCTGAACAACTACTTTCAAGATACCAATATGCAATATACTGTCTAGTGTTAATTTCGTATTATTTTTGAAATTCTGGATTGTTTTTATCCTCTTTTTGCTTTGCTTTTAAAAATAAAAAAATTTTTAAAAATTGTTTTTGGGGAAAAGATAATAATGACTGCAAAGTTCACTTTTCAGCTGTTTATACTTAAGACTTAGTAATAAAACTTTCATGATCTTTTTCATTGTGAAAGACAAGATATCTTGGGCTCATCAGATAATAAAGGGGAATGAAGACTAGAAGATATTTTGCATAAACAAATGAGTAGGGATTTTCGGGGAACCCTGTGACAATCAATGTCGATGGGCTGTGGTAAGAAGACTGACTGGGAAACTGGGCTGCACATTTAGCTCAGTGGCATAAGTACCTGCTTGGCAACTGCAGGGTTGTGAGTTCAATTTCCAGTACAAAGAAAAACGAACAACAAAAAACACTGAAGAGAGTTATAAGGGAATTTGGATTGCTACTTACAGGAATAGTTTTTAAATATCTAGAAATAGAAGTTTTTGTTTTAAGCAACCATTAACTCTATTAAATCCAAACATTTATTAAGTTATACATAGGAATAGTGAGTTAGTTATATGCTGGGAGGTTTGAAAATAAAGACTTCCATGGTCCAACCACAAGGCGGTAATGAAAGCGTACGCTCAGGTAGGGTGACAGCCAGCAAGCTTCAAGGTGGGAGCCGTCTGGATGTGGAACCACAGGTGGTGACAGAAACATAATTTCTCTGGGAATACTTAGGAGCTGTGTGCTGGGTACCAAGTTTATTACAGTAAACTGAGTAAACACTGGACATATTTTATTTGAACACTGTAAGAAAGTGTGAACCAAGAGAACTGAAACATTAGTAGTGCCAAACTTACACACTGGTGTCTGGTCGGGAGCTCACCACCTCCACCACCCGATCCCGCTTCCGGTTCTGGCCTGCTACTACCATCTAAGGTTAGCGAGTTGTTTAGTAATTCTGTGTTCCTGTTCTTTATCAAACAGCAATAGTCACAGAATTTATCTGATAAGTGAATATTACAATTAAATCAGTTAGTTTTTAAAGGTCTTTGATCAGTTCCTAGAAGATAGTAGTCTACTTTTTCTTAATTAAAAAATAAAAAGTCCCACTGAAACTCTCATCTGCTATCAGATATCTTTCCCATACCATGAGCATAAAACACATTTACATTCTTATAATAGGTCCACAAGACTGATGAAATGTTTAGAGAATTACTTGGGAACTCTGTGGAATTAAATGTAATAGTTTTTATCATTTAACACAAAGGCTTTTTTATTTCTTTACAAAGCTGTCCTCCTCCTCTGTTTTGTGATTAGAAGGAAGGAAGATATAAAACATGGATTGTAAATTCCAGTACAGAATGAAAAGTTAAACTCTGGATGCCAGGGAAGTTGGAGGGAGGGATCTGTCCCCTAGCGGAAAACCTCCCTGTCTGAAGCTGTGCACACACACGATGCAGCAGATCTGAGGGAGACTCCAACCGGTATCTTTACTCTCTGCTCATTTCTCAGTCTTCCCCACTCACCCGTGAGCTCCTTGAGACCAGGAATGATGCCACCCTTAAAGCCTACTATAATGCTGGCCACAGAACATGCTTCACAGTGCTGGCTCATCTGCTGTACCCTGGAATCTCAGTTCCCAATCCTACCAATGTTGGGGGACCCGATGTCAAAACACAAATATACTTCCCCAGCCAACCTGAGCAACAGAGAAGAGAGCTGTATCACAAATTTCTTAAATGTTTCTATTCTTCCCCAAAAGGTTCTCAAAATGATAAAGAATAAACTAGAAATACTATCTGAGCTCTTGTGACATATTTTACTTAAGCAGAATATTGTTTTTAATTGCCTTTGAGAAGGTACTATAATATTTTTGCTGTCATATTATCTACAAAAAATTCTAAATCCCTTGGTCTCTAGTAGACAAACTCAGTTTTGTTTCTATTACCTTCTAATCAGTACAGTCAGGTATACCCTTTTCCCTTCTGGTCCTCCAGGTCTTTCCTACTGCTCATCCAAATCCCTCCAGCCAAGTTACTTTCCATCTCTGCTACACTGGCATTCTCTCACACGTGACTTTAGCTTCATTTTATTCGTCTGTTTAATGAATCTGCCTTACTGAATCATGAGCATTCAGGAAACAGATGTTGAGGTATATTCATCTGAAACTTACAATATTTTCCAGGGAGTCTGACATAAAGAAAACTTTCAGGAAAAAATTTGCAGAATTACATAATTACGTAGGCCAGTTAGAGATTTTTCTTTCTTCTTTAAGGAAAATATACTCAGTATTTTGGATGATGTCTTCAAGAAGATTGTTTACTGTCTTCCTAATTTGAATGGGTGTTTATATTTTTCTACTGATTTCTTTGTAGGACAAAAGATGAGCCCACGTTTGAGTGACGGTTATGTGCTATAGGATCATGCTCTATTGCTGACCATGATATTAAAAATTATATAGAAATCCAGAAGGAAAGAAAGGAAACAAAAAGTATGAGAGATCAGGAAAGACAAGAATGAGAATAAAGAAGAAAGTGATGGAAATGAAATAGTATTTTTACATTTTTATGTAATTTTAAAATGGAAGTTATTTGTATATGATTGTACAATTAGAACTTTCCAGAAAAATGTAAATAAAGCATAAAGATCTAGGACTTTTTATTATTTACGTCACGAATTTATTCCTTTGTTTCAATTTAATGTTCAAAAATATCAGTCCATATGATGATCTGTTTATTGCAATTGATAATGCCAAAGTATCCACAGCAGAGTGAATGAACTTTGTATCATTGATTTTATAACTTCTCTCTCTCTCTTTTCTTTTACAGTTCTTGGTTTGTTGTTTGGGCTTTCCTGTGTAGCTCAGGTTGGCTTCAACTCATGCAATCCTCCTGTCTCTGAGCCTGTCTAGTACTGAGATTACAGGCGTTCACCATCACGCCAGTTGATTTTGTAAATTCTGGTGAGAATAGACATAAAAGGTAGGGAAAAGAATCATTTCTTTGCTCAAAGATAATCAGGCAGAGAGAAAGAAATATTTTTTATTGAGCTGCTTAGCATTTTTATTCAGCTGCCTTCAATGGACTGAATGGGTGCCAGCTACGCTGAGAAGGCAAATCAACTTTACTCAATCTACTGAGGTAAATGTCAATATCTTTCAGAAGCAGCCACATCAAACACTCAGAAATAATGTTTAACCAAATTCCTAGGTACCCTGCGAACCAGTCAAGTTGACACATCAGTTAACCAATATACTCATGTAACATCAAATATTTGGAAACACTTGTGAAACCTGAGTTGTCTTTTCATGCAGATACAGTTCAATGATGCCCATATGGTGTCAGTTATAGAATTAAAAGGGCAATACTTATAATTAAAATTGTCATTGTCTGGCATATTCCTAGAAAAAAAAAAACATTTGTCAAGGACCTATATATCTAGTAGATTTGCAGATAACATTTGTTGTTTCTAAGACAATGCAAGAAAGGAAAAGACAACAATGCAAGTACAGGCCATTATAGTGAGGATGTTAGGGGTTTTGTTTAACTTGAGAATATTGGCACCCATCCCTATCTCCAATCAAGAAGTATTAACTGAGTGCCTATTATGGATAGCTACTAAAGCATCTGAGATCAAGGAGTCCTATAAGGAGACATGAAAGTAGAAATAAAAACAAAAATAGAGGAGAAAACTTTGACAAGTAACAATGGGCATCCTTCTTCATGTTTCCATGAAACTGTTTCCTGTACTAACTTAGCAACAGAGCTTGGCCCACAACCCTCTTCTATGAGCTCATACAGAGGTAGCTACCTTCTCCCAACGTTTCATGAGGGTGCATAAGCTCTTCTTCTTTGAGCTGTTTGAATATACTCTTCTAAGAGGGACCATAACTCAAGTAAGAAGAACCAAGTGAACAACTGGTATTTATTTGACCAGTTTGGCTACTCCAGAAGCTCAGAACACATAATCAATGAAAAGGTAATACACAGTCATTTGAATAACGACTGTTATTCAAATTCTCTTGAAAAATGTTATAAATCATTCTTCTGGGCTAATAAGATACAAGAGGCTATAGATTTTTGGTTAAATACAATGTAGATTTAAATGCAGGATTACTAGTGTTTCACGATTATTCCCATCATTGATCACAATTCTGAAACACATAACTAAAGTTGACTGAACACACAAACATGAAACGAAGAAGATATGAAATAGTGAAAACTAAATTAAATCAAAAACAAATTCCTATGGTTATTTCCACTGTATCAACCAAGGCAAATATTGCCCAAGTTAATTGACTTAATTAGAGTTAACTTGTGGTCTCTGTGCTAACTATGTCTACATGTCTAAAATAAAGCTCACTGATATGTCCATCTTAAATCTAATTATCCTTTGTGACCACTTCCTAAGTCTTAACTGCTTACCAGTGTTAAACATAAAGAGTAAACACCAAATGATATAGCACTAGCTGTCATTAAAGTTGCCTTTCTGTATGCTCTCCTTTTTGGACAGTAAAAGAGGGTTATAGCTCTTTTTTTAAAAAAAACCCTATCACTTTCTTCACAGAAGAAAATATTTTGGCAATTTCATGCCAAGCTAGTTCATTTTTCAAAATGACCTGCAGACGGGGCGAGATAATCATGTGAAAGCTGTTTTCAGGAACTAAAGAACAGTCCCAGAAATTACTTCATACTCCACAGTTACACCCCACAGTTTAAGGCCCCCTCCAATGGGCATCACCTCTGCAATTGACAAAAATGGGGTTCCAGCCATGCCAAACTATTGACTGGAACAGACAAAATGAGGAAATAAGATTAGTATCAAGTTGCTTGTCGGGCTACGGCCATTGGTATTTCTAGTTGCTTATTTGCATTGTATCAGTCAAGGCAAACAATGACCAAATCATCAGTTTCTGGTTTTGTTTTTTTTTTAAACAGAATATAATCTAGGTAATATCTGTCTTGCTTTAAACTTCCAAAATGAGATCCTTCTCTGATTTGTATCTCCAATACCTGCCTAATCTCACAATAACATTAACTTGTCTTTGATTCATTCCCCTGGTTTATATCATTTTGTCAGATTCTACTGCCTTTTATACTGTGGTTACAACCATGGTCTATACATCCACATGTTTGATTATTGCAACACTCATCACCAATCTCTTCTAATTCTAATCCCAACGAAACACTGATAGATTTATAAACAACAAACACTGCTGTGCACATTCACTCATCAAAATATAGAAGTTTCTCTGCTGATAGAGAGTAAACCTAAGTGTAATGCGTTGGCATTGAAAGCTCTGTATGTGATGCCTGCATTATCCAGTGTTACCATGAGATTCTAATTCTGCCAAGAATTCTCTTGTCACAGTGCTTCTAAGCCTTGCTCATATCTCAGTTCTCTTCAGAAACCTATTCTAGTCCAACGTAAGTGATCTTTCTTTTACTCTGGATTCACTCATTGCCCAATAAAACAACTGACATACAGGATGTTGTCAGATCTTAGCAAAGCAGGCTTAAGACAAGTAACTGATAAAATGAAACTTCAGACTTTCAAAAGATGCATTAATTAGTCACAAACATCTGGGGTCTTATCTATACACACACCCACATACAGACACACATACATCACATCACATCACATCACATCACATCACA
Source organism: Cavia porcellus (assembly GCF_034190915.1). Taxonomy (NCBI): domain Eukaryota; kingdom Metazoa; phylum Chordata; class Mammalia; order Rodentia; family Caviidae; genus Cavia; species Cavia porcellus. The sequence continues at coordinate 37,919,390 of NW_026947487.1, read as the reverse complement.
TCACATCACATCACATCACATCACAAGTAAATACATCTCTTCCTGGCAAATGGATTCAGGGATCAGGGTTACTATAGATTATCAAACCTTCAGGGAGAATGGCTGGCCTTGAAGCTTTAGTTGTGACTTTCACAGAAATGTTACTTCTACAGATACATTTTAACAGAATGCACAGATAATGACTCCCTTCTTTGACTTACCCTTTATCAAAATCACTATTCTTTTGTTATCTCTATGCTAGTTTCATTCTGCTTAGCTCTTTCATTTTCTTACCTCTTACTGTGGTGGAAATGATGAAATTTCTCTTAGAAAGTTATTAGAGGATATTCTCACTAATTAATGGGGCCACTATATTTGTTTTCTCACCAACTGTCTCACTGTGTGTCTGATCAATTTCACATGATGATACCTGAACAGTCACAGTTCTATTTCAGGTGCTTCCTTAGCTTTGTCTAGGAGTCGAAACCACAGTCGCACTCAGCCCATCTTTATTCTGCAGTCTCTATTCATTCATTCAGAACTGGATCACCATTCCCTGAAAGATGCAAGTGTTGTCTCTCTTTTGCTTGCAGTGTGTTTATAATGCATATTTTCTATACAATGAAACCACGGCTGTTGGTGACTTACACAACTAAGTCCTTCTTCTGATGCAGACACATTCAAAGCACAATCCTTCCTTGTCGGTATTCCATGCATGGCTGTCGAGTTTCCTAATGCATTTGTTATTACTGTGCAGGCCTGCACTATATTTTTTTTTAATTTAAGCACTATCATTTGAAAGTACTCTTCCAGTAGGGCTTGTAAAGCAAATGGTGTATTAAGTAGTTCATCAGTGTGTGCTATTTTATTCTGATGCACGTTTTCAACTTTGTAAAAATGAGTTGTCATATTGTCCTTGTTTGAAAAGGTCACTGCAATTACTGTATTCACTTCCAGAGATATAGAATAATGATTAATATGTATTTACTAATCATTTCTTATTTTATTGGCTATATTTGAAATTGTCAGGATGTTAAAGGTTTTCCCATAAACAATAAATTCATGATTAATAAGAATGTGTTGGACTTTAAATCATTACAAAGGCCCAGCATTTTTACTTTTGGTAAGAATAATTTATTCTCCAAATATTCCATTATCTTTCATTTTTAGAGTTTGTATAGCAAAAGAAATAGAAATAACACAGGAAATATTTAAATATACTCTAATATTCTTTTAAAATGTGAATAACAATAAAATATTATCAGTAAGTGGCAAATATCCTAATGTCAAATACTCCATTTACTACATTATATGCATTTGAGAATTTGAGGTAAGAAGTAGGTAGTTACCAAACCTTCCCTTAGCCATTAAGGATATAAGCTATAAGCTCATGAAACCAAATGCTATGCAGAATTTCATTTCACTGCTGTGTGCTGCTTGCTACTATGGTAGCCTCTGTGTGATGAAAGAGAAGGTACCAGTTGATCTGTACTAGAACTAAACCCTTGAAGACAAAAGCTCTGGTCTTGACACCTCCCTTAACGGAATGCTCAAATTGCACTGAGAAACAAAGTGTACTGCGTAGTTCATAAGCAGCACAGTCTAGAGTTGAAAAGAATGAAAACCTAATCTAGACACAGCAGACCTCAGACTCTTGTACCGACATCTAAATATTAAATCTTTTTATTTCTGACCTCAGTAACAAAGCTAAAGTCATCATAGTTCACTGAATAAGGCCAAATAGTGTAAGGCCAATAGAATAAGGACAAATCAAAGAGTAATAAAGCAGCAAACAAATATAGTATGAAAGTTTAAAAGAAAAAAAAAAAAACAAGAAAAGAAAACTTTTTGGTACTGGGTCCGACTGCCTTGGTTGGGCAGCCATTCCTGGAGCAGGATGAGGGCTCACCTGAGGACTTCCAACACCTTGGCTCTCTAAGCACTATTTGGAAACTTTTTGGGGATTCTTCTTCAGGGAAGCTTTTGAGTACAAAAGAGCCAGCGTCACCTCACAGGGCTCACAGAGCACATGCTGCAACATCTGCATATCACAGAGGTACTCCTGCTCTCCAGATGGAACCAGAACCAGGCAGAACAAGAAGCTGAGATTCCTGGGTCATTTCAGGAGGTCTCATGTGAGGTCTCAGCAATGCAATTACGGCATATATATAATGGGAGGACCTTGACTATTGAACCCCAGGAAACCAAAGAATCATACAATGATTCTCTCATCTCTAGCCTTAAGTTTTACTAGTAAGCTAACAGTTGCAGTTTTAAATCACAACTTCAGGAATATGCTCAAAAATATATTGTTCCACTCAAAGGGTATGTATGTTTGTCTTTTCATGAAACTTCTATGACTTTAACTGACCAGAATCATTATTGGAGAAGAAATAAGAAACAGCAGACAAATACACAAATGCTCCGTGATTTGCAATGGGATCACACCTAAACCCATCATAAATTAAAAGTGTGATAATTCTCAAAGGCATGTAGTCCCTAGCAAACAGCATAGCTACCCACTCGCTGTCTCTCCTGGGGATCTCAGGGCCACCTGGAAAGAGTGGTTCACTGCTGCTGCTGCCCAGCATGACAAGAGAGGACCGAGCTGCACAGCACAAGCCAAAGGGAAGATGAAAACCCCAAGTATGCTTCTGTTGAATGTGTATCACTTTCACACCACTGTGAAATCAGAAAATCAAACCTTCATATAAGTTAGAGACCATCTGTGCCTAAAATCTCTGTATAGATACATTTCACACAATAAATATATATAAATATATATTAGTAACCACTTATTTTTGTAAGTGTATTGTAGTTAATTTGTGACTAGAACCACCAAAATATAAAATAAATAGTAGGTAACAAATATTGATTGCAGAAGGGCAAAGATGTTTACATTTTAAAAAATTAGTATCACAATCAATAGTTTCAATCAACTAAAAAGGAAGAGTTTCATGAGATTGAGAATCCATTGTCACTAATTATCATTAATGACAAATATTTGATAAAATTTCACTGTTGTTAAAACGCCACAGAAAGTAGCATTAGAGAAATTCTGCTTAAATATAAGAGACTGGTTCTCAAAAACAAACAGTAGTACAATTCTTAATGGTAAACTGCTAAATTAATAGAGCCTATTATTGCTATTTATGTTCAAAACTGTTTTTAAATAGTCTTATCAATTGATATGGAAAAGAAATGAGACAATACTGTGTAATTATTTTGTCTAAAAACCATAAGAGGCTAGGGAAAAGAACTAAGATATGTAGGAAATGTGGTGGACATAAATTAAAGACACAACTCACTAGTATTAACATGTAAAATGAAAAATATGCCTTATGCACAATAGTTATAAAATGCTAAAAACCTTAGAATGAAATTAAAGTAGATTTTACCTAAAAATAAAGTAGAAATCCAAATAAATAAAAAATACAATTGTTAGATATTTGACACCATAAAATTATCAATCCTCCTAAAACTAGTGTATTAATTAAATACAATCTCAAATATGCTTATTTTAACTAAATGTCTAATACTGATCTCCCAAAAGATAAAAACAAAGACAGTATACGATTAACCTGGATGTTAAAGTCCTAAAGAAAATACAAACTAGTTGATATTACTTAGATGAGATTAGGTTATTAAAGCTAAGAAAAATGACTAAATAAATACAATATCATTCATAATTAAATACATTTTATAAAATGTCTCAAAGTTTGTAATTATTGAAGCTGGAGTTCTAATCCCATTATGTCTAAAACTTATCTTCTGTGAGCACCTCTTAAAATGCCTACATTCCTATGCACATACTAAACATTTAGTTGTCTTTAGAAATATAAAGGCTCTTCCACAGAAGATATATTCAAAGAGTTTTCTAGATATGAGAACAACAAGAGAGTGTATCTCAGTTTAATAAAAGCTTTGGGGAAATACAGTGGGCTTTTCTGCAGAAGTAGAGAATGGCCTGATAAAGGAGTCACCGAAGCTTGGCCTTTAATCTCAAAATGCTGGAAGGGTAAATTCAAGCCCAGCCTTTGCAACTTAGTGACTTGCTGAGATTTTGTCTTAAAATAAAACATAAAAATAAGAAAGGGTTGGGGAAGTAGCTCAGTGCAAAGGCATAGGATTCAAACAACAGTGCAGCAAACAAAGGTGACGCCACTGATCTGAGGTGATAGAAACACAAGAGATTAACACCCAAGATGCCTTTCAACATTGAGCTCTATTGACAAGTTTAATGTTAGTACTTTACTGGTGTCAACTAACACTCTTATGCTCAAGTTTTACTATAGGAGATCTACTCATAGGTGACCAACATATGATCCCAAATAATTGCTTTGTCTTCATTTCTACAGCTCGTTTGTTTTGCCACTTGTAGTTCAACCTACCCAGCCATTAACATGGGCAAGTGTGCAGGTGAATCCAAAGCAGAAAGACTTACATTCCACACAAAAGCTGGAACTCATTCTATTCAGCAAGATTTCTAGCCTTCAAAGGATTGTAACTTCTATGCAATATTCATGTGATACCTTTAACAAAATACTAGGTAAAAAATGACCTAATTGCAGAACTGTAAGACACAGATAAGTCAAACTGAAGAAGAAATATTGAGAAGCCTTGAAAGCATTTTGTGGTATGAAGCAACTTAATTCATCCCAAATGTTATGCTACAGTATGTTATATGATTCTGCCAGATGCTTCTCTTTAGAAGAATTTTATTATACCAAAGAGAGCAATTTCTTTTAATGAGAATATTTTTGAATAATATTTGTTCTTGAAACCACTGCTTTCTTTGTTTCATATCTAATGAGAATAATTTCCTTTGATTCATAGGCATTTTTATTCTTCTGCTGGTTCAATCAAAATACCAATTAACTATATGCATAATATGAGAACGAAGTGGGCATCTTCCAGCTCAATTTCAGAAAGCACACATCGATCACAGAAAGCATGTGATTTGCATTACAGAGGAATTTCAGTTTAAGGACTATAAGACTTTGGTCTGTGGTTAATGCCCAGTTTAGTATCACCTCTGGGGAGAGAGCCCATGAGAGAGCAAAAAATGAACAACCCTATAGTATTCATCTCAGTCATCATAAACTGTGAGCAATACACAGAGTTTAATCTCGATGCACAGCATGGAATATTGAGTCCCAGTTTTCACAAAAATGTGTGTGAAATGTTTAGTGATGCAGGACATGTGTGCATAAAATGAATGAATCTGTTTAGTGACAGAAAAACACTATCACTTAAAATTTGGGAAAAATAATATCACAGAGTAACTTGCCTCTATGAGTCTTAACTAAAACAAAATATAACTCAAAACAGAAAAATAAAATACTTTTAAAACTGTTGTGGAAGTAACTGATACACTACTCAAGGTAAATACTTCAGATAGAATATCATAATCACATAACAGTGATTGATCCCTGTGAGGTGAATCTTGTCATTTAATGGGAATCTTCAGAGCTCTTTTCCTCTGGCTGAAATAGAAGCCAACCCATCAGCCTTTGATTAAAACATCTGATATTTCCCAGTACAATTAACCAGCCTATAATTTTCTGGCATCTTTAAAAATGTCATCAGAAGTAACAAAAAGCTATAGTATTTATTGTGAATCACCATTGAGTCTTAAGATATTAATTCCTTAAAAATTAGTATCTTTTCTATCAATATACAATAATTATAAAATCAGATGGGCTGGGGGATTTAGCTCAGTGGCATAAGTGCCTGTCCGGCAACTGCAAGGTCATGAGTTTGATCCTCAGTACAAATAAATAAATAAAATTATATAATCAGCACCTTTTTCATAAAAAATATCCCAAAGTATATGGAATTTAGACATTTTAAATGTTATTGAAGCAACAATAACCTGCCATCAACAAATATAAATATTTTATATTCTTTTATGAATAAAGTCAGCTTCAAAAACAGAGCAAAGAAAAAAATCATAAAATATAAATAAATATGCCCATGTTTACAGAAAAAAATACAGCTGTCTTCATAATATCAGGGGCATATATTGTTATGTTCTTGGAAAGAAATAACATCATTTAACATGCGACCTAAACACTTTTGATTCGTAAATGCAAATTGAAAAAAAAAAAAAAAAACCTGGCCAAAATATTAGGAAGCTTACATACTCTTCTGGATTAGCACCTGAAATCATCTCTAGTCCTAAAACGAACACCCAGTATAACCAGGCTGAACTACACTGGGAAGCATAAGTTAACAGTTTTCACAATCTTCCACACAACAATCAGACCCTTGACTACTGGAAGATCCCAATAGGGAGCGATGCTTTCCATACCTTGATAGACACTAATATTTCAACAGTTGCTCCTTCCTGTTGACTGGCATTCCACCACAATCTAGTTCTAGCTTCCCCTCACAGTTCTGGTTTATCTACCTTTCTGTATTGCAGAAATTTCAGTGCATTTAGCAGCTACAGCCACGTTTGGGAGGCCATTCAAGTGACCAGGCTAGCTAGAGTAATCACATCACAAATGACATGTTTTGGAGGGAGTCTGCTAGCAGGAGTAATAAAACATTCTTTGTATGCAGGCAGATGCTGTGGTAATAGTGAAATATGATAATAATGAACAGAGTGAGGAGCTAGGTTAATAGTCCAATGACAGATAATATAAGACCAGGTGAAATTCCATCAGATAAGGATGGTAGAAGAGGTAACAAAATAATGTTAAGCATAAAAAGTGGAACAGGGGACAGAATTTGATATCCAGATGTCTCCAGGGCTTAAGAGAGATTTATTGCTTAGATTCTAAAGAAAAATAATAATCTTTTTCATATTCCTACTTTGCTGCTAGCTACTAATCTCAATTCTCTGCTACCTTTTGTATAAAAAAGTTTACCTATTATCATTCTAATTCTCTCTTCTAATTCTCTGCAAAACTCGTTTTTGTCAAGCTTTTACCTCCAAGACTGCTAGTGACCTCTCTAGCTGCCAAATCCACTAGTACATTTCAGTCCCATCACAGATGACATATCATTAGGATTGGATGGTGTCTCGCTCCTTCCTCTCTGACACACTCCCTCTGTCTTCCAGTACAGTATGTGCTCTTGGTTTTCCTCTACCCACCTTGGTGGTCACTGCTTCACAGCCATCTGTGTTGGCCCATCTGCTTCTTTCCTCCATCTAATGTTAGAGGACCCAAGCCTTGCACCTCAGTGCTCAGTACTCAGTACTCACTCAGTACCCGGCTCTTCTCTCTCCACACACTATTGATGATCTCATCCAACCTCTTGGCTTTAACTCCAGACTACCTACAGTCCATCACCAACCTCGACCTCTTTTCTCTAGACACTGCAGACAGATTGGACTGTACTCAGACAATGGTATGGTGAAGTTCCTAAACATAAGATCCTATCAAATCACCGCTGACAACTCAGATTGCTCACCACTTCATTAAAATAAAAATAACATTTTAGAAAAAGGCCCTGAGTGGTCTGACTCATGGTTACTTTTCTCACTTCTCCTTCTACTGCTTGTTCCTCACATTCTAGTCCAGCTGTCTGGCTTCTTCAAGTTCTTTAAACACAACAAGCACATTCTTGACTTAGAGCTTTCTCCCTCACTCTGTGAAACACTTTCCCACATGTCCTCATGCCTATCTCCATCTTCCAAACCTTCCACCACTATCACCTTCTAAATTAGGTTCTTTCACGCAGATCTGCATTACACAGAACTGCATCCAACCCTATACAACTTGTTCCACTTTTTGTCTAGCATCGCATTTGTTATCTAATGTTTTGTATGAATGACTTACTTATGGAAAAGCAGTAAGTACACTTCAGGAAATGAGTCCAGGAGCTTGTGATAAAGAAACAGGAGTCCCCTAAATGGCCCTAAAGCTGCCCCTAAACTCAGTCTTCATGGATACCCACAGGCCTGGTATAATCTTCCGCTGAACCATACTAGGCCGGTACTGGGAGATGACCTTCTCAGATGCCCAGGGCTGCCCAGGTATTCTTGGTGCTCAACTCATCACTCCAGCACCCAAATAACTTTACCCTATGCTCTCACAGAAGACAATGGCCAGAAGCTACTGTCCCATCTCTGAGATCCAGACCCACTCACTGCATGTCGAAGAGCAATCTTTATTAAACTACAGAACTGGGGTCCTCAGGCCTTTCTCGCTGCTCCAGGGGTTACTATTTGTGCCAAAAACATCTTCATGCCATGTTACATGAGATATAAAATCTGTCCTTTCTCTACCTATAAGGATTATACTGTTCATTTTATTTTTCTAAACGCAATATAAATTATACAACGGCAGGTAACATTACTATATTCTAAGCAACAGAATGGTACCTAATACATAAAACATGATTTTTTGCAAGAGGGCCAGGTAAACCATATAATCATTAAATAAAAAGGCTATATCACCTATAACCACAGTTTCTACCCCTATTATTCCCAAGACTTTATCAGTAACTGTTTTTTCTTCCTGACCACTTCCAATGAAGACCCAGATGGAGACAGTGATGAAGTCATCTCTAACCATGGAATGTCCTACCTGCGGTTAATCTGCCTACCACTTCCACAAGCCAGTAGGTCCACTACAGGCATAACTGGAGATTCCCCTTTGTTCCTCTATAAATGTCCCCACTCTGCTTCCTTTGATTCATTGCCAAAATCAACTGATGGTGACACTGTAGCCTTCCTTATTACAGCAAGCTCTGAATAAGTCTTTGTTTCCTCTCCATTAGATAGTGCTTATGGACTTCCACACGCAACTATGGTAGCTGGCTTCCCTTAGGATTCAATTAATAAGTTAGTCTAACTTTAAGTGAGGAATTACCCACAGCAGTGAGTACCAAGATATGAAGATAATAGAAGGTATTTAGAGCTAGCCATTACATCGTCCTACCTAACTTTAAGGACTGTTTGAGATTTTAAATACCTACTTAAATTCCTTAAGAGGGCATACCCTTATACCTGTTCTATATTCATAAACATTGTAATTTGACACTATTGAAATAAATAGTAAATCTTAGAACAAGAATAACTGTATGAATATTTACATTCACAGTCTTCAGCTTGCTCATATCTAAGCAGCTCTGGGCTTAACCAGCCCTCTGCCTGATGTCTCAAGGTTACTTGTGATCCCAGACTCCAAGAACTAACATACCATCCCCCTGAGCTTAATATTGTTATCCTTTGGGCTTCAGAGTATTAAAAGTGCTTACATCTGAATGACACAGGCATAACATATCCACTGCACTAGTTTCTGAAAAGCCCTCATCAAGTTTCATGCTGGCTTCTGACACTTCACTCACTTTTGTTACCTTTGAATTTTCTCATGCATTTATAAAGTTTGATCACTGAACCAATGTAATGACTTTAGAAATGTCTATGTATGAAGGACTGACAATTAAATGACTGAATCATCCAGACTTCATAATCGTTTATTTATTCACTCAATAAATGCTGCTCAACATACAATGGTGAGTTGCTGCCTACAGCTGGAAGCACAAAATTAAGTAAATAGGGATTTAAAATAGAAAACCAACTGTCTTGCATGGCATAATGGGAGATAGCAAAGTAACAGTAATATTAAAGAAGGGCCACGAAATATTCCAAAGAAAGCACAGGAATTGTGTGGTAGCCATTGTCAAGAGCTGAGATATAAAGATCAGAGCAGAAGGAAAGAGATCAACAAGCATGAAGGTCCTGAGGTAGACAGTGGTCTGCACATTAACAGTATGGAGAGAACGCTGGAGTTTGACAAAAAGTATGTAAGAGACAAAGTGAAGAGAGATGAGTCCGAAGAATCAGGTTGAGGACAGACTTCGTAGAGCTTCAGGAGCTTAGCTGATAATGATAGAGATGACTTAAGAGTAATTATATTAGTGAGAGGCAGTAATTAAACATGCGAACTCATTAAACACTATTCAGATACAATGATTAAACGATACTGTAATTAAACATAAGCTGAGCATTACAATTCAAATAGTATTTCACGATAAAGGTCAATTTGAGTGGCTAATTGGATCAACAATTTCTGCTTTGGAATCAATTATCTGAATTAGTTTGCCTTATTAATTAAATCTTGGAAGCTAACAGATTTTTGAAAAGAACAGATATAAGCTTTAGTCCTTAAGTAAAAAAGACGAAATCTATTTGAGAACAAGAAATGTGATATCAATAAAATTATTAGAGTGTTAAATACTTATTTGCTGTTGGAATTCAGCTGCACTTTAGTAAAATTATCTGATCTGTAGATGGTGTACTCTTCAGGGAAAATTTTGCCTAAGGATTCTTTGACCAATAGGAAAGCAAATGCATAGACACTCTTTTAAGCTGAAAGAACTACAACAGAATGATGGGAAGCAAGCAATCTCTGTACTTTGTATTTCTCTGCATAATAGCACAAAGATAATCTTGCTATATCCATTCATATACACTAGAGGAAAGATCAGGTAGACCAAAATTTCTGAAGCAGAAGCAAAGAACATGTTATATCACAAGTTCCCTAAAACAGGTGCTATTTTGTTTTGTTTTGTTTTGTTTTGTTTCTGGGATAGAGTCTCACTGTTTTCTCCATGAAAGGAGAAAGGAGTCCTTGAACTCCTTATATAGCTTAGGCTTGTCTGGAACTCACAGCAATTCTCCTGCCTCAGCCTCCCAGCGCTAGGATTACAGATATGTGCCACCACAGCTGGTTAAGCGAGTTTCTTAAGAAACATCCAAATCATTTTAATTCATTGTCCAACAGCAAACTTCTCTATGCTTTAATTTCCTCAGAAGATAATTTCTCACCTGTCACTAGGAGAGTGTGCCATTTCAAAACATATTTACAATTCTACAATTAATAGTGCATCACATTTATTTGTATAAATCAGTTTTCAAAGACTGGTACTCAACTGATTGATTCTAGGGAAACTAATAAAGCTGTGTGCTTAAAAACATAAAAATAAACCATCACATTTAATCATACTGAGTCTCTGCTTATATCATCTAAATAATATCGACAAAGGTAAGTTCCTTGAGTAGTTGAAAAATATGCCAACGGTTTTAAAAGCAAAATGCCAAAACACACACAAGGTTAAATTCAGGGCAGTCCCAGGAGTGCTCAGAGGTAGTTGGGGAAGAGTGGAGTGTTGGGAGCCGCAGCCCCGAGCCCGGTCGCCTTACTTGGCGGACGTGAGGCCTGTAGTAAAGAGTAAAGCCTGAGGTAGATTACCCCTCCCATCGAGCACGTTAGTTTCCTGCTTACCGCGTAAGCAACCCGCTCAACAATATAGTCTGCCTGGCAACTGATGATGTTAGCCAATCAGCTTGCCTTGCTTACTTTAACATGATTGGACACTGTATCCGTATATATACTGGTGCCACCCCTGGGGGGGAAGAAGAAGCCCGAAAGTAGAAGCCCAAAAGGAGCCGCGGGGAGCAGACCAAAGGAGGCTTCGGCTGGGAGCGATCCCAGGGCAGGCTGTATGGAGAAGAAAAATAAAAGAAAAGGTTGTCCACTGCCAGACTTTGTCGTGTGTCCTTCCTGCCGGCCGGGAGCGACATCGACATTTGGAGGCCCGCACGGGGACTGATCACCCCCGAGACGTGACAGCGGACAACGCTCCAGTACAGAGCTGCGAGACAGGTGAGTTGGGGATAAGCCTGGGCTCTGGGTGGCGCGCACCTACAGGGCTTTTAGACTCCCCTCAGGCTCACGCGTAAGTGGCGGATTCCTTGGGCCTCACGCGGTGAGTAACATATTAAAAGATGGGAAACATGCTAGGTAGCAACACTAAGAGCGAGGGTGGTTGTGGAGAAAGCTCTCAAGAGCTTACAAAAGTACGCAGGGTATTTGAGCAGGCCCAGTCAGGGAGCTCCCGAGAGGGGCCCGTCAAGGGGAACAAAGATGCTAAGGAGAAGGACGGGGCTCTAGCCTCGGAGTCGTCTGACTCCGAGGACGAGGGAAAGTTGAATGGCAAGGAGGCCAAAGAGACCAGCTGTCAGGAGCCTAAGTCGCTCGATAAGGAGTCGCAGGGTTCTTTCCCAGCGTTGCGCCGCGAATTGCGCTCCGCTCAACTTGGTCTGCGGAGGAGTAGAGAGCTCCTGAGCGCTCCCCGGCGCGAGAGGGAGGCGAAGCCTTCCGCCCCACCTTGGGGGCTGTTCCCGGAGGCGATCCCTCGCCGCGGGGCGGCCGCCCGGGAGCTCCCTTCCCCTTCGCCAGAACAGGAAGTGATGCACGGGCCCCCATTTTCCGCCCAATCATGGCCGCCGTCTTATGCTCCGCCGCCGGCGGGTCGGTATTTTTACAGGCGGCTTTGGCAGGGGGGACGTTTGTCTCATGAGGTACATCCACCACCTGGGATAGATAGTGGCCCCTACGGGATATTTCCTGTACAAGTAGCTATGGGCCAGGGACGTAATGCATGGGAGCCTTTTGAGATAAAGCAGATTAGAGAACTTAAAAATGCAGTTACAACCTTTGGGCCGACTGCGCCTTACACCATTGCCATGCTGGAGAACCTGTCTTCTGGGCCCCTCACCCCCGCGGACTGGATTCAGCTGGCAAAGGCGTGTCTGCCCTCGGGTAGTTACCTGGATTGGCGAGCCTGGTACGCAGAGTTCTCTGCAGAGCAGGCTGAGAGAAACGCCAGTCGGGGAAACCGGGGGTGGAACAAGGAAATGCTTATGGGAGAAGGTCGGCACGCTGATGATCAGACTCAGTTCCCCGGCGCTGTCTATGAACAAATCAATGCCATAGGGCTCCGCGCCTGGAAGCAGGTAAGTGGTGCCGGAACAGCCTCCTTGTGTCTTTCAAAAATAATTCAGGGTACCACAGAGCCATTTGTTGACTTTGTGGCCCGAATGCAAGATGCTGCCGATAAGATATTTTCTGATCCGGGAGTGGCTCGACCGCTGGTAAGGCAGCTGATTTTTGAGCAATGTACAAAGGAGTGCAAGGCAGCGATAGCTCCTCATAAGAACAAGGACCTCAACGCCTGGATTAGGATATGCAGAGAAATAGGGGGGCCGCTCTCCAACTCGGGAGTGGCTGCTCTCCTGGCCGCGGCTGTACAGCAGAGGGGACCTCGCGGGTTAGAAGGGGAATGTAAGGCTAAAGGGTGTTTTGCCTGCGGGGAGCCAGGACACATTAAACGTCATTGCCCAAACAATGCAGATGCTAGGCCTCGCCCTAGGAATGAAGAACCATATGTTTGTGGGCGATGCAAGAGGGGATCACACAAAGCTGAGGAGTGTAGGTCGGTCTTTGACGCTCAGGGCAACCGTATTTGTGGACGAGATGCTAGAGAGCCAAAAAACGGCCAGAGGGGGCCCCCTTCACAGGCGGGCCCCCGCCCCAGAGACAGGACAGCTCAGGATGGCAGCCTTCAACAAGGGCCACCCCTGGGTCAGCAGGTGTGGACCTCAGTGTCGCCTCCAGACTTATATTAGTGCCTGATATGGGTGTTCAAGTGGTTAAAACCACCTTTAAGGGACCGTTACCCGAAAATTCCGTGGGTCTGGTGATCGGGAGATCCTCCACGGCCCTTCGGGGTCTCATAGTAGTCCCGGGGGTCATAGACTCAGACTACACAGGACACATTAAAATTATGGTTCAATCTCTTGTGGGTACTATGGTAATCAATAAAGGAGACAAGATAGCGCAGCTCTTGCTGCTCCCCAGTCTCCACAAGAGATTCCCCTCAAAGCAGAAAATTAGAGAAAGTCAAGGTTTCGGTTCCTCAGGGGAAGTCTTCGAGGGACTCCATATAATACTTGATAAAAGGCCCATGCTCTCACTTAAGGTCAATGGCAAGAATATAACAGGGCTCCTAGACACAGGAGCTGACCGTTCCATTATCTCTAGAAAGGATTGGCCCTCCAACTGGCCCACCAACACTGCAGATAACACGCTGCAGGGCCTGGGGATGGTGTCAGCTCCTCAGGTTAGTGCTTCAACCCTGCTCTGGTGTGATGAGGAGGGTCATCAGGGCCATTTCCAACCATTTGTGTTACAGTTGCCAGTGTCTCTATGGGGAAGGGACATCCTCACTCAGATGGATGTCACGCTTACGTCAAACTGCTCCCCCCAGGCTAAGGATATACTCAGGAACCAGGGATATACCCCCGGCAAAGGCTTGGGCAATGCCCTACAGGGTCGGACATCCCCAATATCAGTAGAGAACAAAAAAGGTAGGCAAGGGCTGGGTTTTTCTTAGGGGCCGCTGAAGAAGCTCTCCTACCCACTTCGATCAAAATCACCTGGAGGTCAAATGATCCGGTTTGGGTACCTCAGTGGCCCCTGCCTAAGGAGAAGCTATTAGCCTTGTCGGAAATAGTCAGTGCACAACTTAGATTAGGACACATTAAGCCGTCAACCTCCCCATGGAACACCCCCATTTTTATAATTAAGAAAAAGTCTGGCAAGTGGAGGCTGCTCCATGATCTAAGGGCGGTCAACGCGCAGATGCAGTCCCTGGGGGCGGTCCAGAGGGGGCTGCCAGCTCTCTCAGCCATCCCTCAGTCCTGGCCAGTTTATGTTATAGATCTTAGAGACTGTTTCTTCTCAATCCCCCTGCATCCAGAGGACACTCATAGGTTCGCCTTTACTTTACCCACCATTAACCAAGAAAGCCCTGATCTCAGATACGAGTGGATAACGCTGCCCCAAGGTATGGCCAACAGTCCCACTATGTGTCAGATTTACCTTGATTCCCTACTGGCCCCCCTACGGAAATCCTTTCCCAAGATAAGATGTGTGCATTACATGGACGACCTTTTGCTCAGCGGCAGGGACCCAGACATGCTAAATAATATGCTCGGCCAGTTGGTCGAGGCCCTGAGACAAGCTAATCTGCATGTTGCCCCCGACAAGATTCAGGGAGGAGAAATGGTGACCTACTTAGGCGCGAAAATCTCCCCTATGCTAGTCTCTCCACAGAAGGTCACCATTAGGACGGATGGCGTTAGGACCCTAAATGACATGCAAAAGCTATTGGGAGACATTAATTGGATTAGGCCATATTTACATATACCAAATTCAGATCTCAAACCCCTGTTCGACCTTCTGAAGGGAGACCCAGATATAGCCTCCCACAGGAGGCTCACTCCTGAGGCAAGAGCTGCCTTACAGAGAGTGGAAAAAGCCTTAGGTGGGGCTACCTTACACAGAATTGAACCAGGGCGACCCTTTGATGTCTGTTTGCTACAGACTAGTCTACAGCCCACAGCGGTGATTTGGCAGAAAGGACCATTACTGTGGATACACCCTAAGGTCTCACCTGCAAAAGTCATAGAGCATTACCCGGAGGCAGTCGCTTCATTGGCCCTTGAAGCGCATGATAGAGCTGTCCAACATTTTGGCTCAGGACCACAAGCCATCCGAGTACCCTATACCGCCAGCCAGATCAAGACCCTGGCTGCCTGCATAGATACTTGGGCCATTTTGAGATGTGTTTTCCATGGGGATATGAACAATCAATACCCTAAAGACCCTATCTTGTCATTTGTCACTCAGCACCCTATAATTTTTCCAAAGGTTACTGCCTCTGAGCCATTAGTCCCAGCAACTACAATATATACAGATGGCTCCAAGACGGGGATAGGCGCCTATGTGATCCTAGGCAAGCCCCCGGTTACCATACAATTTGAACCTGATCAGCCTCAGGTGGTGGAACTGCAGATCGTTAAAATGATTCTTGAACGGTTCTCAGAAGCCATTAATATTGTCTCCGATTCTAGGTATGTGGTCAATGCTATGCAAGTGCTTGAGACTGCCGGTTTAATTAGATCCACTTCCACAGTGGCTGGGCTGTTCCTGTCTATCCAGACATTGCTTCAGAACAGACACCATAAGGTCTTCACCACCCACATAAGAGCACATACATCCCTGCCGGGGCCCATGGCACAGGGGAATGCGGCTGCTGATACTGCCACTCGCCCGTTATGGATTTTTACCTTACTAACACCAATCGAGCGAGCCCGTGCCTTCCATGATAAGTTTCATGTCAATGCCAGGACACTAGCAAACCATTTCCATGTTTCCAGAGCAGATGCACGAGATATCGTGCGACTATGTGACTCCTGTGCCACATACAAACCTGCCATACCGATGGGAGTAAACCCTCGAGGTTTGATCCCTGGTGATGTTTGGCAGATGGACATCACACATATACAGGAGTTTGGGACTCTTAAATATGTTCATGTTTCCACAGACACCTGTTCTCATGTCATATTCGCAACAGCAGAAACAGGTGAAAAAGTGTCTAATGTGATCAATCATTGCCTGGCGGCTTGGGCCGCATGGGGCAAACCAAAAATATTAAAAACTGATAATAGACCAGCCTATATAGGCAAAGCCTTCAATGAGTTCTACAAAATGATAGAGGTTCAATTAAAACATGGTATCCCATACAATCCCCAAGGTCAAAAAATCATTGAGAGGGCTCATAAAAGCCTCAAAAAAATTTTACAAAAACAAAAAGGGGGAGTAGGCCAAGGCCTGGCCCCAAAGGCACGATTATCCATGGCACTATTCACACACAATTTTTTAAATTTAAATAATGATAATTGCTCCCCAGCCGTGGAGCACTGCAACCCTTCCCCCAACCATAAAGGGTGGGTGAAGTGGAAAGATGTCCTGACAGGACAATGGATGGGCCCGGATCCAGTGGTCAGCTGGAACCGAGGCGCGGTTTGTGTTTTCCCACAGGAATCGGGACGAGAACCACTGTGGGTACCGGAGAGACTGACACGGGCGACAAAGCCCTCGACTGAAGATCAGACCTGCCCTACCGGAGATCCATCACAGACCAACCAACAAGATGAATAGAAATAGCGGTAGCCCGAAATGGACAAGAAGATCCTCAGGCATATGCATGGCTCGCTCGCCTAGCCTACGACCGAGTCTAGGGACGGTGAGCTTCCCACACTCCTCCTCTAAAAAAATTATGACATAGCTGGGTAGGAGAGTCAATGACGGGTAAGAGCGTACTCCCCCTGTGCGACTCAACCTAAGCCAGGCCCTACCCCATCCTGCACGTAAGCCGCTGGACTGTTAGACACTGCCCAGGTCTAAATTTCTCTCCGAGGGGATTTCTTTACGGAGAGGAAATGAGTGCAAGCTTGTGTGCATCCAGGTTCCGTCCAGTTTGTGCCTGGCCCTAAAAAAAGGACGAGGGCCTCAGGGCCTTGGCGGACCATGGGACGGCCGACCAGGGTCTAAGCCAAGGACCTACGGTGGGCCTACACATAGGGCATAAGCCTCTGCACCCAGTCCAGGAAGGGCTACGATGCGCACATTCATAAAAAATAAAAAAGGGGGAGATGTTGGGAGCCGCAGCCCCGAGCCCGGTCGCCTTACTTGGCGGACGTGAGGCCTGTAGTAAAGAGTAAAGCCTGAGGTAGATTACCCCTCCCATCGAGCACGTTAGTTTCCTGCTTACCGCGTAAGCAACCCGCTCAACAATATAGTCTGCCTGGCAACTGATGATGTTAGCCAATCAGCTTGCCTTGCTTACTTTAACATGATTGGACACTGTATCCGTATATATACTGGTGCCACCCCTGGGGGGGAAGAAGAAGCCCGAAAGTAGAAGCCCAAAAGGAGCCGCGGGGAGCGGACCAAAGGAGGCTTCGGCTGGGAGCGATCCCAGGGCAGGCTGTACGGAGAAGGAAAATAAAAGAAAAGGTTGTCCACTGCCAGACTTTGTCGTGTGTCCTTCCTGCCGGCCGGGAGCGACATCGACAGTGGAGCTGTAACCCACTGTAAACCTCAAGACCACTGTAAACCTAATACTGTCAGAGCAGAATATGTTTCATTCAATATGTGAGATTACAAATACAATTTAATGAAAAAAAGTATCCATAATTTGAGAAGCTGAATCACTCCATGAATTTCAGCAGAAATTTTAAAGCCATGTGCATTCTTTGGGATATTTACATATATGGAGTAAAATGCTAAAATTCAAAACTGCTAGACAAAATTCATTTTATAACCTTTATATATTAGGGAAGTCAGCAAACTAATAATGCACACTCATAAAACTATGGCAATGTAAATCACTACTGAGAACTCAGCCTGACATTTGAATTACTTGAATTTATACCAATGACTTACTGAATATTCAACCATGTTAGAAATATACTCAGTATTTATAATGACTTTGAAGTAAAGTCTTCACTTAAACTTGCTGGATAGAAGGCACCCATGTACATGAAAGCTATTTTCAGTTTCATTACTAAATTTTATAATTTCATTAAAAATAAGAAAATATTTTTCCAGTGGAGAGTAAATGGCTTTGGGCCTTGTGAATTAAAAAGCTTATGAGACTTCTGTGCCACAGACATTCACGGCTCTTCTCCTACTTGCTTTCCCTAGGGTCTAATATGCAGTCAGAGATAACTGGGGTCTAATATCTCCTTGTGCTTTCAGATGTTTTTATAGATGTTAATTAAGTGAAAGTTAAAGCCAAGTGCCTTCATTATATTTCATTTTCTCCAGGCAATTTTATTTCTTTCTTTTATCATACTGTCTTGTACCATTTTGTTTCATTTTATTTGCTTTTCCTGCATAAAAGTACAGGTAAGAATATGAGAAACAAAGTTAATTGGAAAGATATTAGCTGTATTCTGGATACCAAATGTGTCTCAAAGGTACAATGTGCTAAAGGGTAGAATGATGCAAGGCAGGCTTTGCTTGACCAGGCAATCCTGGCACAGTCTGCCGCTACATCACTGGCCACAAACAAAGCAGCCATTCAAGACTGGCATCTCCAAAACTGCCAAAGTAAACCTCTTCTCTGTAATAAGTTAGTTATCTCAAGTAATTTGTCACAGTGGCAGATAGTCAAAGTAAACAGTCAAGAAAAATAAACGCATATTAAAAGAGTGTGTTTTGTGACATAAAGTTCACTATGAATGGGTCCATACTCTAAAATCCAATTTGTATAACATTCCCAAAGTGACAAACTATAAAGATGGAGAACAAGTTGGAGACAGGGATAGTAGTGTAAGAATAGCACATCTATAAAGGAGAGCACAAGAGAGCGACTTTTAAATGGTGGAATTTGATTATGGAGGTAATTATACAAATTCCAACATATGACCAAATTGCACAGAACTATACACACATATGTGCATGCACATAAACACATAAGCACACACACACATACATGCCATGAAAACTATTAAAAATTGAATGAGGTGTGTAGTCATGGTTCTGGTTTTGCCTTTGCACTACAGTATGCAAAACATCACTAATTGGAAAAAGTTGGCCAGAGAGTGTAGAGGACTCCAGGTACTATTTTGATAATCTCATATGAGTTTCCTATTATTTTAAAATAAATTTTTAAGAGTTATGAGTTGTACCATTATAATCAATAGCAATGAATTAATTGTCTGGGTATTTGTTGCTGCCTGGAACCTTACCATCAATTTGGAAGATATCCTTGGAATAACCAGAAGGATTAATCCAAATGCCTATACTGAAATTCATCTGAGAGCTGCCAGACTGTGGAGAGAGTGCTATACTCACTTAAACAGGTTACAGAGGTGCTTCAGCTTGAGTTAACGAAAGGATCCGTGACCCCCACAGAGACACATGTGGCGGACAGCAGCATGTGAAGAACAGAGTCCCACACTACAATTGTACATATGAGTCCTTTTCAGTCATGAAGGTGCTGTACAGCACAGTCCACAATGAAAAGCATCGAAGACTAATTGTCTTTATGTTTGTGATCTCTAGGTGACATCAAGAAGTATCAACTAGCAGTGCATTAATGACGACCATGGATCAGCACTTCCTATATTGTGGATGTGAAGAAGAAGAAGTCACTAGGAACATGTATGGCAGTCACTGTTCTTGTTCCATTTTAAAGACATGGAACTGGCCTGGCTGTATAATGTGGCACGTACGAAGACAGGTAATGTTACATGACAGCAAGATGCCGTCCAAGGCACCTTCCTCGGGACCCTTACTACCCCTGCTTGTGAGTCTCAGGTCTAGGAGAGGGAGATGATGTCTCTGCTATCTCCACAACCCTCACAGGAGATGCCTGGTCCAGAGCTGATGCTCAGTATGTGGCAAAGTGAAAGATGGCAGTACACCAGGGTGTGTGTGTGTGTGTGTGTGTGTGTGTGTGTGGTAAAAATCTTAAAAGAGATAGAACACAAAGCTAATAGCAGATATTTTTAGATGCTGGAATTGCAAAACTTGCTCGATTTTTTAGCTTATAGTTTTTACTGTTTACACTACACATTTCTATTTCAAAAGTAAAATAATAAACATAACTGAGATTTTGAAGCTTTTTGAAATACTCTCTGCCTCTAAGGAAAAAAAATCAAGTTTTAGAGGTTACTTTCCTACTATTTAATATACAATGAAGTGAATATTTTCATATTTTAATGACAGCTAATTCATATCCACAACTCAATATAAATCAGTTAAAGATGATATTTAGCTTTTTATGAAGACATTAAATTATACCACTTCTCAAATGGATCATTATGCCCAACACATTGTACATGTGCTCCATTGCCTAGGATCAAACCTGACACAAGATCAATTTTCAATAAATTCTTGATAAATGAATAAAAAGCCTAAAGGGAAGCATCTTGGAATTGGAATAGTATGGTATACACTGAGGTGCCCTTCCATATTAGTATATAACCTTATTGAGAAGTTCAAAAGGCAAGAAAATCACAAGGAGGCTCTGTGTACTCGACAGTTTCAGCAGTGCTACAGAGAGTTCAGATTTCATAGCTGATACCAAAGTGAACAGGGCTATACGCTCTCAATAGTAGTCTAAAGTTTTAAAATGCATTTACCTCTTTGGCAGGTGGTTTTGGACTCATTGATTCAACATTTTAGAGAGAAAATGCCAGTGTCTAAAACATAGGTCCTGAAATGGGACTGATTAACTTGCAAGGATCTTATTGGGGGTGTAATATTGAGAGAAAATTTAGAGGGAGCCAGGAGGTTCTGGGAAAATTTTCAGATATTGATGCAAACCAGCCAGAGCACACAAGAAAGCAAGAGAAAGCTAAGGGAATTCCCTAGTCCACCATGCAGTTTCAAGGAGAATTCTACAAAGTGGTAAGGGTACCCTGAAAGGAGCCAGTGGTCACAGGAGTCTCTTATCTCTTGGGAAGTAACCTTAGTACCCTCCCACACTGGCACAAGCCTGATAATGAGTAGGCTGTGAAAGGGATGATCTCAGCAGAAATGTACTAGTGGATGCGAGAGCACAGGGCTGGCCCCTCGTGGGCTGTAGGTAACAACTGTTTGTGGTTGTCGGTAAGCAGGGCCTTTGTCACACTGCAGCAGACAGAATGCAAAGCAACAAAGGTCTATTAAATAATGCATCCAAAGACAATCTTTTGTTTTAAGTATTACCATGTAAAATCCTAATTTTAATAAGAGGGTCAGATTCAGAATGTTATACAATGATGTCAATGACTTTGTTAATCTACAGTGTGTACTATCTCCATGGACAATGAGCATCTGTCATTAAGATTTCTATAGGAGTTCATATTGTACTTATTCTTTTTTTTTTTTTTTTTTTTTTTTTTTTTGGTCTTTTTCCTTTTTACCGGTACCAGGGATCGAACCACTCACAACTGCCTGCTTGCCAGGCAGACGCTTTTGCTGCTAAGCTAAATCTCCAGCCCCTATATACTGTACTTATTCTTGATATTTTTGTCAAATACAAACCCTGCACAAACAACAGGGTCCACACTCAAATATATAAATAAATGCCATAGGCCAATTTGAAATACACACACAGACATGGTCTTTAAAATACACACACACACACACACACACACACACATATATACACATACAATAATATAATGTTCTTTAAAGTTTCAAATTTTCTTTTACTACCTTGTTGACAACATTCTTTTAATTTTAATGGGTAATAACTTTATGGCTAAATTATGATAGCAGAAAATAAATAGTTTCATAATATTTAATAATGACTAATAACTTGAATTACAAAAGCCTCTAGATAGTTCTTCAACTCTGCATTCATTTACTCACCCTCAGTGACAGCCACATATGCACATTTTCATCTATTCTACATCTTTTTTGTAGTCTGGTTTCAGATCACATTTCTATTCTTTTCTGAACACCTACAGGACGTTGCCTTTTAAAGTGAACTTGGAAGCCTGTGTCTGCTTTACCACAAGCACAGATTGAAAACAGAATTAATGGATTGTATATTTTTTGTTTCTCAAATTACTGAACTGAATACTGAGCTAATACTAAATACTCAATAAATATTTTTGCTGTGGAAAAAATATATAGTCCTTTATGAAATGTTATATCCAGTGTTTGGGGTTCTTTGTTTACTGTCATTATAGGAGCATAATTTATGTTTTTAACTAATTCCAATATAATAGTCTTTTGATAATTATAATTTAAATGGGGATAGTTACATTTAAGTGTCATTATATTTACTTAATTTTGATGGTAAAACTTTGATATTTAAAATATGAAATTTATCTTAATGTTAATGTTACACAAGCCAATAACATATCCAAAAGAACATATTTGTTTAAATTACAAAAATTCCAATAACAATAACAAATATTCTTTTTTCATGTTAGCAATGTTTAAACCAGCTTTAACTCAGTATAAAACATGCGTACTTAGTGAAGTTAACTATTTGCATGCTTTGGGAAACATCAGTTTTGTTTTTAATTTTATTTAAAGAAAGACAAGACAAAACAGAAAACAGGTAGAACTAATACATACTTTCAAAGAAAAAAATAAAAAGTAATAAATCACTAGTTGATGTTTATATATTGTCCTCTTACAAATAATTGTTCAAGATACAAAAGTGGAACCTATAAATCAAATTTCAAACAGCGAGACTGCAAATGGTTCTGTTCAACTATCTAATAAAAACTTAGTAATATGATTATCAATCCTATACTTTTAAACACACACACATTTATCCATGTTTTCATTTATGTTGAGATTTAAAAAACTAAGCAGACTAAAATCACTCTGAATAAAGAATAATACTATTGCTGGATTTCACATCATGACACTCTGGAATCATCACTGCATACTATAGTGCCTTTTTTTCCTTCAAAGTATTTGTTTATTTCATCATAAGATCAGTTCTCGTATATTGTTTATAGGTTTTATGCAAGAATGAGTCTTAACATGTATTTCTATCCTTTCTATATTAGAGGGAGAAACAGAACAAAGCAAGACAAAACAAAGCATATTCCTATAGACACTGAAAACTAAAAAGACATATAAAACTGCTGTACAAGGAGTTCTACCATGGTTACTCTGTTGTCTCTTGTTTTCATCAATAAAATTGGCTATATCATCATACACAGTATAATTGAATACATCAGTACATAACAGTATTGATAGAAATATAACTTTGTAGCTAGTGTAGAACTACAAAAACAGGTAGTAATCAAACCAGAATGGGTATCATAGTGAATCATTGTCATTTTCAGTATACTTGTCTATACTCTCAGACTTGATACTATCAACCTTAACAGTTTTAAATAAAATCTGTCAATAATAAACAGCAATCAAACAAATCAGATTTAACTAAGATCAGCCATGATATAACAGTATAAGTTATACAGGGATCCAGTTTAAGTTAATAGGAAATTAAAGATGATTACTGTGCTATATCCTGATATTTTTGGGATAGCTCTCTGTGCCCTCAGATCTAGTGCTTGTAGACAAACTGGAACAGAATAAGTTCTATCTAAGCAGAGTGGTGAGAGTAATATGGGCTTTAATTCCTGATACACTATTAGCAATATCTTCTGCTGTCTTTTTTAAGACTATTCCTCCCCTTTCACTTCCCCAAGGTGTAATGTGCATTTTTGGGTCTCCCCAACACCCTTGGTGCTATACTGGGTGGGGGGGGGCAACCTGCTGTTTACCAAGAGGTTCCGAACCTTCTCACTCCTGGACTTGATCTCTAGTTGTATTTCTTTACCTATTAAAGCCTGTCTTTCCAATCTATCCATAAAAACTGGTCCAGTTGCCCCTGTTACTTTCTGGTTCCCTACCACATAGAGTACTGTTTTCTCATATTTGATTTTTGGCCTATATACCCTTCTTCAGGTTGATTATATTTCCTATAAAGAGCTCTTGATCCTACCTCTTGATCCACTCTGCCTGCGATTCTCACTTTTTTTCCTTAATTTAGTGTATCCAGCCATCTATATTAGAAATTATATCCAACCTTCTCTGCCTCATTTCTGTTGTGCTCTTTTTCCAATCACTAGTTGTCTGTTTGTCTTCTTCATTTCGCTTCCTGCTTGATTCATTGAAGCCTCTCTGCCACTGGTCCTGAAATCCTGGTACTTTTCTCTCTTTCGAATGTCCTGCAGTATTCTCCATAGAGTTGGATTGGTGGTTGCGAATAACCCCAGTTCCTCTTTATCTTAGAAACATCTTGTTTCTCCATTAATTTCTAGAGACATTTTGTCAGGCATCTAGAGACATTTTGTCAGACATCAATCTGGGCTGGAGGTTGTTTTCTTTCAGGGCTTAGAATACTTTGCTCCACGCTCTTCTCGATTTGATGGTTTGTGCCAAGAAGTCTGCCATAATTCTGATGGGCTTTCCCTTGAAATTATTTTGTTTCTTGTCTTTGACAGATTTTAATATTCTGTTCTTATAATGGATTTCTGGGATCTTGATTATTATATGCCTGGGTGTAGTTCTATTTTGGTTGTAGGTGGCTGGAGTTCTGTATGCCTCATATAGCTGAATATCATTTCCTTTTCCTATGTTTGGGAAGTTTTCCTTAATTATTTCTGTGAATAGCTTTTGTAGTTCCTTTGTTTGTACTCCTGTTTCTTTATTCTTAAGTTATAGATCCTCTTGTCATCTTCTAGCCTTTGTATTGTTGCTGCTTATTTCCTTATTTTTAAGAAATTTTTCCTTTCATGATCCCACATTGCAAACCTGTCCTCGTTTGGATAATCTATCCTTAGTTTCTTCCAAGCAGTTTTACTGGCTTTCAATGGAGTTTTTAATTTCCCATTTACATCTTGCTTTACTTGGTTAAATATTTCACTTTTGAACTTTTCTATGCGGTCTCGAAGATATCGCTTTATGTCCACTGGTTCCGAGTCTCATATTGCATGTGTGCTGTCCTTAATCTCCTTTGCATTTACCTTTCCTGGATCAATGTTCTCAGGGTTGGGGGCTGGGGACTCTTTCTTGTTGCTTCCTCTTCTCATATTTTTTGTTCCTTCCATACAGGTATATCTAAGAGGCCCCAGTTTCTTTCTTTGTTGGTTACAGTTTGTTTGAAGGGCACTGATTAGGTGCTCCTGTCCACTGTAGTGTACTATGGAGGTACAAACAAGAGCACCATATGCTGGGCCCTCCCCTCCAGGTCAGTCAACCTGCTGAGGGCTTCGCTGCTTTAGGTTGCACTTTCAGGCCTAGGGACTTGGTTTGGGCTAACCTATTGGGTCTCAGCCTGGCCTTGACCCAGGCCAAGCACACCCCACCAATCCCACTTGAGATGGGAGCAGCTGACTGAAGTCACCACTGCTCCTTGTTCTCACCAGTCTGCCTGGCCCCAGAATGTTGTCTGTTGGAGCCCCTTTTTCTGTGGATTGGTTTTATTCCCGTCACTCACTGCAGGTGGATGCAGCTTCCCCGCCAGCTCAGCTCTCTGTTCGGTGCACTGACCCCAACCTCAGTGTCAGTACATCTCCAATGAGTTGAAGCAGTGGCGGGCTTTTGAGTAGCTCGGTAAGTCTCGGCTATGCGACTTCAAGCACTGCATCGGGAACACCAAGCCTTTAGCTGTTCCAATAGTAGCACTGGGATCAAATGTTTAAATGTTTTCTTTCAGCTTAGTTTGTTTCTGGGTCAGGAGGATTCATCTCCCTTTGTTCGGGACTCCCCATGCTGTATTATTTTTGGAATCTAAGTTGACTATCTCAGTGAGTCTCTGTAGCCTGCTGTTACCTATCCGCCATCTTTACCAGGAAAGATCAGTTTTTAAAGTACTTTGTCTAAATACTCTGAGCCCTCTTTCCCTAATAAAGGGAATTCCAGGCCATAGCTCTGAACATACCTTCTCATCAGAGCCATGGCTGAGTGCAGTTTTTCCCTTCTGTTTTACTATGGGCTTAATACAGTATTTGGAAGGCAGCTATGCTCACCATTTAATATAGTATTTGGAAACCAAATAATTTATCAATATTCAGGACTGCTTTGTATTTGTCCTTTGATAAATAAAAGTGACTTTTTTCTACCTACTACTGACATGATACCAAGTCCTTTGAGCCAAACAACCACCTGGATTTGGGGCTGTGTTACTCTATCAAAAGTGAGTCGGCTCACCAGCAACATCCCCAGAGCACCAGACAGAAGAGCAAATCTACAGGTCTGTTATTGTTTGTAACTGGATGTCCTCCCAAAACCTCATGCAGTTTTAGAGGAAGCTTTACTAGAGGTAGCTGAATGCAGAGTCTGTGATCAATTTGTAGGGCAATTCTGTGATTAAGGGTGTGAGTGCTACACATGTCTTAGGATGGTAGACTACATACAGTATAAGGAACAGGAAGAAGTTTTCTCTCTCTCTTTTTGTTGTTGCTTTTGTTGTCTTCCATTGCCATGAATGGTTGCTTCCCTGCCATATGCCACTCTACCTTGGAGTCAGCCAATTAGGGCCTGGAACTTCTACAAACTGTGAGCTAAATAAAAATTTCAACTGTTAACTCTGGGTGTTAATTTGTCTCAGCAACAAAAAAAGTGTAACAGAAGGCTCTATATAGGTGTTGATCCAGAATCTCTGGGACAATGGACCAGAAGTTTGTATGAGAATGACTTCTCTGTTTTTCTTTTTACATGAGACACAGTAGCACTCTGGACAATACAGGTGCTACATAGACAGGAAAATAAACTTTGATGACTGAGTATATTTCATTTTTCATGAAAAGTGTCTGCTGTATATAAACATGATAGAATAAGGAAACCCTTTATCAAAAAGAGTTTCCACACTATCTTACAAAAATTTGGAAGTTCTAAAGTTTTGAAGAGACCAAGAAAGCTCGTTCCATCTGCTGCTTCCCCTCCCCTTCTCCCTTCAAATTTAACTAGGTTAAGTTTTAACTTCCTAAAGGCCATAAAACAAAGGCCTGAGGTAATAGCTCCTGACATCCTGGGTCTTCCCTATCCAGAAGCCCCATCACAAATTGTGTTAATTGCATCAGATTGTATTAGATTGTACATTCTTCACAAAAATAGCTTGGTTTATATCATAGTAATACCTGTAACTTGGTATTGTATCACAGTAATACCTGTAACTGTAAATGTGTGTCTTCCTTTTCTCTGGGTAAAAGATTGATATGTTAATCAATGCTCTCTTCTGTAAAGAATTGTAAAATCTTACCCAATTGATATGCTAACCATTGTTGCCCTCTACAAATAGAATGGTAGTGATGCTAAAGTAAGATAATTAAGGTTGTTAATTGCTGTTAGACTTTTCTATTCAGGAGATATTAGGAACAGCTACCCACCCCCAGCTAAGAACAGAACTGAGTCCCATGACCCGGTTGACTCAGTTCTAACTCAGCTCTGTGAGAGGCCCAAAAAAAAAAACATCTGCAACCGTGGCTGGTTAATGTCAGGAAACTCAGAGATAAAGTCTGCTGACTATGCTAATCAAGATTGGGAAGTATGTCAGAACCAAGCCACACAGGAGCTAGATGACCTAAAAATAAGCTGTACAAAACAAGACAGTTAATCAACTCTGACCCACTGGTCACCCCTCATGATCTGACCAATCACAAATGGACAAATCACCAACTGTTCTACTCTAACTGCTATGATTGGCTTCTGTAACAACGCTTGCTTTGCGGTTTTCATCCTTAAAAACACCAGCCTTGCCCCAAACTCAGGGTTCTCCGTTTCCACCTGTTTGGAGGACCCCGTGTACACGGAATAATAAAAACCCCTTTGTTTTTTACATGAGAGTGAGGCCCTTGGAGTCTTCCTTGCGACACCGGTCTAACAGTTTCATCATAGTTAACATCAAGTGGCCCCTAACAGATTTAAAGGTTTTATTATTAGGAAAAGTAAGAGCGTCTGGGTCTTAATACTGAGCTTCCCTAATAAATTTAATTGCAGTCTTAACTATATTCAAGGGTCAAAAGTCTGGGTATAAAATAATCAGCAGGAAAATCCCAATCAAACTACTATGCCCCAGTGAAAAACACAGATCAAACTCAAAAGGCTATGTTAAGGCAAGTTAAGAATGGGTGTGAAATAGAGTTTCAAACTCAAAAGAATACTAAAGTTAGAGGTAATACTACACAGTAGATAGAAAAGTGGAATACTGAGCTAAATTCAACAGAAAGAACTTGATTCCTTGCCTGTTGAAAATTCCTTCTGGGTCAACCTCAATTTGTGTGGATTTACTTTTTCTAAGGGCAAGAACAGGCTACAAATGATAAAAGCAAAATTTCTGAATAAAACAAATTTCTGAAATTGTTCTAATTAGCTAACTTTTAATATATAAGCACAAAGCTTTATGAGAATTAAATTCCTAGAATTATGGTTTAAAATATCATTGTCATTTGAAGTGAAAAGACTTTAAATTATTTTTTAATAATCATTGATTTTGAAATTTTGTCTCAATTCATTCTATTTTTGCTATGTTCTTTTCAAAGATAGTTGTTATATAACCATAAAAAAACATTATTTTAACTTATATTTGTGTTAGTTTCCTTAAAAGAATTATCCAAATACAGAAGGTTGGTTTCTTGATAATAGAATTATTTTAAAATGACAGACAATTTAAAAGATCAAAATTGCATTTCTTTGTTGTAAAAAAGTATGCATGTTCATAAAGCACATAATAAAATACAAAGTGGGTAACAGGAAAAATATAGATACAGATTAGTAATGGGTGCCAGAGTTAAAAAACTATCAAGAAAAAATATAAGGAAAAAAAGCTATCAAGATAAATTGAATGGATCAAAGAAAAATGGAAATAAAGTAAGGAGATTAGAGATATACTCAGTGCCAAGCAATACAGTTAATTAGTATTTTTAATTACAAATAATGACAAAATATATTAATTTCTCAATAAAGATGTTTTCAAGAGATCAGATTCTGGAGCCAAAGCCATCTGCCTTCACATCCTAGACACGTTCATTTCCTGTCTATGTGATTCTAAGCGGACTCTTGCAACCATCTACAATGAGAGGTAAACTGAACTGGGTTGTTTTAAAGATAAGATTTAAAATAGGTAAGAGTTCCTACTTATAGCAAGTGCTCAATTAGAATGAAGTATTGGAGGAAGAAGCAGGAGAGGAGGATGCATTGGGGGAGGGAGAAAAGGAGGAGAGAAAGAGAAGGATGAGGGAATGGGGAGGGGCAGGAAGGAGGAAGAGGGGGAAGCACTGTACTATAGACATATAAAGGGAGTCAATATGTTCTTTTAAGGCTTCTAGTAGTAACAATTAAAAAGGAAAAGAAATAAGTGTAAATAATTTACCAATATATTATTCTAGATATGAGAGAGATATGGGGAAGATTAATACAGGAAATCTGGCCTCCAGGACTGTAAGTCAATAAATTATGTTTCACTTGGAATATGGCACTTTGCTGTAGCAACTTTAGAAAACTAGTGATGTCCAACAAACTAAAATGTCATCACTTTAGCACGTTATCAGTATAAAGGGAAGCTTCACAGCTTCACATTCCTTTTAGTCAGTCTTAAAATGCACATCTTGTGTGCATTTTACACTGTGGTACTTCAATATGTTCCAGTGACATTGCAAGTTACTCAGTAGCTATTTATGCATGACCTGCACTCCCAAATTGACAGCGATACTCTAAACAATGTCATGAACCACAATTTCCATCGTTAAGGCTTTAGCCTGTTAATCTCGTGTGTGTGTGCATGCTTGTGTGGTGCTAGGGGTGGATCCCAGGATCTTCTCATTGAGCTATCTGCCCAGTCCCCCTCCCTTTTGTTCTTTTTGGCAGAGGGATTATTTCCTACAAGTAGCAGTTACTATACATTCATCATCAATCAATAGTTGCTCTCCTTTGTTACCATGTCTTCAGATTAAAATACGTTTACACTCTATTCACCAAAATAAAAGCAATGTTCCTCCTTAAATTTGATTATTTCATATGTCCTCTGACCCCCTTCCCTTTCCGGTTTCTCATTCACATGTCTCTGGTTATCACACCCATGACTCGTGTCCCTGCTATCACCTCCATATCACCAAGTTGCACGCATGCTGTGTATTGTTGGCTGACGATGTTGATACAGCATTACCGTCATTCTCGGAACTCCCCAACTATGATATGGCAGTCTTACTCTTCTAGGTATCCTCTTATCTCTCCAGCCATCCCTTCCCAGACTCTCCACATGTTACATTCCTTGCACCTGTTTCCTATAGCAGATATGTGCTGTGCTTCTCATCCTCAGTCCTCTGGTCTCCTCCCTGTGCTGACACCTCTCTTCTTCCTTCCCCTCTTGACTTTATCAAAGCCACTGTCTTCCAAAGATGCCAAATCAAATACAAACCTAAGTACTCATCTCTAAAAAAGGATTGAAAACGTACAAATACAAGGGCTTTAATCTTTGAAGTTTAGGAAGAACTAATCTATATAATGATAAGCTCCCAAATTATTCAGTGTATAACACTTTGAAATCACCAAGCCATTATTTCTACCATATGCACTGTTAGATGTATTGTAAATAATATCAAAATGTAACTTGTCCTCCTGTTACCAAACCTACTAAGAGCATGGCATTGTCACCATCACAGTCTAGCAAGCCATAAATATGTGGTTAATACTTCTGTGTTTAAAATTGTTTCCCATGATTGTATGTTCTACAATGTACTTTCTGCAATCCATCTCCAGTGTTAACTTTACTTTAATCCTCACCTTGTCTCAACTAGCTTTCCCTCACTGGAACCAACTCTCTTATCTGCCCAACTTCACATCAAAACTCTTCAGGGTCCCCACAGCCTTTAGTAGGACTCAAAATACACTCAATATCCCTGATCCACACCTCACCATACATTTACAACTTGCAGGCAATCATAGATAAACTAAAAAAGATACTATGTACTGGAATATAAAGCATTGTTTTATAATTCAAATAAAATGTAAATACAAAACTAAATCAATACTTAGAAAAACTCACCTCTCAAACCAGCTTTAAGCAATAAAAGGCTGACTTCCATGAGCATAGTTTATGTTTCTTGACAAAAGGCAATGGGAAAAAAGTATAAGAACTCAAATAATGCAAACAGGAACATACAAAAATAATGAATAAAGTATGTACTCTGGAATATGACATACTTAGATTTAGGTTTAATTCTTTGATATTCTTTTTACTTTGGAGTTAATCTATTCTATACCGAATTCCATTATTTGTAAAATAAGGCCAATAAAGCCCTCTTTCAGAACTGCAATGAAAAATAACTGCAATGATACATGAGAAGAATATGGAAATGCCTGAATGTTATACGTCTGCAATAAATTGGAATGTAAAAAAGAAAATGAGTACTGGTGCCAGAGAGCCTGCTACAACTGCCTTCAGCCCAAAACTCTGCCTGTGATTTTCTCTCTGGTTTTTACTTCATGAGGTTGGAGGCAGTAATAAAAGATTAAGTGAAATCAAAGTGAGGAAAAAGAATATGAAGGATGCCAACTCATTCAATCCACGTGAGGTGTTACATTTAGGAGAGCAAAGACACGTCACTGTTACCAATACCAAATTCCAAACTAAAGATTACCAGATTTAGTCTCAGTATGGTAAGTTTAGCTTCTGGGCTTCTACTCAGAAGCACTGGGCAACACCAATGGTATCTCAGGATGTGTACTACAAACACTAAATCCAATTTAAGGAACAAAAGTAAAACTTGTTTTTTAGCATCAAAGTTGTTTCTATCAAAGTATTCAGAGTCTTGTTGACTGTGTTCACGTCTGTCTGTATGTCTCTTTCTTTTTTAATTAGGATATATTTGCAGTACATGATGATTACAGTTAATGTGGGGAGTTGGTACATGTACAAAATACATCTTAATTATTTTATTTCATCTCCTAACCCTTCTATATCTCTCCTTCCAACTCTTGATCCCCTTCCCCTTTATCCTTCAGTTCTTTGTTCCATTACCTTTCATTCCCCTGCCTCCTCCTCTTTATCTCTTTTTCTGCCATCCATTTTAAAAAGATTTCTCTACCTCTTATTTACCTTATTTTGCTTTCTTTCAGAGAGACAATGATACAGAGAGACAGAGAGTTTCTTATATAAGATAAACCATGTAATATGTAAGTGTATGTGTCTGATTTATTTCACTTCACGTTATTGTCTCAAGTCACACCTATTTGTGTACAAACGCCTCTAGGTTTATCTTTCTTTATGACAACATAGTACTCCACTGTGTATAAATGTCATCATTTCTTTACCCATCCATCTGTTGATGATCACAAAGGCCATTTCCAAGGTTTAGTTATTATAAATTGTGCTTTGATAAATATAGATAGGCCTATATCACTGTAATATCGTGACTTTAACTCTGGAGAAAGTATTTAGAAGGGGAATCACCAGGTCAAATAGAATTTTATTTTCATTTTTTTCCCTACTTCCTTCCTCTTCTCATCTGAGCAGTGAAATTATCCATGACTCTCATAGGGAAAGAGATATTTGAACATGAACCTGAATAATTTTAATATACCCAGGAAATATGTAACTTTGTTACCTTCAAATTCAGTTATGGCAAACTTTATCAACTTATAATGTTCACCTTTATCACTATGTCCACAAAAATAGATAAGAGGGGCTCCTACGTGATTCTTACACTATCCCCTTTACCTGCCCATATAAACCTCATCTTTTCTACATGTTTGAGGTATAATTTTGTAATTTATATTGTGGTGCCAAAACTAGTTGGATAATCCACTCTATTAATTTTAATTAGTGAAGGAATCATTGGTAAAAGGCATATTCACTAATGTCAAAAGAAGTATTTTAGTAAGTATTAAAAACCCAGTAACAAAAAGATTTGTTATTGGATGGAAATTACATTTTGTTTTAAAGTGATATATATAAACTATATACATACACATATATAATATATTTAATATATACACATGTATCTACACACACACACACACACACACACACACACATACATATATATATATACATTGTATCTTATCCTGAGTTCAACATATTCTTGATACATTCATCATGCTAAACGATATGTTGTAATCAGAAGGTAAAGCTGTCTATAAAAAGTGTTTATTATTCACACTGCAAGTGTATATAGTGTAATTTTTAATTTTTTTATTTTAAACAAAAGGGTAAAACTAAACATAACAAAATAGAACAAAGCAGATCAAAAGCAAAACAATGTAAGTGACACCAATTTCAAAGCAAGACAACAGGAGATCTACAGTGGCTACCATAATGTCTCTTGTTTTCTTCTAAATAGTAATTTTAAAAAACAGTAAAATGCAAGTGCAAATAAATACGGAAAAGATTTTTAAAATGATTAGTTATATGTTATTATATAGCTTGAAAATCCCAAACATTTACTAAGAAAAACTACAGAATCTCTAATAGGGTTAAATATAAATAAACTGCATGGACCTAAGAGTAACAACCAAAAATGGAAACCAGTAATAAAAATGTGCAAAAAACTATAATGAAGAAAATTATAAAACTACTGAGAGAGATAAAGGAACTCACATAAATGTAGAGACTAGAAAGACTGTACATTGTAAAAATATCAGTTTCCTCACAAAATGAAATCTATAAATTCAATGAAGTCCCAAGGGATGGAAAATATGAAATTGACAATATAATTCTAAATGTATCTGAAAACACAAACTTCTGAATGTCTGGCACAAGTTTATCAGTGGTAAAAAGATAGGAAGTCAAGATAGAAATTATTAAGTGGCACAATCTTCCTAATGATCTTCTTGGAAAACATAAAGCTGGAACTCTAGTACACAGCCTTTAGTACAATACATTTGACTGTAATTTAAAGATACCAATATAATAAAATTTAATGGCCAAGACACTAAAATAAATATTAGTGTTTTAATTACTAGGAAAATAAGATAACATAAAGGAAAGTACTGCTGATGAAATGTCCAGCAACAGGTGAGTCTTTAGACATAGAAACTCACGTATCTGTAACATGTGCTATCACGTTGGGCTGGGGATATAACCCAGTGGTAGACCACTTACCTCGCATGCATGAAGCTCTGGGTCCACTTTCCAATACAGAAAAATGGGCTATTAGACTTATATTTCAAATAGTAGGTGGAATATGGGGATTTACATTAATTTGAACAAATCTCTGGGATGAGAAGTATAAATAAACAGAGGGATATCGCTGGAGAGATATATCACAAAGGTTAGTGCAAACTACCTTTGAATTGTGGAACTGTATTGTTTGTATTTTCACTTTTATCCTTTTACCTATTGAAGGAAATTTCTACATTTTAACTTCCAGGTTTTAATTCCAAGTTAATTAGAGTGAAAGCACAATCAAGCTTTCCTTACCAGCCTCAAGTAACTTCAAAATAGTTTTTACCTAACACAGTTAATAGCTTTAATTTCCACATGGGTTTATCTCCAAAATAAAAAGGTATTCTGTGAGGCAACATGTCCATGAAAATACTGAGCAGAATGCTGAAATATGAATTAAGAATATGAGGTTCAGACTTTAACAGATATACAACTCTTTGATTCTGCACGAAATTGTACTTCACTCAAAACTCAACCTCAAGTCATATAGTCATATTCATATGAAGGGATAAAATATGCACTGAAATTTCTATAACAAAAACAATATGAAATGAAGAAGGACCAGGAATGTAAGTTTTTGAAGGCATTAAAGTAAATACTGGTGACTACAATGAAAGAGTGGTGAGAAGCTATTGTGACTAAATCATTCTTTCCACAACCTAACCATACACACTCTTCCTAAGAATACAATCTACTTCTGTGTTACTCTTCAATATTAGTTAAACCCTAAGGCCATCATGATGCTCACGTAAGTGGTACTACGGGTATATAAAACTATATTAATTTCAAGCTCCAGTAGAAGCACAGAAATACATCAGTATTCATCAAGTGAAATAAAGAAGGTAGAGAAAATATTACCCTCCAAAGTGTAAGGAGGGTGCCATAAACAGTGTGCATTTGTTTGGAAGAGTGAGCTAAATTAGGTTATTTGTTTTAAAAACAGGTCCCAGATTTATGGAACTTTAGTAATCATTTATTTTTGGTCTAGTTCAACTACAAATACAAACTTGGATAATGTCAAGGTTATTTAAAAAAAGAGAAAATGGTTTTCCCACAAGTCAACTCTATGTCCAAAGCTATTATTTTGTTCTTTCTTATTCTTAGATTCTTCAACTAATAATACTATCAACAATGATTTATGACAGCTTCAAAGATCTCTTGACACTTAAAACTTTAATTTTTATCTTTCCATGTCTATTTTTAACATAAAATTCAAACATTTTTTATTTACTAAAGCATCTTAAGCCAAGTCAGAGATTTTATAAATTATAAACAAATGATTATCAAATAATTATACATTGAGTAATGTCATGATTCTCAAGGATGGATTCTGAAGAAGCCAATAAAAATGTCTTCATTCCTTATTCAAAAAAAGAAACCAAAATAATATTGGCATAAAAAGACTACATTCAGCTAAATAAACTTGCCAATTATATGTTCCTAATTCACTCTAAGTAATTCAATCATCAAATCTAATTTGTAGCATCCTTCAGTTGTACATAATCAAACTTGTAATGCCCATTTTTATTGGAGTAGTTTATTTCTAGCGCTTTCTGAATTGGCTGAATTGTAGTGACTATGATTATTACCTAGCTGTAAACTTTGAGGCTTAAGAAATCTGTATATTGGGTCCTTTCCCATCTATGAGCCTTCATGAATGCATTGCACCTCCTTTACCTTTTATCATCATCTGAACTGACTTTTATATTTCTTCAGCTGGTTCTCTTAATTATCTGACTCAACATAACAATATATCTCTCTTTGCCCGGCTTCATCAGCTAGCCTTTCTCCTTTTCATTTTATTCTCTATTCATGTACCAATCATAAAACTCTTTTCCAAATACTCTCACTGCTCCCTTGAACCTATGAACAATTCATTTCTAGAATGAAGCATGAGATATTTTAATTTCTAGGTCAGTTATGTGTTTCTAATTAGAATAAAAGAAAAATCAAGTCTACTTTACCTCCACCAAGTAATTTCAAAATACTTTTTACCTTAACATGGTATTCCATGACACATGTAATTGATAGCTACCTTGACTTGTATTCTACTGAAACATTGTTTTGAAGGTTAAAATACCAATTTTTGATGTTTTAATTACTATCATTTCCTTACTGCAATACCTGGTTGAAACCGTGCCCATATAATTCAGTTGATGCCAGCAGGCTTCAGTTGGTTAGTGTCATAAAGGATAAATAAGTCATTTGTAGGAAGATGGATGCACCCTGAAACCATATCTTAAGCTAAATAAATCAGACAAGTTCACCTATAGCAGTGTTCCTCTTATGTGATAAACCCAAAGGGTAAACAAGGAACATAAATAGTGGGAAGTTGGAAGAACATGTCCAAGTAGGAAGGGGAACAAAAGAGGGCAAGAGAAAAGGGAAGAAAGGGAAAAAGAAAGAGAATAAAAGGAAAAGTGGAAACAACTTTTGTAAATGGGTGTGAAGGAAGGGGAGGGAAGTGGGGAAAAATGAAGATATATTATATGTAAGCACAAATTTCCCATGATGAATGCAGTCAATATGTATGACAAATATGTACTAATAAAAATATAAACTCATACACATTTGATAAAAAATTTCATAATATATAGTATCAATATACACATATATTGGTTCATGCTTAAAAGTCTAAAATGTGAAGTTACTCAATTAGGCCCTACCAGTTAAAAAAACCACACATTTTTGGGGTTTTTTTTGTTTTTTTTTTTTTCTTTTTTCTTTTTTATCGGTACTGGGGATCGAACTCATGACCGCCTGCTTGTAAGGTAGGTGCTTATGCCGCTGAGCTAAATCCCCAGCCCCAAACCACACATTTTTAAAATGTGCATAACATAAGCAAAAAAGTACAATCCTTTCTCCACTTAAATGCTTTTGCATCTTTGCCGGAAATCAACTGTCTATTATGTGGGTATCCATTTTGGGACTTCTTATTGGTACTTTAATAGTTTGTCTATCTTGATATCAATGCTGTTTTGTCATGATTGGCGTAATTTTGTGGTAAGTTGTGAGGTTGAGGAGGACTGAAGTGATAATTTTGTGCCTTTATCAAAGTTGTTCAGATTATTCTGAGTCTTTTGTATTTTTACAGAAATCTAAGAACCAAAATGTTAAACCTTTATAAAAAAAACCTGTAAACTTATGAATTAGATGGGTATTGGACCTGTTGCTAAAACACTGGCTTAAGAGAACAACACTGTAAATGTATATACAGATCCTACTCCCTATTAAGAGACACTTCTTGAAGTAATTTTTGAATTCTTTGTTCCTTCCTCTCACTTCTCCCCCAGAAGAGGTGTGAATATTTTTCTAGTTGAAATGAACTGGATGTGGGTAACTCAGCTCTTTTCTTCTGCCCTTTCACAGTCACCAAGCTGCCCACACAGCGCATACTCCTACATTCAACAGGCTCTCTTGAGAGGAAAATGCTGTCATTCGGGCTCCCACTGAATGTGGCTGGAACTCTCCAATTAACTATGCTGAGTTTTGCTCCTCTGGGGCGACTGATCATTAGCAAACATACTTGGTTAGAGGACCTGTGTTCTCTAAATTCATTTGAATTTGAGATATGAAGACATTTTATTTATCTATCATTTTATATCTATCACTGAATTATTTCTCTATCTGGGTAGAAGGGAGATAGAAAAACAAGACAGTATTATTTACTGAACCCCTCAAGCCCTGCTTCTTTTGAGCTATATATTAAGCAATAGGTTAATCCATTTATAAGTACAAAGCACCCTTGATCCAATCACCCTGCAAAAGCTCCAGCTCTGAACACATGAGACTTTTGGGGGCCATTTTAGTGCTAGGCCATAACAACTCAGAAAAGGGTATCTTATTATCTCCACCTTGGATCATAAAAGGGCACGTAGATGAGCACAGAATCCAACTTTCGGCTCTACTCCCAGCATATGCTACAACCTGCTTCCAGTCTGATCACCTGATTATTAGAAACACATTCTCTGGTCCTGCCTCAGACTAACTGTATCAAAATCTCCATTTGAACAAAATTGAACAATGCTGGCATGGATGATATGCTTATATGCACATTCACTTTTGATGAACACTGAGTAGACAATCTTATCCTAAGACATGAAAAGAAATGGACTTAGTCAATGTTTGTAATACTTATCAATAAAGTAAATGAACTAGAGAAATTAATAACTTCACAGTTATCACAAAATTGGTAAGTAGTACAGCTAGAGGTGAAATCAAGTCTTATATGATTTACAAGCATAAAAAATTTTCCCATACCATATTTCCCAAATGATATTGTGTTTTATTTTAGTTTAACTGGTAAGAAGAAGATAGGTAAGCAAGTAAAAAGATAGAGAAGTGGAAGACATAGGTAGATAAATAGGTAGGAATAGCAAGATGCAGCTACATGATATGTACAATCTAAAAACATGTCAATAATGACATTCAAAATAGTCTACACTATCCTTAATTTGAGACCAATTAGAATTCTAGTAGTTTTTTTTTTTTTTTTTCATTTTTTTATTGGTACCAGGGATCAAACTCACGACTGCCTGCTTGCAAGGCAGGCGCTTATGCCGCTGAGCTAAATCCCCAGTCCAGAATTCTAGTAGTTTAAAAATTTTTATTAATAAATCATTAATATTAACATTAAATCATGACTTAATATTAAAAAATAACCTATAACCATGACCAAGCACTTAAATAGGCAAAATATATTTTAATAATTGAGATTATATTATCACAAAGCTCTGCCTGGAAATAGCATTTTGCAGATTCTGTGAGGTAATGGTTATACGTAGATGTCACCAAATAGTTCATTTCTTTCATTAAAAGAAAATTGTCCTACCAATATAGTCCTTTGATATCTGTAGAAAAAAATGTAAAATTTGAGTTTTTATTAAAATTATGTAAGTTGTGAATAAAGAAATAATTGAAGTATAAAATGTTCAAGCATGTTGGGAACGAGTAGTTTCCCTTCTCTAAAGAGAAATCCAATTTCTGTAATACTGGTAAACATCCGCTTGTAGCAATTACTGAGAATTACATAATATATTGATGTTGAAGAATACTATTAAGAGGAACATAATATTTTATTACAGCTTTACATCATCTCCTCCAGAAGGCTATATGGCATCTGTTGCTACATGAAAATTGTGTGCTTAGTCATTTCATGAAATCACATTTTATAGAATTTAAATGATTCCAGGTAGACAAACTTTATTTTGTATTTTAACTACCCGTTTCAAGATTCAACCAAATTATAGATCCCGTAATATGGTACTTGTTTCATGCCAAGAACAAGGATAAAATAATCTTTTTATTATGATTCACACATCATCTCTATAGATTTAAAGTTTTTACTATTCATAAATCTCTTCCCAGATGCATCAAGAGAATGACAGGTATAATCTAAAACACAAGGATAGAAAATATTTCCTCAAAGGTATATACTGTTTAAAATATTATTTTACAATGTAGTTTAGAGTACTGTTGACCAACTGACCCACTGGACAGACCAGAATTGAACTCCAGGGGAAAGCAGAGGCCCCAGTCCTAGATCGTACTGTACACACAGAAAGTCTGGCTTACCAAGACCTTTGACAGAAAGTCATTTGAGCTTCAGCATAAGTCCTTTAGGAAGCTAGACCAGGGTGATACTGCTGTGCAAACTGAGACTCAGACAAATTTAGTAACATGTCTCAGACCCTATAGTCAGCAAAGGACCAGGCTGAGTTTAGGTTTTCCATACTTCTATTAATACATATTATCTGTAGCTTAGAAACATGCCATGTTGACCTTGTGTCTCAAACTGATAGATGATGCTATTTGTGCTCATGGTAACAAATATCTCTCCATAACCTTGAGGTATAAAATCTGAAAAGTCTCCTTCCTACAAGTTAAGGTTTCTTTTATCCTGAGTTTATAGGTGGCACATAGCCAAAACACCATGATGTTTTTCTTAGTAAGTAGGTTGTTTTATAGTAAAATAAGTCCTGTTTGATACAGGCAGAGCCGTAAGCAGTTAATGTGGCTGTTATCACCTCAAAAATATACTATAAGTGAATTTGAAAGACTATATATTGCTTACATTTGGATAAGAGAATAGACTGATGGTAAGTAAAATTGAGATTGTAAAGGGAAGAAAACTATTAAGTTCACATACATACAAGACACCTGTGGTGGATCAATCAATATATTACTATTTTCAGTATTGTTTAGGGAGAATAAAGACATATTATTATCCACTGCATATTCCTTATAATACAGTAAACTATGATAAGTCTCCAATTTATTCTCCTTTATCAATATAGCTGAAGAAACAGTTTTGATTGAATCTTAGATACTCTAGAAGACTTTCACACAGGACTTATTCAACACATAAGGTGCTCAACACAAAGAGTTTGCAAATTTTAATCTACAACTGCAGCCAGCATGTATTAATTCCTTTCCCTTACTTTCATTTTACCTGCCAATTATTCTTCAACCCTCTCTGATCAAACACATTTTCCCCCACCACTCACTGAACAGTGGTAACAGTTTAGGAAGACACTCTTCCTTCCCTTCTCCATCTCAAGAAAGGAAGATAGCAGTTACATAAGTCTATTTTTCCTTTGATTTCATTTACATTTGGTTCCATAAAATTAAAACTGTTCTAATGACATTTATCTTCTTTTCTTTAATTACCCTCTAGTTTTCCTGTCTTGGTTCACCAGATCTTCCTGATTCCCAGTTTTTATGTGTACACAGTAGCCCACATTTTCTTCCAGAATTTTTGATTGTCTAGTGCTGTATGCAGTGTTTCTTATTCCTAAGCATTCTGGTACGGTGATACCGTCTCTCGTGTTTTGTATTCACAAAGTTTTACTGAACTTATTGGATACTCAAAGAAGATAGTTTGACTTTATCCTATTTTATTTTTACTGCAAGATTTAAAATCAGTAATTAATTTTATGTATTTTTGTTGTTGATTCATTTCTTCTAATTTTTAAAGGGCAAAATTCCCTTTGTGAGATCATCATCTGAAATCACTTCTTATAGCAGAGTGCTTTGGCTGAGTTCTTTGGTTTTATTAAGTATTCTCCTTTATGATATTTTCAAAACAGTTTGTAATTTATAAATTCTCTTTGTAAATATGGTTTGCAATTTGTTCAGGAATGTTACCAAGATTTAGTAAAGTATGTGTCTTTTTTTCTCAATCATACCTAGAAACTCATGGGGACTTTAAATCTAAATACTTAAGAACTTGGCATGGGGAAGTTCTTATCCATATTTTTAAAAAATCAGTGCTTTTATCCACCTAAAACTTTGTTTCCATAACTCCTAAGATATACATCTTGAATCTCTTGAATACCCCCTCTTCATTTTGTTTCGCCCTCATAATTTTTATCACTTTCTACTTTTGCTTAGTGTTTAATTTTTTCCTTCTGCATTTTCCTAACTGAATTGTGGCCTCAATTTGATCATCTCCTTCAATTCATCTACAAACTTTTTTTGATACTGTACTGGGGACTGAACTCTCAACCTCATACTTGCCAGACAGGCCTTCCACCTCTGAGCTAAATTCCCAGCCCCAGTCTACTAAATATTTTAAATCACTTTTTTTCTTTGAAATCCAGAAAGTCTACTTTTACCACTTGCTTTTTCTTAGAATCCCTATGTGGAGAGGGGGCTAGAAACAAAAATAAGAAGAGATAGAAGACAAAGGGTGGGTCCATTACAACATATCTTTTTGACTAGGAGCCGTCACTTTGGTTATTCTGATTGTTCACTGTACCTTGAATTTCTTCTACTACAGATCACTCTTTTCCTTCACTTAGGTGCACAAAGACAGTAGCAAAACCTGGAGTGCTGAGAAATCCAGATCTCCCTGACACCCTGTATCTTCTGCACCATTTGGAAAATCATCATTATGCTTAGGTGACTGAAGAAGGTATTTCTTGCTAGTCTCCTGAGTATTAAGGCTCACACAGACTTGAAAAGGTTGACAAAAACTTGCGAGCTGGTAAGTAATTTAGGAAATTTCTCACAGACAGTTTATGGAATGTTGATGTTGAGAACAAGGTTTTCTTTCTTTCCTATTTTTTCCCCCAAAGATGCCATGTTTTCCTTTATAATACCCATTTTTATATTTTCTAGGATTAGAAGATGTCCATTATAATGAACACTTTTTTTTGTATTTATATGAATGTAATTAACAGAATCACTTACAAAAGTGTAAAAAGTAGTGTGGTCTGGCTTAGCAGAGGGGTACTTCGGGACATGAGGTGAAAGGAGGGGAGATTTCAGAGAGTGGAGCTATTAGCATTGGGGAAAGGAGAATCTAAGCTGCAGAAAGCAGAAGATGGCAGGAAAACCTTCAGGAGTGTGAGTTCAACACACAGATTTGCTAATGGTACTCAAGAGAGCAGCAGGGAAGCCCAGCTCTCACCTCCAGTGTGTGCTGGAGTTGGGGCAGCAGGAGAAGGCTGATTTTATGCATCTTGGGCGATGCTATTAACCTTTTCCCACCCTTCAGGGGTAAGGAGAGCACTGACCAAAGGGAACAGGCCAGGCAAAGCCAGTTGTCTCCACTTCACTCCCCGCATCTCAGGTGCACATGAATCAGATGTCAGCAACTCCCACTCTGCTCCAGTGTTTTCTCAACCAGTC
This sequence comes from Cavia porcellus, assembly GCF_034190915.1. Taxonomy (NCBI): domain Eukaryota; kingdom Metazoa; phylum Chordata; class Mammalia; order Rodentia; family Caviidae; genus Cavia; species Cavia porcellus. The sequence continues at coordinate 37,876,493 of NW_026947487.1, read as the reverse complement.
TTTTTTTTTTTTTTTTTGTTACCAGGGACTGAACTCATGACCTCATGCTTGCCAGACAGGCACTTAAGCCACTGAGCTAAATCCCCAGCCCTGTGCTCCAGTGTTTTCTAAAAATACTTCATGCCAGACAAAGCAGCTTAAACACCCAACAGCCCATACACCATTGAGAAGAACATTGGTTTCGTGACTTGGTTTTAACCACAAATCATAAGCGATTTCTGTTTCTTATATTTCTATGAAAAATAATTCATTCAATGAATCTGTATCTAAACTTTTCTTAATAGTTCATAAATACTGTAAAGTAGGGGGAGAAATCAAAATTCTAAACCAGAACATCCTCACAAAAACAAACAAAACAACAGCAACAACAAAAAACCTTGGGACATTCAATATATTGTTTACTTTTTTAAAAAGTCTTTACATAGTCTGAATTAACAACATCATTTTGTCTTTCAAATGTACCAAACACGTATACACATGATTGCTGTTTGCGGGAAAAAGGTTATTTAGTGGAATAACTGATAAGTTATGGCATAGCAATGAGGTGAAATATCACTCTGCAATCAAAGTGAATGTTAGAGAAACATTTAATTCATTGGAGAGATACTAATCATAGAAGGATTGAGCTAACTTCCATCTGCCTTTCTCAGCTGATTCCCTCTTCATGCCAGCTCTCCTTCCTGATGGTAAGACAGCTGTCAGCAACACCTGGCTTTCATTGTACTCCAGTGAAAACAACCATGGAAAGAAATTTGCTAATCTGACAATTCTTTTATGTTTGTTTGTTTTTTTGTCTTTTTCATTTTTATCAGTACCAGGGATCGAACTCAGGACCGCACACTTGCAAGGAATCTGACAATTCTTAAAAGGAAATTCTAGGAATTCTTTTGTTAGCTATAATATCTATTTTCTGTTGGGTCAAAGAAGTATGAACATTAGATTTCATCACATGCCACATCACCAGAGCCAAGGATAACTTTCCTTAAGCCAAAAGGATGCAGCTTGAAGATGGAAAATGAGTGTTTTTTTTTTTTTAATCAGGTAATGTGAGGCAGGAAATTTAAGATATTTAAAAAGTAGAAAAATTATGTTTAGCCTAGAAAAACTTCCTATTAGACAAAGTATGTTTATATTTGTTTGTTTTCATTCAAACCTCTCTAATAGAATAAGCTGAGGCACACTGGAATTTGCACATTATGACAGACACTCTTACAGTGGTTCCTGCAATACTTGCAAAAATCTGTGAGTCTGGATGTCTTTGCTGTATTAATCCTTTAGTTCCACACTGATGGTGGCCTGGAGATTCTTTAGAAATGTCTACTATAAAATATTACTATAAATTTTCAAGCATATAGTGTCTGTCCTCTGGCAACTCAGATGACCATTTTTGGAATCTGATACAGCAAAACCCTCAAAGCATACTAAGATTTTGCAGAGCAATAGGCATGCCCAACAGTGATCCGTGTGTGAGGACATCTGCTAGCTCTAGACCAATTTCATCAGCATCAGCTACAAACAATTCTACACATGAAGTGAAAAAAGAGGCTCATTTGCACAAGGACCTTAAAAGTAAGGAAAACTCCACAGGGATGGGTAGTTAGCACCTTCAGAGACATCACATTAATAAAGATGCACTTTAAGGAGATGAAAAGATTTACGGATAATCTTATTGTGTGGCGGATGACAAAGAAAACGACTCTGGCTGCTTACTGACAAGAGATGCAGAAACAAAGATTCTCCACTGGATGGTGGCAGGTGGAGATTGTAGCCCAATCTTTGTGGGTCATCAAAGAGTAAATAATTAGAGCTTGGTTATCATGTTTAGCAAAATTGTCATCCATGGGAAAATATGACATTCACCCTGTCATGTTCTAACATGAACACAATAAAAGCTTGTGTACATACATTTATTTCATAAAGGGACTATTCTGTTTATGTGCCTATCTTTAGAGTAGCTCTTCATGTTTACAGATTGAAATGCTCTGTTAATGCTATCACGTAGTTCCTATATTTCTGTGCATATGATTAAGAGTAAAGTACATCACATGGTGATTTGACAGGTCACCTAATGGTGGATAAAGCATGATTTGACTAAGAGATACTAATAATACCATAGAAAGGATGGAAAAAAGACATTGAGCAGCTCTTAAGCATCTACTGACCTAGGTACAGTAAATTAGTCATTTGTACCTGTTGTCTTAGTTAATTCTTTCAGTAACACTTTCAGTCTTTATCTCACTGATGAAAACCTTGAGCCTAACATCCAAGGCCTGGTGGTAGAGTCAATGTATGTATATTCCTCAGTACAATACGAACAAAGAAATAAATATTGTACATATAAAGCCATATATGTGTATGTGTGTTTGTGTTAATGTGTAAGTATAGACTGAAAAAGAAACCATACAGGGATCAACTTAATCTCCTCTCACTGTTAAAGAAAAACTCCAAGGCACAAAACCTGTAAGGATAAAGCAGTAGGAAGCATTTCACAGGTTCTCCCAAAGATCAGCACATCATTATCTCCATTGTGCAGTTGTTTTGTGTGCGTGACATTCAGGAGTCCTAAATTTTTCTCCAGTTAAATTACATTTGGACTCCCACAGGTCTGAATCATTTGTTGAGAAATAAAGTGAAACCTGATGAAGGGTCATAGAACCAATTAGAATCCTTTCCAACAATGGAACGTAAATATAAAGCCCCTTACTTGTGACAGATCAAGACAAATTCTAATACAACTAAGAGAAAGGTTAAAAGATCGCACTCTAATTTTAGCAACTGAAGGCAACAGTGGTGCTGGTGAAAGTTTAAGTCACGATGTATTACAGTACTTTGTACAGTTCATATAGGGGCCAGGGACACATTACATGGTACTAAATTAATGAATGGGTATGTCTGGAGCATGTTTTCAAAAGAATTATGAATCTTTAATTTTAAAATATAGTTGAGTAAAGGTAATTAACCTCTCCTAAATTAAAGCTCTTGAAATGGGGTAACAGTTGATTTTATTCTCTCAGAATGATAGAGCTCATACTTAATTTCCTCTGGTATTAAGCTGTCTACAGTATTTCTAAGATTTGACTTTTTTTTCTGAAGCTAATTTGCTCTTCTTTCTAATATTTATCCAATCTGAAAAAGTGGCTAAAACTCTACTGGAAAAAGAAAACCAAATTTTCTCTTATTTTCTATAATTTCAATGGTAGTAGTAATAATTTGTGCTGTTTGAGAATCATAAGAATTATTTTATTCAATACATTCATATGAATTAGGCATTTGCATTATTTGTTTTTAAAATGAGAAAACTGAGCTCAAAAAGCTTCAGTAAGTAACATCCATAGAGAGCTGGCATCATTAGAACCAGATTCCAGGCACCTGTGACTTCAGAGTTCAACAGCAAAGCACAAGAATATTGTGAGCTGGTGAAAAGTTTGCTGTTCAAATGTGTAGCTGCAGTCTTGCAGCTGGTCTGAGGGCTCGACAACTTATTCCCAGAAACATCTGGATAACATTCTAATTCTGCAGTCTTCGTCCAAGACAATTACACAAGCCAAGCTGTGGTCACGTCACTAGTCTGCAGTGATCACGCCTAGGTGTACTCTGCCCAAGCATATCCCGAAATCACACTGAATACTGTAAAATACTGACACTGATGGTGTGCCTGGAGTAGCTCACCTGGTCCCAGGATACACTAACAATACCCCATGTGAAGAAATACCATATGAGGATAAGCTTGGGTGTGAAAGGGACAAGTCAATTTCCAGAAAATCTGATGTGCTGACTGTATTTCTTTCTCATACCTTTACATATGTGAACTGGCTTTGATGAGCCCAGTTAAGAATGTCTGATGACAGTTAAGAATGTCAGCTGAACTCCTAGAGAGTTGGACAAACTGCAGCCTTTTAGCCAAGTCTAACCTGCCAGGGTTTTTGCTTTTGTTTTTGCTTTTTCTGCCTTGTAAGCCAAGAATGAGTTTTTACATTTCTCAGTGATTAGAGGGTAAAAAAGATTGTGTGACATTTGAAATTTATCTGAAATTCAAACCTCAGTCTGTAATCACAGTTTTATTGGAAACCAGCCACACCCATTTGCATGTGTATTATTTATGACTGTGCGTAGCTGCAATAGAGATCATATGGCTTATAAAGCTAAAACATTTATTATCTTGCCATTAACAGAAGCAATTTAGAATTTGAGCTACAATATGAGCTCCATTTCCAGGATGGAAGCTTCATGTTGACAGTGCTTCCTATTTTGTGCTGTCCTTTGTCCCTATCTGCTAGAAAGGAATATTTAAATAAATTTATGAAAAGAAGGAAGGAAGAGAAGTCAATAATTTCAGCACATTAAATTAATTTTAAGGATTTTTTTAATATAATTTTAAGTATTTTTTCTTTAATATAATTTTAAATATCCTAAAATCAAAAGATGATAATATTTAATCAATCTCTATATTCAACCCAGGCATTCAATAACTGACAAATGAATCAGTAACCAGTGATGGCTGGAGGTATAATTCAGTCATATAGTACTTTCCTAGTATCTCCAGGACCTGTGCTGGACTCAGCACAAAATTATTTTTTAAAATAGTTAATTAAAAATAAGTTTTTAAAAAGAAAACACTTCAGTAGATCTAATGATGAGGTTGACCTAATACATCTGCACTTTCTTAATAAATCTTCTTGTAATATTAAGTTCTATTACCATTTTAATACAAAATTCAAATGAGACAATGAAAGATTATTACTCTTGATCTAGTTCTAATATACCTGTTAAAAAGAAATGAATACTCATTATAATATATATAGACCTTATCTAAAGGCACCACAATTAAACCCATGATAACACTATTGATTTTAAATTTAAATAGCATTTTATAAAACATAACAAAGATTACATTATCATCAAATAAATATATGATTTATTATTTGCATTCCTTTAAGAATAGTTTTAAACTCAGGGATTGAAAAAGTTACTGGGTTTTAAAGCTTAAAAAATGATACTGACATCTGAATAAAAATTGGCAGAAATAAACAAATTCAGCAGGGAACATTACAAAACATGAAAATCCTTAATGAATATTAGACAAGAAAATAACCAGGTAGACATGGTTATTTCAGAACCAGAAACTGAAATACCTTTCTGGGGTAACCTGCATTAGCGGTTTATTTTTAATCCTAAGCTTTCTGAGGTTTTCCCACATTTCATCAACCCCATTTGTATCTTTGTAGAACACACTGGAAGGCATTCTTCTTTCCTGTATTTCTAACCCTAATAAATACTATTTCCTAGATGGTTTGTTTGTTGCAGTTCTGGGATTAAGCTGAGGGATTTCACATGGGGCTATATTCCCAGGTGTGGTTTGTTTGTTTGTTATTTTATTTTAAAGAGAACAAAACCAAACAAAATGAATCAGAATAAAGCCAATTGAAACAAAAGATTGAAACTGATACAGAACCTCAAAACAGGATAATAGGAAATCAACAATTGCAACCATAATGACTCCTGTTATCTTCAAAATTGCTTCCCCTACCATCAGATATAATAAAATCAAACAAAACAGAACCAAATAAAGGAATCAAAACAAAGAATTAAAAAATGGTAAATGAGAGCAAAACAAAACAGAACATTATTGCAATTCAAACATAAGACAGAAGAAAATCTCCCACAGTTGCTCTACCGCATATTACTATCCTCTAAATACTGATCCGACTACTAACTTCAGGCTTGTAAAGTCAATCCAACAATATAAGCATTTTTGTACCTCAGTTGCTATCAACTCAGTCTCTGCTCCTCTGAGTTAGTGGGTTGCTTGCAGGGGTGGAACAGGTAAGCTCCTCCATTTTCCCAGCCTGTGTGCCAGCTCACAGGAAGGGCATATCTTGTTTCTCCTCCTGGTCCACAGTTACTACTGGCTCTCCTGGTCTACAGTTACAGTTATTAGCACATGAGAAGTATGCATCTTCTTTCTCCTCCCAGTCCACAGTCACCACTGGCTCCTGGGAAAGGCACTTCTGTTTCTTCTCCTAGCTCACAGTTACCTCTGGCACACCAGAGGGTGCATCTTCTTTCAACACACAATGATTTGAACTGAATAAAGATGGGCATCCCTAGTTCAGTCAACGGGCAAATGGGCAGAGGCTGCAGTGCACAGAATCAGACGCTGTGACCAGAAGCCCAGGGGCACAGAGAGCTCTCTGGCAAGAGGGTCTGGACAAGGTCTCTGAGGGCTGAAGCTTCCCTAGCTGTTTTCTATACCTTGTTTTTTTTTTTTTTTTTTTTTTTTTAATTTTGAGGTAGGTTCTCATTAAATCACTAAATTACCCAGGCTGAATTCAAACTGATAGTCTTCCTGCCTCGGCCGCCCAGATTATAAAGATCATATATACATGCTACCATGCTTGGCTTGGTTTTTATTTCCACTGTTATTGTTCTCTTCTATTTTTCCCTTTACTGTCAGCAGTTAACCGTAATATTTATGTCACACAGCCATTAGAAATTCTCATAGTAGACTTTCTTAGTTCCCAATATTAAGTCCACAAAAGAGCAAACATCTTTCCCTCTATCATCAATTGTCCCTTTATTGAGGTTTTCTGCTTAGTACTTAGTGGAATGAATTCTAGACATATGTTTCCTCTGTGACTGACTGCATCTCACACTGAACTCTCAAACTTCTGCAAACTGGAACCATCCCCAGCATTCAGGTGAAATTCGCCTCACAGGGGTAACTACCCTACGTATCTGGATTTCCACAGCTCCTGGCCAAAGCATCATCTTCAACTGATTTTTGTCACTGCACCTTCCTGATCTTGTTTAAGACATTTCTGTCTCCTTTCTATGTTCCTTCTTGGTTTACACTTTAAATGTTAGCAGGTGCTAACATTCAGTCCTCCCTCCTACTTCAGCACTCATTTGGAGTGACTCATTCCTTTAGTTCTAATCACCATGAACATGTGCATCACTCTTACTCAAATTTTCCTAACACCATATAGTCTAACTCCTTATCTCTAAAGCCTATGGGACATGTCATTGTAGTGGCTTAAATGTACTGTAGCTTCCATAACCTGAGGCTGGTTTTTCGTCTTCCCAAGTTGCTCCTCCTTTTCTAGTAAATTGAGTCTATTTTTGTAATAAAACATGTCTTGCTGTGTTTAAAATGTGATTTTGCCTAGCCTTGGTGAAGCACATTATATAATTCACAGTATACATAACTACTTAAAAATTACATGGAAGCAAAGTTTGCACTTTAGATAAAAAATGTAGCTCTGAATGGCTTGTGTGTTTAATCAATGAGTAATCCATTTAAGAGTTCACAGCTGAAAATTCTTTTAGTGATACCTTGGTTCATGAACTTAATTTGTTCTACAGTTTTGGAAAAGATGGCCATTTTTGTGTAGGAAAGATAGTTGAAGTCATGTTCATTACCTAATGTAGTGCTCAAAGACAAAAACAAAATCTTACCAACCATTTCTGTTTGCGAACCAATTTGTTTAAGTTCATAGCTGAATATTCTCTTAGTGAGACCAAGTTGGAGGTGTAACTGGAAGAATATATCTTGTCTCTGGCCCTTTCTTCATTCTCTCTCTGCCTTCTGTTCACCATGAGATGAGCTTCTTTGCTTTTGCCATGATGTTATTACTCACCATGGGCCCAGAAGCAAGTGAGCAAAGTGGCCACGGACTGATAAATCTGGACCTTTAAACCAGAATAATTCTTCCCTACTTTTAAGTTTACTTTATCAGATATATTTTCATAGCCATAAAAATCTAAGAAGACTAAGAAACATTTATTTCTTGACTAGTGCGCCACCACTGTATGAAATAGAAATGTTGGCAACAAATGCAACCAAGAAAAAAATAACTGAATAACAAGAAGGCTACTTTTGCCACTGCAAGAGCTCAGGTGGCTTGAACACAGTCCACTAGGTATGGCCACAAGACAGAGATCACTATGATGGAAGAAGAGATTGCAGCAGGTCCAAGCTATAGACACCACAAGGAAGTCCAGGCAGATAAACAGCCATCAGCACAATGGCCCAGGAGTGTCTTTGTATGTCTCATCAGGAAAGAAAACAGCACTGGGGGAACATGATAGGTGTCACACGGTCAAGGAATCTGAATCAGAAGTGTAGGTATATGGAATTCAAGGTCTCCAGAGACATGCATAATCACAGTCCTTGAGGAATCAGAAAAACCTGTGGGAAGGCAAACTGTGGACATAAGCTCGCTGGAATAACACAGGTCCCCATGAACTGAAACAGAAACATAAGCAGGAGCTGATCCTAGGTAATGACAAAACCTTGACTAGAGTTTTGGATTAAAGAAGAGCCAGCATCAGGTTTTCTGCTGAACAAATGAAGATGTAAAATTTTCTAACTGGAGATGAGACTAAATCTACATCTTGAGGTGAGTCTAGGTTTGGAGAAGAACTAATCCCATCTAACAAGGGTGGGCAGTAAGAGAAAAGCTAGCTTCTATCTTTATTATTTAAACTCATGACCTTGGGCAAAGAACACTGTTGTCATTGATGCCTAATAGCCGTGACTACTCAGAGAGCTGTTGAAATTTATAGACAAAGAAGTTTCATAATTGCTTACCAAAGAATTTTTATACTCTTTTCCTAGTTTCATTTGTTGAATCTCCTAATCTACATATCTCTAAAATCTTTAGGCTATCATTTTAAAACCCAATGTCATATGCCCTCATTAAGGAAGCAATTTAGTTAACTAATGTCATTCTATTACCAAACATTATAACTAATTTGACAAATTTTTCATAACCACCCAGTGAGATCCAGACTCCCTTGTAATTTCCAAAAGACATGCTGATAGAGAAAAAAATACATATCAACACTGTCATTTCTAAACTTCATTTGCTGGAGAGTAGATTTAAGATTCTCTTCCCTTTTATAAAATTTATCTTTCAATTTGAGGCAAAAATTACCCACTCAAAGAGCCCATCGAACATAACACTCTGTACCACACATATTTTTTGAACCACTAGACAGAAAGGTAGAAATAACTAATATGTCATTATTCTTTCAACTGGAAATTTAGCATTCACTAAGTTCATTCCAGTTAGGGCTCGCTAGTTAGTAGCAGATGTTATTTTCATTCATAGATGAACAAAGTCCTTGAAGAATTAAGTGAAATCAATAAAAGGATAAAGTTAAACATACAGCAAGAAGATTTGAGAAATGGAAGCAAACAAGAAGAGAGAATTTCAGACTCAAAGACCTACTCACTGATAAATTCCTGATGGAATGTTGAGATGGCCATAAAAGCCCTGCCACATTTTAAAAAAATGATGCCTTTCTCTAACAGCCTGTGCTTTTGTTTACCACAATTCAAAATGAAAGTTCCAAGGTTAAAAGGAAACTGACATTTAAGGAATGTGATTAAAATGAAGTATGGAAGAAAAGTGCACTGCAATAAAGCATAGCACCTTTGGAGACAAATAAATAAGTAAATTGGTAGGAGGTAACAAATCCTTTTGATTACTGTCTTCCAGAATGACAGAAATTTGATGAAATTTATATTTGTGGGACACAAAAACAAAATTAGACAATGTGTAAAAACCTTCCAATCACTTTATGATCTATCTCCCTTCTTTTCTGTGATAATCAAGAGGTAGCCACTCCCATTAAGTACTGAATAAAAAATAAAACCCTTGATTATCAAGCCAAATAGCACCTTTCTAGCAAATACTTGATAATGGCCATCAGTTTCTCATACAATACACTGAAAGTACTTCACAAAAAGTAACTAAATGTCTGTGTGAATAAATGAATTCTATCTAATGAATGTGTACAAGTAGGTGCACAAGAGGATAGGTCTCTAAATGGTCTCACCCATCCCACCCCTTTCCCCACAGATTTGCAATTCTCAGGTAGAATGTATGGAGGATGTGACATCCAGAGATCAGAAGGAACTGTGTGTAACTGTCTGGCCTTGTTCCATGTCCAGGATGACCTAGGGTGCCTCAGCCCTGCAGTATAAACAAAGGATGGGATGTGTCTGCAGTCCCTCAGCTCTGGTGCACAATGAGGCGTGCACACTTCATTACCCTGCATTGTCCCAATCCTTTGGGGCACAGACTCCCTCGCTTCTCTTTCTTTTCATCCTGCTGCCTGTCTGTGAATAAAAAGTTTGCTTTGTCAGACAACCAATGTTAATGCTTTGTTTCAATCAACTTATGCTCCACCAGTGGGTTTGTGCAAAATCTTTGCAGGTGAGTTTATGCAAAACCTTCTACCAGATCTGGCAACCTTAGCAGAAACTAATAAGGTGTTTGAGAGACCTCTGGGATTGATCTATTGTGCTGTGTTCTTTCGAATGAAATAGCTTTGAGGAATTTTTTTTAAAGTCAAACAAACCTCTTCTACTAATACTATAAAAAGATTCTTTATTTGAAATTAAAGCAGGGAAATCAAACTTACAGTCTTTATTCAATTAGTGATTTTTATTTGATACATAGTTTTAATAAGGAAGATGGAAAACAGATTAGTTTATATGGAAATGCATAGCTAGAAGCTATTTTAGATTACTTTAGGCAAGGAATTTATAAAATGCAAGTTCTACATAAGAAATACGTATCACCACAAGTCAAAGTGAAGATGAGAAATGCAGATGACTAAAGAAGACATAGCATAATGAAGACATTTAGTTTAAGCCATGGCAACACACCTAGCACACATGCCTCAGCCAGGTGTTTGCCATCACCGAAAGCTACAGAAGGTTCCCCATTACTAGCTTAGCTCAACTGTTGTTACCAATGTGCAACAGGGATTGGTGTCTTTATACCATTGTATTACTCCTTATCTTTTCATAGACTACATCAACAATAAAAAATATTACATGAGCATGTGATGTTTTGCTGAATCAATATTTCTCACTTAAGAAACTCCGCTTCCATAAACCCAATCACTTCACTTTCTTGTTTCCAGGGCCAGTAACAGATGTAGGACTGACCAGTGCACAGAATATAGTTCTTTTGACGATAAAAAATTTTTCAACTGTGAGCAAGGTCTTCACAGTACATTAATTTATGAGTATGTCTTAACATATCAATTCTCAATATAGTAGTTATTTTTCTACCAAGTGGTCTTGCTGCAGGAATATGGCGATGTAGCTGCCATATCTTTGATATTAGGAGTGATATGTATGTAGTCTGTGGAGTAAAGTGAAAACAAACAGAGAAGTGAAGGAGTAAGAGTAGAAACACAGTAGAAAATGAAAGAAGAATGAGCGAGAGGATGAATATTCTGAAGAAAGCAAGCGTCCACTTTCTAAACTTCAACATTCCTTCTCTGCCTGTGACTCCAGTGAGCTCAATCAAGCTGAGTGCCTCTCGGCTCTGTGACCCTATGCATCCCTCTTTGGGCTGAAGGAATTGGAGCTGTTTCTGTCAACTCTATCCTCAAGAAAAACAGCAGCTGCAGCTGCTTGGTACATTTGTTTATCTCTGGGTTGCCACCTTCTCATTTTTGTTCCTTTAGTCTTCAACACTTATGGAGCCAATTTTGTATGTAAAATTTCCTTCTTTTGAAATATTGACCATGATTTCTGTTTTCCTGATTAGATACTAATTGATAAAATAATCTGGGAAAGATTTTCCCAGGCCATGGCCTGGGAAAGAAGTCTTAGAGTCATCAGTATGTAGCTGGTAAGGGAAGCCACGAGATGTGTGAAGATCACAGGACGAAGGCTTCCAAAGAAAATGATTTCAAAGCAGCCAAATTACTGTGTGCTGGTTGCTACCAATCTACTTGAATCTTAATAGAAATTGTCATTGGCCTAAAGGACATCCAAAATGAGTATGCAGAAATGTGTGGCAGAAGGTCAAATGGAGTCAGCTCTGCTATCTGCTGAGGCAGGGTTCCCCGCTGCCCAGCCTGTGGGCTTCTCTGGTCTGTAGCCTGTTAGGAACCTGACTGCACAGCAGGAAGGAGCTGGAGGGTGAGCAATCAAAGTTTCAACCGTATCTGTATTCACTGTCACTCCCCATCACTGCCATTATCTCCTGAACTCCTCCTGTCCATCGCAGGTGACATGAAATTCTCTTGGAAGAGTAAACAGCTGTGAACCTCACATGCAAGGGATGTGGGTTCCGCACTCCTTATGATGATCTAATCTTGCCCTAGGAAACACTGTTTTCCACAAAACCAGTCCTTGGTGCCAAAACGGCTGCAGACAGCTGTGCTATGATACTATCCAATAAAGAGGAGAAGCGAAAGATTCAGTAATATGCTGAGCCAATTTATCCGGATATGTAGCTGATTTCACATAACCTCCTACACCTCCTTGGACCTTACTGCTCATTTGTAAAAAGGGTTAAAACATGATACCACTCAGAGGCTGTTTTGATGTAATGCAGGTGACAGTGTATAGAAAGTGTAAGCTTCATGATAATGAGCAGCACAAAGCAACTACCACTATTAACAGTCAGTGCTACTACAACACGCCAAAGACCAGTGACACACTGATCTCTTAGAATGTTTTTTCTAAATACATAAACATATCACAGACATGGCTAATGAAATTAGTTTTTATTTCAAGAAACTTAACAATATGATAAATACAAGAACACAAAATAAATAACACGCAAAGCATTAGGATAAATGAAGTCTGTTGCCAAATGAGCTGTTTTTGAACTCTGCCTCTTGCATTGTTTCTGGCTATTTTACAGTTCTGTGCTATTTGGTGTGGGGGTCAGTTCATCCCAAGAGGCTGTCAAAAAGAAGCTAATTGATCATGTCTGTATCCTTCTAACAGTCCTGGATCTCACCGATGTATACTCTGGCATCAACTTGGATATAGTATTTGGATTTCATAGGGTACAGAATTACATGACCTGGCTCTGTGAGCTGGAATCTTAGTGGTAGAATCTCTTCAACAAAATATGTACCACATTTCAAATGCCTGAAAGACTGATGGCACTTCTTCAGCAAGGGCACTGTTACCAAGTCTGCTGTGATTAGGGATTGCAGATCACATCTGAATTTTATACGTGGATGGAACACACCTGCAAAACTGTCACATTAGATTTGACATTTTATTAATAGTCTGATTAAATCACCCTAACCAAGACTTTTCTTGGACACAACCCTTAAACAAACCAAATTAAATTTAACAGCCTGCTTCCACATCTATAACCAAAGAAGAAAGCAAATACACAGGATTAATGTTCAGTCATTAACACCACACGCCACTGGAACCAGCTCAGACCATCTCAATCTAGAACTTTCTAACCCTTATTAAGCAAAAGTAGTATGACTCAAATTAGCAAATACTAATTTTCTTTAACTTCCTTCACCCATAATAGACACCTATGATGTCCAATTATAACATTTTTTTCCTGGTTCACTACTCCAAGTCTCCCTGAAAAGCTTAGCATCACTGTAGACACTGAAGATGTGCCAAGTTGCTTTGTGTACATTTATGCACCCCTAAAATTAGAGAGAGCCCCTACATAATGTCTAACTGCTGCCAATCGCAATCACAAAGCTTTCACAAGGGACAAGTTTGTGTGTGAGTGCACACTATGCTTCCATGTGCAACAACCTGTGTATAATATATGCAAGAAATTAAGCATCATGTAATTGCCTATCACATCAAATTTTATAAAGATTTAAAATACTTTACAAGCATTTTTCCCTGAGGAAAATGAGATCAAGCCTCCTCTCCTGCTCTCCAATGACAGGAAGCAGTTTTGACTTGCTCACTATTATATTGTAGCCTTAATATTTATAAATCATAGTAGATTTTATACAAATGATTATTGAATAATCAGTAAGTTCTTGGGAAGTTTTTATACCTTACCACTATTCCCATCTACCCTACAGGTTACTTATAAAACTCATCATTTACACAGGGAAAAAACACTTAGGAAGTCATATGAAGCAGTTAAATTTTTAACAATATCAAAAATATTTAAATTTCCTACATGAAAAATAGTTAAAGATATCATCTGGGGGTATCACTGGTTGAGTTCAAATGGTCTTCTTCAAAAGGATCTCAGAGAAGCATTATTCAAAAACTCAGAAAAAAAAGTCTAAGATAGTATTAAATATTATTTCCAGTTCTACATTCTTGCCCATCACTACTCCCTCAACCTAAGAATAAATTCTTCATTTACTACTTGTTTCTCTGATACAGATGTTAGAAAATGTGAACGGTAGATTTTCTCTGTGTGTTTGTCTTTGGGGAAAAACTTTCCACTGTCTAAAGAGATGGCCATGAATACTAAACACTTGACTCAGTTAAGGAGTACATCTCAGAAAAAGGCAGAAAATGAAACTTTTGTGTCTGTAATTATGTTGGTTTCTACTAAAAACCTCTGCTTAGATTTAGATACAGAACAGAAATAAAATGTTTATTATTGTTTATATAAAATAAAATGTGTTTATTATTGTGTTCCTATCCCATTTATATAAAATAAAATGTTTTATTATCTCATTTATCCCCCAATCCAAAAGACTGCTTTGTGAACTCATTTTACCATTTATGTGCCACATGTGAGTTCTGGCAGTTGTCAGGGAGGAGATGGCCTCATGGATGATGCCATTACTTCATCCTTTGGGGGTACTGTGTTAGAGGCTCTTTCCCCAGTCTGTGTCAATGCATATATGACACAAGTAAATCATTCAATTTGCTTGAGGAAAAAATTCCAGCAGATTCCAAAAGGTGGTAAGAATGTCAGAATTTGTGAAATTAAGGTTCCAGTCAATATCCAACCAAAACAAACACTGAATTTCTTCTCAGAGAGAGCACTAACCAAGTTGGGGATTTTCAGTTCTCTGAACTTGGCATCATCTCTGATAAAGTAAACTGCAACACTCTATTTACCATCTGTTTTGTATTTCAAATATTTTCTCAGAAAGTTTAATTTATTAAAATTGAAGGAGTTACAAGGTATAAAATTATAAGGAAAGTCGCATTCACTCCAGATATTATGAAAAAGTAGTACTCAGAAAATCTCCAAAATTTAGTATTTAAGTCTACATGGCCTTTACTCATCATTATTCATAGTACAATCAGCTGAGCTGTGGGGAGAGAATTTTAGGTGGTTAGAATTGAGAAAAATGAAAAATTACAATATTTGTAAATGAAAGTATTACAGAGAAGTTTTCAAAGCTTCGGGTCATTATTTCAATCCAGACTTTATATCATGTGTTTAGAAAATTATTTTTTTAAAGAGAATTTTTTAAAAACAACACAAATGCAATGAATTTCAAAACAAGATGATAGGAAATTAACAATGGTTATTTTATTGTCTGTAGTTGTCTTCATAATAGTTGCTCAGATTACCAGACATTGGCATGCAAAATTGATCAAATAATGGAAGCATTAACTGTTTCTTTCAATAAACTAATAAAATGAGTAGTACAATTATCTTAGCTATCTTGTATATATCCTTTGAGTCGATTAAACATATTGAGTCCATTAAAGTAAACACAGTTTATATAAACCATAAAGAAATTTGAGTAACTAGATCTGAAGGTGACCTCCACAGCCACACTTCCTACTACTCATGCCCTCGTGTGACCCTGTCCAGAGTGTGCACAGCACCTAGGGCTGGTTTCTAACATAAAGAATATGGCATAAGAAACAGACTCTCAACTCTGATTATGGTAAATTGTGTAACTGTCTTCCTCGGTTCATTTACTGTAAAACCTCTCCTTGCTGGCTCACTAGATCTATGGCAAGGCTGTGTGGCACATAAAGGAGAAGCAAGGGGAGACCACCAAGGACGGGAAGGCGGCCTCTAGCTGAGGGCAGCAAGAAATTGTGGTTCTCGCTTCAACAAAAAGCAACAAGCTGAGCGACGCTGGAAGTGAATTCTTCCCTAATTGAGTTCCAGATGAGCACACAGCCTACCTAACACCTAGACCAAAGCTTTGGAAGACCTTGAAGAAAGAACCCATCAAGGCTATGCCTGGACCCCTGACCCACAATTTTTTGTTTTATTTTAAACTGTTAATTTCATGTTGCTTTCTTATGCAAAAAAGAGTAACTGATAAAAAGATGTCTAAGTGTCCACAGCCTGGGCACTATCTGATATTAAGGTATCTATATTCCTGTCCTCAAAAATTATATGCAAAGAAAAGTATAATCTGAAGGTTTAATGTCATCAGTACAACTAACATCAGCACCATCTATTTAACTCTCAAATCATAAAAAAAAAAAAAAAAAGATGCTTCATGGTAATCCGTCCAGCAGTCTTTTACTATATGACCAATAAACACATAAAGCATACATTTACAGATGTATATTTTTTTCCTTCATAAGAACTAGGTGGTTGCTTTGCTTCATTAAGGAGACACATAAAATAAAAAGATCATTTACTTCATCTCAAAGGAAAGTGGTCATATAAAGCCTCTGTCACGTTATTCACCTTGTAATGAATTCTCAGAGCTCTTTTCTTTACATTCAGCCTGCTTCTGCAGTCCAAAATCCCTAAATCTGTATTTGTCTTTTAAAAACTGTTTTAGTACCCCGTGTTTGCTGTACCTAATGTTTACATTCCTTTTGTGGAGTTGGTACATGGCCGTAACACATCATAATTCTTTTATTCACCCCTTTCTCTCCTTCCCATTTGAGAAAGATCTAGCTCCCCACCTCCATCAGCTATCCTACATTTTGCTTTGCTCTTTCTTTATACTTCAGGTTATTTGAGTTACTTCTCAAAGAGAGAATTGTTATTTCCCATGTCAACTGACAGATTCAAATATGGATGGAAGGTCTCTTAACTCCATATCCAAGTTACATTTCGATATCCTTTCAACTATTTTAATTCAATGACAAAAAAGATAGTTTCTTTTAATAATTATAAAGGGTGACTTCTTGAACTATAAATCACAACTGTGTACCATTTAAGAAATACCCAAACTCATATAAATCACCCATCTCACATACGTGCAGCTGGAAGAATCTCAGCAATATGTTTCAAAACTGGAAAACAGTATCATTAATCACATTAGACCGACAGTCATTTTGTGCTCTGCACATTGATCATGATACACATGCTATATAAACACTAAAAGGTTATGACTTTTTAGATCATGGTTATTTAAATTGATAATAACTTGGCTGCATGATTTTGGTGCAGTGGTTAAACACAAACTGGAGAAGATATTAGAGTATAAATAAGTATCTGGCTGTACAAATGAATTCTCACTAAAATATTTATTTGGGGTTAATTAAATTTC
The DNA here is from genome assembly GCF_034190915.1 of Cavia porcellus. NCBI lineage: Eukaryota > Metazoa > Chordata > Mammalia > Rodentia > Caviidae > Cavia > Cavia porcellus. Next base: position 37,859,291 of record NW_026947487.1, on the reverse strand, counting down.
ATTATTACATCCATCAATACAAATTATCTCCTGCAGTCTCATCATTGGCTTAATTGCTTATTATCTTACAAAGATGGAAAAATGCAAGTCAAGATGCCTAGAAGAAGACTGCCATTCCTTATTTCAGTAGACACAATGATTTACTTTTATCTAAAACAAATACTAAGAAAATTAACTAAATATGCTATGTCTCTGGAAATGAATGCTAATGTATCTGGGGCCATTGTTTACAGAACCTAAAAGAGACTGAGACAAGCAAATCCTCCAGCATGAATACTATAGTGAGTATATGTCACTCTCGATTTGATAAAACTTGAAGAATAAGGTTAAGGAAACACTAGGTGTAAGATTGTACAGCGCTCCTCCCTCATGTTCTAACAGACCACTTGTTCCCTGAACAATGAAAAAATTTGCCATGGAAGACTGGATCATTTTTCCCAATTGCGTTATCTCCTCAACCACCTTCAGTTTCCATTCTTTTACACCTATCAATATAAGATATTTTGAGCTTCTCCTTTCAAACTACGTGAGAAAAATCACAAGCCAGGACTGGGTAAGTGTGTCATCAGGTAGTACGTCCTTTATACAATCAGCAGATCAAAGGGACATATGCTTTTTGTGACCCAATGTTCCAAACACTATTAGTATTTCTGTGAAAAGTTTTAACTAGTTATTTTAAGAAACTGGTTAAACTCTCCACTAGATAGTCATGTTTTGGTCAAAGAACTTTAAAATGTATCTCGGAGGTTCCCTTACAACGAAAACCCCATGAAGAACAGAGCTTTCTCAGTCATATTTATTTTACACATAAAATGTGATAAACATAGTTCTAAGCAAACACATTTCAACATAAATTAACCAATGTATTCCTTAGATATTACAGGTTAAGTTTAAGATACGTAGGCCTCCTCTTTTATGCATTGTTTGGTTTTCAATTTTGCCTGAAATATTATAGAAGGAAAGATAAGATTATGTAAGTGTATGCACATCTTTGTATGATCAGATTTAAATCAGACATTATGTCAGTGCTATAATACTGAAATAAGATATTGGACACACAATTCAAAAATCTGTAATTAGGTTCAAGTGTCAACTGCTGCAGCAAATTCATTATTTTGATAGGTTAACAGTAGAAACTGTTAGTAAAACCTGACATAAATTATAGAGAGTTTTGTTTTTTAATATTACTTTAATGTTCTTTTCCAGCTTTAATTGAAATATAATTGACAATTAAAATCTGTGCATGTTTATGATTCTCATGTTGTTTTGATATATATGTACATTGTGAAATGATTTCCACAAGACTAATTAATATATCTATATATTTTGGATATATCAAGCAGCTACACTTAATTATAAAAAAGAAATTTGAGAAGGAAGATATACACTGAACGCTTACAATTTATAGCGTGTATGCTTATTTTTCTGGTAAGTTTTTGGAACATTTCCACTAATGACATAACTCCAAGGACTTTTTAGTTTAAATAAACCACACCATCATTAGACAGTTAAGTGTAGGAGAGCCTTAATATATTTAAATAGCTTATCCAATTTATAAACTGTTTCCATGAATAACACATAATTACCACTCCTCCATATTGCAACCCCAAATGTAGTCTATGTAATTATGAATTAATGAGGTGGATTTTCTTTTGTACCTTATGTAAATTAATTTTACTACTTTCTAAAAGTGAATTGTTTTTATAATAACTGAACTTAATGCTTTTACATATTTGAATTTCTTTATAATTATAGTATTAAATTATAAATATACACAGTATTGTGGGGTAATAATTTTTAGAAAGAAATGGACCCAACATGAATCAATTAAATAAATAGGAAACGGCTGTTGTTTAGGCTTACGGCTGCATCTGGACTACTGAGAAAACGTAAGAAATTAAGCTTTCTAAAACAAAAATCACTGAATGAACTAGACAAACAGGGTTATCAGCCAAAGAACAGAGCAATGTTTACAGTCCAAACCCACAAAGTCAAGGAGAGATACGGTATTCAAATATGGGTCCGCTAGCATTGAAAATTCTGTCAGTTTTGTTTCTTATCAAGGGCAAATAGAAACAGACACAATCAAAGGAACAATGAATTTCTTGTACAGAAATCACTATACCATATATTCAATATCTCAGCTGCACATATTAAACCAAACGCTCTTGAAGGCCTCTTTCTTAGACACCGGTGACTTATGTCCAGATGCTGACATCATAGAAACTAATCCTTGTCTTCAAAACTTTGTTTTTCTATAATAAACTAGGATGCAATTATTTTCTAATCTTTCACCTTGGATAGAAAATATAAACTAAATTAACCTCAAGAGAAAATTCCTTCCTGGGAAAAAGGTGTCAGAAAATGTTGTAATGTTTATAACAATTCTGTAAGGTAACCAGTATATTTAATTGACGGCCACTCCAAAATATGGGCATAATGAGTAAATTTATTTTTTAAATTTTTGGTGACAGTACATTTCTTGGTTACCCATAGCTAGGAAGAAAATATCTTCGTTACTTGTCATTGCACTGAAACAGATTCATATGCTAGGAGACTAGAAATAAGGTGTTTACCAATTTCAAATATTCATTTATTTACTGATTTTTAAAAATGTCAGCTGGAATGATTTTGTTGAGACCATAAAATAGAACACACCATCTCTCTGAAAGAACATTCATTTCTCCTGGGCCCAGACAAGTAAGGCAAGATTTATAAGTCAATGTGGGAAAAATTATGAGGGAGACGTGTATTTGGAATACCAGAGACTCTTAACAATTTAAGAACCAGAACAAATATGATCAGTGAGTCAAGTTAGGTTAGCATACAAAATGGGGGCACAAAATAGTTCTATTTAAAAGGAAATATATATGCATATATTAAATCCCACAGATATCATACTATAAATATTCCATATTACAATAAAATAAAAATTAATAACACAAAATTCCATAGATGTGGGAGTACAAGGACTAGCCTGGCTCCTCAAGAATAAGACAAGGTAATTTACAAAGTCAGAAGGATACTGCAGAAAGGAAATGAGAATGCAAATTGAGCTGAAGATTTATCTGCAGAGAGAAAAACAGCTGTTTCTTCTATTTAAATGAGAAGTAAGAATAGGAATATATGCATATTTCTATAACAAATACTGAGAAAACAGTCACTAAGTACCAAGCACTCTTGTAAAATCTTTTTAAAATATCATCAAAGTAATGTTTGTAACAACCCTTCAAGGTAAGACGTATTAGGGTCCTCATCCTGCTGATGAGAAAACAAAGAGGCAGGAGAAACATTTGGAAAATTTTACAAGTCATCTGACTAGGAGGGATACAGATGGATTTGATTCCAAATGTTCTACACCCAAAATCTGTGATCATAACGAGAAGGTTAAATCATAGAAATTATTTAACCATATTTTAAAATAAGATTTTAAACCAATAAAAAATAATTGCATGTTAGTGGTTAAATACAAAGACCTGGAAGGAGAAACAATTGAGAAAATTGAGTAAAAAGGGAGACAAGTGAAAAATTCACACAGCTGTTAGCTTAATATCTGGGAATCCAAGATACATTATTCAATTTTATTCTCAAATTCAGTCTCAAAATCAAAAGTCTTAAAAAGTGTGTGCAGAAACCTACTGTACTTATAGTCCAAAAGTAATGAAATGAAGGGGGAGATATAAAATAGCCTCATTTATTGATGCTTGCCAAGATTTCCTGTATTAACTAGAGTCATAACAAGAAGTCTTTGGCTGTGCTTATGGCTCTGTTTCCCTTACTTTTTTTTTCTTTTATCAGGTTCAAAGTTTAAGGTCATATCCATGTGTCTTGAGCTACTCTGGATTGACTTTGTACAGGGTGATAGATTAGGATCTAATTTCTGTCTTCTACACTGTCTCAACATCATTTGCTAAAGAAGCTGTCCCTTCTCTAGCATATATATTTGGATCCTTTATCCAGAATCAGATGGCGATAGTTGTATAGGTTTAATTCTATGTCCTATATTCTGTTCCATTGCTCTGCATGTCTATTTTTATGCTAGTAGCATGCTGTTTTTGCTATTATGCCTTTGTAGTATAACTTGAAATTGGGTATTTCAATGTCTCTAGCTAGCCTTACCCTTGTTGCTTAGAACTGCTTTGACTCTTCTGGATCTTTCGTGTTTCCTTGTGAATTTTAGAATTGTTTTTCTAGTTCTGTGTAGAAAATCACTGGAATTTTGATGAGAATTGCATTGAATCTAGAGATTGCATTGAATCACTTTTGGCATTATGACCATTTATCAGTATTAATTCTGCAATCTATGAGCATAGGAGGTCTTTCTGAATAACAAAAGAAACAACCAACAAAGGGAAGTGGCAACGTACAGAGGAGGAAAAAAATCTTTGCTGGCTACTTTTCAACACAAGAATAACATTTTAAATGTACAAAGAACTGAAAAAATATAAAACATCAAACAGCTCAATCATTGAATAGGCCATATAATTGAAGAAGTATTTCTCAAACAGTAAGTACAAATGGCCAATAAGTACACGAAAAAATGTTCAACATCTTTAACCATTAAAATAATTCAAATCCAAACCACATTGAGACTCCATCTTCAATACCAGACACCCAGTCAGAATGGCTACTACAAGAATACAAAAAAAAAAAAAAAAAAAAAAAGGGAAATTAGTAGAGCCACTATGAAAATCAACATAGAGGTTACTCAAAGAACTAAAAATAAAGCTATCATTTAATCCAACTTTACTACTACTTAGTATACAGCACCTGAAGGAATTTAAGTCAGCTTTCTATAGGGAATCCTGAACACCCATGTTTAATGTGGCACAATATACAATATTCAAAATAAATAATCAGCCTAGATGTCCATTAAAAGATGAGGAATAAAGAAAATATTGTATATATACACAATTTAGTATTATTAGCCATTAAAATAAATGAAATTTTTGTAATTTGCAGAAAAATGCACAGATCTGGATACCATATTTGGCAAAGTAATTCACAATCAGAAAAGTAAGTATCACATGTTTTCCCTTATATGTGCAATCTAAAAACTTAATAATAAGAAAGAAGGTGGGTGACCACAACTAGACAAGACAAATGGAAGACGAGTAAAGGATGGGAGGGTGGGTAACAGGGGCCATGACTGTGCTCTGAGAGCTTCCAAAATACGTGAAACTAGGAGGGAGAGTGCAGCAAGGTGGGCCACGGCATGGACTAATGGAGATTAAAGCATGTCGTGCACAGGTACAAAAAGCCTTAAGAGAAAAATAAGCTCCACAAGGCGAAACACTCCAAAATACAATTTTATTTCCTAATGATTTATAAAATAATAGTGTTGGAAAAACATCAAATCTTTAAATAAAACATCAGTTTTCAAAGAACATTTCCAATAGGAAATGTTGACATTTAACGTATATACTTCCTAATTAGTCACACAGTCAAAAAAGTAAAGTAAAAGTACATGTTTTATAATTTTACCACATTGCTCTGAATCTATGATAGCCAGCATGTGGCAATGTATAGATATTTATAGTTTCTTGTTTTTAATAATTTCAAGTGCATCATTTTGTAGATAAAACAAAAGCTTTAGCGTATAAGTAGAATTATTCTGGCAACACATCTTACTTAAACTTCTTTAAATAAGACCTATAGTGTTTCAACAAATTAAATCAATAACTGCATTCATTAAATATGATCACTCTTATAGTCCTAACAAAATAACAAATGTATGTCTTGCTTAAAATAATACACAAACCACATTTTTGTTCTAAAATTTTCAATGTTCTAGGAAAAAATATGATTTTAACTCACAAAATTACTACTGTACTACAAAGAACTGCTATGAAATTTGCTAACATATTGACAAGGATGGAAAAATTTACTTTTTATGTTTAGAAACAGGAACTAAAAGAAATGTTAAATTCTTACTGCCATGACTCAAATAGACACACCTATTGAGACACTGACATTAATTGACTCAAGAGATAATATGCAAAATCATATAACATGTCAATCACTTTTAGTTAGATTTGTAAACCATTAATAACCAATTGTGGAAATCAGATATCACTGAGCAGAATAATTAGAAGATTTTTTAAATCCTTAAATATATCAAATTATATCTTTATAATACCAATAGAAGTAAAATCAAATATTTTAAATGTACTACAATATTTTTGTATAATTTTAATCAGTATGCTAATTATAAAAATATAGTTATCAAATATGGATTTTTCTTATATCTTAAGTACACTTATGACTTACTTAAAAATTATTTTCATATATGAAAATTCAAATATATGTTATATTTAACACACAAAATAATTACATTAATAAGCTATATTAGTAAGCTATATAAATTCAAAAGCATATTATATAACACACTTAAAAGTAAGTTTTTAACTTTCTTAATTTGTATGGCAACTAAATTACAGATTTTAATGAAAAAATTATAGTGAGTGTTTATTATAATTTCTTCATAGATGGTACCTAAAGTCATAAAATTTAGCAATGAAAATAAGAAAGTATTTCCCACAGACATAGAATAGTTTGAATCTTTGTATTAGTGATTTTAATCATGAAATATTACAGACATTCAGATTAAATAAAGTACAAATAGTCTCTGACTTAAGATGATCCAAGTGACATTTTTTAAAAGTGTTATGGGATGCAACAAAAGTAGTATACTTTGAGTAGATGCCACTCCTCAAATTGGAGCTTTGCTCTTTTTTTGGACTGGAGCATGCAGCGAGCTCTCCCTCAGGATGCTGGATGAAGGCAGGAATTGTAGGTCCCAGCCAGCCATGTGATTAGGAAAATAAACTTACCCATGCTCTATAGGATACTGTAGAGCTATGATGTGCAGTAGGTTAAGTGTATTAAGTATGGTTTTGGCTTATGATATTCAGTTTACAATGCATTTATAAAGATCCAACCTCATCCTAGGTTGACGAGCATTTTTTATGTAATATTGCATTTCTAGCCATAAGATCATTCATATAGCTAGATCTTTGTAAGTTATCTTAAAAATTTGAGTCAATCTAAGAGGACAAAGTGGACTTTCAGAGAGAGAAACTAAAGATTTGATTCTATTCCCTTTACTAATCAGTACTAATCATTAATTTTTTGCTTACTGGTGAATATTATAAAGGAGTTCTCAGCTCTATATTGATAGGCTTTTCTACCTAGCACTTCTCATCACCTACAGCAGTGAGACTAGTTTATAGATAATTACAATGGCCCAAAAGAAAAAGGATGAAGACTGGTTTATAGCAGTAGTGGTCAAGAAAAAATAGATGGGACTATCTGGATGAATCTTACTTAGAGATGCTTTTTGACATATGGTAGCATCTTAGTATCTTTTCTCCCAGGGTTTGGCATTGCAGATAGACCATCTAAATCAGGGGTAGGGGAATAGCATAGGATAAAAATCCTATAAATACACTTATAATTAAAGAGAAAAAGTAACAGCCGAAAGAAGTGATTTTTTTTAAACAGCAGGGGGACTAGAAAGTGGCATCTTAAGAACAAAGATTGAGGTCAGGTATGGTAGTACACACCTGTAATCCCAGCTCCAATCTGGGCTACAAAGTTTGCTTAAGGTCAGTCTGGACTACACAGTGAGACTCTATTTCAAAAAAAAAAAGATTAAAAAAAAAACATTAACAAAGATTGAAAGAGAAATTCAATAAGGACCTATTGATGACACCAAGGAGAAATGGTGAAGGATATCAAACACCAAGTTATCCAGTGAGAAGAGGAAAGTCCTCACTGTTGATTTTTGGCAAAGGCATTTTAAGAAATCAGACAGAAGTTGGATAAGTGGTTGATGAGATAATAAGATAAATTTCTACACCCTATTTTCTCTAATAAATTTTCACTATTACTATTAATATATTAACTGCTAGAAAGTTAGTAAAAGCCAGACATCTAATATTATTCCAAGTTTGGTAGAAAGGAAAGGGACGATGAAAAAGAAGCTTTAATGTCAAGGTTAAGTATGACTTCAATATTTTGTAAGCTGAAAAGAAAATTTAATGGATTTGCAGAAATTGAAACTGCAATGAAATAAATGTATCAATACAAAGGATGAAGGCAAAGATGAAGAAAAGATGGGCACAGAATCTAGTTTATGATTTTTCAAGGAACAGAGGTCCCTTCTGTCTGGAGAAGAATGAATGAAAGAAAGGATGAGAAAAGATTTTTATTAAAATTATTATCTTTGAAGCAGAATTTTCAGATTTTTTTTAATACTGGAGCCTACAACCCCAATTTCTGTTTTTCCCTGTATAGTATGGGAAGTGTCCATCATCCCTGGAGGGAGAAAGCAATTAAAAAGATACTATCACTTCTCCATTTTGATATAGAAACTGAGGTTTGGAGAAATTCAGTAACTCTCCACGGTCATGACATGAGTACTAGGTATTATGAACACAGAATACCATTCCTTTCAGAACAATCTGAATCAAGATCTAGTCAAGTAACAAATGACAAGAAACTTGGAAGGTCATATCATACAAACATGAAGTTTAAACATACTTCCTACTGGCTGTATGTAAACATTCCTGATATCTGATTAGCCTTAGCCAGTCCATGAAAAGGCAAAGCACCTGCAATTGAAATCATTCTGCAAAGCCCAGCTCATCATGCCCTTAGTACCCATTGGTTGATTTAGCCTTTCAAATATACTCACTTCGTGTAAGCCAGCATGGAAGATCTGTAGTGGTTTGTATGTGAAACTAATGCTGAAGTTAATCTAAAGCTGTTCTTTATCATCTCTTACTGTGAGGTTCCACATTATGAGTACTGAACCAGAAATCTCATTACTTTAATAGCAGTGGAGCAAGAATAATGCACAATGCCAGAGAAATAAACAGTGATCTGCCCAAAATATTGGACTTTATCCATACACTCGTAAACATTTTACCATACAATCCTATTTGATGAGGATGTTTTGCCTATGTTTTGAGTTAACACAAGAAAAGGCAGGTCTTCCCTTCAGGAATAAAGCTAAAAGTTAAAGCATAATAAAATAATTGTATTTCAGAAAGTAAATATAACCTAGATTTACATAAAAAAATCAACATGTACTCTAAAATGTATAAAATATTGTACAAGAAAAAAAGATGAAGAAAGACCTCCAAAAGATCTGCTGAATGACTGTCTAAATGTAGGAAGAAAGAAGGTAAGGAAACAAAGGGGTTTGATTGGAAGGTTAAGTGACAAGAACAGCTACTTATATAAACAACTTCATACACTGCTTTTCTTAAATGTTTTATATGAGGCTACCAATGCCAACATGCCTTATTTAATGCATCAACAGAGTCTTTAAAATTTCATTTTAAACATACAAATACATTTCCACTGTTCTTCATAAGGTTGTATAATATACCAAATATTTATATTTTTTTAAAAAACGAAACAAAAATTAAGGATTTTTTTAAGGTCACACAGAGTAACTCTAGAGACTTGTTCCGAAATACTTTACTTTTTACAACATGTGCTACTCCTACAGCAGGCTAATAAGCATATGGCCAGAAAAATTGAAAGTTAATTCTAAAGGTCATATTATGCAAATCTGCAGTTTAAGAAATCTAATAAGTGCATAAACAAATAAATGTCTAAATAAAACTGAGCTCTACTGTTAGTAAGAAAATAGTCTCTCATACTTGAGGTAAAATCATGTGGTGAATTTAAATTGCAAAGAGGCAGTACTTGCAAAGTGATCTACTATTATTTTTTGTACCAGGAATTGAATTCACGACTTGGTACTTGCACTTATGCGGCTGAGATAAACCCCTGGCCCAAAATGATCTACAATTAATCTGGGAGAAGACTGAGAAGTGCATTTTTAAGAATATAGTTACTTTTTTATTTCTTTGTTCGAAATTTACCTCAGGTTTTCACCTTTCATTTTTAACATGACCGCTAGTAAAAAGAAAAATCATACCTTCAGAAAATTTTCCTATAAATTAACAGAGGTCACTGTGGTCTTAAGTCTCTTTAATGTTTAAATGAACAACACACCTATGTACACAGTTTACAGTTCCATGCAAACACTCACTTTTATTTTAATCTTTGCAATTTTCTAGTAATACAAGGGAGTCCAGATCAAACTGATACAAACAGAAACTGAGATCACCCAATGCTCGGCTAGCACCCCAAGGAGAAAACAGTTTATTCCTACTATAAAGTCATTCCTTAAGAAAAGTCATTTCTTCTTCTTCAAAAATTTTTCAGATTCTTACTTATTCTGTTTTTTAGTATACATATAAGGTTTAGAACCACCATTTCAATTTCCATAAAAGGAAAAAAGGAAAAAGAGAGGGCTGCAGTGGGAGATGATGGAGAGGAAGAGAGAGGACTGGGTTTTCTTTTTTTTTTTGAGTTTATAGATACGATTTTCTCAATAATATTTCAACTCTCTTGCATAGCAGTGCTATTCATTCTAGGTATTTGATACCATTCTGCTATCATAAATGCCATTTCCCTTTTGAATTGTATTTTGTTATTGTAGAATGCATTTTTAGATTATATTCTAAACTTCATATATTCTATACTTCATTTTAATATTGATATACTGAGATACTGTTTTAGCAATGCCATTATGTGTGCGACAAAGTTCACTTATTAAATTTAATAATCCAAATACTTATGGAATTTATAAATCCATATTATAGGTAAGTTTCACTTGTTCTTTTTCAACTACATTCTTTTCATTTCTTTTCTTACCTAATACATCTGATAATATAGGAGAATTGTTTGTAATGGGTAATAATGTCTCCTTCAATCTCAGGGAGAATTCGGTTGACTGTTGTGATACTGTTTTGCACTCTATTGAACTATCTTCTAATAGTAATGGTACATGTTATTTGCTATAATGAATTTCTAACATTATCAAACAAGCTTTTGTTCCCATTGATATGATCTGTAATTTTCCCACCTTTGGCCTTCAAAGTAGGAAATGACAATAAATGATTTTGTGATAGTAAATGAAATGTGCATTGCCAAAACTCTCAATTCTTTTTCCAATACAAAAAAAAATGTCATTTTTTTAAGTCAATGTCTGATATTTCTTCCATATGGAACTCTGGAACCTTTATGAATCTGTATTTTGTTTTGTTTTGGTCTTAGGACTTTTTGTCTGTCTGTTTGCTATCATTTTTCAAATTATCTCATGCCCATGTGTTCATTTAAATTCCAGGTGTTGTATATGGAATATTACAGAGACAATTTGAAGACTCTGGTGACATTTTCTTTCCTCAGCAAACTTTTTTGTTTTTTAATCTTTGAAATTTTCTAGGAATACCAGGGAGTCCACATCAAACTGATACAAACAGAAATTGAGATCACCCAATGCTTGGCTAGCATCCCAAGGAGAAAACAGTTTATTCCTACTATAAAGTCATTCCTTAAGAAAAGACCTTCAGCATCTAAACCCATCTTTATTAAGCCCTGTTATGGTTTATGTCTGTGGCCCCCAGACCTCATGCATTTGCATTGTGCTTTGTGATTGGTTCATTGTCTAGATTGATGGTGTCAGTGCTACATCCACCTAGAGGTGGAGCCAGCATCTAATGTAATAGCAGGAAGAAGGTATGTCTCTCACTTGCTGTTTGCAGCTGGCATGAACTGTGGCCCCCCATGCCACCCAGCTTTGGAGCCAACTGACTATGGACTGAAATCTCCAAAAACTGTAAAAAATAAACCTTTCTTTTCCCAACTTTAGGAATCAGGTGTGTTGTCTGAGTGATGAGTAAAAAGTAACCCAGACAATATTTGGTACCAAGGAATGGAGCTGTGACTATACCTGACCATGTTGTTCGAGAGGCTTTGGAAATGGCTTGTGGGCAGAGTTTGGAAAGGTTTGGACATGTTGCCTGGCTGCATAGAGCTGGAGCAGCTTAGGCTGTTCTGTAGAGGAGATTCTGGTCAGAGCTCAGGAAACCAGAAGGATGATAGAAAGCTTGATGATAAAGACCAGGCTTGGGAGGTTTCTGCTGGGAAGAAGAACTGCATTGGTTGTTAGACTTCCCACGATGTGTTTTATGGCCTGGCAGAAAGTTTGTCTGCATTTTGCTTTGCCTGAAACTGAGACTAAGGACAATGGACTGATTAATCTGGCAAAGGAAATTTCAAGGCAGTCAAATGTTGAGGCTGTGACACGGCCATTGTTGGGAGCTTTTAGCCAGCTTTATGTTGCAAATCAAGAGCAAAGAGCCCAGCAGGATATTTATAATGCTGTGCCAGAAGTAAAGCTGTGGAGTGTAAAGATAGAGCTGAGACTTTGATTGCTGAGGAGAAACAGAAATATAAGAAAGATGGCCATGGGGCATCCCAGAAAGCAGTGGGTCTCCACCCTTTGCAGCATCAAAACTGCAAAAGTGAAAGAACTTGCTCAGAGGGAAAAGCTGCACAGCACCACGCTCCAGAATGGTGACAGAGGCCACATGAGGTTTCAGAATGGCAGCAGCCTCATGAGGTTCTAGAATGGCAGCAACATAGAGAAGCTTTTCTTCACAATCAGATTCACACAGCCCAGCAATACAGGCAATCAGCTCCTACAGCCAAGAGAGAGAAAAGCCTGGCTATTGCTCCAGCTGGCAGCAAACCTTGGTGGCATCCACATAGCTCTGATTTTAGGTGCAAGAAAATAGCACGAACTCTGAGAGTAAGGCAGCTTCCTCCTCGATTACAAAGGGCCTGGGAGGCCAAGCAGTGTGCCCCTGAGAGGGCAATTTGTAAAGATGTAAAAGTGAAGCCAAACGTGCAATAGAGACCCCAGAAGTTTGGCAAAGCCAGGAACATCGATTATCCAAGGAAAGCTGCAGAAAGTGAACAGAGAGGGTTTAAGAGAGAAGCTGCTGCAGGAGCTGATATCCCTGGAAGTGCCATGGGGGTGGGATCACCCACACCTTTTGGAGCTTGCAACCAGATTGCTTCAAATGCTGAGCATGGAAGTCTAGGATTTAATGTTTGCTCTGTTGGATGTTGGACTTGCTTTGTTTCCAATGCTTTATATTCCCCTGTTTGTAACTTTTGGAAAGGTAATGTTTATCTTGTGCCTTTGCATTTTAGAAATGTTTAACCTTGTTTCATTTGTGCAGGGGATTACAGTTAAGAGTTTGCCATAGATATTGGAGGAGACTTGGGGCTTGGACTTTTCAGCAATGCTGAAACTGTTAGGACTTTGACAACTCTTAAAGATGGACTAAATGTCTTTTGTATGAAGGATGTACATGAGTCCTGGGGGCTAAGGGTGGGTGGAATGTCATGGTTTATGTCTGTGGACCCCAGGCCTCATGCATTTGCATTGTACATTTGTGATTGGTTCACTGTCTAGAGCTTGGGTTTAAGGTGACATGGTTTATGTCTGTGGCCCCAGGCCTCATGAGTTTGCATTGTGCATTTGTGATGGTTCATTGTCTAGTGCTTCAATTGATGATTGATGGTGTCAGTGCTACACCCACATAGGGGTAGAGCCAGGATGTAATATAATAGCAGGAAGAAGGTGTGTCTTGCTTGTTGCTGGTTCCAGCTTGCTGTTTGCAGCTGCCATGAACTGCGGCCCAGCCATGCTTGCCTGACTTGGAGCCAACTGAGTGTGGGCTAAAACCTCCAAAAACTATAAGAAATAAACCTTTCCTTTCCCAACTTTGGGCTTCAGGTATTTTGTCTCAGCAACAAGTAAAAAGTAACTAAGACAGATGGTGTCAGTGCTACATCCACCTAGAGGTGGAACCATCATATAATGTAGGGTGGCTTGGTGGGGCCACAGTTCATGGCAGCTGCAAACAGCAAGCAGAAAACAGCAAGAGAGAGAGAGATACACCTTCTTGCCATTACATTATACCTGAAAAAAATGAAAGAAAAAAATTCCCACAGCCTAGGTACCATGGCTAAAAATTTCACTTGAGAAAAATTAATTATTTTTACCCAGGTACAATAATTTATAGAGGAAATAATCTATAACCTGTTGGGTTATATTCACTTTCTGTTGAAAATCTTTCAAGTGAGCGCTTAAGAACTGAGATGAATTATTATAAGAATGTATGAGTTGAACTATGAAAGCTCTTATATAATAAAAATTATGACCCAAGAAGTACTGAAAAAGATTCCAAAGTATTCTGAAGCTCTAACTCTGGAATTATTATCGATAGCAATAAAAACTATAGAAAGATATCTTGAAGCATGCTTTCAACTGTAAGAGCTTAAGGAGTTGTGATACACAAGTAAAGCAGGTAGAGTCAAGTGAGTTCTCCGCGCTTTCAAGCACCAGATGAGAGAGCTGAGGACAGAGCTATAAATCAGCCTTGATTCCATGCCTGACAGCCCTGGCAACAGGGAAGACACGCACAGGAGAGGTTAGCATTGTAAAATGTCACTGCACTCTCATAAATGCATGCATGGGTAAAGTCAAGACCCCAAGAATAAAGTGATGAGGAACAGCAAGACAAGCAGATAAAGCAAATGGCACTTGAGTTTCATAAAGAGAAAACCTCATTAAGAAGATATTTCAGACCCCAAAACCTCCTCAGGTATGTAATGCCCAGACTTTCGATGGAAATTTACATCTCTGTGATTAAATCACAGATGTGATAGGACCTGGAAATAACCATGGACTGTTTCAAGGGATTAAAATAATTACAACGGGGAATACTATAGTCTTTTTTTGTTTGAAGAGCAGTACCTTACAATTGAGAATCTTTAGCTACTAATTTATGATATATTTTAAAAGAATATACCAAGCAACAGCCTAGCAGTGATAGTGAACCATTTAAAGCTTTCAGTGATAACAAATAGCCCAGTATGGCACATCTGCTATAGACTCACCACCACTGGTATAGGTGATAAAGGTATAAAGCTTAAAAATGCAATAAGGATCATTTATGTATGTTTTCCTTCTGAAACAAATTAAATGAAAAAAGGTGGTTATAAAATAAATCTCATCATTGTGGAACACAGACTTTCAACACTGAGAACAGAGTAGAATTTAAATTAAATTTCCTTCAGAAAGAAAATTCTAAGAAATTTGTAAAATGTGAAAGAAAAAGAGTAACAAATTATAAGTGAATAACATAAGTCATGTATTACTAATCTACTGCTGCATGACTCTAAAAGAGAAGGATTTAAAACAATAAACACCTGTTATCCCACAGTGGTCTGTGTGTGAGGAACTTAGGGCAGTTTCACTGCATAGTTCTGGCGTGCA
This sequence comes from Cavia porcellus, assembly GCF_034190915.1. Lineage (NCBI taxonomy): Eukaryota > Metazoa > Chordata > Mammalia > Rodentia > Caviidae > Cavia > Cavia porcellus. The sequence goes on along the minus strand of NW_026947487.1, from coordinate 37,844,074 downwards.
GTCTCTCATGATACTGCAGCTAAGGATGTGGTCGTCTGACAGCGTGGCTGGAGCAGAAGGGTCCGTCCCTAGGAGGCCCACTCACACGAGTGTCAGCAGGCACCCCACCCTTGCTGTGTGGACAGCAGCCTCAGTTGGCTTCCAACACTTTATAAAGGCCTGGTTGCACATTCATACAACATGGTAGCTGTCTTACTCCTAAATGATCCCAGATAAGACAGCAAGGCAGAAGCCAGCGTCTTTCCCCAAACATCACATACTATCATCTATGCCGTATTTTGTGTACCAGAAACAAGGTAAATAAGTCCAGCTTCTACACCAGGGAGAGGAAATTAGGCTCTACCTTTTCAAAGACATGTCTAAGAATATTTGGATATATTTCAAACCACCATATATACCACCAATATGTTGGTATCAGAGCCAGAAGTATCAGGAGTTTATATAAAAGCGAGAGAATGATGATTTTACAACTATACAGAATTTCCAACTTTAAATCAACAAATTTTAGGAAGTTGACAGGCGATCATTTAGAAGAGAAAGCTCAGTCCCCTTAAAGAGTCCCTTTTCCTTTTCCTTTGTAAGTTTCACAATAATTCCAGAAGATTGTCACAGTGAGGAAGACATGCAGTCTGAATGTTTCACAGTATGTGAAAGAGGGGAAGAAATATAGAGAAAAATAAATGAGAGCAAACTGCATAAAATTCATCACAATAGACATAGAAACTAACAGCAGATGAAAACATACTAACTGCTTATCAAAGACAAAATGCATAGACCCTAAGGCTTTTCTGCAATCAAGACGACTTCTTTCTAAAGTATCCAAGGCACTGCTGACTCTGCAAGGGGTGAGGAATGACAAGGAAGTCCAATTTGTAATTCGAACAATTCTCTCCTCTGGGATATCAAACACTAGTCTTTATCTATCTGAGCTCAGCCCCACTAGCACTACCTAACAAATAAATGGAGAAAATGAACCATATTTCCCAAGTTTAACCAACCAAAAGATGCAAAAACTACTTCTCCAACCCCAATCTCACAGTCAAGGGACTAAAAGGAAGCCCACAGGATCCAGAAGAAGAATTCATGTAATACCTCACAAGACACGAGAACCAGGAGTTGTCTCACTATTTCAGGGCAAACACAAGCCTGACCAGCGGGGCACCTTGCAAAATGAGTAAGGAATGGCAAGATAACTGGACACCGAATTATAGAAAAATTTAGAAAAGGAGAGAATCATATTAATATAGTTTTAAAAACCCACACATATATCAAGACATATGAACTAGAGGCTGGAACTAGGGGCTGAACTAGGGCAAATTAGCTGAATCTGAAATCTGCACAATGTGACCTGAAGAGACAGACGCAAACTCAAAAACATCTAGAACCCTCATTTAGCTGTGGCTTCCAGTTGTCCTTGACCGACAGGGAGCAAGGACAGGAGCTTTCTGTTGTCCCTGATGCTGTCATGCTCTGGCCCAGCCGTGAACATTTACCACGGCTTCTGGCAAAGAGCCCGCTGCACTGGAGTTTTCTGCAGGCTGCAGTAACACATCTTCCCTCATACTCGGTGTGGGAAGACCTCCTGGAGCTGCAGGCGCCTGTGTGCCTTCAGGCACCTGCGCTTCACACAGTTAGCCACTCGCCTTTGTAAACTGAAAAGTGCCCTAAAAATCCCAACGCTCAGTGCTGTTACCTGCTGGGAATCTCACTGCAACAATATGTCATTTTCCAGTGTGCTTTAATTTAAGTAGTTCTGGATACTCTGTTTCCCTTTTTGCTCCATGTTTTCAGCTTTGCCTACAATCTTGAATTGCTACTTAGTGAGGAAAATGTATTTTGGTATATAGCATAGTTTGGAATGTGTAGAGTGAAATGGCTAACCTGAGCTCAATAATACATATATTGCCTCACATATTTAATCACTGCTGTGCTGAGAACGCTTAAAGTCTGCTATTTTCAATTTTCAATGTGTGATACAATGCTATTAGAATAGTTTCAAAGTTGTAAAAGAGGTATTTAAATTTATTCCTCCTAACAGATTTTGTATCCTTTCACCAACATCTGCTAATGCTCCCCACCTTACCTCCTGGTAACCAGGAACCTACACTGTTACTGACTGACAAATTTCAGGACACCTCCATGTATTGTTCTTTGACACTCTTACATTAATGCTTATACTGAATAAATTTGGCCTAAATTATTAATTATTGACAACTAAAATAATATCATTTAATGCATTAGTTATTTGGTATTCCCTTTATTCTTATGAAATATTTGGCACTTAAAGTTATGTATCAACTAGAAGTCATAGAAAACAACATTGATATACCTTTTTAAGTGTATAGCTACTGATAAGTATCCTATTCAGGAAGATAGTCCCATTATTCAAATTATTAATGGGAAAATCACAACATTTTCATTTTATAGTCACCAAATTAGCTTCATATACTTTTTATTTCATCAAAACAAAAAAATGGAAATGACTAATTTACATACACAGAGGAACAAAAAGCTGAAGGCTACTGAAATAAGTATCATTCAGTTACTAAAACTTTTCTACCAGGGGGTAACTTTTAATATGTGTTTAAAATTATGTGTTCTCCTTCTGTGTGTGTGTGGGGGGGGGGGGGTCCTACGCCAGCTAATGAGTATTTTCTTGTATAAGTTTGTTATTCTCAACATCCTTATTTTACAGTTGAAAATAGTTTTTAAAAACTTTTCTCAGTGTACTCTACCTTTAAAGTGGATAATACTAGGACTTTTCAAAGTGTCAACTAGCAATAAGCTTCAAATTCATGGAACAAACACAGTCTAACTCGGGGAGTTTGCATTTCATCTACTTCAGTACTTGTGATTATACTTGAACCTTGACCATTTCATATTGTAATTTAGAAGGATTCCTCCAAAGAATATAAAAACACAAAGACATATTTTTAGTTAAATACTACATAAATTCAATATAGTAAAAGCTTTAAAGGAAGAAAAATTGTAGGCTTTGAGATGTATAGAAATAGGATCTTTTTTTTTATTTAAAGAGAAAGAAACAAAAAAATACATGGAGAAAAAAGGGTAGAAATAATACAGAATTACAGAAAAATAAACAGTAAGAAATCACCAGCTGATAAAGTTACATATTGTCATCTTAGAAATAGTTTTTCAGGTTACAAAATTAAAGTATGTAAAGTGACATTCAAATAGTGACACTGCCAACAGTTCTGCTCAATGATCTAACAAAAACTTAGTAATATGGTTATCAGTCCTACACACTTGTTTTTTTATCTTAAAGTGGATAAGATTAAACGTATCAAAAAAGAACAAAAAAGTTCAAAAAGGAACAATTTAAAGAAAATACAAACTTCAAAGCAAGTCCACTGGAGATCTTCACTGTTTATCTAATTGTCTCTAGTTTCTTCCAAATATTTGTCCCCATCTTCATGCACATTAAATACATACTGCATATTATAGAACTAATCAAATCATTACAGGATGATGAAGGCTTTTTAGGTCTTCAAGATCTGACATTAGGGAAGACAATAATAACTACCATAGTGTCTCTCATTCTCTTCGTAGTAGCTGTCCTTATCTTTACATATGCTGAAATTGAACTTAAGAGACTAGACTAATATCACTCTGAACAGTTGAGTTTCTTGGTGTCTCACTCTTCCCATAAATAATTTAAAAAATCTTCCCATGTGTGAATTTCTACATGTATATCTATCCTCTCTGTATTAGAGGGAAAAACAAATCATAACAAGACAGCAAAACAAATTCCTAGAAAAACATGCAATGAAAATGACACATAAGACCACAATATTAGGTGATCTACCATAGTTACTATGCTCTCTTGTTATTTTTCAATAGACTTGTCCACACCATCAGGCTTAAAATAGTTAAGCATAGTATTACATAGCTATTTTTATAAAAACACAACTTTGAAAACATTGTAGGACTTGAGAGCTGTTAATAATCAAAACCAGTATGGATATCTTTTACATCTTGTCATCTTCAGAGTAGTTGCCTCTACTTTTAGGGTTGATACTATCAAGCATACCAAATTCAAATAAAAGCAGCCAAGGCAAAACCGCAGTCTAACAAGTCAGATTCAAGTAAGATCAGTCATAGTAAGACAATGTAAGTAATTCAGGGTTTCAGTTTAAGTTAATAGGAAATTAAGGATAGTTACCATCATATAACCTGCTATTTTTGGGTCAGATGTCTGTACCCTCAAATCTGATATGAGTGGACAGGCCGGAACAAATTAAATTCATACTAAACAGAGCGATAAGACTACTGTGACTTTTAAATCCTGATACACTATTAACAATGACCTCTGCCTTTTTTTATTATAGTGTATCAAAGCTATCCATATTAAAGATTATAGTTTACCATCTCTACCTCATGTCTGCTACTCCACTTTACTGCTATAATTTGTCTACCTTACTCCCTCATTCCACTGTCTACCCTGTTAATTGAGGCCTCTCTGCCACTGTTGCCGGAATCCTGGTATTCCTTCCTCTCTCTCTCTCTGGAATGTCCTTCAGTGCTCTCTGTAGGGTTGCGTTAGTGGCCATGAACTCCCACAGTTTCTCCTTGTCTTGAAAACATCTTATTTCTCCATTAATTTTGAGAGAGAGTTTTTCTGGGTATATCAGACTTGGTTGCAAATTATTTTCTTTCAGGGCTTAGAATATTTCCTCCCAGGCCGTTCTCCTCCCCTCCCCCCACCCCGTACCAGGGATCGAACTCACGACTGCCTGCTTGCAAGGCAGGTGCTTATGCTACTGAGCTAAATCCCCAGCCCCACCCCAGGCCATTCTCGATTTGAGAGTTTGGGTTGATGTCTGTTGTTATTTTAATAATTTTCCCTTTGTAGGTTATCTGCTTTTTTTCCCTGACTGCTTTTAGTATTCTATTCTTTTGGTGGATTTCTGGAATCTTAATTATTGTATGTCTGGGTGTAGATCTGTTTTGGTTGTAGGTAGCTGGAGTTCTGTATGCCTCATTTATCTGGATATAATTTCTTTTTCCTATATTTGGGAAGTTTTCCTTTAATATATTTGTGAATATTCTTTGTATTTCATTTTTGGTTGCTCCTGCTTCCTCATTCACATTCTTTATTCTTAAATTATGTATCCCTCATACTTTATTCTTAAATTATGTATCCTTTTGTTGTCTTCTAGCCTTTGAATTGTTTCTTTCTGGTTCCTCATTATTTTTAAGAGGTCTTTTCTTTCACGATCATGTATCATAAATCTCTCTTCAAGTTTCAAAAGGCTAACTTTAGTTTCTGTCAAGGCATTTTGCCAGTGTCCAATGGAGTTTTTAGTTTCCTGGTAATCTCTTTGGATCTGTTTCATATATTCTAGGTTGTTTAAATTCTTCATCAGAGGTTTCTTTTTCTTTTTTGATTTCCTCCGTTCTTCCACCTGTGTTCTCTTGGGAGGGGCTTATCATTTCTTTAATTAATCTCTTTATATCTTGCCTCACTTAGATCAGAAGTACAGTTTTAAATTCCTCTATGAGGTCATGAAGGTATTTCTTTATTTCAGCTGATGGCTGTGTCTAGTATTGGATGGTTACTGTGCTGGTTCTCTTCTGTGTTTACTTCTCCTGGGCTTATTTTCTCATATTCGGCCACTGGAGTTTTTTTTGTTTTGTTTTTTTGTTTTTTTTTTTATTTCCATCTCTTGTCATGTTTCTGGTTTTTTCAGACTGGAGTGTCCTGGGGGTCTCTGGCCCTCTCTGTATTGCTTAGGGCCTTTCTGAAGCATGCTGACTTGAGTTTTTGCTGCCCTCTCCAATTTGCTGTTACCTGAGGGATGCAGGGATGCAGGGACGGTGCAGGCTAGCCTCCAGCCCCTGTGCCAGTCAATCCACAAGTCAGGCTCTATCTTGTGGACGTCACAGAGTCACGACTATTTTGTATCTGCTTATTGGGTCCCAACCAGAGGTATGGTTCAGCCCCAGCAGATCCTGCCAGTTCTCTCTGCGCCAGAAGTGGCTGACTAATGTCACCGCGGCACAGGGCTCTGCGCAAATCCCAGCTGTCCTCTACCAGACCTCTCTGTGCCAGGAGCGACTATCTGATGTCACCACAGCACGGGCTCTGTCCAACTCCAAGATGTCCTGCACCAGACCTCTCTGTGTCACTGATGCCGCCATGGTGGTAGGCTCTGCCCAATTCTAAGATGTCCTCCAGGCTCTTGTACTCACCAGGACTCAATGCAGATCTTCCTCTTGGATCCACTGCATATTGCACTGCTTGTCTTCACTGAGTTCCTGGCACAGTGCAGATTGGTCAGAAAACAGCACAATGTCTGGCTTCGGAGCTCCAGGCAGCCCTGGCTGCTTCGCGGGGTCCTAGGTCTCAATTTCCAGCAGTCACCAAGAGCCAATATAGCTTTTCCTCTTGGATCCACTGGTCAGTGTGCTACGTTAAGAGTGCGGGATTTTCAGACTCCCATTATCGACAACCGCGGTCTCAGCACGACCTGAAATCCTCTGGCCCACCGCCTAGTACAGCATGGAACGGGGCTCAGTGAGTACATTGGGCTTCAGCTCTCCCTCCACGCTTTTCCTTCCTTTTCCCAGTTTTATTTTTCTCTTTGGTTACTGCCTCGGTTAATAAGAATCATTATCCATTCGTCTGGCCCTTTCCATGTTTTCGTATTCTAGCATCTAATATGATTTCTCCGCAGAGACTCTTCGCTCAATCCCCTAGCAAGCCACCATTTTTGAAAACCCTGGAATTAGGATCTTTGAAAATAAGAAAAACTTAGAAATTGTGGTAGACACGTTCTCAATAATCAAATATAAATATGAGCACATGTAACTGCTATTCCTCAGTGTGTTTTTCTGCATGGACTCGGGAGCAAACAACCAAAACTGACCCCATATTTCCATAGCATCTTTTGTTACTTGGTAGTGGTGGAGGTGGTGGTTGGCTGTCCTGGAAATGCAGCCTAGGGCCTTGCACTTGCTGGGCAAGTACTCTACTACTGAGTTACACCCCCAGATTCCACAGTATCTTGTTCAGACTTTGCATTCCAGTTGACTAGGATAACTCTGCATGTTCAAGCGGAGCCTATAGAACTCTAGTTGCCAAAAATGGTTTCACAGTCACTGTTGTAACTAGTCAGCAAGGGAATCAGATCATGATGTGAATTCATTCCTAATTTAATGTGACCATGGACAAATTACTTAACATGCATGATTCAGATAAGTTATGTGCACAGGAAAATCCTCTTGTCACAGTGAGGGATCAAAACTAAAACTAAAATAAAGTGATAACTACCTCACTGCTTGGGCCACAGTAGATGCACATATAAGATGTTCTTTTTTTATAGTAACTATATCACTTTCTAATATTTTGGCCTGGTGTGTGATAGACAAAGTGATTCTCACTGATGTGGATTCCATCTTCTTTCCTAAAGAGACTGTCACTATCATTGTTTCCATACTAGTCACTTGTTGGTCCTACCATTGACCTTGTAGAACCAAACTCCAGAAAACCAGGTCTTCAAGATTTCCACTAATGAGTTACTTGACTCTGATCCTTCAGTTTGTTTGAACCATCTGTCTCTGCTGTATTTAGAGTTCATAGACTGCTAGAATTACAGAGCATTATGTTAGAGCAAAAGAATAGCATGGCTTATAGTTTGCAAACCAAAGCCCATAGAATTTAATTGTCTGAAGTTACACAGGTCATGAAAGACTTGAAACCAGATCTTCATATTCTCCTATCTTATTCTCGAGATCTGTAGTTTCAAATTACTTGCAGATATCTGGTTTCTCTTCAGAACGAATATGTCTTTTACCTTTTACCAAATTAGTTGCAGAAGATAAAATGGCAAATTAGAAATTTATTTCTGACTATAACCAACATATATACAAGGCTTCTGCAATGTTTGAATTGATGTTATAGTTGCCAATTTGACATTTCTATAAAAATTTGAGGGAAAAGAGAAATAGTACTATAAATAATATATAACTACATTAAGAGGTATTCTATATAGTGAATACACACTAGTACAATTCTGAAAGAAAACAGTGAATAAAGATAATAAAATTCATTACAAAGTGCATGCATGGTATTAGACAATAAGTTTTAAAAGAAATCTCTTAATAGTGGTCAAATCCCCATAAATTTATCATAATGACCACACCAGAAATTATCTGCATTCAGCAAGATGTTCGTGTATGTATAAAATATGAAAATGCTTGAAAGTAACTATCTTAAATAGATTAAACATCACTCTTTCTCATATCACTGATTGTTACTGAATCAATAAACAGGAAGCTGTCTATAAGTTTATTTCATCACTCTGCAGCTTTTCTTGAAAACAAAGGACAAACGTGTGCTTCTCTGAACCTTAAATGTATAAATCTTGGCTCTCCTCGTCACAGCCAACCTGGCTTGCCCAGAAACTGCTTTCTTCCAAGAGTATCACAGAGACCACAGGAAAATCAGAGCAGCAACAGGGTCACTGTTCTTCTGGTGCTCTCAGTATCCCCAGTCTCTGAAGTAAGTGAAATTATGTTGTGAACTGCTTTAATTTCATCAGTATACCTTTGTGACTATGAATTTGGTGCAAAAACTGTAATAAAAAGAAATGAGAGCAATTGCCAGCCTCCAGATTAACAAGAACATCAAGGAAACAACAAACCATAAGAATTCGGAAAAATCATACATATGAACTTTGTAGTGCACCATCCTGGGAATTAAAATTTCTGTTCTGTTGGCACAAGGATATAACTGCCTTTGTGCTGGAAAAAGTATCTTTTAAACCTGAGATTATTTTATTCTACCTTATAGTATAATATATGTATTTACATATAAAATTCTCATAGCTATTGTTTTGTTGGTTTTAAAAACCTTAATTGGCAAGATGAGAAGGTGACAACAGGAGTAAAATCAAAAGAATGCAATACATTCTCAATGGAATATCTTTTATCCTCACTCTCTGGAAGTGAATAAAACAGAAACCATCCCCAAATCCCTTTTCTGCTATCAATGACAACTCAAGGAATTAACAGAGAATTAAAATTTTAAAAGGTTTCTCTCTAAGTGTAGATGAAGAGCATTACTTATACTTGATAACTCAGCACTGACCAAAGTATGACATGGACTCTAGTATTAAAATAAATGCTGACCTCTTATCCAGAAAGCACCATCAATGTTTTATAAAACATTTGTTACTGAGTAGCACTGCAATTAGAGACATTGAAATAAAGTTAATTACAATGAGAAGTTAAGCTGTTGTATAGAAACTCAAACACGAAATAGGGAAAGGAAATAAGACGGGAAGCAATTGGGGAAATAAAAGTATCTGTGCCAAATTATGTGTATCTAAAAAAAATAAGTTACTGGCATTATGCACCATGGAAGCTAATTAGAGAGTTATATAGTTTTGTGGACAAGACATTATTTTACTAAGAAACTTGACCTCTCCCTCTAATTTCTGAATACCAAGCTTCTAAATGCATGAATCCCACCTAGTGCTCAATTAAGTCACAGCCAAAGGGAAAAAGAGCTACTCCAAAATTGTGACTGAGATTTTGGAAATCACAGAGAATAGCTCTATCCTTTTAAGAAGTACCTAAAAGTCATGAACTATAGGAATGTTCTACTTTTTTAAAGTCAGAGATTCTGGTCTTCAAATTCAGGTTACCAAATACAGGAGCTTGGGTAACTACTTTAAAACATACATTCTCAAATAGCAAGTGGCAATTATAGTGCAATCCTGTTAGAAGAGTGGATTAAGGAATATACCTATGGTATTCCATTAACAAGCTATAGATTTTATATGCCTTCTGGTAAGTGGTCTCATGGCAGTTGCTAACCATTTACTAAAAGCTAGATTTACTAATTTTAAACTTTACCTAAGATATCTTAAGGTCTGTACTGTGTAGAGCAGAAACATGTGTATGAAAATCACAAAATGCATAACCTTAATTAAAAGCAATCACCCAACTTTTTGTTGTCCATTTGTCAGATAGCTACAGCATGATAAGCATTTAAATCCTTATTTATGATGATTCATACGGTTAGGAGATTTTCTAATATATAATTTAAAATAGATACTTCTTTACATTTTCTCTTTTGCAACTATTTTTTAGAAAGGACCTAATCACTTTAAAATTTTAGTCACTCTCACAGATCCTTAACTTATTCTCTCATTATGTGGTTACAGTTAAGACTCACACTTCCTGGATCATTTAAACATGCATTCTCATCGAGTTCTATGATGCCAATGGGGAAAAAATTTTGTTGTGGTGTGAGAGAGGACAAAAATGTTACATATAAAACCATTAGCAATCCTCATAAAAGCCACAGTATATAAATTAGCATGAAGTATATTTGGACTATTAAATCTCAGGGAGGGGATACAAATAAGGGAAAATATATTTATCTAAAAAGAAAAGTTTCAAAACACTATTTAGAAATACCGGTCTAGAAAATATCTTACATGTAAATTGAAATCAATAAATACAGTTTTTTGTAAATGTTTAACAATTAGTAGCAGAATAGCATTTGTTGAATAGTGTCTTTTCCTGATAATCTGAAATGATGCTTTCCTATCCTAAACCTATCTACCCTTGCTCCACTGCTCCACTTTCCCCCGTATTTTTACTAGTTTACAGAGTATATATTTACATCTTATGAAACTTCATGTACATATCTGAAATGATAAAATGCTATACACTGCTACATAAAGATAAAGCATCTTTGCTATGTAAAGGCAATATTTTAAGAAAACTGCTGGCAGCCTTTCTAATTTATGTTGAACTTTAATAAATCTCTATAATATTTTTAAAATTCTGATAAAGGAGCCACCCCCTCATACTGCCAAAAACATTAGATTTTCATTCTATTTTTCAAAACTATGTTTTAATTTACATATAAATCAGAAATTTGTATATAAACGTGTCTATATATATACGCAGATATCTAACTTTCTACTTTCATATCATTATTTTATTTTTAAAGTAGTTCTAAAACAAATTCTTTAGCAAATTTTTATCCTCAATAAAATACTATCTCAATTTTATAGATCTCTTAAAATAGTACATGATCATTACATAAAAAACTAACGAGAGTTCTTCAGCAGTGTGAGTTCTGGAAATCATCTAGAAAGGTTATCTAGGAACCATTACAGGATGGCATCTTACATTGAAAACATCTGCTCATCTGTTGAAACATTTCACAGCTTCACTCAGATCTCAAATTTTAAGAAGTGCAGGAATCCCTTAGGAAAATTTGTTAAAATATAGATTATGATTCAGTGGTTGTCAGAAAAGACCTGAGATTGTACATTTCAAATATTCTTTCAGGCCATGGCAATGCACTTTGTGATAAATCACAGTCCAAGGAGCCAACAGTGAGCCTGCATCCATAACTCCATATTCACTCCAGCAGGGAAATCCAGAAACATTCTGAGCATATGAATATAAATTAAAACAATTTGCTTTAAAAATACACCATGGTACACACACACACACACACACACACACACACAGCCTCCATCATATACAATATCTTGAACTGTTCCGACCCAATCAACTTCCAAAGCTCCTTTATGTGGCTATAATTCTGAAAAGTTAAACTTCTTTGTCTTTAAACATGGAATCATTTGCTAATGGGACAGGGCTGGTCCTAAGAAAGATCATAACAAGGAACAAGATTGAATTAGGAGCATAGTGGTAGGACCCAAGTGGGATAGCCAGGGAAAGACAATAACAAACTGTGTTCTACTACATTTATTTCTCAGTTCACACTCACCATTACACACTTCTCAGATTCATTTTGCTAACTAAGGATGAGAAACACTTTTTTCAGGTAATTTGATAACCTAGTATCAAATCAATTTATGTCCAGGAATAGTTACATAATGATTTAGTTGACTAGTCAGTTTTCCATACAGAAAAATTCTTATATTTTAACAAATTTATAATAAAATATTATGTCATATAGACCTGTGAAATGTTTTTACTTTTACTAAACTTTTAGGTAAATACTGTCTTCTGGTCCTCCTAAAATTGGCTTACGCTAAAGGTATTGTTCAAAAATGCAACCCAAGGTATATCTGATCAGAAATATTGATGTTGATATTTCCAGAACACTAACACAATTGGTCTTTCAGCTACTCAATCAGATTTCTGAGAAACGGCTCAAAAACTTGCATTTCTAGTGAGTGACCCAAGTCATTTATTTACATGGAAGTTGTAGGTCCAGTTAGCTAAGAAACTCAGAATTGACATTAACAATTTCCTGTCTGTAACAGATTATATGGTAAACTTCTAACCACCACCCCACAAAGATATGTCCACCTGGAACCAATGAGTGTTAATTCTATTTGGAATAAAGGTCTTTGAAGATACAGGACTTGAGATGCGATCACTCTGAATAAGTATGTGAACCAATAATCCAACAACAAGTGTCCTTATAGTAAGAGGAGAAGACAAAAATAAGAAAAAGTGAATGTGAAGACTGGGGAGAGAAATGGCATCACGGGTCTATAAGACAAGGGACACCAAAGAGGACAAGTAGTCTTGAAAATTCCTGAAGCATTTTCTCCTGTAGAATCTCCAGGAGCTACCAATTAGGTAGACACTCTGATTTTGGACTTCAGCCTTCTACAACTGTGAAAGAATAAGTTTCTGCTCTTCTAAAACAACTTGTTTATGTAAATTTTTGTGAAATTCTAGAAAACAAGTAAAAATATATAGATAGTGGTCATTAATACTATAACCAATAAAACTAATATATTTATTAACCAATAGAGTTAATTAATTAATATAATGTTAGTTAATATAACAAATAATAGGTAGTATTTGTTTGGCACTTGTATGACAGGCACAACATTTAGGTCAAAACCCAGTCTTCCCTCGCTTAGAATCTCACTTACATACAACTCCCTGCCAATAAAAGCCTGCCTTCCAGTTCCCTAAGTATGCACTGACTTTTCTTTTGGTCTAGTAAGCTAAACAGATTTTCTTTATTGGCTCTCTAACAATTTTGCACCCAACCCTTGTATCTAAATTATAAGCGACATTATTCCCAAATCCATGAGTACAATTGAGCAGTAGTTTAAGTGTCTCTTGAATGTAACATTATTGTTCTGATGTCTAAAAGATTTACAAAAAATAAAATAAAATTAACATTCACAAAACTTTAAGTTTTGTTTAAGAAAACTGACTTAACTACAAATTAAAAAATTCTATTTCATGGATTCATATAAACTTAAAATTTCCAAGATTAATAGCCCTTTTAAAATATTAATTAAAATATATACAAATTCCAAGAATCTTATTCTTATTGTATAGAGAATACATTCCTATTTCTCTAAAATTAAGTAACCAGTCAATAAATGAATAATATTTATTCAATGTTTCTGTACTTTGCTAGTGGAACTAAAGCCCAAAAAACACCTACACCAAATGCAGAACAACCAGAGAGTGAATCCACATCAATTGCTTCATAAGGATGAGACATAAGTTTTTTTCAAATTTTCTTTATCATCAGTAAAACTACAGCAGCATCTGTCACTGATTAAACATGTACTGTTCTGAATATAATTTTATAGAAGTTCATTACCTTAACCCTTATATCATCTCACTGAACTAGATTTTACTTGTTCCAATTTTTACAGATGAGAAAACTATGAAAGGTTAAGTAAATTTCCTAAGGACACAGAGCTAGTTAATAATCACAGAACTAAAACCCAAGGAATCTGACTGAAATTGCAATCATTGCCTTACATAGCATTTTTTTACTATCAAAATGAGGCTATTAATCATGCTCCATATTTATAAAAATCTCTCTGATGTATTCACCAGGCCAGTTGTTCACAGTCTCAAAGAGAGGTACAAGAGCAAGTTTCCTATCACTGTTCCCAACGCTTTCAGAAGAGAAATGATGAATGCCATCAGTTTTCAGAAAAGCTCACATTGTGAGATATAAAGGGAAGCCTGCTGCAAAGAGTTCGTGGGAAGGTTTCCCTCCTTCATAAAAGAACTGCTCTGAAAAAACTGGCACATCCCGCTTCAGATGTGGCTGTAAGGAAAATGAAACTCCTGTGCAATAGCAGCCATACCAAGAGCATGTGGGCGCCACCCAGAGTTACAAGGCTTACATGCTTAAGGACAGAAGGGAAGAAATACGAAAAGCACTGAGTTCTGTGGTAACGCTGGTACCACTTAACTTGCACTTGTAATAATGAAATAGTATCTCTCTATTGTTTATGACACTTTTGCTAACAACTCTGATATCACCTGAAGCTTAGAGCATTCTAATTGATAAAATCAACAATTTCAAACTTTCTCCAACTATGCATTGCTGGAGCCAGATAAACTCCAATTTTTATTGAAATATAAATATTTAGAAATCAAAACTGATCATGTTCTGGAAAAAATCAGTCTTTACCATCTTGATTTATTTCATTTAATTTATAAAACATGAATATTTAAATTTTATTTGCATTATAACATACTATACTTTGAAGGCAACATAGTGATAAGACTAGTATATTACTTAAATAGTAAACCAAAACCAACACTATGCTTGATCAATTTTTCACACTCTAAAAATGGGAAAGTAAATTTTTGATACCTAGGAAGGAATTCAAATATATCATTTATCTCCATTTACACTCATATCTCAGGGATACATATAAGCAAATTTTCCATTTCATTACGATAGCAGAGATTAACAGTCTGCAGGGGATTTATTCTGCCACATGCTATTCTGAGGTACATGCTCATGAGATTGCTTAGCAAATACATTAAAATTCATTCAAGTCTGCCAATTATTTTCTAAATCTTTATCTATATTATTCATGACTGTTTGTATCCCAGAGATGCTACCTGAAATGGCAGAAAGGATAAACCACCCAAAGAATGCAATACAAATCTTTCACAAAGAATTAAAGAGACAAGGCAGTTTGTATCCAGATATAACCGTATGCTGCCAGGTTGGTCCCAAGACCCCAGTAGATCACTACATTAGTACACTTGTCACATCTTCACTACACATCAGTGGGTCATAATCCACCAGCTAAGAATTTCTGGCATAGATCATATTTGACATTTAATCAACACATAGTGGTGATCAAAAATAGAATCTTTTTTGCTTTTTTGTTTGGTTTGGTTTTGGATTTTTTTTTTTTTTTTTTGAGACAGGATCTCACTACGTAGTTCAGGGTGGCCTTGAACTTATTAGGCATCCCAGGATGACCTCAAACCCAAAGGGATCTTCCTGCAAGTACAGGCATGTACCACTGTGCCCAGCAGAATCTTAAGAAAAGCCTCCCCCAAGACAATAGTAAGGGATCTGGAGGAGGAGTATTCATTCAAAGAAAGTAACAGAAAACACTGAAAGCATGCATTATTTTTGGATCCATGTTTAGCATTCAGAAGGAGTAAGTTTGAACAAGTCCCTGGGTATCTGCCACTTAGAGGCAGGTGTTCAACTCCATCCTTGGAGACATTTCCAGATTTTTTGAAGGGTTATCCAGAACAGGTGGCTTTGTTGAGGCCCAAAGGAAGAGTAAGCCGGAGTGGCGGTGAGACACTAGGGGCAAAACACTGGCTTCCAACTACAGTCACAGAAGCCGTGGGCCTTAATCACCAGGAAAGAATCCAGCTAAAACTCTCAGGAGGCTGCTGAGAAGAGCAAGCAGCAAGACTGCACTAAGGAAGGAACAGCTCGGAGAGAAGGGAACAGCACGCAGTGGGGAGGGAGTTAAACACCTCTGCTGGTGCCGCCAACAAATAAGGATTAAGCTCTATCCCAGTGACAGATGTCTCAGCAGAGTGTGTGTAAATACATAAGTATTCTTCATTGCATCTCTTTCCTTACATTACCTATCACAACTAAAGAAATGCAAAGAAGCCATTCTACTATGTATGTGTTATCAGTTTTGTTTAATTAAACAAACTATACTGATTACAGGAATCAATGCAGAAGGATGTCTAAGATACTCAATAAATAATAAAACTAAAATCACTTTTCACCTTTTATTAGTAGACATTTGTCATTTTCACATTTTGATATCCATTAATATCAGCTGTAGAATTCTTTCCTTGAAGGACTACTGCAACGGCAAACCATTAGGACTGATGTTAACTTCCCTTTCTTTATATGTTGGGATGCTAATTAGCAGTCTACACCTTACTGTGTGCTTTGCCTTGTGTATGTGAATCTATGTATTCTGTGCCTGATTGGTTCATCTGGAGCTTTTAACACAAAATACATTATGAAATGACACAGCTACTTCCTACCACACATAACTTTAAAATATTACTTAAAATTTTTAGCACAGAACATAACTAAAGATAGGAATTTACAAATTTTGACAGCAAAATTTATTAATAGCTATTATTATTTTGTGGTAACAAAGAATAAATCTAAACATAATTAGGAGAGTAATTATTTTAAAATAAAGTAACTTTAAATGTAGAAACCAATTTTCCTCTATGATGCACACTAATTAATATTTCTTAACACACTTTGAATAAGGGGCATTCGTTTTTTAATTAAAACTTATAGACAGAGAAGTTTGAATCCAGGAATAGAGCTCTCACACACAGTCCTATGCTTAGATGCTTTTAAATTTCTGGATTATTTCCAGGAACATAACTGCTTTTTTTACCTTTCCAGTAATCTTAATAACTAGTAGAAAATGAAGAAGTAATAGTCAATCTGAGGACACAGATAACAAAACCAAACATTTCTTCTTATCATTTCTTTCATATGGAGAATTTTTCCTCATACACGTTGCTCTACGGCTTTTATGGTGTATTCTTTTCCACAGCTTGAGCAGCCCTAAGTTATCAGATATTCTGTACTAGAATTACTGACTTATAGTGTGAATTTTTCCTTCTTATTTTTTAAAATTATGTGTTTTTAATTACATATTTGACCTTGGGGTCAGACAATGACTTTTCTAATCAATTCGGCAAATATGTATTAAGCTACTACATACAAAACAATTTGGGAAGGACTATTATGAGTATAAAGTAGTATTAAAACACTTAAGCTGGAAACATTATTGGTGTTAACTTTAGAATTAGTATAGATTTAAAACTCATTAGCCAAGGTCAGTAACTATATAGCACTTACAAGTAACCATATTGACTTTTCCTAGTAAGCTTATTATAGCTGGAAAACTGCCAAATTGTACTGACCACTGATGAAGTTTATAAGAGTTCATATTTATTTTCCAATCTCCATCTCACTTCTGTATAGGTCAAACAGGTGAATTAAATGGGGATGTGACAGGCATCTCCATTTCTAATTTTTTTTCTCTATTGTAATGGCACTGCTGTCCTTATTTCCCCAGAGATACAGTATTGTTCCTGGTTTGCTATTGTAGCAAGGAGGGGAAATTTCAGGGGTTTCTACTGAACCTTTCTTATGACAATGGACTCAGTCTCTGAGCCAGTATGCACTTGTGGTTATTTTACAAGTTGTGAAAGTTTTCACTGAAGTTAAACATTCAGCAATTGGGAAAAAAAATCACATCAACCAGTTGAGACCAAGAGGAGTTAGAATCAGACTAAGATCTGTCTCCTATTTTGGTTGGTTCGTTAGAATTTTGGAGGCTCCCACACATTACATACAGTTCAGGGACAGAGTCTAGCAATCCACAAAGGTCCTAGTTATTTCTATTGCACAATGCAATCACTCTATGAAACAGGTGAAGACTCCTTCACAGGAGCATTAGAGGAAAAATTATAGTATGCATTTGTAGTAATGTTTCAGGGATTTTCTTCAAGGAGACAGAGCCATACTTCAGTAAGTTCTGCATCTTTGAGCGACCCAGTTCTAGAAACTTGAAAAGAGGTCCTTGCTCTCTACTATCTTATTCAAGACAATTTCTTAGACCTATAAAGATCAAGCAATATATCAACACATGGCTTATTTGTTTTCATGCACATTGTGATCAGTAAGCAACTGCCTTTTTTTTTTTTTTTTTTTTTTTGAGCTACATCATTCTGATTACTGTTTTCATTTATTGAAAATGGACTCACTTTGTCTCGGACAATTCTATCTACTATTTGGCCTTGACCTCTCTGAAATTTCCATTTCTATGATGGAAATTGTGGAACCCTTCTCAATGGTGATATTCCCAAAGATCTGGAGGACAAAGGGTAAGAGATGCAGATCCTTCATTTCACAGATGTGGGTACCCTTCTTACCCATGTATTTCATGAGGCCTTACTGAAGACAGTGTCTTCCGAGCCATCTCATGGAAAATTATCGGGGATAATTGTATAAGTATTACATAAGAAATTCATTCCCAAATCCCTCTGTTCCATATCTAATACATCCTATGGAACTTCTAGCATCTCAGACCATTAGACACAAGTCTTCACTGAGTCAAAATTTGTCAGGCAATCAAATAAAGTATTTAAGCCATTTTGTGTTACACAAACTAACACATCAAACCTGGACTCAACAGTAAAATATGAATACTAGTGAATTCAACCTTATGTACTATTACTATTTTCTGCATTCATTGATCTAACACCCTTAGAATTCATGCCAGTAAATAGTGTGTACAATTGCCTTGAAGCCTGCTGCAGCTTCTGACTTGCAATGAGCCAGAAATAATCTGTATTGGTTGTGGTGAGTCTTGAGAAAAAGCATTCACTTTCAAACCAATGGCCACAGTTAAAGTTGTCACAAAAATTTCAAGCAAAGATGGAAGGAGCTTCTTCCAGGATAGGAGGCCAAGTTAGACCAAATTAGTTTCAGGGATAAGGAAAGCTCCACATGACTTGGAAACTCAAGACAACCGATATCTTTTTGTTTGTTTCTTTCTTTCTTTCTTTCTTTTTTGAGACAGGGTATCACTGTGTGGCTCAAACTAGCCCTAAACTCACTATATAGCCCAGGATGGCCTCAAACACAGCTATCCTCCTGCCTCAGCCTGCTAAATCCAGGGATTACAGGCATGTGTCATCATACCTGGCAATCAGAGTTTCATATGGTATCTTCATTCCAAGTTCAGTACTCTATCTGTTCCCAAAAATCTTCCTAAATTTCAAATGAGAACCCTGATAAGACTGTGAATGTTAAAATTCAGTAACCCAAACAATTCAATTCTGTTTTCAGTTTTAACAAGAGCATCCTTAAAAACTGTAATAAATATCAATTATGACGATGGCAGAAGTTTTCCGATTCTTGGACAGTGACTTTAGCTGGGATAGCAGGACCTGAGTCTGCTGTGTCCTTTCAGTAAGCACTGGTGGGCTCACCAGAATCCATTCCACACACATCCCTGTACTCACTAAAGCTGCCGTAAGGGTCAAGTACAGCACCCACACGGACTTCCACTGCACCTTTTTCACTTAGCTCTTACCACCGTCAATCCTGGCTGACAAGCTGCTCGCACTGTATATAATTAATCCAGGCAGCTCATCTCCCCACTGGTGAAGAGCGTGGCATTGGCTTAAATCCTGGGGCATGACAGAACCAATCCCAAATTCCAATCTTTGAGGGCACAGGTCCTGAGACCAACCAATCACAATTTTCTGTCAGTCAGGGTTAAGTCAGAAGAGAAAACTACACAGTAATTTGAACAGGAAGAGTTCAGCACAAAGAATTTTTAACAGCAACAACAAAAATAAAGATGAAGGGGTAAAGGAAAATCTAAAGAATAGAGGAATAGCAGATGTCAGAGCAGATACAGCTAAGGCAGAGAACTCAAGAAGGAGCGAACCTGGAAGAAGCACTGCCCAGGCCAGGACTCACATCCAGCATGACCATGACTTTGTGGAAAAGAAGAAGTCTACCAATGTACTAGAAGCTGGAGTTAGTGAAAAGAAAATCCCCTTTTGGAGCACCAGTGAACTCTTGAGAGTCTGTAAGACTCCCTCAGTGTTGCTGGGAATGGTCCTCAGGGTTGCCAGAGAAACTTCTGCAATTGTTTTGCTGATGAATGCTAGATGTCCCACATGCTGAGCAAGCACCACAGGATCATGCACCGAGAAGGACACCGGAAAGAGAACAGAAGCCCCTTGTTCCTGCAGTGTCCCTCCAGCAACTGCTACTCCCAGTGTTTAACATCATGACAACTAGTGAAGGAGAAATGTTCATGATTATAAGCCAGACAAAAACGGGGGCTCTAGAACTGAGAGATAATAAATCTACAGCTGGCACAAGTGCCACTTATACATCTGCACAATTAAAGTAGTGAGACAGGAAAACTACATAATTCCCTTTCCTTCTGAAAACAGTCCTGGGAGCAAATGCAGTCTCCTGTCTTTACATTCACTAACATGGAGACTAAGCAAAAAGAAGCTGCGTGCTCCAGGAATTTCCCACTCCTGGATGATAAATCAGTGCACAACGTAACACTACTTATCAGAAGCAGCAGCTTTCTCCCTGACTTGTTTCCGTAACCTCTCAGTACCCTCTAATCCCACTTACAGCTACTAAATAGATACTTGTCACTTCAACTGGTTTTCTACTCTGTAAGCTTCACCTTAAAATTATCCAGCCAGAGTTTAAAAGTCCCTGAGTGCCCACTTCTGCAGCTCCACTACTATTCTCTCCTATCACACAGAGCCAAGTATAGAACCCATACAACTAAGACTAACAAGACACAGAGTCTGGCAGGGACACCAGTTCACTTGGGGTGTGAAGTCATCATAACTAGATAGAATGAGTCTTCGATCCAGTTTCTGTAGAATCAGAGGAAGATACAAAATAAATGGTGACTGAATCAGAGTAGCTGAGCAGCGATATAGAGAAAGGAAAAAAAAAAAGAAAAGGTATATTAATTTATAGGTAGGTGATAAGCACATGAGAAAGATGCTAACTAAAATCACATTATCAGTACACAAAAATCAAAACAGCTAAAGTGAAAAACTAGCAACAAGAAAAAAATGGCACCTGAATCGCACATACACTGCTGGGAGGAGTATAAAATGGCATAGCCACTTGGGAAAACAATTCTGTAGTTTCTTATACAACGCAACATACAATTTCCATAAGACTTAAGCGTTTACTTTAGAATAATGAGAACTAGATTCACAGAAAACCTGTACACAAATGTTCGTAGCATAGCAGCTTTGCACCTAATAGATGCATACGGAGACAACTCAAATATTCTTCAACCCCTAAATGGCCAAGCAAAACATGAGGCATGCAGACCACGGAATGTTACACAATAGTAGCTAAGCACAATTTGGATGAATCTTAAGGAAATTGTAATGAGTTTGTTTAAGTCAAAAGGACAAATGAAACGAAAGTAAACAAAGGAAGTCCCAAGTGGTCACATACTGTATGGTTCTATCTGTATGGCATAATTACAGAAAATGAGAACAGAGTAATGGTTTCCAGAATTCGAGGGAGGTAGGTATTGCTGTAATAGGACAACAGGAGAGATTCTTGTAGTGACTATAACATTCTGTACACAGTCCTATCAATGTCTACATCCTGGATGGGACAGGGCACTGGCTCTGTAAAATGCTGCCCTTGGGAGAAACTGGCTGGATTGTTTCACAACTGCCTGTGAATCTACAATGATCTCAGAATCTAAAGTTTAACTGTAAGAACATGACAAAAGGTAAGAAACCAACAGGAAAAGAAAAGACAGAGCCCCTTCTGGGTCATTTCCCCTCATGCTTAAGAAGTCAGTGTGAATTAAGGCTTTGTTGTTTTTTACTTGTTTAGAGACACACAAGGGAAAAGCGGGTTAAGGGAAGATAAGTGAAGACCAACCCTAAGGTGTCCTCTGCCTGGTGTGTGAGGTCTCTGCCACCTCAGAGACTTCCATACTTAATCCACAGTTTTTGGAATTGGCCAAGTGATTGTTTAACACCACAGAGAGGAGATATGAAAGGAACCAAACGCTGTGCTTCACCATGAGAGAGTCTAACACTGAAGTTACAGAAGAGCCTAGGACCCGAGGTGAATTTCATACACCAGACTCTCATGGCACATAAATAAAGTCTCTCCTGACCAAAGAAAAATAGATTTTGTTTTGAACAGATTTATTTGAGCCAAACATGCAGAAACTTGTGGCACACTTGTCCTGTCCACAGAGCAAACTGTCAGTCTTTGAAGAGCGTGTTTTACACAAACTCTGCAAATACATTGATACTTAACATCAATTTTGGCCCTCTGGCAAGTTATCTTGTGAATCAGTGTCTCTCTCTCTCTCTCTCTCTCTCTCTCTCTCTCTCTCTCTCTCTCTCTGTCTCTCTCTGTCTGTCTCTCTGTCTCTGTCTCCCTCTCTCCCTCCCTGTGTGTGTGTGCACGTGTCTATGTGCATTCATAAGTCCAGGCCTAGCAGATAAATAACAAAACAAATCTTATTATTTAACATTCTTTGTCAAACTTAATATGAAAGCAAGAAGACCTATTTTTTTGGCTATTTATTTACTAGAAAAAAATAGTTGTAGAAAGGACTGGCAATTAGAACAAAAAGAAATAGATTATACTGAATCTGAAGATAGAGGAAATTTAATGAATATTTAAGAAATCCCAAGCTCCAATTCCCATTTAAATTTGCAGCCTCAAAACAATAAAATCCTTATTATAATGAATGATAATATCACTGTACTTGATTATTGCATCTTTCATTCATTTCTAATCTCTTCAGCGATATTAAATGAACAGCCCTTAATTTCACTCTTCTTAAAAATCAAACTGGTCCCAGTTGCACATTTGTAAAAGAGCATTTTATTCCTCTTGCAGTTTCCGTGTTTTGCTTTTAATGAAAGTGCATAATTATTCCTAAACAGTACTATTAGAAATATATAATTTTTAACTCGTGAAAAATATATAAAAAAATATTTATTTCATTTTGAATCTCTTAATCTCTGAAAGGCTTACATAAAGCAATGCCTTATAAACACTGCAAAAATGGGTCACATTTCCTGGCAAACTCATACCAAATCAGAAAATGTCCTGCAGTTTCTGGCAGCAATTTACCTCAGAGGAAACTCAGTAACAGACTCTAAATGCATGCAGTATTAGTTTCAACTGTACAGGGATTTATTAAGAACTATTTTAAATTAATAAAAGAGAAGGTATAAATTTTTATACACTCTTCCTTCCTGCAAGAGGCTAACATGTTAGTTAAACTTTGATAAAGTTGCCTAACTTGTCTGCAGTTTCTGTGTTCCCAAGAGATCAGGCACATAATGTCTTCATACTTTTTATAGAACTGAAACAGACAGGCGGTAGTGGCTGACGGATCGTTAATGTACAGCATAATCTTGTGAGAGTAAAAGACAAGATGCAAGGAAAAAATGTTATCTACTTCAAAGTCATTTACCTACACTGACTCAAATTACCACATTCCTCTCTCATATTTACCATCCAAATCAATTAAATCGTCTCTTAGAAACACACATGAAATACCACACTTCAAATCAAAAACACCATCAACTGTAACATTCATCATTATTTTATGTTCTATTTAGAAAGGGAAAATGCAGCCAATAAAACTATGATGCATCATCCAATTTAAACTAATGCCTCAATTTTAAAATGAATTCTGGGTTTGGAGGTGGTAAAATATTTTAAATAAAATGTGTGTATTAGAATCCAGAAAATATTCCCTGAACATAAAATATTCCTTATATATTAGAACATATTATGAAATGGCTATGATAAAGCTATGTCCATCACTACAAATACATAAAATATTAACCTAAGCTTAATACAAATAAAAATTTCAAATAATACTCAATTAGGGTTAAAAAACAAGGAACCAAGGACATGAAATAAATCTTCAGCCGTAACACTGGGGCAATCAACAACCTCATTAAAACACCTCTTTTCTCTAAGATGAGAAGGTTGATCATTAAAGTTAATAAGATCATAATATACAACGTTCATAATGGATGAAATAGAATAACTAGTATATTTTTATAGTAAAATAAAATTACTGAAATTTACTTTATTTCCCAAGATTACTTTTTGTTAGTATTTGTCTTTATATTTCATGTTTGATTTGTTAGCTAAAAGCATTTATAAGCATTAATATAGTTAATATTAAATTTTCATACTTAAACTACTTTATAGTTAAGAACATGCCTCAATATAAACAGCTTCTCTAAAAATACATACAGATATATAAAACCTAAAAGAAACCTACTTTACCCTATTTTTTGTCAATGATGCTGTTCATTGTCTCTTACCATTAAAAAAGTACATTTTCATTAAATTGTTTAATTAAAATTCAAAAATGTTTCATGACTATAAAATGAGCAGAAATGAAATTAAATTAAGGTTCATTTCACTATATGGTAGCTGAAGAATTTTAGGGCTACTTTTTTGCCATCCTTATTTTATTACAAATTTTTTTCTTTCATTGCTTCACCAAAAACTAACATTGAGGGCTGAGGATATAGCTCAGAGGCACAGTGCCTGCCTAGCAAATGCATGGTCCTGAGTTTGATTTCTGGCACCAAAAAATAAACAAACAAAAAATCCCTAACATCTACCATTCAAATATCACCTCAATCACTACATATTATGGGCTTAAACTTTCCTAATTGTTCTCACACACATTTTCACACTGATGTCATATGCTATTCAACTCTGATCTTTCTACTTTAAGGATGTTCTATGAAGCTTTGCTTTGTTTTGACTACACAACTCTAGAAGATATTAAATAGACATTGTCAGTCTTTCTTAGTCTTTCATAATGGCTATAAAAAGTATAATGAATGACCAGCATTAAACTTAAAATGACAATAAATTTCAAGTCCAAGCAATTTTCCATTTTACTATGATTTCTTAAAGACTTTACTTTCTAATCCACTAAATCATAGCCAAAGACATTTGAACATTAACTTACATGTTCCACTGATGATTTTCACCCACCAAGAATTACTATTTCTGGATGACTTACCCTGTACTGAGCACTACATGAAGTGCTCTTGCAAGAAGATTCTTCATTCAGTCTTCACAATGAGCCAGGATGTGGTATGATTAGTCCCATCTGTCCTAGACTACCCTACCCTCTAAAGGCAAAACTGCAATTCTGGACAAATTCGCCTCTGTGGAATGGGACTGATCATACCACATCCTGGCTTCTAGTGGAGACTGAATGAAGAACCCTGCAAGAGCATTTCATGTAGTACTTGCTACAGAGTAAGTCATCCAGAAATAATTGCTTTGTTCACAGTGGCCAACACCTTAGGAACAACCAACATGCCCCTCAGTAGTTGAGCGGATAAATCATCCAGCAGAGAAAGTCATCCAGAAATCCTTGAAGGGATAATCTTTGAGTGACTCTATACAATGTAAACGGTTTTAGGTTCATAGTGAAATTGAGCAGAAACTGTAGATAAGGTTACATATACCTTGAATGTGGTCAGAATATACCCCTCAACAGCGGTACATGTTTTACATATGAATGTACATTAACACATCATAATCATCCAAAAACTGAGGCTGCAGCAGGTTTCATTCTAGGTGATGCTCATTTAGTGTCTGGGTAAACATAAAGTGGCACATGCCACTTATCACAGTAACATATGGAGTACTTTTACTCCCCTAAAATTCCTCTGTATTTCATCTATTCATTGCCAGCTCCCTCCTTCACAATCCCTGCAACATCTGACAATTCGGACTTTATTTATGGTGTTTTCATAGCTTTCCTTCTCCAGAATGTGAAATAGTTAGAGTCATACAATTCATAAACTCTTCAGATTGACTTCTTTTACTGAGTGACATACACTAGTTCCTCTCTAGCTAGATATTTTAATATCTACTAAATAACACTCCATCCCCTGATTGATGTGTTTGGAAATTTTGTTGTAGATTTTTTCTTCTCCTTTTTCTTTTTACCCTTGAAAAAATAACTAACTAACACTCCACTGTTGGGATGTGCTGCAGTTTATTTACTCACTCTCCTGCCAAGGGACATCTTGGTTGTTCCTGTGGTGCTGGCAACTGTGACCAAAGCAGCTATAAACATCCACATGCAGTTTTTGTGAGGATATGACTTTAGTGTTTCTTGGCTAAATATCAAGGGTCACAATTACTGGTTTTCATAGTAAGACTTTAATTCGGTTGATAAGAAAGTAACAAGCACATACCAAAAAAAAAAAAAAAAAGCCAACTTGGCTTTCAGAACGGCTGCCTCATTTTGCATTCCCAACAATTACCAAGTTACTGATACTGCACATCATTTCCCTGATGACATACAACAGTATCTGTGGGTGAGGATGTGGGGGTGTGTGCGTGCACATGCATGTACCCACGTGTGTGTGTCAAGGTCTTTTAGTCATGCAGGTTGCTTGCTGTAAAATTTAAAGAGTCTTCTGTATATTCTGAATTAAGTCTATTATCAGATGTGTTCTGACCTTTAATTTTGAAACAAGTATTTACAACAAAAGGTGCTAAGTGGCAAAAATATTACAACTGTTTAGTTTTAAAAAGGGATAAAAGCTTTAAAAATATACTCTACAAAGGATGACTGAAAACTATGGTGAATGTATACATTTTTAAGGTTTTATTATAGTAAAAGATACATTGTCATTAATCTCCCTCAAAATAAAATCCCCTCTACTGCAAACACACTTATCCTTGCATTCTTGAACTTTCTGGAGCAGTTCTGGT
Source organism: Cavia porcellus (assembly GCF_034190915.1). Lineage (NCBI taxonomy): Eukaryota > Metazoa > Chordata > Mammalia > Rodentia > Caviidae > Cavia > Cavia porcellus. The sequence continues at coordinate 37,817,481 of NW_026947487.1, read as the reverse complement.
AGTCCTCTTTCACAAGTGTCTTTACAGAGACTTATCATAAATGGCGCTAGGTGTCCCAACAGAAAGGCAGATAAAAGCATTACAGTACGTACTCATCTACTTTAGTCACTACATCTGGTAGCCTGTGACTTCTGGCTCTTCCCCAAGTCAAAATGGCCGTGATAAAGGCAAATGCTTTGAACTGATTCAAGACATTGGAGCAGCCACAACAGTGCAAATGAAGACACACATAAAAGAGGATTTGCAGAACTGCTTCAGAAAGTGGTAAGAATTAGGACAAGTGTGCTCAAAGTAAAGGGGAATATTAGGGTGGCATTAATGGCTATATATCTTTTATTTAAACATATAGCATATTTAATTACATTTCAAATATTCAAAAATACAAAAAAAAAGGATGAAGAGGCAAGGAAACATAAACCTCTAATTAAAAGAACAAATAAGCCTAGTGATAATAAGCTAAGATTCAAAGAAACCATTTCTGCAGAAAGCATAAAAATTGCCAAAAAGTACATGAAAAAACAGTCAACAACACTAAATCATCAGGGAAATGCAAACTGAAACCACAATAAGATATTATCTCATACATGCTGGGATGGTTCTTATCAAGAAAGAAAGAGGGGGGAGAGAAAAAGAAAGAATTAGAAAAAAAGAAAGAAAGAGAAAGAAAGGAGATGGTAACAATGCAGAGAAAGTGAAATCCTTACACACTGTTGTGGGAGGGCAAAATGTTGGAGATGATGTGGGAAACAGTACGATGCCTCTTTGCAAAGTCAAAGGTCAAACTGTCATGTGATCCAGAAATTTCCCTGGTAGGTATTTATCCACAATAATTCAGAAAAGGATCTCAAAGAGATATTAGGACTCCTATACTCATTGTAATACTATTCCAAATAGCCAAAATGCAAAAGCACCTTAACATCCACAGACAGAGAAATGATTTAAGAAACATGGAATATACACACAGTGGCACATTCTTCATTCTTAAAAAGGAAAGAATTTCTGCAATGTGTAATAGCATGGGTAAATCTGGAAAATATGGTACTAAGTGAAGAAGCCAGTGAGAGAGAGATAAATGACACACAATACCAATACACGTGATACTTAAAATAATTAAATTCATAAAATCTGAGTACAACAGCAGTGTTAGTGGAACAGGGGATGGGAAAATGGGGAGGTACTAATCCAAGAGACATAGAATCCTAAAAGATAAATCAACTTGACTCTCTTTTTTTGCAATTTTTTTATTTTAAAGGGAAAAAACAAAAAATAAAAAAAAATAAAAAGCAAGGAAATAAAACACTCCAAAGCAATAGTGATACAGGATTTCAAGACAAGATGACAGAAACCTAACAATAGTTGTTATATTGCATATTGTTATCTTCAAAGAGGTTGCTCAGATTACCAGATACAGGCATGCAAAATTGATCAAACAATATGAACACTAACTGTTCCTTTCCTTGAACTAATAGAATTAGTAATGCAATTATCTTCACTATTTTGTATATATTTTTCCGTTTTCCCTTCCTTCTTTTCTCCTTTCCCCATCCCAGTTGTAACCAATTTCTCTCCCTTTTACAGTATCCACTGTACCTTTTGGATCTTCTTTACTCTTTCAGTTTCTTGCACTAGGGAGACAATACAATGCTTATACATGTGAATCTGATTTATTTCACTTGTATGTTCTCAAGTTGCACCCATGTACCTATAAAAGCCTCTTGACTATCTGCTGTATAATATTGTATGCAATCAAAAATAAGGTATTATATACATAAAAATATGTTAAAGAGACAAGACTTCATGACCTCATGTTAAGTATTCTGGCCACAATAATTTTTTAAAATGAATAAAAACAATAACCTTATATAAATATATACTTATGAAAATAAATATAATTTCTCCTACCCAAATTTAGACATAGACCACAAATTAAAATAAATTTTAGTCATCCTTAAAGTATTAAATTTTTTTTTTTTATCAGTACCGGGGATTGAACTCACGACTGCCTGATTGCAAGGCAGGTGGTTACGCCGCTGAGCTAAATTCCCAGCGCCTGCTTGCAAGGCAAGTGCTTATGGCGCTGAGCTAAATTCCCAGCCCCTAAAGTATTAAATTAAAACAAGCTAAAAGGTAGATAAATACAGATCAGTCAAATGAAATATAATGTGTAGGAGAGTCAAAAGTGTATTCTCAGTTCCTTTAAACTGCATTTAGAGGTTCACTTTGCAATAGTAAATTTTAAAGTGATAAAGTTAAATCTGTAAGAAGGATATACAAATATGAATATTTAGGTGCTTACAGAAGTTTCTAAATATAACCAACTATTTTAAATACTCATCTTTTAAAAGACCGAGCCTAACTTTCTCCTTGAATGTTGGCTGAACTTAATGACTCATTTCTAATAAATGCAGCAAAGCAGAAGCGATGGCACACTTCTTTGGAAACGAAGTCATAAAAAGCACTAACACTTTCTCCCAGCCTACTGTAGGGGAAGTCAGCTACCAGATCATGGGCATCCCAAAGGAGCAAGCCCAGAGAGAGGAATGAGGACGACCTGGCGTGGTTGTTGACACAGTGAGGAACTGAGGCCCCCAATCAGCAATCCTGGGAGGGAGCCTCCTTGCAAGCTGGTCCCTGAGCCTGGCTGAGCCTGCAGCCCTAGTGGAGTCTTTAGTGCAATGTCATGATGTAGTTTCAGACAGAAACAGTGACACCACAAAAGATCGCAGGCTGTTGGAAAATATAGGAGACAATGAAAGTTTGGGAGTTACTGTTGAGAGATCTGGGGTAATATGGAATACCACATAATCAGTGTGTAGAGAAAAAGAAACTAGCCATATATATGAAGCAAAAATACTAAAACACAAAAAGAAAATGAAACAGGTAACTCTTTAGCTATGATAGTTGAAGAAAAAGTACATATAAATATGAATAAAGTTCTTGAATTACAATGACACATTTAATAACTACAGTAATGTGTACCTTAAAACTTAATATAAACAAAATATTTATAAAATTATATATAAGATGTTTAATTCACACAATACATAATGACTATTATATAGTATCAGTATAAAACAACCACAGTATTTTCAAGAAAATTCAAATAGTTGAAAAATAAGAAAAACCTCTTTACAAAATAATTCAAAGTATTAAAGATTGTCTTGATAAGGAATTTAGTTACCTAAGAATTAATTAAGTCTTTGCAGAAGGGTAAAACTGTGCAAAAACAGTAGAAAAAAAAAATGGCTAGAGAAACACACTAGTCCAAAAGTTAACCAAGTTTTAATTTTCTTGCTATATAAAAAGAAAAAGAAAAACATCAACTGCAAAGAGTAAAAATAAAATGGATAAATTACAGAAACAGACAATTTAAGAAAAAAATAGCAAAAATATTAAAATATGTAATTTTATTTTAAAGTCAATCTCAGAGTGTTTCGAATTGTCATAATATAAATGAGCAAGGCTGAGGGAGGAGATGAGAGAAGAGAAGCAAAATGATTTCAGATGTGTCATGCACACACATCAAAGACTCATACTAAATGTAAACATTATACATCACAACTATGAAGTAAAAATAATAACAGTAATAACAAAAATGGGGAGGAGATTTAGACACGGAGAGAGAGAGCAAGGATGCAGGGAAGGAATTAAGAAAGAATCATACTGCGTTATGCATATGTACCTACTTCTAAAGATAAATGCAAACTTCATGTACTGTATACATGTACTAATAAAAATAAGTATTATTTAAATGTCTTGAAAAAGAAATATAACAACACAGATTTGACTGCAGGGATTCAGATACAGAAATTAAACTAATTTCTCACTGCAATTTTTTAAATTTCATCTGAGTTGAGCAACAATAAGAAACATGGAATAAGTTGTATCACTGCATGTATATTTTTAACATTTTTTAATGGAGATAAAAATGACATGCAATAAAATTCACCATTTCAAAAGTAATAACATTGTAACTCATGATGCATTCATCACTCGTCAGAAAAGTAGTTACTATAAATTTTTAATAAACCATATTATCATTTTTAACTCATAAATGTCATAGCAAATAGTTACTTGGTTTTGTTTTATTTTATTGGCATATATCTTCTTGTCTTAACATGAATATTGAAGGAACTATGTCAAAAACGCTTGATCATCTGACTTCTGGCTCATGTACCTTTGCTCTAAACTGAGGTTCATGATCACAAAGGAATCTTTCTCACCCTGGTCACTACAGCATCAAGATTGTTCCAGAAATGTAATAGTCTTACATATTACTTATTAAATGAATTATAATAAGTTTTTCAAATCTATGTTACTTTTGCTCAACATTCTAAGCCCATCTATTTACATTATTAATGTATAACCATTTTATTGAGGTATAATTCACATCATACTCTTCACTGATTTTAACTGTAAAATACAATGATTATTATATTCAGTTATCAAACATAACTACTGTAAATTTTAGAGTATTTCCACCACTGCCTCAAAAAAATCCTGACCTTTATTTTCCCCTTTCCCTCCTAGTCCTCTTCAAAGAATAAGGTAATTTCTATCACTACAGATATGTGTCTTGAAAAATCTCACATAAATGGAATCATAAAATGTGTGACCTGAAAGGAAAGGTATTTACGGGAGTCTAGGTCCTGGGCTGGGTGATTTTAAGGCAGGTTTTACAAGGCAGAGAAGTGTTTCAGGGTAGGCAGAGTTTATTTAGATTAGTGAAAGCAAGTCTTGCAGGGCAAGCTGTTAATTCTGATAAGTAAACTAGCTGTTTCACAGTGTTTCTTCCCAGAGCCTGTATTTCCTGGAACATGCAGCTGAGTTACTTTGCTTAGTCCCAGGAGTGTTTAACAAGCGGTAAAGAATTATCCTGGTGTCGGCCTGAAACACTTTTTTTCTATCATAAAATGTATTTTAAAATTTTGTTAGTAACTTCATGTAAACACTGACTTGGAGCACATAATACATGAAAGGAATGCTTTGTTTTGGACTTTAAAGCAGGTATTTCTAGTAATTCCCCTTTCTTCTCATGGAACCAGGTGTCACCGTTTTCTAATCCTAGTGTGTTCTCATCTTTATAAACTTTCTTTCTATTATTGTTTATCTTAATGCATGACTACCTGTACACTGTCACCTGGCACCTTCTAAACAATTAGATAATTATTCCTTATGGATTGGAAACTTTATTATAATGTATATATCGTCTTTTACATTTTCTTATCTATATATGAGATATCATTTGCAAATAACAGTAGTACTAATTCTGCCTTTCCTATCTGGATTTCTCTTCTTCCTTTATTTTTTTTTTTCCTTATCTCACACCCTTGGCAAACCTTCTATTCTGTTAGACAGAAATAGTGAAAACAGGATTCTGGGGTGTAACTCAGCAGTACAGTACTTACTGTGTCATCCTGACAACAGTCACTCTTTTGCTTCTGATCGTAGGGCCAAAGCTTTTGGTCTTTCATATTAAATATGATGTTAACTTTGGTTTTCATAAACAGCCCTACTGAAACTGAAGAAGTTCCCCCAGTTCCTAGTTTACTGAGTATTTCTATCATAAATAAATGTTGAATTTTGTTAAATATTTGGATGTGTCTCTTGTGACGATCAAGTGGGTTTTTTCCTTTATTCTGTTAATAATGGTGCATTATTTTAATTGATTTTTGCATATGGCAGGAAGCTTACATTTCCAAGGAAAATTCTTCCTTGGTCACGATGAGGCATACTTGTGTATGTGTATTGTGTGGAGGACTTTCCCATCTAAAATCTGAAGGGACACTGATGGTAAAATTTGTGTCTACTAATAGTTTTACCTAGTTTGTGTATCAGGGTAACTGGCCTCCTGGAGTAAGTTAAGAAATCTTACTACACCTTCTGTTTGTATTTTGAAAACCTTGTGTAAGATTGATATTAATATGTGTGGGATATTTTTTTCTTTCTAACACAATTCCTTTACAAGTTCCATTCAAATTTGATAACTCTTCTTCAATATATTATGTTAATTTGAATTTTGCTAGAAATGTGTTTCATCTAGTTTGTCTGTTCTCAGCATTCCTTTGTAATGCTTTTCATTTCTAAAGTCAGCAGTGTCCTCTTTTACTGTTCATTATTATCATGAGTTTTCTCTTCTCTTTTATTCAGTCTTGTTAAAGGTTTTGTCAGTTTACTTGAAGTTTCCAATTAACTGATTTTTTACTTTGTTGATTTTCTCTATTTTTTTTTCCATTTTTTAACTTATTTCCTGGCAAACCATTTTTTATCATTTTCCTGCAAACACTAAGTTTAGCTTTTTCTCATTTTTCTTGAAGTAAAAGCCAAGGGCTATTGCTTTGAAATTTTCTTCTTTATTAATGCAGGCATTTATAGCTTTACTTCACTTTCTGAGTGATGCTTTTCTGTATTCAGTAAGTTTTTCCATGCCTTCATTTTTGTTCTTCTCATGATACTTTTAAAATTCCTGTGAGTCTTTCTTGACTCTTCATTATTTAGAATGTGCCATTTTTCACAGACAGTGAACGGCCCAGGCTGTCTTCTGTTTTTTAAAGTTTGATTTCTTTCCTTTGTGTTCTCAGAACTTACTTTGTGTCACTCACGAACTCGGCTGACAGTACAGAGCAGGAGCAGGTGGCTTGTACAGCACAAGTTTGCTGTCTCACAGGCCTGGAGGCTGGAAGTAATCAAGGTAAAATGAGGTAACTAGGTTGATCCTTAATCCAACTTGACTGGATGCGTAGGCAATATGTAACTACACACAAAGAGAGAAGCTGATGGGAAGATAAGGTGGGAGGGGACGGCCATCAAGGAGACAAGGCAGGAGCCCGGGAACAGAGTTCGGCCCTCCTGAGAAATCAATCCAGCTATCGCGCTGCTTTGGCTTTCTGGCTTCAAGCACCATGAGATAACAAATTTAGATGTAGTGAAACAAATTTTTGAAGTGGGGTCTTGTGGGTAAACGACTGCCTTCCACACCAAGAATGGGGGTTGTTATTTTTCATAGAGCAGAAAATGACATCAGGAAAAGTTAAAGTATCATAAAGCTTGATATTCTTATCAATGTTCAGGGTTTTTTCTTAACTCTCCTAAGTACTACATACTTTGGTTAATTTCCAAAAAGCTAAAAATTTGATTGTGATATTTTTGCCTTATTTTATTTTATTTTATTAGGGAAGGTGTGAACTTTCAAACTTCCTTACATTAATATTCTGGTAATATCCTTGCAAAAATTTTAACAAAGTATATTTTTTTGGAATTTTTTTTTTTTTTTTTGTCTTTTTCCTTTCTATCGGTACCAGGGATCGAACTCATGACTGCCTACTTGCAAGGCAGGCACTAATGCCGCTGAGCTAAGTCCCCAGCCCCTAACAAAGTATATTTTGTAACATAAATGGAAAACATTTAAGCAGAGAAATAAAAAGAAATTATAGCCAACTTTTCTAATAACATATAGTGAAATCAACAAAATGCTTTAATATATAGACATTTTCATGATATTTATATCATGAGTTAAGATACAAGAAAATAGCACCCACTACAAACATTCAGTAAATTCTTCTACAACCTAAATTCTGTGATAGATGGTTTACATGTATTACATCATTTTATTTTTACATTAATACTATATGGAGGATACTAAGCTTTCCATTTTATAAATATGGGTACTGAATCGGAGAGTTTAAGTAGCTTTTCCAGAGTTACATCATCACTTAGGCTTAAGACTCTACATAGACTCTCCCCAACCTCCTCTGTTATGTAGACCCAAAAGCCTTCTGACTTCCATGACATGCCAAATATTTCCATTTATATAACTACTTGTTAAACATTTGACTTCCCATAAAAATATAGGCTCCCTGAAAAGAGATGCTGTCTACACCTGTGATAATACTGTGTCTTAAAAGTTGAGTATTCAATAGGAGTAATTACTTTCTGAAAGATAAAGGTCAAATGGGCAAATGAACAGGTATGTATTTTCTTTAGTCTTGTGGTTCACAGGTATGAGTAGAACTGTCTTAAATGAAATGCTCTCTTATGAGATGAAGGAAAGCAATTGAACAGTCCTATCGTCCTGACACATTTGTCACGCTCCCTAATACAATACAAGATAGCAGAGTCTGCTACTGTTAAGCAAACAGAGAATACTTGGGAGATTGATCTGTCCTACAGACACCAGGTTTAGGACACTAAGTAAAGGTGGTTAAATTACACCAAGGATGTCATAAATGTGCTCTCTGTTGAAAGGATGAATATATCAACTAAGCCCTAAATCAAATATCCAATGCCAGAGTAAGAGAAAAAAATTCTGGGCTAAGAAAATTGCAAATGCAATTTTCCTGAGGTATGGAAGAATAAACTTGATAAACTTGAGATAGTGAGGAAAGAGAACAAATGGGTAGAGCTAAACATGACTCCCAAGAAGTGGTTTGCAAGGCCCCACAGAGTCATTACAGGCCATTTAAGGATTTTGGATTTGCTCATAAAGGGAATAAAAAGCCACTCACTGGGTTTAAGTAGACAATCGATGTATTTGGAATTGCACTTGTAAAAGAGCACTCCATCCACCCTGTGAGGAGTCTTGCAATCAGAATATTGCTGTAAGAATCTGGAGGATATAGCAGTGGCCAAGGCACAAAGACACGGTACCGCATTCTGGGGCAAGTGAAAAAGAGGAGTTTAGGACGTAAAATTGCCAGGATTCAGTGGGTCATTAAAGAGAGGTACTGAGAGTGATGGGGGAATTAAGGGTGACACAATCTTCCCAAGTCCTAGTTTTACAATAGTCTCCACTGGGTTATATTTTGAAACTCCCTCAGTCACTCTCTATTTCTCTTGAGGATTTATTCCAACACAGTGAGTGTTTAATTTTAGCAACATTATTTTCAACAAAAGAAAATCTCTCTGTATGGATTTCTACAACATCCAATATTTTTGATTCTAAATTCACAAAAGCACTACTCCAAGTTGTCTTAGTCTCCATTTTACAGCTGTACAGGCTGAGGCACAAAGAGTTTAGTTAATTTGGTAAGGTTTTCATAGACAATGAGTATTTAAAATAATATACTAAAATACATACAAATATACAATTAATTCATAAATTTATATGTGAGAATATAAGTTGTAGAGTTTCTGTAACAAATGCGCGCTGGAGAGAATAGTTTTCAACCTTAGTAACAGAAAATTATTTTCTGTTATTTCTAAGCTTATTTATATTTAAATCACAATACATAATCATGAAATATAGTCACTGTAGCTTGGCAATATGTTATCTAATCCTTCCAAGAAAAAAGATATATTTTCTAACTATCCTTCCAAGACAAAAGTTGCTGTGACTCCTCAGCAGGGCAGACTATTCTTTTTCACACAAAAAAATAGTGTATTATTATCATGCTTCAGTGTAAACACTCAGAGTGGAGAAACAGAAAAGAGCTGATGCTTCCTATTTCAATAAAAATAATAAAGCATGGAGAATATTTCACCTGAAGTATCCCCTTCCTCATTTTTATTAACTGTACTCATCTAGATGTCAAATCTCTGATTCAGAGTTGGAAAGAGTATGTTTTAGAGGTCTCTAAATATTTAAATTTGGAATCATATATAAGATTCAAGCACACAATTATCTTCAAATTTACCACATTGATCAGGTGTTGGAAAAATTTTATGGAGGTGTCTTGGTTACTTTTTACTTGTCACTAGACAAAATACCTGAAGCCCAAAGTTGGGAAAGAAAAGGTTTATCTCTTACAATTTTTGGAGGTTTCAGTCCACACTCAGTTGGCTCCAAGGCAGGTGGGCATGGCTGGGCCGCAGTGCATGGTGGCTGCAAACAGCAAACAGGAACTGGCAAAGAGCAAGACACACCTTCTTTCTGCCATTACATCACATCCTGGCTCCACGCCTATGTGGGTGGCACACTGACACCATCAATCCAAGCACTAGACAATGAACCATCACAAATACACAATGCAAACTCATGAGGCCTGGGGGACACAGACATAAACCATAACAGGAGGTTACTCCAAAGCCTCAATAGACCTGTTTGAGTTTCCCCTCCTTGGGTGGCCTTTGCTAACTATCTTATTTCTTTGTAATGTTCACAGATCCCTCTGTAAGTTATCTTGTGTAGCATTTTCACTGTTACTAGTTAATGACATTCCCATGGTTGTCTGTTCTACAAGGTCAAAGGCTTAGATTATTTAGTTTCCTAGCAAAAGCTTCAAATCTAATTTGCAATGGACAACTCAGGCATTTTTAATTCCAGACTGTTATGTGAGGTATTTTATTCCAAACGTATAAGCTGAGCCATGGAGAAAATGAAAATAGAGCTATCAATACCAGTTATTGTCTAGCTAGTTTTCTCTAGGCCAGTGACTTCTTTAAGGATCAATGATAAGAAATTAAAAAGGACAGGAAAAACTGGGGCTGTCTTAGAAGTCACCTGCCTCTTCTCACGCTTCTCAACCCAAATCCATCGCTCCCTGCAGGTGCTGGATCCATTCCTGTTTTTCCACCTAGGTGCATGGATTTATTCTCACCTCTCATTTCTCAAATAACAATACAAATAACTTTACTTTTCTAATATAGTCACATACCAACCATCTAATGTGACTGAAGGTGAATCTCTATGCATTAATATCTCCTTTCTCAATTAGTAGTTTGCTCACTGATGAATATTTTCTGTGCTTTTCCATTAGATCAGGTATCTTTTATCAAACACTACTCTTTCATTTTGTCATGTTCCTAATTTCACCAAAGCTTAGAATAGTTCAAAAACACCACTCAAAACAGACTGTAAAACAATGGTGTAAATAGACAATGTATATATAGCAAGAGCCATGTTAAGTCAAGATGTTGACAATTTTCTGATCTTAGAAACTTTACTGACAAGAGAATATCATAAAGTGAATAAGTTAGATGGAGGCTGCATTTAGCAACACAGTTCACTTATTTTGGGCTTTAAATTCCTTTGGTACTTGTCTCCACTTAGAATCATTTGGTTGATTAATCTTGGAGCACCTTCCTGCATTTGGATTACACAATTATTGAATTCATCGTCTTTCAAGACCATTTGCAATTTAATCGTTTTTAGCCAAAACTTTAATAATAGCAATTATAAAATGAATATTCAGGATTTTTGTCAAAATCATATTACACTCTTCACTCAAGTGTCAATTTCCTTAATTTGCCCTCTTTATTTTTTTCCAGTAAGGAGTTAATTGAGTTTCTTACAATCACTTGTCCAATTCCCATGTCAAATCATCAAATATTGAATAAATGCTTGAATAGATTCAAAGACCTCAGTTAGCTGAAAACCTATAAAAAATGTTTTATGACAAATTCCTGTCATTTCAAGTAATACATTTGGTGTTAATAGTGCAAAGGTTTTTGTAAGACTTTAAAATCCTTTGAAAAGAATGAAACACATCATTTCAGGCACCAGTCCCCAGCAAAAAACACAAGTTGAATGACAAAGACTAGTAAAACTGAGTACAAGAGAGAAGTCGGATTCAAAGTATTTACCTCTAAAGTTTTATCACACAGACCAACCAGTTCCTATTTAGAGGATACTTCACATGGTTTTTATTCAAGCTATTATTTTTATATAATGAAAAAAGACAGGGAAGCATAAAAACAAAGCTATTCTTTGAATAAGATCTGTGCATAAAGACCTTGTCCTCTACAATTTTTGAGTGTTCCTAATACCTAACAGTGAGACACACAGCTCTGTTTTCTTTCACAAGAGTGGGGGACAAGTTCCTAAAGAAGCCTAGGGTTACAGTTCTCAACATTTGTACTAACAAGTATCATGCCTTTGTGAGCTTTAAAAGAAAAAGCTAGGATTTTTCTCTAACAGCTGGCTTTCCTCTCAATAGCTCAGAGAAAGTCACTAGGTTAAAATAGAATTTTTATAGAAAAAAATTCTGTGATCTTTGCTTTATTCACAAAGATTTCTATAAAGTCACTTCAGGTTTTAGAATGGCCTAGATAACTAGCTATCAGTAAGCAATAAGCTATCTCTAAATAAAACAAGGGACCACTATTTGTAATTCATTTCTGCACAACTTTCAATATCACAAAATAAGACTTTAAATACAATGTATTACAACTACATCTAAGCTGTATATCAAGTCCATTACTCAAAAGTGCCGTGAAGCCCACCTCACTTATATTAGCCTTCTAGTGCTATTCTTCAGAGCTGGATCCAATAGTTGCAAAAGAACTGAAGATAAATGTTCTAAAATATCTCCTTAAATGAGCACAACTTCGGGAAATTCGATACTACCCAAAGTAAAATCTACCAAACCAGAATTTCTGAGATACGTATCCCAATTATGGTACTAAAAACTATGGTTCATCACAACCTCAATATATTTTACGATAAGATGACAAACAGGATTAAGCACAGGGCCAGTTTGGAAATTTTATTCATTAACATTAAAATGCTAATGCATGAAGCAAATGAAATCTTTATTACAAACATTACAAGGTATAATCAAAATAGACAGTAAATCTTTAAATTTTATAAGGATTATTACAAAAAAAGATATGAAGCCGTTAACACTCTTCAAAACACTGCTCCTCACCTTTGACTCACTTATCACATTTTTCTTGCTATTTTTCTGAAGCATTCTGGAGTCTTCTTTCGTGAGTATCTTTAGTTATGCCATCATGGTTACCCTGATTTCCTGAATCAATTCGGAAGCTCACCTCACAGGTCACCTTGAAATTGGGAGAAGGGCCACAGCTCTGCAGCGCTGGAGGGTGTGCCTGGTGCCAAGCATGAGCCTGCCTTTCCATCCGATGGCACTCAGCAGCCTTCACTATAGATTTGGTCACAGTTCACCAAAATCATGAAAGAGGACTTCCAGAACTGCTTCAAAAAATGGTAAGAATGATGTGCTAAGCATGTCTGCAGTGAGACAAGATGGTATCACTGTGATTTTTAAATTTTAAACACACACTGTACTTTTTGATTAGTTTGTATACTTATATTAAAGAAAGACAACCTAAATATTTCAATGTCTTGTTCCCATGGTGGCTTACATGCTAGGGGGAACAATTATCATCACAGTCTGATTTTGACTGCAGTAAATTAAACTTCCCAAAGGTCAATGAGCGCTCTGCTACTAAATAGGATGGTATGATGATTACAAGGGGATGGCGGCTCCTCACCAACGGTGGCTAAAAAACTAAACAAAGTCAGTATTGGCAAAATTTTAAGGCTTTTGTTAAAAGATTTCATTTTTTAAATGAAGGAGGTAAATTATGCATCAATTCCTATGTCAGCTCAAAATGTGAGAACACTGATATTAGAGACCCTTCATCAGAAGTCAAATTGTTTCTAGGTGGTGGAGGAAAAATCTGACCAGTAGCATTTTCTAATCATGGCGAAAATATTCCCACTATCAGCAATTTCAATCTGCCAACCAGCTCAGAAAATTTCTGATCACCTCCAGCAAATCAGGTGTAGCTAGTTCCAGCAAAGCACTGCCCAAAATGTCTAAAGGTAGAATTACTCTTCACTTACATATGCAGTAAAGATGACCGGAATGTCAGATTTTTTTATGGCAATCTAAAGGAAAGGAAAGAATCCTCTACACACATGATGCAGTTAGATAAGATATTGTGGACGGTCCAGGAAAAGGTGTAAGTGTGCAGCGATTCTTACAACATGTTCACGGAATATAAAAGAGGGCAGGGAACACTCACAGGGCAATGATGCTAGGAGACCCAGACTGTCAGGGTAGCTGAGGACTCAGCATCTGGTGATGTGTCCCTATCAGTGGACACAAACGCAGTAAGGAAAAGTGGAGAGGCAGCTTTTGATGTTTGTAGGACTGAGAGAAGACGGCAGAACCAGGACTGAAGCCTCAGCTCAGATCCAACTGTGACACAGATCGAGGAGTGGAACACAGCATTTACTGCACAGCTTGTCTCCCAAGGGACAAACCCTTAATAAGGGTCCCTCACCACTGTTTTACTGCTATGACAGGGATAAAAGCAAAATAAAAGTATATTTTTAATATAAGAAAAATTACCCTCTTATCTTTTAAGTTTTCAGATTCTCAGTTTCTCTTGTCTCTCTGTCTCTCTGTCTTATTCCCCCCACTGCTAAACTATCACTGACTACATAATTATTTTCCAGAATACACCATAAAAAGTACCTCATTTCTCCCTTAACCCCAATAAATCATAGAGAAATGAATGTGCTCTAGCATAAGGAAGACAACTGAAGCTTACACCTGGGGTTTATTTTTAAAAACAACACTTCTATTTCCTCTTCCTTATATTCCCTTCAACATATTAAAATCAAAAAGATCCATATTAAAATAAAAAATATCCAATTAAATGTTTTCACGATACCACTTAAGTCATGTAAATAACTTTAAAATGATTTAAAAGTAAATGAAACTCAGTTTTTAAGAAGGCCTAACAGATACAAAATACAAAATATAAGATATCTTAGCTTTCTAAAAGGTTAAGCAAAACAATGTCTCCTGTCACATGTCAAAAAAAGGTTTTGCTTTTTGTGTATTAATTACATTTATTACATAATTACATACATTACATTACATAAATGTAATTAAGTGGCATGTACTAAAATCAGCTATTATTCATTATTTTCAAAACTCTAATACTAAGCAAAGAAACATTCTGAAAATGACAAGTTTCATAGCCCCTGATGTAGAGACTTGTATTTATTTGACAAGTTCTGCAATTCCCTTTTGAAAGTCAAAACTCCTTGTCAGTCATGTACAGCACCATAAAGGCAAAAATGAAAACTAAACTTCTGGGCTCTAAATTTTCTAATCCAGCATTCTCTATCCAGTTATTGAAACAATATTATATTTCTGATTTCTATTTCTGCCTATTTTGGAAGAAATAAGTGCTGTCATTTCTGTCTTTCAGCAGAGGAATACACTCAGGTTCTAACTCTCCTCTTTTTCTCATTATTGACCATTCCCCAAAAGCAACAAGCTTAAGTTAAGACAAATGAAATTCACCTGTCTATTCCCAGTATCCAGCACAGTACATTCCACAAGAATTTAATAATGGGAAGACAAATGACTCTCAGATACAGTTGGAAAAGAAACAACAGTGTATCTCACATATATACTAAAACCTTTCCTTCCTCTGTGTCAACCCCATCCCCTCCTCCTAACAACTGAATTAAATTGAGAGTTTGAACCTTTAACCAAAATTTTTAAAACCCATAAATTTTCATATTAGCTAGCAAACAATTTCCTACCTAACTCTTTCATTTCACCATCACCATGTCTTCAACCCTCTATGTTTTCAACTAACTACTTCTGCAGAAAGTCTGCAATGTAAACTCATCTTTCTAAATCTTAATTGGTGGAAAACAAATGTTTACCTGACACCCAAAATAATTTAGGTCTATTTTGTATAATAAATATTATAAACAATGTATTGATTATTATTTGCTCTCTCATACCTAAATTGCTGGTTAAAGCCTCTATTTTATGTCTACTTCTAATGCTACACTGCTAGAAAACCATTACAGTAACTCAAGTGAAATACAAAAAGAAAAAAAGAACTCTATGCATGGTAAACCAAAAGTAGCACATAATACTGAAAAGAAATAGAGACACCACCAATTGAGTAATTGAATTTCTTGGCACACAATGTGCAGTAATTCTTTTCCTTTTACTCACTTCAGGAACCTTTTTCATTTTATTTAATGTCTCTGTAAAAATGCTGCAGATTTGTTAATAAAAGGTGGTGTACAAAAAAAGCAAGTAACAACATTAATCTTTAAAGCTTTAAATACCCATGATTTCAAGAATTTAGGCAGAAATCAAGCTGGTTTCAGAAGCACAAGTCTTGCTAATACTAACACATTATGTAACCAATTATTTCATAAGCTCTCAAAATAATAAATAACATAATGAGTAGCATATACCACCAACAGACTTTAATATTCGGCACCAAATAACATTTAAATTAAGGCATATAAAACACTGGCATACAAACAACGTCCTTTATGGTTTTACTGACTGTGAAATTTACCAAATTCTTCAAGATGCTCTAAAGAGAATTTTCACTGATAGAGTACAAGTGATTTTTCTTGGAAAAAAGTAAAATCCCTTTTCTCTGAACTATTTATTTTCACACGAAAGATGCACGTCTGGATGCAGAACAAGCTGTACACATTCAAGAAGAAAAAGAAGGATGCAAACTCCAGAGGATATTGTGTACATAAATATTAATAAATGTATTTCTGACATTCAATGTTCTATGCTACAGGAATTTCAGCACCTACATTTGCATATCTGACTTTAATTTTACAGTAATAGTAAACATACATCTAATATAAGAGAGGATTATTTTAGAAGGTAAGTAAATGGGGCACATATATAATTGTAACCATTTTGATGTTTTTAAAGGAAAAGGGGAATACGTATTTAAATGAACAAAAATTTGTTTCGATATTTCACTCTTACTAAGTGTAAGATACCATGAGAAGCAAATGACTGCAGAAAGATAGCGTACGCTCTTTCCTCTCGTTACTGAGGGGCGTTCAGCCCCATTAACCAGAGGCAGTTGGTTCCCAGCTACAGCTGCAGCAGCAAGTAACATCTGTGTGGGACTTTGAAACACTGTTCATACATATCTGCACTGACCCAGAATAAAGTAAGCTGAAAGGAAAAAAAAATAATGTAAAGACTGAAAAAACTATTCACAATCACATCAAGAAAAATTACAACACTTAAGAATTAACCTAACCAAGGAAATAAAGGACAATGAAAAAGCCACATTACTCTGGAAAAGGAGATCAAATTGAATATCAGAAACTGGAAAGATATCCCCCGTTCTTAGATAGACAGGACCAATATTGTCACAGTGGTCATACTTCTAAAACTGATTTAAACAGTTTTAACTTTTAAAACAGATTTAATGCAATCTCAGTGAAAACACCAGTAACATTCCTCACAGGAACTAGCGAACATAATCCTAAAATTCATATGGATTCAGAATAGATCCAGAATAGCAAAAGCCAGCCTGAGCAACAGAACAAAACAGGAAACATCACACAGTCTCAGACATCAAGTTATATTACAAAGCTACAGCGATTAAAAATCACATGGCTCAATGGAACAAAATACAGGATGCAGAAACAGCCCGAGGCACATTTAACTATCTGATCTTTGACAAAAGGATCAAAATCATACACTGGAGAAATACAACCTCTTTAACCACTGGTGCTGGGAAAACTGGCAATTCACATCCTCAAGACTGAATCTAGACCCATACCTCTCACCATGTACTAAAGTCAAAATGGATCAAAGATCTAAACTTCTGGAAGAGAATATAGGTAAAAATCTTGAAGACATGAAACCGGCAATGACATACTGAATAGTATCAAGAAATAATACTAAGAATCAACAAATGGGATTATATCAAATTGAATAGCCATCGAGAGTGAACAGCCAACCTACAGAATGGGTGACAAAATTGCCAGCTCTTCCTTAGACAGAGACCTAATATCTAGAATATATAAAAAAGTCAAAAAACTTAGATCTTTCCAAAATAAATGATCCAATCAAAAACAATGGGCAGGTGAAATGCATAGATTCTACTTAGAAGAAGTACACATGGCCAATGAATACATGAAATAGTGTATGACATTTCTAGCCAATAGAGAAATGCAAATGAAAATAACATCGAGATTCCATTTTACTCCAGAAAGAATGCCCATCATTAAGAAATAAAAAAACTGACAAAACTGTGGAAGGAAAAAGAACCATTCTACATTGTTGGTGGGAACTTAAATTAGTACAACCATTTTGGAAATAAAGAACCCAGAAAAAAATACTAAGAATAGAAATGCTATTCAATAGAAATGCTATTCTCCTTCTAGATATCTTCCCAAAAGGGTTAAAGAAATATTACAGTGATACATGCATACCATGTTATAATAGCACAATACATAACAGCTAAATCTTGGAAATGGTTTAAATGTCCATCAACAAACGAATGAAAAAAGAAAACATATTTATACATAGTGGAGCACTATTTTGCCATAAAGGATTAATTTGAATTATTTGTAGGAAAATAGGTATACCTGGAGTCCATAATGTTAAGGGAAATAAATTAGACACACAAGCTTAAATATGTGTAATTTTCCTAATATGAGAAACATTATATATATAAACATATATAACATAAAGAACCATAATGGGAAATAGGGAGCTAGATCTTTTGCAAACGGAAAATAGATCAAGATACAGAGGGCTGGGATGCTGCTCAGCAGCACAGCAACTTCCTGGAAAGTGTGAGGTCCTGAGTTCAACTCTTGGTACAAAAAAAGGATCAAGATACGGAGAAATAAGGAGAACTAGGATAGAAAAGGGATTTTTTTAAAAATTAAGAAGTTTTAAACTTGAGACCGTACTCATAAGTGAAATAAATCAAACTCACATGCATAAATACCATATAGTCTCCCTAGTGCAAGAAATGATAAGAGTACGTAAGATTTTTATGGTAATCTTGGTTCCCTATTATATTGCTTTGAAGTCTTACAATGTTTTCATTCATTGGTTGGAATGGTTTTATTCTGTTTTGTTTGATTTTATTATGTGTGATGGTATAAACAGCTACTTTGAAGAAAACAAGACATTACAGCAGCCATTGCTGATTTAATGTCATCTTGCTTTGAAGTCCTACCATGCTTTTGTTTTTCTATTTCCATTTGTTCAACCAAGTTGTGTCTCACTGGATTTTAATATGTGTGAAACTATAAACAAATTTTTATGGAAAATGGGATATTATAGAAGTCATTGTTCATTTCCTGTTATTTGATTTTAAATGTCTTGTAATACTTTATTTCTGTGAATGGTGTTACGCTATTCTATTATGTTTGATATTATTGTGTGTGGAGGTATGCTCAACCACTTCAAATAAAGAGACATTATGGTAGCTACTGTTGATATCCGGTTGTCTTGTGAAGTGCTGTGTTGTTTGCATTGTTCTGTTCTGATTTGCTTTGTTCTGTCCTCTTTTGTTTTATTTCCTTTAAAATAAAATAAAAAAGAAGCTTTAGTTAGATACATGTACCAATTCCCCTATGAGGAATGTAATCATGATTAATGAAACATAATAAAAATTGAAATTTGAAAAAAATGTGGAAAAAATAAGCTCTAGATCAGCAAATGATAACTAATAAATACAACTCTCTCCAACAACTAGAATCTCATCCTATTAAAATACATTCCCTTTACATAGCAAAAGGAATGTTCAATACAGTGAAAATACAACTCACAAAGTGGGAAAAAAAAAAACTTTAGCCAGTTGTTCCTCAGATGAAGGACTAACATCTAAAATACATAAAGAACTGAAAAAAATCAGACACCCCCCCTTGCAAATTTAAAGACCCCATCAAAAAATACACACCTCTCAGAGTAGAAAATACAAATGAAAAATCAATATATAAAAAAATGTTCAACATCACTGGTCACCTGAGAGATGCAAACTAAAACAACACTGAGATTCTCTCTCAGTGCAGAACAAAAGTCTAATATCAAGAAATCAACCAATAACAAATTCTGGATGAACTGTTGGTAAAAAGGAACCTTTCTCCACTATTGGTGGGAGTGCAGACTCGTGTAAACATTATGGAAGTCAGTGCAGAGATTCCTCAAAAAACTAGGATTACAGGTCCCATTTGACCCAGCTATTTCCCTTCTCTGTATCTTCTCAGGAGAATTAAAAACATCACACTACAATGATACATGCGCACCCATGTTTATAGAAGCACCATTTGTAATAGCTAAACCTTAGCCCATCAATTAAGGGATGGGTAAAAAGGATGCATATTTTTTTATTTACAATGGAGTACTAGTCAGCCACAAGAAAGGATAATCTTGAGACATTTCTAGGTAAATGGATCGACTCTGAGACCATACTCAAGTGAAATGAACAAGACACACATGTGTAATCACACTTCTCCAATGTGAGATGCCAAATGTGCAAATAAGGACCAAAGTGTATAAAATGTATTGTAAAACAGGAAGAAATTGTTCAAAGGAAAGGAGAACTAAGAAGAGGAAAGGGGAAAGGAAGAAAGGGAAAAGAAAAGAAATTATTTTAAAAAGAGAGAATCCATACTCAAGTGAAATAAATCAGACACACATGTTTAAATACCACATTGTTTCTCTGTGTGAGAAACTGAAAGGGTAAATAAGGACCAAAGTGTGTACTAGATCCTGGGAAATAGGAAGCAAATGTCCAAATGGGAAGAGGAACAAGGGATGGGGGAATGGAAAAAGGTGAAATGGAAAAGAAAAAAAAAAAGAATAGAAGCATGAAAAATGGAAAGAAAGCTTTTGTAAATAAGGAGAGGAAGAGAGGCAGAACAGAAGAGAGGAGATTGGAGAAAAAAAAAGAATCAAGATATATCATGTACAGGTATAAACTCCCTCCGATGAGTGTAATCATTATGTGTATATCTAAAATACACAAATAAAATTTAATTAAAAATAAAATTATTCTCAAAAACTGATCAGCATCATTCACTATTTTTAATAAAACCATATGCATTTAAAGGGTAAAACAACACTTTTACATGTACACTGTGAAATCATTAGTAAATTAAACCAACATGTATTACTTCATAATATTTATTTTTTGTTTATTTCTCTTTATGGTGCTAGGGATTGAACTCAAGGTCTCATGCCACCATTAAGACACCCACAACCTTAGAATGGTTACATTTGTGTGTGTGCAGTGAGAACACTTAAGATCTACTGTTTTGGTATATGTGAAATAAATAATTATTAACTGTGGTCATCTTGCTGTACATTCAGTCTCTTGAATGTGATCATCCTGCATAATTCTAACTTTTATCAATGTTTCTCCATTGCAAATACCAGCTTCCCCCTAGCACTCACCATCCTACATTCTACTTCTATGTATTTATCTTTCAGGGTACACATAAAGATCTTTCAGTACTTTCTTTGCGTCATGTTTATTTCAATTACATTAATATTTCCCATGTCGTTGCAAATAGCAAGATCCCTTCTTTAATAAGACTGAAAAACACTACTTTGTATATATACCACTTTTTTATCAGTTCGTCAGCAGACACTTTAAAGTGATTCTGTAGCTTAGCTACTGTAAATAGTTACCATGAACACTGAAGTGCAAGCCTTTCTTCACGAGATTGATTTCACTGTTTTTTGATATGTGCCCAGAGGTAAGATTGCTGGATCACACAACAGTTCTATTATCAATTTGTGAGTTTCCTTCATCTTGCTATCTACAATTGCTATACCAGTTTATATTCTCACAAGCAGTTTGTAAAGGTGCACTTGCTTTCATATCCTCACTAGTACTTGATATTAGCCTTTTTCAACAGCATGATCCTTATTTTACATCAAAAAGATTATGTGCCATTAAAAAATAATTGGTATAACAGAGAATCTATATATGATTCATTTAACAGTATGTAGGAATTTAAATGTCATTGTTATGAATAAAAATATGAAAGAAACACAGTGCTGATAAGAAAATTATAACCACAAGAGGGAAATAGAAAGCATTTCTTTCTATCAAAGTGACAGTTCT
This sequence comes from Cavia porcellus, assembly GCF_034190915.1. Taxonomy (NCBI): domain Eukaryota; kingdom Metazoa; phylum Chordata; class Mammalia; order Rodentia; family Caviidae; genus Cavia; species Cavia porcellus. The sequence goes on along the minus strand of NW_026947487.1, from coordinate 37,795,893 downwards.
TAAACTTAACTAGCTATTCATAAAGAAGCATGGAGGTGCTTTCCAGCTTGTGTTTTTCTTCCTTTCCTCAAGTCCTAGAACAGCACCCAATATTTTGGAACTTAAATGAAAAGCAGAGAAATTCCACCATGATTTTCACTGTGGTAAAAACACTTTCCATTAATTTTTTCTGAATTAGTTTCAATTTTTAGGAAACAATGCCAGCCTAGCAATTCTGGAAACCAAATCATTTATGTTTGTGTGAAGAACAACACAAGATAAACATGAGGGTATATGCCAAATGTAAACAAGTGGTTGTAATCATCAAGGTTGTAATCATCAAGATTTCACTTTAAACCTCCATGAGAGTATCAGATAGATGTTATAACATGCAAATGTAACTAATGAATTTGAAACAAGATTAACCAAACCAATTTAAATTCCCATGTCCCTAAACAATCATTAGAAAAAATTTTTGCTTATTCTTGGACAGTTATCCAAAAATCCTAGATCACCATTTCTACAGAACATCATTAATTTGTTATGTTAAACTACCCCTTGTTTTGAATTTCACAAACAGGTAAAAAATATCAGATAAAACATGCCGAGTTTTGACATGTTTATTTTACTGTTGTTTAAAAATAAGGTACATGCACTGTGTTACAATTCTCTAGAGAAACAAAACCAACAAGATAAAATATATGTAAGAGAAATTTATATTTTTTATTCTCTCTAAAATAAAAAGAGGGAAAAAAGAAAAGAATTGGCTTATGGAATTATAGGTGCTGGCAAGTTTGAAAGTTTAAGGCAAATCTCCAGGTGGGAGACCCAAACAGGAGGCGGAGGTATACTCACAATTCCAAAGGCAGTCTGCAGGGAGACTTTCTTCTTCATCTATGGTCTCAGTTCTTTCTCTCATAATGCTTTCAGCTAATTAGATGAAGCACAAGTACATCTTGAAGGGACTGGAACAGACAGACCCCAGCCCCTTCCAGCACATAGACTGGCAAACAAGAAGTACCAACCCCACCCAGCTACCCAGCCCCCTGCCATAAGTGACAGGCTTATGTGGAGAAATATAGGTTGTGATGATAGCAATAGAGGTGAAATACAATTGGACTTCTTTAGTGCTATGGTGTTCCATTAATACTGCAGGTCTACAGGTCTGCAAGTGGTCTGATCATAGGTTCAGAGGATAGTGGTACAGGTGTGACATCTGAGGGAATCTCCTTCTGAGGGTTGCAGCCATTAATTCCCTACAGTCTTGTTTTGGAAGTCCTATATTATTTCCATTGTTTTGTTGGGTTGGGTTTTATTCCCTTTTATTTTGTTCAAATTATGTCAAATCTGATGGCAGGACCAGCTATTTCCAAAACAGCAAGATATATTATGGTAGCAATTTTGTATTTACTGTTAGCTTGTTTTGAAGTCCTTTATCGCATCCATTGTTTTGTTTTAATTGTTAAAATTCTGTTCTGTTCTATTTGATTTGTAATATGTCTGAAGTTATCTGCAGCAAATTTGAAGACAACAAAAGGCATGATGGTAACTATTCTTGATTTCTCACTGTTTTGAAGTCCTGTATCTTTTACAGTGGTTTGTTTTGATTGGTTTTATTCTGTTTTATCCTCTTTGTAAGGGAGAGAGAAAAATACACAGTCAAGAAATAAAATGATGAAGGAAAAGTTTTGAATGAAAGTAAGAATGCATTTGATATAAAAGAGGTAGAGCAACCTGTGTGACAAGTCTGTGATTTACCGAAGAATAAGGGAGGTGAGGCCAAGACCCAAGAGGCCACCCCAGAGAAGAGCTTCACTGGAAGAGAAAACATTAGGCACAAATGAAATCAAAAAGAGTCCGGAATACACAGCTAATTAGTGATGCCACACAGAGCTCACACTCTATAAATACAAACAGTATGTAAACACAAACAGGTGAAAAATGTCAGATAAAGGTAATTTTCTATAGAAAATTATGCAAGCAGGCGTAGTAGAAAGGGACAATTTTAGATGGAGGTATTTCAGTTTTGAGTGATCACCCTAGACTGGAGACGAAGCTGCTTTGCAAGTCTGTTGCCCCCATAAGGCTTGAGAGGTCCTGAGTGACCATGACAGACAACTCTCACAGAAGGAAGAGGCAACCAGACAAACAGCACCTAAGTGCAAAACAAACACATGTCAATGCCACTGTCATTTACATGGCTCCGCAGAAGGGAAGCAGGAGTTATCAGAAAAAAATCAAAGCAACTGTGAACCATATACAAAAAAAATTGACAGAAAAATGCTGAAATCATATGTTAATGAATGCTTAATTTTTAAGACATATTGGGTGAGAAAAACAGCAAAACTGGGTAAAAAGCAGAATTTAGAGAATTATAAGAAACAAGCCTGGTGTTTCTCTAAGGTTCACCCTTCACTTTCTTCTCATTTCATACTTCTCACCCTCATTTATTTCAATGCTTATTTACTTGTCGGGATTTATATTTTTGTCTCCCAATATATAAACTCGTATTTTTTAACAGTATAATAGAATATTGATGTATCAAATTCAACCACACCAAACCTGAACTCACTGCACTTTACCCTGTCCCTAGTCCCAGTCACAAGCACCTTGCCCCTGAGGAGGAATCCAAAGCCATCTCTGACTTACTCTCTCTTGCACAGACTACTGCATAACTGTCCACAGGCACCCAGCCCCGGAAGCAATCACCCTTGCCCCCACTTCTGTTCATTTCCTCTGCAACTCTGCAACTTCCATTCATGAATCGAGTGAAATCCTGCAGCAGTTTTGTTACGACTCCACTACAACTAGACTGTTCACCTTTCACTCATCCTCTACCTTCCTAAGAGTTACCATCTTGAAGCATACATATAACCAGGCATGATGATGCACGCCTGAAATTCCAGCACTCTGAGAAGCTGAGCCAGCAGGATCTTAAATTAGAGGCTAGCTTGGGCAGATTACTGAAACCATGTCTCAAAAAATAAAAAATAAAACAGGAAAGAAAAAAGTAAAATGAAAAAAAGGCTGGAGTGGTAGCTCAGTAAGAAAGCCCCAGATCTAATACCCAGTACCCAAATTAAATTAAATTAAATTAAATCATATGTAAACATGATTATTTGGCTACCTTATTTAAAAACATGATGCTGCCCATATTCCCCATTCTGTATCTTTGCCCTTCATCTCCACACAGCCCACATGGCCCTACATCCAGTTCAGAGCCCACTCATGCGCAACCCTTGCCTTCCATGTCTCACATGAGCCAACAGGTCACGGCTCACGCCACCTCTTACCACTATCAAACAATTCCCTGCCCATCAGACAGGTTCTTCTAATTTTTATTCATTCATAAATGCAGTCAACAAATTGTGGCAACTTATAATCTCTTGGAGACAACAGGAAAAAATAAGGTAATAAAAGTAATATACTTTTAAAAATGTAAAAAGCCCAGTAGTGTAAAAGAAACGGGGAGGGATTTAAGTAGAAATCTATGGGGGGAAAATGATATTTCAACCAACACCTCAACAATGGAAAGACACAGTCATGATAAAACAGCAGGGTTGGTGTGATGAAGCATTAGCAAAGCTGAAAAAGTCTGAAAGCCCTAGCAAGAAGGATAAATATAAGTCTGCGTGCAATTAGAAGTCAATGAAGAGTGTGAGGCAGGGGGATACAGCTAAATTGGAGGAAACAGCAAAAATAGCATGTCAATGCTTACTTTAAAGATACTAAAATCATCCTCTTATAAATTCTGAAAATGATGAACACCAACAGTGACCCCTAAGCTATTCTCCTGCCTTCCTTAGGGTGAACATTTCTAATTCCCCACCTTCCTTCTAACTCTTTCCTCAATAAGTGCTACCCAGTAAGAAATATTATCGATTTTTATGGACCCTTTGGTGCAGACTAATTTGCACATTGTTACAAGAGTGAGAGTGAGTAGAAGTCTGTGTGCAGTGAGAAGGCATTGCAGAGTGTTAGGTAGGGGATACGATTTTAAACAATTGCTAAGTGCAATGAATAGATAAGTTAGGACCATGAAGAAAAGAAGGGATATTTAAAATAACTAAAAAATTGTTACTCCTTCTGAAGGTATTAGCACAAGTGGAGAAATAATGAACCAGAATTTAGAAAACTGTACAAAATTTCTAGCCCACACTAATTTAGTGACTTTTTTCTTTACAGTAGAAAATTCACTGGTAAAATAAAAAATAATAATGATCAGAAGCATAAACTATATTTGACTTCAGTAAGATTATCTGACATATAATAACCTACAGAAAGATTTTAAATCAAGTTTGTTTGGACAGAAATACGATTAAAATGACTCAAAGCTAGATCTATGTATAAAAGTGTTAAGTATAATTATAAATATCCATACATCTTTCTTAGTACTTATAACAAGTAGTGTGCCATAAAGGACCATTATTGGTTTTAATATCTTTAAAAAAATTTAGAGGCCAAGGGGAAAGGTATATATATATATATATATAGATATATATATATATATCATATAATATGCACATATATATAATTATACTATTTAAATTTAAAAGAAAAAAATTGAAATACAATGAATACTAGAGAAAAATAGATGTAAGGGAGCGGGGAAATTTATCAATAAAGAAATTTAGAATCAGAAGATCACAAGTGCTAAAAGACTGAGAAAGTCAGAGAGAAGGATGAGCAGCATCAAACATGGCTGGCTGAGGGGCTATCTGCAAGTCACAGCAGAACCCTGTTAGCCTGCGAGACAGATGCCACTGCCTGGCTTTGAGCAGATAAGGGGCATGATTTGATCCTTCAACTGGACCTCCTTGACACTGGAAAGGATCCTGCAGGGGCCAGAACAGAAATAGTGAAATCAGCCCACATAATGCAAAATTTAAAAACAACAACAACAGTGGCTTGGATTGGTCCAGTAGCTATGGAAAGGATCTAACATAGCCAGATACACTGGATTATAGCCAACTGGTACCCACAGTAGGTACAGTATGAGAAAAAGCAGGCACAAAGCAGGACTCCAGACTGGAATTTCCACTCAATTCTTTCAAAGAAGCAAATCTGAGTAGTAAGATCAGGAAGTCATCTTGGGTGATATCTACTAGAAATTTAAATAGAGATGTTAGATATATAGTTGGACATACTAGTCACAAATTCAGGATAAAAGTCCAAGAATAAGATGGTTTTTATCTTTAAACTCACAAGACTACGTGAGGCAATTTTAAAAAGTGAACTCAGGTGAAAAGAAGAAAGCAAAGAATGAACATGTGAGCAACAGTACAGTTTAGAGTAATCATTTATGGAGATAGGGAAGAACCAGCAAAGGAGACCAAAGGGGTCTATCGGTCAAAAAGAAATAGAAACACACACACATACACATTCAATGTCCTACAAGTCAAGTAAAAAAAAAGCAAATTTCAATAAGGAATGATCACTTTGTCACATGCTGTTGACAAGTCAGTTAAGATAAAGACAGAAAATTGGTGTTAGCTTTAACAGTGTTGATATAAGAGATGTTAATAAAGGTAGTTCTTTGAGATGACATAGGAGAAGACTATTGCAGTAGATTCCAAAGAGCAGAATAAGAGAAATTTTAGACAGTAAATGTAGACATCATTTAAAGACTTTTAGTTCAGGAATGGAAGGTAAAAATGTGGTAGTAATTGAGGGAAGTATATCCAAAGCAGGGTTTTTTGAGACAGTATGAGTTTATTAGTATATAGTTTATTAGTATATTAAAAAGCAATAATGGGAGATAAAGGGGAAATTATGGCAACAATTTCCTTAATAAGATGAGAGGAGACAGATTTTATGTATGAAAAGGGATGCCATGGTAATCCATAGCAGTGAGAAAGAAGGTAAACTGTGATGAGGGTCAGCAGAATGATGGGAGGTGCTCTGCAGTTCCTCTTCTCATGGCCTATATTTTTTATGTAAAATTGGAAACAAAGACATCAGCTAAGACTAAAGACGAAGATGCTATCGATGTTTTGAAGAAACATATTGTGGAAAAATGAACATCTGGGAACATGGACAAATGAAGAGATTAGAGAAATACAGCAGGGCTATGGGAGCTAGTTACTCATTTCAAATATTAGTGTGTGCTTTTCTCTGGTCACATTCTGTGGCACTCATGCAGCCATGGAGTAAGGAAAAATTTCAAGAAGATTCTGCTTTGACCAAAGACAGTATGTCAAATTAAAAAGAGAGAATTAGCTGCTGCAGCTTCTGCTGATGATCATGATGATTGGCAATAAATGAAAACTAGGAAGAAAAGGCATGAATGCATGTGTGGTTGAGAAAAAACAATCCCGTGGAAGTAGTATAAATGAGGTCAAAGAGCCACTGCAGAAGTAGCTCTCAAGAAAAGCATCTGGGAAAAGCAGGTGGTGGTGATAGGACATGCTAAAAACTGAAGTTTTGGAGTAGTGACAGACATTTGTAATAATAAAGAGTAAGGTATGTCTATGGAGTGTTTGAGAGAATTCTAAGAACAATGAGGAAAGGACATTAGCCAAAAAGTTAACATATTAGAAAGTTCACTGTGATGGCAAATTTTATGTATCAGATTAACAGGGCTAAGAGATACCCTGATAACTGGAAAACATTCATGTGTGTAAGTCTGCCAGCACGTGTGCAGAGATCATCATGGGACTTGGTGAACTGAAAGTGTGTGTCCTCTTCAGTGTGAGCAGGCACCATCCAGTCCCTCAAGGGTCTGAGTAAAAGGAAAAAGTATCAGAGGAAGAGTGAACCAACGCCCTCTGCTTACAATGAAATCTACCTTCTCCTGCCTCAAACATTAGCACTCCCAGTGCTCAAAGTTCTGGACACAAATTCAGATTCGTATGATTACCCTCTAGTTCTCTACCACAGACTGTCCAACACTCAGTCCTGGACTTAAGTTATATGTGGACTTCTTGATTCTCTTTCTATGGAAGGTAGATCTTGAGACTTCTTGGTCTCTACAACCAGGCAACATATATGCATGTATGACTATCTTCCTGATTCTGTTTCTCTAGAGAACTCTAACACAATTGTCTTTATTGTTATTTAAACCAAGAAATTATCATCATCAGGAAGTAATGTTGACAATGTCAGAAGTTTTAATTTTCAAGGAATGAGAAAAGATAAAATAGTATCCTCTGAAACACTTAGGCATCTAATGAGAATGAAGTAAAGATATAAATTTAATGTAATATAATAATAGCGATATGAACCAGGCACCATGAAATCATAGAGGAAAACTGACTAAGAATACTCGACGGGCATCAAGTGGAAAACTTAATGAACTATGGGTGTAAAAAATGTACTGGGATGAATGGTGGTGCCTGCAACCTGTGAAAATGAACTTATTTGAAAAACAGGTGTTTGAAATTTCAGCTGCAATTAAATTAAGGAACTGGAGGGGATAAATCTTGGATTACCTAAGGAGATCCTAAATGCAATGAATTAATGAATTATAAGAAGAAAAATTACCAATACAAAGGAGCTGTGAAGATAAAGATAGAGATTGAAGAAAGGGAATCACAGGCCCAGGAACACCTAGAACCATCAGACACCAAAGAGGCAAGGAATGGCATCTTCTCTAGAGCCTCAGGAGAAAGCAGAATCCTGCTCATGCCTTGATATTGGACTTCTGATCTCTTCAACTATGAAAACTACGTTTTTGTTATTTTATACCATTCTGCTATCATAATTTGTTACATAAACAAGTACAGTGAAACAAATACACTGGGAAAAAGTCTCCCAGAGACATTTGAGTGGAATCTTGAGAGAAGATAGGAATTTGAAAAGACTAGAAGTTAAAATGTTCAGGGAGTTATTATTTCAGGCAGTACATTCAAAGGCAAAAAGTACTGCAGTAACACAATGGAATGGTTCACTGTTTGTATCACCTTGAGTAGGAGGAGCTTCCAGTAAATATGGCAGATAGATAAGCGCAGATTACAGAGGCTCCCTGAGACAGACAACTCAGATGCTGAAATAACACAATGTGGGGAGTCCCGGACAGAAGGATATGGATCCTTTTGACCCAGGAAGAAACTAAAGCAAAAAGAACCAGTCAAACATGCAGTCCCAGGGCTACTATTGAGGCAAGTAAGATTCCGTGGTCATGCATACCTGAATTCCCTCACTTTGACTCACTATAACCACAGTTGCACTGAAGTGCAGTCCCACTGAAGTCAGAGGTCAGTGAGCCCAACAGAGAATGGAGCCAGCAAGGGACTTGTTTTGACCTGTAGTGAGTGCCAGGAATAAAACATTTCCAACGGGACCAATGGGACGACATTTTGGAATTGGGCAGGACTGGCAGGAACAAGGAACAGCAGTAGCTTCAGTCAGTTGTTCCCTTCCCAGACGAGATTGGTGGGGTATGTTTGCCCTGAGTCACGTCCCTGACTGAGATCCAATAAGTTGTCCCAAACCAATTACCTCCACTCAGCACACACTAACGCAGTGAAGGCCTCAGCAGGTTGACTGACCCGGAGGGAAGAAGCCAGCATATGCTGCCCCTGTTTGCACCCTAATAGCACCCTACAGTGGGCAAGATCATCTAGTCAGCATGCTTCAGAAGAACCATAACCAACAAGGAAAGGGACTGGGATCTCCTCTATATGCCTGTATGGAAGAAACCAAAAACATGAGAAGAGAAAGCAACAAGAAAAAGTCCCCAGCCCCCAACCCTGAGAACATTGATCCAGGAAAGGTAAATACAAAAGAGATTGAGGACAGCAAACATGCACTATCTGACACGGCATCAGTGGACATAAAGAGATACCTTCAGAACCTCATAGAAACCAAGTAGAACAAGATATAAGTAGATTAATAAAAGAAATGCTAAGCACCTCTCAATAAGACACAGACAGAAGAATGGAGGAGCACAAAAAAAAGGGGAGAAATGTTTGATGAAGAATATAAAAAAAAACATAGAATATATGAAGCAGGTTTTAAAAGATTACCAGGAAATTAGAAACTTCATTGAAAGCTAGCAAAACTGCTTGAAAGAAACTAAGGATAGATTATCCAAACTGGAAGACAGGTTTGCAATGTGGGATCATGAAAGGAAAAATTTCTTAAAAATGACAAGGAAACAGGAAGTAACAATACAAAGGCTAGAAGACTACAAGAGGATCTATAACTTAAGAATGAAGAATGTGAATGAAGAAGCAGGTGTACAAACAAAGGAGCTACAAAGATTAATCACAGAAATAATTAAGGAAAGCTTCCCAAGCATAGGAAAAGGAAATTATATTCAGATATATAAGGCATACAGAACTTGAGCCACCTACAATCAAAACAGAGCTACACACAGGCATATAAGAATCAAGATCCCAGAAATTCAATATAAGAACAGAATATTAAAAGCTGGCAGAGAAAAGAAACAGATTACCTATAAAAGAAAACCCATCAAAATCACGACAGATTTCTCAACACAGACCATCAAATCAAGAAGAGCTTGGAGCAAAGTATTCCAAACCCTGAAAGAAAATAACCTCCAGCCTCTATTTATATACCCTGGAAAACTGTCTCTAGAAATTAATGGAGAAACAAGATGCTTCTAAGACAAAGAAGAACTGGGGAATTCGCGACCACCAATCCAACTCTACAAAGAATACTGAAGGATATTCTAGAGAGAGAGAAAAGTACCAGAATTCCAGGAACAGTGGCAGAAAGGCCCCAATGAATGGAGCAGAAAGTGGAATGAAGAAGAAAAGCAGACAATGGTAGAAAAGAGAACAACAGAAATGAGGCAGAGAAGGTTAGCTATAATCTCTAATATAGATGGCCTTGATACACTAAAAAAAAGAAAAGTAAAAAAGAGAAACACAGGCAGAGTAGATCAGGAGGTACGGTCCACCGAGATGCTCTTTATAGGAAATATAATTAACCTGAAAAAAGGTTTATAGACCAAAAATCAAACATGAGAAAACAATGCTCTATGTAACAGGGAACCAGAGGGGGCAACTAATAGGGGCAACTAGACCAGTATTTGTGGATCGGCTGGAAAGACAGGCTTTAATAGGTAAAGGAATACAACTAGAGATCAAGTCCAGAAGGGAGAAGGTTCGGAATCACTCAGGTAAAAAGCGTCTGTCTTAAAAAAGACAGAGGAAGATACTGTTAATAGTATATGAGGATTTAAAACCCATATTACTTGCACTACTCTGCTTAGATAGATTTTATTCTGTCCCACTTTGTCTACTTGCACTAGATTTGAGGCCACAGCTACCTACCTCAAAAATAACAGGATATAGCACAGTAATCATCTTTAATTTCCTATTAACTTAACCTGGAACCCTGCATGACTTATATTGTTTTATCATGACTGGTCTTAGTTAAATCTGGTTTGATTGCTGTTTGGTAATGACAGATTTTATTCAAAACTGTTATCACTGATAGTATCAAGTCTGAGAGTATAGGCAACTACACTGAAGATGACAAGATTCACTATGATACCCATTCTGGTTTGATTACTACCTGTTTTTGAAGTTTTACACTATCTACAAAGTTGTGTTTTTATTAATACTGTTATGTGCTGCTATATTCAACTCTACTATGTCTGATGATATAGACAATTCTAATGAAGATAACAAGAGACAACACAGTAACCATGGTAGAACTCCTTGTACAGTAGTTTTCTATGTTTTTTTCATTTCATATGTTTATAGGAATATGTTTTGTTTTGTCTTGCTTTGTTTTGTTTCTCCCTCTAATATAGAAAGGATAGAAATACATGTTAAGACTCATGCATGCAGAGAACCTATAAACAGTTTATGAGAACTGATCTTATAAAGCATGATGAAATGAACAATACTTTGAAGAAAAAGAGACACTACAGTACCTAGTGCTGATCCTGTAGTGTGATGATGTGAAATCCAGCAACACTATTATTCTTTGTTCAGAGTGAGTTTAGTCTGCTTTGGTTTGTTTAATCTCAACATAAATGGAGTTATGGATACCTGCATGTATGTTTAAGTGTATAGGATTGATAACCATGTTACTAAGTTTTTGTTGGATAGTTGAACAGAACTATTTGCGGTATCACTGTTTGAAACCCCACTTTGTATGTTTCATTTTTGTGTCTTAAACAACTATTTGTAAGAAGGCAATATGTAATCATCAACTAGTGATTTCTTACTATTTTTCTTTCAAAGTATATATTATTTCTACCAGTTTTCTGTTTTGTTTAGTCTTTCTTTAAATAAAATTAAAAAAAAAAAAAAAACAGGAGTTAGGAATGCCCAGCTAAACTCAATTAGCATAGTTCTGGGCATGGCTGAAGGGGTTTACTGAAGACAGAAGGCTTGTCACCTGAATGGTATAAAAAGGAAACAAAGCAGGAAGGCTCACTTTTGTTTCTTCAGAGGAGCCCCAGACTTCACCTTTACCATGGACATCCTCTCCTGGTTTCCAGTGTAGACTCTTCAGTCTTCCACACAGACCATTCGTCCTCTTGATATTGACTGGCATTGATACTATAGTGAGCTCCAGGTCCTTGAACATCTTTCAGAGCCCCAGCACACAGGCAGCCCTTTTGCACTTTTCCACAACTGATCCTGCAGGCAGTCACTGCAAGCTTGTCTTGTAAATCTTCACCCAGTTGTCATGGTTTATGTTTGTGTCCCCCAGGCCTCATGTGTTTGCATTGTGTATTTGTGATTGGTTCATTGTCTAGTGCTTGGATTGATGGTGTCAGTGCTCCACCCACATAGGGGTGGAGCCAGGATGTGATGTAATGGCAGGAAGAAGGTATGTCTTTCTCTTTGCTGGTTCAAGCTTGCTGTTTGCAGCCACCATGAATGGCGGTCCAGCCATGCCCGGCTGTCTTGGAGCCAACTGAGTCTGAACTGAAACCTCCAAAAACTGTAAGAAATAAACCTTTCCTTTCCCAACTTGGGCATCAGGTATTTTGTCTCAGCGACGATCATAAGGTAACTAAGACACCAGTATATTCATGTATCTTGCATTATATCTGTCCCTCTAGTAAGCATTGACTGATGCAGACATTGTGTTTCTTGACACAGGGCTCTTGAATACAAAAATAGATCATCTACCTGATATTGTGTACAGCAAATCTGGAAATCCAGATTTATTCCAAAGATTCTCAGAAGCAATGGCTAATTTAAAGAGGAGTTATAATTATGCAGATGCAGGGCAAGTGTGAACACAGTTCATGGCAATGTGAAGTATGGATTGGAGTCAGAAAAGTCAGGGGGGGGGGGCTGGGGGTTTAGCTCAGCGGCATAAGCACCTGCCTTGCAAGCAGGCGGTCGTGAGTTCGATCCCCGGTACCGATAAAAATGAAAAAGACAAAAATAAATAAATAAATAAATAAAAGTCAGGGGATTGGAGGGCCAGTTGAATTCTGCTGGAGTACTCCTAATGGCTCAGGTGAAGCAGAGCCACAGGCTGGAAAAGTATGACGGGTTATAGCTAATAGCATTTCACGATTAGCTGGCTACTAGGGAGAAGGAGAATTTAAATTAAGCACAGAGGTTTCTATCTTAGAAAAAGAGTAACAGGTTTGTATATTCACCAAAAGTAGAACAGGATTTTCATATACAAATTTGAAATGCCTGTGGGAAACAACTAATGAAAAAATACAAAAAAAGTAGAATTTTCAGGAAAGTGGGAATTCACATTTAAATAAAAAAAATAAATAAAACGCTAAAGGGGAATAGAAAGTGTCAACAGCAAATCAGGTGAATGGAAGAAATCAGAAGAGGAAGCAAAGAAAAAAGCTGTTGGACTGATTTTCTCAAGTGAAGTCCTTTGAAAATTACTCCCTGAGCTGGATACAGATCATGAAATAAGTTAACTTTATATCCATTTTGTCTTCAAATGAATAATTAGCTCCGATTGTGCTCATGAACTGAAGCCCTAGTTTAAAATGTAAATTGCATATTAACACCAATGTGAACATTTACTTATAATCAGTTTACCATCTTGTTTAACTAACACTTACCCAGGCTAAGTAATGGAACCCAAGGTCTAAAAAGTCCAGATCAGAAGGAGAAACTAGATTAAAAAAAAAAAAAAAAGGAATGCTAAATAAACTTTTTATTCCACATCTGCTTTTTGACTCGAGTAAAAATTCATCACTTTTCCCATAAAACTAATTGAGAAATTTCTTATATCCCAAGGACATACTCATTTTTCTTAAAGTCTAAACCTCAAAGCTTGACGCCTCTTCTCATTACCACCAGAAAAGATGCATACCTGATGTTTCATAGCACTACACATCTCTGAAATTCATCCACTTTATTCTCTGTCTACCCACCATTCCAGGGTAGCATCTTATTTTTAAACTCTCTAACTCAAATGCATACCCCTTTGAAATATGCAAACCTGTGAGAAAATGAACTTTCTGATTTATGTGTATCATGCTCTTACTGTAATGTTAATTTCCCCTTACCAAATATTCACCATTGAAGTTATTCATATGGCACTTCACAAGGCATACAGAGCATATGTGTATATAAAAAGTTACACAATCTCCAACTTTAGTGAATGCTCCTTCAAAAGATAATTCATATATTGTACATCGTACAAATTTCCAGAGACACTTAACAATGAACAGTGAAGTATAAATCTCCTTCCCATCTATGATCCTAAATTTTGAATTATCCTTGTTTTTCTAGAACATTGAGGAAAACTATCAGTTTATTTATTTGAGCTGTTTTTCTGATGTAGGGGTTCACCATCATAAATCTCCCTCTTACCACTGCTTTCACTGTGTCCTGTAAGTTCCAGTATGTCATACTGAAATTATCTTTTGACTGTAGAAACTAATTCCTTTTTAAATTTACCATTGATTGTTCAATGCATTTACATAGTTTTTAGTGTCACTTGCCTTTGATTTCATTGCACTATGATCCAATAATATGCATGGGATAATTTCAATTCTTTTTACATTTACTTAAGCATGCTCTGAGGGTTAGTATGGACTCTCTTGGAAAAAGTCCTATGTGCCACTATGTGAGAAGTATGTGTATTCTGTTGTTGGGTAAAAAACTCTGTAGATATCTAGTAAGTCCATTTATTCAAAGGTTTTGTTTGATGTTGATATTCATTTTGTATCTAGTTGATCTACTTGTGACAGTGTGTTATTGAGATCTACCATTACCACTGTATTGGTGTGTATCTGATTTTTCATGTGAAGCTGGCTGTACCCACATTAGGTATACATATATGTTTATCGTTGTTATCTCTTTCTATTGAACTGTTCCCTTAACCATATATGGTGACTTTCTTTGTCTGTTATGATCAGTTTGGGCTTGCAATCCACTTTGTCTGAAATTATGATAAACACTGCACTCATCTGTCATGCACAAAGTAAAAGTCCAAGTAGCACATAAAAAATTTAAATGGTCTTTATAAATTTTCATATTCTTATTTTAAAAGTTTCAAAAATAAAAAGAACTTAGGTAGGTCCAAGTTAGCTCACCTATTTGTCCATTTATTCAACACAGTGTAGACTTCGTTCTGTGTCAACTGTTTGTATGTTTCTTTTTAAGATCCAACTCAAAATATTTCAATTTCTCAGAGTAAACTACTTCATCCTCATAATCCCTCATAGCAAATGATACATTTTGGCATCATGAAAGAGAAACTAACATGAATATTAGTCTACCAAATGAGACTCTACCATAGTACAGGTCAAGCATATAATTCTAAAAATCCAAAACATTGTAAATGCCAACTTGATACAAGTGGAAAATTCCATACCTGACCTCATGTAATACGTTGTAGTCAAATAAACACATTAAAATACTGTATAAAATTAACTTCAGTCTATATTTATAAGGTATAAATTAAAAATAAAGGGATTTCATATTTAGAGTTAGTATAATGTTCATACTACATTTTATACATGAAAATATTTTAAAATCTGAAACAATTAAAATCTGAAATTTTTGTCACAAGCATTTCAAATAAAGGATGCTCAAAATACACAATCTAAATAATATGTTGAAGCCCCCTAAATAGCTCATAAAAGAAATAATCTCTGCTTTACATAAAACTCAGTGCAGGGACTACTTCATATTGAAAAAAAAAACTCATCATGACTCTATATACCACATTAGAAATATGAAAACTTGGAATAACTGATCTATTTTTCCCATAATAAATGATGCCTTAATTTAATCCACAATTATGGTAAACATGGGCAATTTTTGTTTGTAAGGGAAAGATGGCCATGGTTTTTTGTTACCCAAACAAAAGCAACATTTTGCCAAACACTTCTAATTGCAAACCAAATTGTGTGCAAACAAAAATGTTCATGAACCAATGTACTATACTCTCTGGATCATATTCTCTTAGTTAATGTAATAAAGTGTTGTGTTATACATATTTCTCTCTTGCTCTCCCTTTCCACTCAAAAGCTGATAGTAGAATTAAACACTTGTATAATTTCTTCAAGTGTGCTATCTTTTTTTTTTTTTTTTTTTTTTGTCTTTTTCCTTTTTATCGGTACCAGGGATCGAACTCACGACTGCCTGCTTGCAAGGCAGGCACTTATGCTGCTGAGCTAAATCCCCAGCCCCAAGTGTGTTATCTTTTTTTAAATATTCCTATCTCCTTAGCTATATTTTAAGTATACCCAGAGAAACTTCTTTGAATGCTCACTGTTAAAATTCACATATGGTGGTTGCTGGGCAAATAGTTTTTTATGATAGTATTTGGTATAATATTAACATAAAGATTCCCACAATAAAGACAAAAATGAGGATAAGAAAAAGATTGAAATAGTATTCGAACTTTATCCCTTGCAAACATCTGACACGTAAGGGAAAAGTAAAGGAAATAGATTTCCAAATGATATGTGAAAGGTTAAACCTTAGTTGTCCATGAAATGTTTAGTCAGTGCAATAATATCAAACACCTGAATCAAAGCTCAATTTAGATATTATTTCTCAAATAAACCCTACAAGTCTTCAATCTTCCATACACATCAATGACAGATTTTTTTATGTTAGAATTACACTCTTTATACAGAAAATCAGTCCAATGGTACATAAGAGAATCTCTAAACCACTTTTAGTCCAACACACCTCTCATCTTCACTGCCCTTGGCACAGCAAAAGCTGGCATCAAAATTAATCTTAAAAATGTTAACCTTGTAGCTGACTACAGAATATTATTTGAAGGTCTCTGTAAAGATCCCTAAAAGGAATCCAGGGGATTTAAGACAATGTGAACTATTTTTGCTGCATTCAGTTTTAGTCAAATATATTTAAAAGGTTCAAGGAAGAAGACAAGGAGGTCAATTTCCATTTGAGAAGCAGTTAGGCAAATCCTAAATTGAAGGGCTGAGTTTTAAAAAGGATCCATTAGTATTACAGTTTAGATCTAAATCATCCCCCTTAAGTCTTATGTTTGCAAAGTGATGGATGATGGGTTTGATATGCCTACCAGTGGACTCATCCCTTGAGCTTTGTAACTGAATGTGCTATTAGGAAATTGGGCTGGTCACAGGTGGGTTACCAGGGCTTCCACCTGGAAGGATGCATTCTTGTCCTTGGCTCCCCCTCCTTCTCTCTCTTCCTTTTCTGACTGCCATGGATGGTCAGCTATCTTCCACCAAGATCTTTCACCATGCTGCATCTGACAGCTCGCGTCAGACCAAATGCTGAAAATAATGAGCCAAGTAAATGTTTTTTGGGCATGGGCTGTTCTGTACCCAAAATAAGAAAATTACAAATACAACTGGTAAACACCAGTTCATCTTGAAGGAGCAGAGTTTGGGTGGGAATTAAAATGAGTCTAGTGGTTAATCTAACAAGAAGGAAAAAGAAGAGTAATTAGTGCTAGAATCTTAATTACCCAGGAAACTATTTACAGCGAAGAACTGAAACTGATCATTCTATTAGCTGGAAGAAGAGAAAAAAGACTAGAATACTTTGGTAATTTTTATATTTCCTTTGTTTTAAAATCTTCTCTGTTTTGACATGGGAAAAGAAATTACAAAAAAAATATACAGAAAGTAGATCAGGGTGTCTGCAGTGGTAAAGAAACAAGAAACAAACATAAAAATTTGGGGAAAAATAAATTAGAACCTAAGATTGTACACATGCCCAAGAACTGTGGTTTTCAAACTTTAATGTACAGATGCATCTCCTGGTGATGCTGTTAAACTGAGAACTCTGAGTCAGTGAGTCTGGCGGAGCCTGTGATTCTCCATTTCTACAAATTCCTTAGGTAATTTATTTTGCTGAACTGCAGAGCACACTTTTGAGTAGTGGGCATAGATTAAAGCAGTGTTTACTGACTGTAAAGCAACTTTCTAAATGAAACTTCTGTAGGGCAGGAAAAGTATAAATTATGTCACTACATCCACAAAATACTTATTTATTCAACAGTGGTTTTCCAATTTGGATACTCTGTTTTCCAATTTCAGAAGTTTTTTTTTTTTTTTTTCCCCTTGAGTACGTCTCATCCTAACAATATCCCTACTATTTCCAAACTGAAGTTTTTTTTATTTCCCTATAAAATGTATGAAAGCAGGAAGAAAATGATTTTTCTTTGTCACAGAATGTCAATCCTCTCTGAAATCAAACCTGAAATTTATGAATGAATATTAATTACAAACAGGAATATGTATTGACACAAACATGCGCAAACATGCATACACTTATTGTAACTGTCTTCCAAAAGAAGTCTATTTCTTAGATTGTCACGAAATGTTAAGGTGTCTTAATATTTAGAGGCCAGCAGATGAGCTTATTGCAAAGTGTTTCATAATGTCTTAAGGAATTAGGCCCAGGTTTGGTCCAGAGGGTGGGCTTAATAAGTTTAAGACGTCTGCTTTACAGCACTATAGCTAATGACAATATATATTCTTGAAAAATGCTAAGAGAATAAAGATTAAGTGTTCTCACCACAAAAACTGCAACTACTAGAGTAGTACTTATATTAGTTACCTAGATTTAACTATTCCACTATATATATATAGTTCTAGACGTCACAGGGGACATAAGACATATATTTATTTTTCTGTCAAATTTTAAAAATACAGAAGAAAAAAATTTATTATTTTCCTCCAAAACTAATCCAATATTCCTTACAATATTTTACCTTGCCAATTAAAGTTAAGAGAATGAGAATAAGAGAGTTTTCCACTTCAATTTTTTCCCTTTAGAATACATAAAAACTAAGTAATGAAAAGAATATACCCTCTCTGGCAGACAGAATCTTTGCTTGATGTGGGGGGAATGAGATAAGAAAGGGAAGACTCGTGGAGTTGCTAAGTGATTAAAGGTTTCAGCCACTAACCCTGCGCCTTACTCTAACCCTAGGCTACTCACCCCCTTCTTTATTACACACGTCTCAGTACGTCCAAGTGCTCTCTTCAACACACTGAAAATTAACCTAAGAAGCAAATAAGATATACTGTGAACACCCAAATATAAATCAACAATGCCAAAACGTTTTAGAGAAGCTATTTAAGTGAAAAATTTAAAAAAAAGAATTAGGATAGAAAATAAGTCGCCATTTCAAAAGAAAAAAGTTAGCTCTACCTTTTAAAGGCTGCCTATAGAAGTGAATGTGAAGGTAACATTAATGACACACAGTAAACTCATAGCAAACATGTATCATTCCATGTTCCTCTTCACTCTCTCTTGAAATTAGAATAACGTTAAGAAAAATGTCCAGTTTCTAACAGTGCTTGGCCAGCTGTTTCTCCTGTCAGAAATGTTCCTGGGCTTGCTATGACACTCCCAGGAGCCCAGCACGGCCTCACTCACGTAGCAGCACTGAATTATCAGGAACCCAAGTTGGGACAAGCACAGGACAGGCACCATCATCGGGACACATCTGAGAGGCAAAACCTCCTGGATGTGACTAACAGATCAAGAGATCTCCAGAAACAGAACTATCATACATCCCCTAAAATCTGAACTGTAAAACAAAACAATCCCTGGGCTTTAAAGTGCCTGAACTGAACCACCAGCTTAAAGAATAGAAGCCCCAGCCTAATTCATGTATTATAAACTCAACACTTTAAATCATGAGCAGATATTGACAAAGGGGCAGGTTTTATCTTCACCAGCTGCCTTGTGAAGCCGCCTTTAAATCTTACCACAAAGGACTTTGAACTGAATGGTTAAAAATCCACACTAAGTACTAATTGCAAATTGAGGAATACTGGATAATACACCCATGTTAAAACTGTTGTGCACCTTTTTACACTGATACAAGTCAGAAATCTAAGCTAAAGTAAAATACTAACAGATCTAAATAAAAAATTACAAATATGACTGTAACAAACACGATGACAGCTGCAATTCTAGATTTAACTCCAACCCTCCATGCAGTCTTCTAATAGAAACAAATTTGTAGTGCTCCCAATAATAGACATAATAAAAATTTCCCCAATTGTCATACACAGGGATTAAAAAGGCACCTGTCAATAATCTGAAGGGAGAGCAATATACTTCAGATCTTCCCACAGATGTGATGCCGTCCCACAGAGCATCACACAGGTCCACTACATTAATGACACCATGCTGAGAAGATCTGAAACACTAAGCATGGGGTGGAGATAAATCCCTAGTAAATAAGAAGACTCCCACTCCAGTTCTTTTCCTACACTGGTCTGCATACAAATCGCCCCAGAATACTACAATAAGGCTGGTTCTGATTTAGTAAGTCTGGAACAGGTTGGGTA
Source organism: Cavia porcellus (assembly GCF_034190915.1). Lineage (NCBI taxonomy): Eukaryota > Metazoa > Chordata > Mammalia > Rodentia > Caviidae > Cavia > Cavia porcellus. The sequence continues at coordinate 37,776,233 of NW_026947487.1, read as the reverse complement.
TTTTCATTTCTAACAAGCTCCTAAGTGATATGTTGCTAATTTCTGTATCACACAATGAGAAGCAGAGTTAACAAGTTAGGCTGTTTCCTCTGGAATGAATTATTTTTACCAAGGAGGGAGAGTGATAGATGGGCTCTTGCATTGGAATATTATATTATGTCTTTTAAAGGTTATCAAATTTGAGTCAGATACAAAGATGAATTGCTAAATGGTCAGATTCTAATATAAATTGTTCTGCCATTTCGTTCTGGATATATAATGAAGTTTATGCCTACTCCTGATATAAGAATGTGGAAGGGGCCCTCAGGATTTAGGGTGAAGGTCATGTGTTTTTCAGTAAGTGTCAATTTTTGGGTTGTTTCTTGGCCCTATTAATGGATAGCGTATTAAGTGATCATTCAACCTAGGTTTCCATCAGTTGCTAACAGATCAATTTACCCATAAAATTTGTTACACACTAGCCCTCCAATGAAATGTGAGCACACAATTAAGCCTCGGGTACCCTCCACATGCATGGGTAAACTGCATGTCATTGTTCATATCACCAGGAATCAGCACACCATTGAGCCTTAAGGAATTTGCCATCAAAAGTTAAGTTTACAGTGTCCCAGGGTACTAGCACAAACCAAAATTGTTCCACTTTATAATTATAGCACCTTTTAGGAACAATGCTGAAGATCATATAGGGCCAAATTTTCCTATGTGCACCTTGAGTGGTCACTGAGGATCTTCTAATTTGCTCATTATTCAAGAGTAATGTTATTGAGACATGATTTATATAAGATACCAGCACAATGGATAATATTTGAATTGTCAGTCAGTCTCCTGGAAAGAAAAAAGAAAAAGGGTTGTTGTATGACATTAAGATTTGGGGACTACAGCTTTCAAATCATCATGCCTGATGTCTCACCCAAATGCTTAGTGGACTGCGCTTTCTGAAGGAAAGCCTGGTAAGAGCAGTGTGACAGAATAATGTACTAAGATATTCGCCATGTGGTAAAGACAGTCAAATGTGTGTTTGAGGAGCTCAAGAAGAAAGAAATCATGGTGTTTGGCACACTCACTGGGCCTTTTGTCCTGGTAAAGCAACCCAATTAGGGTTCTGTTGTTTGGAGGCTGAAAGAAAAAGGAAATAGGGAAGAAGAAAGGCAGAGGAACAGAAAGAGAGAGAGGAAACTGAAGGAGAAGGCGGAGGGGATGGGGTAAGAGAGAGAAATAGAGAATAACTCCAAACAATGCAAAAAGATCATTCATCCAATTGAGACTGCCACCTGACCACTTAGAATTCTCAATCTATTAGGAACAAACAGCAATAGGAATAACAATGCTGGTCAGAATAACTGTCCAGCTCATCACAGAAGAATTAAGGCTATCTGAGTACCTTAAGAACTAACATGGTAAGAGTGTATCAGAGGTAACATTCCTGATATTCTGCAACTCCAAACAATGCAACCATCAGGGTTGCACATCTCCTTTATAAACCAAGTAATAGCTAGATAGTCCTTCCCCCCAACTAATGATGCTGCTAGTATAATACAAAATAAACCTAAAACTGCTCTCAAAGTAGATTACCCTCTGACTCCTTTGCAGAACTGGAAATGTTGCCTTTGCCTACAAGTTGTTGCTTACCATTCCAGATCTGTAATTCCTCATTCTCATCCATTTTGTGTAGATACATGTGTGGACACAGAATATGTTTGTGTGTGCACATATATGTATGTGTATTCACAAAGTATGTGAATATACACACATGCAGATAATGTATAATTAACTTCTATATCTTAGTTACCCTACAATTACTCTATATTTACAGACAATCAAGACAAATAAAATGTGATGAAAAAAGAAAAACCTGAGTCACAGAACAGTAGCCTATGATACTGACTCTCAGGGCAGTCTTGGAAGTAATTGTGAGCTGTCCTCAAGGGGTGAAAGTGTATGTAAATATACACATCCAGGCTTCAACACTGGGCACAAAATATTTGGCTGCTGAAACTCCTGTGATCATGGGTTTACACTGTGGTGTTGGCCGCCAACTAACCTCACTACTCAGCGTAAACAGTCACTGATGTAAAAAGAACCACTATGAGGCTCTCACCCAGAATTTATTTCATCAGAAACCCAGAGAGACAAGAATGCCTGGTGCTATCATGTCTAGGATTATGTCCCAGAGAAAACAGTGCACAAACTCTGGCTACTAAAGGCCTTAAAAAGTTGCCTTGTTCTTTTCTTTCTGGGGCTCAGTTTTTCAACATTTTCTTCAAGACTGACAACTCTCCAAATTTTTCCCAACAAATCTTTCCTTCATTTACATAGGATAGGGTAACATATAGCTAACAGAAGTTCTATTACAACTAACAGAAAATATAGGCCTGAAAACCTTTATAATAATATTAGCCAATGACATCCCCAAACACTGAAATTTGTAAAAATGAAATAAAGATTAGCAGCATTAAAGTTATCTGATGCATACATAAAGCTTCCTTGCAAGTTATTTCTTTATTCAGAAATACTGTTTCTTATCTTCAACTTGTCTTTTCAAGAGAAATTTTAATAGAAACTGTACTCAGTATGTCTTGATAGAAATTTAACTGCAATATCCACCGAGGCACCAGTGAATTATTTAGAAAGTTCTGCAAAAGTGCTTTCTAGCAGCAAGTAATGGACAGCCAGGCTGGATTTGGCAATGGATTTCAGAAAGTGGTTTTCCACAGTTTCAAGTAATGGCAACTCAACCACCTCTTCCCACTCACCAATCTTTATTATCAAGCACACCACTAAATGAAACCCACAGCAGAGGAAACCTAGAAAATGAATTGATTAGTGCTCCATTCTCTCAATACTATAAAAGCTATCATCTGATTCAGGAAAAATACCCTGTCCACAGTGCTGCTCTTTGTGGTTTCATAAATGAAGATGTGTTTATATTGTATACAATATATATTTCACAGCAAGGGCCTGAAGCTAAATGTACACCTGTCAAACTGAACTATATCAAGCTCCTTCCATAATAAAAGTTTTTAATTATTCTACTTAGAACATTTTTAACCTGATGTAGATGCATTCAGTGCACATAGAAACTCTAGGGCCATGGAGTAATGTCTCAGGGATGCATTCTCCATATAAAAAGTACTCCTTTAATGAAGTTTAGAAGCTCTCGAAACATGATAAAATTTATTTACATTCTGGATGGGAATGATAAAATCCCAAGGCTTCCTTACCAGAAAATGCAAACAGAGCTCACTTCACCAAAGCTACATTCTCAGATTAGCAAATTCAATAATCTGAAGCAAATCTTCCTGACACCGGACTCAGGAAATAACTATTAGTGGCCTTTTTTTCATCATATATGTTTTGATTATATTAGAAGAAAAGAGAAAAGAAGGAATGAAATTATACTTGCAGAAGCATTTATAATCCAAGTATTCAAAATTGTAAACTTTAAACATTTTAAATTTATATACAATAAATAGTTGGAAAAAAATACAAACAGTATAAATATTTAATTATAAAACAATAAAATACATGATAAATGCCAATATACAAATGTCCTAACTTGTATTTTAAATAATATTACAATTATTTTTCTTAAAACACTGTAGCAGGAGGAAAATTTAAAAGATAAGAAAAGGTGCATCAGAAGAATGAGAAAGAAAGAAAATTAAATAGGAAGACACTAGTAATATTTTTAAGTGATACAGAGATATAAAATAAGTTTATGAATGTAAACACCAGACAAAAACAAACTTAGAAATATTTTTTTAGTTTTAATACCTCCTTTAATGAAAAGAGTAATGCTATGCAAGTTTTAATGACAAAGTATAAATTTAACAGTTAAGTAAAATTTTTCAAAATTTTATAATTAAATAAAATTTTCATGTTAAAAGTCCCCTTAACTCTGAATTATGTCACCTGTATATGAATTTTTCCTCACCAAGTCTTCTGAGGAATTCTTTCTGTACTGACAAAATAATAATTTGAAAAGTCTTCTTGTGGAGCAAATAACTTTCTCAGTTCGTTCACACGACAAACATCTTAAAATTATTTTTTTCTTCTAATGATATCCATTTTGTTTCCAAAACTCTCTGCTTATCAACTTCTATCTCTGGCTTTTGCTCAGATTTCTAAAGCCAAAAAATAAATATAAAGACTGCCGGGCATCGCATCTGGCCTCTCTGCATCTTGCGCGCTTCCTGTCCCCTTCTAGACCTCTCTCCTACCCTGGCTTCCTTCACACAGCACTGGGGAGACATCCCTTAGACCACTGCATGCTCCACGTTTCCCTCCAGCACTCCGTCTGCAACACTCTTCTCCTAGGTTCTTCATGGATAACCCCAACCAGTCACATCACTCTCTTTGTTATTACCAACTCTGCTCGGACACGCAAACCTTTCTTTCCTCTTTGCCATGAAAAGCTGAATCTTTCCCAAGTGCAGGTGCCCTGGAGCACTTCACACCAACACAATCCAAGCAGAATGCTGGTCTCTCCAAAACTCTCTTCCCACCCTCTCAAATCCTCTTTTCTATGAGTTGCTTCAGAAAAAAAAAAAAAAATTCAATGAATCTTTTGGAACTTTTTCCTTTCCCTCAACAATGCCCCTCAAACCACTTCTCGAAGTCCTGAAATACTTTGCCCCAAATCCCTGTCAGATGAACCCGTCTTCTGCATCACTCTGGTCACTGCTGTCGTCCAGGATCTTACTGTGTCTGGACTGCACTGCCTCAAGGGGCTCCTATGAAGCACATTACCACAGTCCGCCTTACCTGTGCTTCCACTCTGCACAGTTTCACTCATCTACAGTACACTCAAGTCCAAAAGTATCAAATAGACAATCCCAAAACTAATCAGCTCATAAGATTTAAGCTGCACTGTAAGTGCCATGAGGAAATCATAAGCTGCCTCGCTCTGTCCTTTCTGGGACATGAATCATCCCTCTGTGAAGTCTCTCCACACTCTATACGCTCCTGATCATTAGTCACTTAGCAAGCATCTCTGTAATCAGCAGCGGGCTTGGTACTCTCCACAATTTCAGGGGTTCACTGGAAGTCCTAAACTCACAGCAGGAAAGGAAAGACTACTTCTCACAAAAGCATACATATTTTCACTGAAGAAAAACTCAAAGATACTCAATTAAAACTCTAACCTTCACCTAAAGGCAGGTATTCTTAATACTTAAATATATGTTCTTCATATAATTTCCTTTCTGCCATGGCACATTTTCTGTCATTTGTAATTCATACTCTAGTCCAGTCTCCACAGGAAGACAGGGTGATGTTACATAGGTTAAAGATTAAATATAATACCAAAATTTTCCTATTTAAAACTTCTGTGTGAGTTCAATGTTGCTTTGAGGGTAAAGTTCAGAATCAGTACCATGGCATAAGTTACTACCCGGCTTTTATTCTGCCTAATATCTGGCTACTTGCTTCTACCATTCCCATCTTGCATCTTTTCTTTTGTGTGAGACTGTATGTAGACTGCTAGCCCTATTTAATAAACTTGGCCTGTTTCCCTTTTTCTAGTTAATTAACAGTTGTCCTGGAGGGGTCCAGCTCATTTTGCATTGTTTGTCTCCCTTGGCATAAGCATAGTAATCTCCCCTTTATCTCTCTGTTGTCTCCTAATGCATTGAGTGTACTTTTCATGAACTTTCCTGTCTGCATATTGTAACTGTCTTTTCTAGCCAAATCCATACATTTTTACAACTCAGAGATCTGGATTTCAACCTCAGATCTGTTATTTACCTCAGTATAACCCTGAGTAAAACAGCCTTTTTGAGCCTAAAATTCTACATCTTTAAAATAAAGTGCTCCTGGCAACTATGTGGGGCCCAGGAAGACAGAAATCAGCACCTCTGGAGAATCAGCCATACTGGGACTGAGAGGAGCCCACCAAGAAGCCAAACAGCCAGCCTATCTGGTAAGCCCCACAAGCCATGAGGGACCCAGGAAGAGAGAAGTTAGATAGCATTTCCTGCGAGCCTACCAGCACATGGGCAAAGAATCAAGACCCCCACTCCCCATAAGTAACGAGCTGGTTTGGAGGACAGGCTGAGCTGATAGCAGTTGAGGTACAAAAAGCAACTGAATCTTTGTATTGCTTGTTGACTTTGCAGGCCTGGGGCCAGTGGTCAGAGCATCTGTTGGGAGGATGACAGTATGCAGTATAGCAACATGGGGAATCTCCCTCTGTCTTTTTTTTGAAGTTCAATATGATTCTCATTGTTGTGCTTTTGTTCTGATTAACTTTTTGCTTTATTCAATGTTCTATTTTGATTGATTTTACTGTTTTGTTTTGGTTTGATTTTGCTATCTCTGATGGAATGGACAACTATACTGAAGATAACAAGATATACTATGGTGATCATTGTTGTTTTCCTATTATCCTACTTCAAAGTTCTGTAACAATTTCACTGCTTTGTTTTGATTGGCTTTATTCTGTTTTATTTGGTTTGGTTTTATTATCTTCAAAATAAATAAAGTGTTGCTGTATTTGAAAATTCTCAGTACAAATTAGTCAATAAGTACTGTCGACTAGGGACAACTTTGCTTTCCTCAGGGCAACTGGCCATGTCTAGAGATATATTTGCTGCCATCCCAAGGAAGGGGAAGGAGCTGCCAAGATGGGGTAAGCATCCCCCCAGGGCATCCTCTCCCAAAAAGGAACTACTCAGCCCAAATGTCAGTGCCACCAGGTTGAGAAGGCCATGGGCAACGCAGGCATGCTTTCTCACAGTGAAGGATGCAGTTTCCCACTTGCCAAGTGACAACAGTTATTAATTTCAAGAGAGACATTTATTCCCAACCTCTTGCAGGACATGAATTTGGGCTATTTCATTTATCACATTTCATAATGTAGGGTCTCAGAGCAGTGTTTAGCAAGTACTCATTCTCTGGTTCCTCTGACTCCCTGAGAGAAATATGCTCCTGCATCAACTTCTGCCTCAAATGATGTGCTTTGACCAGTGGAATACTGACAGAACCAACAGTATGCCAATTCTGAGTCTCACTGAAGAGGCGATGCATGTTTGCACCTGCTCTTTTATATTCTCACTTTTTCCTTGAGTTGCCTTCTGTTAACAGGGCCCCAAAATAGACAGAAAACAGAAATACATCCATTCCAAGCCAGAGCCTGGAGAATCCTGTCCTGACTCAGAGTTTGGCACCTTAAGCCTAGACCAGCCGAACCTTAACTGATCTGCAGACTCATGAGGAAGAAATGAACGTTCATGGTTGTATCCCTCCCTCTGGTTTCATGTGATTATAATTTATGCAATAAATTTCATTGATAACCATATTTTTACTATGCTTTTTCCCATACTAAAAATGTAAAGTAAACTTAATATGAAGATACCTTTCTTGGGGCTGGGGATTTAGCTCAGCAGCATAAGCACCTGCCTTGCAAGCAGGCAGTCATGAGTTCGATCCCTAGTACCAATAAAAATGAAAAATAAAAAGAAAAAAAAGATATCTTTCTTACCAAAACTGACTTTTACAGAATACAAAATTATAGCATTAGCATCATTGTTTAAAAGCTTTTTGCCCTCACTTTGTGTTCAAGCTCATATACTTACATATGAGAGGTTTTATTTCCCATAGAAAATGAGTCCAAAGGGTGAGCAAATTTGACTGCTAAGAAAGTATTCAGAAAGCACAAAAAAACATATGATCAGAAACCCAGCAAGAGCTAAAATGAATTTTTCTACCTCATATATATTAAGATCAATTTTTCTGGGGGGTAAGAACAAAATATCTTACTCTAAACAACTTGTTAAAGTAACTTTTTATAACTCAAATCTTCTTGCTCTGTATCCTGTATCATTGGTTCTTGATTTTGTATTGCTGTGTGTTATGATTAGCTAGATAATCAGTGTACTATCCTTCTAGTAGCCTTTAGTAGCATTATTTCCATAGTAGATATGCCATTCATGTTTTACTAAGTAAAAAAAAACCTTTTTAATCCTATTGTATTTAATTCCTGTTACCACTATTTAAAAATCTCTTATGTATAAAAAGTTTCTACATTCTAACTTCAGCAACACATGTAATAAAAAGTTGTTTCTATAAATTATAACGTAGTTACTGAAATTAACCTCAATAATGCTGAGAAAAAATTTCTCTTGTCTTTTTAGCATCTACAAAAATTAGAACTGTTAGAAATGTCATTCTAATCAAAGGCAAAATATGCACACAAGTAAAAATGGAATACTTTCTTCCTGTATTGCTATCACTGCTTATGTGATCATATATACAAAGGTAAAAATGGATGGGGTAAGACTTAGAAATTCACAAATTTTTAGTCAACTGTTAACAAAAAGTTACCCATATAATCACATGTACAAATCCCTATATAAGTAAAAAAGAGTTGAAAAATTGCTTATTACTAGTCTAGTTTTTCTTCAAATAGGTATTGACAAACTAAGTTCATAGATGAATTACTATCCTGTAAAGACAAGAAACTAATCTGAGTTCAAGGATTTGAACATTTCTGGTACTGCATTCTTCCAAGATCTTTTATAAGTGGTACATATAATAAATGTACACAAGCACCCTTGTCAGCAAGGAAATAGAATTATGAAATGCAGCACATTCACAATATCTCCATCAAAAATGATGTATGTAAATTTTTCTACTGAGCAACCTAATTTATTTTTACTGAGCAACCACAATGGCACTGACACACTACTATCTCAGCAAAGTTCTCAAAGTTTTCAATATGCCTGAACTTTCCACAACTCCCTAGGCATCTCAATTTCCAATCTCCCCAAATGCATTTCAAATTATATATTAGGAACACAGATTTCAGAATGAGAAAAAAAAAACCTGCAATATCTTTTCATGCAGAGTGATGATCCCATTAATGAGCAATAATTAATAACAGCTTGCTTCAAATGCATTCTTGTTGAGAATTATGCAGTCTATAAAACTGATAGCTTAGAATGCTCTTTAAAAAATACCAAGAAACTATTTTTCCAGAGTATCCTTGCTCAACCAGCACTGCTAAATGATGGAGCATCTTAGTCTGAAGGAGAGAAATAGCTGTCATAAACAGGCTCTTTACTTTTCCTGCAGTATACATAAAAGTTTGAACTGCCTGTTTAAACTCCTTTTCTTTGCTAGTAGTATTTTGTTTTGAAGCTTTGTTGATGGATGACGAACTCTAAATATCACCTGTGAAGGAGATAAACTGAAGTTTACAGTAAGGTATATGACTGTGTCACGGCTCAGAAGATTTGGTACAACAATTTTACTTCAGCCAGAAAAAAATATTCTTGCTTAATATCAAATATATGGAAATCAAAAGAAATATACCAAGTGAACTGCAATTAAATTATAAAAAAGGAAACCTTATCATGCACCCCTACTAGGAAGGATTCTACTCCCAATCATGTTTATGTTTATCCTCCTAAAAAAGTTAATCACTCTACTCTTTGAACCATACTTCATTGCTTTGTCAATTTCTATTACAATTATTCATTATATTCCTTATTAGATTATAAGAGTCTTGGGGGAAGGGTCTCTCTATACCACAAGTATCAAGGTACTTTCATGAGAATCTCAGGTCCAGAAAAAAATATTAAGTATGTGTTCACTCAGTTAAACTGAATTCATTTTTCCTACTCTTTACTTTGATGGGATTAATCAGCAGGACACAAATGTGGCAGAAAACTGCTTCAATTCTGCTAAAAAGCAGCAAAACGGAGATCCTTCTTATTATAGGTAACATTTTTCAAAACTACTAAAAATATTCTAAAAAGTGTTAGATTCTAGAAATTGATATTTAAATTTGAAATATTTTAAATATTTCCTCTCATGTAATGAAAGTGATAGAGGACTTATTAATGACAACTTAAAATAAATATTATACTTAATTGACATACATATTTTAGACAACAGAGAGGATATGAGATAAAGAAAGTTCTTTAAAAATATGTAAACTGGACAGCTTTCTCTCGGTGATTTTAAGAATAATTTTATCTTTATCATTTGACATACATATACTTTCATGATAATAATTTGTGTGCACATTTGACAGTTAATTTTTACCTAGGACTTAGTGGATGCATTGTATTTTACTAAGAAAATCAAATAGCAAATGGTCAGTATTCATTCAGTGGTAGCAGTAACAGGAATTGGTAGGAGGTGTAAAAGCACTATTAACAGTAGACTTATTAATCTTGAAATTTTTTTTAAAATTCAATATTCCTTCTGTAATCTACACTTTTAACAATACTGCTATAACCAGATTCAACAACATAAGAGTACATAGGTATTTATAAATATTCTTTCTATAAAAAAAAAATGTATGGGCACTGACTAGAAATAAAACTAAAATTTAAATTCCGTATGTAAGTTTTTGCTCCCTAGTAATTGACTCAGCTCCTGTAAATGCTGGTAGTAATACCAATCCAGAGATATGCTACATGTAAAGAAATTGATTCATATTTACTTGAATATATCTACTACTAGCTAGTAGCCATGCCTTTAAATACCTGCAAACAGATTCCTTATTCGGTTCTACTAACAACTTTCAGCATCTATGTGACTATTATTTCTATTTTACAGATGAAGAAACGAAAGCAAGAGTTCTTAAGTAGATCATGTAAAATCATAAAACCAGAGTTAGAGCTAAATCCAGATGATGTGACTCCTGAGACCATGTCACTAAGAATAAACAACAGCTCACTATCTTTCCATCTAAACTGTCACCCTGATTCATACTGAAAAACAAAAAGAAAACATAAATCACATTAATTGAACACCTTCCATGGATTAGGCACTGTGCTGAAGAAAGCAATACTATTCATTCTGCTCTAAGGAAAATTATTATTGAAGGAACAGAGAATTTTAAAAGTAGAACCTGTTGGTAAGAGAGAAATGAGTGAAATGAGTAAAAACTAACTTTGAATAGACGTAACAGAAGTCACAGCAGCCTTTACTCCTATCAATATCAGAAGCAGAAAATATTGGAAAACGCTGCAAAATTTAAAGGTGAAGGACAACTCAAGAATATTGTAACTTAAAATCTTCTTTTGTTAGTTACTTGGGGTCACCAGAAGGAAAAGTACCTAGAGTTGCTAGTTCAGTGGAGAGTCTGTTGTCACGTGTCCTGAGGATCAAGTAGGAAAAAATAAATTCCATATTAGAATGGAATGTGAAACACCCAAAAATAAAAAGAGGAAGAAATGTTCTCAGAATCAGGATGAAGGGTGAAAACAAGCTCCAAGACACAAAGTGACTAAAGAATAGTTTTGAAGGGGGGGAGGCAGATACCAAGCTGCAAATAGGAAGGACACCTACTAGCTATTTTCCCCTAACAGGACTCTTGATCGAGCTACTGGGCAGCATGAAAAAATGAAATGCCAAGTTATTTCTGACATCCTCTCTCCAGCTTCTAGACATGTCCCAAAAATGTGCACCCCAGTAAAACTATAACACAATTAAATAAGCCAAAGTAAAGTAAATTAATGTTCTTAAACTTTCTGTCACAGGTCCATTAACCTACCCCACAGTAAGGATTTAACTGTATTAAATGCATGAAAGGACTATATTTAAAGCTAACATTATAATACTCAGAGAAACATTATCTCCAAATGAAAAGAACAGCAGGTGGTTCATGATCACCAGAAAAACAGGCAACTCAAAATAGCATTCAACATAAAGCAGGAATTCTAAGTGTTAAACTGGGCCCAGCCCCAAGGGGATAACTGCTACAGAATTTTCTTCAACATAGCGCTCAAATAAAGAAATCAGTAAAGAAGAAACATCTAAGAATAAAATCTCCTACATCACAACCAGCTCCTTTAATCTGAAGATAATCTTTTAAATAGTATAATACTTGATTGGTTCTTGAGTTTTGTTTTTAATGGAAGGTTAGTTATTAATGCCTCATGGAACTGATCAAAATTAGATTTGCAGAGTTCTACAGTATGTTGACGCTCACTTACAATAAAATCAGAATGAGAAAGAGAAATTGTCTGAAAGGACCATTGAGCCAGGTAATAGATTCAGTCTAATATATCCACACAGCAGGAACCAAATTAAAATGTAGATGCAATTCTAATATAGTCCAACTGGAAAGACTTGCTCCAGTTTCTTACAAAGCCTTGTTTTCTGTTTGCAAACAGCTAATCCTAACGATGCCAAATTGATTATATTAATTATTTTAGACACTTTACATATATAAACATGCATGTAAAAATAGCATCAAAGCCATAATGCTTGAGTCAAAAGGGGCAAAATATATAAGCTAGAATGATTCTCTTAGCTGCGCAGAGATCAGATCATAAAAAAATATTTGCATGATTCAGAATAATGCATATGATTTTAGTGGATCATAAATCTTACACTTAAATTCAATATGCCATCCAAGGCATCTGAGTTTTTTCCAGAGAATAAAGCAGCATGCACTCTTTTACTTTCCATCTTCCTTCTCTTGTCCAATTCTTTTACCCCCTCACCTTTCCCAACTGAACTCATTATCACTTTCAGTTTCATCAGCTTGTATATGGAAAAGATTTCAGTAGTTGTGCACATTTTCTGACTTCTTAGGATGTTTAGAGATGGTGAATCTCACAGACAGGCTTTAGAGAGAGCTATCTGAAGGATTATTGTGTTGCTTCACTGAAAAACATAACAAAAGGAAATAATGAAAAAAGAAGTAATGAGGGGGAAATAAGCCATGGCATTATCAACATAGTATACTGTTAATCTCTCTAATCACTGCAAACTAATAGAACGGATGAAAGGACAGAAAACATATCTCGAAAACTTAGGGTATTTAACATCTGCTTTAAAATATGAATTTTTATATAGCTAGAGTTTACAAAATCCTGAGGGTAATAAATTAGAAGAACATAAAGCTGTTATTTAAATAGCTGACAGAAGAAAAATATGATGCCCTCTGAAATGTGAATAAAAGTTTTGAAGTAGATAATTTGCTATTTGAAACAATTTTAATTGATCAGAAATTAACCATAAAAAATTTAAACACTGAACAGAAATGATTTTATTCACTAAGTTTTTAGTAAAATGTAGCTAAATTAGAAGTAAATAAGAAAGGGACCAATCACATCAGAAATTTTAATCACATATTTATTTCCTTAGGCTTATATAACAAATCACTACACACCAGCTGGCCTAAACAATGGTAACTTATTGTCCTATGGGAAAAGGATGGAAGTCTGAGACCAAAGAACAACTGGGTGGGTTCCTTCTCAAGAGTGAGCAACAAATCTGTTCCGTGCCCCTCTCCTAGTTTCTGGTGACCTCCAATGCTTTGTGGTGGACAGATGGCATTGTCCCTCTATCATCATGGCATCTTCTATTGATTCCCATTCTCATTCATTCTCTCTCTATCTGTCTCTCTCTCTTTTTCAACGTTCATGTATAAATTACACCAGATATATAGCTTTAGGCTCACCCTTAAAACCACATTTTAACTTGATTATTCATTTAAAACTTGATTTCCAAATAAGGTTACATACTAATGGCAGTAAAAACTCCAAAATGGATTTTTCCCTATTTTGGTGGGGAATTCAATCCATACCAACTCTTCAGAGTAAACTGAATTTTTACTCAAAATATGCCCTTCCCCTCCCTGTGGAAACATTAAAGAGCATTGTGATCTCAGGCCTGGCTGCAGGGCTTGGACAGAAGAGATGTGAGTGGTTGCAACACGCCCAGATTCCAAGCAGACACATCTGGAGCCTCTGGTCTCTATCCCTGTCTCAAGGATGTGAGCAGCCAGCCAGAGCTGCTCCAGCAGCCCAGGCAGGGGTGACACCACCTACTCGTCAAAGACTGAGGTTCGCTGTGGAGATACCTGTGTTAAATCTAACCTAAGTCTAACCAAAACCGTCTCAGTAACTCAGAGAAGAAAATTAAAAGTAAAAGTGAACACTAACAAATGAAAACAAAAGTTCATGGTAATATTTATGCAGTAACAGTAAAGTATTTATGCAGTAACAGTATGTGACCAAAGGAAAATGCATTTCTTGAAATTCTTTCACTACTGAGAAGCAAATTTTTAAAAAGTAACAACCATCTTAATAAATCAGACACTTACAAAAAATTTAAAGTGGACTTTATTTAAAGTCCTATTTAGGACTTTCAAATGCCATTTTAAAAATATGGAAACAGAATTTATGAAAAATCAAAATGCTAAAGAATAAAATCTGAAAGAATGGTCTTGAAAAACAGCAAAAGTCGGGGGAGGAGCAAAGGTGGCAGATAGATAACAACTGGCTACAGAAGCTCCCTGAGATAGTCAACTTAGAATTGAACAATACAGAGTAGGGAGCCCTAAACAGAGGGAGATGAATTCTCTCGTCCCAAGAAGAAATTAAGGTGACTTGCCAACCATCCAAGGTCCCATTGCAACTGGCTGACACTGAGACTTGCTGGGCTCCAACCACAACTTGCTAAGAGGTCCCGTTGCGACTGGCTATGGCCCTGCCACAACTTGCCGGGATCCCGCCGTGACTTGCCCAGCCCTCTGAGGTCCCACCACTTTGACTCACTGGAGGTGCAGTTACATTGAGTTTGGGGGTCAGCAAGCCAAATGGAGAGCTGAGTTGGCGGGGAGCCTATATCGACCTGTGGTGAGTGATGGAAGTGAAGCCATTCCATAAATAGGGGGGTCCAGGCAGACGACATTCTGGGATCAGACAGAACTGGCAAGTACAAAGGGCAGCAGTGACTTCAGTCAGTTGTTCCCTTCCCGAATGGGATTGGTGCAGTGAGCTAGACCTGGGTGACGTGTTATCCAGGTCAAGGTTATCTGAGGTCAAGTTCCTACAGAGTGGCACACACTAACCACACTGGCCCAGTGGGGCCTCAGAGCTTTGGCTGGTCCGGAGGGAGGCAGCGCAAAGTAATACAGTAGTGCAGCCACAGCAGCTTGACTCATCTGGAAGGGAGGAGCAAGCATATGCTGTCCCTGTCTGCAACTCACTAACACACTGCAGTGTGAAAGGTCATCTAGCCAACATGCTTCCGAAGAATTGTAACCAACAAAGAAAGAAACTGGGGCCTCCGGGAAGAAGCAAAAAAAGATGGGAAGAGGAAGCAACAACAAAAAGTCCCCAGGCCCCAACCCTGAGGACATTGACCCAGAACAGGTAAATACAAAGGAGAATGAGAACAGCAAACATGCAATATCAGACACAGCGCCAGTAGACATAAAGAGATATATTCGGGAACTCATAGATGAGCTCAAAAGTGAGATATTTAGCCAAATAAAGCAAGATATAAGAAGATTAAAAAAGAGATACTAAGCACCCCTCAAGCAGACAGAGATGGAAGAAGGGAGGAACTCAAACAAGGAGAGAACCATTTGGTGAAGAATATAAAAAAAATATAGAACACATGAAGCAGATTCAAAGAGATCCCCAGGAAATTAAAATCTCTATGGAAAGATGGCAAATAAGCTTGAAAGAAACTAAGGATAGATTATCCAAACTGGAGGACAATTTTGCAATGTGGGAGTATGAAAGGGAAAACTTTTTAAAAATAACAAGGAAACAAGCAGTAACAATACAAAAGCTAGAAGATGACAAAAGGATCTATAACTTGAGAATAGAGAATGTAAGTGAAAAAGCTGGGATACAAACAAAGGAACTACAAAGGTTATTCACAGAAATTATTTAGGAAAACTTCCCAAACACAGGAAAAGGAAATGATATTCTGATATATGAGGCACACAGAATTCCAGCCACCTACAACCCAAACAGAGCTACACCCAGGCATATAATAATCAAGATCCCAGAAATTCAATATAAAAACAGAATATTAAAAGCTGTTAGAGACAAGAAACAGATCACCTATAAAGGAAGGCCCATCAGAATAATGGCAGACATCTCGACACAAACCATCAAGTAATGAAGACCTTAGAGCGAAATATTCCAAGCCCTGAAAGAAAATAACCTCCATCCCAGACTGATATACCCTAATAAACTGTCTCTGGAAATTAATGGAGAAACAAGACGCTTCCAAGACAAAGAGGAACTTGGGAAATTTGCAACCATCAACCCAACTCTACAGAAAATACTCCAGGGCATTCTAAAGAGAGAGAAAAGTACTAGGATTCCAGTAACAGTGGCAGAGAGGCCTCAATGAATGCAGCAGAAAACAGAATGAAGAAGGTAAGCAGACAGCTGATGGCAAAAAAAGAGCATAACAGAAGTGAGGCAGAGAAGATTTTATTCAAAACTGGTATGATTGATAGTATCAAGTCAACGATACACATTCTGGTTTTTGAAGTTCTATACAATATACAAAGTTGTGCTTTTATTAATACTGTTACGTACTGATATATTCAATTATACTATGTCTGATGATATAGCCAATTCTATTGGAGATAACAAGAAACAACACAGGAACTATGGTAGAACAATTCGTACAATAGTCTTTTGTTTATTTCGTTTCATGTGTTTATAGGAAAATGTTTTGTTTTGCCTTGCTTTGTTTTATTCTCCCTCTAATATAGAAAGGATAGAAATACATGTTAAGACTCATGCATGTGTAGAATCTATAAACAGTTTATGAGAACTGATCATATGTCATATGATGAAATGAGCAGATACTCTGAAGAAAAAGAGACAGTAAAATACCCAGTGCTGATCCTGGAGTGTCATAATGTGAAACCTAGCAATAGTATTATTCTTTATTCAGAGTGATATTAGCCTGCTTGGGTTTATTCAATCTCAACATAATTGAAGATATGGATAACTGCATATATGTTTAAGTGTATAGAATTGATAACCATATTTCTAAGTTTTTGTTGGGTAGTTGAACAGAACTGGTTGCAATCTCACTATTTGAATCCCCACTTTATAAGCTCTACTTTAGTACCTTGAATAACTATTTGTAAGAAGACAATCTGTAATCATCAACTAGTGATTTCCTATTAATATTAATTTATTTTTTTCTTTGAAATTATGTATTATTTCTACCTGTTTTCTGTTTTGTTTAGTCTTTCTTCAAATTAAATTTTTAAAAAAGACACTACAGTACCCAGTGCTGATCATGGAGTGTAATGATGTGAAATCCAACAATACTATTATTCTTTGTTCAGAATGATTTTAACCTGCTTTAGTTTGTTTAATCTAAACATAAATGAAGATATGGATAACTGCATGTATGTTTAAATGCATAGGGTTGACAACCATGTTACTAAGTTTTTGTTGGACAGTTGAACAGAACTGTTTGCGGTCTCACTGTTTGAATCCTATTTTACACGTTCCATTTTTGTATCTTGAACAACTATTTGTAAAACGACATAATGTAAACATCAACTAGTGATATCTTACTGTTCATTTTTTTCTCTGAACGTCTGTATTATTTCTACCTATTTTGTTTACTCTTTCTTTAAATAAAATTTTAAAAAAAAACAACAAAAGTATAAACAAAATCCTAAGTGTGACACAGGTATTGACAGAGAAAAAAGAAACTAGAGAAAAGGTCAGAAATAACAGCACAGGAAGAGAATAAAAGCATCAGAAAAGACAGTAAGGAAAAGAAAATCAGGAAAGAGAAAGGACACAGAGAATCCTAGGCAATGATAATGCCCGCAAGGGATTCACCACGCAAGTATAGGGGACTTCCCGGGGCACCCCGCACCCCAGTGCAGGCTTGGCGGGAGACTCTCAGAATACTTCGCTTTCCAAAGGCCTTCTCCTTTTGGAGGGTTATGACTCACCATCTTTCTTCACCTAATGTTTCCATTTTCAGAACTTTATTCCCTACATCCTTCCCCAGTGATTTGAATTATACATCTTCTCTAGGTCATCTTAACCCCATCAGAACAAAAGCACAGTCAACTGCCATCACTTGTCTGTTTTCTACAATCGATTTGAAGCTTCTTGAAGACAGTCATGATGTTCAGTCCTCTCCCAAGATGAAAAACTGACAGTCTTCAGTTTGTACTGTCTCCTGGTAAGGGAGATGAACTGAGGCGTGTGAGACAGGAAGCTGGGTGTTTGTGAACGTCCTCATGGCACAGACACAGTACCCAGCACCCACAATTTGGAAGACAGGTTTATGTTGGCTCACACGCTTAGTCCATAGCTGAATGTTTTCCAGGCAGGAAATTTACCTGAAAATGTCTCAAATTTATCATTCTTTATAGCTGAGTAATATTTTATTGTATTAAAAAAACATATTTTCTTTATCTGTCCATCAGTTGATGTGCACTTGGACTATTTCAAAAATGTAGCTATTATACACTGTGCTGCTATCAACTTAGGTATGCGTGTATCACTGAGGTATGATGCTTTCTTTTGAAAAGAGGTCAAGAAGGAGGATAACTGAGTCAAACAGAACCTCTAGTTTTAGTCTTTTGAGGAATCTCCACACTGATTTCCACAGGGGTTGCACTAGTCTGCACTCCTACCAACAGTGGAAAAGGGCTCCTTTTTCCCTACATCCCCTCCAGCATCTGTTATTGGCTGATTTCTGCATAATAGCTTTTCTTTCTGGAGTGTGATAGAATCTAAGCACTGTTTTAATTTGCATCTTGCAAATAACTAGTGGATTTTGAACGTCTTTTTTCATATATTTATTTGCCATTTCTACTTCTTCATCTGAGAAGCGTCTGTTCACTTCAAATGCCAATATAATATCTCACAGACTTACAGCAAACAATCCTAAAGACCTAGAAGAGCAAAAATGATTCCGGGCAACAAATGTAAGGAAGGAGGCATCATGATTCCCAATTTGAAATTATACTACAAAGGTACTGTGATTAATAAAAAAAAAAAAAAAAGAAAGAAAGAAAGAAAGAAAAACAGTCCTGGGAAATAAAGCAGACTTGAGGATCAGTGGAACAGACTGGAAGCTGCAGAAACACCTTCAAACACACTCAGCCACCTTATTTATGACAAAGACACCAAACATGTTCACCAAAAGAAAGATGCCTTTTTGATAAATAGTGCTGCAAAAACCAGCTTTCCACATGCCAAAGACAAAACTAGACCCATATCTATCACCATGCACTAAATGAAAATCAAAATGGATAAAAGATCTAAATATTACAACAGAATCACTAATCTGCTGAAAGATAAAATAGGCAGAACTCTTGAAGACAAAGATATAGGCAAAGACTTTATGAACAAAACCCCAATCACACAGGAAATACTGCAAAGAATCAGCGACTGGGATTTCACCTTACTAAAAAAACTTTTGCACAGCAAAAGAAATCAACAACAGAGAGAAGAGACAACCCACAACTGGGGAAAAAAAAATTGCCAGTTGTTCCTCAAAGTACTAATAATGCCAATTTATAAAGAGCTAAAATAAAATAAAATAAAGTCTCCAAATTTAAAAACCCAATCCAAAAATGGGACATCTAGATGTCAACTGTCACACCCCTGAGCCTGACATCGATGGAGCTTGGCTAATTTTTGAAAAGTCCTCAAAGCATTTTTTTCCAATTTTCCTTGTGCAGAGTACTTGCTACTTTTTCATGCAGTAATCTCTTTAGCCACATCTTCCTTGGCCACAACTTTTCATACACTTCTTTTTTAGCCAAACTGCAAATTATTCCACTCTTTTTGTTTCCAATTTTTACTATATACCTGGCAAAAAGCAGCTTACAATCGTGCCATAGCCTCATTGTTGTGCTGCTTTGATATTTCCTTCCTCAAACTAGACAAAGAACTTAAATCTAAAATAAAGAATTGAAAAAAATTAGATTCCCTCATATTCAAATACCCAGTCCAAAAGTGGGCATCTGAGACAAGTACACAGTTGTCAGATAAAGAATGCAAACAGCAAATAAATACATGGAAAAGTGTCCAACATCATTAGTCATTCAAGAGATGCAAAGTAAAACAACGCTGAGATTCCATCTCACCCAGAGAGATAGACTATCATCAAGAAATCAACCAATAACAAATGCTGGAGAGGCTGTGGAGGAAAAGGAACCCTTCTCCATTGTTGGTGGGAGTGCAGACTGGTGCAACCACTGTGGAAATCAGTGGGGAGATTCCTCAAAAAACTATGATTAGAGGTCCCTTTGGATCCTACTGTTCCCCACTGGGTATCTTCCCAGAAGAATTAAAAACATCATACCATATGCTCCCATGTTTATAGCAGCACAATTTGTAATAGCTAAATCTTGGATACAACCTAAAAGCTTATCAACCAAGAAATGGATAAAAAAAAGATGTGCTCTTTTTATACAATGAAGTACTACTCAGCTATAAAAAAGGATAAACTTGAGACTTTTATAGGTAAATGGATGCAACTTGAGACTACAGCCATAGGTGAAATAAATTATCCTCACATATGCAAACATCATACTGTCTCTATAGTGTGAGAAGCTTAAAAAGTAAATAAGATCCAAAATGTACAATAGATTTTGCAAAATAAGAACAAACTGTTTAAAAGGAAAGAGAATGGCAGGGAGGAGAAAAAAAGGAAGGGAAAAGGTAACATAGATATAAAGACAGGATAGTTAGGATTGTCATACTACTAATTTCTCTTAGTTCATTGAAAAAGATTTGTGCTAATACCGTTTGATAAACTTTTCATGCCTGTATCTTGTACTCTGAAAACCTCTTTGAAGATGACAATATACAATGTATTAACCATTTTTACTCTCCTGTTATCTTGCTTTGAAATTTTGTATCATTGCTTTGTTTTGTTCTCTTTAAAATAATAAAAACAGAAATAAAAAAATAAACTAGTCCATTAATCTTTTACTTAGCCTGTCACAAAGTCTCAGGACTTGGACAAAATGTAGATCAGTTTTTTTAAAGAATGTAACAAATAACTTCTAGTCCAGTTCCCAATAGAGTGCCATTCGCATCTGAATCTTCCTGAGATTAATCTGCTTATGAGATCATCTCCTTCATGATTCAACCATCTCTGAAAACACCCAAACCACCTCTCAGAATTATCTTTATTCATTTCCTAGGTATTTCTCAACACAGTCAAATTAACAATCAAGAGTAACCATCTGATATGTTGCTTTAAATCAGCCTAAAATCACTGTCTTGCAATAACCATGCTATTTCTAGGTTTCTCCTTCTGCCCAATTCCACTGATGACCAATCAGTTACCAATCTGTAGAACTGTCATTCTCACATCTCTTTTCCTTACTCTGTCATCACTACTAAAATTCACTCAGTTGTCTTTTCTCTCACCTAATCGTTTAAGGTAACATCACTAACCATCCCACAGCCAGAAAAATCACCTAGAAACACAACTCAGAAGGTATCAACAGAAAAGTTTTAATAACTTTGAACACTTTCAACTTGTGAGAAGATCATTTGAAACAAAAAGAAACTAAATAAATTAAACAGTGACTGAAACAATGCTCATAATTTATAAGAAGACACTTGATAGAGCTACTATTTTTACCTGAAATAATTATATACTCCACCAGAATGGGCTGGGATTAACAAAGTCTATAGGTTACAGAATTTTATTTTAAAAAGAAAAAAAATTAAAATTTCATATAAGATAACAGAAGAATAACATTGCACATTGTTATCTTCAGAGTAACTACTCAGGCTAAAAGATAAAGGCATAAGATATTGTCCAAATAATAATAGCACAAACATTTCTTTACAGCATTTAGATGTAGTAAATACTCAAAGAATCAAAGATGACTTATTTAATACACTTTACCTTGGCAGAAAAAGTTAAAGTACTATCAATGAATTAGAAAAGGTGGTACCTTTAAAAATCTTTAGACTAAAATATTTAGATAACTCATTAGCAAAACATTAGAATTTAAAACTACTAATAAGACCGAATTAGTCCAGACAATACAAGTTATCACAGAAACAAAAAGACTGTTTTCCAATCTTACGGTCTTTACAATGGTTTCTAGGTTTTGATAAAAGTTACATTACATTTATAGAGTAACTCATGCAATAATGAACATGACACTTACTAAAGTCCTTTCGCCCCTTTCTTCAGCATTTTCACCATTCAGGTCCTGTGCAATATTTGATGCATTTATATATGGTGTTGTCAGGGGTTGCAAGAAGAACAACTATATACAGGGCACAGAATTTATAGTATTATTTTATGTTGATCACTCAGAACTAAATACAAGAAAGTGCAGGAAAACTGTCCACAACACTAAAGACCCAATAAAATCTAGCCAAGAGCCTGGATCCCACAGCAATGTCCTGCATGAGTCCAGTTGAAGACCTAGAGCCATGAGTCCAGCTGGAGGCATAGAGCTCAGGACAATGACTCATACAAGTCTGTTTTACAGATCTGTGCTGGAAAGGCCCAAAGTTCAGTGGTGAAAGCCAGAAAGTCCATGCCAGCAGGGTGAAGGAACTATGCCAGTAGCTTTACCAAGAAGCAATGCTCAAAATTAGGATCAGGGCTTTCCCAAAAAGTACCAGAGCCATCCTGAGGGACAATGAAATCCTGAGCTCCTCTGATGATGAGAACAGTTAAGTTCGTATCAGTAAGCCAGCATGACAAGCCGCTCCTGGAGATTAAGCAGCACACATGTTCCCCCGTGGAGCCAGGAGACCATGCTCAGAGTAAGGACCAGAACTCCCCCAAAGTGAACTGCAGCCACTCTCACCACCTGTTAACCCATAATAATAATACTATTTTTTGTGGCTGGATTGGAATGTCAACATAATTAGATTTAGAGTCCACCCAAGGGACTGGTGGAATGCACTGTCTGGTTATCCTCTGAATAGTTGTGTTACTGTAGCCAGAATTATAAACTTATTGTCTTCAATTGGAGATTGAGCATGGTTTCAGGAGATGTCTTTTGGTATAAAGGTGAAAAGGGTACTTTTTGGTAGGTAGGGTTTCAACTTGATTGGCTATGGAATCTGTCCCAGGGATGAGTGGAGCGCATCTGAAGATGTGTCTGGATGAACCAGAAATGTCCTCACAGGGTCTACACTTGGTCCTCACCCCTGCCACTCTGGCCCTCTTCCCCTCCTCTGCTTCCCAGCTGAGATAAGCTGCTTTGCTCTATTATACACCCCTGCCAGGACATCTCTGACTTGGAGTCAGCTGATCAAGGACTAAAACCCTGAACAAATTAAATTTCTCCTCCTTTAAATTATGACTGTTGGGTATTAGGTCTCAGCAATGAGTAAGCTAATACAGTATTTAACTCACTTGTTGCTTTTTAGAATTTCTGATAGCTCTTAAAATTTATGAGGTCTGACAGTAAAGTATATAGTCATATACCCTTGAGCAATCACTGTAATTCTTTTAATATAAAATATTTTGATTTATATCTGTTACAGAAAAATTCACAGGATTTTCTACATTCATCTCTATGTTATATGTATATGTTGTAGTATGCAACATAGCTCATTCTTTCTTCCTTTTATCACTCAACTATGTTTCTGAAGTCTATCGTCGTCACTATGTAGCCAACCAGTCTTTTATTCCTGATGATGTACCATTCCAGGTATCATGTTTGTGCATCTCTTTATGCTTCCTTCAATTACAGATATCCAGTTATTACAACCAATGCTTATCTAACAGTGCCCAATGCATAACCAGAAGATAACACTTACTTAAGGCTGTAGAACTGCTTTCCAGAATAGCTTTACCAATTATTAAATACATTCTTAATCTACCCTCAAAACACATGTCTTTAAAGTAAAAAAAAACATACTAAATATGATGACTCGGTATTGCTACATTTACAGATAATTTAACATAGATCTACTCTGAAGATTTGCAATAAAAGCAGATTAAGCAGTTGGCCTAGAACCTAGGCCCTACACATCCTAAAGTAGTGTCCAGGGACTACTGCTAAAGAGCAAGCACAAAAAACATAGATTTAAAAATCAGAATGCACGGGCTGGAGGTTTAGCTCAGCGGCATAAGCACCTGCCTTGGAAGCAGGCAGTTGTGAGTTCGATCCCCGAAACCAATAAAAAGGAAAAAGACAAAAAAAAAAATCAGAATGCAAACACAGAAATGATTTTTTCCTTCTTAAACAGCACAGAGATCTCCCCAATCCTTATAAGTGTGATCTGAGAAGGGGATTCCCAAAGCACACTCTCCAGAGACTTGAAGTGCTTGGTCCTCTCCACACTCTTTCCTTTTGTAGAGCGTAGACCCTCTGCATTACCTTGCAGAAAGTGATAATATTTTTAATTTCCATTATCTACCTGATAGTTGCATTAAGAAACACAATTTAGCAATATTCCAACAAAAATTAAAAAATTGTTTTTATCTTTGGAAATAACAATACACAATGTATTATCCATTGTTAATCTCCAAATACATTGTTTTGAAATTCTGTATCATTGTTTTGTTTTTTCTCTTTAAAATAAAAAAATTGTTTTAATGAACACTGACCAAGGAAATTCAACAAAATCTTAGATTAAATGTTATGCTATATTCCATCATTGTTCTCAGGGTTACAAATTTATTTATTCATGCTTTTTTGAAAAGAACTAAATTGAGGTCAGTGATTCCGTCTCATAACTCACAGAGGCATAATTTAAAAGCTGGGCTTTGTTAAAATATATCAACATAAACTATAAACATCCCTGAATGTGATCGGAATGAATGAACATTATCAAGAATTGAAAGCCGTTTATATGTGAAGATACCTTATTTGGAGTAGAACAATAATAAGATTAATGCACTCATTAAGCCAGCGATTGAATAATTTCACATGGACGCTGTCCCTCTGCATCATTCTGCTAGTCAGTTTTTCAATTTTAGTGTTCATGTTAGTCTCAATTACAAAGAAAACTCAAACATTAAAATTAAATACTGCACCATTTTATGAAATTTGAAATTTCATTTCATTACCAGGCAGGCAGAAGAAAATCCTGTTTTAAAATGTGCCAGTTATTATTATGCACAAAATAATTTCCTCGGTGACTGGGCTTTACTAAATTAGAGTATGTTTGGCTATACCCCCAACCTCTCACAATGGAACACAATGGGACCCTAGGCGACTCTAATCTAAGGGGGGAGCTGGGAGTCTGGACCATCAAGGCTCTACCTCTAACCTCTAATGTAGCAAGTGACATCATACCATTCCCCATAACCCAGAAAAGTCATCAGGCAATTTCTGCCCTGACGTGTTTTAGTGCCTAACAATACTGGGGAAACTATACCCCAAAAATAAAGGAAAAAGGATAGCTATAATATACTGAGTACCTCTTATATACCAGGAAACATATGAAGTAATTCACAGGAATTACCTTAGTTGATCTTTCTAATTGCAGCTTACGAGAGGGTACTAGTATCATCCCATTATGTAGGAAAGAAAACTAAGGCCCAGCAAGTGTGTGCACCGTTAAGAAGATTATTTAAGTGACTGAAAACTATTAATACTGTTTGGTAAATAACATTTAGTTTGTTTTAAATTTATATAAAAACAGCAAATGTATTATTGATGTTATGAGAATTACCACCAAGACTTCAAAATTGAGTTCCAAGAGCTTTAAAAATTCATCACGAGAAAAAGAAAGTTAAGGCCCAGTAAGTGCATGCATACGATGCAAACTCAGACCCTTGAATTATAGATCTCTCATTCTTAAAATCAGACTTTGCATATTGCCTATCCAATCACAGCAAATATTTTCCCACAACAAAGACCAAACATTATTTCTAGTATAGTGCATCTTCAATTTATTCCTATTTAACAGAAAAAATATTGAATGTGTTTTCTAAGTTAATATTCAAGTCAAATTTATACTCTGAGGGGATAAAGTCAAATAAATAGTACAAAAGAACAATATCATTTAAGGTGCAAAAGTTCAATCATCTCTGTTTATGCAAAAGTTCGCCCACAGGCAAAATTACCCTGGAATAAAAAGCACAGCATAGCTAGCCAACAATTACCCTTTATTTATTTACTACTGGATCTTGAGATGCCATTTCAAGCCTTTGCCTTCTGAATAAAAGCTATACTGTCTACATTCCATTTATTGCTG
This sequence comes from Cavia porcellus, assembly GCF_034190915.1. Lineage (NCBI taxonomy): Eukaryota > Metazoa > Chordata > Mammalia > Rodentia > Caviidae > Cavia > Cavia porcellus. The sequence goes on along the minus strand of NW_026947487.1, from coordinate 37,750,326 downwards.
GATATATTTTATGCTAAAAGCACTGAGATATGCATGGGTAATTTCCCATCATGAACAGCTATACTAAGGAATGATTATAAAATTTAAGCTTCTATTTAAAGAAAGAGAGGTATCTTATTTTCCATTATATCTTACCACTTTGCCAACTGAATATCATAGATCGTGCTCTAATATTTTCATCTTAATCTGGTCTTCTCTCTAGGCTACAGAAAACAGCTTAACTATTCAGAAAATTTCCACATTCTAAGTCTATTCTATTTCATAGCTTAATAGATTATGCCACTAAAAAGTTTCAAATTTGACATTAATACTATAAGATTGCAAATATTTCTAATTGGTTGTGATGACATCATAGAAGAAAATTATTTAAATGAATGACAACTATTAATAGTTTGGTAAATAAAACTTAGTTCATTTTAAGTTTATATAAAAATAGCAAATGTATTTTGGATGTTATGAGAATTACCACCCAGACTTCAAATTTGAGATCTAAGAGCTTTAAGTTCGTAACAAAAACTTACTTGCTGAGTCAATGACTGATACAGAATTTTATTTTTAATTTTTATATAACTATGTTACATACTTGTGTTTAAAATAAGGTTTCATTGACTCATGATTTTGAATTTCATGTTTATCATGTAGCTTTATTCAATGCTGTTCATGATATATTCATTTTAATGCACAGTTTACAAATTTCAATCAAGTAGATTTTGTGTCTTATTTCTTTATAAAATTTCTTCACTTTAAATTATGCTAAATACTAGGAAAATGTTTCACTGCATAGAATCATGAATTTTTCTGCTACACTTAATTTCATATTTAGATAGTTCGGTATTGGAACGGTATTTCCATCACTTTCCATATCTCCACATCTCAACTGTGGAGAAGCATTAGGAATCTCCTTGCTTTTCCAGACAACCACTTTTACAACCTGTGTCAAAGATTTTTATTGGATAATTGAGCAACGTCCATGCCGTATCAACCAATGTCTTTCTTTCATTGAGATCTCTGGGAAAACAGGTCACAGCTTGTCTGATTCTGACTCCACCAACTCAGAGACTCCAGTCCCTATGGAAGCCCACCCTACTGGGCTTCTGTAATACCCTGTGCTCCAGGCACTTACTGAGCAAACACAACTGGTGTATTTAAACCCTCATTTGAGCAGGTACAGGGAAAGGTTCTAGGTGATAGGAGTTCCGTTCCTCCACCAAAGCTTTTGGATGAATGTGGCAGTTTCTACTTTCTCTCCAAGTCTTGTAAAGTGCTAAGGATGAAAACAGTCATACTAGGGCCCCTCTTGGCTTCAATTCCTTTCCTCCTTCACCAGCGCCTGCTGATGATCATATATTCAGAATCTGACCAGTGTATCATCACCTCAACTTCTCACACCGGTGTCCAAATTACCTTGCTCTCTCTAGATTACTACAAACAACCTCCTACTGAGCTTCTTTGGAGCATCCTATCTTCCAAAATAGCTCATATACAGCTTGGGCCAATGACTAGATAATTATTTTTAAATCAAAGTACACCTATAACAAGAAATTCTATTTCAGAAGAAAAGCCTAGACAGCCCCAGACTCTGCCACTTGTTGCTTCTACAGTATTCTTTTCAATCACTCAGGCCACACCTGACCTCGCTCAATGTGCTGCAGCCACACTGGCCTCTTCCTTGCTATCCCCAACACCTGAGGCCTATTCCTACAGCAAGGTCATTCCCACTTCCTAAAATGTGTTCCTCCTCCAGAGCTACGTGACTAAAAACTTGCCTCAAATCTTTGCTGAATGGTACCTTTCTCCTGACAATCTCATGTAAAATTGCAATCCTCAAGTATGTTCAATCCCCCTCAGCCTGTTCTTTTCCAAGGCATTTAATACATCCTAATTCACATCTGTGTATTTGTCCATTTTCTGCCTTCCCTTGATGACATGCAAACTATGAGGAGAGGGATCTTCATTTCATTTTCAGAAAAACCACAAGAACTTAAAAAAATGCTGACCATTACTGGTTGCCAATGAATATTTATTAGATGGATGAATGGAACACCTGTCACCTAGAACCTTCCCCTATACCTGCTCAAACATGTATATGACACTGTTTGTACCTTCTCCCCAGGCCTTGTGGAGTGCTAAATATGGAGATGGTAATGCTAACATATATGCTGGTTTTGTATTAGTTATCGTCAATAGTCCTCTGCGTTTTGTTAATATGCTTTCCCATTTACCACAAAAACTATTTCAAATAATAAACACAATTCCTATTAGACTTCCCTTATATCCAAACTAGGGAACACTGTCCATAAGTACACCGCCATGGAGGATGATCACACAAAACTGCCGCTGCTTTGACAAGGCAAACGGAGGACAAAATGTAGTCATGTAGTGCGTGCCACAAAACCACCGCACTGAAACATAAATCAACACCCCATGACAAATTGTTAAAAGGCAATGCACGAAAAGGGAAAACAGAGATGAGAGACAAGATGGCAGAGCAGTGAGTGCCACCAGCTCAGCTTCTCCTGGACAGTGTCTGGAGCCTGGAGGACAGAGGCATGGAAAGGAATGGAAGAGAGGGGAGGGTACCTTGGAACAATGAGGGAACCAACAGGGAGATAAAAATAGGATTAAAATTAACAGAAGAGATGGCCCACGCCACAAAGGAGAAACAGGTGCTGCAGACAACCACACAGTAAAACTAGTAAGTTCTCTGCCCACAGAGAACTGCACCAGGAGACAGCAGGAAGAATGCAAGACTATCAAGTGGCCCTCCAGAGACTACAGCTGCTGAGTGACTGTGGACAGTCCAGGACACAGTCGCACAGAGCAGGCACTGGTAGGGACACCGCTGTAGGGAAGGGGTAGGTATTTGAACCTCAGTCCCAGAGCAGCCCCTCAGGAGTTTCACACTGCCAAGTTCCAAGAATGGATGAGGGAAGGACAGTCACAGAGACTGTGGGCAGCTGAAAAGCACACAGGAAGGAGTCCCACTGAGAAGCAGACACTAGTGATCAGGAACTCAGTCCCATGATGGGACATCAGCCTCAGCCTGAGTTACCCAGGACTGGAAGCTCACTTAGGTGCTCCCACTGCTCAAGGGAGACCTTAAGGTATGTTATTTCTCAGTGAACCCTGATAGACACCACTGTAGTGGATTAGCCAGGTACAGCTGAGGTTGAAGTAATTCCTGACCTGGTGGACAGTTTAGTGCCCGTGTACTTGTCGCCAAATCCACCATCACACCCAGGGAAGGGACAGCAAGAGTTCCTAACCCAAAATACAGTCTGATCAGACCGGATCAGACTCTGCAAGAATACTCACCTGGAAGAAAGAGGTCCCCAGTCTGAGCTCAGCCCAGTTTTGCAGTGGAAGGAGTAGAGCAGTGGTTAGGGTGTGAGCACTCAAACTTTCTGGCAAAGAAGCTACTTGGGAATCACATATGCAGGGTCTCCTCTGAATTTCTAATCTGGTCCCCATCTGACATTGGCTTAAATTTGTGTATGTTCCTTGAGTTATTTAAAAGCGTGGGGTCATGTCCTTTTATAGTTTCATTTGTATATGAGGTTGATACTCTTACACATTCATTCTTCCTCTCTGATTTAATAGGTGTTTAGCTTCTCTCCCTCATCTCAGCTCTTTATCTGGTTTCTTCACCTCAAACTCCTGAGACAGTATCATCAACATACATCTTTATTCTTTTTCCACACACATAAAGTCCACCAACGAAGTTTTAAAATTTACCATACTTAGCTCCTTCACAGTCCCTCTTGTCTTCCCTAGTATAAATCTTGATCCTCCCCATTGTAAACTGTTGGCTTTTCCATATCTTACCTAGCTTACTGTCCTCCCTATAAGCAAGTTTTGATAACCACATAGCTTCCCTCAATCACAAAGTAAACCCCCTGCCCCCATATCTCACACTTCCTCCAACAAAACAGTCTCTGAAAACTCTCAAACTTAAACCTTCGACTCAACTAAAGTACTCCAATAAAATCAGACCCCAATAAAATCAGACATCAATCTTTTCATCTCATCCACCACTAGTCTCCCTTTCAAACCTCCCCCGCTTACTGGCTAACAATATTCATCCAAACACCCTCCACACTCCCCCCCCCACTTCCAATCACCTAACTCAGTGCAGAGCAACCAAAAATAATAAACAGTCTTAGTGTGCATTAGAAAAGACAGAGTGGGGAAGAGTAACTGCGAGGACCACCATAAACAAGTGTTAAAAGATTGAATCTATGAATGCTGTTACAAATAGAAGTAATTCTTTTGGCAAAACATAGGAACACTGTCAAAATCACTTAAAGTAAACAGGAGTAAATATGAGCACTAAACTTTCAAAGATAAAAATTATTCACAGGGAGGCAACATCCTACTGAAAAGCTCCATATATGCCACAATCTCTTCTCACTTCTCTAGCCCCCAACCTGCAGTATCTTACCCCAAAAAAAGGAGAAAAAAGAGAAACACATGTAATTTAATATATACATGTAATATATAATATAATATATATTATATATGCTTAATTTTAATATATACATACAAAAACACAAACAAACACAGATACACTAGGAGAATGGGGTAACAATGAAACAGATCTCCCAACCCCTCCCCGAATCCTCCAAGGTAGAGCAAAGGCTTACAAAGAAAGGAAAAAACAAATATCAGATAGCAGAAATCTATGAAAAGTTCTCAAAAAGCACGAAGAAAATAGATGAGTTCAAAGAGGAAATGAACCAAAAGTTTTCAGCAATTATAGTAATATACTCATCATGAATAAGGAGGAAATAGATTTTTTTAAAAACTCACAAAACTGACCGAGCTAACCCAAACAGTTTAAAATTTGAACAATAAATTCAATAAGGATATGAAATTCTTGAAAAGATATAGACAGAAATACCTGAAATAAAAAACTGATCAGAATTCATGCACTGCAAAAATGACTAGCATGAAGATAGAATGTCTGATTTGGGGGACAAAATAATAAATTATGATAAAGAGCTCAAAGAAGCCAAAAAGAAAATAAGAGAACAACAGAACATTATCCAGGTACTACTATATAACAGCAAGAAGATCAATCTAAGGCTAATCAGAATAAGAGAAAATCTAGATGTTTGCACAGATGCATTCACTAACCTGCTTACAAAAATTTTATCAGGAAAGGAAAGCCAATCTCTTTAATGAATAAAGATGCAAAACTCCTCAACAAGATATTATCGAACAGACTGTAACACATTATCAAAAAGATGATACATCATATGCAAGTAGTTTTCATCCCAGAAAGGCAAGTATGACTCAAAATACATAAATCAATAAATGTAATCACTTAAACAGGTACAAATCCAAAAGCCACATGATCGTATCAACAGATGCAGAAGAAGCTTCCAACACAATCCAACATTCCTTCAAGATAAAAATTCTGAAGAAGGGCCAAGGATATAGATCAGTGGCAAAAGCATCTGCCTGGCAAGCGCAAGGTTCTGAGTTCAATTCCCAGTACTCAAAAAAAAAAAAAAAAAGAGAAAAAACCCTGAAGAAAACTGATATAGGAAGCCCATACCTGAATAGGACAAAGGCTATTTATGACAAACCAACAGCCAGCATTATATTAAATGGGGAAAAACTAAAAGCATTCCCCCTAAAATCAGGAATAAGACAAGGCTATCCACTACCACCTCTTTGTTCTACATACGACTTGAAATATTAGCCAGAGCAATTAGACAAGAGGAAAGGAAGAGCTCAAATTATCATTGTTTACAGATGACACGATAGTCTACATAGAAAACCCAAAGAAATCCATCAAAATCTCTAATTAATAACCAATTGTAGCAAAGTAACTGAATACAAGATCAACAAACAAAGATCATTAGCATTTGTGTACACCAACCATGAGTGAGATGAGAATAAAGTGTGAAAACAATACCACCGACAGTTGCTTCAAGAAAAATGAAATATCTAGGAATTAACCTAACCAAGGAAATGAAGGGAATCTATAAAGCAAGCTACAGTACTCTGAAGAAAATTGAAGAAGCCATCAGAAAATGGAAAGCTGACCCTGCTCTTGGATAGGCAAAACCAATATTGTCTAAATGGCCATACTGCCAAGACTGTTACACAGATCTGATGCAGTCCCAATCAAAATACCAACAGTATGCAGATCTAGAGAAAACAATCCTAAAACCTGTTCTGGTTCAAATGGAGCCAGAGGAGACCCAGAACAGCAAAAGTAATTGTGGGCAATAGTGCAAAGCAGGTGGAATAGCAATACCTGCCTCCAAGCTATGTTACAAAGCAGTAATGATAAAAACAGCATGGTCCTGGAACAAATACCAACATGTGGAGCAATGGAACAGAAATGAGGATACAGAAACCTCCCCAAGTATATTCAACTACTTGAACTTTGACAAAAGGGTCAAAAGCATATGTTGGAGACAAAACAGCCTATTCAACAAGTAGTGGTGGAAACTGGTTATGATTGTAGAAGAATGAAACTGGACCCTTATCTCTCACCACATACTAACTTAAAATCAAAGTGGATCACATATCTAAACATTAAACCTGAAGCATTAAACCTTCCAGAAGATAAAACAGATAAAAACACTTGAAGACGTAGATGTAGGAAACAATTTTCTAAACAGAACCTCCATCACACAAGAAATCACACCAAAAATCACAAATGGTATAATAGCACACTAAAAACCTTCTGTACAGCAAGAGAATCAATCAGCAGAATGAAGAGACAACCAACAGAATGGGAAAATAATTTGCCAGCTTCTCCTCAGAGGACTAACATCTAGAATATAAAAAGAATTTAAAAAAAGAAAACTAAGCCACCTAAAATTAAAGAACCAATTAAGAAATGGGCGAGACAAATGAACAGACTTCACAGAGGAAGAAATACAAACAATCAACATTTCTGGCCATTAGAGAAATTCAAATTAAAACAGCACTAAGATTCCATCTTACCCTGGAAAGAATGGCAATCATTAGGAAATCAAATTATAACAAATGCTGGCATGCCTGTGGTAAAAAAAAAAAAAAGAAAAGAAAAGAAAAGAAAAAAGAAACCTTCCTGCATTGCTGTTAGGAATGAAAACTAGTATAAATAATACGGAAATCAGTATGGAGATTTCTCAAAGGACTGAAATTAGAAATGCCATGTGACTCAGTTAGCCCACTGCTATGTATTTCCGCAAAGAGTTTAAGTCAACATACTACTGCAATACATGCATACCAATATTTAAAGCAGCACAATTTATAATAGCTAAATCCTGGAAGCAACCTGTATACCTATTCACAGCCAAGTGGATAAAGGAACACGGTATTTATATATAATGGAGTACTACTTGGCTATAATTAATGATACAGTTGAGACATTGGTAGGAAAATGGAATATACAATGTTGAGTGAAATAAAACAAACATTCAAGCTTAAAAAAATAGGGCATCTCATGTGAGTGAGGCAAAGCACAAAGAATATGATAAAGGATGGTTAACAAGGACCAGAGCACTCATCTTGTACAACAGGGAACAGAGACAAGGGATGAGGGGGAAAGGGGAAATGAGAGGAATAAAGATACGCCATGTACGGGGACCTAATAACCCAGTGAGTGTAAACACTATATGCCATAATGTGATCTAAGACAAATAATATCCACAAGTATGCAAAAGGGGTTAGGGAAACCTGAGGTGGAAAGGGAGGAGTAGATAGGAGGGAGATTTTTAAAAACACAGCTAATGAGGTAATATGTACATCTAACCACTTTCCATGATGACTGTAAACTGTGTGAACTGCAAACATGTACTAATAAAAGAAGTCAAGTAACTAAAAAGAAAAGAAACAGTAATTCCAAAAGACATTTACACATTACCTGACACCATTGACAAAGGAAAAACAGCCCCCAGATGGTAAATCCTTATGGCTACACTAAGGGAAAAAAAGTATGAATTTCACTTTATACAGTATGCAAATTTTCAAATACTGCTTGTCAATACAATGTAAAGTCTGATCCACAGGGTAAAAGCTTTTAAAACAGCTGATAAATACTGAATCATAAAATGTCATACACAGAATAGTATTCCAACTTTCCCTCAAAGTACATTTCTGCAAAAATATTAGAAAAAGATGATTTTGAGTCTACTTATTTTCCTTTTTTAAAAATTAGCCAGAAGAAGAATAAAGGGGAAATAAACACTTAACCGAAATATACTTTGGAGTTTTTATAAATTCCTGATGAAACCTACTGACAATTACTTTTAGTAGTACACATTCCTAAGATAAATAAGCTCTGTTTTAGTAAAAGATGAAAATATTATATGATCTTACAAGAAACCAGAGTATTAATAAGCTCCATTAAAAAACAGACAATACTGTTTTGTTTTTCATATTTTATTTTTCTGAAATTTAACATTTTAAAATACATAACAGGCTAAATTTAAGGAAGAAAAATGTTATGTACCTTGTTTGAATTTTATAAAAAGATCATTGCTTGTATGTTTACTGATTTGGGAAACTAATTGCTCCCAAAACACCTAATAGATGACAGAGCAATCAAAATATACTCAGTTTACACTCACTTTGAAAAACATTTGGTGGTTTTTTAATATTTTCCTGTTCATTAATATATGTGCACAGAACTAGAAAATGTGATACCTCACAGTCTGTGGAGGAGAAAAGTATATCACAATAGTTATAAAGATCTGTGGACAAAAGAGCATAAGGACTGATGGTGGAAAAAGACTTGCAAACAGACCAACTAATGAATTCAATTTGAAAGTATTGGTGATTTAATTATTTTCCATTACTAATACCATTTCATAAAATTAATGCTATACATACATTGTAAGTGGATGTGTATGCATAGATATGTGTTTATGGCACTAGCAATTAAGAAAACATCTTAGCAAATTTGATCCGATGGGAAAGACATAGCTTTGAAATGAAAAACGAGCTGCGGCAGAAATAACTATGTGCCTACCAGCCTTAGTATGCGCATTTCTAGGGCTGAGAGTGTAGCTCAGTGGCCAAGTGCCTAGCACATGAGAAGAGCTAAATTCCGCCCTCAGCACTTCAAAAAAATGTAAAAGTTAAAAACATAAAATTGTACTTCTAGGTATAAATCCTGGAAAAACACATATGCATGAATCATTATCAAGAACATTCATAGAAATACCATAAATATGAACAGAATTTGGAAATTTTTGAATGCCCACCAACAGAAGAAGGAATAAATGTTACATATCTATAAAAAGGAATCTCACACTGGATCTAATATCCAGAATCAAAAACAAAATATAACTTTATGAATCAGAATAAATGGGGAGGTAACTAGATAAATTAATCTCAAAAACATAATAAATTGTAATTTGTCAGATTTTTTTTACCAAAACATGAACTTTTAAGAAGCACCTCTATGATTACTTATGCGAAGCAAGATTAAATTAATATAGATATAATTTCTATGAAATGTCAACTAATCTAGGCAAAACAAGCCCAGTTCTCACACTGAAAACTTTCATTGAAAATGTGCTTAATATAAAATTAGAAAAGAATTATTTAGCCTAGTGTGAGCAAGATATTCTGCTTTCTAGGTAAAACTACATTAGCCATATTAATGTCATCTGCCAGAGTTAAAACAACTAAAAGTTAACTTCTTAGGATTTAAAAAAATAAAATAAACCTGATCTTAAGTCTGCAATCATTTTTTTTCCAGTATCAACATTTCATGCCAAACAAGCTTTATTTCCAGCTGAAAAGTAATTTAAGCTCTTGCAGCTTTCACAGAGGATAGAGGGAAATTATCCATTTTTTCACAATTAGCAGGAGTCTGACGATACACATTCAAAAGAAACAATTTTTAGCATTTTAGAGATAAAGGACAGTTGGATAAAGACCAACTGAATTGATAGCTGATACATGAGATAACACACTAAACCATGCACTGCATAAATTGCAGAGGAGAAAAGTGCAATTCCATTCAAAATGTCAATGAAAGAAACACTATAATCTGTCCCATTCCAGTTTATAAATTAGTAAACAAATTTTGGCTGTAATGGTTTATTTAACTGCCAATTTAACTGGATTACAAAAGCCCTGTAAAGGTGACTGGATACCAATCGGCAGGACAGGGTTGGAGGTAGGTCACTGGGGCCAGGCTCCGGAGAGTGTCCTGCTCCCTGGAGCTCTTCCATGGTAGTGCTCTGCGTTCCAATCACCATGAAATGAGCAGCTTTGCTCCCCGATAGTGCTCTTGCCTTGCAGTCGGCCAACCATAGACTGAAACCCTGAAACTGTGAGTCAACTTCAACCTCTCCTCCTTTTGAGGGTGTCAGTTACTTTGTATGAGCAATAGGCAACCTAACACAATTGGTGTCAGAAGCCTAGAGGAGCCAATAAAGGTAAAGTAGATTTAATATTTGGATACCTTGCATCATCTAAGTACCTGATAGAGATGCTTACCAGATTTATTAAAAGTATCTACAGAGGAAAGAAAAGAAAGAGAAGGAATGGCAGGGAGAGAGAGTGGGTGGAAGAAGGAATCTTATGCTACCCGGCAACCATCTTCTTGTTAACTATTATTCACTCTGTCAATATTCAGGAAGTTCACTTAACTGTATTTGCTGGGAATCTCCTAAAAGTGCTAGAGACGGACACAAACCTCCTCAGCACAGCCCATCTAAGGCTACCTGACCTCTCAACCTTCAGTTTTTGATCAAGTAATTTTTGTTTCAGAAATAATACTAGTCTATCCTTTTTCCACATACTACTCCTTCAAGGAATAATTTTAATATTGTCCTTATCTGCAAACCATAGCTGAAGTAAACAAAATTAAGGTTAATGTACTCTATGGTCAATACTGCAGCATGTCTGTAAGTCTACTTACTCTCTCAAATATTAACTGTGTCCTTCTGTTACTTATAATAAATATATTTGCATGTGAATATGGATATTAGCTTTACAGCAGCTGTATTATAACTCCACACTTTATAGTAGCTAGTATCCTTTACCACAAAGGAGGAAAATTCATAAAGTCATCTTTTCATCTTATTTCACCTTCTTTTTAAAATAAGGTATTAATTTTGATTGTATTCTTATTTCAGTAAATATAGGAATGTATTTTTATTAAATTTTTTAACATTTCAACCCAAGAGGATGAGCTTTTTTTGACATTTTAAGTACTTGTAATCAAGAAATAAAAATCTCGTTAGCCAAGAGAATGAAGTCATAAACAAAAATGTGAAATCATTCTTGTTCTAAACATCATTAGCTCTCAGATTTTACACTAACATTTATTTTAAAATCTATATAAGAAACTAGAAGTTTTGCAGAATAATTATTAAGTAGCTACCATGAATTTTAGAACTATGTGAGCCTATTCAAAAGTAAGGTACACAGGAAAAGATATATCCATAAGGAATGATATAACTTCTTAATCTATCTCCCAATGCTTAAACAAAAAGCAAGCTTTCAATGATATATTCTAAAACCTACTTTAATTTTATTGAGAGAGATGGTGTTATTCTCTTATTTTGTTATAAAATTTTACCTTTATAGAACAACATTTTTATATTTTCTTTTTAATATGTACTTGTACTACAATAAAATAAAAATTTTCATAAAAATAAAAGCTTAAAAATCCAAACCCTATTGTCTTCAGTGGAGATTTAAATTTGAAAACTAGATGAGGTGCTTTTCACAGGTGAAATATTCCTTCAATCTGCCCTAATTCTTCAGGAGTCACATCAGACTTTATAAATAAGTAAAACATTTATTCTAAAAATTTCTAAATTATTTTCAGGGAAAGCAATCTTGTATTCATAGCAAAACGACTGAAGGGAAACAGACTCTGACATCATCCCAGCCTGTGCCACTTTATTCATGAGCATTATTAAGCCCTGCAAAAGAAGAACAGTTATTATCTGCCCTGTGACAAGGCCAGCGCTCCTCTCTGAAAGCTACACCACTTATTTATAAATCACAGACACAAGGATAGCAGCCTGTTCCTTTTAGGAACTGCATGATAAAATACTGCATGACTGAATGCCTTAAAAAATAAAAACAATTCCAGTCCTAATTATGGTCCGGAAACTACAGATTTGTTGTTGTTGTTGTTTATAGCTACTTGTTTTTAAGGACATGTCACTGAAACAAGATTTAATAAGTTCTTTTAAGAAAAAAATATAAGCTTATTCTAGAAGCTAATTCTAGCCTATACAATATGTAGCCAGGTGGTAGAATCCAGAGCTGTGTGTGAACTATACACTGATAACCATAGAAATCTCGCAGCACCAGGTGCCAGCATGGCTTCCTCTAGCACCAATGTGTCACTGAACTTCCATCCTCTATGCGGCAGTGCTGTGCAATCCACTAAGTCCACAGACCCAGTCACCATCCCCATTGACCATATTTGAGGAATGCTCTAAAAACATCCATGGGTTCCCTAGACCCAGGAGAGAAAAGGTCAAACTCCTTCCTAGTTCAGCATCATTCATAATCCAGCATACCACTTCAAAAAAGATTACCAGTATTGAAGAAACATAAATGAAATACTTAAATATCTAAAATTAAAAATGTAGCAAATATATTTACATCTACAGAGAAGTGAATTGATTCCTCTATTACGTTTCTCTCCAGCAAACTAAATTTTCCAATAAAATATGTAGGCTTTTTTCACCTTATAAAAATAGTGAATTTTTTCAGAGAATCTGAATGCATAGGAACTGGATGAACAGAATTTACTGATAAACTAGTCTGCTTAGTCATAATACTGCAAATGTGATCTTTCAATATGGCCTTTAGCATATATATATATATATATATATATATATATATATATATACTTCTTGTTCATTAAAACAAGTGTAAAGCTACTTTTTTTCATTAAATTAAAAGCTCATTTTCTTGGAAGATAATTTATTTCTGTAAAATGAGTCTTCCAGAAAAAGTTTTCTACATATGTCTTCTTGTTCAAATTCTTAAATAAAAACTTTACATTCCTTAAAGCAAGAAAATGGTAACATTATGACAATTCACATTTAAGAATATTTCTTTTTAATATTCATAATTAATTTCTAAATGCACAGCAAAACTCAAACACAGCAGGTACAATTTACTAAACAGAAAATAACTGCATGAAATTACCAAACCCTCAGGCAAACAGAGACAATCCCAGATCTTAATGAATTCCTGCTAATAAAATGATAATCAATTAACATTTACCAATATCACCAAAACATTAGTAGCCTCAATCCATCTTAAGATTATAAATATTTCATGTCCCCCAAGCTTTTGGATTTAAAGTTCTTTATCTTCACTGACTTATCCAAGAACATGTGAAGAGTCTGACACAGTAGCTTTGAAGACAGATGAAAATATTGGAGCCTGTGAGGCGCAGCTGTTGACTGCTGACACTGTCTCTCAGCCATGTGTTTAGATACTGCTCAGAAAGAGGACATTGGAATTGTAACGCTCTTCAGCCACTTATTCTTATTTGGAGAGATTCAGTTTTGATATTAAAAGGTAAAAAATCATAAGGAATTTCTCCTGTTCAAATGTCTTCAGTAATTCTTTCAAACTCAAGAAAACATGTTTTCTCCCCTTAAGTCTAGTTTACCACTTTAGGTACAAAGCCAACAACTGCAGACTCCCTGTTGGAGTCTTTGCTATTACCTGCTGGTAACCTCTGGAAAGTATTCTGTATATTGGACATACTATCAGCGTCATGCGAAATAATCATCACAAACTTCATTTAGTGGCTAACTCTTTTTCATCTGGCCAGTTCAAGTCACAAATGTTTAAAATCCATATCAATAAATTTTCCTCCAACAATTTCACATGAGCAAATTCCATAATAAAAATAAAGTTGTGGCCAGGGACTTAGCTCAGTGGCACAAGCACCTGCCTGACAAGCATGAGGTCATGAGTTCGATCCTTGGTACCAAAAAATTTTTTTTAAATCTTAAAAATAAAGTTGTGATCTAAAGCACTAAAAAATAGTTAAATTAATAACACTTTATAATCTATCATTAGATTCTACCTAAAAATCGATTTATCATGATACACATTTTAATCAACTTAAACTTCATTAAATTGTATTAAATTTTATTTAATATAAGTATAGTTTTAAAAATTAATGTTTTGTCTTATATACATAAATCAATTTATTTAAATAGACTGACATTAACATGTTTATTAAAAAGGAAAACTAACAGAAATTATATTCTGTGTTGAACAAAAGCAATATATCTGTTTGAAAAGCAGATGTTTTCATGCTAGTCATATGCAGAATAGCTAATGCTTTATAATGGGGAAAAGAAATAAAGGTATTTTATTTCAGCAATAAGAAATTTTATAGAAGATGATTAACATAAGACAAAGATCATGTATTTTTCAGTATGCCTTATAATTTTATAACTTATTCATTTTATTTCTAAGCATATTGTTTGAGTTAAGGTTGAGTTCTGGTCTTAGCTGACCCTGAAAGATCCAGTTAATATTTCCCACTTTAGTATGTATCAGATTTGTCTGCACTGTGATGCACTGAACTGGTATTTTCATGAAAACCACAATAAACTGAGAGAAAAAACTTAGACAAATATTTATTTAAATTGTATTTTGAAAAATAAATCTAGTTTAAGACAATGTGATTTTATACTACAGAATTCTTTTCATAAGATCTAATAATTCTGACTGCTCTCACTAATATAAAACTGTGGATCATAGCAAGGAACCTGGAAAAAGCCTCTTAGGATTAAGACCCATTTCAATAATTTAAGATTCATTACTCCAACTCAATTACATGTTCAGGAACACTCAAAAACAAGTTATAATGTTTTAAAAAGATAAGACTTCATGTTTTACTAGCATACTATGCAAATATAAGGAAATAAACCTAGCCAAGTTCCCAGTATTGATATCCCACAGAATTACCAACTCAAAGCTAGATGTTAGCTTTTATACATTTACCTTGAAAAGTGGCAGCATTTCGAGATATGAGCAGCTTTAATGTAGAGCTAGATGTCTGAAGCACCTGCTGCAGATCCTGGCGGGCTGCAACTTGGTATCTCTCCTCCATCTTTCTGGTGCAACATGTTGCTTTTTTGGATATACAAACCTGAAGATCAGGTCCTGGAACACATAAAATAGTTTTAGAATGATTTAGAATCCACTTAACAAATACTACATGCTACATGCTAGGCCTTACCAATCCTGTAGATGAGGAAGCTTGTGTTCTATGGGAGAAATTGGCTTACCAGCACATTTGATACAAGAAAATATCCCCATCATGGATTAATACAACCATAAACAAAATATTGTAAACTACTTTTTGTTCCATTATTTAATGCCAAAAGAAAACCTCTGATGAATCACCATGGTGTGAATGCCAAGACTATACAAAACTGTGTAGATATATAATCCTCCTGACAAGCATGGTCTAATACCGCTATTCCATTCAAAAGTTATGGCCCTTGGTGTACGGAGAGTTTTACAACTGCCACATAAGCTAATTTTTATCCAAACAAAAGTATAATATGTGATTCCTTTTGCCTCTCTACCATCACTGAAACCTAGAAAATGACAAAACGAAGAAGCAAAATGCAATCTCAGGCCTCCAGGCCACCCAGAACAAATCCATCAGTTACAGAAAGAAGAAAATGGGGAGACACACCTGAAATTTCTGAAATGATAGCAACTGAAGTAAAGAAACAAAGCCATGAATCTATAGAGGAAATTAGATCAGAAATAATCTCTCAGATTAAAAAAGAAATATCACTTATAAATAAAATGCTCAGCAAATCTACAAGAGATACATAAGAAAACAGACAATAATAGGAAGATAATGGAAATCATGAATGATCAATATAGGAAACAAATAGAATGCATATGAGAGATTCAAGCAGACATCTAAGAAATCAACATTCCCACTGAAAGCTAGCAAAACCACTTGAAAGAAACTGCAAATAGACTATCAGACCTTGAAGACAGGATCGCAGTTAGTGACCATGAGAGGAAAAAACTCTTGAAAATAACAAAATACCAGGAAACAACAATTCAACGGCTACAAGAGGAAGCAAAGAAAAATAGTATAAAAATAATGGGAGTCAATGAAAGGAGCCAACAAAAACAACATAAGAAAAAAAAAAAAAACTATTTGCAAAAGTAATAGAAAATTTGCCCCACATGCAAAAAGAATCTGACACACAAACAAGTGAGGCATACAGATCTCAAATTAGCCATAACCAAAATACATCTATACTCAGACATTTAATGATAAAGATCCCAGAAATTCAGCACAAGAACAGAATATGAAGAGCTATTAAAGAAAAGAGACAGATCATCTATAAGGAAAAGCCCATCAGAATTAAGGTCAACTTAACACAAACTCTAAGGCAAGAACATCTTGTAGTGAAAATTTCAAGTCCTGAAAGAAAACAACTTCCAACCCAAACTTAGGTACCCTACAAAAATGTCTTTCAAAATCATTGGGAAATAAGATACATCCACAACAAAGAAAATTAATGCTATTCATGACCACCAATCTAACACTACAAAGGGTACTAAAAGATATTCTAGACAGAGACAAAAATGACTACAAATCAAGTAACAACAGAAAGAAACTACCAAGAAACTAGGAAAGAAACTACCAAGAAACTAGGGCAAGAAATTAAACAGAGAGGAAAAGCAGGCAAATAAGAGCAGAAAAATAACATGACAAAGACAAGCCAAGACATATCAGGTTAGTACCATAAATGTAAATGGCCTTAATTCACCAATTAAAAGAACAGCCTGGCAGAATGGACCAAAAAACAAGATCCAACAATATTCAGTACACAAGAAACTGGTCTAATTCAAAAAGAAATTTCATAGATTGAAAGTCAAAGGATGGAAACAATACGCCATTCAACAAGAACCCAGGAAAAAGCAGAGTTAACTATCCTGTTGGGCAGACAACATGAGCTTCAAAACAAGAATGATTAAGGGAGAAAGAAGGTCATTACATCCTTGTTAGGGGAAAATTCAAGAGGAAGAAATAACAATCATAAATATATATGCACCAACTACAGGAAGACCCAACTATACAAGACAAAATATTAATAGACATGAACAAAACATAAGCAACAACACAGGTATAATGGAGGACCTTAATACACCACTGTCACAGAGTCAAGTCAATAAAACAAAAAATCAGAAAAGAACAGAAATGAAACAAACCTATCAACAAATGGACTTAGTAGACTCTACAGAGTGTTTTACCGAACAATATCAGAATATATTATTCTCAACTGAATATGGAACCTTCTCTAAAATGCATCATATACTAGCCCATAGAACATGCTTAAGTAAATACAAAGGAAGTGAAATCAGCCCATGCAATAAAATTGGAAATTAAACGTAATGAAAGCAGGCTTAAGAGGAAAATTTATATCAGTGAATTTTCACATCATGAAAACAGAAAGAGCACAAACAATCGAAAGCTATACCTGAAGCTTCCAGAAAAATAAGAGCAAGTCAAGCTCAAAGCCCAAAGAAGGGAGGAAATTATAAAGATCAGAACAGAAATTAATGCAATTGAGACTAAGAAAACAATACAAAGACTTAATGAATCAAAAAGTTGATTCTTTGAAAGAATAAATGAAATTGTTAAACCTCCAGCCAGCTTCATCAAAATGAGAAAAGAACGCAATAATTGAAAAAGGTGAAATCACTACAAATCCTGTGGAAATTCAGAAGATCATCAATACCTACCTTGAAAATGTATCATTTCATAGGATGGAAAACACAGAAGAAAGAGATAGAGTCCTAGAAACATATGAATTACCAAAACTAGATCAAAAATATATAAGGATTTTGAATAACCCAATATCACTTAATGAAATTGAAAATGTAATTTAAAACTTGCTAATAAAGAAAAGCCCAGGTCCTGATGGATTCACACTGAATTCCACAAGAAATTTAGAAAATATTTAATGTCAAAAGTCCTCAAAGTCTTTAATGAAATTGAAAGGGAAGCAATTTTCTCAAACTCATTTCTGGAGGCAAGTATTACCCTGATACCAAAACCAGAGTAAGATCCAACCAAAAAGGAGAACTACAGGCTAATCTCCCTAACAAACACAGAAGCAAAAATACTCAATAAAATGTTAAAAAACACAATGCAGCAAGTCATCAAGAAGATTATACACCATGAGAAAATGGGATTCATCACAGGAAAGCAGGGATGGTACAGCATACACTAATCAATAAATGTTATATACCACACATCAATAAAGCCAAAGACAAAAATCA
Organism: Cavia porcellus; assembly: GCF_034190915.1. Taxonomy (NCBI): domain Eukaryota; kingdom Metazoa; phylum Chordata; class Mammalia; order Rodentia; family Caviidae; genus Cavia; species Cavia porcellus. Next base: position 37,732,041 of record NW_026947487.1, on the reverse strand, counting down.
CAAGATCTTCTCAATAGATGCATAAAAAACTTTGATAAAGTCCAACACTGTTTCACGGTAAAAATCTTAGAGTAAATCAGAATAGATAGTCTTTACCTCGATCTGATAAAAGCCATCTATGATAAACCAACAGCCAATATCATACTAAATGGACAAAAATGGAAAGCTTTCACTCTAAAGTCAGGAACAAGACAAGGATGTTCACTATCATCATTCCTATTCAATGTAGTTCTAGAAACATTAGCCACAGCAATTAGACAAAAGAGAGAAATAAAAGGAATAAAGATAGGAAAGGAAAAGTTAAATTATCATTATTTGCAGATGACATGATCCTCTACATAGAAAACCCCAAATATTCCATCAAAAGACTTCTAAACTTAATTCAGCAGCATAGCTGAGTACAAAGTCAACACTCACCAGTCAAGAGCATTCCTGTACACAAACAACAAACTCACTGAGAAATTAGGGAAACCATACCCTTCACAATAATATAAAAAAAAAAAAATCAAGTACTTGGCAATCAATCTAACTAACAAAGGAAGTAAAAGATTCATGCATTGAAAGTTACAGTACTCTAAAAAAAGAATCGAAAAGGAATTCGGAAAACTGAAAGTTCATTAATAGGAAGAACCAAAACTGTGAAAATAGCCATATTCCCAAAACTGTTATACTGATTTAATACAGTCCTTCCTGATCAAAATAACATTAGCATACCTCACAGATCTAGAGAAAACATCTCTAAAATTCGTATGGAGTCGTAAGGGACCTAGATAGCAAAAGCAATCCTGGGCAACAAAGGCAAGACAGGAGGCATCACAATTCCAGACTTAAAATTATATTACAAAGCTGCTATGATAAAATCAATGTAGTACTGCCAAAAAAACAGACCTGAGAATCAATGGAACAGAACAGAAGATACAGATACAACTATAAATGCACTTAGCCACCTTATACTTGACAAAGGGACCAAACATGTTCATTGGAAGAAATATAGCCTCTTTAATAAATGGTATTGGAAAAACTGGCTTTCCACGTGATGAAGATTTAAACTACACCTATCATCATGAACTAAACTAAAGTAAAAATGGGTCAAAGATCTCAATGTTAAGACACAAATACTAACTCTACTGGAAGACAAAGTAGGTAAAAATCTCAAGGACGTATGGTAGGCAAAGAGTTCATGAACAAAAGCCAAACTGCATCAGAAATACTTCAAAGAATCAACAACTGGGATCTCATCCTATTAAAAAAGTTTTTGCACATAGAAAGAAATCACCAGTAGAGTGAAAATAAAACACATAAATTGGGGAAAGATTTTTATCAACTGTTCTTCAAAGGACCTTTATCTAGAACACATAATGAATTGAAAAGCATCAGGCCCCCCAAATTAAAAGGTCCCATCCAAAAATGGGTATCTGAGATGAATACACATTTCTCAGGTGAAAAAGTACAAATGGCAAATAAACCATGAAGCAATATTCAACATCATTCGGGAAACGCAAATTAAAACAACACTGAGATATCATCACACTCCAGAAGGAATAGCTGCCATCAAGAAACCAACCAATAACAAATGCTGATGGGGCAAAAGGAATTCTTCTTCATTGTAGGTGGAAGTAGAAATCAGTGTGCAAATTCCGCAAAAAACTAACATTGGAGGTTCCATTCAAGCCAGCTATTCCCCTTCTGGGTATTTCCCAGAAGAACTGAAAACATACTACAGCAATATATATCTATCCTTGTTTATAGCTTCACAATTTGTAATAGCCAAATGCCCAACAACTCAGCAATGATAGAAGAGATGTGATATTTTTATGCAATGGAGGATTACCGAGCCATACAGAATGAAACTCAAGGCTTTTATAGTAAATGGATGCAAACAGAAACCATACTCAAAAGTGAAATAAGTCAGACTTGCATGTATAAACACCATAGTGTCTTACTACTATAAAAGGCTGAAAGATTAAAAAAGATCCAAAAGTTACAATAGAGTAAAAGGGAAAGAAACTTCTCAAAGGGAAATTACATTGTTTGATCAATTTTGCATGCTTATATCTGGTAATCTGAGCAACTATTTTGAAGATAACAACATGCAATCTAACAATCATTGTTAAATTCCTATCATCTTCCTTTGAAATCCTACATTGCTATTGATTTGTTGTTGTTGTTGCTATTGTTATTGATTTTTGTTTGCTTCTTGATGCTTGTTTTTTCTCTTTAAAATAAAAAAGAATACACACACAGTGCGCACACATACAAAGATACATACACACAACATGCACCTTTCCAACTCCTCCTCTTTGATCATACAGAGTCCATCACAGGTCTTAACATCTCCAAAAGCTGGCTTTAGATAAGATGAAAATATTTGAAATCACTCTGAGCCACCTGTCAACACAAGACACCAGGATTTCTAATAATTCTTCCTTTAGTTTGTTTAAATTAGGCCACAAAAGACAGCATTTGAGCATTTTACAAAAGCTAAGAAGCATAATACAATTATAAATGTCACAGTAGGTAACAAGTTGGCAATTGTTTTGCATTTATCTTATCTAACATTATACAAAAGAAAATCCTACTTCAAATAGTAAAACTGATTGAAAGAAAACAAAGCTATCATCTCAGCTTTATTCCTAAATGAAAGGATTGGAGAATTGGCATTCAGCGAAGCACAATAATAAAAGTTTGGGGAAAAGAAGCAATGAGTAAATATTGAAGTATATGAATCTGTTTAATGTAGGAATGACTACAAGGGAATTTTAAAATAACAATAATGACAATAGATCCCAGAAAGTGTATCTCTGGAATTCTAATTTCTAATACTACTTCACTAGATCATGTTCCTAAGCATGGCATATAAATGTTTCCTGAAACTATGCTCTTCCCTCCTTCCCTCTCTTCCTCTTTCTCCAGCCTAATCTCTAATAATATAGACCTCTGCACTCTTTCTTTTATGCTCTAGTCTTGCTTTTGGTCCTCATATTCACCAAGCTCCTTGTAACTATTTCTACTGTGCTGCCCTCTTTCTGGGTCACTCTTGTCCTAGACATGCTCACCCATACCTTCAGGAAACACCCCCTTTTACCTTAGTTTACTCTTATCCTTTCTTCTTAGATCTTTACTCATTCCTTTCAAGGGAAATTTGCCACAACCTTCCAAACAACTCAAACCCCTATAACATACTCTTGGAAAAATCACACATTTCTCCACTGTACTTATCATGGTTGCAATTTTTATGCAATTATCAATCAATTAGTTCTCCCACCATTATTAAGCTCCAAGTGTAAGAGTGGTGTTAAGTTATTATATCCTAATTGCTTGGGCTGCTACAGAGTATGTCAAATACTCAATAATGTATTATTTATTTTAATCTTTATAACAATCTTGCATTATATCTACCATTACTGCCATATTTTATGCTTGAGGAAATATAGATATAAAGAGGATAAATACTGCTCAGTGTCATAAACAGGGTGTCATAAAAAGTTTGGAATGATAGGATTATTTCCAAAAGATGAAAAGTATTTCCAAAAGATAAGAAGTATAAAACAAAAAGAGGCCTTTATTCTGAGAACACAGAGAGAGATGACTGGCACCCTGGCCGCTGAAGTCCAGCAATCTCTCTCACGGACATGTGGTATGGGGAGATATAAGTAGCCTAAACTTAGGGCAGTACCCTAAGGCCATTAGAGATGCACAGGTATTTCATTGGCACACGTTTGGCACCAGGGGCAGATTCCAAAGGGTGGGGGGATATAGAGTTATAGGTAAATCTCTAGGGGCGGGGGATACAGGAGCTCCCTGATTCTGGCTGAGGTCTTTTCTGGCTACAGTGTCCAATCTGGCCAAAACCCTTTCATATCCCATCTTATGATTATTATGAAAAGGGGCGAAGATTTCTCTAACTACTTCCTGCTGGCAGGGGGTACAGTACTGGAGCCTAGGGGAGTCGACGGGATGATGGTTGATGCCCAGGTAGATGCTGATGCCAGGTGTTTTAGCCAGGACAACCTCACTGGTGAATGCATGTATGTCAGACTGGAAAAACAAAGAGACATGAGGTTATGAAGAGACATGGCACTGTCACATTTAAGGACCCAGGTGAGGTAGAGGGAAAGGTGCCTTTGATTTAGACATGTTATTTTATCAGGATGACGTTGAGGTAGGATCATTATCACGGTGGGGTAGAATTCTGAAAAATAAGTGAGAGGTTAGAAGGAGTAAAATTATGAGAGGTGATTACTCCCCCATCTGAAAGCATAAAAGTTAGGAGGGTAGGTATGTAAAACTTGTCTCCGGTCGAGGAGTTGAACTGGAAAAAATAGGGGGAGTAGGGGAGGCGGTGGCTGTACCAGTATAGGGAAGGTAAGGGCTTAGGCTTTTAGGGATATCACACTTAACCAGAGAGCTGAGGGTAGAAAGAACGACAGTTATCACAGAGAACATTATGAAGATGATCTTGTGGGAGTCTCTAGGAAAGACTGTCAAGAGTCCTGCTGTAAAAATGATCATTAATAGAACGTAAAAGATTAGGAACCAAATTGGATAACAAAACATGACTTAGCCTGCTGTTAACTGTGGCTGTGAGGCCTTCGTAAAACGGAGATGGGTGGGCGACAGAAGATGAGATGACCAGTCAGAACGATCAGATTTAGGGCTGGGAGGGCACCTCTTAGCCTGAGTGATGTGAAACCAAGATGGGAGTCCAGCAACTTTGACCGCTGTAGGGGTCATCAAAGAGACCAGATAGGGGCCACTCCACCTTGGTTGTGGTCCTGTGGATTTAGAACATTTGAGATAAATTAGATCTCCTAGGGATATGGGAGGATCTGGTTGGGCCTCTCCAGAGGGTTGTGGAAGGCAGAGATCAGCATGTTGTCACAACAGGTGTCAGAGGAAGGAGAGGACTGGGACATAATCAGTCAGGGGAGGGAGATTTTGGGGAGTAGGAAGGTTATGGAGTAAGAATGGCCTGCCATACATAAGTTCAAAAGGACTTAAGAAAGTAGGAGCCCGGGGAAGTGCCCTGAGCTTGGCTAAGGCTAAGGGCAAAAGTGGAGGCCAAGGTTGGTGTAGTTCTAAAGTGAGTTTTGTAAGGTGTGTGTTTATGGAGCCATTTGCCTTTTCTACTTTTTCTGAGGATTGTGGATGGTATGGGATGTGTAGGTGCCAGGTGATGTGTAAACTTGAGGATACCTGTTGAGTGATCTGAGAAATAAAGGCGAGACCATTATCTTGCTGGATACTCTGAGGTAGATCAAACCTTGGAATGATTTCTTGTAATATGATTTTGGTAACTACATCAGCAGTTTCCCTGGTTGTGGGAAAGGCTTCTATCCATCCTGAAAAGGTACAAAGATGAGAAGATATGTGAGAGTCTTGTGGCGGGCATGTGTCTAAAATCTACCTACCAGTCCTGACCAGGGGTGTATCCCCAAAACTGATGGGTAGGAAAGGAAGAGGGGTGCCATGCATCCCTGAGGAGAAGTTCTGGCACAGATATCACAGGCGTGAGTAATCTTAAGAATGATAGCTTTTAGAGAAGGGTGTGTGACTATTGGGGCTAAGAGTTTGTATAGGGCCTGTGATCCTATATTAAAACAGTTGTGTAAGTCAGTGATGATGTCTGAGGCCTGTTGATGTGGGAGAACAAGTTTAGATCCCTGAAAAATCCATCCCTGAGTGTTTTGTGTGTAACCTGGTTTATGAAGTAGCTGTAACTGCTCTGGTGAATAATTAGGCTGAGGTAGACTGTTTGGGACTAACAGGAGAAGATGAGAAGGGCAGGGCCCTTGTGCAGCTAACGTGGCTTGTGAATCTGCAAAGGCATTGCCTTGAGCAATAGGATCTGTAGAGTTTTGGTGTCCTCTACAATGAATAACTGCTGCCTCCTTTGGAAGTTGGGTTGCCTCTAGAAGTTTAAGGATAAGGGAGCATTAATGATGGGGGTTCCCTGAGTGGTAATAAAACCCCATTCTTGACAGATAAGAGGCATGAGAGTGTAAAATGCTAAATGTATACTTTGAGTCAGCGTATATATTTATAATCTTGCCTTTTGCTAGTATAAGGGCAATAAGTTCTGCCCTCTGGGAAGAGGTTCCAGGTGGCAGTGGATTTGCCTCTATAACTTTTGACTGGTTAACTATTGCGTATCCTGCCTTTTTTTGGTTGTCTGTGTTTGTTGAACTGCCATCTATGAACCATGTGTCAAAGGCCAAAGAGAGAGCTGTGCTACTAATGTGAGGGAAAGGGGTGAGAGTCGTCTGTAAAAACTCAATACAGTCATGGTGAGGATGGTGGGAAGTAAGGTGGCTATATTAAGAGGACCACTAGTTGCAATAGAGATCCAAGGGTCTTGAGAGAGAGCTAAGTGTACCTGTTGAAGGCGAGAAGGGGTCATCAGGGCAGGGAGCACCTTATGTGAGATAAGGTCATGTAGGTGATGAGGTGAGTGCACTGTAATAGATTATCCTAATGTAAACTTTTTAGCTTCCTGTGTCAGGAGGGCTGCAGCTGCAAGAGCTTGGAGACAAGGAGCCCATCCTTTTACTGTGTGATCTGTTTTGACAAGTAAGCTACTGCTTGAAAAGAAGGTTCTTTTTTGTGTCCTAGTACACCTACAGCATTGTGGCCCTGACAAGTAGTGTATAGGATGAAAGATTGGGTGGGATCAGGAAGGGTAAGAGCTGGAGCTTTTAGGAGAGCCTCTTTTAATTTTTGAAAGTAGGCATGTATGGGCCTAGTAGGGTCCAGGGGTTCTGATAAGGGACCCTTAGAGGCCTTGTAGAGGGATTGAGCTAGGGCTCCAAAGTTAGGAATCCAGAGATCGAAAGAAATTAGCTAGACCTAGGATAGATGTAACCTGCTGCTTAGTTATGGGCACCTGGAGATCACGAAGAATTGCCTTAGGATCTGAGGTGATGGAGCGAGTGGTGGGGGTGAGAGCGAGCCCAAGGTATTTGACTTTTGGGGAGGCTATCTGGGCTTTAGCAGGAGAGACCCTGTATCCACGACTAGCAAGGAAATTAAGAAGACTGGCTGAGTGCTGTATGGCTAACATAAGGGATGGAGAACATATAATAGGAGGTCGTCTATGTATTGAAGAAGAACACTAGGTTTGAGATCAAGTTCTGTGAGGTCAGTAGCAAGACCTGACTAAAGAAGTGGGGACTATCTCTGAACCCTTGGGGGAGCACTGTCCACATAAGTTGTTGAGACCTGAGAGTGTCTGGGTCAGTCCATGTAAACGCAAAGAGGTTCTGGCAATCAGGGTGTAGGGGGATAGTGAACAAGACATCTTTAAGATCTATAACTGTAAAGTGAGTAGTGGAGGGAGGGATATGAGAGAGCATGGTATAAGGATTTGGCACCACTGGGTGAGTTGGGGTAATAGCACTGTTAATTACCCTAAGGCCTGTACCAGGCGATAGGACCCATCAAGCTTGAGTACCAGGAGAATGGGAGTATTGTGGGGTGAATGGGTAGGTTTAAGAAAACCACTGTCTAAAAGCCGCTTAATTATGGGTTTAAGTCCCCTTAAATGTTGGGGAGCTATGGGGTATTGGGGAACGCAGGGAAAAATTGAGGGATCCTTGAGACGGATTAAAACAGGCATAGCATGTGCAGCCAGAGTGGGATTGGATGTGTCCCAAACCATGGGGTCAACCAGAGGAGGAGGAAGAGGGGGGAATGGCTTTGCAACGCATTGTGTGGCTGTTTGGAGGATTAGGGCTGTGGGTAGAGAGAAAGTGAAGGAAAAATTAAGCTTTTGAAGAAGGTCTCTACCTAAAAGGGGTGTGGGACATACTGGGATTACTAGGAAGCTATGGGTATAGAAAAGAGTCTGGAATCTACATGGGATAGGCCCAGTCTGCAAAGGTTGATTCGGCTGGCCGTCAACACCAACAACAGAAATCAATGACTTATTACAGGGTCCTGAAAATTCAGGAAGTACTCTATAAGTCGCCCCCGTATCCACAAGCAAAGATATTATTTTGCCTGAGACCTCCAGAGAGACTTGGGGCTCCAACAAGGTTACCGAAGTGGGGGCTGTGAGCCCCGAGCCCCATCAATCTTCTGCAGCAAGTCCGAGCAGGTCAGTCAGCGACGAATCTGGCATTGACGAAGTCTCCTGTGAGGGTGAGGGATTAGAGGATGGCCTAGCCGCTCACTGGCATCTAGGACAATCGCTCTTCCAATGCCCTTTAATGTTACGTACGGGCAGGGCCCAAGAGGAATACCATGGTTAGGGCAGTCTTTTGCCCAATGTCCTTGCTTGCTGCATTTGAAGCACGGTCCGGGCGGGACTTGGGCAGCCACACCTTGTTGTGGATTCTTTGTCTTGGGAGCTCCAAGTGCCACTGCTAAGAGGTCAGACTGATATTTAGCAAACTTTAATTTTTGAGCTTGCTTTTCCTTTTTGAATCTTATCTCTATTGTTGAAGATACAGAAGGCTAATTTAAGTAGATCCCCTTGTGGAGTGTGAGGGTCATGTTCAACCTTTTGTAATTTTGCACGAATATCAGGAGCAGACTGTGAAATAAAGTAAGAGTTAACAACAATCATCCCTTCATGAGGGTCTGGGTTTATATTAGTATATTTAATTAAGGTTTCCCGAAGCTGATTTAAAAACACAGCTGGGTTTTCGTTAGCCTCCTGGACCTGTTCTAAAAGCTTGTTATAATTCATATGTTTGTGAGCAATCTTGTTAAGGCCCACAGTCAGACACTCAATCATCTTATGTAATTTTTTGAACCTTGTCCATTCTGATAGTTCCAGTCAGGATCTTGGTCTGGCACAGCTACAGGCCCAGGGTTGTTTTCAATGGTGTTTGCCCTATGCCTGTGATCAGCTTCTTCTCAAGCTGCCTGCCACAGCTGATTTCGCTCTTGTGAGCTAGGGGTGATATTTAAAATCACATAAACATCCTTAAAATGTAAATCATAACAATTAGTAATAAATTCAAATTGCCTGATATAATTTTGTGGGTCAACAGAAAAGCTACCTAATTTATGGGTAATCTGAGATAGATCAGAAAGGGAGAACAGTACATGGATATTGACCAGCCCCTCTGGGCCAGCTTGTTCTCGAAGCGGTAGCAGAGCCTGAGGAGAAGAATGTGGAGGAGAGTACCATTGAGCAGCTATCCGCCCGGTAGACGAGTGTGAGTGATTACCTGAAGAGCGGCTATAGACCGGCTGCCACTCACTCTGAGACGACAAAATACAGGCAGATGGCATCTCACTGTATGCCTTGCAGCGAGAGGATTATTGTTGTCAGCATCCGTGATGTGGAGCGCAACAAGGCAGCTGTTGCTGTTCACAAGAGGAGCCACAAGGGGGCGCCCATTGACCATGAGACTGGAACAAACATGGTGGCACCCTGTAGCCATGGTACCCTATCATCGCCATGTGACCCACCTGAACATGGTGGTGCCCCGTCACCACGGCAACCCCCTGAACATGGTGGCGCCCCATCAACACAGCAACCCCCTGAACATGGTGGCACCCTGTCGCGTGGTGGAGAGCTGCCACATGGCGACTGTTCCCGGCGCAAGCTGGAAAAATCACGCTGCTTGCCGGAAGGGCACAACGAACGCGATCCAGTGTGGTGGGGCAGGTGGCCAGAAAGTGTTAGAGGGCAGAGCAGAGCTGTTGGGAGAGGCCCGTATCACAGAAGGTGGAGGGAGAGAGGATCGCACAGTGAGAGGTAATTTTGGTGCAGAGGGACTAGGGGCGGGGAAGGGGGACGGTAGTGGGGGGCAAGATAAGGATGGGGAATCAATTTGGGGATACGTGGGGGGCTGTAGGGGCCGAGAAGAAAAATTGGAGGGACATCTTCAAGCATATCCTGGGGACAGGATGAAACAGATTAGGTCACGGTGGAGCTAGCCAAGAGTATTCGTGTGGGATTACAGGACTTAATGAGAGAGGGGCATGTTCTCAGAACTAGGAATGCCTCTACGTACAGCAGCTCTATCACCCTGTCACTGGCTCGGCAAAAATCATACAGTGTTTGGAGGATGGAGACATCAAATGTTCCTTCCCTGGGCCAACACTTGCCGAGGAGTGGGTACGTGGGCCAAACTTCCTGGCAGTAAAAAGTTAATAGTTTAGTTTTTATGGTACTTTTAATTTTTAGAGTACATAAATTGGAAATTAAGCATTGTAAAGGTGTTTTTGGGAGTTAGGAAATATGTTTCCCATGACTGCTTCAGGCAAGAAAAAAAAACGTGGTCCAGAGAATAAGCCATCACTGATTCTGTGGCGCCGACACGGCAGGGCTAAGGTTCCAAAAACTCGTATATTCTAGTTGTCACTGAGAAATTTACGAGTGGAGTTTGCATGAGGTCAGTAGCAGTTTTCCTGGTGAAAGCTCGAGGCTTCTAAGGGAAGCAAGGGATTTTTTCAGTGTGGACGGTCCAAAAATCTCTGCTTTGGGCTATCAGAACCCAAAGAACATGAGAGATTTTAGTGTGGACACAGGCTATCCCAGAAAAAACCCTGCTCAGGGCTATCCTAAGGACGTGAAAATGCCAGAGACCCACACAAACAGGGGAGAAACAGTCCACTGGGGCCGGGCCCAGTGCCATGAGTTTCCCGGAGCATGCTCACCTGAAATCAATCTGTTTGGTGGTACATGGAGGCAGCCGGCGGCAAGTGAAATGCGTCTCGGGAGAAGAAAAAGTGCAGAATTAAGCCAGGATGCTATCTGGTTCGTGAATCGGCTGGGGACTCAACTGGGTGTATGTTCCAGGAGTCAATCACCTGCCGATTGAGTCACAGCACCAAATGATAGGATTATTTTCAAAAGATGAAATGTATTTCCAAAAGATGAGAAGTATAAAACAAAAAGAGGCCTTTATTCTGAGAACACGGAGAGAGATAACTGGCACCCCAGCCGCTGAAGTCTGGTGATCTCTCTTGCGGACATGTGGAGTGGGGGAATATAAGTAGCCTAAGCTTAGGGCAGTGCCCTAAGGCCATTAGAGATGCACAGGTATTTCATTGGCACACATTTGGCGCTAGGGGCAGATTCCAAAGGGTGGGGGGATATAGAGTTATAGGTAAATCTCTAGGGGTGGGGGAGATAGGAGCTACCTGATTCCGGCTGAGGTCTTTTCTGGCTACAGTGTCCCATCTGGGCCAAAACCCTTTTATGGAAAGAAGTAAATTCCCAAGATAAGTTCTTTGCCTACCTTAAATCTATAAATAGTTCATTTTAAAAATAACTAGACATTTCTTATTCCTGTTTTGAAAGAAGATATCTCTATGGAAAGTTGCAAGAGAATAAATTTTGGGTTAGGAATCACTCAAGAGAATTTATTCAAAATTAGGGGATTTTTTCAAAATTAAAATATAAAACATACAAAATATAAAATAATATATATAATATACATATAAAATATGAGTTGACATTTGCCTCTTGTCCTATTTTTATAAATTCCTTCTATTGCTATGCTACACATAATGCTGAGGGGAAAACACTAACTCTTAACAACTCTGGCAAGCAGGTATAGCAATTTAGAACACTTGATAAAAATACATACCTCAAGTTGATGACTATCTACCCTGATTAATTCAGACTTTCATTTAGAATCTTAGAAGTTTGTAATGACAGCATAAAACTTATTCAAACTGAATCAGAGCTCTAACACTGTAAAGATAAAGTATCAACTTTTTCCAATCAGCAAAATATTTTGATCAGTATCCCCTATGAGTTTAAATAACTTAGAACTAAAATTCCAATACAGGAGGCAAAGAGTTAACAAAAAATAAAAAGCATTTCCTTTCTTCCTAGATCAGTCCAAGACACAAAGAAGATGAACTAAATGAAATCCTCAGGGAAAAGACCACATCTTACATGTTATTCACACTGTATGTACAAAGAGCATAAGAAGATGCTTCCTGATAAAAAGTCCATACTACAGCTCCCCCATTGTAAATAAAACAGGCATCACAAGAAAACAAAGGTGGACACAACCCAAACAAATACTACACAGTACCAAGAGAAAGTCTCAGAAGATTTCAAAGCCTGGCTACAAAGAACATGGAATAATCCCAGAATGCTATCAAGCAGCAAGAATATTCAAGCTCCAGATCAGCTGTCGGGTTTCTGAACAATAAAGGTAAACTCTGAAGGAAATAATAAATACAAAACAAAATTAAAAATAAAATAGCTCTTAATAAAGGAGTCTTCGACTAGAACTGGGGGTGCTTTTCTGGATTCCTAACCAGAAGCAGCAATGTTATTTAATGTGTTCTTTTGCACTCAGCAGCATAAGAAACAACTTGCTTCTTTATTTGTCCCATGTATTAAGATGTGAACATTGGGAAGCACTGTGGAAAGATGGTGGCACTGCATGATTTTTGCTATTTCCAAATCCTAGACAAAACCAGACAGAGTTTGACAACACATCAAAAATCAACAACCACAACAAAACAACACAGCATGCCCTCCCTACAAACTTCAAAATATTAACAGAATGACACAAACTAGCAACAGCCATAAAATCTTCCTACTGTCAGGGTGTGGGAAGTAAGAAGAAGGAAGCAATGGAAACAGGTCTAAACAACCTGACAACAGAAGACCCCAAGGGGCAAACAAGGTACAGGAAAGTGCTGCAGACCTGCAGCTGAGCCAGAAGAGCTCTGCCCTGTCATTGGATGGGATGGACCATAACAGAAATGAATGAGGGAACAAGATCAATCTGTCCAATAAATTCTGAATCTAAGCCAGTAAGGCTCCTTTCTGGAACAGAACCCAAGCACAGAAAAGAAAATTCTGGAAATGGAATTACCTTTCAACAGAAAAGGGAACTCACACCTGCAAAAAGAAAAAGTGTAGATCAAAGGGGTATAAATCCAGGAAATATCAAAAAATAAGCAGCTACACAAAAGCAACAGAACGATTAGCTCCATAAAGTTAGGAAAGCTATTCTGAAGCCTGCTCCAATCAAAACATTCAGAAAAAGAATAACTTAGCAAAACAAACAATAAAAAGTAATGGAATCAACTCTGACATGGAGTCAAAACAAAAAGAGTAAGGAAAAGAGAAACGAAAAGACGATAGAAAGACACACTTCAAAACAAAATCAGATAAAAAATTCAGTTATACTACTTGAAGATTCAACTAGAAGAAATACAAGAGCTAATTATACAAAAGTATTATAATTGAAAAAGTTTTTAAAAGAATGACAGGATTTGAAAGACAATAACAACAAATATTGAAGTCAGGTACAAATGATGTATGCTCCTGGAAAAAGGGTTAGAAGGACACAAGACTGTATTTCTTATTATTCTGAAACTGTTTAAGTATAATACGGAAAACTCAAGTAAGTAATTATGAAACATTCAAATTCTAGTCTCTAATTCTATCCATTATTCTTACAAATCAAAAATTTTAATGTGGGAGAAAGGAGATATAGATGTGGTTACATAAAACTTTGCAGTCTTGAATTAGAACTGAAATTTCCAGTGAAGTCATAAAGAATTTTACCTTTAAAAAGTGCTCCCCTGAAAATGCCAAGAACCAATGAAACAAATCAAAAACGCCATCCTTTGTACCCAGGTTATGGTATTAAAATATAAGTTCTCTCCAGAAATAATCAATGCTTGTAGATTTGAGAAAGGAAATACATATGGTGACAGATGCTGTAATGCCTTACCCACCAGATAGCAAAGGAACTATCATATAGCTACAAGAGTCCTATATAGAGAATTCAAGGGCTACATGATTTCTGCTAGAGCTCATATTTTAAAAATATCACACATTGGTAGCTTAAATGAAATAAATTTATTTTCACACATTTGTGGAGACTGGAGGTCCAAGATCAAGGTTCAGCTGCACTGGTCTCTTCCTGGATTACAGGTGGTCAACCTTTCCCTGTCTCCATCACCTTACTCCTGGTGCCCTTTCCATTCCTTATAAGGACAATGATTACATTGGATTAAGGCCCCTTCCCTCACAAGCTCACTGAACCTTAATTACCCTCTAAAATATCAATTACTCAAGTTATAGTCACTTTGGGGATCAGAATTTTAACGTAAGAGTTTTGGAGAAACACAATCAGCCAACTTCAAAGGACACCCAGTAGCCAAACATGGAACAACCTGAACTTCAATAGCCACTGAAATGAAACACAACCAATCAAACATACTTAAATTCACAAGATGTAATAATGTTTGAGCTTTCCACCTTCAGAAAATTAAAGAAAAAGAGATCAATTGCTCTGAAAATTGGTAAATACTAAGGAAGAAGCAACTATGGTGTTTTTCATATATAAACCATACAAATAAACACATTATAGATAAGTGAAGTCTCTCTTTATAATAAGAGAAATAATAAAATTTAAATATCATTTATTAATCCAAAATGGATCAGTACACATATAGACATTAAGCAACAACTACTGCTAAAATCAGACCAAAAAAGAGTCAAACATTAAATGTCTTCCATAGTCATCTTAAAGTCATTAAGTCTTCCAAATACCACTAATACAGTATTTTGCCATTAGATATATGAATTCAATATAGTCTCTGAACCTATTTGCCAATTTAGGTACTTTAGAACATTTTCATTCTGCACTGTAAGCACACAAGTAATACAGAGACCAAAAAGTTTATCAAAGGAGTCAGGCAAGATGCAAAAGTTCCAGAGATCTCCTGCACAGCACTATACCTGTCATCAAGAATACTGTGATGGCAAGTACACACTGTTAAGAGGGCATCTCACCAGGTGTCTCTTTGTATCACCATCAAAAGGAAAAGATACACACAGAAAACACAAAAAAAGTTAAGAAGGACAACATATTGGAGTGTAAAAACTATTTTTAAAAACACAAAGAATTATAAAATTTAATATGGTGATTTTTTAAAAGAATTTTGTGAGTAGGATGGGACTCGAGGGGGTCTGAAGTGCTAACAAAGAGCATCTTCTTAATGTAGATGGCGGTTAGAAGCGTATTTGATGTATACTAACTTGGTAAGTCATGTATTTGTTTTCTGTTGTGTATCTATACTTTATTTTCTAGTAATAATATTTTTATATAGTAGTGCTGGTTGATAAAATACATTCTATTGTTATTTAAAACATTCATCTCCTCTACTGAACTTACAGAATTTTCATAGTAGTAGTACATACATCATCATCTTTATTGATATTAAGCACAGGAAAAAGTTCACGGTACCACTACACTGAGATCAAAATAAAATATAGGTTAACCTGAGAAGAAGTTACATGTTACGATACACCAAATGCTCACCAATGAAAAGAGAATGTTGGAATTCACAGAAGGTGGTTACTGTAAACTTGCTCTAATACATTGGTGAGAATACCGTTTTGCCATATGATTTGAGACTGACAGAGATTTGTGAAATGATTATGGTAGAAAAACTTTAACTGACTCAAATGGATAACACTGTGCACATAAAATTTAAAATCTATGTATTTAAGCTCATGGGTCTAGCAAGGGCAACAAATCTGCTGAGAGCCCATAGATTCCCTGTCCTGGAATTTCCCTGAAAGTCCTAGCTCTTCCTCACATACATGCAAGTTAGATGAGACTGATGTCTACATAAGGGTAACTGATCAGCTAACTCACAGTATTCCATCCTGTCAGCACAACAATTGTTTCAGAAAAAGCCAGTTGCGTGCACAGAAGCACAGGCACACACACAGGCACATGCACGCACATGGAAATTTACTGAGACTGAAACAGGAGAGCCTTGTGCCATAACTGAATTTCAATGTGTAAGAATGTGAGGCCTGCACAGGTCATCACCACCTGCTGTCTCAACGTGAAGACCATGGGTTCTTCTATCACCTGCAATATAAAGAACTCTAGCCAAACACAATGATAATACCTCCATGGTAACAGCAGAACAAATCATTTCATTTCCCTTCATAGTTTTTTTCAAAATGTCAAATACTAATTGAGAGATCCATAAGATCCTTTTAATCACTGTCCAAATTCCCTATCTTAAAATAGAAATAAACATTGGATGTCCAAGAAACAATATAAGTTCTACTTACAGTATGGTTGTGCTATCTTACAACTAGCAAACATTAACTCAGGCCAAAATGAAATAACCAAAGAATGGCTACCATCAAGAAATAAACCAATAATAAATTCTGGTGAGGCTGAGGTAGAGAAAGAAGCTCTTCTCCACTGCTGAAGAGAGTATAAACTGGTTCAACTACTATGGAAAGTGATAGATTTGGCTAACAGTAACCAGCCCTCCCACTATTGAAAAAGTTCAAACACAGGGACTAAAGGTCGGATGCCACATTAGAAGAGCCTAACCACAAGAACAAGGAAATATCCCTGTAAAGGAGAGCCCCACTGCCAATCTCCTCCAGAGAAAGACATGTTACACAGAAAGTATAAGAGCCACCCACAGCTCTCAGCCCATGACCGAAACAATGTCTGCTCCTCGTTTTAACTGTCGATAAAAACCCTGCTCAG
Source organism: Cavia porcellus (assembly GCF_034190915.1). Lineage (NCBI taxonomy): Eukaryota > Metazoa > Chordata > Mammalia > Rodentia > Caviidae > Cavia > Cavia porcellus. The sequence goes on along the minus strand of NW_026947487.1, from coordinate 37,715,575 downwards.
CCCTGCCATGGGCGCCTTGCTCTGGTCTGCTGGGTAGAGCGCCACTTCTGCTTCCTTTGATTAAAACCCCTCAGGTCGACCTTGCATTGGGTGCTCTGGTTCTTGGCATGCTGTTCAGTCACTTTATCAGAAAGTAGCACAGAGAACCCTCAAAAACTAAATCTAGATGTTTCATTTGACATAGCTATTCTCCTTGTAAGTATCCTCCTGAAAAAGTTAATCATCCTGTCACAGTGTTACACACATACCTATGTTTGTAGTAGCACAATTTATAATAGCTAAATCTTGGAATTGGCTCCTATGACCATCGACAGACGAATGGATAAAGAAAATGTGTTATTTGTATACAGTGGAGCACTATTCTACCATAAAGAAGGAAAAGCTTGAGGCATTTTAGGGAAATGAATAAACCTCGAGACTACACTGTTAAATGAAATGAATCAGACACACAAATTTAAATATCACACTGCTTCTCTTATGTGAGAAACCCAAAGTATAAATAAACAGTAAAATGGAGGGATAGATATTAGAAAGTAGGAAAAACTTTTTCAAATGGGAAAGTAAATATGAGATGAGAGGAGAGAAAGAAGGGGAAAGGATTCACAAGGAAAAAAAGAAGGGAAATTGAAGTAAGGGCAAGAAGGGTGGGGGGAGGAGAAGGAGACAGACACGAATTATGATGCATTATATTTTCTTAGTTACTTTTTATTCATGGCTGAGACAAAATACCTGATGCCCAAAATTAGAGAAGGAAAGGTTTATTTCTTACACTTCTTGGAGGTTTCAGTCCACACTCAGCTGGCTCCAAGGCAGGGTGATATGGCAGGGCCATCATTCATGGCCACCACAAACAGCAAGGTGCTAAATGGGGAAGAGAGAGACACACCTTCTACCTGTCCTTATACCATATTCTGGCTCCACCCCTAGGCGGGTGTAGCACTCACACCACCAATCCGAGCACTAGACAACGAACCAATCACAAGCACTAGATTTGGTTAACTCCATAACTGCATGAGGCTTGGGGGCCACTGACATAAACGATGACATATGTACGTGTACAAATCCCATAAGGAATATGATCATTATGTACTGTAAACATGTACTAATAAAAATAAATGTTTTAAACATTTGAAAAAAGAAGAAAAAATGTGATTAGTTTCTCATTTCTGCAGCTTTTGGTATGGGAAAGTTCCCTGTATAAAGTCACTAAAATTTCTGTACAGACTCATGGTCTTCCTGGAATGAACTGGAAGACTGCATTCTGGGCAGTGGTAGCTGCTGGAAAGCCTACTGACCCCTAAGCCACCTCCATGACTGGAGCAGACTGTAAGTCAGCAGCCTAACTACTGACAAGTCAAGTGTGAAAGAAATGAATGAAAACTGCAGTTGCCTAGAGACACAGTGGGCAGCTCGAATTTCTTCTAAGGTAAACACATTAACACTCATTGAAGGGATGTATTAAAATCCAGTCATCACAATGCAACATTCACAGTGTTCAAGAAACAATCTAAAATTCTTATAAATCTAAACAATCAGTATAATATAAGCTATTTTCCATAAGTAAGAAAATAAAGCCAATTTTAGGAATCCAGATGTTATGTTAAAATTATTCAAGAGGAGTTATAGCAGGCATTTGAAACTATGCTCAATAAAATAAAAGAACAGAAACTCAAAATAAAATATAGGACATAGATTCTCAGCAAAAAAAATATAAAATGGAAATTTCATAACTGGAAATATAGCAAATTAAAATGTCACTGAATAGCCTTGAAATCTGAATAGTGTTCACAGAGGAAAGTGGCTGTGAATATGAAGATAGATAAACATAAAATATCCAATCTGAAGAAGGAACAGCAAAAGTTTGACAATAAATGGAATGGAGACAGATAGACACTACAGATAGATATACAGGCAGGTAGGGTGAGCAGACCAGTGGAAGTACATAAAAAAGTATAACATGTTTAACATTGGAGTCTCAGAAGAAAGTAGTGGAAATAAAATATATCATAAAATGATCATAAATTTCCCAAGCTTTGTGAATATCAGAAATTAAGAAGTTTATTGAGTTTCAGGCAAAATAATGTAAAGAAAATCATGTCTGATCACATTATACTCAAACTACTAAAAATCAAAGATAAAAGGCAACAACATCAACACATCAACAAAGAGGGAAAGGTTCAGATAGGGCCTTGTTGACCACTTTGGAAGTATTTAGCTACAATAATGATAATAAGGTGGTTATAATGAGGGAAGTATCTTGATTTCATGTGTCTCTTAAAAGTTCACCCAAATATTATTTTGATACTCAGTATTTCTTAACTGTAAAGTTAGGACTACACTGAAAGTATAAAAAAGTAATTTTAGGTTAGACATGTATCCATACCTATAAAAACTTATAATAGCTGAAACAGTTAATAGCTGAAATACTTAGGATAATTTGGAACAGATGAAATATAGCAGGTAACATAGAAAAGAATCAGTGAGGATGGTTAGATTTTAATCTGAGAAACTGCAAGAATAATAGAAAAGGAGGAGATCTGCATGGGGAAAAATGGAATACAACTTTGGAAATAAGAAATTATTAGACATCCAACTGAGGATGTGAAAATATTTAAACATGCAAATCTGGGCTGTATGAAGAAGATACATATTGAATCACAAATTTGAACTTTGAAGTAAAGATACTACTAAAGTACTGAGAGATTTTATAAGAACATCAAAATTTAGTTAATGAAGTTTTGGGTGCTTCCCAATCTTAACAGTACTTACACTTGGGTCAGTTAATTCTCTTTTAGAGAGAAAGCTACTGTGTACAAGATAGCATCTTTTCAGCATCCCTCAACTTTATCCATTAGTTGCCACTAGCACATGTGCACACAAACACAAATACACACACATACAGAGTTGTAAATATTAAATGTCTCTAGACATTGCTAAATGCTCCCCTTGGGTTTAATTACCACTGATTAAGAACTTCTGGCCAAGACAAAGGCTAAATCTTCACAAAGTAAATTGGAACCTACGAGAAGTTCTTCAAAAACAGTTTAAGGAGTGAGCAGTGAACTAGAACAAAAAGAGGAGAGTAAGGTAAATAAACAGTTTCATATAAGCATTTTAAGAAGAAAGTTTGGAGAAGTAGCCATATTCAAAAAGCCTGTGCTTTTCAAAGATTCCTAAGCATCAGGACTACAGTTTTGGTTGTTTCTTTTACTGTAACTGGACAGCTCCTTTAAGAACAATCACATTGAATTTGGGATCCTGTTCATTACAAGCATTAAATACAAGGTCAGTTCAACTCATGGAACCAGGTTGCATTAAAACCTTTGAAATATTATAATGCTCATTCTGCCTTTCTTGATCGGAAGGGCTGCCCAATAGACCCTAATATCACCTGTGTTCTCTGCTTTCCTGGCTATCTGCTTAAGTGTACTTAACTGACAGTATTTCTCTTCCAAGACTCTACCCAAATAGGTTAAGAACTACCTTTGCTTTTTCAAGTATACTGTAAGGAGCAGAGACAATACCAGGCACCAAGATTTTCAATGAAGGATTAGTCCTACTCTTTCTCCATTCTTTCGTATGCAGTATACTATAAGAAAATATTGAAGGCACTGTCCTAGCTCAAAATTATTAAGATAGCTTTAAATATATATTTTATAAAGAATATATTGCTGGAGACATCAAAAATTGATTCAATACACCATTTGAAATAGAATGTCTGGTTATTGTATTTATATTTTTACAAGTATCCTTCACAATAATGTATCAGTATAATTCACAGATTCTTTTTTTTAGTTTATGGAATAGAGGAATTGTTCTATAAAAGTATGTACTGATATTATTCATTAAAATGAAAATGTATTACAAAAGACTATTAAGTGCTTCAGCTATCATGAGGTTTTATAGGCCTGGATTCAATAAAAAACTAAGTAACATTCAGGAATCTACAAGTGTAGACAAATAAAGTCAACATAATATTCACAGATAGTACAATAATGATGTCTCTTATATAGATAGCATCATTGATTTTTCAATAGATAATGTGCCTAGAGTTATTTTTCTAGCAATGGTCAATTAATGCTCACACCAAATCACATCCTCACACCCTTATTTTTATAACCAATAACAAGCATTTCTAATACAAAAGGATATAACCTTTGTCCATAAAGCAGGAAAAAAAAAAGGTATGCTAAACAAAAAGCTTTCTGAAATATCAAGTCATGAATTTGGAGTCAACGGTTAAGACTTCTATTAACAGCTTGGGAGATAAAAGGCATATACACATACACACACACACACACACACACACACACACACACTCATGCATGCATGCATATACAACAAAAGTATTGCATGACATTTGAAGGATGAGAAAATTAGTTGCAATCTCATTTCCTAAATTTTAGGTCTCAAATTATTCTATTGCTTTAACCCACTCACTCAAATAAACCATCTCAATAATAACAACTAGGTGCCAGGGATTTAGCTCAGCAACACAGGTGTCTGGTAAGCATGAGGTCGTGAGTTCGATCCCCAGTACCGAAAATAGTCATGATAATGATAATGATAATAATAATAATAACTGGCACCATTTTTCTAAATGAGTCCATAACTATATGGCAAAGCTCCACCACGTTGAGCTGAAACTGAGATTCTGAATTATCCAGCTTAAGAAATTAAGTGTTACTTCTTGCTTTTCAAGGATCTATTTGCTTACACTGATGTAAGTATACTGAAAACCTTGATAATGGTAAGGTTACAGGTGGGAGTGAGGAGGAAAATTTCAAGCACAAATAGAATTCAAATCTCAAAGACTTAGCTACAATAAAAAATTCCATAGTTATCATCTCACCTTACAATAAACCCCATCTCCAAGAAATCTGCTCTCAACACCTCATCTATGAAACACACACCTACCTTGGGTATCTCACATTTCTAATTTTTGAATTGATGGTGAATGCATGACTCAAACAGAACCAATCAGATTCTTTCACCAGGGAATTTGAAATTGTGACTTATCTGTCAGTGATGTTTTATATATAATATAGGCATGAAATATTCCTGCTATTTAACTTAGGGGTATAAAAAAAAGAACCAAATACAACAACAAACCAGCACATGGTAGGACATGGAAGAAAACCCATCAGACAGAGCTCTCCATAGTTCTGTTTCATTCTTTTTCTGAAACCCAATTATTTCCTATGCTTAGAAGGAAGTGTTCCAGGTTCATCCATGTGGTCACAGAGCAGGATTTCTTTCATTATTAAGGCTGAGCAATATTCTTCATGTGTGCATTTAATTAACCATTATATATAAAATATTGCACACATATATACATAGCCAATTTTCTTTATTCACTTACTGAAGTATTACTTCATTAATACTTCATTTATGGGATATAATTTTACACTGATTTCATTATAACCTAAAGTCAGTATCCTATACACAAATTAGGTGGCATCACATTATTTTACTTAGGCTAGGAGTCATAGGCAAGATTTGCACACTTTTATCAATGTAACACAAACACTGATGACACAAAGCATTCACAATTGCAGGTTATCAAGCATAAAGGAAAAGCTTACAGAAGTATTTTGCAATTACAAAAAAAATGAAGGCACAAACTAATTTTCAATGCTTTCTATATAAACTTCAAAAGTACTGTCAGAATGAAGACTGAGAAGCAACAGAAACCTGTTGTTAATCCAGAATTTAGAGTTCAGTCTACATTTTTAAAAATCTAATTCAGAGTTTAAGCTTCAAAAAAGACACACAGCAAGACCCTGTCTCAAAAAACAAGCACGCATGTACACACACACACACACACACACAACATGGGTACATAACATTACAGGGGGTGTTTAGGCAAATCAAACAATGCAATTTCTGACCTAGAACAGCAGTAAACACCTGAAAGTTATATCCCCTAACAACAGAGCATATCAATGAACGATTAGAATACTTATTAAAAGGAACTGGCTCATGTAACTACAGAGGCTGCGATGTCCTATGATCTGCCCTGTGCAAACTGAGACTCAGGAAAGCTGGTGGTGCGAGGCCTCAAGGACTAACATAAATCCCAGCACTGAAACCGGAGAAACTGACATCTCAGTTTAGGCAGTTAGGCAGAGAGAAAGAATTCAGTACCATTCTGCCTTCCTCTCCTGGTTGGGCTCTCAACAGGTTGGATGATATCCAACCACATTAGGAAAGAGTACTTGATTTGCTCAGTTCAGCAGTTGAGATGCCTATCTCCTCCAGAAACACCCTCAAATACAACCAAGAAGTAGTGCTTCATCAGCTGCCTGTGCATCCTGTGACCCAGCTGACACATAAAACTAACCATGATACCTTCTTCTAGCTTTAGGCGCTTCATCCACTGGATTATTTCCGCTTGCTCCTTTAGTTTCACCCTCTGTCTTTCTTCGAGCTACTTCCTAATGGCCAGTACTCCTTTTCATCTAGACAAAAGAGGTCACTTCCTTCATTCTTCAGCTATGCTCCGCCTAATGAACTGAGAATTCTGAAGGCCTGTCTTCCCTTAGAAACATCCCTCTTTAGACCATACACCCATGATCCATGACCCAGAAATTATCTAATAATCCCAAACACATGTTGAGAGACCATGCAAGATAGGATGCTGATCTGTACTTCGAAGAGCCAGCTCTCCAGGCTGTCAGTGGAGATACCCCTGGCTGTGAGGTGTGGCCACATGACCATATACAGATCAAAAAGATGCTAACCTCCGTGCACCTCCTTAAACATATTTGTGCTAGACTCTCTTATTCTCACCATTCCTCTTCCTTCACGTTGGCTTTGCAATTCTGGCAACTTCTAGGGGAACCTTAAGAGTCACATACCCTGTATGACAGAATCCATGCAGAACCCACATTGATAGCCTAGGAGTGCTCAACTCATGAAGAAGGTTACATTTTACCAAAAAAAAAAAAAAAAAGAAGAAGGAAAAGGAGGAAGAGAAGGAAAAAGAGAAGAAACAACAACAACAAAAAAGGAATAAAATCTGAGGTCAGCTACTGTACACTGTGGCCTCTGTTGCTCTGCTGCAGAGTTTCAGCCTGTTTCCTAAGATTACTTTCTCTCATCCTGTACTCTTTCGTATCTTTTACAGTTTCCAGAGGATAAAATGTAACACAAAAATATGGCCAGAGTAAACCACCAGCTTAAATCTCTCTCTTGTTCCCCTGCTTCTCACAGTCACGATCGTTGATATAGGAGTGACAAACTGCTTTATGAAAATGAAGATTCCCAAGCTGGTTGGATCTGAATGTCAAGGAGTTCTTAATTTCTAAGGGTCATTTCTCAAGTTCTTGTTTTGCATATGACAATCTGAGAGCCACTGACCTTTGCTTCGCTTCTCACTTGACTTTACCCTCAGCTTCACTACTGCTAGAAATTCTCTGAACTTCTCTGAACACAGAGTGATGTTTTCATTATTTCCGTGACCGTATATTACTTCTTTCTCAGCAAGGATGCAATTCATCTCTCCTTTTCTCTGTTCTTTCTAGTAAAACATCTCTTCCTTGTTGACCCTGGGAAGCCCTGTTAGGATTAGCTAATGCCTACTCTATTCAATCCTTTCCAACCACTGCTGTGGTATGTATACTCTTTTCATTATAAGTTTACTCCAAATCTTGTTCCCTAGTCCCTGTCAGGTTACTGAGGGCATGGGCCAGGTACTAAATAGTTGCCATTTTTTCAGCACCTAATTAGTGTGTCCGTCAAACAAGAAAGAAAGAAATCTAGTTATTCTGGATTAGTCTAAAAGTTGCCTTGAATAATTAAAATTCTTATTATAACAGATGTCCATAAACTACTTAAATCTGCATGTCACAGATAACGTAAAATTTTTATGAGACAAAACTGAATTGATAATGCATATGAAAATGTCCCTTAAAAATTATTCAAATAAGCACTTGTTCTTTCAACTGTCAAGAAGACTAGTTTTGAATTTTGAGAAAATAAAGTTCTTACTTAAAATGAAATAGTGTAGCTGATAAACACATTAATCTGCTTCACTCAAAAATGGGTAAATGATTGAGTTTCAGAACTCTCTCGATGCTAACTCAAATGCTGAAATACAGAAAAAAGAAGCATGGAAAATGGCATTTCTTAGAGAATATATGGGCCATTATGTCTTAATTCATTATCTAGTATACAGAAGGGTATCAAGAAACAATATTTGCCTTTGTGCTATAATTACTGAACACCCTGTTTAAAAATAGATCATATTGTTATAAAATGTGTTATTTTAACTGATATGTAAAAACATAAAAACTGTACATATTACTGGAAAAACCTGATGTTTTGATATATACATACATTGTGTAATGTTTAAGTCAGATTAGACACATCTACCACCCCAAACATGTATCACTTATTTAGGGAAGCATTCAAAATCCCTTGTACTAGCTTTTTAGAATATTCAGTACATAACTGCTATCTGTAGTCAAACCTATAACGTATCATATCAGAATGTGTCATTCTATCTAACTATACCATAGTATCCACTACCCAATCTTTCACTAATAGTTCATTTTAAAATTAATCTATTTAGGGGCTGGGGATTTAGCTCAGCGGCATAAGCACCTGCCTTGCAAGCATGCAGTTGTGGGTTTAATCCCCAGTACTGATAAAAAACAAAACAAAATAAATCTCTTTAGATTCTTCCCCTTTGTTCAGTTAACACATCCTATTGTTACCTTCTGACTCTACTCTACCTTAGATCCTAATTAACTGAATCCTTATCCATGGTTCAATAAAGTCTCCCAAATCCACTCTATATTTGTTCAACATTTTTCATGATTTTGCTTGCCCTAACTTATTCTCTTATCTGAATTCCGCAATAGGATTATACTCTTGTTTATTCCAGTTCCAGCAATAGGGTCTTTTCCCTGACCCATACCAGACTGCCAGTCTCCACACTGGATCTTGTGTTTCCTAAGTTCTTCACAGCCATGATATTGAGCAGGGGTAGCTACATTCCCGTTCTGCCTCTTTAGAAAGCACAGCATTCTACCAGCCTGGACAGTGCATTTTACCCCGCTTCCTGCCACAAACCCTCAAAAGAGGTCATCACTGTTCCGATCAGGTCGAGCAATATCTTGATGAAACAGATTACTTGGTCCCACAAGACTGCAGGACCGTTTAGATCAGCAGAAACCTACTCTGAGTAGAGCTTACAGGTCACAGGCAGTTCTCAGACTGAGCCTCTCTAATGTAGTCTGCCTTTCTCATTACCTTCAGAAATTTAACAGCAGATTTGTCATTCAAAGACATTATATAAAATTGAGATAAGGAACCTTCTTTATTTCCCAAAATTGTGATTGTTTTCCTTTCATCATTGCTCTTTTTGTTCCATATACATATATTCACTAATATTATATAATTATAGGTGAATATTTATTATTTTTCAGTTGACTTGGAAACTTTTAAGTTAAAAAGGTAGGTTATATGAATATAGGAAGTTTTCTAAGCCCATGTGTATCTGAGAATGTCTAATGTAGTACATATATTTACCTACCAAAATCTCTAGTATGTTCTAGCTCTCAGCATTGTGGAAGAACCTAAAAGATTGTAAACATAATTTTTTTAAATTCTATGAGTTCAGAGCTTTACCAGCACACGTACCATTTCAATACTAAAAACAGCCATAAACACAGTTAACAGTACAAATGTCTAATAAAAGCCTTTCATTATGTCTGAGATTCGCTTTTCCTATTCAGTCTACCTTTCACAGGCTTCACTGCGTCCTTTTAAAACAATTTTAAAAATTAATCTTAAAAATGCTTTCCTGTTTGATGTAATTTTTCAAGATTTCTCCGTTTTCTCTCTATGAAGGCAATATGAAAGATGAAACTGAGTGTAGGAAATACTTCTATGTTGTAAATCTTTTAGAATAAAACACTTGAGTTTACGTAACTGATGAAGTATTTTTGAGTTGGGATCAGGTCTGTCAGAATTTGTTGGTGTCAGAAAGAAATATTAAATGTTTTCCACAGTGATTCTTTGGTTCTGAAATACGGAGAAGTCCAATTAGAATAAGAAAGGACCCACATCAGGAAGGTGCCGGGGACTAGACAGGACTCTGCCCAACCTTCCTCTCTGGGTTTCTGAGGCCTCCACGGTGATGTCTCGTTAGTGGAGGTGGGGGTGACAGCCTGGCTTTGTGCAGCAGGTCACCGTGACTGGGTGCACAGCTTTGTGAGTTCCAGCATGTACAGGCAGCCCTTCAGCAGACACTGAAGCAACCAATACTGTCCCCTCTCGTTCACTGTGTCATGACCTGCTCCTCCCTTAGGGCCCGCAGTTTCTCAGGCTGTTTGAATATGACATTGCTTACTCAGGCTGTGAGTTTTGTTTTCCAAACCGTATCAAATTGTAAGTTTATAGTGTTTTCTCTCACTCTTGTCTTCTGTGAACTTTATCACACATCAGGTTTTCAAATATTTTGACACTCGGTGATACTACATTGTAGATTTCAACAAAGAATATCATTTTTCCTGGTTTATGGCTTTGAGGAATTTATGAGACTCTGTATTATCATTTTCTTAACCTATCAGCATATTCATGAAGTATGTGCTATAGAAAGCAAACACACACACGCACAAGAATTACAAACAATACTATGGCTTCTTTTCTCATCTGAAGGATTACTCTTCTTGCAAACATGATCTGAATTCCATGCCTCCATTTCACTCTTGTGTTACTTCTATACTCTGAAGTTTGATCTTTCTACTCCTTGGCAAATGTATACACCTAGTCACTAGTGAATTCCTCCTTCAAAAATCTAAGAAATGCCCTTCAAAAATCTAAGAAATGCCCATCTTATTACTCCTTGATCTCTTTGTAAAATTCAAATGCATACATTGTCCAAGTATCTAAATTCTTCCCTTTTCTTACATCCAAGGAGCTCCAAATCTTTATCTGCTGCTACTCACTCAAATGATATTTGGGCCCATATTTCCTTCCTTGTATATTATCACCATGATACACCCAGTAGCCATAATGTTGATAAACAGCTACTAGAATAAAATGCAGCACAGTATTGCTTGGATTCTGCTGCTTACTGTTTTCAGACCAACTTAGCCAGAGTTCTTAGAAATGGCATTTTAAAAAGTGATAAACATCTCTGTGCTGAGGAGAGAATGAGCAGCCTCACAGCAGAGAGGGACTCGTGGTACTATTCTCAGAGGACTTCTCAGGAGCGCTGTATCTTCCTTTCACCTGTGCTAAATTACAGAGTAATTTCGTGCTCTTTATTTTGATTAAAAAGTCAAATGAGCCTATCAAACACTGATTAAGCACCTGTTCTGCAAAGACATTGTGGTATTTATTAAGGATAATAAGGATAAAATGCAACTTTTCCTTCCTGGGCCAGACTATGGGGAGACACATTTGCTTAAAAAAAAAGTGATAAAATGTTTTAAAAGAAATAGTAACTTTTGTAGGCGCACAGAGGTTGAAATGTTCTCTTTTTCTTGGAGGCTTTTTTGGAGTAGTCAGTCTCTTTCTTGGAGTAGTCAGGGACTTATCTGAGCAACATTTTAAATATCTTCTTCAAGTATATGCTAAAAATTTACAAGGAAAACATCACTAATTTTTAAAATGAGAAATAGAGTGAATTGTGTCTTCTGTCTTCTCTGAATTCACAAAGCTGGTATGTAACAAAATAAATCTGAACTCAGATTGGTTAGACAAGAATGGGAAGGGGATGAATGATACTCCAGAGACAATAATGCAGAAGATGTATACAAACGTGTGCTTCACTAGGGAAATCAAATGTACTGAGGTGCAGCTGAAGAGGAATGCCAGCCCTGTATAGCTGGCACCCACAAACTGGGAGAAGTTGCGAGTTGAAAGAGTCTGGGAGTTTTTCCTATTTGTTAATTCATCCATGCAGGCAAAAGACAGGAGACTCACAGCATAGCAAGCAGCATGAGATCATGTCAGTCACCCTGCCCGCAGGGACTCTAGAAAGATGCCCGCATAGCCAGCGGTTTGCATTACAGGGAAGAACACTGAATTTATTGGTGTTCACCATCTATACAGTAGGCCTCAGCAGGCCTATTCTTTGTCCTGGGTGAATCCCATTCTCTTGTTCATTGTAACTCCATACTAAGAAATGGCCCACATGAAGCAAAGCTGAAGGCTTGCATTACTGTCACACTCAATAAATTCATGCAGAGACAAAAGCCAATGTGGATTACCTCTCACCACAGGGAGGAGTGAAAAAGGCATCACTTTGAATGCCGCATATTGCAGTTTGAGCTTTTGACATAAGCACTGAGGAATGACTAAGGGTATTTTCAGGTGCACATCCAATGCCTCTGGATTTGTGTGGATGAACTGCAGAAGCCGTCTAGGAACTCTTCCCAACTGCAGCTTCTCTTTACAGTTCATGAAAAGCACTGTAAGTGACCCCCTTCCTGAAATGTTTTAAGCTGCAGCCAAGAAGGTTGGGTTGGTTCCTCACTTTGGGTAGTAGTTTCACAGTAGACCTATTTTCTACTATGGGAAGAAGGCCGCTTTGCATTAGGAAAAACAATCCTGAAACCACACAAACTAAGACATGTATGAGCAAGTTAGGCTCAGGTTTCACTGCTTTCGCCCATCTTCAGCCCTGCATTTGTCTTCACACTCCCTTGAGATGCCTCTGTATATTTCCAGTGCATTTTTTTAGGACAGTTTTTTTTTGGGCTCTGTAACTTGAATCTGAACGTATGAACTAGTTTAGAGAGTCAGTACTCTTAGGTTTATCATTTAGAAAGATCATCCTTGACACAGTACAGAAAATGGCTTCCAATGAGGAGGAAACTGCAACTAAAGCCAACAGACTATCAAAACAGTTCAAGAGCAACGTTCCTTTAATTTTCTGAAAGTTATGTCCTTAAACATATGGCCATAATGAGATACTCTGATTCAGTTCTGAGTGCTTATTTCCAGTTCAAAAGTTATTTTAGAGCACTTCATTTCTAGGGATAATTTGTGAGGAACAATTTTACTTGTGGTCTTGGAAATAGAAAGGGGACCAAGAGTTGGAGGAGTGGTGAGGTGAGGAATGGGGGAAAAAAAAAAAAGAGGAATCGGTATGCATTATGTACTAACTCCCCATGATAAATGCAATCATTGTTTTCTATAAACATGTACTAATAAAAAATAAATAAAATGTAACCCTTCAAATGGGAAGAAAATAATCACATGGAGCTGAAGAAGCAGCTAGATCATGCAAGGGCTGATGCACCATCAAAGTCACGGCTATTTGGATGCAGAGCAACAGGACTGGCCTCTCTCACTGCTCCACTGGACCCAGCCCCTGGAGCCCGACAGGTTTTATCACACAGAAAAGCTTGGAGAGACAGAGCTGCACAGGCTTTGCCTCATGGTCCTGAAAATGCGAATCACAAACATTTACAAATCTCACTGACAAAAGATAAATTTAAAGACATAAGTCACTTTAAAAATCGTCTTTTTTCAAGAACTCAAAAAGCATAAAAATCTAGCAGATATTTTTACTTACTTTTTGTCCTCCTAACTCTATTTCCCTAAAATACCCACTATTACTGAGTATTTTGTGCACAATGGAGATTGTTCATACATAGATATGCTAATGATTTCCTTATTTTTTTATTTTTAAAAGAATAAAACCAAATGAAATAGAATAGAGTCAATCAAAACAAAACAATGAACGTGGTACAGGACTTCGAAACAAAATAGGAAGTAATCAATAATGGCTACCACAATGCCTCTTATTATTTTCAAAATAACTGCCCATACTATCAGGCATAATAAAATTGAATAGTACAGAATAAAACCAACCAAAACAAAACACTGGAAACAATACAGGATTTCAAAACAAGATAATAGGAAAACAACAGTGGCTATCATAATGCCTAGTGTTATTTTCAAAGTAGTTGCCTATACTATCAGACATAATAAAATCAAACAAAACAAAACAATAAAAATCAAAAAACAAGGAAAGCAATACAGGGCTTCAAAACAAGATAATAGTAAATTAATAACGGCTATCATTTTGTTATCTTTGAAATAGCCATGTCATCAAGTATAATAAAATCAAACAAGACAGAATAAAACCAAGCTAAACAATGAAAACAATACACAATAATAGATTAACAATGGCCACTGCCTTCCCTTTTTAGACATTTTCTCGCTTTTCACTATATCTATGGTGCATTTTGGATTCCACTAACTCCTTTAGATTTTTCTACTAGGAAAACAACACAATATTCACCCAAGTGACTCAATCATTTCACCCTGAGCATGATCTCAAGTTGCATCCATTTACCTGTAAGAGCCTCGACATTATCTGTCTTTATACATGGGTAGCTTTCCATTGTATAGAAACACCATTACCTTTCTTATCCATTCTGCAGTTGACAGGCAACCTACCCTACTTTTTTCTGATTCTCTGTCACATAGAACATTATTCTCTCCTTTGACTTTCAGTCTATGAATTTTGAGTTAAATGTGTTTCTTGTATAAAGCATATTGATGGATCCTATCTCCTGATCTGCTCTGCTTGTGTTTCTCTTTATTGGCAAATTGAGACTGTCTACATCAATGGCTATGGCCAACATGTACTGCCTTGTCATTGCCATGCCATTTTCCTTCTATTGGCTGCCTACTTTCCAACTGTCTTCCCTGCTTGGTGATCCCCCTCTGCCACTGTTCCTGGAACAGTGTTCATTTTTATTTCTCTCCAGAATGGCCTTCAATATTCCTTGTAGGGCTGGTTTGGCAGTCATGGATTCTTTCAGTTGTTCTTTGTCCTGGAAGTATCTTGCTTCTCCATTAATTCTGAAAGATAGCTTTTTCAAGGTATATCAATCTGGGTTGGAAGCTGTTTTCTTTCAGGACTTGAAATATTTTACTCCAGCCTCTTCTTGACTTGGTTTGTGCTGAGAAGTCTGTCATGATTCTGATGGGTTTTCTTTTATAGGTGATCTGTTGCTTTTCTCTGACAGCTTTTAATATTCTGCTCTTGTGCTGAACTTCTGGGATCGCAATTATTATATGTCTGGGTGTAGACTTATTTTGGTTATGGCTATCTGGAGTTCTATATGCTTCATTTACCTGTATGTCACATCCATGCTTGGGAAGTTTTCTATTACTTCTGTAAACAGACTTTTATGTCATTTGTGTTGGCCTCTGCTTTTTCATTGACACCTATTATTCTTATTTTTCTTTGCATCATCTTGCAGCCATTTAATTGTTATTTCCTAGTACCTTGTTATTTTTAAGAGATCTTTCCTTTTCTGATCACAAGCTGCAAACCCGTCTTCAAGGTCTGAAAGTATATCTTCAGTTTCTTTCAAGCAGTTTTGCCAGCTTTCAATGGAGTTTTTAATTTCCTGGATATCTCTTTGAATCTGTTTCATGTATTCTAAATCTTTTCATATTGTTCATTCAAGTTTCCATCATTTTTCTATGCTGCTCTATTTTTTTATCTATGTGTTCTTTAGAGGTACTTAGCAATTCTTTTATTGTGTTTTTCATTTCCTCTTTTAGCTGCAATAGTATATCTGTTCTAATTTCTTTTATAGCCTTGTGAAGTTGTTTTTTTACTTCAGCTGTCATCATTTCAGAAACCTCAGGTGTGCAACTCCAGTTTCCTTCATGTTTACAGCTCAGACTTGCTCTACATGGGATGGAGGCCAGACACTGCCTTTTGCTTGCTTGTCTTGACATTTTCCTGGGTTCTTCCAGACAAATGGGTTGTGGTGTCCCAGGCTCTTCTCACACTGGCTACAATTTCTCCAAAGAGTGACGGTGTGGTTCGCCTGGCCAGTGCTGGCTACAGGTATCCTATGGTGGCCATTGTGTACACTGGCGCAAGGCTGGCTGACGGCAGTGGGAAGTGTCCCCAGTGGTGGCTGGAGTGCACGTTGGGGCAGGGCTGGCCATTGCCTCCCGACCTGAGCTAGTTACAAGCAGGAAGTCTCATTTCCTTATTTTTAAAGCAGGGCTGTAACATTGTTTTTTAATTTCAGCAATGTCATTAAGTTACAAGTTTTACTTTGGTTAGATAGTTTTACTTCTTTTGGTTTAATCATTCACATAATTGTCCATAATTTGTGATTTAGTAGATATTTTTAGATATGCAAAATTTATAGTAATTAGAATGCTTATATATAAATTGTTTAAATTTTATCCAATTATGTTGACAGAATACTTTGCTGAGAATTGAAATTGCTGGGGAAAATGGTATAAATAATTTCAATTCTGAGATATAAGCCCAAAATTCCTCTGAGAATTCCTCTGAGTGTAGAGAAAGTATTTATCTCTTTCTTTCTCATTTATGTAGCTAAGGGCACCCAATCAGGAGCATTAGATACTGGTATTTCTAGTCTGTAATAACGTGATGTTCCGGAGTTGTTTCTTCATTAATTTGAGCTTAATCATCTTCACATATCTTACTAGTCATTTATATCATTTGACTTTTTCCTCTTTATGTTCTTTTTAAATTCCCTTAGAAATTAATGTCTTTGTTTATAAAAATCTCATTTATGATTAAAGATGATGACCTTTTAATTGCTATGCATTACAGAGGAAATGTCACAATAGCCTCTCCACATTAATTTTCTGTGGTATTTTATTTTATTGTACAGAAGTATTTTAAATACACTATTTTTTAAAGGCAACATGAAATTACTTAAGGATTAAACACAGGAGTAAAGATTTGAGTTTTATTAAAAACTCAACTGGGAATCCATTGGAAAATGAACTGGCAAGAGCCAGGAGTACATATAGGCTGAGTAATTTAGCCGTGGAAAGGAACCAGGTGAAAGCATAATGGTAGCAACAGTAATGGGCAGGGAACTTACAGACACATACTGTAGAAGATGATCTATGAGAATCTGCTGACTATTGAATTGGTAAGGTCCATGTGGATCAAATTACTATGTCATCACAGGGTGTTGCTGATCTAGTTATCTTTCCAACTAAAGTCTAAAGAGTAAGCTGCTACCAACGCTATTCTTAAAAGAAGTGAGGGAAAAAGCAAGGAAATAAATAATTAACAAAATCATGATCATACTGCAACTAAATGTGAACAAAGAAGCTGTCACTGACTGGAATTTCTGAAAACATCTATTAAGCAACCCTGGGAAAGGTTTGTATTTCTATGTATTTTACATGCAAGTCAAATTATCAAAGTTGTGAGTTTATATGTTCAAGTATATAAAAAATTTCCATGCACAATTCTGGAAGAAATTAAGACTGGCACTCCAAATTGGGTTGTTCAATTAAATTTCTACAAAGTAGACGATCTAGGAAAACTGAGGCACAGTACAGTTCTCCCCGGCTAGTAACTGTAGAGGGACTGTTACTCACCCAGCAGCAGCAGTCCCCAACCCTTTTGATATCAAGGACTAGTTTTGTGAAAGACAATTTTTCCATGGACTGGGGGTGGGAAGAATAGTTTTTGGATGATTCAAGCATGTTACATTTACTGATCACTCTATTTCTTTTATTACTACATTGCAATACACAGTGATATAATTGTACAACTCACTGTAATGTAAAATCAGTGAGAAACCTATATTTATTTTCCTAAAACTAGACAGTCCTGTGTTGAGTGACAAGATACAGGGACATTTAAAATGTGTTGCTTAAGTCCAGGATACTCTATAGTCTTGTTTTGGCTATTGTTGCTGCAGAAAACCAGGCTTTGAAAAAAAAAAAAAAAGGAAATGGAAGCAAGCTTGTCAGTGTTTTGTGAAATCTCAAGAATCTCTGCCTTGACATTAATCCAGAACATTTGGAAATTTGAAGTTGTCTCAAAAATACTTCCATGGCCTCTGTCACTTACAATCTCTAAGAGCTGATCCTCTTCCAGCACAGACAAAGCTGATTCATCTGGTTTATTCACAAATGGATTGCAGGCCAGTTCCTTTCAGTGCAGAGATCTTATGCATTTGAGAGGCAATGCACAAACCCTTATGAAAGCTAAGATAAGTAGTCATGTACCAGGTGAAAGAAAGAAGGTCCTGGCTCAGTCTCCTTCAAAATATCTGCTAATATCTGAAACATGTCTAACAACCCTATGCTCACTCAAACTCCCTTAACTCCAGGTGGGTTTGAAGGCAGCCACCCCTTCATCTACCTACTTGAACACTACTGTCCTTCTTCCTGCAGTGACAGATCAAGCATGGTGAGCCACTGAATATGTCACACATACACAAGCAAGTTCTGAGACCCATTCTATGCCACTGAAAAAGTGAAAGTTGGTGTAAAAAAAAAAGTGAGGGGCTGGGGATTTAGCTCAGCGGCATAAGCGCTTGCCTTGCAAGCAGGCAGTCATGAATTCGATCCCTGGTACCGATAAAAAGGAAAAAGATAAAAAAAAAAAAGTGAAAAGTGGTAACTTTTTCTATCAAAAATCTCTGGAGCCACTCTTACCTCAAAAACTCTGGTCAGTGTCCTACCTTTAGAAAGCTATCTCATTTCTGTATAGAAGAAAAGATAAGGAATAAGGACAGACAAGTGTTCTCTGCATCCATCTATTCACAGAGCTGCATGAACAGATGTGAGTAAAGAACATGTACTTTATTGTGGTTGATCATTTTAATCACATCCTACAAAACACTGTGAAGTTTATGAGACATTTTTTGGCTATCATTTCTCTTTAGATAGCACAGTGTGCAAAGTTACTTTCAGAAGCAACCTCTTCAACCCAAATAGTGAAACCAGAAAGGCATCCAGTCATGAGTGTTGCTCTGTCTGTGCATGCACCAATACAAAATGACCAATTCAGTTTTCCTAATATGTAATCACTAAAAGAGTTGAATGTTTTTGCTGCTGTGACATTGGATGGCAACACAAGTGTCTCATGCACATCCTCATGAAAATGTATCCCACATTAACAAGCATCATTTTCTTGTTGTCCACAATGGTAGCTCATCAAACTGGATTTCATATCACAGTGACTCACTGATCTTCTCTAACAATTGTATCTCAGTGGCATCTGCTAGTTCATTGGTTCCAGTAGTTACATTGCCAGCCAAAAGATGAATACATGTCATGTTTTAAACTACATCTCCTAACAGATCATGATAAATGGCCATAGTAGTAGGCAGGATCAACTCTTCACCAATAATCAAAAGGGCTTATTACTTTTAATAATGTGGTTATCTACTACGATGTTCTCAATGCAGACACATTTGATGAAGTGGTAGCCTTCAATAACTGCCTCTGGTCTTCGTGCTCACTTTTTCTTTTGAGAAGCTCTAAAGGCTAATCTTTCAGTGCAGGGTGCTCAATCACCATGTAGTGATGTAGTTTTGAAAGTTTCATGACTTCATTGTACAGCCAATTGTCATATATCATACAAAGCAAGCTTTGAGAATGTCCTTAACTTTAAATAGCACTCTTACTATTTTCTTTTAAATGCTGCTTTCTTTGTTAGCAGTCTTAAGAGTCTTCTGCTGCCTTCTCTTTGGGTTTCTCTCCTTTGCAAAAAACCTTTCTGGCACCACTTGGTTTTTATTCATTTAGATTAGAGTTACCCAGGCCAGGGATTTAGCTCAGTGGTATAAGCACCTGGCTGGCAAGCATGAGTTTGTGAGTTTAATCCTCGGTACCAAAAAACAAAAAAAAAAAAAAAATTGATTAGAGTTACCTTATGGGCTTGACAAAATTCTGAAAGAACTGGTCAGTACAAGCAAGACATGTTAGAAGTAGTAAATGAAACAATAATAAGGCCATGCAGAAAGACTGAAAAAAGTGCCAGATTATGACTTAATCCACTAGATGTAGCTGTACAATAAAAGTATATTAACTCACTTGTCACCGTAAAGTTTGCCACCAAATGAAACTTGTCATGTGTCACTCACTGACAGTTTTGAAATGAGTCTGCAAGCAACTGACTTAGTATGTTCTCTATATGCTCTAATGTCTCTGCTAATGTTAATCTGTATTTGCGGCCACTCCTCAGCACTAGCATCACTGCCACAGTTCCATCTCACATGCAACCTAGAATCTTCACATGTGCTCCTATAAGACTCGAATACTTTAGCTAATCTAACAGGATGCAGAGCTCAGGCCATAATAGGAGTGACGGGGAGTGGTTTTAAATAAAAGACTAAGCTTCACTTGCTCACAAGCCCTTTACCTCTTGCTGTGTGGCTCAGTTCCTAGAAGGTACTAGACCAGTACCAATAGGTAGCTTAGGGTTGGAAATCCTGTCTCAGGAACCAAAGGGAATAACTAATTATGAGAATCAAGAAAGAGTTCTGACAGATTAAAAAAGAGAGAGAGAGAGACAACCTATGATGACTCTACAAGGTGGAAGCTTGGATCTACCTCACTCTACTTGCGAGAGAAAATTTTGTCTCCCACCAACCTCCAGGAATAAGAATGCCTGCTGATACTGTTGAGAAACACAGATTAGAGTGGAAGAGTCTTAAAACTACACTCCATTCTTGTGCTTTATATATGAAGAATAGTTTTTATCTGCAATACAGGAGGCACAGAGAGACTATAAGTACTATGACAAATAAAAACATAATAAAATAAAGCAGAAAAGTCACTCTAAAACTCATGACAAAACCAGTCACACATACTACAATCTATCCCTATCTGCATTAAATCAGTTTGTTTTTAGGCAAAATACATCCCTCTTAATCTTAACTGAATTAATTTAAAGGGTATTATTTCACAAAAGCCCTTTTACATTCTAAACTACATAGTTGAATAAATGAACTTTATTTTGCCATTGACTTAAACTAAAAAGAATAATTTATTTATTAACTAATGAAAATATGGTCTATGCTCTTAAAAGTATAGGATTAATACTATGGGGATGAATGACATATTTTTGCAAGTTCAATGCTTTATTAGCATAAATAAAAATGATTCTGTTGATTTTTCTACTTCCTCTCTAGACTTACACAAAGCCTTAAACAAAGACTCTAAAAAAGAAAGTTTTCTAACATAATTATGTCAGGTTTGTCAAAAATGCTGCAAGTAACATCAGCATGTGTGCTCCTCAAAAGTAACTGAAAGCGTTAGGAAACAAGCCTGTATCACTCTCTCTGAGAAGACAGACATACAGTTTTAGAGAGGTTGCATCCTTTGATAAAGGTCACACAGATACTAAACAAAAGAGTGAAAACTAAGCTATATCAAAAATTTAAAGTCACTACTATTCACTATAATCCATTAACATGTCTGCTTTTCCCAATTACTTATTCCATAGCAGTATACCCATGCTTTGCCAGACCTCCTAATTTCTTATTATGTGTGTCTATTTTAAAGATGAATTAAAGATGATAAAATATGTAACAACCTGAAGCTATTTTATGTCTCATACTTATAAATACTTACAAAAGTATATTTGAGTTTTGATTTTGAAAACTCAAGTTCTCAACCAGAAAAGCATATATCCATATAAATTCACCTGAAAAAAAAATAGTACCCTACAGAATTCATTGATTTCTTAGTTTTTGGAGTCTTGTTATATCATTCCTACTTCCTTTGCCTTTTAAGTTCATCAAAAAGCTTTTTTAAAAATGAGTGGATTTTTTTTACAACTAGAGTAAAATGTGTTCTGAGCCTGGTGAGAACGGACTGTTAATCTCTTCATTTTATTGACCTACTTCAGTTTCAGCTCATTAAACACAGACATCTCAATGATCAAAAGAAAATGAACCAAATGTAACTTGGTGTAACCTTACTGAGGAAGAGAGTTATTCAAAAAGCAAATAAATCTGAACAGGTAATTTAATATTGACAGTCTTCCATTTAAAGAATATATACGTAATGAATAAAGGCATCCAGGAATCATTTTTTTCTCATACATTTCATTCGATCAATAAAGGGGCATTCATGGTATGCTTTACATTCATCTCTTTTAAAAGATTTTATTCTCTCCCAAACTTTAAGACAAGGAAACAGAGGACTATTGTCTCTAAAATGATGGCTTCAAAGATTATTTAATTATATTTCCCACAGAATTATAAAAACTAAAACTTATCATATGGAAGGGAAGGAAGCTGGGAAGATGGCGGATCAATAAGCAGCAAAGTAAAAAGCCTCTCCGAGAGAAATAGCTCAGATGTGGAATATAGCATCCTGGAGAAGACCAGATGGAAGGAGATAGATCCTCTCGACCTAGGAAGAAACTAAAGTGGAAGGGAAAAAAAAGAAAGAAAGAAAAGAAAAGAAAAACATTGACAGAAGACTGTAGCCAGATGTGCTCTCACCAGAGCCAGTTCCACTGTGTGCGAAATGCCACTGGAATTCAAAGACTCATGGTCGTGGGGAAGTTGGGGTTGGCAAACCCGAGGACCTCAGTAGGAAGATGCAGTCGCAGAGGGGAGTGGCAGACCAGAGAACTGCACCAACTCGCAGTGAGTGTGGGGAACTCAGTCCTCCCACAGGAGTGGGCAATTGGCCGGGTGACATTTTGGAGTCAGGCAAAATAAGCCCAGAATCAGAACTGTGGCCAGCTTCATTCAGCCACTCCTATCCACAGAGCAGATTGGCGAGAATTGCTTGGACTGAGTCCTGCCCCTGTACATGATCCAATAGCCAAGACCAAGATTTCTCTGAAGTATCCCTAACTGGTCCTGAATGCAGGGCACACACTAACATGATGAAGGTTCCCAGTGGTTGACCAGCTCAGAAGGGAGAGGCCAGCCAGCCCTGCCCCTGCTTGTACTCCAGCTGTCACTAACAGACTGGGGAGGACAGCATCCCTAGCCAGCATACTTCAGAGAAAATATAAACAATACAGGAAGTGCCACGGGCCCCCACTATTCACTTGTCTGGAAGAAATCAGAATCATGACAAAAAGAAACAAAAGGATGTCTCCAGCCTCCAACCCAAGAAGTACAGGCCCAGGAGAGGTAAACACAGAAAAGACTGGGGCTTGCACACCTGTAGTTTCTGAAAAAACATCATCTGACATAAAGAAATATCTTCATGAATTATAAAAGAATTTAAAACAGAAATACTAATACCAGTAAAAGAAGATATAAGAAAAATAATTAAAAATGCTAAAGCATCTCTCAAGAAGACACAAATGGAAGAATAGAGGAACACAGAAAAAAGAGGGAAACCTTCAATGAAGAATATAAAAAAAAATCTAGAATACATGAAACAGATGCAAAGAGATTACCAGAAAATTAAAAACTCCACTGAGTTCTCAAAACCGCTTGAAAGAAACTAAAGACAGACTATCAAACCTTGAAGACAGGTTTGCAACTTGCGATCACAAAAGGAAAGCTCTCTTAAAAATAACAAGGAACCAGGAAGGAATAACGCAAAGGCTAGAAGATGACAAGAGGATCTATAACTTAAGAATAATAAGTGTGAGTGAAGAAGCAGGGGTAAACACAAATGAAATACAAAGGCTATTTGCAGAAATAATTAAGGAAAATTTCCAAAGCATAAGAAAAAGAAATAATATTCAGACATATGAAGCATATCTCCAGCCAGCTATAATCAAAATACATCAACACCCAGGCATATAATAATCAAGATCCCAGAAATTCAACACAAGAACAGAATATTAAAAGCTGTCACAGAAAAGAAACAGATCACCTATAAAGGAAAACCCATCAGAATCACAACAAACTTCTCGACACAAACCATCAAATAAAGAAGAGCTTGGAGTGAAGCATTCCAAGTCTGAAAGAAAATAACCTCCAACCCAGACTGATGTACCCTGAAAAACTATCTCTCAAAATTAATGGAGAAACAAGATGCTTCCAAGACAAAGAGGAACTGGGGGAGTTCATGACCACCAATTCAACCCTACAAAAAATACTGAAGAATCTAAAGAAAGATAAAAAAAAAAGACCACGGCTTGAGGAACTGTGCCAGAGGGGACTCACTGAATAGGGAAGACAGTGGAATGAAAAGTAGACAAACAATGACAGAAAAATAGCATGGCAGAGAGGAGGCAGAAAAGACTGGCCATAATCACTAACATGGATGGCCTCAATAGACTAATAAAAAGAAACACAGGCAGGATGGATCAGGAGATAGGGTCCATCTCTACAGAAGAAATATAATTAACCTGAAAGAGGGTCAAAGATGAGAAAATAATGCTCTATGTGACAGGGGACCAGAAAAAAATGGGGGCATCTCGCCATTCAGCTACAGATTAGTTGGAAAGACACAACACTTTTATACACGGGAGAACTACTTGAGACTTTGTTATGGATTGAGAACTGGTGGTCAACTTAACGCCAGCTGGGTTACATCAGCATGCACTGAGCGAATATGCTCCACCTGAGGAGGATAAATAGGTGGAAAAAAGGGAGGTGTTGAGGGTTGAGGCGTTAAGGAGGCATTGTGGATTCTCCTACAAGTTGCTGTCTGAGCTGTTGGTTCTCCTGGAGAAGCCTTGTTCCTCACTTCGAGCATTGCTTTCTGGCTCCAGAGGGGAAGACGTGCTGCTTGGTCTCCAGGATGAACTCGTCATGCTGCTTCCTGGCACATACCCGACTGTGCTTGTTGTTGGAGGAGCTCGGGGCCTCTGTGTCACTGAGGACAGCTGTGGTGCTTTCAGGATAGCCCTGGTCTTTGTTGTGAGTGTGACTTCTTGGCTCCAACATAGAACCCTCATTCCACTAGCACAGCTCCTTCATCCTTCTGGCATAGACTTTCTGGCTTCCACCGCTGACTCTTGGGTCTTCCCGGCACGGATCCATAAAAGAGACTGGCGTGAGTCCTTCTTGTGGGCTCTGGACCTCCAGTTGGACTCATGGGAGGCATTGTCCTGAGCTTTGGGTTTTTATCTGGACTCATGTGGGACATTGCCATGGGATTTAGGCTCTTGACTAAATAATCTATATCTCTGGTGTTGCGGATAGATTTCCTGCATTTTCCTGTGTTAACTTCCAGTGACCATTATAAAAATACTATAAACTCCATGTCCTGATCCTAGTTGTTCTCTGTGTACAACCCCTGACTACACCAGGCTTCTTAGGTGAAGACTTACAAGCTGAGATCAAGCTCATGGGTAAAAAGGTTCAGAACTACTTAGGTAAATAGCAGGTTTTCTCCCTAATCTAAAAACTAAAGGAGCTAGTGGGATACAAAATGTATAATGCACCCTGTGAAAGTGAAAGGGGAGGAATTGTCTAAAAAAGGGAAGGCAGAGGATACTGTTAACCTTGTATCATGATTTGAAACTCATATTGTTTTCATCGCTCAGTTTAGTGTGGTTATTCTGTTCCAGTTCCTCTACTTGTACTAGATTTGATGGCATGGACAGCTATCCAAAAGATAGCAGAATATACTCTAGTAATCACTTTAATTTCCTATTAACTTAATCTGAAGCCCTGTATTGCTTTCATTGTCTTGTCTTGACTGATTTTATTCGAATCTGTTGTATTTGATAGTATCAAATCTGAGAATATCAACAACTACTCTGAAGACAGTGAGATTCACTACGATACCCATGCTGGTTTGACTATTACCTTCTCTGGAAATCCTATAATGTCTCCAATGTTTTGTTTTTATTGATTTTGTTCTATATGCTATGTTCAATTTTATTATGTCTGATGATATGAGCAATTCTATTGAAGATAACCAGAGACATCATGGTAACCACTGTAGATCACCTTGAATTTTGGGTTTAAATCATTTACTATGTCCATCCTTTTGACCTCATTTTGTTTTTTCTCATTTTTATTCTCTTCAAAATAAAAAATTATAACATGGAAGGAAAGAAATAGTAATTCAAACTCATCCTCAAAAGCGTAATAAAAAATTTAACCTATGAAACCAAAAGCTTAAATACCTTTTAAATATGGTTATACTTGAAATACATTAAATGAATATCAAAATGTACATGTTTTGTTAGCACTGAGAAGTAATTCTGTCTAGGTAAAATTTCTTTGTGCCTCCAATAAAATATTCTAAACAAATGAGCTAAACTTTAAAAACCACAAAAGAATTTATCTGAGGTATCACTGAAAAGAGATCTTAAAGATAAATCTAAATACCACTAACCATTGCCAGATAAAGAAAAGGTAGCACATGGGCACAATGGAGTACTGTTTGGTCATAAAAGAGTAAATTCTATCATTTTCAAAAACATGAGTGAATCTGAAGTACCTCATGTTAAGGGAAATAAGCTAGGTTGGGAAGACAAACACTGCACAATCTCACATGTACATGAAATCTAAAAAAATGTTATCATAGAAGCAGAAAGCAAAATGGAACGGCTAGTTTGAAGGAGATATTTTTAAAATCTACAAAATTGTTTTATAAGGAGGAATAATTTCAAAAGATCTGTCTTACACATTGGTAAATATAGTTGGTAACGATATACCATATTCTTGAAAAAATGCAGAGTGACTATTAAAGGTTTTGCAACCAAAAATAATAACTATATAAAACAATACATTATTTAGCAATTTTAATACACATATCAACATATGCTATATTTAAAAAAAGCTTCATTATCAACTTAAAATAAATTTGAGAAATAGACTAGATAAATAACTCTAAATTTGCAATGGTTAGAAATATTTTAAAGATAGACTATGCTCGTTATCATATATCACATTTTGTGGTTCTGTAGTCATTATTTGCTTATTCAGAAAAGCTGTGGTTACTCAATTTGGTCTTCATAAACTCTGAGCCAGTTTCCTTTCAGGAGTAATGATCTCTTCAGCTGAGGAATAATTTCACTGATAGGAAACATGTGACTTATTCCCAACACAAAATTAACAAGAGTGGAAGATGGAAAAGTAAATCATTTTCAAGTTTGTTACTATTAATTTCTTCATGAAAAATACTGTTTTATAAGAAATATATCTAAATGAAACATAAACTAATAAATCCAGAGCCAAATGCAACTTACATTTCTCCATTCTCTCAATAATTTGGCAGGGAAGCTTTACGATCAATCACACTTGCTATATGTTGATAACTGAGCTATGGAAATGCACCATTAAATGTTAAATAATTTTCCTTTCATTGCAGGATATTCGAGGAAACTCCCCCAAGCATTTCTCTGACAATTCGCTTATTTCATTTTAAAAATATTACATAATTAGATTAAAATTTCTTTAAAATTAAATTTTAGTGTTTGATCACTTTATAAAATTTGTGGCAAAGTTACCTTAGAAAGTAAACTCCATAAAAACAGCTTACTCAACAAGCTCACATTAAACATTAATTTAAGAAACTTCACCTACTATATGTATCATTCTAATAACATAAAACCTAAACATTTTAACTGAACACAATAAATAAGCTATTTGCATATCAAAATGGATTAATGTTGGCTTAATCACAGAAAAAGAGAAATCAGTTCCACATCCTGCTCCCCAAAAGCCTCTTGTCTAATTTTTAAAAAGGGGAGAAAGAAAAAGAAATACATTTTAAAAACAGTATTGCTACTTTGAGTCCTTGCTTGAAGTTTAAAATAGCCGAATGCTGACCTATATGTGTTGAGTCTCAAAATTTCAGCAATGATCAAGGAAAAGATAAAATCACAAGACACCAGATGGAAGTAGTGCACAGCAGGTTTTAGGGGAGTCCCTCACTCACAGCATGAGTGTCAGCCATATGGGGCTCTCACAGAAGGGGAAGAATCACAGGAACTCTCCAGAGAAAGGAATTACAGAAGGTCTCGGGTTCAGCTGATAGTACTCAGCAACAAGAGAAAAGTTCTTCAGGGGAAAGTCTCTGGGCCCCAGAAACTCCAAGGCAGAGCTGCCCTGGAGTCTTTTATAGCTCAAGGCTTTGTTTTATCCACAGCTTCTAGACTATGGGTAAAGTTTGTGGGCATGTAAAGTAAGCAGGCTCCAAAAGGATACAAACACTTCATGAAGAAGAAAAGAAAAATAAGAACCTATCTGCACTATGTACAAAGTTAAATGTCACCACACATAAACAGCAGAATCTTAGCTATTTAATATTCATGGCCTTACTTATCGCTAGAGTTTAACCTAAGAATCAGAGAAGTTTGAAAGATGTACCAAAATGCTCCTTGCAGCTTTACTAAATGAATAGACAGTTCAGCTCTAATTCTGGACTAAGCCATCTGTAAGCACCAGACAGTAGAGTGAACATCGTACACAAAGGATAAGCAACATTTATTTGCAGGGCCCATGCACAGAGACTAGACAGAGAGAGCCTTTTGCCCAAATTCTAATATGGGGACAGCAGACCACTGAACCAAGCACTGTGTCTCTCTAAGTGTAGAATCCTATGTGACTTCACAGTTCAGCCTTGAACAGGCTCTGGTAAGTTTTCTCCTCTCATCATGCACACCATCTAGTGGTGAAAGATCTAGAATTAAAAGAAAGAAAAGAAATGTGGCATGATAATAAAAGCCACGCAGGAAATAAAGTGACACTACACTGGTAACTGGTAAAATCGAGAAAGGCCACTCTGAAGAGTGAACATCAGAGAGTCCAAACACGCGAACAAGCCAGCTCTGATTGCATATGTTTGTGAGTGTGGGGGCACTGTTTGCAGAGGTTCCTGCCCGTAGTTCTCAACCAGGAACATTCTGCCTCGCATAGAACAGGTGGCAACATTTGGAGACCTTTTTGCTTGTCACAACCTTATGTGAGAGGAGGTGGCACTGCTACTGACACAAAGTAGGTGGAGGTTTGAGCAGCTTCTAAGTACTCTGCCATGCACAAGACACCCTCCTACACAAGCAAAAACGTCCATCTCAAAGTGTGAATGGTGCTACGGCTGAAATACTACGGTATTTGAAGAGTTCAGTATGTTTACCTTTCAGGACATTAGTCGTTATGGTAATACATCAGAAACCTCCATTTCCAACCTCAAGGGAAAAGTTAACTTATGCTACGGTAATTCAATGGACTATTACAGGCCCGCCAAAACTATTCCTAGAAAAAATAATTTAAAGAGAAGAAAAGAAAATGCTCTAAAGGATACAGCTGCAAGTGTGTTTAGGTTTGTAAGATAGATGACCATATTACTAAGTTTTTGTTGGATCATTGAACACAACTGTTTGCAATCTCACTGTTTGAATGTCCACTTTGTATGCTTTAATTTTGTAACCTGAACAACTATTTCTAAGATGACAATGTGTAATGTATTAACTAATGATATGTTACTGTTTTTTTTGAAATTCTGTATTACTTGTACCCTTTTAATGTTTTGATTTTTTTCTTTGAATAAAATTTTTAAAAATTCATAAAAGAAAAGAATTTAATGGTATAGGAAATATTAGTATCTTTATAACTGGAAAAGCATAGAAATAAAAACTACTCTTTTCAAAAATATATTTCTGTTTATCTAGGGCTTGACAAGGGTGCTGAAAAGAAAACATGAAGCCATTTTGGTAGTTATTGATGAATGATAATATTCTTTTACTGTCTCGTATTTTTCAGCACTTTAAATTATCAAGAGAATGTGTATTCTTTCATAAAACTATGGACATTTGGAATCCCCTTTCCTTTTTATGACAGGGCATTAGACATTCAACTTGCTTGGTAACCATATGTGGACCTGAGGCCAGTAACACAAAGCTGTGTTTTTCTGTGTGACTCATAGAAGAATAAATAATCATTTTAAGATGATTTTAGCAGGATAATTAGTGAAATCTGAGATTTACTAAAGATGAAAAGTGGAAGAATTGAAGACACAGTATAGAGTCTTGTCTTTTCTTCTAGTTGAAAATCAGGCTTATATAAAAGAAATGCTGATACCAAAAGTGGCTATTAAAACTGCCTGACAGAGAATCAGTCAGTAACAAGGTACAGGTCTGAAGGGTTTCATGACTGTATTTTAAAGAAATGGATAGTTATACTTTATTTTAAAGAAATGGATAGTTATACTGAAACCATTCATTTATAAATCATGTCTATTTAGGAGAAGCACCTGGTTAAAAACATTATCCTTGATTCTACCAGTTGATGATAAAAATGTTACAGAATTAGAAAGCATTCTTATCTAATATAAGGACAATTCACAAAGCCTATTTTATTTACATAAAATATATATAAAAACATGTTATACATGTAAAATATATATTATATTTATTATGTAACTATAAAAATATATTTACATAAAATATGGAAAATCCATATTTCAGAAAGTTTAGCTGACTGGAAACATTCAAAAGAGCATGACAGAAGTAGAGAGGGTAAGCATAAAATATCATCCTTAAATTCCCCCAATTGCATGCCTTTTAAAGTTCATTACACAAATGTAGTATATTAGACACTGGCAAAAAGGAACTTAGAAGTATGAGTCAGAGGGAGATGGAGACATATATAATATGTAGAACCAGCATACAATATTTATGACTGTCAGTAATATTTATAATTGACCTGTGATAATTAACAGTTCTGTCAGCTAGAACAGAAAAAGCCCAACTGCTTGGCTTAGCACAGTTCTGGACATGACTGAATGGATTTACTGCAGATGGAAGATCTACCCTGCATATGCATGGCACCAATTAATAAGCTTGAAGCCTAAATGGAATACAAAGGGGACTAAAGAAGGAAGCCTCCTTTCTGTCTCTTCAGAGGAGCTCCAGTCTTCACTCTTCTCTTGCAGGTCTATCTCTTGGCTTCAAGCATAGACCTTTCAGCTTCCTGATAAGGATTCACAGAAGGCTCGAGAGTGAGCTCCAGGCCTTCACTTCTGACTGGATCCTTTGGATCTCTCAGTGCACAGACAACGCTTTTGTACTCTTCCACACCTGACTCTACAGCCCACTGTAAGCCCATTTTGGGTATGTGTGTGTGTGTGTCTAGTGAGCACTGACTATGAGCAATAGGGCACAATCAGTGTAACAGCTCCTTGATAGACAGTAATAGCCTAGGGCCCTAAAGTTGAAGGTAAGTTTCACTTCATCACCAAGCTTCACTAAGGGTCTGGATAAAAATAGAACATACACTCTCTTAGATATCAAAACACACCCAGGACTTTCCAGGGGAGAGAGTGACAAACTGCCCTGGCATGAACTCGGCTGTGATGGTCACTGTTCAACATAAACAACATGCACAGAATAAGAACGTAACAATGAGACAAGATCACTTGGTACCTGTGCTGCAACAAGACGTAGACAAAGGTACTCTATGACCACACAATGACTAAGCATCCTCCTGTCTGACCAACTCTAGTTACTACTGCCTCTTTATGAATGACAGCTAATCCCACTTTAATCTTTCTAACACCTGGATAAAAGTTACCAACACAGCCAATATCATAATCATCCCATAATCATCCCCATTCATTAAAATCTCCTTATGCAGACATGAGGCACAAGCCACACATCCTCTAACAAGCGCTCCCAACTGTTTGCTGCCAGGACATTCCTGGTTCCTATGTGTGCAATCTTCCCTTGCTGCAGTGAGCAAAATGAACCTAATTCATTGGACTACACTCTTATTTCTTGTGTGGTTCTTTATAGTGGGTTTCAACACGACACTGTCCTAAGATTAATAATATGCCCCAATATCAAGCCATGGGTCTCATTTTCTACTATGGAAGTATGTTCACCATAACTATGCTGCTCAATTTGAGAAAAAAATAAAAGTGCCAATTTTAGGGAAAAAAATCTAAATTAGAAATTACCGTCAATAGTGATTGTGACTACCAGCCATCTAATTGAGTGAATCCACACATTAAACCACCCTACAGACATTATTTTGAGGCCTTAATAAAAACAGAACCAGAATGGCAGTAGCAGCAGTGGAGGGCACGGCTATGGATACAGGAGTCAGCAGCAGCAGAGTCTTGTTTGTTTTTTCTTAAGAGTTATATTACTTTGCAACACAACATATTCACTATAACCTGTCATTTTCCATGAACATATTTCCCAATTTTAGAAATAGTCATTTGTGACTGAAAAAAATTCATTATTGTAAAACCTATGTATGTACAGATCTAAAACTAAAATTTCATCCCTACAAATCCAGCTAAAGCTAAAATCAGCATGTGTAATAAAAATTATGACAACAAGAACACACTTTGAACACATTATGTGCCCGGGTTTGGGTCATTTTACATGACTTACTTCATTTTGCCTCTGCATCCACCTTTCTAGAATATTCCCATTTTACAGCTGAGAAAATAGAGGTTCAAAGATGATAACTGATTATCCCAAGACATAGAACTATAAGTGGCAAAACTGAGCTTCAAGACTCAGATGTCCATAATTACAAAGTCTAACATTACCAGGTAGACTGTTTGTCTTAGATAGGAGAATAAAACAAACTGTCCTTTAAAGAATTGTAAGATTTGATCACAGGGAAAGCAGTTAAAACAAAAGGAAACCCTAGAGTGCCACTTTACGTGTGTTAGGGTAATAGAATTTCACTTTCCTGCATCACATATCTTCTTCGTCTTCTACTTATAGGCAAAACCCTCTCAGAAACAGTCACTGCTGCAGCCGGATGCTGAATGCCCACTGAAAGTCTGTGTATTAAAGACTTTTCCCAAAAGTCACACTACTGGGAGGTATGATGGAAGCTTCTAGAAGGAAAGGCTCATAAGTCCTCAGTCACTGAGCACAAGTGCTCAAAGGGAATTGTAAGAACTGGTCTCTTCCTCTTCCTCCCTTTGCCTCCTGGCCCATGACATGAGCATTTTGCTCTGCCAGGAGGTACCCAAGTCACTGAGACCACTTGATCTTGGGCTGGAGGCTTGAAAACCAAATACTATATAAACATTTTCTCTGTGTAAGCTAAGGGTTTCAGGTATTTCATTGTAGTAACAGAGTTAACTAACAGTAACCTTGCACAAACTAATGTAGAGTTTTGCATCAACATATACATTTTTAAAACTAGTATATAAATCACATGAATGCACTCTCCATGTTTTTATGAATCTCTGACTTACCCTCTAAAGAAAGAAAGAATGCACTGTGAACAAGACGTGTGCGAAGGGAGTTTCAATGGGAAAGCATTATCTCCCCTTCCCAGTAAGTGAAACAAAAAGACCTTTCAAAGACACTTCTACTAACAGCTCTTTTCTGAATAAAACAAGTAAGAGCAAAGAGCACCTTGACTACTACTTAAGAAAGAGAATCAGAACACAGGGAAATCTATAATTCTAAACACATCGACACCTTCTTTCCTTTTTTCACACTTCTCATCCAGACATGCTTAGGAGCTCAACAGGCTTAGACGAATTGGAGCAGAGTGGAGAACAAAGGTGAGGGAAATCTGAGAACCAGCTTAAATGGCTGTTCTCACTACATCATAATTTCAAACTGAATATTGAAGATATAAAAGTCACAAGTGTAGGAAGAGATTGTAAAAAGTTATTCAACTTTCTTACATTATAAAAATGACATTTTGGGTGGACAGCTCATGAACTAAACACTGCAGGCAAGAAATGCAAAAAAAAGCATTAAAAATATACTTCCAAGAAAAACAAACATCAAATTAGTGCATTAGCTTTAGTCAGTGAAAGCCTGTGTGCTAAGTACATTTATTAAAGGGATATTAATATTTATATACTCATGTAGAAATGACTACTTATGTTTTAATCATGTTCTCCCTTGAGACTGAGAATAATTTTAGAAAATAAGATATCCAATTACTATATTCAATCATATCAAATTTTATAGATTCCCTATGAACATAGAAATTAATAAAAACATTAAACATATGATACATGTACTTTACTTAATTTAAGAAAGATTTTTTCACTTTCCTGCATCACATATCTTCTTCGTCTTTTACTTATAGGCAAAACCCTCTCAGAGAAGGAATAGAGAAGGAATAGTTGAGAAGGAATAGATATTAAAAGAAAGAATTTAATATTTAATTGAATTATTCAAATGAATGACCAACAATACAGAAACAAGAAAAATAAGAGTTGTATCAAAGTCATACAAATGCCTTTTCTTGCATTATTCTAGGTCAGGATAACACTTCCATGTGACTTTTTCTTAGTTCAAATATCCAAGGCATTTAGTGCTCCTTTCTCCAGCCCCAGCAATGTCTCTAGGAGTACATCTTGCCCAGGACCTTCAGCGGACGCGCTGTGATTACTCCATCAGCTTAAGCCACAGATTTTAAAAGGGCTAGCAACGTGAAACAATCTAAAATAACTTAGAAAAGAAGATTCTTGCCATCCTGGCACTTCATGTCCTATGTTATCAGTGCAAATAATGACAACCACTTCCTTCTCTGCAGGCAGAGCTTTGGTTTGTCTGTACAATACATCTTGCTAAAAATGTTATCTCAGTGATTAATACTCTGGGAAGTTCCTCTTCAAAATAAATAGCATACACATTTCTAGAAATACAGTGCCTTCTAGCCAGTGTGTTGCATTAAGTGGGCACCAGAAATACTGAGATATGAAAAGGAACTGAAACTAGGGCCTTGGGGGGAGGCAGCAACATTCACCGAACATCTCAGTCAAAACTGCATCTGGAGAACAAAAGCTAATAATTCAAATGAAGATTGCACCGTTCAACATCCTCACCATATACACATGCACTTCAATGTATCAGCAGCCAAGTGAGATTTATTTATTAATGAAAACAATCCACGAAATGCAAAAACAGACACGGTGTTTACAAGAGGGTATTTTGTTTGAGGAGGCAAGAATATCAACTATGTTATTTCAAGGAAGGGAGAAAAGAGATTGAGAAAAGAGATCTCTATCTAGTAATGCCTAATAGATATTCGAATAATAGTTCTGTGTTTAAGATGGGTCATGTAAACACAGCGGATTTGATGTTCCCAAATAATCACCTTTTCTTCCCAGGACTAAAAGAACTGAGTTCACAGCCAGAAAAGCAATCAAGCAAACGTGCTACAGCTTGGTAGTGCTAGCTCAGAGCTGGATTCCTCACCTTAGAAACTGGGGTAGTGGATGTATTTTAGACTCAAGCATCTACAAATTCTTTGTTCAACCAAGCAATCTCTGAGCATTCATTTCCATGTTTTCTTCACCGTCCCTGCTAAAGAGGTGCATTGCTCCAATAAGATCTGACTTGGCTCCAGACACTTGCTATTGCATTGAACAACTAAGACCTCTTTCAAATTGACAAGCCCTGGAACTCCAGCCAGTAGTCAAAAATGTGCGCGGTGAGGATAGGGTGCAGAAGCTGAAAGCGTAGTCAAACTGTGCTCACAGGAAGCGCGATCTGCAGTGGCCACGCTAATACTATTCACCCCCTTTGAGTCTCTGGTGTACCTCATCCGCGTTACTTCGTGTTACGTGGCTACCTAGTATGTTAAGTTTGGTCGCCTGCTGCCCTAACATCTTTCAGACCTGAAACTACCTTTCAGTTCTGGGAGACACACCTGGAAGACTCGGAGCCAAGGTGCGCAGGAGCCCCTGACGGCCGCGTCTCTATGAGGGTACAGGATGCGGTACAGGATACAGAAAAGACAGCTGCCCCAGTTATAGCCCGGGTCTCCAGCAAGGGAGGACAGAGAAGGTTCGTGTATTTTCTATCAACTTGGGACGACCAGCCCAACTCCTTTCAGCTCCTGAGAAAATCCCTCTCCTGGCAGAGACATGCACTGGACCAGCTGTCTCCAGATGCCCGCCTGCCCAGCTCCTTCTAGCGCATCCTGCGAGACGGAGGAGCCTGAGCTACAGCTCCGCAGCCGCGGGCGCAGTTCGGGTCCCCAGCGGCACCCCGAGTCCCCAGGGGCCTCCTCGGGATTCACCTTACGCTGTGAGCGCGCCCAAAAGGTCAACCTCCCATTGCCACCTCGGGGAGCCCGGGGAGCGCAGGGCGGGCGCTCCGGGGACCCCGAGCCCTTACCTGGCGCCTTACCTGGCCGCGGCGAATCCGGAAGCCCCCTGCCAGCTCCCGCGAGCCGCCACTGGAAAAGTTTCCGAACTTCTTCGCAGGTCTGCACGCCCTCGCTCCGGGTGGACCCAAAGACAGCCACGAGGAGCAGGCAGCGGAAGCCCACGCGCCAGGTCCGCGCGCCCATGGCGCGGCCGCGTCTCCGCCCGCAGCGCAGCCCCTGCGCCCGCGCTGCCCGCCCGCCAGGCGGACGGCGCGCGGCTCCCGGAGCGGCGGACGGCGCCGCGAGTCGCTCGGACGCGGGCTCCACCTGCGAGCCCCGCTTCCCCAGGCCCCCCGCCGAGACACTCGAGTTTCCTGGAGGAGCACTGCCAGGTGTCGCTCCCCGGCCGGGGCGAGCGGAAGCTGCGCAGGAGAAGAGCCGCGGAGAGCGGCGAGCGCCCGGCCCTGGCCACAGCCACAGCCGCCGCCGCCACCGCAGCCGCCGCTGCCAACCTGGGCCGCGCCGCCCGCCGAGCGCCGCGGGAAGCCCCGCCCCCGGCACGCCCCGCGGGCAGGCCACGCCCCCGCCTGCGTCCCTCCGCGCGGGCTGAGACGCGGTCCGCGGGCAGCCGCTGCAGAGCTTTGAGCAGAGCGACCCGAGAACCAAGCAACCGCCGGGAGACGCAGACCTCACCCTCCCTGTCCATTCCGGGAAAGAGTCCTTCTGATGCAAACAGAAAATGTGTGAAGAGGGTCTGAGAAACAGAAAGGAGAAACATCAGCTGCAACCGGGATAAGACATCTCTCTAGGAATCGAGGTCCTCTGTGCAGAGGGATTTGAATTTAAAGTGCTTGAAATAGAACCTGAGCAGAATAGTTGCTTGCTTGTTTTTTTTTTGTTTGTCTGTTTTGTTTTGTTTTGTTTTTTCCCGGAGAAGCCTAATAGTACTTAGGTTCCAAGACTGTGTATAAGAGAAGTCATTTTCTAATTGGTTTATAGTACTGTTTTTGAACAATGTTGTATAATGTAGTTATCTGCAGGAATTCAGAAGTCGTAAGAATGGCCATTAAATGTTACCACATTGTTATTATCAGAGCCAAATCCAATGTTTCTCTTGTCACTTTTTAGCATCATATTTAATCTCAGCACTTTGTGGAGGCCTTTCTGACCTTTACCACATTCGAAATTTCTTGTAAAACATTTCTCAAAGAACAATTAAGGGAAGAATACTCGGGAGTTTTTCACAAGGAAGACAGAAAAATGAAGCATAAAGGGACTTCAGAATGACGAAGAATTTTGTCCATTTACAGTTTACCAAAGGAATGTATTAGAGACCATATGCCAAATGGCACAGCATATTTTATAAATGCGCCTGCCTCAGCAGCTTGGCCTAGGCGAACAAGAGTGTCCATCTAGAGCCACCTGACCTGATGAGAATCCTTCTCCTCCTCCTCCTCCTCCAGCAGAACAAAGCTACTTACAAGCATTAGCAGAGGGGGCCTATAAATACCTTCACCACTTTAAGGGAATTTCATCTCGAATTGAACCCTTGCCAAGAGATAAAGAGGAATAATTTTAAGTCGTAGTGAAGTGCCATGGGACTTCTAATGACCATCTGACATCAAAGGCAGCACTTTCAGGAGAGTGCATGCTTTAAAATCATGCCAGGCCTATGGCTGGGACACTTTCAAAGTGAAATAGTGCTTACTCGGCTTTTGAATCCATTTCCCAAATACTAGAATTTTTTTTTTCTTAGAAGCTTTCTTAACACATAAGCATAGAAAACAGCAGTTGTTTTTAAATTCTAGGCCCCATCCAAAGCTTTATATACACATGGGGGGCGGGGGCAAAAGAACAAAAGATCTCTCTGTGAGTCTCCTGCTGTGCCCCCATCACGAGGACCTCCAGGAGTCAGCTATAACTGTGTGAAGATCAACAACCACACAGTACTTCTGTACCAGATAACACTTGAGGCATTCTACAGATTCTAACTCACTCATTTAATCTTCACAACAACACTGCAAAGTAGTTACTACTCTTACCATTGTCTTCCCAGTGAGGAAAGAGGGATGAGAGCTAAGACAGCTTGTCTGGGGCCTCCAGTAAGAAGCGATGTTAGGAATCAAACTAAGGGACCAGACACTGCACTCCCACACCCTCTCCTTTTGCACCAAAGCACAGGTTAGAGGCTTTACTAATTTATCATCCTTCTTACTAGTAATACGCATAGTTTTATCTATGTAATTTTACTGTGTTAGAGTACCTTCTGTGTTATTACAAGGCTAATAAATTCCCGTTTCCTCAAAACTTCTTTATTCTAAGATATCCCCTCGTTAACATTGCTCACCACAGACTATTACCCTTCAAAGGTCCGAGATTAGCCAACCCAGCTCATTCCCATAGTGTCTCTAAAACAGTGTGGGAGCCAAAGACAAAAATCACAAATACAGACGGCAAAGTATTGATGGTTCAATAAAAACAAATTGACTGATATATTGATTGCCTATTCTGACAACAACAACAACAAAAAAAAAAACTATGCCAGGCATAACAGGGCTAAAGGAGACATCCAGGCCAATTCTCTTCGCTATGACTTTATAATTTATTTTGACAAAAGAGGTGAGAAGTGATGTATAGAAATGGAGTAGAGCTAATGAGCAAATAATTTGTATAAAATTTCTACATTTGCAAATAATAAATATATTTTATTGCTACCACTTATCCCTTACTGCTTCCACAGTGAGCCAACAAGTGCTGTGGAAGCCTTCGTTTGTTCTACTATCCCTGTGCTACCCAGTGCTACCCAGTATGCTCCCTGTGCTGTGGTACTTTGGGATATGGTGCTACCTTCTAACAGTGCCTTTCATGCGGACAATCTAGAGCAACTGCCTTTCCAATTTATTTGCAACTATTACAAAGGAAGCTAGCGAAGACTTTCCATAATATGATAGTCATAATGCCTCATTCTTTGAAAGATAATCAACATTCTTTGAATGATTTTTATGTACTAGGCTCTGTGTCTTGCTTTCAAAATATCAATACTTAGATAAAAGACTCTTTAAAGGGTCATCATTTGAAAACACACCTTAATAATCCTCCAAATGCCAGGCTTCCCTACTACTTGTAAGTATGTGTTTATAGTTTTTCAACTCAGGACCTTATAAAGAGAAATAGACTCTTCAGTATGGTTTATATATCCTTGGGATATCAGTTTGCAACCCCAACTCCTGCTTTAGGCCAACACCGACCACTGATGTTGGAAGCTAGTTTGGGTAGCTTTTGCACCAAATCAATAATAAGAGCCAATATTTATTAAGTATTTACAGGCATTATCTCTCATTTAACATCTAGACACGAGATAGCTACAATTATACTACTAATCAAGAAAAAAAGTATAAAAACATTGAGTAACTTTCCAAAACCACAGACCTCAACCACTGTGCTTCCCTAAATCAAATACTAGATCTTGGGCCCTGGAATTCAACGTATCATTCATGGATAGAAACGCTGCTACTCACAGGTGCCCATGGCACAGCCTGTGAGCTTCCTCTAGCACCTTGCTGCCTCGCATAAAGGCCTACTGCCTGGTCCTATCTCTTGCCCTGGCCAGACCTTTAACCATGGTAAGTTAGGATGAGCATTTCACAGATTGTTTGGGCATCTTCAGACCTCATGAGGTCCCAAGGGCCAGCCATGAGTTCTCCTGTGCTTGCCAGATGTGGCCCCTAACCAGGAGGCAAGGATCCCTCTTGCTAGCTCCCCACCAACTGGATTAGCTCCACTCTGCCTTATCTTGAGCATAATAGATTTCTTCTCGATACACGGGACATTTTTTCAAACAGGCCCACAACATCTTCCCGTGGAAAGCAGCATCCTCCTGGTCCCCATGCCAGAAGAGTCTCCTTTCGAAGTCCCTGCTCCTTCATCCTGCTCCTAAGGGAAACCTCCACACAGCCGGCAAGGCACGTCTTCACCCCATGTAGGTCCTTCTCCCCTAAGCTGTGAGGTTTTGTTTGTTTGTACTGGACCTCGAACTCAGGACCGTCCACTTGCTAGGCAGGCACTTGCTAGACAGCAGTGCTGTGCTGTTTCCCAGCTCAAGCTGTAAGTTCTGTGCCTAATAGGCTGCTTTACTAAGGCATCTGTCCCAGGTGACAGGCGTCCCCATCTCTTGTGATTTATGGAAAAGCCTCCATCTGTCATCAACAAGGTGAACAGAAAGTAGTCAGGACAAGTACCTCCACAATCCAAGTATTTCCACTTGGTTATTAAAAAAAAAAAAAATTCCTGATCTCTGGTCCCACTTTCTGCCTCTCTGTCTCTCTCAGCACAGGCTCTCTGCCCTGAGCTGCATTAATAAAGGGAGCCAAATTGGAGGTCAGCCCTAGCTGACCCTAGTAATGAGTTTCTGCCAGCAGGCAACCAGAAGGAAATTGAGATGTTCTCCTCTGAAGTTCCCTCAAGCAAAGACAGCCAAGGGACTTTTCGCATTACAAATGTGCGAACTCAAATCCAGATACCAAATAGAAGTTAGCAAGGTGGTCAGTGGGTAAACTTTGATCAGAAACACACTTTCCAGCACATATTTTCTTAAATATATACATATATACAGCAAATTTTTAGATTTGGAAATTCTCATCTTCTAATCATCAGTACATGTGTGTCAATAACACTGAAATAGTTTCGATGCTTTATGTCATTATCATGAGTAATTACACTTCAAGTCAAAAATAATGTAAGTGCTTTCCAAAAAGCAATAGAGAAATACTGTTCCTCAGTAGAAATTTAAAAGTATTTCATATATTTAATTTTACAGGCTTTATATTTGTAATTTCTATTAAAAGGAGTTAATTTATCTTAGGAAACACACTGAGAAATAAAAATACTAGTCGCTTTCTTAAAGTGAATAAATACTAGGAAGATAGTGTGAAAAGAAATCAGCACCATTCAATGAGTTTATGAGCTAAATGTCTTCAAATAGTTTAATCAAATAATTTAATTCTAGCCTATAATCTAAAATATGGAAACAATATGCTTCAAAGTTGCAGTATAGCAGGGAATGGTGGTTCCTGCCTGTAATCCCAGCACGTGGGAAGCTGAGGCAGGAGAATCATCCTGAGTTCAAAGTCAGCCTGTACCACGTAGCAAGACCTTGTCTCAAAAACCAAAAAGAAAAAAAGAAAGTTACAGTACATATGTGCAAATTTCCACATATGACAGAAATGAATGCAAACTTTTCTTAATGTTATTCTCAAATGTAGTTTTGTACTAATATGACACTTGGTTTGAGCAAACAGTCAAATTGACTTGCAAATTCAATTCCATCATTGTTTTTACCAAT
The DNA here is from genome assembly GCF_034190915.1 of Cavia porcellus. Classification (NCBI taxonomy): domain Eukaryota; kingdom Metazoa; phylum Chordata; class Mammalia; order Rodentia; family Caviidae; genus Cavia; species Cavia porcellus. The sequence goes on along the minus strand of NW_026947487.1, from coordinate 37,674,535 downwards.
GTCTTCCAAAGGAAGTGCAAAACAAATAAATTCAGTTGTTTTCTAACATGGACTACAAAATACTTTTTCTTAAGTGAATGATTTCTAGAAATTAAGAAAAACCTTATAACATTTTTCATCTGTTTGGCACTTGCTGGTCATTCAATGTAAGAATTAATGGGCCACAAAGGTTTATCAGCCAGACAAGTCTGGTGAAGTGAGCAGAGTCTATTATCTCAGCCTGTAGCCTCCAAGAGGAAAGTGTGAGTGTCCCTTAGACTTACTGGTGGATATGATTCCCATAAGTCAGGCACTCTTGTCCTTCTGTATTACCTGTACCAGAACACTCAGGTTGGTTGGGTTGGGTTGGAGTTTGGATTGATTTGGCTTCGGTTTTTTAGACAAAGTCTCATTGTGTAGTCCAGGCTGACCCTGAACTCACTACTGTGTAACCCAGGCTACCCTCAATCTTGCAGCAGTTCTCCTGTTCAGCTTCCCAAATATTGAGGGTTTGATTCCGTCTTAAGCCCGCAGTTACTGTTCAACTTCCACTTAATCTCTAGATTTTCATTGTCCTAGTGGAAAATACCACTATCTGATGGATGGTGTCAATAAATCCCCCTAAACCAGATTTTATTTTTCAACTAACGTTATTTATGCATCATTCCATCATCTAGTCTTTGACTGTCAGTAAATCTCAAATATCTGTTTCACTTTTTTTCATTTGTTTTTATGACAAAAATATAATACAGGTGTCTCAACTTTAATGCCTTTGCCAAATTTATCTTTGAATCAAAAGTTAAAGTATTATAATTGCTCGCTTTCCCATAACATCTGATATTACAGTATCTTAAATATCAAAATATTCAGGTAAAGTTAATTTAAAATTAGACATAAAAATATGCTCCAGAATTAATACTTATTGTGTTACTTCGGTCAAGTTAAGACTAAGACTGCTTTGTTACCCCCTTTATGATATAAAATAAAAAGATAATACAATGTCCAATATCCATGTTATAATGTATTTGATGGGGTTACCTGAAAATAAATATTGTATGCATTTTGTACAACTTTTGGTTCATGTTATCCCTCAATCAATAGACATTATTCTTTCCCTCTGGAAAAATACCTGCCATTAATTCACGATCTATTGGTAACATCCTAGATGTAAACAAGGTAATAAACCATCTGCTCTAAATCAATGACCATTCAAAAGTAAAATATTTTATCCTTTTTATATTCTTTCATATTATTTGTCATTTATGGACCTATCAAATCAAGTTTTGGGGTAGCAGGAAAAAAAGCATTACTTCTCAACTTGCTGTAGGTACAGGAGACTAAGTTGTTCAAGGTCACAAGTTAAAAGTCATTAAAAGAAAAAAAGTAACTCCTCTCTGAACATAATGAGCATGGAGAGCAAGACCGGGGTACTAATTATCATCGGCTTCTTAATATGCAAAATGTAGGAACTCTTCTAATGATTACACCTCCTAATTGATAATTATTGCTGATTAACAAGAAGGAAGTTCTTCCAGAGGCTTTTACTGCCATGTGCCATTGTCATAATTGATCTTTAATTGTTCCACGTAAAGATTCCTTTTATCATACATTAATCTTTGCTACTTATAAATAAGGTCCATGTACAGTCCTTATTAGCTATCCCTCGATGTGACATAACTATATAGACATCTTTGAGATTTAATTAGTATTCAGCCTGATTCCTTGTATTTGCATATAAAAAGGTACAAGCAGTTCTTGCTCTCAAGTTGAAAGGGAAATCCCTTCCTCTGACCACTTTGTATTCCCTTCTTTATCCAAAATTTGAGGGAAGAGATAACAACCTTCTCTCTGGCTGTGCCAGAGGAGCCTTTCTCTAGTTCACTATTTTACACCCCTGGAAATTGTACTCCTGTCTTTCCTTAGGGCCATCTGATCTCTTTAGAGCTCCCTAGATTTTCTCGTTTTCTCCTCTCTGCCACTATTTTCAAATTATCTTACAATTAGCATTTCTTTCCCTATTCTTTTGCCTATGTTTCCCTTTCTCCTACTTTCAAATGGCTCAAAACTTGCCCTTCTTTTCCTAAATGTTATTCCTAAAGAGTGTACTAGGTTCAAAGTGAGCACTTAAAATTTGTGTGCATATCTTCAGAATGCGACTGTATGTGAAAGTAAGGTCTTTGTAGTTAACACTAAGGATCTCAAGATTAAGTAACCCTGGTATCTTTATAAGAGGAAAGAAAACAGAGACAAAGTCAAGGTGATGTTAAGGTAGAAGCAAAAGCTGGAGCTATTCAGCTCCAACCCAAGGAACACCAAGAATTGCTGACGGTGACCTGAAGCCAAGAAAGAGGTCTGCATTTGTTTGTCCCTCAGAGCTTTCAGAAGGAACCAGCTTTGCTGACTGCTTCAATGCAGACTTCTGCACAATTCTGTACTGTGAGAAAATAAATTTTTGTGTTAAGCCACCCAGTTTGTGGTTATGCCAGCCCCCGGGAAATGAATAGTGAGGGTTATTTGTTTTCATACCTTCATCTCTGGCATCTATGCTAAATTGCCACAGACGTTTCTGTCTGCATCTCCTCCTTATCTACTTCCCCTGCTTCTTTGGTTTTGGTACTCTGCCATCATGTCAAGCTCTATGTTTAGAGGGCCTTTAGCTTTTCTCCAGTTCACACTAGACTTCCTCCATTGATTAATTAATTTAACAAACACAATGCTGAGGTCTGTCTTTTTTAATTAATCAAATCATCCTTATTGGCCCAGAATATTTTGTATCTTTTCCTTCCTTTACTATCTCTCTGTAAAATCAAAATGTACCCACCTTCCTCCCATGTTCATCTTTTTATTACAGTCCTCTCACCCTGCCACTAAACTTCCATGTCATTACTGGCCCTCGTCAGTCAGTTTTTATTTTACTTACTATATGCAAAGAAATTAGTGATAGATGGCAAACTAGACCCTACAATCTGTAGTTGCGTTTGTTCAAATACGCCTTGGGGAAGGCCAAAACCATATTTACTTTGATTATTAAAAAATTCTAATTCCTGAGTCTTATCTAAAACCATATTCTTGGTTTGGAATCTAAAACAATTTCAATGAGATGCTTATGTAAGCTCTAAAGATATACAGTTTCCTTTCCTAAGCTAGAAATCAACTTTCCTTCCTATCTAAACCCTATTTTGTCCAAGGTATAAAAATTCACCATTTGCTCCCCTAAAATACACTCATTTGTACCTTTAAGGATCAACTCAGCCTCCTCTCTACCTCTCTTTGTTTAAAGGCTCCACTCAACCTTCCTACTCAGCAAGAAAACATGTGCAGTTTTGTAGCTCACATTATTTTCTTCCACTTCAGGGTACTTGTGGCATGTTATTGTACCAATTACTATTTGCTGATTAATTATATACCATTATTTAGGTTGCCATAGGGTTATGCTTTATTTTCTTAAGACAATCTTAACCTGTCTCAAATTCCTTATAGGGTCTAGCCCCCTATACATACATTCAGTAGATGTGTGTTGAGTGGATGCTGAAAGAAGGTCTAGAAGTGGCACCCTGGAAGGCTTACCAAGGTTTGTAGGAGACCAGGATGTGTACTGTCTTGTTAGAAAGTAAATTAACAGGAACCGGTCCTTTTATTCCCACCCCTTCTACTTGAGCACAACTAGGAAAACTGATGATGTAACGATGCTAACCTCTTACATTTAACCTCCAAGGAACTTGACAGTAGATAGCTGAACTTAAACTATCAATTTTAGGCCATGTTGTCTACTACTTTCATTGCCACATTTCATTATTTTTAATACAACAAAATATGAAAATGAGCTAGTCAAATAATTATGATGTTGATAAAAGTATAATTTAAAACCATACAAACATTCACTATACTGTTAAGTATAAATCACTTTGAGAAATATATATTGCACTATGCAAATTATAATGTTGATTACTTGGACCATGGCATATTAACTATGGACACTGAACATAGAATTCTCTCCCTTGCTCTTTGTGAAGAGGAAAAGTATTTAGGTATTCTGCAGAGAAATATCTGTGACTCGTGGATTCTACCAAATATACATAAATAGTTTATTCTAGCAAATTATCTTTTTAATTCAAAAAAGTGTAAACACAAATCATATTTTAAGAAACCTATACAATCAAAAAATAACATGAGATTTTTAACTGTGTCTTGGTTGTTACCAATTACCTTATCTTTCTCTCAAAAAAAGTCACATTGAAAACCTTAGAATTCAAAACACATTCCTTGCATTCTATTTCCTTTATTTTGACTACTGCTATATTATACAGAGAAAAAGTAGAGACACAATCACCCTAGACCTCCCTTACCATCCTTGCACACACATGCAACTCAGCAAATGTGTCCTCAGAATGAGAAAAGTGTTACCTAAACCATTTATTCAGACCAAACCCCACTGACTTCTTTATCAACCCCAGTTTGCCCTGAATCACTTTATTGACTCATTCAAACATCAAAGCACCTGCATACCAAGCTCCATTCCAAGTACAGAACTAAGAATGCAGAGCTGAATCAAATGCAGTCCTTGCTCTCAAAAACAATTTACAATTCAAAAGGCACATAAACAGATAGGGACCCAAAAGAGCTCTGGGCGCCCTGAGCACCACATACAAAGAGAGGCCGCCACAGCATCACCAGACCCAAGGCTGGAGAACCAGGCTGCTTTCCTTAGGCAACAGCTTGGCATGCATCCTTCACATTGCAAAATGTAACTTAATCAAACAGAAATCTTTAAGTTAAACATAATCATCTCCTTATGCTAAGCTATTGCATAGGGAAAAATATTGAAAATAATAGTGTTTGGGAAGCACATACTCACGTCCTTACCCGTATTCACTCACAATTGTTACAAAAACAAGCCACATACCACATCACCAATATGATGGAAAAGAATGTTGTTAACAAAAATTATGTTTTCAAAGTTGCAAAGGAATTTGAGGAATGTTCTAAGGGAAGAATCAGAGTAAAAATGTACATAGAAAATAATGAGATCTGTACTAAAAATTTTATTGAACAAGGGAAAATAAAAATACACTAAGTGATTATTACTAGTTATTACTTCTTTTTTGTAGTTTTGAGTATATTCTAAATTTAGAGTTGTAATCTGAAAATGGACTATACATATAAAATTCCATACTGTCCTTAAAGAAAAAATCCATATTCCCCAACATTAGGGGAAAGAAAAGAAGCATGTAAGAAGATTAGTGGAAGAGTGCTAAAAATGCCCTTCATTCAAGAGATTTTCTGATATTTTATGGGAACTTTAGATGCTCACTTTGCAGTTCGGTACATTTTTATTAAATATGAATCTGTATAACCAAATTAATTAAGGCCACTTAATGCAATTTTAGGAGCCTAAATCAATGGCACAGTAGCTATGTGAAGCACCCTGGGCCCTTCAGATTTTTACAAATGTCATGAAATCCACTCTATCTTTTTGCCTCTGGCTTCTTATGCTCAAACATCCCTTCATGGTCCTAACATCTGCCACCCCTCCAGTAAGCTGACTGACAGCAAGTTACAGAGGTGACATTTGAAGGCAAAAATAAGTCAGTATCAATAGTTAGTGTTGGAAATATATGCAATAAACCTTAACAATTAATTTTAAAAACCAAAGGAACCAAGAAGTATATGCAATATTTTATGGCATTTATATGCTAATTTGGATACTACTATAAGTAAAATATTTTTCCTATTACTTTATTATATGACCAATCTCAGCAAGGAACTCACTTTTAATAACATTAAAGAGAGAGATGAGAAAGGTAAAATCAACAATCACTGGATATAATGAAATTTTTCCTCCACTTTCAACTGCCATTAACTCTTAAAACCTTCAGATTCTCTGCAGCTAAATGTCTTCTTAGGTATCTTGCAAGTATGAAGAGAAAGAAAAGGAGAGATCTGGTTTAAATGCAGTCTCTTACAAAAACAATCAGCAGAAAAAGTTTAATTGCTCAAAACAAACTAAGGCATTTAGTCACACTTTTATGTAAATTTGAAGGACACATACATAATTAATTTTTTAGTTTTCATATTTTACATGTATATAAAGACATCACCAGACACATAAATAAATCAAAACAAGATACAAAATTTTCAAAATGAAGTAGAAAATAATTCTGCTTCTGCTATAGAATGGCAGTAGGTACTTTTGCCTCACAAATTGAGGAACACAGGAATTAAAACAATTTCACGTAATATAAAGGTTGACATTATATTTTTAAATATTCACTAGCTGTACTAATATTAGCAATAGTTTTTATAAACTATTTGCAGTACACAAATATCTATGGTATAAACAATCATATTTTCCATCTAACCCACATTATAGCCTATGGGTAGAATTATCATCTCTGTTACACACATGAAAGAAAGCAAGGCTCACGAAGGTTAACTTGGCCGAGACCGTAAGCAAGTCAGCTGCACAACTGGATCCACAGCACGTTCGTCTGATTTCCCTGTGCAGTGAACTCTCACTCACCACTGCTCATTTCTCAGCCTGCTGTTCAAGGTCCTTCTTGAGTGAGCCTCAATCTATCCCATCATCATCGTTTCCCACTGTGAATCTTTGTGTACACTTCATTCAAACCACACTCAGTGATTTCCTTTTCCCACCTTTGTGCCTTTGCCTAAATTGGTCCTTCCTGGACCCTTATTCTCAGTCCCTGAGTATGTCTCAACTTCTTGTTCCTAAGACCAGTTTGCCTTCTACGGAAGCCAGGATTCCACTGAGCTAAATCCCCAGGGCCTCTTTCCTCAACTCTCATAGAGCTTTCCTTGTTCATCTGGTATGACATGTATCACCTAGTTTCTGAGTATTGTAATTCATGTGTCTCCATTTACCACTTTTGGCACAGCAAAGTGCTTGTGTAGAGACTCAGTAAAGAGTTCATTTTCATAACCTCAAAGCGTTTTAGCACAAAAGGGAATGTAATTGGTTTACACTATTATTATTTGTTCTCAGGCAAAAAGAAAGTTTCAAAATGGATCTTTTGCTTTAAGGTATAGAAAAATGACATGTTCCTGGAGCTAAATGAAATGAGTTACTCATAAAAAGTAACGTTTAAAAACTGGGCATGGTGGTGAATACCTGTAATCCCAGCACTCTGGAGGCTGAAGCAGGAGGATTGTTGCAAGTTCAAGTACAGCCTGGACTACAAAGTGAACTCTAGGCCAGTCTGTCTCAAAAAGATACACATACACACACACACACACACACACACACACACACACACACAGAGGCACACATATATGTGAAAACCACACACATGCTCTTAGATTAAGTAGAGAACTAGAAATACAAAAAGTTGAGAGGAGTATTTTTTTGGTTTTGGTTAATTTTCACTAAAATAAGGTGCAAGAGTCTGCTCAGGTCATTGAACTCTTTATATTTCTGATTTTTCTGATTCTCATAAAAATTGTGGATAAATTATCTAATAATACTTAAATTTCTTTTTCATTAATACATGTTTTCAGTCCATAATGTTTTCATTGCTTGTGTGGAATCGGTATCTGTACATGACAAATCTGAATTTCTTTTTTCATCCCTTGCTCCCTGCCAACAACTCTTGATTCTCTTCCTGTTTGAGAAAGTTAAATTTCATCAAGGAGAAATCAGTAAGGCTTTTTTTTACTCTCATTTACTTTTCTAGTTAATCTATAAAATGCTAGATAAAAACTGTAGCAGTGTCTATATAGTAAAAATGTGTACATGAATTATTTTGAAAGTTAAAACTTCTTAAAATGTACCATGAGATTTTAATTAGAAGCAGAAAACATGGATCAAATAAACCCTGAATGCTGTTGGAGAATTTATCTGCCCTCGCCGGCCATGGAGTTACACTGTGGAGACTTCCAAAGCCAAACAATTGTGGCAAAAAGGAAAAAAGAATTGTACATCATCAAACAGTGTGTTGGCTCTGCTGTCTGCTTAAATCTGTCCGTCTAGAACTGCCTATTTCACTTCTCTACAAGCCTCTTAAAAACTTGATTCTATCAGCCTTCCACTCTCCAAGTAACTATAGTCTCATCAAGGAGAAAAAGAAAACCATCTTACCCAAATGCCTCGCCTTTTACTACAACATTTTAGACCAAATAACCATCTTGTTATTTTATGTCAGTGATACTAATTAGTATGCTAACATGTCAATGTAATCAGTCTTTATGGAGAAATGGCCGCTTATCTGTGGATTTATTCTCCACAGTTTCAGTTATCAGAGATGATTTATCATTCGTAAGTGTTAAATGGAAAATCCCAGAAACAAACACACTCATCTACATAAAACAGGTAGCATTCTGAATAGTATGATGAAATCTCTTCCCTCAGGCTGTAGAACATGCTTTTATCCGGTTTATCCATCCACTGTAGTCAATCTGCCTGTTACCCACTTAGTACCCTTCGCATTGTCTCAGAATCATACCATTTGTGTGCAAGTAACTCTTATTTTACTTAATCCCAAAATGTAAGAGTAGTGATGTTGTGACAGGGATTTGCCAAGGGGAAACCATAAAACACTTCTTTACACCAAGAGGTTAAAGTTCTCTGCAAGGAAAGAAAAAAAGTATCCAAAGGCTACTAAGTTCTATGATAAGAACAAATTTTTCATACATGAAATTGCAAAGAAGGAAAAGAGAAATATATTCAGGTTTTACTGTCACACCTTGAAATGCAAAAGTTACAGTCACAGTACTTGATAAATGCTTAGTTAAGATTGAAAGATGTTAAATTTTAGATTCATAACTATATGTGATTTCAGACTTTCAGTGGGGGTCTTAGAACAAATCATTTAAGACAAGGGGGACTACAGTGTCATCGATTTTCTCTTCAGACAGTTTTCGGAACTTGCACTTCATGAATCTTAGTGCCTTCAACCTAATACAAGCTTCAACTATCCATAGACTACCCATTCTGCAGGGGCTTCGGTGAGCTACAATATGGAAATGATAGCTTTAAAGAATATGGATAATTCAAATGTATCATAACTGAGATAAAATATCTCGCGTGCCTACATATTGTTGAATACATAGATATAATGGATTCATTATATTTATAAACAGAGAATTAAAACTGAAAACAGCATATTATCAGTGTATAATTTCATCTTAAATTAGTCTACATAATATCCATCATAATTTTTTAGTTTCCAATTTATTCCAGATGATTACTATCCAGAAGTAGATCTGTGGCCACAGATGGTAAATGCTGATCAATTGAAAATTTGAGATACTGATGATTACACAAGTATTTTTCTAGTAGCTGTTTTTGGAATTGTTACCAACTTATGGTTTTCATTTCTTTTTCATCCCCAGCTCATTATTCTTGAGTTAGACAACAGCAGATGGTATAGATTACTCATCTTTCCAGATGTTCTAGATTTTTTAATGTGAAAAACTGGTTTACAATTGAGAAAATAATAAACACTTAACTAGCTTCAAAAACATGCTCAATTTCTATGAAGCTAAGTAGAAAGTCGAGTTTACTCCCCTAAATCTAAAAGTAGTGTGCTATGCTCAACTTTTTAAAATGCTTCATTTTTCTCTGCTATCACAATGTCACAGGCTGACACATTGCACACTACAATTATGCAGCAGTCATGCTATGTAGATTTACAGATTATTGAATTAAAAGTTGAATTTTTATCTTTCATAGCAACAAAATGAATTCCATACAATAAAGAATAAATGCAGGGGAGTGAGACAAGCCTGCATTTTTTTGGAAATATACTTTCCAAAATACTGTTTAGAGCCTTGTGCCTCAGTGTTTGTATTTCCTCAGCACTTCTGTGGTAAAATATTCAAAAGATCCTGTCCTCTACTCTGAGCAATATTAAACCTGGCTGTATTTTTATTGCATTAGCTGTGTCAACTTGAAACACCTTCCAATGAAATGACTCACACCATATCCATAATAAAAGAATAATAAGCAAAGCTTTAGTTTCAAGTCACTTTATTTTGTTAAATATTATAAAACTGATGAGTGAGGATGCTCACTACATTACACAGAATCCACATATTTAACTAAGACACGCAGGTTGTTGTTTATCGCATACTAGATAACTTGTGCTAACATATCTGTTTAATCTTCACTATGGCCCATAGGCAGCCTATTATAATTTTCTGCATTTTAATGCTACATGATGCATAGGAGTATAAACTGGCCCAGAGTTATAGGACTAATCCATGGTGGCTCCAGGACAAAAGTCCAGCTAGTTTGGTTCTAGAGGCCAGGCACTTTACAGCCCACGTGATAACTGTGGAGGATGATGCAAACATTGAATGTAGAAGACTTTGTAAATACTGAATAAAGAATAAATAAACAAAATTATAGACATGTAAGAGGTATCAGAATTGGAAATCAACAATGGGTAAATTGCACAGTCTATCGGAATTAATTTAGGGGATCAATGGCTCAAGAAAGATTTAAGAATTCATTATTCATTATTCTAAAGTTATTCCAAACTTTAGAAGTGTCAGTACCATAGTACTAATATGCAGCTGGCTAAGCTATATTTAATTTCTACTTCATCAAAATTATCAGCCAAGTCTTCTGAACGATTTTCTATTGGGAAAAGAGCTCCAAATTTAGGAACAAAATTAGTGCAAAAATATGGTTTCTTTTACTTTGCATCAAGGTTTCATAGAACACTGAATGAAGGGATGTGCTTAGTCACTTTAGAGCTGAGCTTATTAATGCAGTGGCCGCCAGGCACCTGCAGCTACTGAGCAGTTAAAACATTGCTAGCCAGAAGTGAAGATGTTGCACATAACTTTATACATTGAAATGATAAAACAAATTATACCCTGGGTTAAAGCATATTACTAATACTGATCATTCATTCCTTTTAATAATTTTAAAAATGTGACTACTAGGAAATTTTAAAATGTGGCTCACATTATATTTTTGTTGGAATACCTTAGCTCTTCTATGTATATTTAGTGGTGAATGTACTAATAAGTACTCACAATGTATTACACAGGCTGAAGTGTGTTAGCATTAACACTTTTCTAACTTGTTATCTGATATAACCTTTAGTTTTGGATAAAATACAAAACATTTACTCAGATGCATTTTTTTTCAAATTATGTTTTGAATGGCTTAAAGTGAGTTGCCTTATTTTGGTATCACATTTATAAGACAGTTGCAAAGCATTGGAGCCACCAACTGTTCAAAAGTGGCAATACCCAGCTCTCTGAATCCTTCACAGAAGAAAGAAGTATATGGGAAACAGTTCTGTAACAGAAAAAAAAAAATTGTTGAAAATATTAAATAAACAATAGGTATGATTTATATTTTACATCAGTGTGCTTTGTTCATCAAAGAAAAATACCTCATGTCACATTTCAGTAAGTTCCATCTGAAAAGTAAATGGAAATGCTTCATAAGAATATGAAAAACGTTAAAAAGATTAAGAGAATTCTAAGACATAGTGAATCATACATGGTTATGCTGTTTGAAAATGAAAAAATAGCTGGTGCAAAGATAAATAAAGCAGATTAATGCATATTTTAAAAAAGAAATGTTTGTACATTTAAAAACATTTTTACGTTTTAAAACAATGTATGGAATTGCTATGAGATATAGCTCTCCAGAGACTTTTGTGCATGTGTGTATGTGTGTATTTGTTACTGAGGACTGACCCTGGGGTCTTCTTAATGAACTATTCCCTGTCCTTTTGTAATTTTTTAAATTTTGAGACAGACTGTCATAAGTTTGCTCAGGGTGAACTCAAATTTATAGTCCTCCTGCTTCAGTCTCCCAGGTTGCTGCAATTACAGGCACAGGTCACCACTTCCGGAGCTGCGCAGGCTTTTTGCATATACTAGTGTTGCTGACAGTTATGACTGACGTTCTCCTAACTACTAGTGAGTGCTTCTTCATTTAGGTCTAGGTAACCTCCCTGTATGGCAGTTGAGACCCGATTGGATCCCTTTGGGTCCCATCAGAGACTCAGGTTACCTTGGTTAGGTTTGGCAAAAAAAAAGTCCAGGCTCGCTTGGCCTAAAGAATAAAGAGGTTTGTGTATTCTGTCCAAGACTGAAAAACAGAGTAAGAATGAATTTAGTCAACTTAAATCTTCAAATTTCCAACCTTAGGTCATAGTTGCAACAACAGAACTCACTTCATGTATATTGCCTTTCATGATATTTAACAAGTCCAGCAAATATGTCTCTGCAGCTCTAGAGGATCTTCTATAAACAAAGGCAGGCCAGTACTTTTGTCTATGATGGTTGTGGCCAAAGAGAAAATTTCTAGTTTGATTCAGCAAGAAGCTACCACCAAAGATGAATGATATTTTCTGCTAATAAAATCAACTTTAGAGATTTGGTGTCATGGGGGAAAGAATGTTCTAAATGCTGTGTTTAGAGAACATCAAAATCATACATGAGGGCCTAGACCTGGCCCCTCCTGGGACTCCCACCTATCTTCATGGATCACCTCTCAGGACACAGGAACTCCAGCCAGAAGCATGCACAGAGCTGGCCTAGACCCAGGACCTCCTGTGACTCCCACTGTCTTCACAGATGACTACCTAGGACCTGGAAACTCCATCTAGAGGTGCACACAGGGCCAGGACAAAACCATGCCCCTCTAATGTCCACAGTCCTGGCCACCCACCTCAGAACCTAGGAACTCCAACCCATGATGCATGCCCCGGAAGTCCCACCACCTCCATCGGGGACCCTTCCCACCTCCTGGACGTAGCATTGCTGTTGGTCTTCATCTTCTGCACCTCCCCCCACCCCGAACCTTGGACTACAGTGGATTAACCATGCAGTATCGAGGAGAGACTCAGTAAGAACTCAGCAGGCTTCCATCAGTGAGGTGAGTTTGCCTCTAAAATAGGAATAGAATTTGCCACCTTCAATGGGTAAGCAGGAACAACAGTGAAGCCCCCTCCAGGAGTAGGCCATAGGTGAGCTTGGCAAATGGGTGGGTGAGTCCTTCCTCCACACAGAGAATATCAGGTAGCTTGGGGAGGGTACCAACAAGGCCTCCCCCTACCTGGAGAAAATTAAGGGGGACTGCGGGACACCCAGAGACACAGTAGTATCCCAGATGAGACAAAAACAATAAACAGGGAGATCTGGTGATTCTGAACAACCTGAAGACATAATAACAGCAGAAACCAGGGGTTGATTTCCATCAGTACTCCTAGGCTTGTAAGCCTAGGAAGAACAAAGAACTCACCTAACAGTCCCTGCAGGGGGAATCCAGGTGACTGGCCCACCTCTTCATTGTGGGACCCAGCAATTGGACAAACATCACCTTATAGTAAGACCACAAGATACACACTACCAACAGTTGACACTAGTGGGATTAAAGGACCAAATATTAATCCAAAAGAGGAAAATGGCAAAATGAAAAAACAAAATGCAATCTCAAACATCTAGTCCACCAGGAGCAAGTGCAGGAGACATTGAAATAGAGGACTTCATAGTAACACACCAAAAATATGTGAAAAGATAGCAAGTGAAATAAAGAAACTCCATGAGGCTATAGAAGAAATCAAATTAGAAGTAACCTCTCATGTAAAACAGAAATAACAACCTTAGCAAAGGAGTTGCTCAGTGCAGCTAGAGATGAAATAGATTATTTTTAAAAAGTACAGGAGCACAGGAAACTGATTGAAACCTTGAATGAACAATATAGAAAACAAGCAGAATTCTTGAAACAAACTCAAAGAGACGTCCAAGAAACAAAAAATTCTATTCAAAGCTGGCAAAACCATTTAAATGAAGCTGAGGATAGAATTTCGGACCTTGAGGACAGAATTGCAATTAGCAATCATGAAAGAATAGAACTTTTAAAAATAATAAAGCAGCATGAAATGGCAATCCATCAACTTCAAGATGATGTCAAGAGAAATAATATAAGACTTATAGGCATCAGTGAAAATGGAGTCAATGCAAATGACATAACTAAAATATTCACAGAAGTAATAGGAGAAAATTTCCTAAACATGGGGAAAACATCTGATATGCAGATAAGTGAGGTATATAGAACACCAAACAATCACAACCAACATAAATATATACCCAGTCATATAATAATTAAGATCCTAGACATGCAGTGTAAAAACAGGATACTAAAAGCTGTTAGATAGAATACACAACTCACCTATCAAGGAAAGCATATTAGAATCATGACAGACTTTTCAGCACAAACCCTCAAGTCAAGATGAGCTTGGAGTGAGGTATTTCAAGTCCTAAAAGAAAACAACTTTCAACCCAGACTGATGTACCCAGAAAAGCTTTCATTTAAATTTAATGGAGAAACAAGATATTTCCATGACAAAGAACAACTGAAGAAATTCATGTCCACTAAACCAAATCTAGAAAGAGTCATCCTAGATACAGATAAAAATGATCACAATCCCCAGAACAACAACAAAAAGAAACCACCAGGTAGGACAAGCAATTAAACAAAGGGGAAAAGCAGAAAACAAACAACTGGAATATAACATGGCAAAGTCGAGCCAGTATATATCAGTTATATCCATAAATATAAATGGCCTCAATTCAACTATCAAAAGAAATAGGTTGACAGAATGGATCAAGAAATATGGTCCCACAATATGCTGTATACAAGAAACACACCTGACCCAAAAGGAAACTCATAGATACAAAACTCAAAGGATAGAAAACAGTATTTCATGCAACAGGAACCCAGAAAAATGCAGGAGTAACTATTCTATTTGCAGACAATGTGAACTTCAAACCTAAAATGATTAAAAGAGATATAAAAGGTCACTACATACTTGTTAGTGGGAAAATATAAGAGGAAGAACTAACAATTATAAATATATATACACCAAAAACAGGAGCACCCAACATATAAGACAAATACTAATGGACATGAAAAGCCAAATGCACAAGAACACAGTTATGACAGGGAACCTCAATACCCCATTGTCCCAAAGAGATAGATCAACTAGACAAAAAGTCAGCAAAGAAATAATTGAACTGAATCACACCTGTGAGCAATTGGGCTTAATAGACGTTTACAGAGTGTTCCACTCAACCACATCAGAATACACATTCTTCTCAGCTGCACATGGAACATTCTCCAAAATAGACCATATATTATCC
The DNA here is from genome assembly GCF_034190915.1 of Cavia porcellus. Classification (NCBI taxonomy): domain Eukaryota; kingdom Metazoa; phylum Chordata; class Mammalia; order Rodentia; family Caviidae; genus Cavia; species Cavia porcellus. The sequence goes on along the minus strand of NW_026947487.1, from coordinate 37,659,427 downwards.
CATAACATTCTTTTTTTTTTTTTTTTTTTTTTTGTCTTTTTCGTTTTTATCAGTACCAGGGATCAAACTCACGAATGCCTGCTTGCAAGGCAGGTGCTTATGCCGCTGAGCTAAATCCCCAGCTTCTGTAAATTTTTGTTTGTTTGTTTGCTTTTTATTGGTACTGGGGATCGAACTCACAACCACGTGCTTGCAAGGCAGGCACTTATGCCGCTAAGCTAAATCCCCAGCCCCTCCCATAACATTCTTAAGTAAATGTAAAGGTCCTGAAATTATCCCATGTATAATATCTGAACACAGCGCACTGAAACTGGAAATTATTGGAAAAAGAAAACAACCAGTGGGCTACAGATGAAATTAAAGAAGAAATAAAGTAATATGTACAATTCAATGAAAATGCAGGAACAACATACTGCAATCTGTGGGATGCAATGAAAGCAGTCTTAAAAGGGAAATATATAGCAATTAATTGTCATATCAAAAAACAGAATGAGCAACCTAACACATAAACAACCTAATGCTTCATCTCAAGCTTCTAGAAGAAGAGCAAGTTAAACCCAAAGCTCATAGAAGAGAGGGAATTGTGAACATCAGAGCAGAAATCAATGCAATTGAAACAAAAAAAATACAAAGAAATAATGAATTAAAAAGCTGGCTTTTTGAGAGTATAAACAAAATTGACCAACCTCTAGCTAACCTTATCAAGAAAAAGAAAGAAAAAACCCAAATTCATGCAATAATGAGTAAAAAGGGGGAAATTACTACAGATCCCATGGAAACTGAAAAGATCATGAATACCTATGTTGAAAATCTCTACTCACATAGAGGGGAAAACACAGAGGAAATGGACAGATTCTAGAAACATATGAACTACCAAAGCTCAAACAAGAAGATACAGCAATTTTGAATAACCCAGTATCAGCTATTAAAATTAAAAACATAATTAAAAACTTACAAAGCAAAGCCCAGGTCCTGATGGATTCATGGCTGAATTCTATAAGAAATTTAGAGAAGATGTGATGCCAATATTCCTTAAAATCTTCAATGAAATTGAAAAGGAAGCAATCCTCCCTAAATCATTCTTGGAGGCAAGTATTACTCTGATACCAAAGGCAGAGAGTGACCCAACCATAAAGGAGAACTACAGGCCAATCTCACTAATGAACATTGATGCAAAGATTCTCAATAAAATACTGGCAAATGGAATGCAGCAAATCATCAAGAAGATTATACATCATGACCTAGTGGGATTCATCTCAGAAATGCAGGGATAGTTTAAAATACACAAGTCAATAAATGTAATACGCCACATCAACAAAGCCCAAAACAAAAACCACATGGTCATCTCAATAGATGCAGAAAAAGCTTTTGATAAAGTCCAACACATGTTCATGATAAAAACCCTTCAGAAACTCATAATACATGGTGTCTACTTCAATTTTATAAAGGCCATCTATGACAAACCAACAGCCAACATTATACTAAATGAACAAAAACTGAAAACTTTCACACTAAAATCAGGAACAAGACAAGGATGTTCACTATCACCACTCCTTCTCATTATAGTTCTGGAAATACCAGCCAGGGCAATCAGACAAGAGAGAGAAATAAAAGGGATAAAGATAAAAAGGAAGAAGTTAAATTATCACTATTTGCAGATGACATGATGCTCTATATAGAAGACCCAAAAAGCTCCATTAAAAGACTATTAGAGATAATAAACAAATTCAGCAGTGTGGGTGGAACAAAGTCAATGCTCAAAAATCAATAGCATTCCTGTACTGAGAAAGAAATTATGGGAAAAAAAACTCACTGAGAGAAATTATGGAAATATCACCTTTCACAATAGCACTTGAAAAATGAAATACTTAAGAATCAACTATATGTAAAAGACCTATGTGCTGAAAATTATGCTATGCTAAAAAAGGAGATTGAAGAGGATATTGGAAAATGGAAGGATATTCCTTTCTGGTGGCTACAAAGAACCAACATTGTGAAAATGGCCCTACTCCCAAAACTCTCATACAGATTTAATGTAATCCTAATCAAAATACCATTGACATACCTCACAGCTCTAGAGAAAACACTCCTAAAATTCATTTGGAAACAGAAAAGATGTCGAACACCAAGGCAATTTTGGGCACAAAGGCAAAGCAGGAGGCATCTCAATTCCTGACTTGAAACAATACTACAAAGCCACAGTGATAAAATCAGCATGGTACTGGCAAAGAAATAGACCCGAGGATCAATGGAACAGATTAGAATATGCAAGGAGAACTACAAACACACTCAGCCCCCTGATATTTGACAAAGGTACTAAACATATTCGCTGGAAGAAGGATAGCCAAAAATAAATGGTGTTGGAAAAATTGGCTTTCCACATGCCAAAGACTGAAACTAGAACCATGCATATCACTGTGCACAAAACTAAAGTCTAACTAGATCAAAAATCTAAATATTAAAACAGAAACACTAAACCTACTGGAAGACAAGGTAAGTATAATTTTTGGAGACAGATGTAGGCAGAGAATTCATGAACAAAATGCAAACTTCTTGGGAAACACTTCAAAGAATCAGATACCAGTTGGTATCTGCACTTCACAAGGTGATTTCAAAAGAAATCACCAACAGAGTGAAAATAAAACCCACAGAATGGGAAAGAATTGTAGCGAGCAACTCCTCAGACAAAGGACTTATATCTAAAACATATAAAGAATTGGAAAACATCAAGCCCCCAAATTCAAAGACCCTCTCCAAAAATGGGCATATAAGATGAACTCACATTTCTCAGATGGAGATACACAAATGGCAAATATGAAGAAATGTTCAGCATCACTGGTCATTCGAGAAATGTAAGTTAAACAGCATTGAGATTTCATCTCACTCTGGAAAGTATAGCTGCCATCAAGAAAACTATTGATAACAAATGTTGCAGGGCGAGGCTGTGGTGGGGAAAAGGTACACTGCTCCACTGTTGGTGAGAGTGTAGACTGGTGCAGCCACTATGGAAACCACTATGGAGATTTCTCAGAAGACTAGGATTGGAAGTTTCATTCAACCCAGCTATTTCTCTTCCTGAGTATTTTCCCAGAAAACCTGAAAAGGTCACGTCACAGTGCCACCAAAATGCCATCAACTGCTGAGTGGATGAAAAAGATGTAGTATTTTATACAATGGAATATTACTCAGCTATAAGAAGTATGATCCGGAGGCCTTTATATTGAAATAGAGGCAACTTCAGATTATCCTCATACATGAGGTAAATAAGAATCATATTTGTAAATATCACATTGTTTCGCTAGTGTAAAAAATAATAAGAACTGTAGGAGAAATAAAACACAAAATGTGTAATTGCTATTGTAAAAAAGAGAGGAAAACAAAATGCTCTAAAAGGTAAAACTGGGGGCTGGGGATTTAGCTCAGTGGCATAAGCACCTGCCTTACAAGCAGGCGGTCGTGAGTTCGATCCCCGGTACCAAGAAAAAGGAAAAAAAAAAAAATTCCAGTGTATCAAGATAAAACTGCATGTGTACAAGATAGATAACCATATTACTAAGTTTTTCTTGGATCATTGATCAGAACTGTTTGCAGTCTCACTGTTTGAATGTCCACTTCCTATGCTTTAATTTTATAACTTGAACAACTATTTCTAAGATGACAATATATAATTTATCAACTAGTGATTTATTAGTGGGTTTTTTTGGAATTCTGTATTGTTGCTACCCTTTTGTCTATTTTGCCTTTTTCTCTTTAAATAAAAAAATTTTAAAAATCGTACATGATTTGTGCTGTGGATGGTGTTAGAGGGAGATCACAAGAAGAGGTAACTTGATTTCACAAGGAGAGAGTCATTGTGTTAATTCATCTGTTGTTGCTACAGCAAAATATCTAAGGCTGGGTAATTTATGAAGAAAAAGGTTATTTAGCCTAGGTAGCTTTGGTGGTCCAAGAGCACAGTGCTACCATCTGCTTGGTCCAGGGAGGGTCTTCAGACTGCATCACAACATAGCACACAGCTTCATGGTGGCAGCCCCCATGAAAAGATAGGATTGCATGGCAAGACAGGAAACAAGAGACTCTGGGAACTGAAAATTTTTTAATGACAACCAGTCCTTGTGAAACCTAACTTGAGTCCCACAAGAGCCACACTAACGCCCCCAAGAGTATGTCTTCAGTGATCCAATCATCTTCCATTAGGCCCTACTTCTAAAAGGTTCTACTTCCTCCACACCATCACACTGGGGACCAGGCTTCTAGCACATGAAACTTTGGGAGATGCATTTAAACCACAACATTCATAAAAACTGTGTCTATAGACTTAATCTTCATTTTGAAGCATACGTATCAGAGGAAAAGGAAAATTTTAATATTTAAAGAGATTTTTTTCCAGGGTTATGGCTAGTGTACAATCTTCTCGTTTGCTGTGTGGACACAGACCAAGCTTCTTAGAAATCTAACATTCTAGGTTTTCTGTTTCTGATGTGAAGTATATGATAAATAAACCTTTCACTGGAAAATCCTTAGAATTACCAGATTTTGGTATAGGTTTATACCCATATACTCTTAGTATTTTAAAACTCAAATCAACCTCAAAATTTGAATCTGATTTACTATCTTTTAGATGTCTATTTTAAATATCTCATTTTGAAATGTTTTGCTAATTGTACACTAACATTAATTTTTGGGTAACCAGCACATGTGAAAGTTTTTCAGTCTCTAATATGATAGCATTAATAAAATTTTAGATGAAAGAATAATAATGTTAAAGGTCTGAGGCAACATGGCTGCTTTTGATACACAGAGGAGTAGAAAAGCAAATTCTATCCTAATAAAAATTACAGGCTAGTTGTCTATAATTAAGGCAAGATGCTTACAAATGGCACAGGAATGAAATCTACAGAATGGGCATGGTGTCAATTTTTGTATTAAGTGTCAATTGGTTGAAAGAACTCTGGACATAGGAGGGAAATGTTTCACTAAAAAGGAAGGAGACCCAGGAAAGCTTTGAAATATAATGTAAATTGGACAAATAGAAAGGAAAGGGAAAGATATTCCAGAAAATGGGAACAAAATGAAAGAAGATTTTTTAAAAAACAGAAATTTTCTCTGCCTGTGATACAGTGAAAAACAAGAGTCTGGCTAGACTGGAATGAGAGGCTGAGAATAGCAAATAAATAATGACAATGATACTGAGTGATCTCAACTCAAGTGATTAGCAATTTGTGCAATTTCCACCATACTAAATATTTTTAAAGTAGGCTGAAAATAAAAAAAAATCAATGTCCCAAAGTGTTAACCTTTTTGGCATGATGGGGAGAATGTGACTAGTTTTTTCATTTAACGAATATTCCTTAATATATACCATGTACAAGGCTCTATGCTACCAGAGATACCAGAAAAATACAAGTTTAAAAAAAGGGAAAAAAAAAGAGATTTTTGCACTTTAAGTTTACTGGTACAGTTTAAGCATACAGAATGATCTCTTTCATTATAGGGAATTTGTATCTGTATGTGATATATTTTTTCCACTTCTTTCCCATTCCCATCCCCTCTTTTCAATCTCCTTTTCCTCCTCATTCAAAACACTCAGTTAAAGAAAAAATGGAAACGAAAAACACACACTTCTTTTCTGAAGAATTTAGAAACCTACTGGAAACCTACAGGCATCATTTCTTTTACAGAAAGGAGAAATTCTGTTTCCTCAAAACACCAAGTTTTATTTTTTTTTCTTTCCTTCTATTTCCTTTTTGTCTTTTTTCCGTTTTCCTTTCTTCTTGATCTTTCTTTTTCTTTAGTTAGTTTTCTCCATACTTAGTACATTAACTTGTAGGAAGGACAGTGTACTAACAAACTGTTTAATACTAATACTTAAATACATATGCTAAAGCAAGCTTTCAAGCAGCTATTTCTTATAATAAGATAACTTAAAATTGAGAATATAGCATTTAAATCAAAATTACAGTGTGTAATTTTTAGGAGATATCATTATTGACATTATAAGAATAAATATATTGCCTTCAGAAATTGGCTGTTATTATTTGTTGCCAAATTTCTACATATAGTGAAAGCTGACATTGTTAAAAGAATACCAGTTTTCTAATATATTATGCTTTAGCACACAAGTAATAAATAATATTAATTCAATCATTAAGGAAACAATAAGGTATTTATTTTTCTGCAGTCGATATTCTACAGTCAGTAGTAAAGATATTTACTTTTAACAAATCAGAAGCATGGATCATTATATTTGAGGAAGTCTGAAAATTTAATATTTTATCTAGTAAAAGATAAAAATACAAATTTACCACTTTGGAATCTCAGAAAGAGATTTCCCTTGTATCTCCAGCAAATTGAATACTCTTATATTTATTGAATATAGAAAATTCCTAATAGAGTATGAAAGAAAAAATCGTTATGGTCTTTCAAAGTACCTGATTCTAAACTGGTGTCATACTATGAACACTTCTTAAATCAAATGTTGTTAAAATAATTTAATTGAATTCACTCATGTTGTGCATACATACTTAAATATAGCAAATTATATTTACCTGAGTAACTTAAAATTTTAGTTATTGTTATTTTTCTCTTCCCCTTAGAGTAGGATGAATCTGTATCAGTACAGTCAGCTCCTGATTTTTGTCCAAGGTGAGTTCTCTCTTGTTCTGTTTATTTGGTTTTAATATGCATGTAAACTCCCTGAACCCCCCACATTGTGCAAAAGATAGCCATTCCCAGCTTAGTAACTTCAACCAAAAAATTCAGCTCTTCCCCTAAAATAGAGGCCCAAGGGCTCTTTTGTCAACTTTTGATCATGCAACTAAAACTGAGCAGGCAGGAGCCCACATTTATAATTTAATGTGGATGGCATAATCCTCATCTCATTCCTCACATAAAAGAAGAGTTCTGTAATCAAGTAGTAAAAGTGAGATCTATCCATTGTATACCTACAAAAAATACCTTCCTTATTTCATAGGTTTAATCCAGTATGCCAACAAGCATGACACAAGGATTGTGATCAAAGTGAAAATTAATTTGTTGTAGCTATGATAGTTCCTTATTAGAACTTTCAAATTCACTGAGTTTAGGTTTTATTCCTTTACTACAAACAATTTTTTAACAGTCCCATGATGTTTGTGCTCACTCACATCAAATAAAAATATACTTTATGTTAGTTATTTGCATAGTGTCAATTTTTAAATTTTTTTTTAAATTTTTTTTTTTAAATTTTAAAAAGAATAAAACCAAAGAAAATAAAACAGAATAAAGCTAATCAAAACAAAACAGTGAAAGTAATACAGGACTTCAAAGCAGGATAACAGGAAATCAACAATGGTACCATAATGCCTCTTGTTATCTTCAAAATTGCTGCCCCTGCCAACAGACATAATAGTCAAACAAAATAGAACAGAATATAACCAATCAAAATAGAACATTGAATAAAACAAACCAATAAATGGAACAAAACAAAACAGTGAGAACTATATTTGATTTCAAAAACAAGACAAAAGAAATCCCCCATAGTTGCTATATTGCATATTGTTATCCTTTAAATAGATGCTTTTGGCCTGCAAAGTCAAGCAAACAATTCAAGCATTAAGTTGTCTTTGTACCTCAGTTGCTATCAACTCAGTCTGTGTTCCTCCAAATTAAATAGTTATTCATGGGGTAGAGGGGATGGTGTTCTTGTCTCCCAGCCTATAAACTGACTGGCGCTCAGGAAGGACAAATTGGCTTCTTGTTCCTCCTTCTTGGCCCTGCATAGGTGCTGCTGGTTCATGGGAAGGGCAAACTGGCTACTTGTTTCTGCTGAGTCCCATATTGCTTCTGCTAGCTCACAGTCAGGGCAAATGCTTGTTTCTCCTCTCAGGCCATCATGACTGCTGCCTGCTCACACGAAGGGTGAATTCTGATAGTTTCAATTCTAAACTCTGAAATATCCATGAACATTTAAGCTTAATTTAGCATCAAGCGTTGTTTTATCCTAAGCTATAAATTTCTCTTGCTAGAGTCATATTGTGGTGCAGTGGTGTTGGGCGCATGTGCCTTCCTTTCTAGCCACGCTCAGTCTCTCTCTGGAGATTCTTTAACAGACGATGTCTCTCCTTCACTTCTCAAAGAAGACATAAATCCCTGTTCTAGATGATCTTCTGCCGTTCTTCAGAAACCATAGGCCTGCCAGATTCTGAGAGAAAGCACAGCTTCCTCAACTCCTGCACTTCTTGCACCAGTGATCGGTAACTGTCAATGCAGCACAGTAAAAGCGTGAAAGATGACACACACATATCATTGTGATCGTCTTTGGAAAACACACTCTTCTACATTACAGACCACCTCATGGAATGAAGAAGGAAGACAGACTTATCCCACTTTTGGAAAAGCTGAAAGTGAGGCAGTGAGTAGTAACTCCACATTTTAGACCATATTCAGTTACCAGGTACAGCACGACCTGCATTTCTAGTCCTGTCTGCAAGTCTTGCAGACAACAATTTTGGTTTCCCTTTGCTCTTACCTGAGAGGAATTTAGGGAGTAAGTCCTCATCCTTGACATTTCTCTTTTAGTGGGACTTGGTCCTAAAACTTAAAAATGTCTAAAAGCAACTAAAGAATTGATCATCAGCAATGACCTAAAATCTGAGTTGCTGGTCAATTACTTTTTCTTGGTTCCATCAATTAGAATGCTGGTCAATGGCTTATGTGCTCTCAAATATATTTATTGTCTTTTTGCTTCTCTCAAACTTGATGAGCTATATGTCAGTCTTCTGTATTATCTGTTTTCTTTTTTAATTAGTACATGTTTGTAGTATGTGATGATTTCATTAATTGTGGGGAATAGGCACATATACACATCTTATTTTTATTCTCCCTGTCTTCTCAGTCCCCTTCACATTTACGAAAGACCTACCTCCTTGTTTCCTGGTGTCTTACTTTTCTTTTGTTCTTTATTCATCCTGTAGGTTTTTCATATAAGACAAGTTACCTGATATTTAAGATTGTGTGACTGCTTTCTTTCACTTAATATTATGGCCTCAGCATATATTTTCCTGCAAATCACTTAAATTTATCATTTTAAGCAGAGTAGTGCTCCCCTGGGTATAGATACCACTTTTTTGTCTATTCATCTGTTGGTGGATATATAGGCCAATTTCAAGATTTGGCTACTATGAGCTGTGATGGCATATCATGAGTATTTGCATATCACTGTAGCTTGACATCTTTAACTCTTTTGGGAAGAACCCAGAAGGAAAATAGCTGGCTCAAATATAATTTCTAGTTTTAGTTTTTTTGAGGAATCTTCATACTGATTTCTATATAGTGGTTATACTAGTTTATATTCCCTCCAACCACATAGAGGGGCCCCCTTTTCATCTGCTTTTTTTTTTTTTTTTTATAATGAAGAAGTCAGACTACTTCTTCATCTGCCTTTGGTAGCAGTGGCTGCAATTCCTTGACTCTGTCACCTGGATTTCAGGGACATTTCTTTCTTTGTTCCTCCAGTGTAGAGATAAGGTGCCCACCTTCTGTTGCTAATCACTGGGTTGATGTATCATCTTATTTGACTTACCTCATTTTCTGTTATGTAATTCCACCACTAAATGTCTTCTCTTTAAACATTTTAAAGATATTTTATTATTACTTAGGTCACTGTGCCAGCTTTGTGTATTTGTAGTTGAATCCACAAACTTTCACAAATTCAGTAAGTTTATGAGTGTCCTCTAACTTTCTAAAAAGTGACTTTTCCCACTTAAAATTAGTTTGATAATTTATTATTCACTTTCTGAGAAGCAAAGTATTTATTGAACACATTTTATAGGCTATATATTTGATGGATCATTCAATTCTCACAACTCAATGAAATAGGTAGCCACTCTCCTTTTATAATAAAAGACTGAGGGTAACACAGATTAAGTAGTTTATTCAGGGTCAGATTCTTTAGCTTTCTTTCTACTATATGACACTATGTCACAACATATTTTATCCTCACTCATTAGTCCTTATCTTCACTTTAAATTGGCCAATTTGGTATTTAGTTGTTACCTTATGTTTTTCCTAGGCTCCTTCAAATTCCTCATTTGTTTTCTTGAGAAGCTTTTTTTCCTGTACTTTGATAAATCACATGTTATAAAAAGAATCCAACTAATACATGAAGAGAAAGAGATAAGATATAGGTAGAATCAATCAATTCAAGAATAATTAATTTTTTATCATTTGTGTATTTATTTCCTAGAGGCTGTTTTGTAGAAAGAAATTCATAAAATCATCAGCCTCAAAATAAACCTACATGCCTTGCAGGCTTGACATTAGTTAGAAAAAAGTTGAAATCATGTCTTTACTATTATAACCATATTAATGTCACAAAAGTGCTTTATCATAAATTAATGATTCAAAGCTATATTAGCAAAAAGAAATATAAATAGCACAAAAACTTATTTGCTATTATTGAAATATTTACAAATCCAGGAACACAGATTTTTTATGTACACTTTATTACACATAGTAGACAAATGATAATTTGCATTTTTGTGTTTCTTTTGGGGTAAACAGAGATTTTAAAAAAATGATCGACTGTAAAGATAGCAATCAAAAAAATCTGAAAGGCTGAAAGTGAAAATGATAAAAGTACTCCAGGCATGGTGGTGCATGCCTGTAATGTCAGCGCTTGTAGGGCAGGAGGTTTGCTGCAAGTTGGAGACCAGCCTGGGGCTACATAGTGAGTTCAAGGCTAGCCTGGGCTACATAGCAAGACCCTGTCTCAAAAGGGAGAAAAGTGCCTGTCTAGGCAAGACTCTAAGATATCCTTCAATAATGCCTGTCCTATATAATACAGCGTATATATCATTAGGACTATAAAGTTGTCTATTCCACCCTTGTGAGTAGACACTTAGGCTAACATGGAGATAAGGAAAGTCTCTTGGAGAACTCTGTTTAAACAAGCACTTTAAAACAGATACTTTTCTCTGACTGCCCCCACAGAAGGGAAAAGCAGAGATTCAAAGAGTAATATTTGGCTGCTGAAATGGAGGTGACCTTGTAGTAAGAAATGTCCTTAGGAGTCCAGAGATCTGTCTAGTAGATAGCTATGAAATTGGGGACCTCAGTCCTACAACCACGGAGAACTAGATTCTTCCACAAGAATGAGTTAGTGTGATTCCACCACACTGAACCAAAAGGGAGAATTTAGTTGCCTAATACAGTACTTCATGTTAGCCTGAGCAGAACCCAGTAAGTGGCTAAGCTTTTAGTGATCTATTACACACCAGTAAAAAATGAACGCATCTTCAAAAGTGGTCATCATGCTGAAAAAGTATGGGCTGAGGAAACAGGGGAGTGTGTTTGTGCACAGACTTATTCCCCATAGTCCACTGTTCTGTGTGGTTTATAAAGTACCGAAGTGTCGCTTTCCATCAAAAGCATATATAGTATCTATGACTACTATGTACCTTCTGTTTGGAGCAAATTCCAACAATTGCATAGGCTTGAACCTCTGTTACATCTAGCATTTTTGTCCTCCATAAGCAATTGTGCTGGTGGATGATAATCTAAGATACTGAATGGTTTAAAAAAAAAAAAAAGCCCTATCCCTATCCTCAATATTTTCTCTCCAAATCCAAATCACCTCTTTTAAGATGTGTTGAGTCAATAAAAATCAATGGCATTTTGTAGGATAATTGTTCTAATTCTTTTGTTTATTGCCTAATAAGCTAATTTGAATTTATCAGACTTGTTTAGAAAATGGCAATTTACAAATATCCAAAAAGCACAAACATAATCACAAAAATCTACAGGGTTGTTAAAAAGGTTTTATAGTATTAAATTGTTTGGGATAAATGAAACGGTCCTGAAAGAAGTTTTTAAAAAGAACATGATGGCTTATAAAGATACTAGTGATGTAGTTCCTAAGCAGTCTGGCTAGTTGCTTTCTTCTCATTACTGTGTTTCTACGAAATCTGAGCAGTTTATTAGGGAGTAAAGTCAACTTTATTAATAACAGCATGCCATTCTCATGTCACATTTTCTTTTCCCCTTTTTACTTTATTGGTACATTCTAGACATACACAATGCTAACAGTCATCATAGGGAATTTGTACCTGTACATGGTATATCTAGCTTCCAAGTTTTATGAGTTTGTTCTACAGTTGGTGTCCTGAAGCGATGGGAAAGAGACACACCTCTTATGACCAATAATGACTGATGGGCCAATTAGGGCATAAACACACTTCTGCCACAAAAGATTTTAAGTTATAGCAGATTTTTAAAGCATTATTTATCCCTTGAATACTATAAAATTTTATGTACTTCAGCGCTATATTAATCATTAAAGTATGCTATGTGGGTGGTGTGAAATGATAGTATACATAGCATACCTAAGAATATTTTAACTTGTTTATTTCAATGTGCATTGAAGTGTCTGATCTATTTAAAAAAATAATAAGTGTTAAATATATTATGGCAAGTAATTTCATGATGCTTTTTAGAAAACTACATAGGTAGTAAGATAATATAACCATTAGGTAAATATTTTACGTATTATTTGATATAGCAAAAACTGTAAAAAAATGATTGAAATTTGGGAAAGAATGCTTTAATTCTAAATTTTATTTGACTCCCAGTTCTAATGTTTTTATTTCTTTAAGTTTCCACAATCTATTTTCACAATAAATTGACTTTAAAATTTGAAGGTATTTGTTTTTAATTACTTAAATTTTTACTAAACAAATCATGATTCACAACTACTTTCTTCTATGCAAAGCTTCTAGATCCAAATGTATCTAAATTGAATGTTTAAACACTCAAAAAGAGTAATTTTTAATCTTTTGCTTCTTGTGTAAAATTTTATTTTGACATACGGTGTATTTTAATTTAGAAAATAAAAGTTCATCAACAGTCACTTTTACAGTGATTACTTTCATGTACATTTTAAAAATTATTCATGTTCATATTCAAAAGTTTCAATATATTTAAACATTGTTGGGGCTGGATTTTTAGCTCAGCAGCATCAGATCCTGCCTGGCAAGCACGAGGTCGTAAGTTCGATCCCCAGTACCAAAAAAATGCTATTTGTTTCATTAGCATAGATAATTTAACTGAAACCAATATCACTTTGTTCAGTATTTATGATTTAATGATAGAAAATACTGATAATATTCTGTGAACATCCTTTGTGTTCGGTATAAATCAGAATTAATTACTAAGTACTTCTGAAGATGAACAAAAATACTATTTTGTGATGAAATATTTTGCACACTTCCAAATCTTAAAAGTGTCCCATTTTATCCTCAAGGACTCTATATTATCTCAGTTCTCCCCTGATAACCAGCAATGAAAATGGATAATGTTTCATATTATGCTCTGCTTCGTGTAGTATTGGTTACTACAGCTGTTGCCTCTGTGTGTATCTTACTGTGTGAGTGACAGCAAGAGCAATCTTAGGTTGGAAGAGCAGATCTTCTTATTTAGGTGCATCCTGGAATGCCTTATAACTACATACTCAAGGAATGTATACCGAACACAAATTTATATTTACATTATGGGCTCTGCCTGCAGGAGTAACAGTAAAAAGCAATGACATGAAGCCGTGAAGCCAAAAATTTCTGCAAACATTTCTTTCTGAACAACAACAAAATAATTTTTTAATAGGGGGGAGAAGTATGGTCAAGGAAAGAAATACTGTAAAAGCTCATGCCAGATTAGAAGGAAATATATTTCATTTGAAACAAATGTGAGAAAGGAGACAGTATTAGTTAGGAAACAGTTTAGCAGATGATGTAACAAAAAGACCAAGAATATAGTAGCTCAAAAAGAAAAAAAAAAGCCTAAAGAATTTTATTATTCTTGTATACATCATTCCAGAAGTAAGCAAGCAATCCAGGAGTCTCTGCTTCACAAGGCCACATTCACAAACCAGGTTTCTATGTGGGGTTCTTCAAAATCCCTAAAAGGCTCTCCTTGACTACATGTTCAAAGCTGGCTCATGAGCAGCATATATCTAACTGTGTTAAAACAAGACTGGGAAGTCACATGTATCACTTGTCACATCCAATTGTGAAGATTTCAGCCTTACTATTCATAAAGAAATTGGGAAAAATATAGTTTCTATCTGGGCACACACTCAGCAAAATTCAAGGAGCCTTATTAGTGAAAGGAAAATAGAGAACATATACTGGGGAACGATTCCAAGTCACTACGTTTAGCCTCTAGACCCCTAAGTATCCAAATCCAACAATCCTCCCATATAAAAAATACAGGATTTCTCCAAGGAAGGCAACTAAAGATCACCCTTGTTGTTTCCAGTTCTAAATATGAGATCTCTGAGTGTGTATTTCTCTTCCCTTAATCTTAAGGTTTCTTTTCAAGGACCAGAAGCTATTATTAATAGAGAAGTTAATTGCATTCTAATACATCTCAAGGCCAAATGGTGGAGTAAGATGAAGAACTATAATGGAAACTACCATTAGGAAAATAAGGAATGGGAAACAACAATAGCTATGATTCTCCGTTTAGTAGAAATTCAGGCTTCCTTCCCAGGAAATTTACTAAATTTCTTGCTTAAACTCTGATTCTGATCTGGAGGAATTCTTTTGACTACTGTCACCCATGGTCACTGCATTTACCATTTGGAAAATTCATTCTCTTCAATTATCCATTATCTAGTGTGGCGTCATACCCATTTGGACTCAATCAGGGGGAAAAATCATACACTGATTTGGACATTGAAAGCTCGTTACCAATAATTACTAAAAGCAGGACTTGCCAGTTAGAATTAAAGAGAACAGAAAGGAATAAAGGCTGCAAAGAACAGCCACTGTCCCCAGGCCTGAAACAAATCCCCCAGGACAAACCCCCAAAAGACTCCCATACATGGCAAATAAGTCATTGCAGGGTTGAATCAATGGAATTTACCAGAAATCCATGCTTTACTGCAGTGATGGCAAACCTCTTAGCTTTCAATGACAACAGTCAGCTATGGCACATATGCCATAGGTTTGCTACCACTGCTCTGGAGTATTACGAATAGCTGTTCATGGGGTGGCATCTTGCTATAGGCATGTCATGATGCAGCCACCTGATAAAACTGCTGTTTCTCTGTGCTGCTCACTGATGTACCAAGGAGGATCTGGGCAATGGAATAGCCACAAGAGCCCCCAAATGAGAACACCAAATCAGGAAAGAAAACTACTTCTCATGCTGACTCTTGTACCTTTTATTGCTAAAGCTCAATGCCATCCCAACACCTGATAGGTGGAAGTATTTGACACTCCATTTGTACACTTAGGCAATGAAAATGAATTTATAGTTGAAAAGAGTAAGTAAATTGCCATATATCTGAAATGAGTTGTTGAGAGCCACCCTTTGAGTGACTATGTGGCTTTACAGTATTCTTCTGACTGGTACAATTCCCAACTGGCCCTTGCTGGAGACAGGAGCCATGACTGGGATTTCTTTGGAAAATAATTTCTCCTCAAATTTGAAGTCTCTTAGATTTGTCATATCCATGTTAAGGCATTCCTAAACATCAAATTGTGTTACTGTTCTTAAAACTTTCAGGCTCAAGCCTGACATAGTGGTAGATGCCTGTAATTTCAGCACTCGGAAGGCTGAAGCAGAAGGATCACTGTGAGTTTGATGATTGCTTGGACTACAGTGAGTTCAAGAGTAACCTGAACTGTATAGCAAGACTATCTCCAAAAACAAACTAACAAAACCAAAAATCCTGCAGGCTCTACTTTATTTTCTGGTTATGATTTATAGCTAGATCTCATTCCAAAGCACTGATAAATGGGACTTTTGGGAATTGATTGGATCATGGGGGCCTGATATTCATGCATCAGTGGATTATTCCACTGTTGAGTTTATAACTAGAAGTGATGATGGTAGGTGAAGCCTGGTGAAAGGTGATGAGTCACGAGGGGCCTGGCCTGGAAAGGTGCACATCTATCCCTTCTCCCTTGGTGTTGGATTCTTGCTGCCATGAGCTACTTGTTCCCATTATGCCCTCCGCCATGCTGTCCTTGGAGCCAGGAGCTACCAACTGTAGACTTCCTCTACAAACTGTGATTAATAACAAGTCTCTCCACCTTGTAGTTGTGGGTGTCAGGCATTATGTTCAGCAGTGAGAAAGTACTAAGACAATACACATCTCTCAACTTAGTGATAACTAGTAGAAATGCAGTGACCTTAAACTACTGTTGTAGAGCGGGTATCTACTTGCTAGTTGAGAACACATACCAAAGGCTAATGGGAAATGCTCCTAGGCGAAATGGTATTTACTGTTTGAGGGTACAGAAGGAGTTAACTTTCAAATCTGTGAGTTTTCCAAATTCTGTCAAACCAGCTGATCCAGAGGTTTTGTTTTGTACTACAGAATCAGACAGTCACCAACAGAACTAGATTTATTTTTCCTTGCATGTTGACCCATTTTTACCTGGTAATTCCCTCAACAGCCTGCCATATCAGTTCCTTTATCTTCCAATTCCCAATCAATAAACTATTTCAAGGTTTTATTATTATAGAAGCACCCATTTCCTGATGTCTGTATTAGTTCAGACACAGTTTAAACTGTGGTAACAACAGTGGTTTAAACAACAGAAAAGGTTTTCTTTCCCATTTTAGTCCACAAGTAGGCAGGCTCTATAATGCAGGTGTGATGATGACCTCCCACATACCAACAGCCTAGCTAACCACTTGAAAGACTAATTATCTTGAATCAAATTTAAACTGAGAAGAAAGCAATGATAAACAGAACTTTCCCAGAAAAGTTTGCTCTTTGCTGAGTTTCTTTTCCATCAGTATCACTTACAGAATATCCAGTTCTGTATAATATCCCACATCTTCTTCAAGGCAGGAGACTCACTTTATGGCAAAGGAGCTGAGGCCACTAACACATTGTCTACAGCCATAAGTAATACGCTTCACCCAGAAACTTAATAATGACAAAAATACTAATAATACTTCAATAAATAGACTCTTTAAGGCTCAAACAAGCATCATTCCAGGTACAAGCCCCACTGGCACTAAATTAATAGCCAGTGTAGGATACTGTACTAAGGTTTTGATAAATTGATAAAGCATATGGTATATTTTACATATACACAAATATTTTTTCCACATAAGGGGGCATCAGGTAAGTTTACAGGATTAGAAGTGAGAAAGTTCATAATGATGGCCATCAATGTGCTCAAGAGCCCGAGGGTCCAGTTCAGTAGCTGCTCAGTCCAAGAATTGGGAAACCATGAAAACACAAGGATCAAGGCAGCACCAGTTTGAGAAAAAAGGTCTTCAATCTTAGATAGTTGCTGGTATGACTCTACATTTGAAGAAACTGGAGTCTGACATCCATAGGCTGTGGTAGCAAAACATGCACCCACTCAAGCAAAATGGAGCTCTGCAAAATATCCGCTAACCTCCTTCTTTCTTTTAATTCCACCTGGGCTACAAGCCCATTGTTTGGTGACACCCACAACAGGAGTGGGTCTTCTACCATTTGCTGGTCTGTTTGCCAGTTACATCTGGACCCACCCAAAAGTGTGCTTTACTGATTTGCTAGGTGTTTTAATCAAGTTGGCATACCATGATTAATGGTCATAGATACTGTGCCCCAAGTATATAGAATACACATTTCTTGAAACATGAGGTGGAGTTAACATTTCACTAAGCCCTTAAAACATGAGGTAAAAGTAGGATTTCACCAAGCCGTAAAAGGATTAACCTCTCAGATCATTACTACTTGTGATCTATTTGCAGAATCTGTGCTCCTTGCCCGTGAAACTTTAGATCTTCCATACTTGAGGTCCTGGTCTAGACCTGCTTCCATTATGGGTATGCAGAGAACTTGATGAACTGCATTTGACACTAGTTACTACCTAATAATTTTGGCCTCCTTAATCTAAAGAACAGGTTGGGGTGGAGGAGTTATTGACAACTCTGACTTGTCCTGATCTTGAGCTAAAGTGACAGGTATGAAAACAGGCAGTTTTTACTGAACACAGGGCCTTACCAGGCTTTTTTTTTTTTTTTTTTTTTTTTTATGCTCACTTAATGAGCAAATGAAGGCCAAAAATACTATGGCAAGTAAGAAGCCTATCTCCTCAAGTTTCAATGTCCAGATGGTCCCACCAATCAAGTAACCAAAACCAACTGAAATGCTAGTGAAGACACAGAGATCTAGAAATCTAAAAGGAATGGATAGTGGAGGGAAGAAATGGTAAACATCAATGACAAAAGCTGGAATAGCAGCACTAACAGGATAACTAATTCTATTAACTTGCTAATAGTGTGTCATGTCTTTGCCTGGTCACAATTTTGATGGGCACTCTGTGATAAACTGGAATTAATGCAAGATATGTGTGTGTGTGCAGGAATTTTATTCTATTTAATACCTTTTGTGAACCTCCTTGTGACCTTCTTAGTCACACCCTTATACACTTCTGAAGTAACAAATTCCATGCAAACTGACAAGCACTATAAACTACCAGAAAGTATCTTATGTTACACTTCTGATATGTACCTTTCTTTGGCTAGAGAACTTTACAGATATCAATATACATGAGCTACTCAAAGTGTGGGACAGTCAACCTTGCAAAGCTATGGGGAAAAATGATCTTCCATTTTTCTGTCCCTAGGCAATTTTGGAATGTATTTCTACCTTTCACTCTGAATGTGTCTTATAAGTTTTTTGTTAGAGATATTTGTACTGTTACTATTTTACAATTTTTATTTTTGCTTTGTACCTTGTGTTTGTAGTATCTATGAAACCTGTTGGCTTTTATAACTATTCTATATAAAATTATCTCATGGATGCCTACTAGTCAGTAATTTTCTAAAATTATTGTAAAGGAATACAATTACTTCGAATACTGATAATTTTGCCTCTTTTTCAATAGTTACGCCAATAATTTGTTTTAGTTCACTTGAATTTATTAATTTTACCAAATCAGAGCTAAGTCATTGTGATGACACTTATTTTAATATTATTAATTTGTTGGATGTTATTTGCACTATTCTTTTACATCTGACATAGGTAAGGTTATATCATTACATTTTAAAAATGTTTCTCAGACTCTAATGGTAATGAAACGCATTAGGAAGCTTATCATTCCCTCTATTTTTGGACTTTCTAACACTACTGGAATTGGTTCATCTTCAGAAATATGTAATAATTCATTATCTCAGATTCTCTAAACAGTCTTTGGTGAAAGTTAACTAATTGTATCTTACAGGATTTATGACTGATCTATTGGCAATGTTTTCTAAATCATATATTTTCTCCGGAAAAAAATGACTACTCATTGAGTTTAGCATAAAAATCTAATTAAAAAAAAACTACAGGTGTAAAACTAAAACATACAGTAAAATTACAGAAAAAGAGGAAAAATATCACCGAAAATACTATTACTACTCATTCACTAATATGACTTCTTTCCATCTCTTTCTGGTGAAAGTCTATCAGGTAAATCTTTCCAAATTTATAAGTATTTTACTTATTTTCATGTATCAATTTTTTATTGTAACAGAAATGTAATTATCCTATGAAATATGGGAAAAGGTATAAGCTTAGATTTTTGTCCTATTGTCTACATTTACTTTTTTATTTAGTTTCTCATGTAAGAGAAATTGATATTTAGCTTTCTGTGTCAGATTCGTTTCATTTAGAATTATGGTTAATGCTTTTAGAGAGATATTCATAAGCAGTATAACTGAGTCAAGTGGAATTTGTGTTTTTAGGTAAATGCAATTATTAAAACCCTCTAAATATTTTGGCCTAATGGTACATTAATATTTTCCATTTCCAAACATCTTGCTAAAATAGTTATGATGTGTAAGTTGGTCTTAAGAGCTGGTATAGCTCTTAAGAAAACTGGTTCCTGAGCCAGACTTCCTAGATTTTGACTTTTTGAGAGTTTCCCTATGTAGTTCAGACTGGCCTGAACTCATGGCAATCCTCGGCTCAGTCTTGAGTGCTGGGATTACTAGCATGCACTACCACACTCTACCCTACTTCCTAGATTTTAAAGTTGGTATTTCCCCATTTAGCTCTTTGCATTTGATCACCTGTATACTTTCCTGCTTGTTTCCTGATCTGCAACTATTTCACAGAGTTCATGTCAGGATGAAATGAATACAACAGTGATTGAAAATAAGTGTAATCTATCATTAAATAGTCAACATAGTAATACAAGTCCTATGTGATGACTTCTGTAAATGACTAAAGCCACTCAAAATGACTTTTAAGATTATAAAAACATCATCCATGCTTTTACATAATGTAATTACCATTATGCTAACCAATACAGTTTTGCAGTAGACAGATCTATTACTTGTTTTCACTAAGTTAGGGCTAAAGTCCTTAAAAGTGGTATGACACTGCTGAAGGATCAAGGCCCCAAAAAGGCACAATTTTTTTTGTTTGTTTGTTTGTTTTGGATGTTGTTGTTAGCAAAATCCATTTTTATGCTCAAAGATGCTCAAATTCATATTGGCCAATAAGACTCTTAAATCCATCTCACCCCTTCCTCCTGTAGCTATTTTTTTGTTTTGTTTTGTTTTGTTTTTCTGCACAGCTTGGCACTGTACTCAGCATCTCCATCTAGGCAAACACTTCGCTACTTAGCTACATTTCCAACCCTCTTTTTTTCTAATCCACTCACTATATAAAATGATTCTAGACCAAACTCTTTCAATGCCTTCTTATTGTCTTCCATCTGCAACATGTTATATACATGAAACTACAATGAATTTCAGCACACAGATCCAGGGCAAGAAAAAAGGAACATTTTTCATCACTGGCCTTTGGACATCAAGTCATAAATACTAAGCTGTCTCTTGTTCATGAATGAAGATCTTTCGAAGAATGATTTTCAGGCATCCAAAAGTACTTATGCAATCTTTTAAGATAATCATATTTTTATGCACATCTTACCTCCCAGAAAGTGATCTCTTGCAAAAATTCCTTCTTTTTCACTTATGAGAAGGAGTAAGGGCTGACAGAATGAAGATAGTAAAGGAAGTAAAGAGAATTGGGTAAAATCTTAAGATGCTTCAATTGTACAACCTTACCTATGTTCCTTGGTAAGACAAAAATTCTTATGTAACTCAGATTAAGATGATTTCAAGACAATAGTTAACCTGGCACCTCTAGGCAACTAGAGAATTGAGTCAACCAGGAAATATGAGGAAGCACTTTGTGATTGTTGTCCTATAAATCGGCAGTTAAGTTCAGATGACAGTAAATTCATGAATGTGTGAAAATATAAATTGGCTTTCATCCCTTGTTTCAAAATATACCATCATTTTTAATTATTACCCTTGTCACTTAAGTTTTACATACCAATGTAAGAAACATACAACAGTAACTAAAAATGTATTCTGATTACCTTGATAGATCCACAAATACTTGTGAAAGGATAGGGTTAATAATTACTAGACAAATCCTTAACCATGCATATCACTAACAATAAATATAGTAGATCAATAAAGGGGGGAAAGCTTTTAGGGGGAGATGGTGGAGGAGGGGTGACAAAATACAAGAGAACTAGAACAAGCATATATGCAAGACTAACTGCAACAATTACTCAAATAACTTGTAGGGAGGGACCTATGAAAAATAAAGGTCTGCTGTCATTAAGTAAATTTTCTAAAAAATCATTTTATTCATTTATCTTCTATGGTCATCTGTAGTGTTAAAATTTGCCAGTTGCTTAACTCCACTTCAGTCTACCTTTGCAAACAAAGTTGTTGGGTCAACAGAGAAGATTCAAACAGTTTCAAAAGTGCAACATTTTGAAAGCATTTTGTTTGCTAATACAAATATACTTTATGGTTAACTATTTAGTAGAGATTGATTTCCTCAAACTTGTCCCAATTATCCGATGAGATTAAGAAAGTATAGCACAAGGAGCACATAAGACCATTACAACATGGCAAATGTGTAAAAACCCAATCCAACCCATCTCAAGAGTTTTCTTCAGCATCTTACTTTAATACCATGTGCTCTACAGTTAGTTAGCATTATTTTGTTATGAGCAAAGTTAATAAAGTCATTTTCAGCTGCTTCAAATGATGGCATTATATAACATTTAATTGTGCACATAACCTCACTGAATTTTCTAAGTATGACTTTAGTTTTTTCCTAGTAATTTTTTTTTCAAGTTTATCAGTGCTTCCTTTTTTTCTAGACCCTATCATTAGCCAGAATGGGATACTTGTAAGAAACATGTAATTTAAAGTTGAATTACCTGACTGTAGAATGTATTGCTGTCCCTTAATGTTTTTTAATAAACCAAATGAATACAAATAATCCTATAAAAAATGAAAATTACTTCTGAAGTGGCATTTTTTTGGTAGCCGACCTATGACTAAAATATTACAGTTAGCTTTAAACATCAGCAGGATTAAGTCTTTAAAATGAGAAAAATGTGTTGTTTCAGGTCTCTTGTTCTAACATGCATCACTTTAAGGCAAAGCATTTCTATAGCACTAAGTTGTCTGAAATTCTAAATAAACCAAATCAAAAAACAAAACAAAACCATATAGGAATGGCGTCGTCTGGTAGTAACTTGCACATTTCACTTTTGGCTGGAAAAAAAAATGTTATTATTAGAATCCTATTAAACAAGGATTAACGCACTACAACCAAGTTGGCAAAAACAAGGACTTACTGTATTTAATGAATGCTGTTAGACTAGTAAGTCTACCCCTTTAATTATTGTGTTGCAATATGTACCAAATGAACACAGTACGGACTGCTTTAGACATTTCCCTCTCTGAACTACAGTAGTGCATTTTGAGCCTGTCATTTAGTGTCAGTTATCACTTCCTTTTACTAATTTTAATAAGGCTTATCATAAAATTACCTGTAATATACATGAGGATTATAGCCTGGAGTATAGGGTAATGGTGGCAAAGCTATGGCATTCATAGTGTAACTGGCTGTTTCTCATGGAAAGCTCATATAGGTTCGCCACCACTGGTAGAGCTTATGCTAAGCCTAGTGACATGGGAGCATTGGCAAGAGCTTTAAAAAAACCTGCAGTCTGAGGTCATGGACTCATTTCTCAGTCTCCTTACTTAAAGGATGAGTTTGTTACTTCGCTTGAGAATTGTCCTGAACTTTTACCACACTATGACCCATCAGTGAAGTTCTTGGAATCAACCAGATCACTATTCTGCCTCATGCATTCACGTCATGCTGACATCACACACAAACATGTTAGAGGTAACATATCCCTTGTATTCACTGCCTCTCAGCCCCCATCACACACAATCTTTAAGGCAAGCTGTCACTACTGTCTGAACAAGAATCTGGCATCAGATGACAAGTGTTAAGACTCATATATAAGTATCTACTGCAGTACATTAAGTACCCTAATGGCCAAGAAATCTTCAATTCATTCAACAAGTATCTATTAAAGGCTTAAGTTTTTTGATGAAACACCCTGTCTTTGTTATCAAAGATCTGATGTTTAATAATCTTATTGGGTAAGAGAATACCAAGGTAAAAAGAACTTATCTTTGACTATGCCTACATTTTCAATGACCAAAAATGAGGTTTGCATATTATGGAACTTGAGTGTAACTGTTTTGAGTTAAAAGAGAACTATACATGAATGTATTTTCTGTGCTGTTCAATTAAAATGCTCATTTCCTTTTTGTTTTGTTCTGTAACAGCTGATGTAAAAATTTAGTTGCTTTGAAATAAAAATATTCAAGTTGTTTCTGTTCTCTAATAAGTCAAAAAACAAATTATTTATTCTCAAAGGGTCATCCCCTAGATTAAGCTGATTTTGAGATTTTAAACCTTGGTAGTCTATAGATGTCATTTCTAACAGCAATTAAGTTTACATGTTTTACTAGCTAATATTTGTTTCCCCTTTCTGAACTTTTAACTAGTTGACTGATGCAGTTCTAGACAGTTTTTCTGGAATGTGTTTGTGAGAAGTATACTATGACCCCTCCTGGTCTAAATCTTCATTTTACTCATACAAGAATGGCAACTGGACAGTCAATTTATGAACAATCATTTTTTCAACTTTCTTGAAGTGGCACTAAAAATACTGCAGAGGAAAACTGTTTGTCTTTAGCACATCTCTAATAAACAAATGGCAGAAATCAACCAGATAAGGTAGAGTAGTCAGTGAAGGCCTTTATGAGGAGCTAGTATTTTTTAAAGTTAATTTTTTGTCTTTTTTGAGACAGGGTCTTATTATGCCGTCCAGGATGGCCTTGGGCTCACTTTGCAACCAAGTCTCAAACTGACAACCATCCTCCTGCAGCACCCTCTGGAGCGCTGGGGTTACAGGTGTGCACCAAGAAGGTAGTCTTTTAGCCGAGACCCTATATAAGCAGTTGCTGCCATCAGTCCCACACGTGCAGATGAAGAGCACTGTAGGCCTAAGAATACTGGCCCCAAAGATGAACTCATGGCCACCTTTTCTCAACCTCCCTACTCTTAAGTATCTCTGAGGTTTTTGCTAACTGACCAACATGCCTTTTCTCAACCCTACCTAGTGCAGTTACCTATTACCTGCACCACCACTATGCCCAGATGCCCTGCATGCTTCAGGGAGGCCTAGCTGACTTGTGCCAGTCACATCACTACACATGTACACCATGCCTAAGACCTGGCTACTGCAGATCTGCATGTGCTCAGAGTGATGAGACTTCATTTTGATTGCTGGAGGAAGGCA
Source organism: Cavia porcellus (assembly GCF_034190915.1). Classification (NCBI taxonomy): domain Eukaryota; kingdom Metazoa; phylum Chordata; class Mammalia; order Rodentia; family Caviidae; genus Cavia; species Cavia porcellus. The sequence continues at coordinate 37,634,747 of NW_026947487.1, read as the reverse complement.
TTTTTGGCTGGAATATGAACCAGATGACAGCCTTCTCCCTTGAAGATGTAAAAGCCTAACACTTTGGGGGAAGGACAAATACTGAAATTGTCTAAACAGGGTATGCTAGTACTTTAAGCCAAAACTTGACTCCTATTATTCACTGTAAGAATCTTTAACCCATTAGGCATTAGATGATAACGTAGTAGTATTTACAATGGAATATACGTATTCCTGCAGCCCACAAACTATACACAAACTGCACCAACAGTTTTGAGCATCAATTACTGTATCAACTTGCTTTTATTTTCTATGAGGCAATGGCAGGATTTTTCTCAATCCTTCATCATTCTTATCTCCATACACAGCTTAAATATTCTTGGCTCATTACGAAACTTTGTCTCAAACTGCCCAAGATGACTCACCAGAATAGCGCTCACTGCCTATCTTCTGCTGGGAGTGAAGCCTGTAAGAAAACTTAGTGTTTTAGCTAGCACCCATTCTAAACGTGTGTACTAGATAAGGGAAATGGGTATGTGAACACTTGCTTGCTAATCAAACAGGAGCTTGAAATTTTAGTAAAAAGAATGATTTAAAACACAGCTTGTACTTCTCAGGCAACATAATCATGTTGAGAACACAGGTGCAGGCTCAGTGCTTTCACCTCTTTTGATAAAAGTACTGTTGAGTGCTTTCACTGTTGCCAGTTGCTTAGTTTGGCATTCAGGCAGCGAGCTCAATATTCCTAAGCACCACATTCCCAGGTAACTGGACTCTTTTATCATTCTTGATCCTTCTTCCTTTAGGAGAAAGATTTCTGATTTCTTTGCTAAATGAGTGTTTACTCTTTCTTTAACTTAACCCAAGAACCCTACAACCTGTAAACATAGCCCAAGGTTATACCTGTACAAAGTCCCACATACATTACAACCTAACCTCACTGTTGCTGCTCCCTTCCGTCACCTATCACGGGCACTTCCACTTGTTTACTTAAGGCTGCAAGTGTATCCTACACAACAGCGAGGGTGGTAGGCGTAGAAAATTCTGGCCAGTTATCTTATAATTACAGTAGGAGGGAGGGTATGCCATAAACACAAGATCAGATTTGGGAAAAGAGCCTGCGACACTGCATTTTGAACAAGTTCTCAGCTGATGATGCTGTCTTATCACAGAAAAGCAACCTGTATGAATAAAGAGCATATATTTTACTCAACTAGTTTGATCTTTGTGCCCTACAACATGACAGAAACAGGGCCAGATGGCACCTGACTAGACAAGGGGAGGATTTTCTGATTAAGAGCAAGTACATTCAATCTATGAGCTGTTAAGACTGTCTAGATGTAAAAGGTGGGTATGGGGCAGATCACTTAAATAAAAGGTCCTTATTTTTACAATGAGAGCACTAGGGTCTCCACTAAGTACTCCATCCTGAAAGGAGTGCTACTGGCAAAAGAGGTAACAAACTACAGAAATATTTAGGTCATGGCAGAAACTGCAATCTATAATTTTAGAAAGATGGTTAAAAAAAAGTATAGAATTCTAGATTATTTCTTAAGACCGAAAAACCTTAGGGACTACAGTTAAAATGAAATCAAGATACAATTCCAAGAGTAATTTCTAGATAAAGTAGCTTTGCCAGAGTTTGGATTTTTGCTTCAAGTGTTCTGTGGCTAGATCTGAAAGCCTGATGAGGGAATTCAAATGCTGGATCAATATCTGGAAAATGTAGCCAGTATCTTTCATCCTCTTTCTTTGTTGAGAAGGACAACACAGACCACTATGACCTCAAGAACCAACCCTTGAGGAAATGTATCAATAGCAGATATTTACATGTATGGAATAAGAGCCAAAAAGGAGGAAAATTACCTATCTGAAGTTGGACACTGACCAAAAGTCTGTAGATTCAGAAGTATGAACTGAGGTTGGGCAAAAAGAGGTAATCCCATGCCTAATAAGCCAACCATAAAACAAGTAATCAATGTCTACAGACAAAATTAGTTTCTTATATCCCTTCAGGGGTTGCTTTGATGTTCAGTGTCACTTTTGACAACTTACATATAGTACTAATGTAATAATTACCTTATCAAAATATTCCTCAAAACACCTGTCCACTTGGTATCCTGCTCAGATTCTAACACACCTAGGCTGAAGTCTATCAATTGTGTTGTTCAAGTGTGGTTAAAAACTGTATCCTGCTTGATAAATTTATCATCACATTAAAAGTTCTAGCAGAAGTCTGACCCATGCACATTTGTATTGAAGGATTAAACTACTTGATATAGTTTAAAATTTCTTTGCAAGAGAATTCCAAAGTTTCATCTATTCTTGGGCTGAAGGCCTAGCTCCTGAAGCAGTATTACAGCCACCTTGGCATTTCAACCATGTACAGAATTCACTTAAAGCTTCATTAGTAAATTCAAACTATCAAAATATTTTACTTTATGCAAACTGAAGGTAACTCAAGTCTACACTTTTAATATACACTCAACTTATTACTGATCATTTAAAGGATACCAAACGTTTATTCTGCTCTTTGTTAAATAACTGGCTCATTAATGACTAAACCTACATTTGTACTCAACACAAGCATACTTCATAAAGTTATCTAGTATCTTATTTTCAAAGCATGTAACAGTGACTTTTAACATTTAGAAAGTGCTCAGAACATAGCTTCCAACTCCATTTGTTTTAAACACACTCAGATTCATTAAAAACATCTAACCCTAAAACTGAGTTATTTACCAAAAGCAGAAAAGCTTCAACTTCAGTGTACCACTTGGCTTAAAACACCAATTGGATATACACAACAGCCTAGTCAAACATGGAAATGTGCCGACATAACACTTTTAACAAAATGCCAAGTGGATTTGGAGCATTTATGCCATGCAACAAATTTGAAATAAGCTAATGATGCGAGACGTTTGTACAGAATTTTGTCATATATTAGGAATTCAGATCAACTTTCAACTTAAGGAAAGAATTTACTTGATACATGGGTAGAATGTAATAAAATAAGTAGAAGTTAACTCTTTGACTGAATAGTTACATAGATTTGAATTTAGGGTTCATTTACCAGCTTTTTATCCTTGAAAATAAATTGTTCTGATCTTACTCCCTCACCAGTACAAACTGTGATACATACACACAATGAGTTAGTTAACAGGATAAAACTTGGTATCTTCACCCACTTTCCCAATTTTAGATCTTAATACAAACAAGACAAAAACCAGAATACCAGAAAAATAACCTTTTTATTGCAATATGCTCATTATGGATAATTTTTAAACAAGCAGTTTCCAAATGCAGTGCTTTATTTATTAAACGTCCTACACCTCAAATAGTATGAACAAAATCTCAATTTATAGTCCCTACATGCTGTGCTTCTGCGTTCAGGATATTTGGAAAAGGGAAACTAAAGCTTTTTCTAGGGGCTTATAACTGATGGGGTACATGCGTTTTCCTATTATAAATACCTCAAATACAATCTGAGTTTTATCTACAAAAACAGAAATCCACATTAATTCAGACCAAGTAGAAAGCAAACTTGTAAGCCAAAGAACATAGTAATCTAGAAACTCATGCTTTTCCTTCCAGACACTCACAATTAACCTTGCACACTCAGATCTTCTTACCTGTATTGCTCAGTTCAGTTCTCAAAATCCTCTATTGTTAGGCAAACTACAAAGCTGTCAGTTACTCAATTACTAATAGAACAGTATTTCATTAGATTTACAGTAAGCTTTAATGTACACCAAACTGTTCTTCAAGCAGTTGCAGGTCGCATTTGTCACAAATCAGTATGTAGTACTCTTCGCTTTTATGTACAGGAATAACCCAAAGTCTGGTTTGTGGTGCTTAAGATAGGCTTGCCTGTAAAATAAAGACTTCCAAGTTTTTAGTGAATCTCTAATATTTTGTAACCAGTTAAAAAAGAATGTTAAGTGATATCCTGTTAAATACAGATCAAAAATAAAGACATGTACATGCACAGCATGTAAAAGCAATTAAGTCACTTTTTTTCTGAGATGTTTTCAGGTTATCATACCAGAAGCAACAGAATCCTAGTCTGAAACTTCAAGATTAAAGAATTGTAAACATCAGGTCAACGCTGTGTCAAGTAGACATTGAGTCAATAATGAACTTGCTAATCTATCAATATCTAAAGATAGCTACATTTTATGGTATCTACATGGTTTTCTCAGTGCATGTTATTTAAGGGGATAAAACTGTAACAACCAACATAAAACGTTGCTTATTTAACCAAACAAAATTTCTAAATCCTACACAATACTTCTAACCACATGAAACATTTATTAACTTGTTCATTAGAATGAAATCTCAATTCAAGTTAAAGTTCTGAACAGTTACCTATACAGGTTTAGTATTCAAGGATAGTTAATCACTTAAAAGTTTATCTGACTTAGGTTAGCATATATATATATAAATCACCCATAGCAGGCTTATCACAGGTTACATTTTTTAAAAATGATGCTACTATATACAAAGTTTTAAAACCACAGTAGGCACAAATGCGATTTTTTAAACTTATAACCAGTTTTTACAAAGCACTAAAAACTGGTAACATAGAATTTTAAAATACCTAAAACAATGTTTTTCATTAAGTACCTAAATTGTAACAACCTTTACACTTTCATCAATTCAAAAGCTTCAAGAATTCAGGTCAACTATTAGATTTTATATAAACCATTACACATTTTTTTCTTTGAAAAAATCTATTTTAGAAATTAACTCCAGCTTTATCAAAGAGTATCTATTCAAGAATTATAAACTCATTGTTACTGAAGCCCAGCAAAAATCAACTGCAAATCTGCAGAAAAACTAATCTGATTTCCATTCCATTGTAGCACTCTTAGCATTAGAAGGTATATACATGAAAAACACTTGCCACATTTAAGATCATTTTGTCTTTTTTATTCTATTGTTAGGAATTTTCCACATGGCAGAAGAGCCTGAGGTCCCTATGTCACTTTAAATGTATACATCATTAACAATCACAAAATGAAAGTATAAAACCACTTAACTGTTGCACATCAAGAACACATATATTCACATAATAGTATCTGATCACTGGAAATATTCCTCCATCCATGCTTTATTAAACGGTATTTTTGGCCATTTAATTATCTTAGTGGCATAATTTATTAATTTTTAGATTAGATAAAGCTTCCTGGATTAACAGTAGCTCCAAAGAAAAAAAAAGGAATATTCTAACAATACATACAAAATTCCTGTACAATTATACTGGAATACTTGATAGCCAAATTACGTCTAAGTTTAAAACCTGTCAAGTATTTTAATATAAAAGACAATACTTGATTTCAAGATACAAAAAGCCATACTTTTTCTGCAGAGGTGAAACATGAGAAGTTACAAAAGTTCATTTCAAATCTCTTGACCATTTTATAGTGGAAATCAGAATCTTCAGTATTACTTAATTGCCAAAGTCTTCTGGTCACAATCCCCACCAAACTCAACAGGCCGGGACAAGTGCAATACCATACAGAAACACAGCATTGCAACCGATCCCAACCTGTGTAGAAAGGGGTTTGATTTTCCCTCACTTTTTCTACAGACTTTTCACCACCACAGTCAGTTTTGCATGGATTTGCACAGCAGAATATCACACAGCTGGATGCAAACCTGCAAAACTAACCATAGAACAGTGTTCAATAACAGGACAGAACAGGACAGGACAGTGTGACTGGGCGACTGGCCGAAGCTGGAGTTCTACAGCGAGCAGTACTTTAAGTGCTCATAATGCAGTAGATAACTGAACACTACCTGCACTATAAGCACTTTAGTGCTACAAAGCTGTCACATCAGATACACCAGGCAGATTCTACATCGACACAATAAAAGTACACATAATTAGTAAAAATCACTTGAAGGAAATAGCAGGCCACCATCAGTTTTGCATAGATTTGCACAACTACATTCTTCTTGTAGTGCAACTATGCAAAACTAACAGAGGACTGCAAACAAAAACTATTACAACCCCTAGATACTTGCTTGACTTGATTAAGATGAAAACATAACTTCTTATGCCAGAAGGAGCACTTAGGGCAGTAGATGCTAATCTACTTCACTATCTGCACTAGATGCACCTTAGAACAAAAAGCACTCAAAATCAGCAGACCCTGCGCTTTAAATAAAGCCCACCTTGGCTTCCCGAGGCAGCTGTCACCATAATGCTACAAGTGCCTTCACTGCAGTAGATGCACATATCACTACCTGCACTGTAAGCACTTTGACATTATTCTGACTGGTCACAATCTTCAGTTTTACAAGATGATGTCCCCTTTATTCCTGCTAAATTTGAAATAAACAATTAGAGTAACATTCTCAAATTCTAAAAGCTCCAACATACAAAATCCCCATAATCTCTAACAAGGAAGAAAAAAATTAGCTTAATTATCGCTACAACTTCCACTTATGACACATTCAAGACTTAAAAATAGAAAGTTCTTTAGACAAAAAATAACCACCAGTCTAATGCTGTATATGGTGGCTGTTCTTACATGTAGCCTTTCAAATTTAAAATTCGAAGAAAAAAAATGAAAATCCCATTATCAACAGTTATTTGACTTTTGAATACCTTTTAGAGGAAATCTTCACATCCACGTGGCAAAACATTTCCTGCTCTTCTGGCTTCCAATTAGCAAATAGTCGATAAAATGATTAATGAAACTACTGCTCAGACTACATTTTAAGTTTATTAATTGAACAACTTTAAAATTTTAAAAATGTAACCAACCTAAATTAGATCTCCATTCTCACTCAACCTAAAAGCCCTAAACCTGTATTTTGCAAACTGTATGTTTCCAAACATCTACATGGTTTTTTCCACTGTACTTTTTACTACCTTAACTAGATAACCCATACTTAATAAGGTAATTTGCTAGAAAAGGCAAGATAACAAAGTCCAAAACACCCACTTCCATGCTTTAACAGCTCAATTCTATTATATTTCTTTAACTCAAAAAGTCACGAGAAATGTTATCAAGAAAAGTTAACACAGAAAATTAAAATATACTTACCCACTGGGGAAACTTCTTCCTAGGCCAAGTATCCTTTGAAAAGCTTTGCTGCGGTTAGGTCCACGTGTATGACTGGGGTGGAGGGGGACAGGGAAAAACGATGAAACGTATTTGCTGAAAATTACCACCACCCTTTCAAGTTAAGTACATGTATAAATACACATTTCCAAGCCCTATAACGACAATTAATTAATCCTATTAATTCGCAAAACCAAAGCAACAGAACCAGATATACTAGGATTTCAAAGACCAACAATATAAGTGTAAGAACATGGAACAAAATAAAGTTGAAAAATGAGTGGGTTTCACACTGGCTTCCTAATTAACGAGCCCCTGAAACACAGCAGCGTGGTCAGGAGCCGGAGCCCACTCCCAGCACAGTCCCAGCGAGGAGGAAACGCAGCCCGACTGTGCTCCACCGCCCCTCCCCCAACGAGACCTCGTGGCTCCGAGCCGGGATAAAGAGTTCTTTCCTCCAGTGCTGCGGTCCTCGTGGCCTGGCGCTCAGCTTTTCTTCTGGTGCCATCGCACCTAGCAGCCTGCCCTCTCCCCTTCTTTCTCCCCTCTGCTCCAGTTTAGAAATATAAAACCGGGCGGGATGGACCGAGATCGTGCAGCGCCCGCCACACTCATGGAGCCCGGGCCGGCAGCACATGTCGCACAAGGGGGCGCGCGGGCCTGCGGTTCCACGCGCGGCCGCCAGGGGGCGGAGGGTCAGCGCCGGGCCCGCCGGACGCGGCCGCCCCCCTCCGTTTCCCGGCGGCAGCCGCGCGGCGACCGGCGGCGCCGAACCCGAGCTCGGCGGAGACGCGGGCGCCGCCCCTCCTTTGTGTCCCCCACCCCCCTGTAGGCCCCGAGGGGCGGGGGCTCGGCGGCCGCTGTGCCCGCCGCACGCGGCCCAGGCCCAGCCGGGAACAATCGGCGGCGGCGGCGCGCAGTCGCCGCCATGTCCCCCGCCCTTGCCGCGCGGCCCGGCCGCCCCGCCCCGCAGGAACATGGCGGCAGAGACGCCGCTCCCGCCGAGCCGGCCGGGCCTCCCGCGCCGCGCTGTCCCGAGGCCGGGTGCAGGCGGCCCCACGAGGCGGTGGTGGCGGGCCCGGGCCTCCCGCGCGCAAGGCGGCGGGGCGAGCTGCGGGCCGCGGCTGGGGGCTGCCCGCGCGGTAACAAAGCCCACGCGGAGCGGGGGAGGCGCCCAGGCCGCGCCGCCCGAGCCCGCGCCCCGCGTGGCGCGCACAAAGTTTGGGGGAGCCGGGCGCCCGCCCGCAGGTACCTCGTGGGCGCGCCTGCCCCGCGGCCTGCCCCACGCGCCGCCGCTGCTTTGTTCTGCGGCGCCTTAACTCTCGCCCCGGGAGAAACTTTCCGGCCCGCGGCCCCGCCGCCGCCCGCGCCCCCGCCCCGAGGGGCCATTGTGTGCGCCGCGCGCCCTCGGTCGCCCCGCCAGGGTCCGCGCGGCTCCCGGGCGCGGCCGCCGCCCCCTCCACCCGGCCCTGCCCAGCCCTGCCCGCCGCTGGCCGCCGCGTGCGAGCCGGGACCGCGACCGCCCCGCCACGCCGCGCCGCTGGCCGGGCCGCACACAACAGGTTTCCCCGCGCCGGCGAAGGCAGGGCGGCGCACTCACCGGCAGGAGGAGCCGCCACCATCTTCGCGGGCCCGCCGCGGCTCTCCGCCCGCCTCCCGCCCGCCTCCGCTTTACTACGGCCCGAGGCCCCAGGCCGGGGGTGCGGCCGGCCGCCTAGGGGAGCCGTCCGCCCGGGGCACTCAGGGGGCTTCGCGGAGGGCCGCCGGCGACGGCGGGGTCGCCCCCACCCCCAGCCTTGCCCGAGGGCGCGAAGTGGCGCGAAGGCGCGGGCCGGGAGGCGGCGGCGGCGCCTCGAAGGACCATGTGGGTGAATGAAGGGCGGCGGCTCCCGCCTCAACGTAAATACGGACAAGCCCCACTCCCTCATTAGCATAAAAAACAAAGTACTTCCGACCTCCCCGCCCGCCCGCCAATCACCGTAGGCCCCGCCCTCGGCGGCTCGTTCTGGCGGCCGGGTGAGCGGGAGCCTCGAGCCCGGCGGCGCCGCGCTGCCTCTTCCCCGCCGCCCGCCGCCCTCCGCCCGGGCGCCCGGACCCCCGCGCCACGCCTCCGCCACGCCCTCCGCCGGCGATCCGCGCCTGGAAGCGCACGCGGCGGGGCTGCGCGGGAGTGGCGCTCTGCCCGGACCCGACGGCGGGGACTTCCCTCGCTCCTGCGGGTGTGGGTGATCGCCGTGGGCCTGCAGTGTGCCGCCGCCGCGGGCCGAGAGGAGTCCGCGCGCGGGATCCGCTCTCCCTCCGGACGGGAGCGCTCTGTGCAGAGATCACGCGGGAGTCGCATCGCACCAGAGGCTGACAGGGCTGCGCGCGTTATGGAAACGCGTTTCGTTTGCTCACCGCGCCAGGCGAGGTGCGGCTACGGGACCCGAGCCTCCCCCTACCACCCCGAGCCGGCTGCGTCCCGAGCTCTGCACCCTCCCTGGCCAACAGCCCTGCTCGGAAAGAACCTTTCAACTACTACAAAACAGAAGGAGCACCTCTTTCCACGGTGTGGTTCAGGAAATTCCAGAGTTCTCAGAAACATGATTGTTAAAAGAAGTGAGGGCGCATAACGTTATAAATACAGTAATTTAAAATTGGTTTCGAATAGTTCAGTAAGTACTGATTGGAAAACACATGCCACTGTTTCGTGATTTTTACAAGAAAATTAAAAACTACCAGAAAATATCTATAGTGTCCAAAAGTTTTGACATTCAATTTTTGCCAGTATTGGCCTCTTCCTGACTTCTATGATCACTCCTTTCTTTCATTCAGTTGTCAAACTAGGAATGATGTGAAAGTAATGGACTAAAGTCTTGCTTTTGCTACTTGCTTTGTAAATCCAAATTGATAGCTAAATCTGAAAATTTTACAGTATTTAATCATTCTTCAAATGGAGAAACCTGATAATTTTATCATGTCTCCTTTATCATTTTCCTTAAAACTTTGCTTTCTGCTTTAAATTAGAATGATTGGAGTGAGTAAACTCTGAATCATGGGAAATCCCACCTAGAGATAGGTTTTGAGCAGGACGATTACTTATCTCAGTATTTCCTTCAAATTAAAATCAACACTGAAAAACTAGTTTTCCAAAGCTGTTTTTAAACATCCAATGTCTGTCTGGGCTGACAACTTTTCTGTGATTACCATAGAAAGGATTTCATTCTTAGCATACGCTTTTTTTTTGCAGTGGTCAGGATTTTGGAAGATGTAAATTCATTTAAAGTAGTGACTTGGAAATCCCAGAAAGTTTCACAATTAGCAGGTTGCATTTTACTTTTAAGGGGTTCAATACTTCCTTTCAAAATTAATAAATTATTTTAAATATAATTTGAATAGTTGGAAACGTTCAATCTCAAAGAATTTAAACCTTGCCAACACATATATGTATATATACATATATTCAAATCATGTATAACTAGAAGTTTATATTCCTCAGTTTCTGAGGCCACAGCTACATTTATTTTATAATGTAAGCTTCGATGATATGATTTTGGACAACACAAAAATATCTGAGCTGCCATTACATGCCCTTCAAACAAAGATTGCAAAAATAAAGATACCTGAAATGACACAGTAAATATGCAGGCTTCTCAAGTCAGCTAACACAAAACTGTTTCGCCCAGTACAGAACACTGTGGGTGAAGAGAAAGCTCAGTATAACATTAGAACACTGCCATGTAACTGTGTACACACTATATAATAAATAGATAAATATCTGTGTTTTCCCTTTGCAGAAAAATGTTTCAGAATCCTATAGGCACAGATGTTATGAATTCAAGACATCTAAAAAAGTTCTTGACTGTACTAATAATGCTGAGAATTTTATTTCTTACTTTTACTGTTTGTCAATATCAATTGATTTGTATCGTATTTTTGAAAGATAAATTTAGTTAAGGTGGTTTTTTCTAGCATAATGAAAGAATTTTTTTTTTACTGTTTTGTTGTTGTTGTTTTGTTTTGGTACCAGGGATCCAGGGATCGAACTTGTGACCTTGCACTTGCCAAGGAGTTGCTTACACCACTGAACTAAACCCCTGACCCCATCAATGAAAGAATTTTTAAGAAACTAATAAAATGATAATCACATTCACATTATAAATGTGAAAACAGGAATGATACAGGAATCTAAGATAAATATGACTCCCGTGTTATTTTAAACATCTATGAAAGAAGTTTAGGGGAAATTTATAAATATGCGATAGCAATTAAGTATATTTCATATTTAGTAAGTTATTTTTAACTGATGCCTATTTTGTCATTATTTAATATTTTCTCACAGAATTGAATTTAATGCAAATAGGAACAACTTTAAACACCACTTTGAATTTAGAAAACTAAGAACAAATTGAACTCTATATTGTAGCAAACTGATCAATGACAGAATGAAAAGTGAAGTTTTGAGGGTTTTACAGTATGCACTTGTAAATGTCTGAAATGCATAATGTAGTCAACCCCTATTATGATTGTTAGAATGTAGAATTTTAAAGAGTATTGGATCCACCTCAGCATTCTATATTAAGTATCTTCTAGTCTTTTTGCACTGGTTACACTTGTAACAAGGAATGGAGACTCTGCTTATGAAAAGTTCAACTCTATTACTGATTACCAAGAGTCTTTTGCAAATAAGCTCAAAGTTTCAAGTGTGCAAACTTTTATTTTTTCCTTTCAATGTCTATTAACTCTGATGGCAGGTTATTTAGAAAATATTTTACATATTTGGTAATCAGACATAACCTGAATATATGAAATATTCACTGCAAATGACATTTCAAGATGATAATAGGAACATTACATTTATGGTAAACACAAACACCATGATTATATGACCATTTAATTTGATAGCTCCATCTATGAGTCTAGAATTAAAAAATTATAAATTATAGAGAGAAAGATGAATGAAATGTATAGCTTTGAATAAAGAAGCAATTGGAAGAAACCTCTCTTTCCCTCTCTGTCTCTCTCTCCTCTTTGAAATTGGTATTTCATAGACTTAGACAGAGATAACTGATTATTTAATTAAACAAACCTGCCACTGAAGGTGTTGCTCGTCGTAATAAAGGATCAGTTTCTACTTTTTAAAAAGTTCAGTATGTGTTGATGTTTGTAAACATACGTAAAATTTTATTGTTCTCATAAAAAGTCCTGATTTATTTGAATTCAACACTTTAAAAATTATAGTTCATTATAATAAATATTTTAGTAATCCTTCATGTTTTTACTAGAAGAATGGAACATCAAAGTTAGAAATAACATATTCTAAATATCTTGTTCTTAATTGTTTCTCACCCTGAGTATGTATACTTTACAATCACCCAAGGAAACATTAAAACATGCAAATGCCTGGCACTTACTTGCATATATTTTAATTTAGTGAGTCAGAAATTGGACCAAAATTGTTTTTCAAAAATTCCCAGTTCATACTTGTGTGAAATCAGGACTTGCAGCTTTGGTACTCTGTTCTTCCATTAGATAAAAAAGTTTGACTAATCATTACCATTAGGACCAATAAAGAACTGATCTAAAATATTCCAGATCCCTCATAATTATGGAAACAAACATTAAAGAAAAGACAAAACTTTCAGAAATAATTTTGAAACAGTGCTATCAACCATAGCAATCTTAGTTTATAAGACATGCTGGAAACTAAAAGTGCTGTTATATGTCTGCTATCTGGGCTTGCAGTTTAATTTAGCTAAGAAATTTATTTAACAGTGAAAGATCATACACATGAATTGCGTTATCTGAAAAAAAAAATCTCTCGAGTGTATTTGCTTAGTTATAATAAGTTGAATATTCCCCCTACCATCACTTAGCTATGCAGAGGATTTCTAGAAATCAGCTTGGATATCAGTAAAATTTTAAAAATAACAACGGACATGTAAGCAATGGACAGTAGATTTACCAAATGCTGCTACTTTTTATTCAGTATTTACAAACTTCTTACATTATTTTTCTCCTTTCAAATTTGGAATTTAACCTCAATTTTCTTCTGGGTTTTTTTGGTCTTTTTGAGAGAGGGTCTCGCTATGCAGTTCAAGCTGGCCTTGAGCCCACTTTGTAGCCTACACTGGTCTTGAACTCACAAAGATCCTTCTGCCTCAGCCTCTCGAGTGCTGGGATTACAGGCATGAGCCACCAACCTGGCTTTTAACCATGATTTTCAACAGAGAAAACAAATTGATTCATCTAGATTTATTTTTCTGTGCTTACATAATTTTCTCTTTAAAGTTAGTCAAAATCACACATTTCATAGTTGCATACTATTTTACGAAACTGTACTTACATATATAAAAGTCAAGCCTGATATTTCCTATGTATGTCAAGTGGAAAAACTACCTTTATGCAGAATTGTGATTATTAGTGTCTATAATACTTTGTCCTCCTGCAGGTACTTTAAAAGTTCAGCCACATTGTGTTTAAATCAAATTATTTGTGATAATTTGCTTTATCTCTTAAAGTCCAAAATGCATGTATAATTTCAGTTATAAAATGCAAAAGTAGCATTTATATGAAACTTCCAATGAAGGGAATACAGTTTTGGTAAATCCTGAAAACAATGCATTTTGGTACTTTTAAATACCAGTGAATGAAGCCATTTCCATATGGAGGCAATAAATTCCAGTATTGCAGCTTATTTTTTACACATCAGTGTTCAGAGTAATTCCTGAATTGGGTTGGAATAAGTGATGGCCCTTTTACCTTTGAACTGAGACAAATGGTGCAGCTCATTACGATTGGGAAGAGTAGAGAAGTCAGTACTCACCAGAGCCTGAGGGAGATCCTTGAAAATGAATTATTTAATTTGGTCTCTGAGACCATGTGCAGGAGAACATTGTCTTGCTGGGAAGATCAACTATGACTGGCATACTTGTTTATATACTTGTTTATAGAAAGTTTTCAAAATTACATGTGAAAAAATTAAAAACATTATGTTAGGCATAGCCACACACTATTTCAGTGTGTCCAGTGTTAATATTTGCTTCCAAAATATTAGGAGCAAATAGTTTTCTGTTCACTGGGGAATTCACACCAGCTATTTTTAAGGGCTGCACATAAAACGAATCCATGAGAGTAAAGACAAGCCGAGTTAGGAACAGAGGAGGAAAGATGAAGTCTAGGAGTCATAAACGCCGGAGCAAGTTATTAAAACAAGAAGAAGATGGACCCCAAGGGATAAGAATAGGATTTGGAAAACACCTATGAAGGCAGGTAGTGGAAATGTTCTATATTTGAATCTAATGGGTGGCTACATGAGTGTAAAAAAGTTATTAAACACTTAAAATGGAAGTGCTTTGTTCTTTGTATATGCTCTAAGTTTTAAAGCAGCGTGGACAGCAAAAACAACAGCGATGACAACCTCCATAGGAGGAGATCTGCAAGAGTAAGCAGAAAGCAGAGGCTGAGACACACAAGGACAGTGAGCTCAATCCCTGCCACTATCTTTTCTTAGTTTTTTTTTTTTTTTTCAATAGGGTCTTGCTATATACCTCAGGCTGTTCTTGAATCTGTGGCAATCTTCCTGCCTCAGCCCCTTAAATGCCAGGATTACATGCCCAGCTGCCTGTCCATCTCTTGAGGTTCTATGTATTCTCTACATAATTCTACATAAATTAGCTAATATGAATTTCAAAGTCACAGAACTGACAAAGTAGTCAATATTGAAGAAACTACTACCTAACGCCTAACATAAGTCAGAAAGATGGCTTTCATGATAGCAAATGTTTAAGGATAGGCTAAACTTTAACATTAGCCAAAAGAATTCTCTTTTTCAGTGTAAAATGTTTAAGAGATGACTGACATCTTTCATGATCCCAGAGAGCTTCGTTGTTTAGTCGCTCATGGAACATTAGCTGTGTGCAATGGTTAATCTTGTCAACCTGGTCTGTTTGATAGACACCTAGGGGATTAGCAAAGCACACTCCCGGCTGTGTCTGGATGGGAGTTGCGGGCCATGATGCTGTGGACTATTTCCGTTCCCAGGTGTCTTCCTTTCTGGCTCCCTTCCCTGCTGTCTGCTTCCAAGTTGCAATGAATTGAGCAGCATCCCCCCCACCATTCCCTTCTGCCTTGGAGTCCCCACGATGTGCCAACACTGTGTGCTAAGTAAACTCCTTTAAACTGCAGGCAGGAGGTAGTTTGTCCTAGCAAAGGGAGAACAAACAATATGGTATGCACTCTGATTATTTTAATGTCGAGTGTTCAAGAAAGATGAGTACCTACTACTGGTAGGCTGAATCAGCTCTTTCAAAGTCTGGCATATGTTTGCCTAAAATAATTGCCAGAGTATGTGCTCAAAGATTGTTGAATTAATCAATGAACATGAAAAGTCTATCTAAGGAACATGAATATAAGCCTATAAAAGGCCTGTATCCTTAGAGACACATTTAATGAATCAGTCTTATATCTAATCTGAAAAAGAAGACACACTTTTTATTTACATAAAATGTTTATTTACATACTTTATATATTTTTGTTATTCAAGTAACAAAAAAGTATACAAAGTGAGACATTTGAGATCAGAAATGTTATGATTTACATCTAAATGTTCTACCCCAAAGTTACCCATAAATGAGGCTTTGGCCAGGTGATTGAGTCTTGGGGACTATTTGGTGTGGTGTTAGGAGGTGCGGCCTGGTCAGAAGAGGTGTCTGGGGAGCGCAGGCTGGTCTGTAACCTCTGTGCAGGATCCCCCTTGCCTCCTGGCAAGCAGGCTGTGGAGTGAAAACAAGAGCCAAAAGAAACCTTTTCTCTTAAAATGGTGAGTGTTGGCTATGGTGCCCCCTAGACAAGGAAAGGTGTTGGACACAAGAAGGGTCCCAGATAAAGAGGTGGTGGAGAGACTGATACTAGCATTTGTAAAGACTACCAAGCCTCATGGCTATGAAATCAGTTCTAATCAAGTGTTTGAAATCAAGGGAAGCCAGTGAGAATGGCTGAGTGTAGGGAGTGTAAACACAATAATGGCAGGAAGACAGAAGCTTTGTAAAGGGGTTAGTCTGACAATGGTTAACCAGCTGACTAAGGATCAGAGAAAAACAGAGTAAGGTACAGAACCACCTGATATTATGAGTGGGGTCTTTAAGGAAAAATGTCTTATCTGGGATAGGCCAGTGATTTCCAAAACATCCCTGGCTCCCAGGTGAAGGGCTCCCTCCTAAAGCAAATTAAACATTGCCTTCTGCCACTGAAGGTTAGCCATTTGAGCCATTCTGATATCAGAGTTACTTTTTCACAGCTAGGCAAGTGTGAGTTCAGCCACGGGATGAACCCAGTTTTATCGAATTTCTAGGGATGTCTCTCCTACATAGCCATTCATTCACGTACCTGTGTTTGTGAAGTCAGGTGATTGCATCCCCTGATTTGGGAAGCTGGTACAAATGCTAGTGATAATCATAGATTATTTGACCACAGTAAAGTGATCAACAATTATTGACTTTGAGTGGAATATCTGGTTCATCTAATTGAGGTTCTGAGGAACACAAAACAAATATTAGAATTAGAAGAGTCCCCTCCAACCTCAAAAAGTTTGCTGCCCCTTGTGGAACTGCAAAGCAAGTCAGAACCACAGCAAGAAACAAGTCAATGCAACACACTGGAATGGACACATTATCTAGTGAAATTCATGTGGAGGCAGAACTCTGTTCCAGCTCAGAGTTTCCTAAATATTTCCTTTGGAGGGAGCACACTAAGCCACAGCAGGTCCTGAGTCAGTAAGGAAGTACAAGTAAAATAAGCCGAGACTGAAAGAGTGATAAGGAACTAAAAGTATGTATGTTCTCAGACAAACCCTCGAGGCCCACTTTTAAAAAGTTAATCCTCCTCCCCATCCCAGGGGCAGGATCTTTCCTAGGTTCTTTTACTCTTCTCAGACAAGACTAAGTGCATTTCAGGGATACTTCCCAGGTAAACTCTCACCTGCGACATATTTTAAAGTACACCAAAACAACATCAACTGAACTAGATTCAGAGATTTGGAGATTAAAAGCATTTTTTGTATTTTCAGTTTCACTTGTTAAGAATATCTTTCGTTTTTGTGACCTAAATTCTGGCAAGGAAGGTAAAAAGTGTATTCCTAATTTTATATGGGATTACTGATCATTGAAAATTTGCATGGAGGTATTAAAAATTAGTATTTTAAATATTACTTTACTGTACTATAATTAGTATTAAATATTCCAAGGTATCAAACCTTCTTTCAGTAAATCATAAGACATAATACAAACGTGTTCCTTAAAAAAAAATTCACACTTCATACAGTTCCAAAGAGATCCAAAAAATAGCAAAGTTGTCACTGCTCTTATTGCTAGAAGAAAAAAAAAAAGACAGGAATTATTTTCATATTTGCCATTTCTACACAATACAAAATTTAGAATACAAATGACATTAAGTAATCCTTTTCAACCTCTCCTGAAGTCTCCTGTATTTCAAAATCCTTTCAGGTAATCCATAAAATACCTGGCGTATCTATAGCTACAACATGTGTAAGTGTTTAAAGAATGGGATTTAGATAGAGCCTTAGAGACCTGACAGGGGCCCATGCTCTTTTATACATTTAGTCTGTAATCCTGTACAACCTGCTTCTTCCCAACATCCATCCTCATTGCTAAAATCTGAATGCTAGTGTCTTATTTCATGAAGTTGTTTTTAAGAATCTAGTGAAATATGTAAAATGGTTGAAGATAAGTGATATATAGGACTTATTATATTAATATAAAGATAAAATGTGCTGATTATTTAAAAACATTCAGCTTCTTTTTATCATTGAAAACATACCAAGTCATGCAGTTAGAATAAACCATAGTCTGAAATATACCATTTTATGAGTAAATTATAACTGCAGAAAAAACAGAAACTTTTTCACCATGAAACTGTTTATTTTACTATTAAAGCACTTAAATATCTCTCTAATGAGACTCATGCATGCATACTTATGCATACATTTAGCAAACACAGAACTGAGCAGGTTGTGTGTTTTATAAAATAAAATGAACAATGCATTTGATTCTAGTCATATGATTAGTACAAAAGGGAGAAAAATGCTAATTTTCTTAGAAATTCTTTTCTCCTTGGTTTAGGATTATAAGGGTGCTAACTAAACATTTAAATCACCTCCAAATTGGTACACTTACTATTTTGCTGTATTATAGAACCGGTTCTGCTCAACCCTCCCCCCCCTCCCACCCAAGGCTTTGGCCAAATCCAGTAGTTCAATAATGAATGAGTAAATGAATTCATTCATTTAATCCTTGAGTGGATACAGAAACATATAACACAGACAGCTTGTTTTCAAGTAGAAATATCCATAGAATGGCCATGTGTGCTCCTATTGTACAGGAAAACAGCCGGCACAATACATGCAGTGAGAAGTTGCTGGGTACAGGGCTTCTTTGTATATGTCTATAGATTTTTAAAATAGATGTACAGAAAATGAATCTTCACTGATCTGTCTGTATCGTTTTACTGTTGTTCATACAGAGAATGGAGGATAAGAGAGCTGCCAGGATTTGCCCACGGATGGGTGATGGGTGATAGGAAACAGGAAGAGGACAGGAAACGCTGATTTCTTTCCTCATTTATTGAAGAGCACGTCTCGTTCATGTATGCTTGAAGGCTCTTTTACTAACTTCTCTTGTAACCAACCCCAGCCCAAAATCTGAGCCAAATGCTGTTTTTCCTTGTTCATTGTAGAATACATTTCAAACTGAAAAACCTTCCATACTCTATCCTCTACCTTTATTTCAAGGAAACTTACTTTTATTTATTTTTTCAGATTTGTTTTTATTTAGTGCATGTTTTGCAGCACATATTTGCAATACATAATAATTACATTCCACGTGGGGAGTTGATATATGGTCATAACACATTTTTATTCCTTTTTATCTAGCTCTTGGTCCCTTTCCCTTTTGGAAAAAAATCTATCTCCCTATTTCCTATTATCTGTCTTATGTTTTGTTCTTTATTTATATTTTTAGTCTCTCATATAAGAAAAACCATTTAAGCTTATTTGTCTGATTTATTGTACTTAACATTATGGTCTCAAGGTGCATCCCTTTTTGTACAAATGACTGAAGTCTATCCTCTATTTTAAGACATTGAATTTAGCTTACTTTTTGTTTATCTCTATAGTTTACTTCCTGCTCCTTTGTTCAAACTTAACGAGGTTTACAAGGACAGGCGTCTTTTGTTATTTCCATCAGCACCTAAACATTCAAGTTCTTTGAGTCACCATTTTCTTAATCTGGATTTTGTTTTGCTTCAAGTGCTTTCTGCCCAGTCTCCCCAAAACCCTTCACACCAGCTTTTTCCCTTAACACATGGAGACCACGGAAGGACACATGGAGAAAAACCACAGAGAAAACATTTTAAAATGTTCTTTAAATTAAATCATCTTGAAGTCAACTCATTTTGGTGGTGTATGCAAATCCAGGAAAGGAAAAACCTTGCTTTTAATAAGATTCTAATATTATTCTTAGAGATATTAATTTATTACTACTCATAATAGCTACAGAAAAAATGGAAAATTCCTTAGTCAATTGTCATAATTGCATACTGTGATGTTCCTGTTAGCCAGGATTCCCTGATTTTCTGATGGTTATCTATTTATGCCACAAGCAAAGCAAGGACACTGGGATAGAGTTCAGGAATCTAGCTCAGTGGAGCTTGTTACCTACATCTCTTTTGAATTAGTAGAACCTCTCATTAGTATTTTTAGAAACATTGTGCTTTTACCATCCAGAAGCCTTTAATCGTCTTCTGAAGTGAACTGTGAACATAATCAGTTATCTTTGTGAACTTTGCTCATACATCACTAGGTAAGCAGGCCGTCAACCACAGTATCAATACATTTTTTAAAAGAGGCTTTCAAAAATGTCAACTTTATAATTACTTTTACTGTGTACATGGAAAGAAGCATAATCCCTTTCTAAGATGTCAAAGCTGTACAGAGCAAGACCAGTCAGAACTATACTTTGGCAGGCGTCTAATTATTTGACTTCAGTCTTAATTCTTTGCATGAAAGATATACCATAAAATTATCTCTGTGAAAGAAACAGGATGAGTTCTGGCCTTACATTTAAAACTAAAGTTTTTTAAAAATTCCTTTATTTTACTTTGACCCTGCAAGTCTGTGAATATAAGCATGTGCATATTTTTCAGACATACTTGTTAAACTGTAGTTTCTGATAAACAAAGAAATGACATATTTTAAACCGTTTCAATACCAAGATGATTCTAAAAATAACTGAAGAACTGAACAGAATTTTTGAAAATAATCTACTTAAAAGGGTAATAATGACACACATCAAAAGTAACATCTCAGTCAGAATTTGTAGAATTCATTTTTTTTCTTAGATTAAAAGTACAGCTCATAGAAACTGAAAAACAAAAAAGTGAACATAAAGCTTCAGATATATTTTACTTCAGTGAGTCTATTAACAATGAATTTGCAGAGGGCTGAGGATATAATTCGGTGGCACAGCACCTACCTGGCAAGTGAGAGGTCCTGAGTTCAACTTTGGATACCAAAAAATAATAAATATATAAATAAATAAAAAAAAAACCTGGCACATTCTAAAATGGGATAATTTAGAAATTATGTGTAGCAGGCAACTTTACCATTGGAAACTTACACTTTGACAACATGACAGGAGTGTGAAGGGTCATCTAGCCAGTGTGCTTCAGAAGAATTATAACCAACAAAGAAAGAAACTGGGGCCTCCTGGAAGAAGCAAAAAAGATGGGAAGAGGAAGCAACAACAAAAAGTCAGGTTCCAATGCTGAGAACATGGACCCAGGACAGGTAAATAAAAAGGGGAATGAGAACAGCAAACATGCAACATCAGACATGGCACCAGTGACATAAAGAGATATATTTGGAACTCAAGGATGAATTCAAAAGTGAAATATTTAGCCAAATAAAGCAAGATATAAGAAGATTAGTAAAAGAGATACTAAGCACTCCTCAAGCAGAAGCAGATGGAAGAAGGGAGGAACTCAAACAAAGGAGAGAACCATTTGGTGAAGAATATAAAAAAATATAGAATACATGAGGCAGATTCAAAGCAATCACTAGGAAACTAAAAACTCTATGAAAAGATGGCAAATAAGCTTGAAAGAAACTAAGGATAGATTATCCAAACTGGAGGACAATTTTGCAATGTGGGAGCATGAAAGGGAAAACTTTTTAAAAATTATAAGGAAACAAGCAGTAACAACACAAAGGCTAGAAGATTACAAAAGGATCCATAACTTGAGGATAAAGAATGTGAATGAAGAAGCTGGGGAACAAACAATGGAACTACAAAGGTGATTCACAGAAATAATTAAGGAAAACTTCCCAAACATAGGAAAAGGAAATGATATTAAAATCTATGAGGCATACAGAATTCCATCCACCTACAACCAAAACAGAGCTACACCCAGGCATATAATAATAATCAAGACCTCAAAAACTCAATATAAGAACAGCATATTAAAAGCTGTTAGAGACAAGAAACAGATAACCTATAAGGAAGGCCCATCAGAATAACAGCACTCTTCTCATCACAAACCAGTCAAGAAGAGTCTGGAGTGATATATTCCAAGCCCTGAAAGAAAATAACCTCTATCCCATATTGATATACTCTAATAAACTGTCTCTAGAAACTAATAGAGAAACAAGATGCTTCCAAGACAAAGAGGAACTTGGGAAATTCACAACCACAATCCAAATGTACAGAGAATACTGCCCTGCATTCTAGAGAGAGAGAAAAGTACTAGGATTCCAGTGGCAGAGAGGCCTCAATGAATGGAGCAGAAAACAGAATGAAGAAGATAATCAGACAACTGATGGCAAAAAAAGAGCATAACAGAAATGAGACAGAGAAGATTTTATTCAAAACTGATATGATTGATAGTATCCAATCTGAGAGTATAGGCGGCTGCATTGAAGATGACAAGATTCTGTGATAAACATTCTGGTTTGATAACTGCTGGAGTTTGAAGTCCTATACTATATACAAAGTTGTGTTTTTATTTATATTGTTATGTGCTGATACATTCAATTATACTATGTCTAATGATATAGCCAATTCTTTTAGAGATGACAAGAGACAACACAGGAATCATGGTAGAACTCTTTGTACAATGGTCTTATATGTTTATTTCATTTCATGTGTTTATAGAAATATGTTTTGTTTTGCCTTGTTTTTTTGTTTCTCCCTCTAATATAGAAAGGATAGAAATACATGCTAAGACTCATGCATGTGTAGAATCTAGAAACAGTTTATGAGAACTCATCTTATGACACATGATGAAATGAACAGATACTTTAAAGAAAAAGAGACACTAAAATCCTGGAGTGTCATAATGTGAAACCCAGCAATAGTATTACTCTTTGTTCAGATATTAGCCTGCTTGGGTTTATTCAATCTCAACATATTTGAAGATACGGATAACAGCATGTATGTTTAAGTTTATAGGATTAATAACCATAATATTTCTAAGTTTTTGTTGGATAGTTGAACAGAACTGGTTGCTATCTCACTGTTTGAATCCCCACTTTTTATGCTCCACTTTAGTATCTTGAATAACTATTTGTAAGAAGACAATCTGTAACCATCAACTAGTGATTTTTTACTGTTTATTTTTTCTTTGAAATTATGTACTATTTCTACTTGTTTTCTGTTTTGTTTAGTGTTTTTTAAATTAAATTTAAAAAAAAGACACTACAGTACCCAGTGCTGATCACGGAGTGTCATGATGTGAAATCCAGCAATACTATTATTCTTCATTCAGAATGATTTTAACCTGCTTTAGTTTGTTTAATCTAAACATAAATGAAGATATGGATAACTGCATGTATGTTTAAGTGTATAGGACTGACAACATGTTACTAAATTTTTGTTGGACAGTTGAACGGAACTGTTTGCAATCTCGCTATTTGAATTCCTACTTTACATGATCCATTTTAGTATCTTGAACAACTATTTGTAAAATGACAATATGTAAACATCAACTAGTGATTTCTTACTGTTTATTTTTTTCTCTGAACGTATGTATTATTTCTACCTATTTTTTGTTTTGTTTAGTCTTTCTTTAAATAAAATTTAAAAAAAAGAAAGAAAAACCAAGCATGACAGAAACACACATACTCGCACATACAACTTCCCCCACCCACTTACGCACACTGAATTTCTGGATCAAAATTAAATCAAACTAATTTTGAGTTTTAGATGCAGCTTGTGAATTTATACTGTTTGGTAGACAGTTTTATGTATGTCCTTGATGCAGAGATAATCCTAATAATTAGAGTGTTAAAGTTACTTCTACAGTGTTGATTTTTAAAAAGAGTTAGAAAGGGTAGTCATTAAAAATCCTTTCCTTGGGGCTGGGGATTTAGCTCATTGGCATAAGTGCCTGCCTCAAAAGCAGGCAGTCATGGGTTCGATCCCTGGTACCGGTAAAAAAACGAAAAAGCCAAAAAAAAATTATAAAAAAAAAATCCTTTCCTTGCTCTTAACTCTTTCATAGCATCTGTTAAAATTTTGTCATTAATCATACCTTTCTTTTGTTGGATTATCTCTGTAAGACTCTTGATAATGTTTATGTTAATAGGGTATCACAATAACCTATGGGTATGTGTTATATACTCAAGTTAATAACTACATTAAAATATTTATATTAGTTTACCAGCATAACTATTTTAACTTAGCAAAATCAAAATCTAAAGGACTGAAGAAAGGAACAGGAAAATTTGATATGGGAGAACTTTGAAAGGAAAGAATTTTGGAGATCATGAATTAAGGGAATCTAACAAGTTAGAAGAAAATTTAACATATTTATTAGAAGATTGGAAAAAAAAAAGAGCTTACTGGGAAGGATGCTTCTATATGTAGCCCTGAGGAAGGATCATCCGTGACTAGAGCTGCCATATTAAGGGGATTAATTCGTACTCAGGGCTACAGATTTTATTGGCCATTATTTTGCTGCAGTCTTCTTGATAATACCAGATTGGATGCCTTAAACTGAAAATGGATAGAGATAGCTAGAGAGAGAGAGATAGAAAGACAGAGCAACTTTCAGGAAAATATCATATTGACAACATGGCAGATGTGAAGTGTGAAGTCAATATTCCAGGAAGTTCTTCCAAAGCTAGGGCAATTGTTGGTGGAATGTAACCCCAATGGTGCTGAGTAAATCCAAACTTTTACCCTTAAAATCTCTGACTCTAATAATAGTGGAAAAATGCAAAAAGCAGGTCTGGATACCATTTGCCAACAGACAATGGCAGAAAATGAAAAAAACAGGAAAAAGTTCACTGACCAATAAACTTAGCACTTCAGAGAGCACCCTACCTTACCTATGGTTTATTAATAACAAAAATATAATCTGTACCTGTTTGCTGAAAGTAGTATTTATTAATATAATTGGTAATACATGTTATTTTAAAATACCAATGATTGCTGAAGCTTGTAAATATAAATGGTTTTGAATTGAATGGAGTTAACTTTGAAACAAATGTTTTAGTATTTTCATGGTTTCTAAATTACAAATAAATTACTGTTCTCTCACTTAGTGCTACAAGTTTGACATAGGCACCAATGACTAAATGTCACTTTTATATAGAGCTTTATATGTTTATTACAAATCTTAACTTGAAATACATAAAACTTTCATGTTGGCTTTTACATTGTCTAATTACAACAAATTTTAATAAAAAAGAAGAAGGAAAAAGAAATTAGGGAAGTGTGATTAAACAAAACAATATGTATCTAGGACTGGGGATTTAGCTCAGTGGCATAAGCGCCTACCTGGTGAGTGCAAGGTCATGAGTTCAATCCCAGGTTTCAAACAAAACAAAACAATATGCATCTGAAAGAGGACACATGACAGGCAACATGTAGAAAACAAAATTGTTCTATATAATAGTTTGCACATAGTTAACTTGAAAATTTGAGTAAGGAGCATGGTACAACTACTATTATCATCTTATACATAGTTTTTCTTTTTTTATCCAATGTAGTCAGATACAACTTTGCTTCTTTAAATTATGGTTTATAATAAGTACAATTATGGATTGCACTGAAATGTTAGTGCTGTACTCATGATGAGCTATCTAAATAGTTAATATGATTAAATGAGAAAATAGCTCAAATGTATGTTCCTTGTACTCACTAGATTAATCAAAGGTCTTTCTTTCCTCTGTAACACATACTAACTCAAGGCCAGAGAAAATTCACTAGAACTGGTAGGCTTCCTTCCAGTATGTTTAACATCTCTGCCAGGCATCATTCAGCAGGCAGATTCAGGGTCTTTTCTTGCCAAATACCCAGTTGTGTTTGCTCCCAAGCTGGTCTATGCCAGTTGTTATTGTAATTATGCAATTGCATTAAATGTCCACAAACTGATGCAAGAAGATCTGTAAGTAAAAAAAAAATTGTTGTTTTTAGGAGAACTATGTTGAATACTTTAAAAAGACTTCCTACAAACAATATCACTAAAACATTGGTAAGTTAGATGTGTGCAAAAAACTGCAAAAAATGAAGAAAACAAAACCAAAAGCCACAAATATTGTCTCATTACTTTGCTAATATTTTACGTTTCTTTTCCTTTGTAGGGAAGCAGGTTTTAGGAATCTCAAAAGATGCTTTAGAAATATAATGTCTATGTCAAAGACACTATCTAATCAATCAGACTTTAATCAGTGAAACTGTACTTGAAGAAAAGTCCTTGATCTGATATCAAAGATACTGCAGGATAAAAGGGACACCGATGTGTTTTACGTTAATGTGAATGAAGGATGTAATGTCACCTTAATTAGAATTCAAGTAGCTGCCTCCATTTGTTTGTTTTGGTATTAGTGCATACTGTTTGCATCAAGTTTGTGAATTTGTATGTAACAGATTTTATGAAGCTTAATTCCAAGCATACAATATAAAACACTGATTACGTTAGCATTTTGTAAAGTTCTTAGAATTATTTGAGACTGCTGGGAATTAGAGTAATTGGGTCTGTAAAACAATGTACTGATTCCTTTCACCATTTCCGAAAATCAAAGTCAGTGTGTAAGATTTGGTGTACCTCAAGTTGAAGGGGATAAAAATGGGCATATTGTGGGGGTGTGCTACTCTTTGAGTGTAAATGTTTTATGGATGGCATTGTGTGTGTGTGGCAGTGTTCCCCATTTTGGTCACAGAACAGATAATGTTCCCCAACCCATGATGCCAGTGAAAAATAAGGAGCATTTATATTTATTTTAAAAACGTTAAAACTATTCTACATTAAAAATTTTTCATTTATTGTCAAATGGCTCCTTTTATTGCTATGTGTTAGAATTGCTTACTTGAAAAGGTAAGATTTATAGAAACATTCCTATTTTAGAACAGTCTATCTCCCTACTTCCCATTATCTGTCTTTTATTTTGGTCTTGACTTATAATTTGGAGTTTCTGCACCCTAGTTGAAGTAATGGTTCTCATTTTATAGATGAGGAAACTGAGGCACGGAGAGGTTGACACATTTCCCTAACATCACACAATTCACACTCAGACAGGCGAAATGGGGAGTTCACATTTCTGCCATCTTTTCTAGAGAATAATCGAGTCCCGGTGGCTGCTGTTGAGACCCACGTGTTTCTCTTCCATCTTTAGCCTTCAGGAATATAGAAAAGCCTTACTGTGCTCAGCAGGCAGTGTTTTCTCTGACGGCCAAGAAGACTGGTTCTTTCTGTCCCATAGGTGATCACCTTAGTGCAGAGGAAGCCAGAGAAAAGCCACTGGACCACACCTTCTGGAACAGTCCTTCTGGTGTAAAAGGGAAAATCAACAGGTTTCCTTTCTTATTCTCTCCTAAAGCATAAAGGGAAACCAAGAACTCAATTTCCTTTTAGGGTCTGTGGACCTACAGATTAACCTACACATCTGGGATTCCTCTTTTAGCCTGGAACTTGTTCATTCTCCTCCAGAGAAGAATGTGGAGCATAATTCATGTGTTCTGGCAGGGAAACAGAGCTTGTTTCCTACAACTTCTTTATATTCTTAACCCAGATATACAACATATGATGTGTAAGTATTGGCTCTATTACTTTATCTTATCTAATACTTACAATTTATGGTTAATTCCTATGTTTAATTCCTGTGTAAATATTTATAGGTATTCTCTCTCATGTAATCATGCTAAGAAAATATCCTTTAATATAACATTTAGCAGTTTTAATTTTCATGATGACTTAGTAAAATAAAGATTGCTACAATTGCTTTAAAAATGACAAAACAAGCTCAGAGAGGCAGAATTTATTCTGAGTCTCAGCGCTCCCAGCCAGCTGAGCCAGGAATCAAACATATGTCCATCTGACTCCTTGCGAATGTTAATAAATCAGTTTCTGAAGCCAACATTCACAAAGGAATCTTAAAAAGGATATTACACACCTTCCAACTCCAGGTATATATTAACAGATAGATCCCTAGTCAGCTTCCTACAGTGAACATGTAGGTGCCCTGTGAAATGTTCAGGAGATAAATCCTTTTCTTTTTCCCTTGTACAGGCCGCCTTGCTAAATACTGTTCTGGAACCTACATTAGAAATCTCCCTAATGGAGAGTAGTATTAACAAATTGCTGTTTATCAGCCATTTTCCATAAGTATGCCTTTCTTCTCAACCAGCCATCCTCTGTGAGGCAGCCTGAAGAAAAGACTTCTGAATGTCACCTAATAGCCAGGCCTTTTATCTTCATGATTAACATCTATCTCTATCTCTGTGTCTATCTCTAGGAAGGAGGAGAGGAGATGCCATGGCTGGGTAGCATTTGAATTGGTGTATCAAGGTTTGGTGTGTCTAAAACTTGGTCCCATTGTGGTGATACTGGTCGGCAGTAGAATTATTAAGAGATAAAGCTAAGTGCAATTAGATCACTGGAGTCAGTGCCTCCGAAGGGATTAATGTAGTTTAGAGCACTCCTAGGACAACAGTTAGTTCTCCAAGGGTGTGTTGTTGTAGAATGAAAGGACTGGCCAGGACTGCTTTCTGGCTTCCTGTTTCACCATGTCAGTCTTCTTGCTGGTCCTCCTGCCAGGATGCTATTCTTTAAAATGCTTTTCTCTTGAGTCCCAAGCAACTGGAGGAGATCTTAGAATTTCAGTCTCTAAACTGTAAGTAAACCTTTTTTCTTTACATCATATCCAGCTTCAAGTATTTTGTTATAGCAAGAGAAACATTTTCCTCAGTGATTTTGGCTGGTAGATAAGAGTAATGACATACAGATACCTTCTAGAGAAGTTTTGGTTTATACTTAGTGAGCTATCAAAGTTACTTAAGACCATAGGGCTTATATATTCTTGACCTCATACTGATGCCATTCCATGCTAGGGTTATCACTGGTTAGAGCAAAAATTAAAAAAGTGAACATAATATCAATCTTTGGCAAGGATTAAATTCAATCAATTTAATGTTTTATATTTTATTGTGAGATCATAACCTTTTATCAAGTGATAATCATTTGTGTGGGATTAAAACATTAATTTTGAAAGGAAAGCAATGTGATTAAAGAGTTTTTAATTAAATGAATAAAACTGAAAATTTTAAACTTAGATAAAAGACCAGACTATGAAATCCAAGTGCCTGACTTTGTACATACTAGTGTATTCAAACCTTGAATCTATTCACTTCAAAATTTCATTGAACAAAACAAGTACATCTATAGTTATCTCACTGAATAATCTGAAATTCCTAAAATTCAGTTACTTAAAAATGTATTTAAGGGCTGGGGATTTAGCTCAGTGGTGTAAGCACCTGCCTGGCAAGTGTGAGGTTGTGAGTTTGATTCCCAGTACCAAAAAAAAAAAAAAGTATTTAAAAGAAAAGTGAACTGTTAGCCTTTTAATACCTTTTAAGAGTTCAGAAGAGATAATCACAGATAGCAACAAAGCCATATGGTCGTTAAGTATCATTCCTCTCTGGGTATCTCTGAGGAACGTCATTGCATTGCAACCTTGTAGGAGGAGGAGGGAAATAAGGTGAGCGTAAGAAAGGTTATGTGAGGACCCTCAGAGAAGTAGACTGCGAGGTGAGATGCACACTTGCACATATACCCAGTCGGTGGGAAAAGGCCTGCAGAGGATTGTGACATTTAATTTGGACTGTCAACTTGATTGGCTTGCAAGCAGCCCAGAGGATTTGTAAGGCTCTGGATGGGTCTGTATGGTTATGGAGGCACGACCTTGGGTGCTACACTTGATCCCTAGTGCCTTGCTCTCTGGTGCTCTTCCCCTAGGCTCTGCTTCTCAATCAACATAAAGTGAGCACCTTCGCTCTACCGAGTTCTGTGTACCATCACCATGATGTTTCTGCCTTGGTGCTTGCCAACCACAGAGACTGTGAGCCAAATTAAACAGCTCCTCTTTTCTATGATGCACATTGGGTATTTTATACCAACTATGAGAATATGACTGATGCAGAGAAGATAGTGAAAAGAAAATATAAAACTTAAAAAAAAATCTACTGTCTTAGTTACTTATCTCATTGCTGAGACAAAATATCTAACACCCAGAGTTAAAGGAGGGAAGCTTTATTTAGCTCACAGTTTGTAGAGGTTTCATTCCACTGTTGGGTGGTTCCAAAGCAGGGTAGCATGGGAGAGGAAAACTAGGTCTTAGCAGACAAAAGGCAACAAAGCCATGAAACAGCAGCAGGAGCAGCAGCAAGCAGTGAGGCAGAAGCCTCTCCCTTTATCCTTTAAGGCTACCTGCTTTTTGGATGATGCCACCTTCACCCAGAGTGGCCTTTCCATATCGACACCCAGAACTAAATTTATACAATCAGTGACTAATTTAGTAATCCTGTACTCTTCATCCCAGCATCACACAGTGTAATCTCAGGGTCACACACCCTAGAAACAGCCACCTCTGGATAGCTCCCCTATGAGTGAGCACATGAGGCTTTGAGGGGACATTTAACTATAAACCATAATACCTACCTTGACCAACCTGTTAGCAGAGGTAAAAGGGGTAGAAGGGGTGAAAGTATCTAAACTGTGGCATGGTCTAAATGGTGAACTGAAAATCTTGGATGACCTACATATGGTAAGCACCAGGACCTAGAAAGGTTCTCAGAAATATCCAGGGTCTTCCAGATTTTAGCCTTTGAGGACTAGTGGTCCTGAGACCCTGGAGTTGCAGATTCTGAGATGCTAGGTTCGGTGGCCCAAACAGATGGAAGGATCTGTGGTCTCAGGTACAGACTGTTGTCCTCACTTCTGCTTTGTGATGGCTCATCACTGTGTGGGGACTCCCTGACTCAGGGCTGCAACTGTGTTCTTGATGGCTGAGTCCCTGAGAGGGCGAGGATGCTGGCTTTGGGGACCCCCAGTGTATTCCATCTCCATCCCAAGGAGGGAAGGGTTCTCATTCTATGCCTACTACTTGTACTTAAAATGGTTTTATTTGAAGTTTATTGTAAGATATTCATTCTGTTCTATAATTATTACTTAAGCTGTTCAGAGACTTTGAGAGAATGCACTGTAGTAGTCAGTGTGGGGTCATCACCCAGCCATGGTCCTGGCTTGCAGTTTGGCTTGAGAGAGGCCTGCTCCCTTTCTTCTAGGAGACAGTTTCCAAAGACCAAGGAGCCCAAACCTGTCCCTTCTGTTTCCCCTGAGCTCACTCACCCCCCTTTTTTCTGTTTCTTCCTGCATTGGTGCCTCCAGATCAACTCCTCAGGTCAAGTGTGTACTTTGTTTGGAGTCTACCCACCTGCACAAAGAACGGCAGACCCACAGGCTCTGTGGGAGTGTGGCGAAACCTAAAACTGAGATTTTGACTGTTTTGTTTTTCAGTGTGGTAAGAAAATGATGTGGGCTTTCATTTTTCAATGTGCAGCTTTTAATGGTGTGATGCCAATAGCTTGTGTGCAAATTTTCTTTCAGTAGTTAATCAAGCCATTCATTCTTCCTTGGAGGATTCACCAGAAATGGTGTTATTTTGCTTACCAACTTTGAAAGGACAGTTAGGAGAGTCCAAGATGTGGACTGCAGACTTCACTTTGGTGCCAGGGTGTGTAGCATTGAGTGGGAACCTCCCAGGCCAAGGCTGAGCTAACTCTCTTGCAGGGGAGGTCCCTGAGAAGTAGAGAGGTTGTTTTATGTTATTCATTTCTCGCCATTGAGGTGGTGGCTGTAGTATCAGAATGTGATGGTGACATCGCACACATTCAAATGGTGCCCAGACTGAAGAACATGTACATTTAATGTTGGGGGTTAGTATGTTCAAGTAGGAGTTTTCTTTCCCAGTGTTCTCTGGAATTCATGTTCTTTGGTTTAGAACCCTTTCTTGTTATTCACGCTGCTGTTCTCACAGCACTGGTTCTCAGAACTGCCTCCTCTTAACTGACACTGGATTAACAGAACTTCTCCATTTGTTTCCTAAAATAGATGGGCTGATGCCAAAGAGGCTGAATGTTTAAGGTTAGTGGTTTCCTCCCCCATAGGTAAGTTTGCTCATCTTTGATGCCAACAGTTGAGTTATGTGCTTATCAACAGTTTTCTGGTTAGTTCCCCAAATTGCAAATTGTGTCAGTTCCCAAACGTGTTTATGTTATTTACAGGGTTTTATTGGGGGAGGAGGATTAGTTGGTTGGTCAGTCGGTTTTTGCTGTGCTGAAGATTGAATCCAAGGCCTCACACATGCAAGGCAAGAAATCTAGTGCTCAGCTACTTCCCAGCTCTTTTTAAAAAAATATTTTGAGATAAAATCTCACTAAGCTGCCTTGGCTGACTTTGAATTTGGGATCCTCCTGCCTCAGCTTTGTAATTAGCTGGGATTATAGACATGTACCACTACACATGTTTGCTGCAGTTGTTGCTTTAGTGACATAACTGAAGTAAAAATTATACACAGATACAAGACAACTTTGAAAACGGAAATCAAGACAGAATGCTTTAGAAAGTTCTGTGAAAGGGAAGTTATAAAACCACTGTTAAGTTACTTTTGGGAGATTGAAGCTAAGGGGATAAAAATCACAAATAAACCCTCCAAACCCTCTGATATCTGTTAAAGTGTCATTTAAGGCAATCAATTAAAACTACTTTTAGCCTTTCTCAAATTCTTGTCCCACTTGAAAAAAAAATTGAACTTGGAGAGACTATCCACAAAGCATTATGTGAGTGGCTTCTCGTCAGTGGGCAGATATCACTTCTACTTTATTTAGATATTTTTAAGTTTTTTCAAATTTTAGCCATTTGTTTTGCCCAATGCTTTATTTGTAAAGGTCTCTGACATATAGTAACGGTCAAGAAATATTTGTTGAAGATGTGTGAACCAATGTGATAACAGTTCTTCAATCTGAGAGAAAACAAATGTGAATATCTTGTCTTCCAGATTTTCGTTTAGGCTAGTTTCAGGCTGGAGAATTTACTAAGGGGGATGTGACAAAAAAGGAGAGGAGGAGGGGATGTGACAAAAAAGGAGAGGAGGAAAGTTCTGCTTATTTTGAGGGTTAAATACAACTGGGGAAGCTGGCTTTTTCAAACTTTCTCCTCCACAATTCTGTGACATCCTCAGTGTATGTGTCAGCTCTCCAACTTCCTGCTGTCATTTTGCATTGTGCTCCTCTTTAGTTTCTTTGAAAACTACTCTCCAAATCTCAGGTCTGCATTGTAACTCACCTCAAGTGAATCCAGATTTAGTTTTTTGATTATGGAATTAATATCACTTTTGTTTTGCTCTAGGCTTTAATGATACCCCCTTTTGCATGTTTGTTGGTTGGGAGAAGACAAAAAATTAGTCAATAAACTGTTTTGAGACCCATGAGAGCATTACCATCAATTTACTAATCAGTTGCATGACTAAATTTAATTTTTTCATGTTTTAGTTTTCTTTTTTATGTTATGATACATGGAGCACATATGAATTTTTTTAAGAAGAGTGTTAATACAAAATTTAAAAAAAACAGACAAAATACTGAGCTATGTATGTGTACCCACCAACCAGCTGGAGAAACAAAGCATCCAGACAACTGGAAGCCACCTGAGAGCACACCCTTCCTATTTACCTCCCTTTCATTTATGCCTAGAGGCAGTCTTCACCCTGAATTCCGTGCTAATTATTGTCTTACTTTTCTTTATAACTTGGCTACATTTTGTCGCATTTCTAAGCATATATTGTTCAGTTCCCTTGTTTGAAAGTCAAAACCAATGGAATCATGTGCTCTTTCGTTATCTAATTTTTAATGCAATGTTTAGTGTTTTCTTAGATATTTTCTTATTGATGCCCATGTAAATCCGTTTCACTGGGCTTCCATTCCTTAAAGTTTTCCAGTGTAGAAACATGTCGCAATTTACTGGACTTGTGAATTACACACCTTTTTTTGTTGCCACTGTGAACATTTTGCTGTGTATTACGTGGATTTACACACTGCCTCTCTGCCTGGATGGGACACTTTCTCCAGAAACATCATACATGTGGGTGGTACACACATGCTGAAGTTTACCAAAGTCAAATTATTTTTCCACATTTGTTTTAGCAGTTTATACTCCCACCAGCTGTGTGTGGATGTTTAAATTCGACTTTTCAAAACATCACAGACTTGTGTAGATTGAGCTGTATCCTGAATTGCTGCTGAATAGATGCAACTGGTTGAAAGAAGAATCTTGATGTTCATTTCCATGAAATCTTACACTCCTCACAGGAAAAGGAAAGCATATGATTATGTTTATGCTGCTAGAAAATGTTGGTCAACAAGGCAAAATTAAATGATAGACAATAAAAAGAAAGGACAACATTTTCTTCTACTTAATAAAGACTTTGAGTTTAAGTGCTGGTGTGAGTACATTCCTAGAGTATATACTATACTATACATATGATAACATAGCCTAAAAACACTTTGTCTTTATTTTGTACAACTACAATGAAACAAAGCTAACAGATGACTACAGATTTTTAAAAATCATTTTAATCTATTATTTTTTCAATGTCATAAGATATAAACATTTGATGTTAAGAAACATTTTCAAATTTAAGTTTCCTGAAATAAAATTTTCTCTATTGCTTTTGAAATTTTGTTTTGCTTTTGTTTTGTTTCGTCTTTAAGAAACAAAAATATTAGTCTTTCATTTGAAACAATCAACAACTTTTATTTAGCATTCTGTATCTCTGTGAATTGCTTTGATATTTTGTGATTTCAGAAATGAGCATATGAATTTTATATTTTAAACAATAACAACTTTTATTTTTTCATTTTTCCAAATTATGTTAGTGAAATACTTTTAAAGTTAATGAAATATATTTTTTTTTGTCTTTTTCATTTTTATTGGTACCGGGGATCGAACTCACGACTGCCTGCTTGCAAGGCAGGCGCTTATGCTGCTGAGCTAAATCTCCAGCTCCATGAAATATTTTTAAAGTGTTTAGAACACAGTGATTTGTTTGTCACTTGTAAAAAGCTTATTGAAGATTATAGATTTAATTGTCCTATAAAATGTTTTGAATTTCAAATTTCCAATATATTTTAGGTAATATATTATTTTGATTCTACTTTTTAGACTAACGAAAAATGGGTGATTCTATGACATATAGAGCCTTCATGAAAATAATGAAAATATTTTATAGGACCAAGTCGAAATCAAGAAGATGTATCTACTAACATCTAATTTGTTCATTTATATTATGCACTTTTAAATGACACGATTTCTACAGATATAATAGCCCTTTAAAATTATTTAGCAAAAACTAATTTGAAAATAATTATTTTAGCTATGAAAAAATTATTTAATCAATTCAACCATTCCTCGAAAATGTTTTAAATAAATCTGAAGTTCAAGATATATTTATTATTTTGTAGCAGAATTCTGCATAAAATGATACTAATTATCAATGAAAATTTAGTGTTTCTACAAAAATCAGCCAACAAATGTTATTTAAATTATTCAGTTTCAGTCTTTTAAAATATTTTTAATGGTTAAAACATACGATTATGTTTGACAGTATCTGTAAATTTACTGTTTCTTAGTAAGACCTAGCTTACATTATAACAACGAATCAAGACATATGATCCTATTAAACAATTGTCCTTTAAAAGGGAAACAATGGGTTCACTACACTTTCTTTTACTTGTACATTCTGTCCTTAGCTACAGTATGCAAACTTGACTGTTTTAAGTAATTGAACAGCTGCTAATTACTGATTTAGTAGTTAAGGAAAGGATTGAGCATGTTGAGCATATAAACTCAATTTAGATGTTTTCCTTTGAACAGGGATGTAAAAGAAAAAGCCTATAAGATTTGTGACTTTTTCATGATTCAAAGTAATGTTACTATTCATATATGAATCTGCTTTTATATCTGAATCTCTCACTGATGATTCACAAAATACAGAATTTAAATAATTATTTTACATGTACAGATTTTGAAATAATTTAATAATAGGTACATGAAAATGAAAGTGAGAACCAGAGTAGCTACCACAAAAGTATTTTACCTTAAAAAAAATACATCTCTATGTATGAGAATCACAAACCTAATTGCTTTTTCATATTAAAATATTAAAAGTCCAGAGTAACATTAATGAAAACAATAATTGAAAAATGTTTTTGCTCAGGTTAATCAGAACTGATCCATTCAGAATTAACAATTATTAAGAAGTCCAGAGACTGTAAATGATTTAAAAAATTATTAGTTCCAAAATGAGATTTACATTAGAAATAAATTGTTTGGTACTAAATACACCAACTTTAAAATTCTAGATGCCTTGGAGAAAATTTTATGTAATACAAATAATTGAAAGATTCTGTTGAGTATTTGTTACCATTTTTTGTCAATTGCAAATGTTTTATTTAAAATCAGGGAAAAATGCATCCCATGTTATGCCTTGAATATTTAATTATTTACTCTCAAATAATATTTTATTCCTTATTTCAACAAAATGTGAATTTGCAGTGGTAAAAAATTCTGAAAAATCTTCCAAAATTGGTTATAAAAAGACGTCACCCAACAATCATGAGTATGTCCACATTTTTTTTTAACTGTAAATCTGTGTGATCTCCAGGTACCAGGCAGCGTCCTTGCATGTCGGGATGAGCTGAAAAACATCTGCAGAAACAAAAGTAGGGGCTGACTGCACAGCTCTTTCACAAGACCTGCTTGTGTCCTTAGATTACTCAGGCTGACTGCTTATTTTCAAAACTCTTTCGTTTTCAGTGTGTCCAGGTGGAGTGCTTCCTTCTGCTTAGTGGTATTTACTTTTGTTCTAGTAAGTGTATTTTAAAAATATATTTAAGATTCTCTGACAGGCTCACTCATGCTATCATTTTTTACGAGAAGCACACAGTTCTTACGGTCTGACTCTACCTCTGATTTCCAATAACAGTTTGTAGCTTTACAGAGAAACCCAAGAACATATCCTTCAAGGGTTAAATAGCATTTTTTAAAAAGCTGAATATTTAAAAAAGTTCTTTCAGGAAAATCCCATACTAATTACTACCCTTATTTAAAGCCCCAGATAATTTTAAAGGCTATTCCCCCCCCCCACAAAATTTAGAAAACTTAAGTTGGATTGTAGTAAATGTTGCTGTTATAAATTGCTTCAAGTGTGAGATTTATGATTCATGCAGATCTGAAAGAAAAATCATCCGATGGAAAGAAAGGGAGCAGCTGACAAATCTACTATTTGTTTATCTTCATTATAATCACGATCATTCAGATAAAGCAAGACTCTAAACATTATAAATTTGTAAACTGTTTCCATTGTTAGCTACTTGATCATCAGAGATTAATTTTTGCAACCGGGCTGTTTTTTTTCTCAAAGTTTTGGCATGTGCGCGCTCAAGTAGCAATTTTTAGATTCACTGATTTGCCCTTATCCTGCCTACCCTCTGGTGGTGGCAGTTAGTAATAATGCGAAGGATGTATTGGTAGGCAAGGGATGGAAAGAAAAGCACACACAGCAGGAAATGAGTTCTTTGACAATTAAAATTTAATTGTATAATATTTAGCAAGAGAAAGATTTTTTAAAAATTCAGCCTCACTGTGGTTGATGACTGTTTAGAAAAGATCTAAAGTGATTTAGAAAACAGAAGAAGAAATTTATGTTATTCAAACAAAATAAAGTGTACCTTTTAATTATCTGGCTATTTTAGACAGAACCATATCTTGAGTTTTTACTTTGGCTATAATTCTCTACTGTTCAGCCTTAGGCACAATTTAAATACTTAGAGAAGTGTGTTGTCAGCAAAACTAGATTTAAGCAAGTTTGAAAAGCTGTATGGATTGAGTCTGAGATTAATTTATGACATTAAAAATTATTTAAACAAGGAAAGAACTCATTGAGCCAGGGAAAAAGGCATGTTAATACGTAGCAAATCTAAATGTCATTTTTGAGTTGTCAAATTTTGTCTTTGTATGCTTTGACAATTTTTCCTAGGATTGATGCATTTTAAAATTTGTTTTTCAACTTAAAAAATTTAATTTAAAAAATTCCAAACTTAAAAATGTTTTCTAATTCTAAAAAGATTAGTCAGGGGTTAATTTTATAAGATTTTAAAATGTTCGCAGGTTGTTTGAAAATTTCTATAGTTGCTGCTATTGTGCTCTGGATTTCAAATGTTCTCCAAAGCCTCATAAACTGCGGGCGTTCTGGAAGGTGACTGGATTATGAGGCTGGACAGCTGACTTCCTATTAGGAGGTGGGCCGGGTTAGAGGAGGGTGAAAGGATTAGGACTTGGAAGGTGTATCTCGCTCGGGGATCCTCTCTGCTCTTTCTCTGCTTCCTGACTGGCCACCACGAGGTGAGCAGCTTTCCTCCTACGGGCCCTTTCACCACGCCTGCTGCAGCTAACCCTGCCAGATACAGACAGAAACCGTGAGCCAAAATAAACCTCTTATTTAAATTGTGGGTGTCAGGTATTGTGTTTCAGCAAGGAGGCAAATAACTAAAACAGCCACCAACTTTGTGTCCTGGCACTTTGGGGTGGTGTGTGTGTGTGTGTGCATAGCAGTGTTGGAAGAAGGTGTAGGTTCTCTGATAGACTTGCTATAGAAAAGAAGTTGCTGCTGCCTCAATGTCTCTGATACTTTAGAGAGGGCTCGACCTGCACTATGTGTGTTTTTTCCCTGTACCGGGGATTGAAACCAGCACCTTCACATTGAGTACTTCTCCAGCCTTTTTTATTTTTATTTTCAGACTAGAGTCTTGCTAAATTGCCCAGTCTAGACTCAAACTTGGAATTCTCCTACCTCAGCCTCCCAGAGTGCTAGGATTACAGACATGTGTCTGGATTATGGTACACTTTTAATTATTTTCTGACAGACTTGTGCAATTTTCAACCTGTTTCCAGGTTATGAGGCCCTGAGACAGCTTTAGTTTTTCATTTCATGGCCAATGCCAGCTTAAGTACCCTAAAGATCTTGATGAATTTCTAAGAGTTTAAAAGTGAATTCTACAATATTCTTTAAGTATGAATAAATCTGTATGTCTTTAATGTTGCTTGATGTTCTCCTCAGGTAGAAATTGGTAATAATATTACTGATTAAGTTAATTACAGGACAGTTGTGTTAGGATTAAAAGGAGATGATAATATTTGATACAATTTCTAAATACACAGCAAAGGTATTTTATCACAACAGTCTTGACTCTGTGTTCTTATACTTCATGAGTGTAATCCCTCTCTCTCTCTGTTTTTCAATAACCACCTTTTATTAGTTAGCTATCTCATTTCTAGAACAAAATACCTGCAATTTAAATGAGGAGGGGCTTATTTGTCTCAGCGGTTCCAAGTGCAATAAATCAGTCCAAAATTGGCTGGCTTCAAGACAGAAACCTCATGGTAGAAAAACCTGGTGAAGGACAGCTGCTTATCCCATGACAGGAGGAGAGAGAGAGGGGGAGGGACGCAGGGACAGAGAGAGAGAGAGAGAGAGAGAGAGAGAGAGAGATAAAGAGAGAGAGAGAGAGAGAGAGAGAGAGAGAGAGAACACTATGCTCTTCCAGATCATGCTCCCAGTG
This sequence comes from Cavia porcellus, assembly GCF_034190915.1. NCBI lineage: Eukaryota > Metazoa > Chordata > Mammalia > Rodentia > Caviidae > Cavia > Cavia porcellus. The sequence goes on along the minus strand of NW_026947487.1, from coordinate 37,595,686 downwards.
ATCACCCTCTCTGGCCTCTTTAAGAGGCGGACCTGCCTCTTAAAATGAAACTTCTGGATAGACATCTTAGATTTAGACCATAAGACCTATTTTCCTCCCTTTCCTCCTTCCTTCCCTCCTTCCTTCCCTCCTGTTGCTACATCATCCAGTTTCCCAATAGTAGTGCTTTTTCTAGCATGTAATCAGGGCTTACAATGCCTATCTTAAAGCATACCCTTCAAAGATATTTTTGATGAGTTTGTCCTGAAGATTAAATGGCACACGTCTTTCTCTCCGGAGCCAGGAAGCAATGTTTGATGTAAGGACCAGCCCTCTCCCAAAATAAACCACAGCCACTGTCACCAGCAAGGTCCCGAGCTCCTCGGATGACAATGGTTGAACTACGCTGGGGAGCCTAGCCATGATGAGCTCCTCCAAGTGAACCAACAGCTCATATAGCAACACTTAGAGAAACCCACAATGTGTTGCTCTTCTTCTCCACGTCTCTATTTATGCTGGAAATTTTCCTCAGGTGAAAGAAACAGCTATGCTCAGCACCATGGTGATGCAATCCAGCTGGCATTAAGTTGACCATCAACTTTTAATCTATAACATTGGGTGACCATTATAAATAATACTATAAATTATGTCTCCTGTAATGTCTTATTCTCCCTGCAAATCCTTGACTATAGCAGTGCTATATAACTGGAAAGGTTTTCTTCTATATTCCAGGTAATAATTATTGACAATTTTTACTGCTCTGGGGGGGAAGGCAATGTTGAAGCTGATGATACAGAACAAACTTCTTCACTTTGATATGATGGGCCAGTGTGCAGACAACAGGACAATAGTGTATGTCTTCATATCTAAAATGTTATAATTGTATGGTGAAAAAGTTCCCAAACTAATGCTGAACAGCATAAGATGGAAAATCCATCCTAAATTCAGATACAGTAAGTTCCCAACATAGAAACGTCTGAGTTGTGTACTAAGTGTACTAAGACAAGTGATGTGTATATGACTCAGTTTGTTTATTTACAAACAAATCTAACTTAGAAATGTTCACCTGGAACAGAACTTATATTGTAAGTCGGGGATTTACTGTATATACAATTTATGCATTACAGATGCTCTAAAAGAGCCTTAAATCGTAAGACCAAGTTTTTCAGATACAGTGAATTTCAAACTGTTTTATCCAAAACCCACATTAGTTATTTGTACATATTTAGTGAATATACATTTATATCTAATAAAGACAAACCTTTCACAAATAATCATCAGCCTTACTATGTCTGATAGACCTTGGTGCTTTGTTTTCTTCTATACTGAATTCCATTTTATACACTGTAAGGCAGAACACATTCATTTTATTTTTCTTGTATAATCTCATCTTTATTTTATTTTTGATAGTTGTACTTATATCTATATTATATGAATGTATAATCATCATACATTATCTGTCTTATAAATCTCATTTATTCATAGTTGGGTCAATATATATCTAATGTCACCATTAAGTTTATTTTTCTTTTCTTTTTAAACTATGATGTGTCTTTATTTTCTCTGCCTATCTGAAGTTGTTCTCCAGGAATTCTTTCTTGGGAAAACTTCTCCTGACTTCTTGGTTATGTGTGTTAATTTTTCTGTCACTATTATATTTAAAAATTGGTTTGCCTGGAAGAAAATTCTATGACTTTCATGTTTTGCCTTGAGGATTTTAAATATGTTATCAAATTGCATTTTGCATAATTTTTTGCTGTGAAAAAGATGATTAAAAATCTGATGTTCTTTCTTTTATAAACTGCTAGATTCCCCTCGCCTTTGTCTTTGACTGAAAGGCAGAAAGGCATTCTCTTTTATTCTTTTAAGTCCAGCTTTCTCACTTGGATGTCTAGGATAGTCTGATCTGGGTGAATTTTCCTAGGTAAGTGAGGTAACAATTTCATTATTGATATTAAAGTATCTCTTATTTTAGTAAAGTCTTGTTATATATTAATAAAGTAATAATTTTGTTAAGTTGTTCAGAATAACTCTCTGGCATTATAGTTTGAATTTGTTTATTCAATTAATGTATCACTGTATATATTTTGAATCTTCATTGTCTTCTATTCTATTACTTTTTTTTTCTAATTTGCTCATTCATTTCTTCTTAACTTTTTGAAACTTTCTCCTTCACATATTTTCTTTATCTTGGGGAATTATCTATTGTGTTGGTTGGTATTCTAGTTTAATCTGTTTATTAAAGTATTTTAATTTTGAGTTCTTTTTCAAATTATCCTATTTTCCTTCCCTAAGTATTTTCTTCCCAATCATTTCATTTGTAAGCTTTTGTAAGTATTATTTGTTATTTTTCATAAAAATTGCACTATTTTGTCTTGTACTGAAATACTAAATATTTTTAAATGAAGTCTCTTTTGTGAGCATATTTTTCAGGCAGGCTTTCCTAAACTATAGCGATGTAGTTTTGTTTGTTATTCTCTTTTTTCTCATAATAAATTCGGATTGGATTTCATAACAATGTTTTTCTGTTGTGTACTTATAAATAAAACTTTTCTGTACTTTCAAAGGGAAGATATGTCAAGATAGGTCTTATTTGTGAGCTGTAGAGTCCCTAGTTAGTTCAGATCACACCACAAGCTTTTATTCGCCCTAACTCTAATCTGCACGTTCTCTTTCATCTTTCATTCCTGTTTCTCTTCTTGCTTAATTTGAATTCTCTTACCACGGATTCTACTCTTAGCACTTTTTCCTTAGTATGTGTTTGGGGATTGTCTTTGATGGTAGTTAAAGTGCTAATTAAGTGGTCTATAGGGTTCAAACTGCTTGGGCACCATTAAACCACATCATGTTTCAGCACTTGGCTCATAAAATGAGTCCTACAGAAACCCCGCATGGTTTCAGCTTCTGTTTTTAGATTGACCTGGTCTACCTCAAATTCCAGTGAGAATTCTGTGGCAATTTCCATGTTTATTTTTTTCAGGCTATCAAACTAGTTCCCTTTTTCCATTTCCTGTCACTCAGTACTTATTCCTTCTAGGTCGCAGTGCTCCTTATGGTAAGTCCCTGTGTTCTCTTGTTACGGGTTTGTGAAGCTTTGTTGTAGCTGTTACCCAGAGTTTTTTGGATTTCTGTTCTTGTTTAGCAGTTTGTATGGAAAAATTAAGGAAGATTACAGTAGGATGTCTCTACTATCAGATCTTTATTAGAATCTTTTCATTGTCCATTTCATCTCAGTAAAATAATTTCATGAAGTTTTATAGATTTGATTGGCACTTTGAAAAGTAATAGTTTACACCAGGGATGACAAATCTTTTTGAGACCGAGTATCCAAACTGCAACCCCAAACCAACTTATTTATTGCAAAATGCCAACAGTACAGTTAAACCTAAACACTGAAATTTTAGTTTTAGAAAAAACAACTGTTACCCAATTCTAGACTACTTGGGGACTTACCTTACGTGTTCACAGAGAGGGCTCTGCGTGCCCACTGTGACATGAGTACCACAGGTTTACCACTAGTGGTCTACACATTCCCAGGCTGTAATGATGAAATGTACAGAAATGGAATTTACGGATCAGTATGAGAATACTGTGCTTGTGAGCCATTCTCTTTGGAAATGTTTTAGCTACATCCCCCCCACCAAGTTCTCATCAGTATCTAATTTATACAAAATATAAAAACTTCTCTGAGTTGCATAGATGGATTAAATGGGACTAACAAATTTATATGTGAAATATATTGTTTTCTAAAACCATGAATCCCTTCAGCAAATATTGAAAATATTGGTTTACATTGAGGCATATTAAAATAAACAGTTATATTTACTGGAAGAATGTTTTTAAGTGCATATTTTTAATATTATTATGCCCTTGGGGCTGGGGATTTAGCTCAGCGGCATAAGCGCCTGCCTTGTAAGCAGGCAGTCGTGAGTTCGATCCCCGGTACCGATAAAAAGGAAAAAAGATAAAAAAAAAAATATTATTATGCCCTCTTAAACAAGTAGTCATAGGAAAAATTCTTATTTTTCTATATGAAGAATTGTCAGATGTCTTCATTCTTATTTAACAAACACAGAAACAACTTATCAATATTTTAGTGTATAAATAACTCAGATTGCTAATGTCTGAACTCAGTATTTAATTAAAGGCAGAATTAATCCAAAGTATTGGTATTAAAATGGAAAACCCTGTAAATTTGGCAGAACATTTTCACTTTATTCTTTTTCTTCTTTACTTGTAAAACAATTTTGCTTGAGGCTGATAATAAACTTGAAATAATAGAATATGGATAGATAGTATAAGTTTCTTGACTTAATACAGTGTTTTACATTTCCAATTCTGAAAAATCTAGTTCATATGCATCAAACAATAACATACTCATACTTTTGTTACTTGCATTATTTTGCATAAATCTGAATGATTCTTAAGAATATTTAAACATTTTTCAGTATTACTTATTGAGCATTATTCACGTCTTGCTATCTTTAAGATAATGAGATTTCAAAATGGTTGATTCTGTTCTATTTCAAACCGAAATATTCCATTTGTGAAACTTGAGTCACTGGACATATTATCTCACTAAATATTAACAAAGTTGAAACTTTGTGTGTATTTTTCAGAAATGCATTACAATTTTCTCTTCTGATTACAGCCTTTGAAAAACAGATAACTTTGGCTTTAAAGAAAAAATTATTACATTATGAATTTGATGACTAAAGTAAAAACTTGAAAGATGTTTTGATTTTATGATATATTATCTCAATTCAAAAGTACAAATTTTCCAGAAAAAATAAAGGTGAACCAGTCTAATTTTAGAAGAACAATGTTGTAATCATACAAGTCTTCAAATTTGTCTCAGCCTTCAGTGATTCAGACATTGATTTAGGGAAAGAAATTTAGGACTAGAGTTCCAGAAGTTGGGACAGGAATTGGTGAGAGCTTGTAAGCACTTCAGTTCTGAGGGGTAAGGGGCAGTATGCAGAACTGGGACACAGAGAATAAACTATTGCTGGGGGAAGGAGATAACATAAATTGGGAAGTATATAGCATGGTATTACTACTTTTCCATAAAATACATTAAAAATAAAAATAATCAGGTAGGTAATATTGAAGCAATCACAATCCAAAGATGCAAATAAGTGAAGTTTTGCTTTTCTCTCTTCCCATCATAACCCTGACTATTTTTCAGTCCAGGGGCTTCTGTTTGACTTCTATTGAATGTTAATTCCAGGAGTTGGCCTACTGACATGTTTTGATTAGTTCCTGGGTGAGCAAAGATCTTTGTAAAAATGTGGGCATCCAAGTTTAGGGTTGTGCTGAGAATTCTCCTTGTGTGGCAGGCTGGGTGCAGCGATGTGGCTATCAGGAGACATCTAATCAATGGCCAGACTGGGATTAAGGATAAGATTTGTTATGGTTTATGTGGTTGAATCTAGAGTGTGTGATGCTGAGATTAAGGATGTATGATCAGTCCGCTGACTGGACTGGCACCACCCTCATTCCAGCAGCCTGGCTAGAGGATAAAATCAGCAGAAAGTTGCTGTTAAGACTGTTGATTTCGCTGTTTTCTGCCCACTGTGAAATGTTCTCCTATGTAAAACCACCCTGCTCTGGAGCCAGCCGATTATGGATTGAAACCTGCACAAACTATGTGCTAAATGAACCTTTCCTAAGATATATTGTGAAATGGGAAAAAAATTGTTCAAAAGGAGAGAGGATGAGGAGAGGACAGTAGAGAAAAGGAAAACAATGCAAATTATACTACTAGTGTCTCTTAGTTCATTAAAAAGGAAGGTTTGTGCTAGTATCTATGGGAGGAGTTTTTGTGCCTGTATCTTGTACACTCAGCAACTACTTTAAAGATAACAATATATAATGTAGTAACTATTGTTTTTCTCCTATTGTTTTGTTATGAAATTTTGTTTTACCTTTTTTCCATAAAAAAGATAAACCTTTCCTTCCTTTCCTTGGGCATTGTATATTTTGTCTTAGCAATGACAAAGGTAAATAAGACAACATTATTTACAAGAGTCAAATGAATTTATCATGAAGTAGACTAATTGTAAAACCAAATCTAAAATATTATGTTTAAGTCTCATAAAGGAAAACAGAGTGGTTCTGTAGTTAGCAAAATCTCTGTTAGTAACTTCTAGGGAAGCCAAACGGGTCCTGCTGGTAACATTTTGTGTCTCAAAGATGATAATTTATAACAATGAAAAGTCCACTTGCTGACTACCGAAGCTCTCATAAAATAATTGGTATTCATATATATTCATGAAATACATCCTCTTGACATGCAGTCTCTCAGTACATACAGGGCATTCATGGATGCCAGGCATTTGTAGGAAATAAGAAGAAGAATAGATTAATCCTTCTTAAATTTTTTGATTAATAAGAATTTCTTGAAAGTGGTATTGCAGGTTTCCTGCAATTCAAATGAAGCCATAAACCATTCAAAAAGTTTCCTTTTTTTTTAGCACATAATTTAACTTAGACTGTAGAGAAGAATATAGACATAAACCACATACTACCTTCTCTTTCTAGGCAGAATATTGGCATGGCTTCATCGCTATTTTTCTTGTTGTAATTGAATTTTACATTAAAATCATGGATGCACCTTGAGACCATAATATCAAGTGAAATAAATCAGGCACACAAGCTTAAGTATCACAAGGTCTCTCTTCTATGAGAAACTCAAATTAGAACGGAAGAAGAAAATAAAAGATAATAAAAAATGGGGAGATAGATCTTTCCCAAATGAGGAGGCTTTCAAGAGATGGAGCAGTGAGGGAAGGGAAAGGAAGGAAGGGCATGAGAAAAAAGGGACTGAGTTGTGTTATGCATGTACCAACTTCCCATAAGTAATGTAAACATTGTGTACTAGCAACATGTACTAATAAAAATCATGAGCAAAATAATTACACTTTTTTTTGGTTTTCTCAATGCTCCTCAAAAGCATTAAACTTTATAGAATGGCATTGCGTTTCATATGTATATTTTTATTATTTTTACAATTGCACTGGAATATTCTATGAAGAGGTTTTGTCTCCTCTCTTAATTAGTGTATTTCCATGTCAAAAATTGTATATGGCACATGGTAGGTGTTGCCTAAAAGAATCAGTGGATGAGAGAATAAATAAAAATTCAAAAGGAATTTATGGAATGTTTGCTGTACAAAATGTAGCATGCAGAATAGTGATAAGAGGAAGAGAAAGGCTAGAGGGACTGGAGATTTTCCTCTGCCCAGAGACTTAGATACTTTAAAATGTAAAATAGAATCCTATTTCATGCATCTATCTTTCATCTTTTCCTTATAATGAGCTTATATTTTCTAATATAGAATGCTTGTTATAAGAATATTGTTGAAAAAGAATTTTTTCAATGGATTAGTATTAGTGTAAGTAGTTCCATGCAGTTATGTGCATTTTGTTCTTTTAGGTTGCAAGTCCAAGGTTTCTGTTCATGCTTATGAAATCACAGTAGGAAGCTCAATTTCTCAATGGCTTGAGCTACTTCCATGAGCAAGAGATATACCTTACGGAGTTCTCAGACACTTGATTATATCATTTTCTACTTTTGGTTTAATTTATTTCATCAGTGAAATAGCATTGGTGAGGTAAGTGTTTTGAATCTATTCATATTGATATATAAAGATATTTTAAATACTGAAATTTCACTCTGGATAACGCTGAAATCTGGCTGAGGTTACACATTAGAACACGGCTTAGTGCACGGTAAATGTTAGCTACTATGGGTACTCTTTTGGAGCTACTATTCACTGGCTTAATGAGGTGTCGTTAAATAATTTATTTAAAAAAAGTGTTCCCAGAGTTTGATGCAGCACATGTCTTGGGAGGAAATGTTGATTATAGAAATATAAGCTGTATATTTTCTAGATATCTATAACCTACATTAGGGACTCAATTTCAATAGCAAGTTTAAATCTTAATTTAGTACCTTATTGCTTTTTAAAATTTGATTTGACACAGTAGCTTCCTTTACAACATGGAGACAATAATATTTAGATTTCTAGGTCATTATGACAATTTTTGAAAACTCAGTTTGGGTGAGACCGTGCGTGTGATAGGTAGTTCAGTATGACAGGGATTACTAAGCAACGATGTTTAGTAACCTATTTATTACACCTATTCTACCCACCTATGCTGAGCATGTGTTCTCTCCATACCTAGACTTCCTAACTAGTAAATGAGTCTTTAAAATAATACCCTTGGTATCTCATGCAATAGCTCACACAGTGTTAAAATCATATGTTTGCTCATATTTAGTTTCTGAAGAGAGCAAAAAAACAGTTTCTTTTAGTTCCTTAAGACAATGATGCTGATTGTAGAAATTTTGCTTTATAATTAATCATCTGCTATGAATTTTCTTTTAGTTTCTACTCAGTCCTGGTTCTGGCACTTTGACTCCTAATTCAATTCATTTTTTAAAAAATAATTGGGGAAGGTAAATACTACTTAAAACACACATTCAGAGTCAATGCATATAATGTCTCCTAATATATGAAAAAAGAGATATTTATGAAACTTAAACATACTTTTAGAAGAGCCATAAAAATTTCACTCAAGAATTTTGGGAACATGGTGATGTTTGCACAGAGAAAATCTCCACTTGGATAGGGAAGACAGTTAACAAACTATGAACGTAATGAGTATAACCATGGGACAAATCAAGGAACCATATTCTAGTCTTGAGAAAGTGAGGCTCAGAGAGCATAGCCCAAGAAAGTGAAGCAAGTTTTAATGAAGACTTGCTAGTAAGTATCTCTCCTTGGACAGTTATGTGCTAGCGTTTATCTTTCATATCATGTCTTGATGAAACATATTAAAATAAGATTCATGTACGTAGACGTGTGTAGATACAGAAATGTGGAGTTTCACAGCTTTTTTCCTCAGTTAAATTGTTCCTTTAAGAGGTTCCTTTAAGAGATGGAAGCATCATCAATAATTGGAACAATTTCCCATTTCATCAAAGAATGAATTGATTGGTTTAAACCATGTAAAGGAATACTTGCAAATATTTGGTGGTCTCTACCACTAAACAGTGCTGTTACAGTGCAAATATAGATGTATTTTTATAAATTCTTTTTATTTTTTTAGGAATCAGAAAAGCCCCATGATATTTTTTTTCTGCAGGAATTCTCAATATATGATAAAATAGAACTAGATATTGCTTACATACATAAGCCAAGTCTCAAAGATTTGACTAAATTTTGACAAGATTTAGCTAAGTTTTGACAATTTTTAAAAATATGTCTGGCTAGCACCTCCCGCACTTGGATTCCAGTCTCTAATACCATTCCACACCAAAAAGAACCACAGCTTCATGAGGAGTGGTCGATTACCTCGGGAGGAGACAGGGTAGGTCAAAGATAAATGTATAAAATATTTGTGTCAGGAAAGAAAACAGCTATAAACAAAGACACCAACAAAACCAAAAAGAAGCACGCATGTTCCAGGGACAGGGTCTGACTTAAAGGGCCCCATTGGCTCAATTGGGGAAATCTGAACACCAAAATTAAAGTTCAAGGTGAACTACAAACCAGGGAAAAACCAGTAATGCCTGAGTGACACCGATGATCGTGTGGGAATGAGGGAAAGACACAGAAGAGAAGCTCTTGACCACAGAAGAAGGCTGGAGGCTGACAGGTGAATGTTGAGGAAGGCATAGCATTGAAAAATCAGCCATTTCAGCTATCTAGTGCAAGTCTGAAGAGGAACAGTCATCTATGAATATTAAATCTAAAAACATCTGTATTGGTGTTGTCTTGAAGAATTTTCTTCATTATAGTTTGAATTTATAGAGAAACACCTATTTAAACTTGTATGTCTGATTGATTTCACTTACTATTATGGCCTCAAGGTGCAATGACTCAAGTTTATCACTGTTTATGGCAAAATAGTACTCCAGTGTGCATAAAAATCGCATTTTCTTTATCCATATAAATAAAGAGAAAACAAAAGAAGGATAATAGGAAATAGGGAGAGATTTTTCAAGTGAGAAGGGGGTAAAGAGATGGAGGAGGGGGAAGGGAGGGAAAGGAGACGAAGAATTGAGATGTGTTATGTATAGGTGCCAAATCTCCACAGGGAATGTCATCACTGGGTACTGCAAATATGTCCTAACTGAAAACAAACAAACAAACACAACAGAAGAGCGTCTATTTTTACACTTGCTACTGAAAAGCTGCCATTGCTTTCTCTGGCACCTGTGGAAACATTTATATTTATTAGGTATTTTGAGCACTTTATTTTTCTAGTAATTAATTTAGTTAATGAATCCTGATGCTCATTTATTATGTAGATATTGCAATACAAATCTTTTTAAAGATAGAAAATGAAAAATCTCCATATAGACTGGTTTTTAATTCTATGGGGGTAAAATAGGCAGAGGAGAAATTGGAACACGTCTTGGTTAGTGACAGAACTTTGCTTAGGAAGAGCAGATGGATGTTTCAAGCTACCTCAAAATACATAATACGATCAATGCAGTATTGCTGCCAGAGATGCATGACCTGTGCGTAATGATGATGTAGTGTCAGGTAAACCTAAGAAGAAGACTATTCACATCGAAGAGAAGTGGGCTGTATTATTCAAAAGTATTGGGTGTCATAAGAGACAAAGAAAGGCTAAGGAAAGGTCCCAGATCAAAGAACGCTGAGGATCGACAGTTAAATGCAGCCCCTGAATCTAGACTGTAGCTTGTATTAAACAGAAGTGATAAAATAAAAAAAAAAATGGCTATTGAATCCATTGATCAAACTGGAAGAATGACAGTTGACAAAATAAAATAACCTGTGTTAATTTCTGAGGTAAATAGTTGTGCTGGGGCTAAGAAAGGGAATAGCCTCTTTTATAGGAAGCACACACTGAGACACTTAGGGAAACGATCATGGCACACGTTACCCAAAAGTGTTTCAGTGCGCGCATGCATGCACATACACACACACACACACACACACACACACACACACACACACACACACTGTTATAAAACAAATGAAACAAAAAATTACCAAGAGGTGAAAGAGTATACTGAATTTTTGGTAGCATTCTCATTTTACAGCAACTTTTATAAATGTGATATATTTCAAGTAAAGTTTTTAGAAATCAGTTTGTATTTTAGAATTAGTTTAAAACTTTAACTTTGCCAAAATTATTTTGATGAGATAAATATTTAGACAAAGATTTTCTTGTTAAATAACTTACCAACAGAAACAAACCAGCATGCAAGGTTACGCTTGTGGTTTATTTTATTGCTTTTAAAAATTTATTTTTGTTTGTAAAAAGTAATATGTCCTTGGCATAAGTTTGATATGTGTCATCTATGTGCTTTATGTATCATCTGGAAAGCATTAAAGGAAAGATGGATCAATTGATCAAATTATATATGATATTTTAAGGAAATTCTTAAAAATGACTGAACTGTGATTTCTTCCGGGGTAAAGTAATGATATTTTAAAAGCAAAACTTTTAAAAATCATTAAAACCTTCACTTTTCCCACCTCATTTTTATGTCAGTCTTTCCCTACTCACTTTACTCTTTAGGATTATTCACTATTGCTTTGGGTCAGTGTAGTAAATATAACAGTGCTCACATTAACTACACATAAGACTAATGGCTGCAAAGATATTGAAACATAACCTTTTTCTCCCATCGACATAAGATCCCTTATCTCTTGTAACAAACCAGTCTCTGTTCATTGATATTCGTTAATAAGTGAATGTTTCTGTTCCATAATTTACATAAAAAGGTTTCAGTTGACCTTGCTCAATGACACATTGTGCTGACCCAAAGATGAAGGCCTGGATGTTATTCCTGGTGGCAGAAGATGAAAAATTATGGGCAATTCCACCAATAGCAACAGTGGGAAAAAGCCTTTCAATTCCTCGATACCCTTCAATTCACAGCGTGAATGCTTCAAGGGGCAGTGATCTGACAGCACAATTCAAAGGCGAAATAACATTGTATAATTTATGTGCAGTTGTCTTCACGACAACCGTTAATAAAAGCAAACCACATGTATTTTTAATAACGAAAAATATTTTTTATTTATAGAATTTTATTATGAAAAGACCACCCCTACTCACACACAGTGAAATGTGTACAGAAGTGTTAACAACCTGAATTCAATTATATTCTCATATAAAAGTTAGTTAGGAATTAATTTCCTTAATCAAATTTTTGAAAATCAGATTTGCCTTATTTTAGCCATTTGAAGTTACTTCTGTATAATGCAGCCAAATAATGTAAAAATAAATTTATGCGTTCTAAATAACTCAGTTGATTACTGATAACTATTTTCAATTTTATTCTAACTTTAACTCTGGAACAGACACAACATAGTATAAATTAAAGCAACGATGTCACAACATTATGTGTCAATAACAAGAAATCTTAACTAAGTATTATAACTGGTTTTTCTAGGCATTATAATACATCACCAACTTTAGCCACATCCAATCACTTTTTTGCTATTTTATTGGCATTTTATTAGACAGTCTCCAGTAATTCTCCTCTTCAGAGAAACTAAAAACCCCCATACTTGCATCAGTTAACTTTCTTAAGACTCTCAGACAACTGGTCATTGTTCCTTAATGTAGAATAAGAACATCCCCATTAGATTAGCCAAAAGCTGTCGCAGAGCATGTGTTGTACAGTATCTATATACAAGTCTTGTAGTACTGCAGGAATTTACTCCAAACTCACAAGGTTAATTTTATTCTAGAATTAATACATTCCATACTATGGTTAATATTGAAATTGGCTGAGAAGAATGAATACAAGAGAAATGGAGAGTTTGCCCAAATATGGGCTGGTCCCACGAAATCGGTGATGTTTGCACATTTTTTGACTGAAAATCACGTTGCAAAAACAAATTTAGCACAGGATCACTTATGCATCTGTAAAACTAAAACAAAAATTTCATAAGACAATCCTCTTATTATATAGACAATCTGAGATCTTGTTTTCCTTTCTCTTCTCTCTTTCATTACAAAAAATAAAATAAAATATGGATCAAGACACCCTGATTACTTGATCCGCTGATAGTTTGCAAATCATATTTTGAAGATAACTCCAGTTTTTATTGTTTACTAGATACAAAACAAAGATGCAATACAAATTATAAAATGACGCTACTATATTAGTTTCTCTGTGAATCACTTAAATCTGGCATTTTCTTTGAAAATCAATTAAAAGTCATCTACTCATGAGTGATTTTTGCTGCATTGTATACTGTTTCAGAGAAGCAGAAAAAGCTGGTTTGGGTCTTTAATTCCTGGGTAATGTTGTAAGAATTGGATGTGTATGACAAGCTCCCAAGACAGAGAGACCTACAGAAATTTATTTTTCAGTACACATTTATGACACAGTGTGAAATTACTGATGAATATCAGTGTAATGAGTTCACACATTCACTCAACAAACATTCCTGTAGTCCCTACTACTGAGCTAAAAAGTAATGACTGTGAACAGAGTTCACAGACTGGAACAGGAAGGAAAACCAAACAGACAAACTCTGAAGCACTGGAAGGAACTTCTGTTAGGAACTAAGATAACTAAGTTTCATGATTCCTAGAACCATCCTGTAAATATTTATGTCCTGTCTTGGAGGTCGTAGGTTTACCATCTCTAGACTGAGTCCTGCCTTGTTCCCACCAGGTGTTCTTCAGGGCTTAGTGTGGGGTGTAGGAAAACACTGTTAGGGGTGGAAGCAGAGACTGAGGCTGAAGATAGCAGGAGATTTTAAAGGAGCCATTCATATTATCTGTTTTAGTCACCTGTCCCACCATTGCTCTAACATTTTGGAAGGCTTTCTTCTGTTCTTATTTTTGGAGACAGTGACACGTTTTCCTGTGGTAATAAAGCGCATGGTCTGTTACAGTTTAGTCCCAGAATGTCCCTGCACAGTTCTCCTGTGTGCGCGAGCTGATTGGATCAGGGATGCTACACTTCCTCTGCTGAGTGGAAGCTACACTTCCTCTGCGCTGTGGGGGGTGGGTGGACCCCCGGGGTGGGACCCTCCAGCTCTCTCTGCGTCCTTGCTGCAGTGGGACAGCACCTTTTCCTGTCACGCACCTCCACCCTCCTGCTTCTGCCTTGGGCCAGCCAATCTTGGACTGGAATCTTGAGCCCAAATAAATCTTGCTTCCTTTAAATTGTGAGTGGTGGGTGCTGCCTCCCACCATGGGAAAGTGACTAAGACAGAATCTTTTCCATAAACCTCTGTGCTGAATGTGATTCATACTTATGTGTCTTTTCATAAAAAGTATTATCTTAAGATGCACAGAAAAATCAGATTATTTTCCTACCCTATCTATTAGTCATGTTTTCATTCACCCATTTGTTCGTTCAGTATTTAGAAAGCAAAAGATGAATAAGCCTGGTTAATCGTTTCCATACCGATCTGGTTTTCTAAGGAAAATCAATAAACACATGCTTATTCTTTTCATATTTTAAATTTTACTTATTCAAAAAACTTTGAGTGCATACTACATGCTGAGGAAGTAGAGGATACAAAAGAAATAAGATGTTACATCTTTGTGCATAAAAGACCATATTTTCAAATACGGTCTTCCAGTTCAATATGCATAATAATGCTATAAAATTGCTGTGTAATTCCATAAAATTAGAAGTCTTTGTGCCTTTTAATAATATGTAATTAATATTATCTAAGCAAGGCTATCATACTTTGGTGAAAATCCACGTAGCATTCACTACTAGTGTAACTAACTAGGACTCAGTCTTCAGTTTCTGAGAAGTTTAGGAGAGCATGGGTTGTAGCTTCCCGCCCACAGCTGCTGACGCTGTACTTCCGGAGTGGGGTCTGAGAATTTGTGTCTCTACAAACTCTTTGTGTCTCTACAAACTCCGCAGTGATGCCTGGAAAACATATGTTGATTTAAACCACAGCCCGGCCAACAGAAGCCCTCTGGCTATACCAGGCCAGTACTTGTTTTTGTAAATACAGCGTTAGTGGCATGACCACATCCATTCCTATTGTCTATGGCTTCAATTGTGCTACTGTGACAGAGTTAAATAACTGTGACAGAAGAGAGTTTATGACCTACAAGGCTTGAACTATTTACGACCTGGCTCTTTAGAGAAAGAATTGCCAACTTCCGATTGAAATGATCATTGTATTATCATCTGGTAGTTTCATTGGCAACTATTTTTGTGACTTCAAGTTAAATATTATCTTGACAACCAAAAAGCCAAAGCAAGAATTGCTTGCTTAAAGCTTTTGGGGCCTACATGATATGCAGCTTTTAAACATTTAATGGAGCAGACTACTGAGAGTGTTACATAAAAAGTAAAACAGAAATTATCTTCCACTCCTCCAGCGTATGAGTATGCCAATAAGAAAATGAGAATAAACATTGAAGCTTTAGGAGTGAAAAGTGAATTGGCTTAATAGCCAGATCGAACTCTATTACTTTACAAATCAGCTTAGAAACCCTAGACATTTGTTTTTAGCAGATTGTCAGTTGCCAAGAATATAGGAGAGTGGTTATTTCCCCATTTCCTTTTTCCTAAAAAAATTAATGCTAATTTTTTATTTCTTTCTAAACAAAAAGTTTTTAAGAAAGTGACTAAATGGTATCAGAGGTGAATTTGTTCTTTAAGATTAATTTTAAAAACTCTCACCCATAGAGCTTTGCACTCTGCGGAAGCACGGGAAAGTGAGCCCTCACCCAGAAGTTCAGCGTTGCTCCACGGTAAAGCAGGATCCACCATGTCTGGTCTGGAGGTGACTGAGGCGCTGCCTTCAGGCTGGTGGAGAGCCTAGTAGAAGAACCTTGTTATGGCCTTCTACATTTCATAAAAAGACATTGCTTCTTTAGCAAGGAATTCTCTTGGAGAAGCAGATTATAGTTTTACTGTTGACCATTATTTTGCCTAGACTAAATACCTGATTGAGGTCATTTAATACATGGTGCAAGTGACTGAATCTGTGGTTTCCATGTCCCTTCCACTTGAATCTGGGTGGACCGTGATCATTTAGAACCGTAGAGACTGATGAAAGTGGTTGTACATCATTTCCAAGACCAGGTCCTACAGGTCATGCAATTTCTGCATGGGGCTATATTAATTTCTTCTGGACCTCTAACATCTGGAGCAGAACTCCAGATCCTTCCAGGGTGCCACGCAATGGCGAAGCTTGAATTATGTGAGGAGGCCACCCAAAGCACTCAGAGTTCTAGCTACACCCAGCCCTCAGATCATCGCACCCATCACCAAGAGTGAATGCAGAAGCCCTCAGATAGTCCTAGCTTACAGTTGTATATATCAGCTCTCATTGTTCACGTGTTTTCTGCAGGTATTTCCAGCACTATAGAGAAAAAGTATCTATTCAAACTATGTATCCTCTCAATTCTTGAGCCTTGGACACTGAGTATTCAGAAGTAACTTATTAAATAGAAGTCTGTAACTGGAAAAAACTTTGTTGCTAGGTGTAGGCTGTGCTATTTAAAAAAACCCTAAATTATAGGGCAGTTTGGGGGACAGAACTATAGATAGAAGACTAATGAAATCAAGAAAACAGCTGTTTAAATGTTTCAAGAAAAGTAAAGAAAAGACTACAGGAAGTTGAAGGAAAGAAGGCGCTTGTTATTAGCAGAAATTTGGCAGTGTGGCTGCTGGCAGTGATGACGAAAATTGATGATCTAGCTAAGGCGATTTCCAGGCAGAGTACTGCAGGTGCCACCTTCAGTAAAACAAAAGGGTTTCTTTTATCTGCCTATTAGAAAACACAAGGGTTACAAAGTGAAATAAAGAACACATTTTCATACAGATTTTAGAAGAAAAATAGAGGGCTCATAACAGTCTTTCCAACCAGCATAAATAAAAAGACTTTAGGGCAAAAATTAAATCTGAGGTGTTGTCAGCAAAATGTAGTGTCAGAATTATGCTGCAGAAACAGTGGAAGAAGCACAGAATAAGACGCTTTTAAGAACAGAGAGGTTAGGGCCAGGGATAGAGCTCAGTGGCCCAGTGCCTGCCTGGCAAGCTCGAGGTCAGAGCGGATCTGTGTCTTTTTAAGCAATAACTCACAGGCTGTGCTTGTTCTTGTTTGCCATTTTATGCTTGTTTGCTTTTGTCAGTGATAATTTCACTGGTTTCCTTTGAACCTACTTTTAGAATCCTGGAGATGGAGATGAGTCTCTGTGTGCAGCTTCTGTTCTGTCTGTTTTGGGGAAGCTACTATTAGAATTTAGACTAAGCTGCTGGAAATTACTTGACTACAGTTTTCTGAAGGAACAGATATTTATGCTGCTAGTTATGAAACAGTCATGTTCTTTATTTCAATTATTTTTTTTAAAAGTATATGAAGGCTGAATATATTTACTCAAGAAAGAAAGAAAAACAAAGAACTCCCTAAAGCATGTAATTTTTTTCTGTCTTTGTTCTATGCACCTGACAAGGTAAAGAATTACGTGTAATATACTAACCAGATAAAACTGAAAATGTGTGTGTATGTTTGTATCCAGAAATGCAGATGTTTTATACCAATGACAATGCAGACATTAATTTTATTCACTAAAGAGTGTAGAAATATCAGATACTAAGTATATATGACAGCTAATGCTATGACCAAGTATCTCACCTTTGAAAACTCCTTTTCTAAATATTAAAATATAGATCTAAAAAGATCTCTTAAGTTCTTTATTTTTACTTTAAAGAGATTAAGACAAAAGAAGATATAACAAAGCAGATCAGATCAGAACAATGAAAGCAAAACAGCATTTTACAAGACAACCCATAATTAACAGTAACTATCGTAATGTTTCTTTCTTTGAAATAGTTGAGCATAACTTCATATACAATAGCATCAAACATAACAAAACAGTATAAAACCATTCAAGAGAATGAAAGCATTACAAGGCATTCAGAGCCAAATAACAGAGACTGAACAATGGCTACTATATTATCTTATTTTCCATAGAAGATTTGTTTATGCTATCACACATAATAAAATCCAATAAGATATAATATGATAGAACCAATGGAAACAGAAGAACAAAAGCATAGTAGGACTTCAGAGTAAGAGGATATTAAATCAGCACTGGCTACTATAATGTCTTGTTTTTTTTCAGAATAGCTGTTCGTACTATCACAGATAATAAAATCAAACAAACCATTCCAACTAATGAATGCAAACATTATAAGGCTTCAAAGCAATGTAATGGGGAATCATGATTACCATAAACTCTTATGTACTCTTACCATTTCTTACACTAGGAGACTATATATTTATACGTGTGAGTTTGATTTATTTCGCTTATGAGTATTCTCTCAAGTTGCGTCCATTTATTTATAAATATCTCAATGTGATCATTCTTTATAGCTGAGTAGTACTCCATTGTATAAAAGTACCAGAACTTTTTTATCCATTCCTCAGTTGATGGACACTTAGGTTTTTTCCAAGGTCTGGCTATTACAAATTGTGCTGCTATAAACATGAGTGCACATATATCATTGTGGTATGATGTTTTCAGTTCTTCTGGGAATATGCTTACAAGTGGAATAGCTGAGTCAAATGGGACTTCCAATCCCTTCCTCAAAAAAATCTGATCCTCCACAGTGGTACACCAGTCTGCACTCCCACCAACACTGCAGGAGAGTTCCTTTTTCCCCACAGCCTCTCCGGCATTTGTTGTTGTTGGTTTTCTTGATCCTAGCCATTCTTTCAGGAGTGAGTTGGAATCTCAGTGTGGTTTTACTTTGCATTTCTCTAATGAGTAATTATGATAAACATTTTTTCATGTATTTATTTGCCATTTGTATTTCTTCAACTGAGAACTGTATATTCATCTCAGATGTCCAATTTGGGGTTGGGTCCTTGAATTTTGGGAGTCTGATTTTTTAAAATTCTTTGTGTTTTAGACAGAAGTCCTTTGTCTCAGGGAGAGTTCATAAAGATTTTTTCCCAGTTTGTGGGTTTTCTTTTCACTATGCTGGAGATTTCTTTTGACATGCAGAGACTTTTTAATAAGCGGTGATCCCAGTTATTCATTCTGGGAAGTATTTCCTGTGTGGTTTGATTCCTGTTCATGAATTCCCTACTTACCCCTATGTCTTCAAGATTTTTACCTAATTTGTCTTCCAACAGATTTAGTGTTTCTGTTTTAATATTCAGATCTTTGATCCTTCTAGATTTTAGTTTAGTATATAGTGATAGGCATGGGTCTAGTTTGAATTTTTGGCATGTGGAGACCCAGTTTTTCCAGCACCATCTGTTAAAGAGACTGTCGTTTTTCCAGTGAACCTGGTTGTCCCCTTTATCAAACATAAGATGGTTGAGTGTGTTTGTAGTTGTGGTTGTATCTTCTACTCTGTTCCATTGAAGATCTCTTAAACTCTACATATCTAATAAGAATTACCTATCAGCTATCAGTGCAATGCTGAGCTAAGCACCTCTTTTCTGGAAGGCAGGGCATGCTGGGGCTTGAATTCAGAGCCTTGCACATGCTAGGCCAGCGCTTTACCACTGAACACTGGCTCTAGACTCTCTCTTAAGTACTTTTTTTTTGTCTTCTCTCTCTCTCTTTTTAATTTGAAAGGAAAAAAAATTTCAAAACAACATAACATCAGGGTAAGAAAGGTTAATATGTTGTATATTGTTATCTTTAAATGAATTGCTCACAGTACAAGATACAGGCATTTAATTGTCCAAACAACATTAGTGCAAACCTTTTCAATGAACTAAAAGAAATTACTAGTATAACTACCTTAACTACCATATATATATTTATTTTTCTTTTCTCTTCTTTATTTTCTCCTTTCCCCCATCCCAGTTTCCCTTGCCTTTTGAACAGTTTCCTCCTATTTTACAATTTCTATTGTACATTTTGGATCTTATTTACTCTTTCAGCTTTTCACAATAGGGAGACAATATGATGTTTGCACATCGGTATCTGATTTATTTCACTTATGAGTACGTTCTTGAGTTGCATCCAGATG
The DNA here is from genome assembly GCF_034190915.1 of Cavia porcellus. NCBI lineage: Eukaryota > Metazoa > Chordata > Mammalia > Rodentia > Caviidae > Cavia > Cavia porcellus. Next base: position 37,575,724 of record NW_026947487.1, on the reverse strand, counting down.
TTTCCAGTTTATCCTTCTTTATGGCTGAGTAGTACTCTGTTGTATAAAAAGACATCTTTTTCATCCATTTCTCATTTGATGGGTATTTCAGTTTCTTCCAAGGTTTAGACAAATTGTGCTCTTATTTATATGGAAGCACATGTATTGCTGTGGTATGTTGTTTTTAATGCTTCTGGGAAGATAGTCAGAAGGGGAATAGCTGGGTCATATGGGACTGCCAATCCTAGTTTTTGAGCAATCTCCACATGATTTCCACAGTAATTGTACCAGTCTACACCCTATAAACAGTCATTTTTCTCCACAGCCCCTCTAGCATTTTTTATTAATTGATTTCTTGATAACAGCTATTCTTTTCAGGGTGAGATAGAATCTCAGTTTTGTTTTAATTTATATCACTTGAATGCCCATTGATGTTGAACATATTTTCATATATTTATTTGAGGTTTGTATTTCTTCATCTAAGAAGTATGTGTTCACCTCAAATGCTCATTTTTTGATTGGGTCATTGACTTTGGGAGGTCTGATATTTTTGAATTATTTGTATGCTCTTAGTAGTAATCCTTTGTCTTAGGAACAAAAGGCAAACACTTTTTCCACATTGTGGGTTGTCTCTTGGCTCTGTTGGTAGTTTGTCTTGCTGTACAAAAGCTTTTTAATGAGGTGCTATCTCAGTTGTTGACTCTTTGTAATAATTACTGTACAATTGGGGTTTTATTCATTAAGTCAAATTAATACAAATATTTTTAAGAGTTTTACTATTTTATCTTCCAGCAGATTTAGTGTTTCTGATTTAATATTTAGATCTTTGATACATTTTGAATTTAGTTTAGTGCATGTTGAAAGATATAAGTCCAGTTTTAATCTTTGGAATGTATAGAATCAGTATAGATTTTAGTACTGTTTATTAAAGAGGTTATCTTTCTTCCAGTGAATGTGTTTGGCACTTTTTTAAAAAGATAATGTGGTTGAGTATGTCTGGAGATGTTTCTGCATCTTCTAGTCTCTTTCATTGATCTTTGAGTTTATTTTTCTGCCCAGACCACACTGTTATTTTTTTTTTAATCATGGTATCTTTGTAGTACAATTTTAATCACAGTACCTTTGTGATACCCCTTGCCTTGCCTTTGTTGCCCAGATTTCCCTTTGCTAGTCTAGTTTTCTTCTAGTTCCAAATGAATTTTAGGTTTTTTTTCACTAATTCAATATTAAACCAATTTCATATTGGTTTATTTATGATTTGTATATCTTCTTGATTCAGCTTTGGTAATGCATGTATTGTTGGAATTTTGATAGAAATTGCATTAAATCTGCATAACAGTTTTGGAAGTATGGGCATTTTCACTATATTGGTTCTTCCTGCCCAAGAGCAAGGGATGCATTTCCATTTCCTTATATTCTCTTCAACCTCCTTTTTCAGAGTACCGTAGTTTTCAATGTAGAGGTCTTTAACTCCTTTGTTAGATTGATTCCTACGTATTTCATTACTTTGGATGTTATTGTGAAAGGTGTTGTTTCCCAATTTCTTGCTTAGTGAGCTTGTTATTTGTGTGTGGGAAGGCTATTGATTTTTGAGTGTTGACTTTGTGTCCAGCTGCACTACTGAATTTGTTTATTAATCCTAGCAGTTTTTTTTAGTGGTGTTTTTGGGATCTTCTATGTAGAATATTATCATGTCATCTGAAAATAATGATAATTTAACTTCCTCCTTTCCCATCATTACTGCTTTAATTTCTTTCTCTTGTGTAATTGCTCTGGCTAAAGAGTCCAGGACTATGTTGACTAAGAGCAGAGAGAGTGGGCATGTATGTTTTATTTCTGATTTTAGACTGAATGCTTTCAGTATTGGTACATGTAGTGTGATGTCTGCTGTTGGTTTGTCATAGATGACTTTTAGCAGATTGAAATAAAACTATTAATTCCAATTTTCTGTAGAATTTTTACCATAAATGAGTGCTAGACTTTGTCGAAACTTTTTCTACATCTACTGAGATGATTTTTGTCTTTGGCTCTGTTAATATAGTATATTCCATTTATTGATTTACATAAGTTGAACCACCTCTGCATCCCTGGTATTAACCCCAGTTGGTCATGATAATTGTTCTTGATAATTTGCTGTATTCTGTTTGCCAATATTTTACTAAGGAGTTTTGCATTCATGTTCATTAGGGAGATTGCCTGAAGTTCTCTTTCTTAATTGGGTCTCTGGTTTTGCTTGCTTCTAGGAATGAATTTGGGAGTATTGCTTCCTTTTCAATTTCATTAAATGGTTTGAGAAGTCATAGTGTTAAACCTTCTCTAGATTTCTTGTAGAATTCAGAAGTGAATCCATCAGGGTTTGGGCTTTTCTTTGTTGATAGGTTTTAATTACATCTTCAATTTCATTTGTTGATATTGGTTTATTTATGATTTGTATATCTTCTTGATTCAGCTTTGGTAATGCATCTAGGAATCTGTCCATTTCTTCTGCATTTGCCATTTTATTAGAGTACAAGTTTTGAAAGTAGATATAGGTGATCTTCTGTATTTCTGCAGAGTCCATTGTGATTTCACCCTTTTGATTCCTAACAGTGTGGACTTGAGTCTTTTCTTTCTTTCTTTCTTTCGATAAGGTTGAATAAGGTTTTAAAAATTTTATTTAATCTTTCAAAGAACCAACTCTTCAATTCATTGATTCTTTGCATTATTTTCTTAGTCTCCAGTATTAGTTTCTGCTCTGATCTTTTAAATTTCCTTCCTTATATGAGTTTTTAGCTTAGACTGTTCTTTTTTCAAGATGTTTGAGGTTCACCATTAAATTGTTTATTTGTGCTTGCTCTGTTTTCCTCATATGAGTATTCATTGCTATATTTTTCTCTCTTAGGAATGCTTTAATTGTGTCCCATAAGTTCTAGTATGTTTTATTATCATTATCATTTAGTTGTAGAAACTGTTTAATTTCTTAATTTTATCTATGACCCATTGGTTGTTCAGGATGGTGCTATTTATTATGAAGTTCTTGTGGTTTCTTTTGCCATGGATTTCTAGCTTCGTAACACTATGGTCTGATAATGTGCATAGAATAATGTCAGTTCCTTTGCATTTACTTGAGCATGTTCTGTAAGGTAATATGTGGTCTATTTTGGAGAACAAACCTTGTGAAGCTGAAAAGAAAGTGTATTCTGATGTTGTGGGGTGGAATACTCTGTAGATAGCTACTAAGTCTATTTGTTCAAAATTTGGTTCGGTTCTAATATTTTTATTGTTGGTTTTTGGTCAAGTTCATTTGTCTTTTTGTGACAGTGACGTACCGAGATCCCCCAGTACAACTGTATTAGTGCTTATTTGATTTTTAATGCCTGTAAGTATTTGTTTTCTATAGTTGAGTGCACTGGTATTTATTGCATATATATTTATGATTGTTATCTCTTCCTCTTTGATTGTTCCCTTTACGAGGATGTAGTGACCTTCTTTATCTTTCTTTAACAGTCTTGGTTTGAAATTTACTTTGTCTGAAAATAGAATAACTAGCCCTGCTATTTTCTGGGTTCCTGTCACATGGAATATGGTTTTCCACCCTTTGACTTTCAGTCTATGAATTTCTTTTTGAATTAAATGTGTTTCGTGTATGCAGCCTATTGTTAGATCTTGCTTCTTGATCCATTCTGCCAGTCTTTGTCTTTTGATTGGTGGATTGAGACCATTAACAATGATGGTTGTAACTGATCTGTATTGACTTGTCATGTTATTTTCCTGTTGTTACTCCCCCCATTTCTCCCTCCCTCTGTTTAATTGTTTGCCTTGCCTGGTGGATTTCTTCTGTTGGGGCTCATGGAGTTGTGCTCCTTGTTATCTCTTTCTAAAATGTCCTTAAAAACATTTTGGAGTGCTGGTTTGGTAGTCATAAATGACCTTAGATGTTCTTTATCTAGAAATATCTTATTTCTTAATCAGTTTGAAAGATATCTTTGTGGGGTATATCAATCTGGATTGAAGGTTGTTTTCCTTTAGAACTTCACTCCAAGCTTTCCTTAACTTGAGAGTTTGTGCTGAGAAGTCAGCTGTGATTCTGATGGGCTTTCCTTTATATGTGACTTATTTCTTTTCCTTAGTAATTCTTAAGATTCTATTCTCGTGCTGAATTTCTGGAATTCTGATAATGATATGGCTGGCTATAGATTTTTTTTGATCATGGCTAATTGGAGTTCTGTAGGTCAAGTTTGTTTTTCCTGTCAGGGAAGTTTTCTGTCATGACATCTGTGAACAGTTTGTTAAATCATTTGTGCTATATTCTGCTTTTTCACTGACACCAATCAATCTTCTTTTAATTTTATTTAAGGAGAAAAAAGAAAAAAAAAACAGAAAAAGGGTACAAGTTATACAGAATTTCAGAAAAAAATAAACAGTAGGAAATCACTAGTTAATTACTTATTGTCATCTTAGAAATAGTTGTTCAAGTTACAAAATTAAAGCATATAGAGGGGACATTCAAACAGTGAGACTAAAAACAGTTTTGTTCAATGATCCAACAAAACTCAGTAATATGGTTATCTATCTTATACACTTAAATATATATGCAGTTATATCCTTTAGAGCACTTTCTTTTCCTTTCTTTTATACACATTGGGTCTTATTACTCCCACAGTTCTTACTACTTTTTTTTTTTTGCAGAAAGTAAAACCAAATGTGACATAACAGGACAGAGTCAGTCAAATCAAAAGGATGGACATAATACATAATGTAAAAAAAAAATACAAGGTGATCAACAATGATTACCATAATGCCTCTTGTTATCTTAAAAAGAATTGCCTATATCATCAGTTATAATAAAACTGAACAAAACAGTAAAGAATAAGACCAATAAAACCAAAACATTGGAGACATTAGAGGACTTCAAAAGAAGATAATAGTCAACCAGAATGGGCGTCATAATGAATCTTATTGTCTTCATAGTTGTTGCCTATACTTTTGAACTTGGTACTATCAAGCATAACAGAATAGAGGAAAATCAGTCAAAACAAGATGGTGAGAGCAATACAGGGTTTCAAATCAAGTTAATAGGAAATCAAAGTGGGTTACTATAATATATCCTGCAATTTTTATTTATTTTTCCCTTAATTAAAAGGATAAAAAATGAAAAAGTAGATAATAAAAAGGAAATTGAGATTAAAAAAGAGGGCATAACAACAAAACAGCACAGGTCAAAACATAGCTATTTAAGCAAAATAGTGTTTCACCACAAGATAATCTCGACATAATAGTAGTTACCATAGTGTCTCTTCCCTTAAAATCTTTGGGTATAACTTCATATACTGTAGCAGCAAACATACTAAGACAATGTCAAACTGTTCAAGAGAATGACACAGTATTACCGGGTATTTAGAATCAACTAACAGAAAATGAACAATGGTTTCTGTATAATCTCCTTGTCTATAAAAGTTTTTGTTTATATTATCACATATAATAAAATCCAATGAGATACAACAGATACAATTAAAACTGATGGAGACAGAAGAACAAAAGCTTGATGGTACTTCAAAACAAGAAGATATTAAATCAGCACTACCTATTATGATGTCTTGTTTTCTCCAAAATGGCTGTTCCTACCATCCAACCTTCTCTGCTTCATTTCTGTTGAGCTCTTTTACTGTCATTAGTTGTCAGTTTGTCTTCTTCATTTCGCTTTTTACTCCATTCATTGTGGCCTCTCTGCCACTGTTTCTGGAATCTTGGTATTTTTCATTTTTAGAATATCCTGCAGTAATCTCTGTAGAGTTGAACTGGTGGTTGCAAATTCCCCTAGTTCCTCTTTATCCTGGAAGCACCTTGTTTTTCCATCAGTTTCTAGGGACAGTTGTGCAGGATATATCAATCTTGGCTGGAGGTTGTTATCTTTCAAAGCTTGAATTATTTCCTCCCACGCTCTTCATGATTTGATGGTTTGTGCTGAGAAGTCTGCTGTAATTCTGATGGGTGTTCCCTTGTAAGTGATCTGTTTCTTGTCTCTGATGGCTTTTAATATTCTGTTCTTATATTGGATTTCTGGAATTTTGATTATTATATGCCTGGGTGTAGCTCTGTTTGGGTTGTAGGTGGCAGGGGTCCTGTATGCCTCATACATCTGAGTATCTTTACCTTTTGCTAAATTAGGAAAACTCTCCTGGATTATTTCTGTGAATAGCTTTTGTAGTTGATTTGTTTGTGCCCCTACTTCTTCTTTTATGTTCTTAATTCTTAAATTATAGATCCTCTTATCATCTTCCAGCCTTTGTATTATTGCTGTTTGTTTTCTTGTTATTTTAAAGAAGTTTTTCATTTCATACTCCCTTACAAATCTGCCCTCCAGTTCAGATAATCTATCCTTAGTTTCTTTCAAGCTGTTATGCCAGCTTTCAATAGAGTTTTTAGTTTCCTGGTAATCTCTTTGAACCTGCTTCACGTATTCTATGTTTTCTCTATTTTCTCCATCAAACAATTCTCCCCCTTTTTTCTGTTCTTCCATTCCACCATCTGTTTTTTCTTGGGTGGTGCTTAGTATTTCTCTAACTATTCTACTTATTTCTTGCTTTATTTCATTAAACACTTCATTTTTGAACTCATCTATGAGGCTCCGGAGATACTGCTTTGTGTCTATTGGTGACATGTCTGATATTGCATGTTTTCAGTCTTAATTCTCTTTTTGCATTTACCTTTCCTGGATCAGTGTTCTCAGGATTGGGGACTGAGGACCCTTTCTTGTTGGTCCCTTTTCCCATACTTTTTGTTCCTTCCATACAAGCATATGTAGGAGGCCCAGTTTTTTGTTTTTTTTTTTTTCTCTCTTTGTCTGTTACACTTTGTTTGAACCCACTGGCTATGTGTTCCCACCCACTGCAGTGTAGTAGGGAGACACAGACCTGGGCAGCCTCTGCTGGGCCTGTCCCTCCAGATCAACCTAGTGAAGGTTTCACTGCTAGGGTGCACCGCCAGGCGCAGGGACCTGATTTGGGCTAGCCTACTGGATCTTAGTCCACGGCATCACCAGGCCAAGCGCTCCCCACCAATCCCGCTTGAAAGGGGAATATGCGACTAAAGTCACTGCTGGAGCCTGTTCCAGCTAGTCTTCCCATTCCCAGAATGTCCTCTGTTGGAGCCTCCTAGTCTGTGAAAGGGTCCCCATTTCTCTCACTCACCACAGTCAATGCAGGGCTCCCTGCCAGTCCCGCTCTCAATGCCGTTTGGTTCGCTGCGCATGTCTCTCTCCCTCTCCCTGCCGTGCTGATTAGGATGCAGTAGCGGCAGCAGGAAATTCAAATCACGGCTTCCAATGGCACGGGATCCAGCTTCCGTGCTGAGATTTTATCTGTTCCTGTTATAGCATCAGGATTGCATTTCCAGTTGGTTTCTCTCAGCTTAGTTCATTCCTGGGTCAGCAGGGTACATCTCCTCTCACTTAGGACTCCTCACACGACACCGCTCTTGGATTCTAAGCTGGTAATCTTAGAGAGCCTCTGTGGCTGCTGTTATTTGTCTGCCATGTTCTCCGGGAAGTCAACACCAACCAATCTTAAATCATTATTCTTTGGCTCATCTAGAAGCTACTGGTCTGATTTCTCATGGTCCTTTATTATTTTTAAGGAATTTTTTTCTTTCATTATCACTTATCTCATACCTGTCTTCTATATCTGAGATCTTGTCCTCAGACTGACTCAACCTGCTGTGGATACTTTCAATGGAGTTTATATTCTGCTTGAATCTGTCTTATGGATTTCATTTCTTTCCTATGCTGAGCATTCATGCTTCCATAATTTTCTTAAGCTCCTCTATTTTTGTTTTGTGTGTATCTGCTCTAGAGTTACTTAGCCTGGTTTTCATTGTGGACAACATCTCTGCAGCTATCTGAAAAATTATTTCTGATTTGATTTTTTTCTTTTTTTTTATTTAAGAGGAAAAAGAGAAAAACACAAAACAAAACAAAGCAGTGTAAGGTTACACATAATACAGAACTACAAAAAAAAAAAACATAACAGTAAGAAATCACCTGTTAATAGATTACATAATATCATCTTGGAAATAGTTGCTCAAATCACAGTATCAAAGAATACAAAGTAGACATTCAAACGGAGAGACTGCAAACAGCTGTGTTCAATGATCCAAAAACATTAATATAGTCAGCTATTTAACATCCTTAAACACACTTGCTGTTATATCCGTTAGAGCTCTTTTTTTTCCCTCCCTCTCTTTTTTATAACAAAATTTACACATTTTGGATTTTATTACTCCTTAGTTCTTATTACTTTTTTGGGGGGGAGAGAATAAAGTCAAATATGGCAAAACAAAGCTGTAAGTCCAAACCAAGGATAGACATAGCACATGATGTAGAACAGAGTACAAGGTCATCAACAATGGTTATCAACATTGTCTCTTGTTTCCTTAAAAGGAATTGTCCATCTCATTAGATATTATAAAGCCGGACAAAACAGTGGAGAACAAGACCAATAAAACTTAGGCATTGTGAACATTACAGGACTTCCAAAGGAGACAGTAGTCAAACCAGAATGGGCATCTTTGTGAATCTTATTGCCTTCAAATTAGTTGCCTATACCTTCAAACTTGCTACTATCGCACAGAATGGAACAGAGTCTAATCAGTCAAAACAAGATCTTGGGAGTATTACAGGACTTCAAAACAAGTTAATAGGAGATCAAAAAGAGTTACTACTATATATCCTAATTTTTTAAGTTTTTCCCCTAGCCAACCTTATTAAAAAAAGGGAAGAAAAAGCTCAAATTCATGCAATAAGAAATGAAAAAGGAGAAGTCACTACAGACCCAATAGAAATACAGAAGATCATCAACACCTATTTCGAAAACCTCTACTCTCAAAAGTTTGATAACGGTGCGGAGGAGGAGCTGCACGGATCCGGAGCCGCCTGCAGAGGCCCCTTCCTTTGTCTGGAGGAGGAGGGGTCCCGGGTTCCTGGGGCACCTCGGCCCGTACCCAGCCGCGCCTGGCCGTCGGTGTGCGGAGGAGGAGCTGCGCGGATCCGGAGCCGCCTGCAGAGGCCCCTTCCTTTGTCTGGAGGAGGAGGGGTCCCGGGTTCCTGGGGCACCTCGGCCCGTACCCAGCCGCGCCTGGCCGTCGGTGTGCGGAGGAGGAGCTGCGCGGATCCGGAGCCGCCTGCAGAGGCCCCTTCCTTTGTCTGGAGGAGGAGGGGTCCCGGGTTCCTGGGGCACCTCGGCCCGTACCCAGCCGCGCCTGGCCGTCGGTGTGCAGAGGAGGAGCTGCGCGGATCCGGAGCCGCCTGCAGAGGCCCCTTCCTTTGTCTGGAGGAGGAGGGGTCCCGGGTTCCTGAGGAACCTCGGCCTGTGCCCAGCCGCGCCTGGCCATCGGTGTGCGGAGGAGGAGCTGCGCGGATCCGGAGCCGCCTGCAGAGGCCCCTTCCTTTGTCTGGAGGAGGAGGGGTCCCGGGTTCCTGAGGAACCTCGGCCTGTGCCCAGCCGCGCCTGGCCATCGGTGTGCGGAGGAGGAGCTGCGCGGATCCGGAGCCGCCTGCAGAGGCCCCTTCCTTTGTGTGGAGGAGGAGGGGTCCCGGGTTCCTGAGGCACCTCGGCCTGAGCCCAGCCACGCATAGCCATCTGCGTGCAGAGGAGGAGCGGGGTAGATCCGGAGTGCCCGCAGGAGGCCCTTCCTTTGTCTGGAGGTTTGTGGATATCTCTGCAAGCAGGGAGGGATCACAGGCTCCTGAGGCACTGCGGTCTGTGGTGAGTACCCTAACCCGGCTGCGATCCAAGAGCTGTGGATCTACCAAGGGGCAGGTGGGCGCACAGTGTCCCTGAGGCCCAGCTTGTCTGGAACCGCGGAGTTCTGAACAAGCAGAGAAGGGCCATTGGTTCTGCAGGCCCAATGGCCTGGGGTAGAGTGGTGCCAGAGTCTCAGTAGCTGCAAACATAGAAGGGGATTTTCAACAGATCCTGAGGAGGCTTTCAAATAACACTTGAAACACAGAAATATAGGAAAATGACAAAACGAAAGACCAAATTACAACCTCAAACCTCCAGCCCATCTCAGGAAACCCTAGGAGAAGTGTATTTAGAAGAAAATATATCCCATCCTCCTCATATATTAGACACAATAGCTACTGAAGTTGACAAGCAACTCCAGGAAGCTTTAAAGAAATTCAAACTCGAAATAATTTCCCAGATAAAAGAAGAAATGATAAAAGAAATGAAAGAGATTCTAAATATATCTAAAGAAAACACAGATAAAAAATTGGAGGAATTAAACAAAAAGATAGAATCCCTAGACGAGCAATATAAGAAACAAACAGAATACATAATGCAGATGCACAGAGATATACAGGAAATAAAAAACTCCACTGAAAGTTGTAAAAACCGCCTTAATGAAAGTGAAGATAGAATTTCAGACCTTGAAGACAGGATTGCAGCAAGTGAACAGGAAAGGAAAGATCTTTTAAAAATAACAAGGAATCAGGAAACAACAATTCAACAACTGCAAGATGATGCAAAGAAGAATAACATAAGAATGATAGGGATTAATGAAAAAGAAGGAGACAACATAAAGGATATCAAGAGGATATTTAGAGAAGCAATAGCTGAAAACTTCCCAAGCATGAGATCAGAAACTGACATCAGGATCAGTGAAGCATATAGAACTCCAAATAGTCATAACCAAAATAAAACTACACCCAGACATATAATAATCACCATCCCAGAAATCCAACACAAGAATAGATTATTAAAAGCTGTCAGAGAGAAAAGACAGATCACTTATAAAGGAAAACCTATCAGAATCACAGCAGACTTCTCATCACAAACAATAAAGTCAAGAAGAGCATGGAGTGAAGTATTCCAGATCCTAAAGCAAAATGATTTCCAACCTAGACTGATATATCCTGCAAAACTATCATTTAAAATAGATGGTGAAATACGATACTTCCATGACAAAGAACAGCTGAAGAACTTCATGAACACCAAACCAACCCTGCAAAAAATATTGAAAGACAGTTTAGATACACAAAGGAAAAAACCACTAAGCAAAGCAAATAATTAAACAGAACAGAAAGATAAAAATGCAACAGCAGAGAGATAAGAATCCTACAATTAAACAACATTTAACAGTAATAACCATTAATGTAAATGGTCTCAATGCACCAATCAAAAGAAACAGACTAGCAGAATGGATCAAGAAACAAAATCCAACCATATGCTGTTTACAGGAAACCCATCTAACCCAGAAGGATACTCACAGACTGAAAGTCAAAGGATGGAAAACAATTCTTCATGCAGCAGGAATCCAAAAAAAGGCAGGAGTAGCCATTCTGTTTGCAGACAATGTGAACTTTAAACCAACAATGACCATAAAGGACAAAGAAGGTCACTACATACTCGTAAGGGGAAAACTCCAAGAGGAAGAGATAACTATCTTAAATATATACGCACCAAACTCCAGAGCGCCCAGTTATATAAAACAATTATTAACAGAAATGAAAACTCAAATTATCAGTAACACAATTGTAACGGGAGACCTTAATACGCCATTGACACCAAGGGACAGATCGACCAGACAGAAAATGAGTAAAGAAATAACAGAACTGAATCATACCTGTGAACAAATGGGTTTGATAGACATATACAGAATGTTCCACCCAACAACATCAGAATACACATTCTTCTCAGCAGTACATGGATCATTTTCTAAAATAGACCATATATTAGCTCATAGAACATATTTAAACAAGTGCAAAAGAGCTGAAATCATCCCTTGCATGTTATCGGATCACAGCGCTCTGAAATTAGAAATTAATGATAAAAGATACTGCAAAAATCCCACAAACACATGGAAACTGAATCACACACTCTTGAGTAATCAGTGGGTCACAGAAGAAATTAAAGAAGAAATCAAACAATACCTAAAAGAAAATGAAAATGCAGATACAACTTACCGGAATCTGTGGGATACAATGAAAGCCGTTCTGAGAGGAAAATTTATTGCACTGAGTTCCCACATCAGGAAAACAGAACGAATACAAATAAATAACTTGATGCTACACCTCAAACAGCTAGAAAAGGAAGAGCAAGTCAAGCCCAAAGCCAAAAGAAGAGAGGAAATTATAAAAATCAGAGCAGAAATCAATGCAATAGAGACTAAGAAAACAATCCAAAGGATCAACAAATCAAAGAGTTGGTTCTTTGAAAGAATAAATAAAATCGATAAGCCCCTAGCCAACCTTATTAAAAAAAGGGAAGAAAAAGCTCAAATTCATGCAATAAGAAATGAAAAAGGAGAAGTCACTACAGACCCAATAGAAATACAGAAGATCATCAACACCTATTTTGAAAACCTCTACTCTCAAAAGTTTGATAACACAGAAGAAATAGACAGTTTCTTAGAAGCATATGAAGTGCCAAAGCTAGATCAAGAGGATGTAAAACTGTTGAATAACCCAATCTCTGTTACTGAAATTGAAAATGTAATTAAGTCCTTACCCACCAAGAAGAGCCCAGGCCCAGATGGATTCACTGCAGAATTCTACAAGAAATACAAAGAAGACCTAATGCCGACACTCCTCAAACTATTCAATGAAATTGAAAGGGAAGCAATCCTTCCTAAGTCATTCCTGGAAGCAAATATCACTCTAGTACCAAAACCTGAGAAAGACCCAACTAAAAAAGAGAACTATAGACCGATCTCCCTAATGAACACAGATGCAAAAATCCTCAATAAAATATTGGCAAATAGGATCCAGCAAATCATCAAGAAGATTATACACCATGACCAAGTGGGATTCATCCCAGGAATGCAAGGATGGTTCAATATACGCAAATCAATAAATGTAATTCACCATATCAATAAAGCCAAAAATAAGAATCACATGATCATTTCTATAGATGCAGAAAAAGCCTTCGATAAGGTCCAACATTTATTCATGATAAAAACTCTACAGAAAATTGGAATAGATGGTCTTTACCTCAATATAATAAAGGCCATTTATGACAAACCAACAGCCAGCATCATACTAAATGGCCAAAAATTGAAAGCCTTTACTTTAAAATCAGGCACAAGACAAGGATGTCCTTTATCACCACTCCTATTTAATATAGTACTGGAAGTACTAGCCAGAGCAATTAGGCAAGAAAGAGAAATAAAAGGGGTAAAGATAGGAAAAGAAGAAGTTAAGTTGTCATTGTTTGCAGATGACATGATACTCTACATAGAAGACCCCCTAAGCTCCATTGAAAGACTCTTAGATACAATAAATAAATTCAGGAATGTGGCTGGATACAAAATCAATACTCAGAAATCAATAGCATTCCTATACACAAACAACAAAACCACAGAGAGGGAAATAAGGGAAACTGGACTATTCACATTAGCAAGCAAAAAAATGAAATATTTAGGAATTACTCTTACGAAAGAAGTGAAAGACTTATACAATGAAAACTATATTACACTGAAAAAGGAAATTGAAGATGATCTCAGAAAATGGAAAGACATCCCTTGCTCATGGATAGGAAGAACAAACATTGTGAAGATGGCCATTCTCCCAAAACTCTTATACAGATTCAATGCAATCCCAATAGAAATACCATCAACATACCTTATAGATCTAGAGAAATCACTCCTAAATTTCATCTGGAACCAGAAGAGACCTAGAATCGCAAAAGCAATTCTAAGCAGCAAAGACAAAGCAGGAGGCATCACAATCCCTGACTTGAAATTATACTACAAAGCAACAGTAGTAAAATCAACATGGTATTGGAATCAAAACAGAGCTGAAGATCAATGGAATAGATTAGAAGATACAACCACAACTACAAACACACTCAACCACCTTATCTTCGATAAAGGAGCCAAGCAGGTTCACTGGAAGAACGACAGTCTCTTTAATAAATGGTGCTGGAAAAACTGGCTCTCCATTTGCCAAAAACTAAAGCTAGACCCATGTCTATCACCATGTACTAAATTAAAATCTAAATGGGTCAAAGATCTGAATATTAAAACAGAAACGCTAAATCTATTGGAAGACAAATTGGGTAGAAACCTTGGAGACATAGGAGTAGGTAGAGAATTCATGAATAGGACTCAAACTGCACGGGAAATACTTCCCAGAATCAATAACTGGGACCACTTCTTATTAAAAAGTTTTTGCATGTCAAAAGAAATCTCCAGCATAGTGAAAAGAAAACCCACAAACTGGGAAAAGATTTTAGTGAACTCTCTCTCAGACAAGGGACTCTTGTCTAAAACATATAAAGAATTTAAAAAACTCAGACCTTCAAAATTCAAAGATCCAATCCAAAAATGGGCATCTGAGATGAATACGCAATTCTCAGATGAAGAAATGCAAATGGCAAATAAATACATGAAAAAATGCTCATCATCATTGGTCATTAGAGAAATGCAAATTAAAACCACACTGAGATACCATCTCACTCCTGAAAGAATGGCCAAGATCAAGAAAACCAACAACAACAAATGCTGGAGAGGCTGTGGGGAAAAAGGAACTCTCCTGCACTGTTGGTGGGAGTGTAGACTGGTACAGCCTTTGTGGAGATCTGTCTGGAGGTTTCTCAAAAAGTTGGGATTGGAAATCCCATTTATTCCAGCTATTCCACTTCTAGGCATATTCCCAGAAGAACTGAAAGCATCATACCACAGGGATATATGTGCACCTATGTTTATAGCAGCACAATTTGTAATCGCCAGATCTTGGAAACAACCCAAGTGTCCATCAACTGAGGAATGGATAAAAAAGTTGTGGTATTTCTATACAATGGAGTATTATTCAGCTATAAAGAAGGATCGCATTGAGATATTTATCAATAAATGGGCGCAGCTTGAGACCATACTCATAAGTGAAATAAATCAATCTCGCATGTATGAATACCGAATAGTTTCCCTAATGTAAGTAATGATTCAAATATATAAAAATATGTGATAATCATGATTCCCCATTATGTGGCCTTGAAGCCTTATAAAATTTTCACTTATTAATTAGAAAGGCTTTACTCTGGGCTTTTTGATATGGAAATATTTGAAGCTATAGTATATGAAGTTTTATCCAAATATTTTAAGGAAAAAGACAGACACTATGGTAACTACTATTCTTTAAAAAAAATTATTTAGCTATTTCTTATGTTTATTTTAATTAAGGGAAAAACTTAAAAAATTAGGATATATAGTAGTAACTCTTTTTGATCTCCTATTAACTTGTTTTGAAGTCCTGTAATACTCCCAAGATCTTGTTTTGACTGATTAGACTCTGTTCCATTCTGTGCGATAGTAGCAAGTTTGAAGGTATAGGCAACTAATTTGAAGGCAATAAGATTCACAAAGATGCCCATTCTGGTTTGACTATTGTCTCCTTTGGAAGTCCTGTAATGTTCACAATGCCTAAGTTTTATTGGTCTTGTTCTCCACTGTTTTGTCCGGCTTTATAATATCTAATGAGATGGACAATTCCTTTTAAGGAAACAAGAGACAATGTTGATAACCATTGTTGATGACCTTGTACTCTGTTCTACATCATGTGCTATGTCTATCCTTGGTTTGGACTTACAGCTTTGTTTTGCCATATTTGACTTTATTCTCTCCCCCCCAAGAGAGTAATGAGAACTGAGGAGTAATAAAATCCAAAATGTATAAATTTTGTTATAAAAAAGAGAGGGAGGGGAAAAAAAAAGAGCTCTAACGGATATAACAACAAGTGTATTTAGGGATGTTAAATAGCTGACTATATTAATGTTTTTGGATCATTGAACACAGCTGTTTGCAGTCTCTCCGTTTGAATGTCTACTTTGTATTCTTTGATACTGTGATTTGAGCAACTATTTCCAAGATGATATTATGTAATCTATTAACAGGTGATTTCTTACTGTTATGTTTTTTTTTTGTAGTTCTGTATTATGTGTAACCTTACACTGCTTTGTTTTGTTTTGTGTTTTTCTCTTTTTCCTCTTAAAAAAAAAAGTTTGATAACACAGAAGAAATAGACAGATTCTTAGAAGCATATGAAGTGCCAAAGCTAGATCAAGAGGATGTAAAACTGTTGAATAACCCAATCTCTGTTACTGAAATTGAAAATGTAATTAAGTCCTTACCCACCAAGAAGAGCCCAGGCCCAGATGGATTCACTGCAGAATTCTACAAGAAATACAAAGAAGACCTAATGCCGACACTCCTCAAACTATTCAATGAAATTGAAAGGGAAGCAATCCTTCCTAAGTCATTCCTGGAAGCAAATATCACTCTAGTACCAAAACCTGAGAAAGACCCAACTAAAAAAGAGAACTATAGACCGATCTCCCTAATGAACACAGATTTGATTTTTTCTGGAGCCTCATTCCATTGCTTTGTTGTTATCACATCAGAGAGGGCAGGTGGATGGCTTTTGGATTGCCCGACCTCATTGTCCCCTGGGTTTGTCCCCTTGGTGAACTGGATGTCTGGGATTGCATGTTATGTGTCTTCTAATTTGCTTTTCTTTTTAAAGTTTGATTCTTGGCATAATGTTTGTAATTGTCTATCATGAGTTGCTTTATTGTTAGTCTTTAGAACCTTTGGGAAATGACTGCTTCTCTAAGTATCTCCTAGGTACAGCTGGCTTTTAGGATTTCAGTCTGTTGAGAGATTCTACCTCTTCAATTTATTGGGAATGAGAAGTTGCTGCCAGTTTGTCCAGCCCCTGGTTCTTCAACATTGTGCCACAGTATTTTCTAGTTAATCTCAAACTTGAAATGCGGGGAGGTACAGATATTTAGAACAATTGTCACCACACATCTTAGAAAATGAAGAACTGAGCTAAGTTATCATCTGTAACTGTATGAACTAGATTTGTGGTTATGTGACAAAATCTAAATAAATAAAAAAACTTGTACACAGTAAATAAGACCTTATTATATCAACTTTTCCCTCAGGCATTCAAATTTAAAATGGGTTAGGAAGAAAATAAGTAAGTAGAAGAAGAGAAAGACTGAAAGACAAAGGGGGATCTTGCTAACTTTCAGAAACTGGTGCAGAAAACTGGAGGGAAAGAGAGAATAAGAGATAAAAAGAAGAACAGAACAGAACCACAATCACAAAGAGGATAGAAACCACATTCACATTCATTTAAAAAGAAGATCAAACAATGAAGGGGAAAAACAAAAATAAAACCACTATCACCACAACAAAAACCAAATGAAAAGAGGGAGAAAGAGCCAAAGAGAGAGAGAGAGAGAGAGAGAGAGAGAGAGAGAGAGAGAGAGAGAGAGAGATTGAGAGAGAGAGAGAGAGAGAGAGAGAGAGAGAGAGAGAGAGAGAGCCTATTTTCAGGTTTGTCTCTGCTGTTACTGGTAGACAACACATAGAGACAGAGTCCTGATCCATGCCCAGCAAGCCAGCAGTAGTTTTTTGGTGGGGTAGTGGGTAATGCCAGTGAGCCTATACCTTTTGACTGAAACCAGACTCACTTATCCTACAGCCATTTGTACACCTTCTGTGGGTCTGAGCCCAGCCAGGACCCGCTAGATAAAGCCATCAGAAGCTTTGAGTTCTAAGTGCAGTCAGCCCCTCTCCTAGATGGCTCATGGTCAATTGGTCTCTCTTGTGAGAGGACTGAGCTCCCTCCCTTCGCCATCAGCTGATGCAGTCCTTCACATCTGCTGCTCCCCTTCACTGCTGCATATCTCTGTGGAGGCCTCTGGGGTCACCAGCTGTCACCATGTGCCTGCAGATTTTAATCACTCTTCTTGTGCAATGAGTCTCCTCTTAGGGAGAAGACACCACTGGGTATTTCCTTCTTCTTGGTTGAAGTTTCTCTCTTCACTCTCTCTGTGGACTTCAATTCATGTTTCAGATTCTTCCTGGATCCAGGGGATGCACTTCTCTCCTTATCTTTCTCATGTTGCTATATTCCAGTGTCTGAATGGCAACTCTCAGAGGGGCTCTTTCTCTGCTGCTTACTGTCTCACCATCTTGGTGCCTTCCCCTCACTTCAGCACTTTAAATAGTTTAAATGTATGGAATATTCCCAATCATATCATTGAGTTGTCTAATTATTTAATATAAAGGAATAAATTTCAAGTCATTGACTTTCTAAGAGTTCTTCATGCAATATTTTGCCAAGTAATAGTCAATTAGAATACTAACATTGCAAATACATCATTCACATAAATGACATTAGTATTTATAATAGTATCTACTAACATGTTAATAAACACTTTTAACTCAAATATGTGTAATATCTAATTAAAATTTAATTGTGAAACCAGTTGCATTTCCATTAAAGTTACTTACTTTTTCCCTTGCACATGGAAAAGAATGTAGTTGGTGTCTAGCCTGAAGACTGTCAGAAAAACAGTGCATGATTAAGATGTTTGCAAACCAATCCTCTGTATCAGTCAGAGTAAACAATTTAAGTGGTGAATAAAAACAGATTTTCTTGTGGAAATTTACACTTTAATGCTTACAATATCCAACTACTTTGACTGAGACCACACAGACAATTATAACAAAAATTCTTTAATTGAGAATTATCTTATATGGTGGAATATTAATCTATAATTTAATTGACTGGAATTTGAATAAGCCACATATTGTAAAACAAAAAAAAATTCTTAAAGTGGCAGAAAAAGATGAGGAAGATGGCAGAGTAAACAGCCTTTCTGAGACAAACAGTCCAGATGCTGGAATATAGCATCATGGGGAAGACAAGAAGGAAGGAATTGAGTCCCCTTGACCCAGGAATAACCTAAAGTGAGACTTGAAGCCCACAGAGACAATAAGAAAAAGAAAAACTTAAACAGATGAAGGAGGTAGCTGGCAGCACTTTCACCCAGAGCTGGAACCACTGTGTGAGAAAAGCTGTTGAAATCTAGAGATGCATAGTCACAATGAAGGTGGAATGGGGGCTGGCAAGCCCAAAGGCCTCTGTGGGGAGATGCAGTGTTAAAGGGGAGCAGTGGACTGGAGAACTGCACTGGCTGGCGGTGAGTGAGGGGGACTCAGTCCTCCAGTGAGAGTGGACAATTGACTGGGGGCCACTTTGGAGTAGGGCAGGATAAGCCCGGAGCCAGAATTGCAGCTGGCTTCATTCAGCCACGACTAGTTTGAAGCAGACTAGTAGAAATTGCTTGGACTGAGTCCTGCCCCTGTATGCATTCCAACAACCATTATGAGCTTTCCCTAAAGCTATCCCCAACTAGCTCCACTCCCCTGAGTGTACCATACATGGTGAGGGATCCCTGCTGTTAACCAGTGCAGGAGGGAGGCAAAAGCCTGCCCTGTCCTGCTTGCACAGGAGCAGCCACTGTTAACCCTACACCAGTGCACCCAGTGGTCACCATCAGATAACCCAAGTCAGCATGGGCTAGAATAAGCAAGCAGTCTTGCTTCAGAGAAGTTGTAGCCAACACCAGAAGTACCAGGGACCCCACTACCCACTTGTCCTGAAGAAACTAGGAACATGACAAGAGGGAGAAGCAAAAGGCAGTCTCTGGTCTCCAACCCAAGCAGTACTGGTCCATGGAGATATAAACACCTGAAGTTTCTGAAGCAACAGCAACTGAAATAAAGAAATGACTTCAAGAGGCTATAAAAGAGCTTAAAAAAGAAATACTATCTCAGGTAAAAGAAGACATGAGTAACATAATAAAAGAATTGCTAAGCACCTCTAAAAAAAGACAAAGATGGAAGAATAGAGGAGCATAGAAAAATGAGGGAAACCTTCAATGAAGAATATAAAAATGATTTAGAATACATGAAACAGATTCAAAGAGATTACCAGGAAATTAAAAACTCCACTGAAAGTTGGCAAAAATGCTTGAAAGAAAGTAAAGGCAGACTATTAAACCTTGAAGATGGATTTTCAGCTTATGATTGTGAAATGAAAGATCTCTTAAAAATAACAAGGAACCAGGAAGTAACAATATGAAGGCTACAAGATGACAAGAAGTATAACTTAAGAATAAAAAATGTGAGTGAAGAAGCAGAGGTAGACACAAATGAAATACAAAGGCTATTTACAGAAATAATTAAAGAAAACTTCCCAAGCATAGGAAAAGGAAATGATATTCAGATAAGTGAGGCAGAACTACAGCCAGCTATAACCAAAACCCAGACATATAATAATAATAATCAAGATCCCAGAAACTCAACACAAGAACAGAATATTAAAAGTTGTCAGAGAATAGAAACAGATCATCTATAAAGGAAAACCCATCAGAATCATGGCAGACTTCTTGACACAAACCATCAAATCAAGCAGAGCTTAGAGTGAAATATTCCAAGCCCTGAAAGAAAATAACCTCCAACCCAGATTGATGTACCCTGAAAAACTATCTTTCAAAATTGATTGAGAAACAAGATGTTTCAATGACAAAGAACAACTGAAGGAATTCATGACCACCAAACAAAGCCTACAAAAAAATACTGAAGGACATTCTAGAGAGAGAGAAAAGACCATAGTTTTAGGAACAGTGGCAGAGGGGGGCTTACTGAATGGGGCAGACAGTGGAATGAAGGGGAAGAGTAGGCAACCAAGAGCAGAAAAATAGCATGGCAGAGATGAGGCAGAGAAGATTGGCTATAATCACTAATAGAGATGGCCTCAATTCACCAATAAAAAGGAACACAGGCAGAGTGGATCAGGAGATAAGGGTCCATCAATAAGCTTTTATATAAGAAATACATTTAACCCAAAAGGAGGTTTATAGACTGAAAGTCAAAGATGAGAAAACAATGCTCTGTGTGACAGGGAACCAGATAAAAGTGGGAGTATCTTGCCCATCAGCTGCAGATTGGTTAGAAAGCCATGACACTTTTTTTATACAGTGGAAAACTACTCAGCAATAAGGAAAGATAACATTGAGGCTCTTGTAGGTAAATGGATACAACTTTAGATCATGCTCAGGGGTATGAAGGTTCATAGACACTGATGTGAATAGTGGGTTGCCTCCCTAATTAAAAAAAAAAACTAAAGGAGTTAATAGTATCCAAAATGTACAGTACATCCTGTGAAAGTGAAAGAGGAGGAACTGTCTAAAAAGGGAAGGCAGTGGCCATTGTTAATATATTCTCATGATTTGAAACCCATATGGTTTTCATTGTTCTGTTTAGTTTGGTTTTATTCTGTATCAGTTTGTCTACTTGTTTTAGATTTGATGGCATGGACAGCTATTCCAAACATAGCAGAATATATTATGGTAACCATTTTTGATTTCCTATTTGCTTGATTTGAAGCCCTATATTGCTTTCAGTGTTTAATTCAGACTGCTTCTATGCTATTCTGTTTTCTTTGGTAGTATTAAGTCTGATGATATAGGCAACTATTTTGAAGACAATAAGATGCACCACGGTACCCATTGTGGTTTGACTATTACCTTCTTTTGAAGTCCTATGATGTCTCTATTGTTTTGTTTTTATTGGTTTTGTTCTGTACTGTGTTGTTCAGTTTTATTATGTCTGATGAAACGGGCAATTCTTTTGAATATAACAAGAGTCATTACGATAGCTAGTATTGATCTCCTTGTATTTTGTACCATGTTCATCCTTTTGTTTTGATTGACTCTATTTTGTTTTGTCTCATTTGGTTTTATTCTCTTCAAAATAAAAAAGTGGCAGAAAAAGAAAGGAGAATAAATTATCCTTCCCCAAAATACTTGGTTTGGGGAAGGAAAAAGAAGAAAAATTTAAAATATTATTAATTTATAAAATAGCAAATCAATGTCAAATTTTAAAAATGCAGCACAATTGTGAATGTTCATATTGTTTTTCACATTATAAGTTAATGTCCCCTTTCTTCCCTAGGGTCCTGAACTCATTTAGAAATCAAACACTTAATAATTGATATTACTGGTAGAGATGGGTTGGAACATGTACTTAGAGGAAGGAAGTATAAAGGATTCCCAATAGCCATGGAGTTAGTCAATCTGGCAAATTCAGGTCCAAATTCCATCTGCACTTACGGAGTTTTGATGTGGATGTGATAACATCATCTTTAAATGGACAAATATGAATTTCTTCCTTATATATTCAGAATCTGTTGTACCCCACTACTTCTCTATTTTTCTTAACAGTAATATTCAAGACTGTCCTGGGAGTCCAGATCTAAACTTCTCAGAATCATTGGCCTGTTTTTCTTCCCTTCCCTTTCAATTTAGGAGGAATATATTACTCATTCGTTAGTGAAATTATCTTTACTTGATTATCATTTTCCATACTGAGCTACACGTGTTATACACTTTATACCCAGATCTTTTAAAATAGGCTTGAGGGTGAAGGAAGATAGATGGTAGAGGAGAGAAAGGGGAAGTACAAAGGATTAAAATGTTCTATGTTTATGAGCCAATTTCCTGCAATAGATATATTTATTATGCATATATTTACATACTAGTAAAATATTGAAAAATGTCAAGCTAGTGTAACTACCTACTAGCTCCAGAGTTTTCTACTTCAACCTAAAGATATATGTGATAAACCTATTACCTATTTCCCTGCTCAAAAGCATTTTGTGATTTCCATTTCTACAACCATGCTTTAAAAAGTGGGATACTTAAAAGATTTAGCCTGGCATGGTGGTGCATACCTGTATGCTAGTACCTGGGAGGCTGAGGCAGAAAAACCACAAGTCTGAGCCAAGCATGGTCAACTTAGCAATGAGACTCTGTATTAGAGTAAAATAATAATAATAACAAAAAAGGACTGGAGAAGTGGCTCAATGTGAAGGTCCTGAGTTCAACCCTCAGTCCTGGAATAAATAAGTAACTTAATCAATCAAATGAAATTTTGTGTTTCAGTGGAAATAATACATTATTCAGAGTACACATTTCCTAGTGATTTGGATTCCAAAGGGGCCTCTTTTGTTTGCCTTTGAGCCATCTTAGTAGTTCTTGATAAGTGATAAAATGCAAATGAATTCTTTACTATGGCCATGTAAACAAATCGAGTTAGGTGGATACTAAAGAGACTCCCCTTTCCACTATGGAAGAAGCAATTTTGTCTCCCTTTGCATGTTCATTTCAATATTTCTGATTCATAAATGTGACTGCTCTTTGTAGTCTCTTTTGAATGGCTTTTAACATCTTACCAGTACGTTTACTGATAATGAGTTAAAGAAAATGTTTAGCATTTATTCATTTTTCATCTGTATCAAACTTGCCATTTTATCTTTTCCAACATCATTTTAAAAAGAAACAACAGTTTTCAGTTTCATAGGTTTTAGTATAAGTGTTTTTCTGCCTATTTTTTTTAAAAACAGGAGTATATTTTCTAGACATTTTCTATTGAGAATATGAATTCAATAAATTTGTGAAAACCATAAAATTATAAATAGAAAAGATACAATAAAATTAGGGGAAGATAATCAGAACAAGTTTAAATCACCAAAGAAGGCACAACAGTATCTCTGCTACTCTCTCAAGAAATATGATAGTGAGGAGCAGTTAAAGTAAGTGAGCAACACGGTATGTGCGTAATTTAAGTACAACCGCTGTTATTTAAAATGCAAATTAAGCTAGACTTTATTTTCCCTGGATAAATGAGCTTAGTAATAATCACTTTCAGCTATCATTCTCACAAATATTTACAAGCAAATTATAATTATTTTAAAAGAAACACCCTTGAAATATTGTATCCAGAAAGAAAATAAACAGAGGAGTCTTGTCCAGGAAAAAATAGTAAACTAATCACAACAATAACAAGATGAAATATTCTTGACCTACACAAAAGTTTAGCAGAGGAAACAGAATATAAAGAAGTAAATCTAAAAAAAAAAAAGGATTATGTACTAGTTTCATGTTGTCATCATAGTCAATTACTACAAACTTAAAGACTTAACATAAAATTTATTATTTATAATTTAATACATTAGTAGTATTACTGTGGCCCTCGCTGGTTGAAAGAGCACAAGGTATCAGGAAGGTTACCTTCTGTACTGGTACCTTGGAAGAAAAGTTGCTTTTAAGCGGTTTGAGGTTGTTGGTGATACTGTTTTAGGTGACTGCTGAACAAAGAATTTGCTCCTTCCTGGCTATGCTGGAGACATTCTCAGCTTCTAAAGACCACCTACATTCTCTGCTCTTATCCCTTTGTTATTAAAGCAGAAATAGAGGGTCAGGTCCTTCTCACACTTTGATTCTTTCTGACCTGTCCTTTGCCTCATTTCTTTTACTTCACTCTTTGACCTTCTTTGATTTTTAGGATCTGATTACCTAGGGTCCAAACTACCTTCAGGTAAACTGATGGTAATCTTAATTACATCTGCAGAATCCCTTCAAGGTTAATTCCTAGATTAGTTTGAATAAGCTAGTGTTAGAAGTCTTAATACAAGGAACATCTTTACTATGACACTATGAACATACACAGTGTTTATAGTTGTGCCCCGTTGAGGGAACATTCAGAGCACAGCACCTGCATGTCTGATGGCTGCACTTGAGGGCACTGAAGTAATCGTTTAACCCCTGCCACTTTCAGGAATGTTTTGCTGACAATTGCAGTGGTTGCCTTTATCACGAGTGTTCCTATCACAGGTGGTGCTAAGCATTTTGAAACTTTTAATGTTCAACATTCTTGGGTAGTACTTAGGGGGAAAAATATCTTTAGCCTTATTCTTTACTTTCCTAGTCTCTTTATCCTAAGACTCAGACAGAAGTCCTGGAGAACTGCTCCAGAGAGCAATTGAATACAAGAATACTGTGTATAACTTTTCTCTGACAGCAACTTCAATACCCTGGACAAAACTTACACGTATATATTTTTTGTCTTAGAATGAATTCCTTAAATAAAATCCTTAGAAGGCTTCTTGGACTCTCATGTAGTAGATTCTCTTTATTTCAACCTTCTAATGATCTATTGTCTTACCCAAATATGCTAAAGTTTTAAGCTAAGCATAGTTCTAGTCTAAAGCGAAATTCTTACTACACTATCTTGCAAATATGTACAGTGGAACTTTTTCTGTTTTTGAGTATAATTCATTTGAACTGCACAATTCAAGGATGGTGAGAATCCAAAGCCCTTCCCATGATGTTTGCAAATTTTTCTCCTGCTTACTTCTTCATGGTCTTTCTTTCCTCTGCTGGATTGTGTATATTTATTGGTTAAAACTGGCTTTTAAGTCAGGCATGAGGGAGCATACCTATACCTCAGCACTCTGGGAGTCTGAGGCAGGAGGACTGCAAGTTTGAGCCCAGCCTGGGAAAGTGTCTCAGTGAGACCCTATCTCAAAATAAAAACAAATTGAAAAAGGCTG
The DNA here is from genome assembly GCF_034190915.1 of Cavia porcellus. Lineage (NCBI taxonomy): Eukaryota > Metazoa > Chordata > Mammalia > Rodentia > Caviidae > Cavia > Cavia porcellus. Next base: position 37,550,520 of record NW_026947487.1, on the reverse strand, counting down.
GGGACATAGCTCTGTGACAAGTACCTAGTGGCCTAGTACCACCCCTGCACACCCCAGAAAACAAACGAAAAAATAAGGCTAAACAAATGACTGCACAGCTTTTTATCAGCATATGGACAATACAACAACAATGATTTCATGAAACGGCTTTATTTTTTCAACCTGGCTCTGAAATGTCACCATTGCCTCGAGCCCTTTTCACCTTCCTGTTGCTTCATGCTCAGCATGCTGATTTTCTCCTTCTTATAAGATGAAACCACTTTGCCTTCAATCTTTTGATCATCTAGGAAATAAAAAGGAAAAATTTATTCTGCACCTGCATTGGGAAGCCAAAATCCCATCATCCACTACTGTGCCTCACTGGTGAGAGATGTGTGCCTGGACACATTTTCACCCTGAAGAAAAAAAAATGACATTCTCTTGATAATGATGATGGGTGTTGCTCAGGCAACTGTAGCAACTCCCACAATGCTTTAAATCAACTTTAAGCAAACTGTCATTTATCAGTTTCCAACAAAGATCATTCTATACTAAATATTTCAACAGTTTAATGATTTTACTAAAGAGGGAGAGGAGGAGCAAAGATGGCAGGTAGATAACAACTGGCTACAGAGGCTCCCTGAGATAGTCAACTTAGAATTCAACATAACACAGAGTGGGGAGCCCAAAATAGAGGGAGATGAATTCTCTGTCCCAAGAAGAAATTAAGGTGACTTGCTGACCATCTGAGGTCCTGCAGCGACTGGCTGAGGTTCCACCGCGACTTGCCAGGGTCCCGCTGTGACTTGCCAAGCCGTCCGAGGTCCCGCCGCTTGGACTCACTGGAGGTGCAGTTACATTGAGTTTGGGAATCAGCGAGATAAATGGAGGGCTGAGTTGGTAGAGTGCCTACATTGACCTGTGGTGAGTGACTGGAGTGGAGCCATTCCATAAATAGGGGAGCTCCAGCAGACAACATTCTGCGACTGGGCAGGACTGGCAAGTACAAGGGGCAGCAGTGACTTCAGTCAATTGTTCCCTTCTCAAATTGGATTGGTGGAGTGAGCTAGGCCTAGGTCATGTGACCTGGCTGAGACCCAATAGGTTATCCAAGGTCAAGTCCCTGCAGCAGTGGTGCACACTAACCACACTGGCCCAGTGGGGCCTCAGAGGTTTGGCTGGTCTGGAGGGGAGGCGGCACAAAGTATTACAGTAGTGCAGGCCATAGTAGCTTGACTGATCCAGAGAGAAGGGACCAGTATATGCTGTCCCTGTCTGCAACTCACTAGCACACTGCTGTGGGAAGGGTCACCTAGCCAGTGCGCTTCAGAAGAACTGTAACCAACAAAGATAGAAATTGGGGCCTCCTGAAAGAAGCAAAATAAGATGGGAAGAAGAAACAACAACAAAAAGTCCCCAGGCCCCAACCCTGAGAACATTGACCCAGAACAGGTAAATACAAAGAAGAATGAGAAGAGCAAACACGCAATATCAGACACAGCGCCAGTGGACATAAAGAGATATATATTTGGGAACTCATAGACAAGTTCAAAAGTGAAAGATTTAGCCAAATAAATCAAGATATAAAAAGATTAATAAAAGAGATACCAAGTACCCTCAAGCAGACACAGATGGAAGAAGGGAGGAACTCAAAGGAGAGAACCATTTGGTGAAGAATATAAAAAATATAGAATACATGAGGCAGATTCAAAGAGATCACCAGGAAATTAAAACTCTATGGAAAGATGGCAAATCAGCTTGAAAGAAACTAAGGATAGATTATCCAAACTGGAGGACAATTTTGCAATGTGGGAGTATGAAAGGGAAAACTTTTTAAAAATAACAAGGAAACAAGCAGCAACAAAACAAAGGCTAGAAGATGACAAAAGGATCTATAACTTGAGAATAAAGAATGTGAATGAAGAAGCTGGGATACAAACAACAGAACTACAAAGGTGATTCACAGAAATAATTAAGGAAAACTTCCCAAACATAGGAAAAGGAAATGATATCCTGCTATATGAGACATACAAAACTCCAGCCACCACCAAAACAGAGCTACACCCAGGCATATAATAATCAAGATCCCAGAAATTCAATATAAGAACAGAATATTAAAAGCTGTTAGAGACAAATACAGATAACCTACAGAGGAAGGCCCATCAGAATAACGGCAGACTTCTCAATACAAACCACCAAGTCAAGAAGAGCCTGGAGCGAAGTATTTCAAGCCCTGAAAGAAAATAACCTCCTTCCCAGATTTATATATCCTGACAAATTGTCTCTAGAAATTAATAGAGAAACAAGATGCTTCCAAGACAAAGAGGAACTTGGGAAATTTGCAACCACCAATCCAACTCTACAGAGAATACAGCAGGGCATTCTAGAGAGAGAGAAAAACATACTAGGATTACAGTAACAGTGGCAGAGAGGCCTCAATGAATGGAGCAGAAAACAAAATGAAGAAGATGATCAGACAACTGATGGCAAAAAAAGAGGATAACAGCAATGAGGCAGAGAAGATTTTATTCAAAACCGATACAATTGATAGTATCAAGTCTGAGAGTATAGGCAATTGCACTGAAGATGACAAGATTCAACGATACACATTTGGTTTGATAACTGCTGGTTTTTGACATTCTATACTATATACAAAGTTGTGTTTTTATTAATACTGTTATGTACTGATATATTCAATTATACTATGTCTGATGATATAGCCAGTTCTATTGGAGATAACAAGAAACCACACAGGAACCATGGTAGAACTCTTTGTACAATGGTCTTATATTTTTATTTCATTTCATGTGTTTATAGGAATATGTTTTGTTTTGCCTTGCTTTGTTTTGTTTCTCCCTCTAATATAGAAAGGATAGAAATACATGTTAAGACTCATGCATATGTAGAATCTAGAAACAGTTTATGAGAACTCATCTTATGACACATGATGAATGAACAGATACTTTGAAGAAAAGAGACACTAAAATACCCAGTGCTGATCCTGGAGTGACATAATGTGAAACCCAGCAACAGTTATTATTCTTTGTTCAGAGTGATATTAGCCTGCTTGGGTTTATTCAATCTCAACATAATTGAAGATATGGATAACTGCATGTATGTTTAAGTGTATAGGATGGATGACCATATTTCTAAATTTTGTTGGATAGTTGAACAGAACTGGTTGCAATCTCTCTGTTTAAATCCCCACTTTATATGCTCCACTTTAGTATCTTGAATAACTATTTGTAAGAAGACAATCTGTAATCATCAACTAGTGATTTCTTATTGTTTATTTTTTTCTTTGAAATTATGTATTATTTCTACCCATTTTCTGTTTTGTTAGTCTTTCTTTAAATTAAATTTAAAAAAAGACACTACAGTACCCAGTGATGATCACGCAGTGTCATGATGTGAAACCCAGCAATACTATTACTCTTCATTTAATCTGAACATAAATGAAGATATGGATAACTGCATGTATGTTTAAGTGTATAAGATTGACAACCATATTTCTAAGTTTTTTTTGAATAGTTGAACAGAACTGTTTGCAGTATTGCTGTTTGAATTCCCCCTTTACGTGTTCCATTTTTGTATCTTGAACAACTATTTGTAAAGTGACAATATGTAAACATCAACTAGTGATTTCTTACTGTTTATTTTTTATCTGAATGTATGTATTATTTCTACCTATTTTGTTTAGCCTTTATTTAAATAAAATTTTAAAAAAAAGATAAAAAATAATTTACTAAAGAAGTGAGGTAAAATAAAACATGAGCGGTTTCTCAAATGCCATGCTAGCTCTAATGCTCTTTTCCCTTCTCCTGAGTTGTGGTTTGACAGTTTCTGTGTGTCCTTCTGAGAGTCTTGCATTGGAAGACTTGCATGATCCCCAGGAGGAGATGTAGGGAAGTGCTATGGTACTTTTAGAGGTGAGGTCTAATGGGGAGTAAATAGGTTATTGGGGGTGTTGCTTTTAGGAGATAGTCTCTCTCTCTCTCTCTCTCTCTCTCTCTCTCTCTCTCTCTCTCTGTCTCTCTCTCTCCCTCTCTCTCATTCTATCCTTTATGCCATTTGCCATGGAGTCCTCATTAGACCTGAGCTGATGCTAGTGCTATACCTTTGAACTTCTAAACTGTAATCTGAATAACCCTCCTTTCTTTATCAAATGTCAAGTTTCAGATATTTGATTACCCTTAACAGGAAGTACCTTAATGCATTCTTAATTTATATAGACAAGATAACCTTAGAACAGAATTTCTGAGATGAATGCCTATGGTAGACATTAAAATAATTTCTTGCTATTATACCGTGGTGTTTTGCTATAGAAATATAGTTTAAAAAGAAAGAAATATTCATGCCACACACATATATTGTTCAAAAAACAGTATGTTCTACATTCATATGTTTCAGTCTCCAGAAAGTCAATATCATAGTTCATATGGAGAAAAACTCTTGTCATGCTGTGAGGGAGAGTGTTTTGAAACTATTCACTTGGCCTAAATATATTTTTAAAATTCTACAGGTGTAAGATTGTAGCTGCTTGATAACAGAGAATGTGAAACTATTACATTAGAGGTGAAGAGACTGTATCCTATTTTATTTTTGCTACCACACTAAGAATAATTTCTGTGAGAAGCTAGAAGTATTCTATTAGTTTTGAATCTCATGTTTCGCTTCTCTAAAATGGAGTAGATCAGAAAACTCTTTAAGTTCCAAAAGTAAGGAGCCATTTTTTAATATCAGAAATAAATATAAACAAAAACAGACAGGGATGGGAAAAGAGAGCCATAGAGAAGCAAAGAGGCAGGGGAGGAGAGACTGGGAAGGAAGGAATCCACGAGTGGAACGTGAGCTGAGCTTACCTGTGCTCTCAGTTATAGCGGCAGGTAGCATCAACAGGAGTGTCTTGGTTACTTTTCTCTCATTGCTAAGTCAAAATACCTGACACCAGAATGCAGGAAGGAAAGGTTTATTTAGCACACAGTTTGTGGAGGTTGCAGTCTCTAATCAGCTGACTCCAAGGCAGAGTGGCATGGCATCAGGGCAAGGCCTCAAGACAGCAGCCAGCAAGAGCAGCCAGAGCAAAAGGGGAGAAGAACAAACCCCTTGTCTTCCCTTATATGGTACACAGGCCATCCCCCCCCCCCAGGGCAGATGTAGTACTCACAAAATCTCTGTGCCCTCTTCTTGCACAGGATAAGGATTTGTACAAAGTAAGGATTATGGCTCCCTGCTGAGTCTTTCAGTGAAACTTCTAGACTGCTCAAGTTGACACACTGGATCAACCAAAAGAGGGAGCAAGTACCTGCTTCCTCCTCCACGTTTGTGGTCAGTTCACTCACTCACTTCTGGGCCATTATTCATCCTCCAGCATGGAGACACTGATCCATTATGAACACTCCTTCCTCCCCCAATGCACTTATTTTACCCTGCCACCCTTCAATGTCCACATAGGACATACCATCTCACAGGAACGCGTTCAACCCTTTGCCTGCTCTCCTAAAGTCAAATCCATTTTGAGTTATGTGCTTCACCAATGTGATTATGGAGTTCTCTATGTTTTCTTCTGTCATTTTCTGTATACTGAATTATTTACTCAGTAAACATAAAGTCACAGAGTTTCCTGAGCAGATATTATGGAAAAACAAACAGAGAGGTAATGGGGTCAAAGAAATGTGTGATAGTGTTGTTTTGGGGCACTGAGTAGTCTGTGAGGAAAAAGAAAGTGAATGATAAATGCCATATGAGTAAAACGCACACAGTTCCAAAAGAGGACTGATATTTAAATAAAATGAAAGGAATCAGAAGAGGTTTTTTAGAGAGGATGCACTCCTGGGCAGAGACCTGTTGAACAAGAATCACTGGACAAAAAAGCAAGTGTTAGCAGAAGGCACAGCATGGCAAAAGAGGAGTGACATCTCTGTCACTTGAGCTGTGCACCGTCCCGTGGCTGCAGAGCAGAGAAGGAGGACATTCGGGAAAGGTTGTGGATAGGAGCTGCAAGTTTGTCACAAAAATTTCCAAAGCCATGGGGAGGTTTTGCCTAAGGATGTGATACAAGTGTTCCCACATGGATGTACAAAAATACGTTCCATATTTTTTAAAGGTTTGTTTTCTTTAAATGGTACTGAATCATCTGCACTTGCTTACTCCTTCGTCCTGCCCACTGGAGTATGCGTATCTTTGAAGACAGGAAAAGGTGTCTTTACACAGCAAAGCTTCAAACAGAATAGGCAAGTACTTAATGAATGTCTGTTGAAGGAATAAAACGAATAGTGGAAATTGGGTACAAAGAAAAGTGAGGCGATGAAAACATTCTGAACTACCATTAAACTGAAAGCAGAAGGGAAATAGCCAGGTTGCTTTAATGGTTCTGAAAGCTAAAACCCAAAACCTCCCAATATGGAGCTTACAGAAATTTGTGGCATGAAATTAGACTTTTAGTGACTTAAATCTTGAAAATGAAACATCTTTACAAAACAGTGAATAGCAACTGTTTATGAGTTTATAAAACAGACCAGTGTGAATTGTTAAAATGTATTTTATTCCTCAGTCTAATTGCAAATACTAATATAGGCACAGTATTTAACCAGTAAACTGTAATGTTAATGCAATGATTTTTAATTTAGAAAAAAGCATTCTTGACTAGGTCAGGTGAATCTTATTTTTTTTTTAGATAAATTTTTGTACCTATCTTCTCTGAAACATTTTGATTTGTAAATTAAAGCAACAGTATGGTTCATCCCATTCCACTTCTAGGATGGTATTTAGGAGTAAATAGTAACAAAATCATTTTAAATTTCAGCCTTATTTTAGGAACGGTAAATACATGCAGAAATAGTTAAGCAGAAAATTGCTGTCGTTGTCCTTAAGTAACCATGTCAACGGGAAGCCTAGTCATTCAAGCCTGTGAATCCCTTGGATCAAACCACATGGTTGATGTCATGGAATCTTAAACCACAGGCTTAATTCTTAAGGAATAAACAGATTCAAGGTAACTGGTCTGGCAAACTCAAACCTGTAAAATACAACAAACTTTATATACAGTTTTGCTCTTTATTACAGGGACCTCCAAATGCTTTCTGGACAGATTAATCCTCATAACCTCTACTTGGGAGACAGGAAGAATTGTCTTCATTTCATAGCATAAAAAGTGTTGTCATCTAAAGATCTTGGCTTGTACCCAGTTAGCAGAACTGGAACGTGAAAGGGGAGAAAAAAGTCGTCTTTGGTTTGTTGCTGCTTGATTTAAAGCTTCACTCACTAAAGTCTGGCAGCCACCTAGACGGTACATATAAATTGATTTCATCCTGAAATTCATTCTCAACAAATTCTTTCCTATTGGTAGAATATGTATGGGACTTAGAGTGGAAGCACTTTTTCCTAGAATTTTCTCTAGTTGAATTCGAAAATTGGTAAAAATCATTTTGCTGCTTGAGTTTCTGCAACAGTTAAATGAATGCATCCATATAACAAAACTTGCATTTTAACTTTTGCATGCTTCAAGCTAGTTTGTTGTTTTCAAATATTTAACTACTTTAAAATGTATGAGCAATATATATTAACAAAAAATCTGTGAAGATGTGTGTGTATAAAAATAATAGTAATACTAACCACCTATGTACTCCCTACTCAACTTAAGAAATCCATTTCAAATGACTGGAGCCCTCTTTTTTTTCATCCCTAGGGTTAACTACTGAATGACATGCTTTTAATTTTCTTAATTTCTTTACAGTTTTATCACATGTGAACCAATTTCCTAAACAAAACATATTGTTTTATCTGTTTTGATCTCTATATAAAAGGAATAATACTGTATGCATTCTTCAATTTGCTTAAGTCATTTTAAGTCACAGTATTTAATTTTATTATTTACACACCACGATTTATTGTTCTATTCTTATGTCAAGTAACATTTAGTTTTCTTTTTTCTCTGTTTTACGCCTACTTCTCACAAATAACTCTGCAATGGAAATTCCAGAAAGAATTCCTGCCTGAGGGAGAGGGCAGGAATGAAAACTTGATCTACCTGTGTACAAAAACAGGTTATTTGGAAAGTGATCTTAGTAAGTGAAACTAAAGAACTCGTAATTCTTTGATGGAAACAAAAGGGAGAATCCAATAGAGGATGTCGTTGGCAATGAATTGAGTATCTGGGTCCTTCTACAAATTGCCAATCTTAACTTGCTGTGTGGTTGTATATGGATATAGGACCTCTAAGGAAGTAACTGAGGCTAAATGAGATCCCAAGTTTGGAAATTTCATCCTATCAGATTAGTGTTCTTGTAAGAAGACATTCCAGTGTTATCTCTCCCTCACTCCTTGCACATGAGGACATACTCGTAGCCAGAATGTGGCCATCTGTAAGCCAGGAAGAATCCTCTTTAGAAACTGAATCAGCAAGTATTTCCATCTTGAATCTCTAGCTTCCAGGAAAGTGAGAACATAGTTTTCTGTTGTTTAAACCACCCAGTATGCAAGCTTAGCAGACTATAGCATTTTCCATTGCCATGGACAAATGCTAGTGAAGAGTTCTAAGTTTATATTGCCTTTGCTTTCATCACGACAGGGAGGTTAACTTCCTCATACCAAAGGTAAGACTTCTCACATTTGCCATTGTGTCCAGCTCTCTGTCTCCTTCCATAGTTCCAGCTGGTCAATCCAGGTATCTTTCCTGTACAACCATCCTCTAGTAACTGCTTCCCTTATGGACATATAATAAATACAACCTATTGGACTTATCACCTTGATGTCCATGCTCGGCATGAACTGTGTAGATATGCTTCAGTGTCCACTCCTAAGTCACAGCATGCTGTCACGTGACTAGTGTGTGCTTAGTAAACCCACCAATAAGATCTTTCTATACAGAGCTGCTTCAATAATACACGTCTCCACTTCCTGGCTCCTCACCTCCTGCCTTTATAGTAACCCTAAAACCTTCTCATCAACCTTTATCGGTAATCTTTTCTTTTCTGGATCTGTAAATAATAAACTGTTTCTGTTACTTCCCGCGTTTTGTGTTGCTGCCCTCTTTGCGACTCACCTAACCAATGCACTTGAATCTACCTTTTGTCCCAACCCTTTCCAGAGAATGGCTTTCTTGGCATGAATCTTAGACACAGGTCACAAGAGTGCCACAATGGTGTCCTCCAGTATAAACAACTTTCCTGTGAAAGGTAAAGCTGGTTATACTTTGGATACTTAAGCATTAAGACATCTGCAGATATAGAGAATTACCCAATGAAAAAGCACACTGTAAACATCATAATGAAATCCGCTGTGGCTTCATCCAAGCTAGTTTATAGCCATGAGAGGAAGTGGGGAGAGAAAGGAGATAAGGGGGGGGGGAGAAAATAGGGGGGGGGAGTGTGGGAGAGAGGGAGAGAGAGAGAGAGAGAGAGAGAGAGAGAGAGAGAGAGGAGAGAGAGAAAGAATTAGAGAGAAAGTGAAAAATGCTGGAAATGTGGCTCAATGATACTACACTTGTCTGGTATGTAGGAGGCTGTGGGTGCTTGGCTTCAATCCCCAGGACTTCAAAATAAAATAAATAAAATCATTCATAAGACTTTAGAACTTTCCATTCTCTGAGCAGATCAGGGGAGGCTTTTGAAAAATGAAATAAAAAAAACCACAAATACATTTTGTGTTTGGCTCTTCAGTTTATCACTGCTCTTTGTCCTTGTGGATTAGAGTCAGTCTAACACCCTTCATTTTGGCTGAAGGACTCTGTTTATATTTCTTGTAGATTTGCTAGAAGCCAGTTCCTTCAGTTGTTGCTTACCTGATAATACCTTAATTTATCTTTTAGATTTTGAATGTTTCTTTCACTGGATATAAAATTCTTGGGTAGCAGACTTTATTTTTCTTTTTTTTTTTTTTAAATCACTAGTTAATGGATTACATATTGTCATCTTAGACATAATTGTTCAAGTCACAAAATTAAAGCTTGTAAAGTGGACATTCCATCAATGATACTGCAAACAGTTCTGTTCAATGATCTAATAAAACTCTGTGATATCATTTTCTATCTTATACACTTAAATATACATGCAGTTATATAGTTTAGAGCACTTTCTTTTCCTCTCTTTTGTACAATCACTATTACACATTTTGGGTTTCATTGCTCCCACGGTTCTTATTACTTTTTTGGAAGAGAGTAAAACCAAATGTGACATAACAGAACAGAATCGGTCAAGTCAAAAGGGTGGACATAATAGATAATGTGAAAACATAATACAAGGTGATCAACAATGGTTACCATAATGCCTCCCGCTATCTCTAATAGAATTGCCTATATCGTTAGTTATAATACAATTGAACAAAACAGTAAAGAATAAAACCGACAAAACCAAAACATTGGAGACATTGTAGGTCTTCAAAAGTAGATAAAAGTCAACGAGAATGGGTGTCATAATGAATCTCATTATCTTCTCAGCTGATGCCTAAATTTTCGAACCTGATACTATCCAGCAAAACAGAATAGGGGAACATCAGTTAAAAACCAGATGGTGAGAGTACTACAGGGCTTTAAATCGAGGTAATGGAAAGTCAAAGTGGGTTACTATAATATATCCTGCTATTTTTTTCCTTTAATTAAAAGGATAAAAATAAAAAAGTAAATAATGGAGTGGAGATTGAGATAAAAGAGGACATAACAATGAAACAGCACAGATCAAAACGTAACCATTTAAGCAGAATAGTGTTTCACCACCAGATAATCCTAACCTAAAAGTAGTTACCATATTGTTTCTTTCCTTGAAATCCTTGAGTACAACTTCGTATACTGTAGCATTAAGTATATCAAAACAATGTAAAACCATTTAAGAGAATGACAGCATTAAAGAGTATTTAGAATCGACTAACAGAAAATGAACAATGGTTTCTGTATAATCTCCTTGTCTTTAAAAGGTTTTTGCTTATACTATGGTACATAATAAAATCCAGTAAGATACAACCTATTTAGACCATTGGAGACAGAAGGACAAAAGCTAGATGAGACTTCAAAACGAGATGATACTAAATCAGTATTACCTGTTAAGATGTCATTTTCTCCAAAATAGCTGTTCCTATCATCCAATCTTCTCTGTCTCATTTCTGTTGAGCTCTTATTCTGTCAGTAGCTGTCAGTTTGTCTTCTTCATTTTTTCCTCTGCTCCATTCGTTGTGGCCTCCACTATTTCTGGATTCTTTGTATTTTTCTTTTTTTAGAATATCCTGTAATACTCTCTGTAGAGTTGAATTGGTGGTTGCAAATTCCCCCAGTTCCTCTTTATCCTGGAAGCACCTTGTTTTTCCATCAATTTCCAGGGACAGTTGTGCAGGATATCTCAGTCTTGGCTGGAGATTATTATCTTTCAAAGCTTGAATTATTTCCCCCCACGCTCTTCGTGATTTGATGGTTTGTGCAGAGAAATCTGCTGTAATTCTGATGGGTGCTCCCTTGTAAGTGGTCTGTTTCTTGTCTCTGGCTGCTTTTAATATTCTGTTCTTGTATTGAATTTCTGGAATTTTTATTATTATATGCCAGGGTGTTGCTCTGTTTGGGTTGTAGGTAGCTGGGGTCCTGTATGCCTCATACATCTGAGTATCTTTAACTTTTGCTAAATTAGGAAAATTCTCCTGGATTATTTCTGTGAGTAGCTTTTGTAGTTCATTTGTTTGTGTCCCTACTTCTTCTTTTATGTTCTTAATCCTTAAGTTATGGATCCTCTTTTCATCTTCTTGTCTTTGTATTATTGCTGTTTGTTTCTTTGTTATTTTTAAGAAGTTTTTCATTTCATTCTCCCATATTACAATTCTGCCCTCCAGTTCAGATAGTCTGTCCTTAGTTTCTTTCAAGCTGTTATGCCAGTCTTCGATAGACTTCTTAGTTTCTTGGTAGTCCCTTTGAACCTGCTTCACGTATTCTATGCTTTCCCTGTTTTCTCCATCAAACAATTCTCCCCTCTTTTTCTGTTCTTCCATTCCACCATCTGTTTTTTCTTGGGTGGTGCTTAGCATTTCTCTAACTATTTTGCATACTTCTAGCTTCAGGTCGTTGATAACTTCATTCCTGAATTGGTCTATGAGGCTCTCTATATGGCGCTTTATGTCTATTGGTGCGGTGTCCGCTATTGCCTGTTTCTCAGAATTGGGGGCCGAGGAGCCTTTCTTGTTGCTGCCTCTTCCCATATTCTCTGTTCCTTATATATGCAAGCTTATATGAGAGGCCCAGCTTTTCTCCCTGTCAGCCACAGCCTGATCGAATTGCGCCGGTTAGGTGTTCCCACTCACCGCTGCGCACCAGGCAGCCTATGCGGGGCGGGCCCCTCCCGGTGTCCGTCAGGCTCTGGGATCTGGGTTGGGCCAGCCTACGGGGTCCGCCGGCAGCGTCACGCAGGCCAGGCACTTTTGACCAATCCCGCCCGAGAGGGGGATGTGTGGCTGGAGTCGCCACCGCGCCTTGCTCCCGCAGGACTGCTCCAGCCCAGAAAGTCCCCTGGAGTCAAACTGTGGTGGAGTGTCAGTTTCTCTCACTCACCTCGCCACAAGTCAGTACATGCCTCCCTGCCCGTCCTGTTTTCGACTCCGTTCGCAGACTCCCGTTCTCAGAGTTTCCACGTGTCTCTCTCCTTGCCAAGCCGCTGTGGAGGCAGCCAGCCACCGCGCGGCGGGTAACCCAAATCGCGGCTTCCAATGGCACGGGGTCCAGCCTCAGCAGTGAGGCTTTTCTGTTCCTGTTTTAGCACCAGGACTGCATTCCAAGTTGGTTTCTCTCAGCCGAGTTCGTTCCTGAGTCAGCAGAGCATAACTCCACCTGCTTATGTCTCTTTAGTCCGCACCATACCTGGCTTCTGAGCCTAGTTTTTCAGAGAGCCTCTGGTAGTTGCTGTTATCTGTCCGCCATGTTCTCCCGGAAGTCCAGACTTTATTTTTCAGCACATTGAATATACAGTACCACATCACTGCTTTCTGGTTTCATGATTTCTGTTGCAAAGATCAGAAAGTTCTTGATTTACTCCTTATGACAGCATAGCATAGTGGTCAGAATGAGACAGTCTGATTCAAATTCTTTCTCTGCCACTTACTTATTGTATAGTCTAAGGCAAATGGCTGCTTGTAGGCTTAAATTTCATCTCCTGTAAAATTAGAAGGGATTGCTATAAGCATGAAATAAGATAAGATGGATAGAAAATAATTGACATAATTCTAGACACATAGAAATCACTTAATTATGTGAATAAACCCCATTAGAAGAACACCATAGATCAAGTTCATTAAAGTAAGAAAGAATCAAGTCTTAAATAAAATGTCTTTTGTTGCTTTTTCCTCGCATTCAAATCATTCTACCATCCCTCAAACTGTGACCCTCTTTGATCCAGATTGACTTTCTAAATCTATCCATAGGTAAAGAACAATCATAACTTGTGTAAAGTTATCTGCATCTTTGTCATTTTATTGTCTGAATGCTGTTGTTATTATACAGAGAATGTTTAATGTCCTTTTCTTTAACGATTATTGAAAACATAGTTGATTTTAAAACCAGTTTTACAAATTTCTCTTCCTAAAAGTTAGTCTTAGCCAACTACCCTTTACTATTATGAAAACCACGTCATGTTTTGTTTTAGGACATTTTATATATTTTGATTAAATGCATCTATTTAAAGTTCTACTCTATTATATACTTTAAATTTTAAATTATGTGCTCATTATGAATTTCTTGATGAGTAGATGTATTTCCCTATTCAATAGTGACCTGAAAACAAGTGAAGGATGGTAAGTTATTAATTGTTGATTTTAAAGTGCAGGAATGAAGTTGAGAAGAACAATGTCGTATTCTATGTGGACCACAAATATGGACCAGCAACTGAAGGACGGAAACTTGAGGAGGGAAAAATTGTTGTCGGGCTTCTGTGATCTTTCTTTTTTGGTCAGTGTAGGTAAGAGGCAGAGAGGGAGATACTGATTAAGACTCTTTCAGTATTTGTCCAACCTGCTTCTTTGCTAGTGCTTTTGTTTGTATTATATGGGATTGTGGGAAAAAAAAAAAAACTCAAAGAGAAAGCATTGACTTTCTCTTTTTAGGGCAACAACATGTGCTTTTGTAGCCACATGCTACCAGAGCTTTGTGCATAATCTAACACAAAGTGTAGGAAAAATTGTTCTGTTATTAGCAAAAGATAGAACAAAAATTTAGGAAAGCACCAATAATAATTATATACAGATAAATAAAATGAGCACCTTATGTTTACTTACTTTAGCTTCCTTTACATTTTTCTTGTACTTCTCCCAATGATATCTGTTTATCTGATATTGTAAATACTAATTTAATGTAGACGTGTATGATTTTGAATTGCTTTTGTTTGCCTTACATTATAAAAATGCAGATGTTAGCATATGAAGATTTTAGAAGTGACTGTTTTCTTCTTTTATTAGGGGCTATACAGATTAATGGGTTTCATTTTGGTAAATTTGTGGGTGCATGTAACATACTACAGTCATTTCTTCATCAGTTATTCACCCCACTTTCCATCTAGTTTCACATATTTAGATGTTTTTAAGAGGGGCTCAAATGTACAAAGTATTTTAATCATGTTCACAATCCTGTTATCCCCCTCTTCCCTGGTTATACTCCCTCATCTTGTGGCAATACATTTAAAACAAAGGCTTGGTACTAAAAATGAAGCGAACAGCTTTTGACTACTGAATCACCAGAACTTTGAGGAAATCCATCTTATATTTAATTAGAACCCTTATATTTCAAACTTTGTTACTCATCCCTTGGTGTGGTCTAGCATGCATCTTTTATAACAGATACATTTCCAATGAAACGAGTGGAATCAAGCTGCTTGACTCCTCATTTGCATAGATTTCTTGCAAGGTTTGGGAGGGATTCCAATATTATTACCTGGTCAAATATTTTTCATAAAATCTATAAAATTAAAATATTTTTATTGCACTCAGACTGAGCTTGCTTTGTATTTTCACTTGCCAAGCCTTCCTTAAGTGCTGGGAGGAATGTAATGGCCATAGGGCACATGTGGGGGTCTAACTGAAGAAAAGTTGGGTGTTATAATCATGTAGTTTGGGGTGTACTGGGCATATTTTTGTGATTCACAATCACTTCTGTGTACCATACAGTTATTGCTAGTTATTCCATAATAATTTCCAAGAATACTCCAAATTACTGCTCACTGGTGACATGCCAGGCATCATAAAATGAAGATTTGGAGCCAGACATTGTAAAATTATATGAGCTTGTCCTGTGGCACTTCTCACTGGACCTATTTAGAAAATGAGAACAAATATATTAAAGTACAGTGGTACCTCAGTTTACAAACTTAATTTGTGTTATAATTTTGGGGAAGACGGCTGAGTGTATGTTTGTGCAGGGAAGATGGCCATGGTTGTGTTTGACATCTGTGTGCAGTTTGTAGACTGAAAAATAATTTCCCAAAAGCTTTTATTTGTAAACTGCATTGCTTGCAAACAGAAGCATTTGTGAACATAGGTACTATATTACTGTACCTGGGTCAAGAAGCTAATCTATGGAAAACTTCCATTTGTCAGACATGTAAAATGGTAAACAGAGAATAGGCTTGTTTGGAGCCATTGAAACTGGAAATTGAACACATGTACAGGGCTGTGGCATGGCTAGGCACGGCTGACCTGAGAACAAAAAGAAACTTCAAAGAGTGGGAGAAGGTCACAGCTGAAACACCTGGCTCCAGTTCCAGTTAACTAATGCAGACTGTAGCTGCAGGCATTTCACTTCGGTAATGAAATGCAAAATGGGGATCTTCTCCTAAGATTGTTTCCTAAATTAACATAATCCATTACTTGGAAAAATCCTTGAACCACTCCCAAGGTCTGTTCAGTTTCCCGGGCTTTCCACTCTAATCCCTTCCTTGTTTGGAAACTAAATAAATATAGTGACCCAAAGACATTCTTTGTTTTAGCCCCCAGAGTCTTGAACTCTGGAGAGGGTTTTGATTCTCCTGGAGCCCTAAAATCACAGCACTTGTCTCACTTATGTCTTTGCTATACACTCGTTTGGGAGATTGGGGATCTAAGCCAGGTCCCCCATACAGGGTTTCACAACACCTACTAAAAATGGAAATTCAGCCTCACTGGGGATGATTGTAATCTATCGTCAATATAACACACATCATTTTACTTATAGTTGGTCTTGGAGTTGGGGTTTACAAGGGAATAGATTTAATACAGGATGCATAATCTATATAATTATTTTATAATATTCACCCAATGCAAAAGAGTGCAAGAGAATTTTGCTGAGGGCCTGGATCCCAAGGCAATGTCCTACGTATGTCCAGCTGAAGACCTGGAGCCCATGATAATGTCCTCCATGAGTCCAGCTGGAGGCCTACAGCCCACAACAATGCCTCATGCTAGTCTAGATCAAGCACCTGCACTGGGAATGTGCAAAGATCAGTGGTGGAAGCTAGAAAGCCTCTACCTGCTGGGTGAATGATCTGTGCCATCAGGCTGAGGGATCTGCACTGGAGCCTGAAAGTGATGCTCAAGGTAAGGACCAGATCTCCCTGAAAAATACTGTAACCATCCTCAGTGAGGACCTGAGTCCCTCTGACAATGAGAACAGCTGAGTTAGTATCAGGAAAACCTGGTCAACAAAATCAACAGCACACTATCTTCCCCTCTAGTTCTGCTTTTGTGCTGCTGGCAACAATACCCAGGTGGGCCTTTGACACTCAGCACCACGCTGATTCAGTTCAGCTGGGTGTTACAAGTTGCTCATTAGTTATTCCACCACAGTTGGAAATTATATAATAAATTGTTTTTTTGAAATACAAATATGTGAAGAGTAAAACAAAGAAAACCTAACATTTGTGTTAAGTGACATGTTTTTATAAAATATAAATGCAAAAAGAAAAGTAATTAGCCTTTATACATAAAATGGCCTTTTTATTCATTATCTATAAAGTTAGATAAGAACATTGCCATATAATGATGGAAACTTTAGGAAATATAAAGGTGCAACAGACATTTTTTTGGTACCAGGGATCAAACTCATGACCTTGCACTTGCCAGGCAGGTGTTTATGCCACTGAGCTAAATCCCCAGCCCAATAATACATATTTTAAACAATATTTGTATTTCTCTTTTTTAAATATTAAAATTTTTGGGTACATTTTTTATTTTAAAAAACAAATGATCTTTTGAGTAACCAATTTTTTCTTTTCATTAAAAGTGTGCCTTAAATTATATATTTTATCTGCAAACCTCTATATTTGCCTATCTACACTATGTAATGATAGTTAAAGTATCATTAATAATGATGTTAGATTTCTATCTCAAAAGACCAACTGGGACACTCAAACCTGTTTTTAAGTAATCACTGCAGTTTAAAAGTCAGGTTAGATGTAAAAGTTTTAAATTAGTAACTCAGTTAGTTACAAAATCAGGCAAAACACTCAAATATTAAAAAAGACCTATGCAAACAATAAGATCTTGCATACTATGGAAGTCACTCTTCTTTTCTTTCCTAGTTCTGGGAATTAAACCCAAAGCCTTGCACACGCTAGGCTGGTATGCTGCCACTAAGTTACATCCCAGGTCTAATTCTAGCTTCTTTAATCTTTCTAAATGTGTTACATTTTGGGCACCATAACTGTCCCATAGAGATTTCTCTGATGATGGAAACATTCAATATCCATGCTGTGTAAATATGTAGCCACTAGCTGTATATAACTAATGAACAATGGAGATGTAGCTGCAAAGACTAAGAAATGAAATATAAATCTTAACTGATTTACAGTTCCATAGCCAACCATGGCTAGCAGCTCCCATATTGGGCAACATGGTTTACACTGTTAATCAACTTTGGTATTAACATCTCTTCATGTCTTATTGACATCTCTGTCTGTCACTGCATGTAGAATTTATGTATGCAGTAAAATCTCACCTCATAGCTAACATAATATATATTATTTACAAGGTTTGTGTTTCATTTTCAATGGCTTCTCAAACCAAATATTCTTGTATTCTGAATATAAAATATTGTGGACATTTTTATGGGCAAGACCATATTTATTTTATTTATAGTTGGCAGATGCTGGAAAATTGAAGCAAGTTTGTAGAAATTCCCATTTGAAATATGGCTTTCAATGTGATAAAACCAATCAAGTGTAATCTTTATTTGGGCGAGATCTATAGAACTTGATGATATTTGGATTGTCTAAAATTTGGGCTTACTTGAAATAAATGAAAGAAGTTTGATGGATATTTTGTGTTATATTAGAATTCACTTGACAGGTTTTAGCAAGCTACTTAGCAAGTGTCGTGATAGACAAGGCATGACTTGCTCTTTAGAAGATGACTTTACACCCAAGAGCAATTCCTGGAATGCAACTGGACGCTGCTCATGACCATAGAGCTGAGCAGGATATTCCTCAAGTTTCCCATTAGCAGAAACATTGGTTTTTATTCCCCTCCAGGCATAGAAGAAAGTCATTCTGAAAACCACAGAGAGGGGGAAAAATTACATTATGACAAATGTGACCTTTCCTAGAATTAGGATTCTTTGTAGGATAATTCCCTGACAACTATTCTAACAGCATGGGTTGGGAACCTAAAAAACCAGAAAAGTCAAGATCAGTCCAGGTACTGAATTCCAGTCTACTGCAAAATTGTACTGAAATTTGATAGTAGTATCTAAACAATCTCCCAATCTCTTAGACCATAAAAATTTACAGAAGCCTGCGAATCCTAGTCAATATATTTCTCATTGTTAGTTTCTGTTTTTCATGATATTCTTATGTTTTTTATGACATTTTATGCTAATGGATTGAAATCATGCAATTATTTTCCTCTCAAACATTAGTAGTCCATATATATATATATAAGGTTAGATACAGAAATAAATCCTAAATAGTCTGGCTACCCTCAAGATAGTTTCATTTTAGTTAATTGTACCTGTAGGCAAGTAGATGATGCTACGTTTTGTTTTCAGTTGTGTGACAAATTCAATTTACTGAAAAGAAACAATCATAAAAACACAATTTAATAAAAGCTCTTTCATAAGCTCAATTTTACTTAATCTTATATTTTGATATTTAGATTTTCAGAGAGTAACATTTTCTAGTTGTGTGACTGGATTCACAGTGTATATAGAAATAGAATTATTTTCATCTAATTTCTGTACTCAGAGAAGAAATTCTGATGTAACATATAATAGAGTCTAGAGATTCACACACATGTATTTGTGATTGCTTCTAAAAGAGAAGCAAAGGCAATTCTGTACAGAAAAGACCGTCTTTTCACCAAATGGGACTGGACAAATGGATACATTTATGAAAAAAAGAACAAAAAAGTAAAATGTAACTCTACTTCATAACTTCACGATTTAACTCAAAATTTATCTTTGACCAGAATATAAATCCTAAAATTTTGAAAATCAGCAGAAGTGTATGAGAAAGCCCTTGTGTTCCTCAGTTAGGAAGGTTTCAGCTCTGATACCAAAATATGATTAAAACAACAATACGATAAACTTGACTTAACATTATGAAGACTTTTGCTTCTTGAAAGACTTTATAAGAGAATAAAAAGATAAAACCAGACTAAGATAAAAATTTGACAATCATATGCCCAATAAAGGACTGTACCAGCATATTTAAAGGACTTAAAATTTAGCAAAAAACAATAGCAACAACAAAAATAATAAGCAAGATATCTAAACAGAGATTTCACATAGACGATATAGAAAAACTATCCTAAAAGAATCTCAGCATTATTAATAATTAGATATATGAAAAAATAAATACTGAGTGAGATATTATAGACCATTTAGAATGCTGAGAATTAAAAGATACTAATCATGCAAATGTTGATAAGAATGTGGGGGTCCTGGAAATTAAACATACTGCCTGTGGGGATGTAAAGAGGTTCAGTCAATTTGGAAAACCATCTGAGTAGGTAAAAGTTCCTATAAATTCTAGATACTTCTGTGAATGAAAGACTTGAAAAGTATTCATAACAGTGTAATTTGTCATCGTCAGTAATTGGAAATAAACGTAGCATCCTCAACAGCTGAAGTATAAACAGGTAAATACATAAACAAGTGTGAATTACTTAAAGTGTTACTCAGGAATAACAAGGAATATGTACCTTCGCATGGAAAAAATCTCAGAATAAAAGCACAGATCAATTCCCTTTTGGACATCTCTCCAAAAGAGTTAAAAGACATTCCACCACAGTGATGTATATGTACCCATATTTACAGCAGCATAATTCATAATCACTACATCTTCAACCAGCCTATATCCCATCAACAGATGAATGGAAGAAGAAAATGTGACATTTATATACACTGGAATACTACTCTCCATTGAAGAAAAATAAATGATGCATTTGTAGAAAAATAGATACCCCTTGAGACCATAGTTTAAAGTTAAGTAGCTCAGATACACCAGGTTCAACATTGTTTTCCTTGTATGAAAAAGTTAATCAGAGAGAGAGAGAGAGAGAGAGAGAGAGAGAGAGAGAGACAGAGAGAGACAGAGACAGAGACAGAGACAAGAGAGAGAGAGAGACAGAGACAAGAGAGAGAGAGAGAGAGAGAGAATTACTATAAATCAAGCATGTTTCTCCTATTGATTTCTGGTTTCACTGAAATAAGGTGTGAGCTCACATCACAGGATTTCCATTTCTTTGGATATGTTAACATCCTTATTGTTGATATGAGTGGGATCTATTTTATTTATTTATTTATTTTGGCTTTTTCGTTTTTTACCGGTACCAGGGATCGAACTCATGACTGCCTGCTTTCGAGGCAGGCGCTTATGCCGCTGAGCTAAATCTCCAGCCCCTTCTATTTTAAATTTTTAAAAATTCCCAGGGAAAAAAAAACAGATTAAGAAAACTATTTCTTAGATATGGACTTTATGTTCATGCATCTAGTCAAATGTTGTTATTATTTATTGTTTCACTTAGTTTTGTTAAATCAATTTTCATATAATCTAGTGGCAATTGAATTTTTCCTTCTTTTCAGTGTTTTAACCTGTTGTTTTTTTTTCTTATTTTATTTTTTGAATTGAATTTTCAGAAAAATGTCTAGTAGTACTTGTAGTATGTATCTCCTACTCGTTTCTGAATTTTTGATGTTACACTGTTCAGTATTCTTCTTGTTGAAAATTCTGTTAAAAGTGATGTCTATTAATAGTTTACAAAGCTCTGCATTTTAAAAATTACTAATAAACACTGAGTTTAATTTAAAAATAACTTTCTAAACAAAATTTCTTTGTAAATATAAATATATGAAACATCAATTTCTAGAAAATACAACCTAATTTAGAGTGAAAAAAAAACCCCAGAATTATTTGTGGCCAGGCACTGAGGTCAGATGGGATGTGTGAAGGAAAGATTATACAAGGCCAGAGAGAAATTATGGGAGTTACTGCACATGTTAACCATCCTGGTTATGGTGATGTTTCCATAGGACAGCAGTATGCCAAAACTTTCACATTGCATATTTGAAATAAATGCATCTATTTAATGTTTTCCCTTAAGTTTTATTGTAATTTAAAAATAAGGCCCCAACAACTCTGACTAATCAAAACTAATCTCTATACTCAAGTTTTATAGTCCTGTAAAGGAAAGTATGTAAAGTCCTACCAAATACCAAATAAAGTACAAAAACTACTTCAAAGAAACATGGTCAGTGTCCAAAAGAGTAGTAATAGCAACCAGGGAGAGAGAAAAAACAAATCAGATGGGTATTATCTCCATTTCAGAATTAGTCTTCATTTATTTACTAAAGCAAAATTTTGCAGTCCACTGGGACTACTCTCTCCTTTGATCTTTCATCAGATTCCTTGGATAATCTAAATGCATCTTGCTTTCTCCAAATGACTCACCCACTGCTTTACTGGCCCCTCCTTAATCCAAACTGGTGAATATTTGCTTAACAATTTCTCTCCATCCAGTCCTTTTACCCTCCACCCTACCTTCATGTAATAAAGGAAAGAAGCCTGTGCTACAAACTCAGGGAGCAGGATGATAGGAATTTAACTATTGATTTTACGAGTGCCCTTGTTTTTTGTTGTTTTTGGCATTTTGCTTTTGTTGTTTTTAATTGTTTGTTTGCTTCTTGATTTTTCTGTTTTTTTTTTTTTTTTTTTTTTTTTTTTTTTTTTTTTTTTTTTTTTTTTTTTTTTAAATAAACAGACAAATCAATAACTAAAAACGGAGAGAGTGAGTTCTGGGTGAGGGCTGTGGGCTTCCGTGGAGGAAGGACCGCGTCCTGGAAGGAAGCCGTGAGGGTAGGACGCACACAAGCTGCACATTATTTTCTTCCCTGGGTTTCCTGCCAGTGCCTTTTATTGGTGAAACCCAGATTGGAACCCAGGGAACCTGGCTGACTCCGTCTGTAAAGCTTTCCAAAGCACAGGGCACAGGGGAACATGCAGAGTGAATTTTGGGAGCCGTAATGACGCCACACCAGAGCAACCTTCTAAAGGGTCACGCAGGTCATGTTATTTCTTCGGGACAGTAAAATTTTGTGTTTGGTGGGATAGATCTTTGTCCCTGTCTTCAAAGCTGAACGATGATAATACTTTGTGTCACTCATTAGTCTTGATCTGTAGGAAAGATTATTGGATGAAGCAAATTAATGATAGCTATGATTTCTTAAGTGCCTACCATATGACAGGCACTCTAAGAACTTCTTATATATTATCTTATTTAACTCCCTCATTGTTCAGTGATGGCTGTTATTATAATTGTTAATTTGATTATTTGACTGATAAGGAAGCTTATCTTTCCAATGGTGGCACATTATACATGCACAGTCAATAATTTACTAATACTTGCAGGAGGGAAGATAGGAGACAAAACGATAAAAATACATAGAATAATACATTTGAATAATACAAAGAATCTTAACTGCCATTCTGCTCTCAATACTGCATGAGAAAGCAGAGATTGTTTCAACTTTGTATGACGCACCAACTAATTTATGCTGGTTTTAAATGGAAGAAATAAGATGGAAAGAAAACTGACTGTTATGATTTATTAAAAATAGTAGCTTAACTTGCATATTTTATTTTCACATTATTCACTGGTTTAAAATCAATCCTTTGATAAGATGCTCCAGTAATAAGACTTAGAGCCTAGATTCAAACAGGCTGGTTATAAAAGTGTGCCTGATAATAAATGCTTGCTCATCAGCATTTTCATAGATAGCCTTGCTAATTACAAGAATAGAAATTGCCAACTGTTTTTTCTTTCTCTCTGTACAGCTGAGAACTTGAGATACTTCCTCTTTTTTAGGTTTGCTGTTACTTAGTATTTTTTCAATGCCTACACCTTGAAAAGGTGATGAAAGTTTTATACATCCTGCTATTATCTTTTATTAGTAGGATTTTTATGAAAAGGTACACTTATAAAACAATATTCATATCTTAGCATGTAGGAAATGTCAAATATCTATTCTATATAAAAAGTTTATAACATACAGTATATGTCAGAAAAATGTTAACCACCTCAAGACTAGTAGAGATTATTTTCTTTTGCTGTGAGTTGTCCAGGAATATTTACTGCTCATAATGTGTTTATCTAAATGGAAAGTCAGTTTTTTGCAGTGGAAAATTTCTGTTTAAATGAAATTAACAATGGATACTGTTTTCTAGTTGGGATAATCATATATTTCTCTGAGTTCACATTTCTGTTTTCAGAAATTCATAAGGTGCATTCAATTTACATTGCTGCTACTTAGTTTTAAGTTTTATCTTCCAGAGTAAATTGGAGCTTCATGTATTTTTTACGTTTCTCAAGGATGCCTAGAATGTACCCACAGATAACAGACATTCTATAAATGGCTGCTGAATCAATGAATTTTCTAAATGACAGTTACCAGGATTTGTTTTGAATTTTCATTAACCCCATTTCTAGTTGACCTAGAAAGGCTATAGTGTTTGTGTACGAGGGATCAGAAGAACTTTTGATGTCTGGAGTTACAATAATCATGTTTTATACCTTGAAATAAGATAGAGTTATTTAAAGGAGAGAGCAACGACTAAAAGAGAACTATCAGTGGCTGAAAGTGCAAATTAGGCCACATCAGCTACAGTAATTGTTCTGTTCGGTGTACATGTAATGTTTAAAGTCTTTCTATTTATTTATTTATTTATTTTGAGTTAACATTTTAAAGTCAGATTATTTCACAGAAAAATTGAGACTTCTGACATTTTTAAAACCCGAGGATTTTAAAGTTGTCTCTGGTCACAAAGGCAGAGCTTTGAACAGGATGCCAAGTTCCTGCTGAGCAGAGCACCACAGCCCGGAAGGGACGCGGTCAGAGCTGGAATCTGGACTGCGATGCTTTACTGTCAGGTAAGTTTTAGGATAAGGTGAGGGGCACACTGATCACTTTGCTTATTGTTTTGTTAATTAATTAAATCGATTTTAAACTAATGTGTGTCTCCTCAGGGAACATCTTGAAAATACAACTGAGGAATGTTTATTTGTTTATTTGATTTTTTGAGTGCCTGTTTGCAGCATGTAATGGTTACATTTGTCAGGAGAGTTGGTATATGTACATAACACACCCCAATTCTGTTTTCCTTCCCTATTCTTTCCCTTTTGCCCCTCTCACCATTTCTTGGTCCCTTTCCTATTTGCAAAACATTTATAGACATTGCACTCTCAATGAAGTCTTTGTATTTGGCTAGCTTTTTGAATTTAATCATAGAGTTGTATTCAGTCAGTCTTAATTTTCATCTTATTTCAACATTTTTTGGGGGTATAATTTTAAGAATATGTGTCTTTCTCTTTTTATAAGTAAACAGAGATAATTGAATCATAAACTACAAATAAAGCAATGGCTTCAGTTATGATTTTGATATCAGATTCTTATTTTTAATTATTCCCAAAGCCTGAACACCATAGGACTACCAGGTCTTTCTTTATACTCCTTAGTTCCTACATAACAAAATTTTAGTTATGTATTTTGCATTGCATTATTGCATATAAACGATCTTTATTTTTTCTGTACTGAGGTTTAAACGCTAGGGCTTTGCACATGTTAGATCAGTAATGTTTATTTATATGACTCTTTAAAACATATATTATTGAGTTCATTTGAATTGAAAATGACTTTTGTTTTTACAAGAAAATGTTTGATTTTGTTGATTCACTTGACAATAAGCATGGCTCTGTCAATTAAATTATATGGTAGATCATTTTATAAATCATGTGAACTAAATTTCCAGTTTCAAAGTTCTTATGAAATGTATTTTAAAAATACATAAAAGTGTTGCATTAAAATACATTAGCTGAGAAATAATAAATTTAACAAGTGCTTTTATTTTCTCAATTCTCTTTGAGTTTTTTGGGTTAAAAGAGTTTCTTGGTAATTAGACATGGTGGAGCATATTTGTAATCCATTTAAGCATTTTTGGGAGACTTAGGCAGGAAAATGGACCCAGTCTGCGCAATTTAGTGATTTAGAAAATCTCTGTCTCTTCTTGACTTTATCGTTTGTGCTGAGAAGTCTGCTGTGATTCTGATAGGTTTTCCTTTATAAGTGATCTGTCTTTTCTCTCTGACAGCTTTTAATAATCTATTCTTGTGTTGGATTTCTGGGATGGTGATTATTATATGTCTGGGTGTAGTTTTATTTTGGTTATGACTGTTTGGAGTTCTATATGCTTCACTGATCCTGATGTCAGTTTCTGATCTCATGCTTGGGAAATTTTCAGCTATTACTTCTCTAAATATCCTCCTGACATCCTTCATGTTGTCTCCCTCTCTTTCATTAATCCCCATCATTCTTATGTTATTCTTCTTTGCATCGTCTTGCAGTTGTTGAATTGTTGTTTCCTGGTTCCTTGTTATTTTCAAAAGATCTTTCCTTTCCTGTTCACTAGCTGCAATCCTGTCTTCAAGGTCTGAAATTCTATCTTAACTTTCATTAAGGCGGTTTTTACAACTTTCAGTGGTGTTTTTTATTTCCTGTATATCTCTGTGCATCTGCATTATGTATTCTGTTTGTTTCTTATATTGCTCGTCTAGGGATTCTATCTTTTTGTTTAGTTCTTCCAATTTTTTATCTGTGTTTTCTTTAGATATATTTAGAATCTCTTTCATTTCTTTTATCATTTCTTCTTTTATCTGGGAGATTATTTCGAGTTTGAATTTCTTTAAAGCTTCCTGGAGTTGCTTGTCAATTTCAGTGGCTATTGTGTCCGATATATGAGGTGGATGGGATATATTTTCTTCTATATACATCGCTCCTAGGGTTTCTTGAGAGGTTTGAGGTTGTAATTTGGTCTTTCGTTTTGTCATTTTCCTATATTTCTGTGTTTCAAGTGTTATTTGAAAGCTTCCTCAGGATCTGTTGAAAATCCCCTTCTATGTTTGGAGCTACTGAGACTCTGGCACCGCGCTACCCCAAGCCATTAGGCCTACAGACCCAGTGGCCCTCCTCTGCCTGCTCAGAACTCAGCAGTTCCAGACAAGCTGGGCCTCAGGGACACTGTGCGCCCACCTGCCCCTTGGAAGCTCCACAGTTCTTCAATTGCAGCCGGGTTAGGGTACTCACCACAGGCCGCAGTGCTTCAGGAACCTGTGGACCCTCCCTGGTTGCAGAGGTATCCACAGTCCTCCAGACACATGGAGAGGCCGATGCAGGCACCCCAAATCTGCCCAGCTCCTCCTCTGCAGACCAATGGCCAGGCGCGGCAGCTAAACAGGCTGGGCTAGGCTGGTAGTGTGGGCCAGCCCACCTATCGGGAGCTGAGCAGGTCTCCAAGTGAAGCCGGGAATGGGGAGGCTGATGTGGAAGCCTCAAACCCACCTCTCCCCTTCACTGCACCTGGAAGCCTGAGGGAACTCCAGCAGTCTGGGCGCAGATATCCAGAGTCCTCTAGACACGCAGAGAGGCTGGTGAGGGCACCCCAGATCTGCCCAGCTCCTCCTCTGCAGACCAATGGCCAGGCGCGGCAGCTAAACAGGCTGGGCTAGGCTGGTAGTGTGGGCCAGCCCACCTATGGGGAGCTCAGCAGGTCTCCAAGTGGGGGGAGACTGGAAATCCCATTTATTCCAGCTATTCCACTTCTAGGCATATTCCCAGAAGAACTGAAAGCATCATACCACAGTGATATATGTGCACCTATGTTTATAGCAGCACAATTTGTAATCGCCAGATCTTGGAAACAACCCAAGTGCCCATCAACTGAGGAATGGATAAAAAAGTTGTGGCATTTCTATACAATGGAGTATTATTCAGCTATAAAGAAGGATCACATTGAGATATTTATCAATAAATGGGCGCAGCTTGAGACCATACTCATTAGTGAAATAAATCAATCTCGCATGTGTGAATACCGAATAGTTTCCCTAATGTAAATAATGATTCAAATATATAAAAATATGTGGTAATCATGATTCCCCATTAGGTGGCCTTGAAGCCTTATAAAGTTTTCACTCATTAATTAGAAAGGCTTTATTCTGGGCTTCTTGATATGAAAATATTTGAAGCTAGAGTATATGAAGTTTTATCCAAATATTTCAAGGAAAAAGACACTATAGTAACTACTATTAAGTCAGGTTATAAGGTGGTGAAGTACTAGGTTGTTGAAACAGTCATGCTGTGACCTCTATTGTTATATTGTTATGTCCTGTTTTATCTCAATCCCCCCCTTATTGTTTCAAAAAAAATTATTTAGTCATTTCTTATGTTTGTCTTAAAGAAAAAATTCAAAAAAATTAGGATATATAAATAGTAACTCTTTTTGATTTCCTATTAACTTGTTTTGAAGTCCTGTAGTACTCCCACGATCTTGTTTTGACTGATTAGACTCTGTTCCATTCTATATGACAGTATCAAGTTTGAAGACATAGGCAACTACTTTGAAGACAATAAGATTCACTAAGATACCCATTCTGGTTTGACTATTGTCTTCTTTGGAAGTCCTGTAATGTTACAATGCCTAAGTTTTATTGGTCTTGTTCTCTACTGTTTTGTCCAACTTTATAATATCTAATGAGATAGACAATTCTTTTTAAGGAAACAAGGGACAACGTTGATAACCATTGTTGATAAACTTGTACTCTGTTCTACACCATGTGCTATGTCTATCCTTGGTATTGACTGACAGCTTTGTTTTGCCATATTTGACTGTATTCTTCCCCCCCCTAAAGAAAGTAATAAGCACTAAGGAGTAATAAAATCCAAGATGTGTAAATTTTGTTGTAAAAAAGAGAGGGAAAAAAAAAAAAGAAAAAGAGCTCTAACGGATATAACAGCAAGTGTGTTTGGGGGTGTTAAATAGCTGACTTTATCAATGTTTTTGGAACATTGAACACAGCTGTTTGCAGTCTCCCTGTTTGAATGTCCACCTTGTGTTCTTTGATACTGTGATTTGAGGAACTATTTTCAAGAAGATAGTGTGTAATCTACTAGCAGGTGATTTCTTACTGTTATGTTGTTTTGTTATGTTTTGTTTTGTTTTGTTTTGTAGTTCTGTATTGCATGTACCCTTACGCCACTTTGGTTTGTTTTGTGTTTTTCTCTTTTTCCTCTTAAATAAAAAAAAAAAAAAAAAGAAAATCTCTGTCTCACAATAAAAGCAATAAATTAAAAAGTGGGTTGGGGACACAGCTAAGTGTGAAGGCCTGGATTTATTCTCCTACTTTGTAAAATAAGGAAAAAAATTCTTGATTTAAAAGTAACAGAATTCTTTAGCACTCTTTTGATATATCTTGGTAGAAACATTTATTTTCTTCTTGTAAATTTAGTAAGTGAGTAAGTGGACATAAAATTATTTTGTACTTCAGGTAATTGTAATAACAATATTTCCTATCAACAAAAAATTGGAAGAGAATTTGATAGAGAGCTGATCGAACCTCAAAAATAACTTTTAATGGGATATGATTTTGAGATCTTTGGCATATAACTCTTAGTTTAAAATTTAGTGGCATCATATTGACAAAACTCATTTTATTCTTATCTACTTATTTGCATAAGATTTCTCAATGCTCTCATTTATTTTTAAATGGAACCCTTAAATAATTGTTTTTATCAAAAGAAAACTAAACATCTCAATTGTGACATATTGTCATATAATTAATAACTAAACATATTAATTATATAATATTTTATTTATTATAAAATAAAAAATTACAGTAGAATTGAAGTTGATACTTGTATCAGTGTAGTCTCATGTGGAGCAATGGGAAAAACAACCCAATCGTATCTAACCAATGTACAGGATGCATTTCTAGTAAATATCTCTTTTATATGTATTAACTGTAACATAATGTATTTTTACTATTTTGATCAGTTTGTAAATATGCTATTCAATAGTAAAATATACTTATATATATTAGTTCCAGATAAATCTGATATATAATCATTAAAATATCTTTAAGATTTTCTGTGTTGAAGAATAATACAATATATAAAAATAAATTTCAGCGGAAGAAAGGAGTAAAAGTACAAACTAATAGGGAAAAAGAAGGAAAGTAAAATTTCTGAATCGTAAAAAGAGCTTTTCTATGTAATGGTGATGGTAAATAACATGTCATATAATTAAGATGTTTAGTTTTCTTTTGATAAAACAATTCTTTAAGGGTTCAATTTAAAAATATCATACTTACAGTATACCTTATACAGATGCAATATAGTAATTTACACTGAAGATGAAAAATTTTAGATGACCTAAAATATGCATATAGATGACCTAAAATAGCATTTCCAAAATAATTTTAGGGGCTGAGTGAAAAGTTTTTCCTGAAGCATTTGAATTTGTGACATCTGATTTAAAGAACATGTTTTTGATTAATATAAAATATCTTTACTTGAGGAAGATGAATCCAGAAAGTTCAAAAATTAAACTTTAAGAACTGGGAATAATTTTTAAAAGTGACATCAATATGTTGAATTTGAATGCATATCCTCTACTGAGAAAGAAAAATTCTCTCAGAGATGAAATGAATTTCAAAGCACCAGCTGCACATTTCATGGCTAACTGAGCATTATATTCATATCTAAGAACGGAAAGAAATCAAAGAAGCCCACTGTGTACAATGAAGCTTAGTTTACTACAGAATTTACAGGGATATCAACAGGCTAACAATGTCAATGTAATCTTAATTTTCTAGTAAAATCAATTCCCTAACTGTCCTCTGTTGAATAAATATTGGTAGTTTGCAAAACTTAGACAGAATTACCTAATTTAATTTTTCTTTTGTATATATTTATAGACTAACATCTTCTGTTTTGGGTTCTATAAAGATAAAAATGATAAAACCCATAATTAAAAATAGTTGTTAAGTAACCAATTAGATAAAAGTATTACATGGTTTAAATAATAGACACATTAGGGGATTGGTGTCTTGTTTGATTTTCCTTCATCCTTTTGAAATAAGGAAGGAAGAACAAAACAATCTTGACTTTTTCACTTTCAAGAAAGATGATGTTAGAAGAAGACATGTAAAAATGTAACATTTTTCAAATAAAGATGATATTAAAGAAGGAATGATTTAGGAGTTTTTTTTTTTTTTTTTGCAGTTTTCATGTACACCAGCACATCCTGGGAAATTTACGATGCCAAATTATGTGATGTTCATGGATTAAATCTATAATGAATAAACACTAGAATCAGGGTCTATTATGTCTATTTATTTACCCGTGAGTTATTTTCTCAATAAATCCATTTCTCTCCCCAAGAATAGCTCTTTTTCCTCTCATTGACAAGAAAAAGGCACAACTGAGGTGACACAGGAAATCTGAGGGTACCTTTTCTCGTGGGGATAGCGGGAAGTTATGTAATTCAGAAAGCTGCCAGCACCAACAATCAGACCTAAGTAGTGAAGTGACATTAGCCTCTCTGGCATACTTTACTTTAAAGGTGAATAAATGAAGGCTTAAACTAAGTAAATTACTCAGACTACATGAAGTTTTAGTATCTGATTCTAGGTTTGTACTCTTACTTACTCTACTGTCTTCCAGTACGCTTCAAGGTCTCAGAAGGTTTCTGCTTACAGATTCTACCCAGCTTCGGCTGTGTCTCCGATGCCAGTTTTGAGGGCTACCATTAGGCCTGTGGCTCTGTAATCATCCTGTCCATCTCAGGGCTTTGAAGTATCTTCTACAATGCCTACCTGAGCACAGGAATACAAAACATAGTGATATAAAAATGCAGACAAACAACAAAAAGAACAGACAAAATTATATTACGGCATAAGTGAAATCACAATTGATCATTTCAAGATTTTAATAAAGTTATTCCCCATATGAGTGCCTTAATATTAGTTAAAAATAAATCTACATACATTTCAACATACTTCAGATGTAAATTACCTTGAACTCAGCTCTCTGAGCACATTTCAGAGGCACTGCTTCAGGAAACCAAAAGAATGCATTTTTTTCTATGATTCCATGATGTGGAAGAGATTTTTTTCCCTGAAGTCCTATGTGCTTCCACAAACCTGCTTCACTCCTGAAACCCAAGAATACATTCAAGAATACTTAAGGGTCTTGAGAACTTCCTGCCTGTATTTTTTTTTTTTTTTTGTCTTTTTCCTTTTTATTGGTACCGGGGATCCAACTCAAGACTGTCTGCTTTTAAGGCAGGTGCTTATGCCGCTGAGCTAAATCCCCAGCTCCAATCATCAAAATATAATTTTTCATGTTTCATAATTGATAGAAGCATCTACTAATTTCTTTAGAATATCCTTTTTTCACTCATATTGGAGTTTACTCATATAAGAGTTTATTGAAATATAGAAAATTTCCACTGTATTATACTTCATAAATGCAGCCTCAAACAATTTTTAAAAAGCCAGATCTGAGACATTAATGTATTACTCAGAATATTTCAAATAAACAGAATTGACAGATTATTTATTAATTTATTTATCGTAAAACAGTGATTCGTGCAAGTATGGAGGTGGGGGCTGGGAAATTCCAAGTCTGTAAGGCCTGGCAGCCAGGAGATCTGAGGGTGGAAGTGACTGTCCATGTGTGAAGGCTGGAGAAGACGGCTGTCCCAGTGACTGTCAGGCCTGGAGAGTGAATTTCCTGTTCAGCCCTTTGTTCTAGCCAAGCCTTCAGCGTTTTGGGTCAGCTTACTTGAAATGGGAAGGGTGGTCTGCTTTTAC
This sequence comes from Cavia porcellus, assembly GCF_034190915.1. Taxonomy (NCBI): domain Eukaryota; kingdom Metazoa; phylum Chordata; class Mammalia; order Rodentia; family Caviidae; genus Cavia; species Cavia porcellus. Next base: position 37,518,420 of record NW_026947487.1, on the reverse strand, counting down.
ATACTCTACTAATTCCAGAAACACACAGGATGTTTAGCAAAGTACCAGGACACATAAAAATAGCAAGCACATTTGGCTCTGTATGAATTTCAGCAATATACTTAATGGTCACTACATACAAATCTAGGGAGCATCATTCATTGAAATAATCATACATTTACATACCTTTATAATTTTCTGGCAGATAGCAGTAAAGTCTTCAAGATGGAGGTTTCCTTCAGCTCACCTTTGACTATAAATGACATTGTTGAAAAGGATTTCCAAATTGTAATTTGAAAACTCTTCCCACTCAGATAATTAGAAAATTAGACAATCTATATAAACCTCTTTATTTTGTTTGGTAATTCCTAGTTTATTTTTTGAAATAAAATTGTTATCTTAAGTATAAAATAGTACACGCTCAAAAAAGGAAAACTGCAATATATACCCTACAACTTACAATATTAAAATTTACAGTGTTAAAATTTTTAGAAAGATTGACAACCTTAAAGTTATCAAATATGGAAGTGCAAAAAGATGGAAAAAACGAACTGTAATAACTATTCAATTGTATTTTCAAATAACTAATGACCAGTCTGCCTAAACTATTGGCAACAATGAGAAAATATAGCTTAATAGATTTGAAATGTTTTTAATCTTTGTTTTAAAAGCAAACTGTGTTCTCAAATTTGTTTGCCTTGGTAAAATAACTGTTGGTTTGAAGTTTTATTTTGTCATGAACATCATTGTACCATGAACAAACAGTGACTGGAAAATCTAAGTATGAATAATGCACCAATCTGGAATTGCCTACCTTCTCAGTCTGAAATGAGAGTTGTTGAATAGAAATAGAATTCATCATTTTGAGTTCAGATTATCTGCTTCAAAAATCTTCACAACATGACCTCTTTTAGTGACCCGAAGGATCTATGAATTTCTATGGGATGAATATCTAGTAAGCAATTCCTAAATTTAACCACAAATTATTTTTACATTTACTTTTTTGTCTATGATTACTTTTTGAAGATGGTCTAAAATTAACCTAAAAATAATCTGTCCTAAATCTCAATGTTGTATATTTGTACTCTTCCATTTCCTTTCTTCTCTGGCTTTCCTTATTTTTCTCATAGGTACAAACTGTTTTCCTCTTACTTTAAAGTTTACCTTTATGCCTGTCTCTTTTTCCCCTCAAATTTAATAATGGAAAAGTCACAGTTATTTTTCTCATCACTGACACTTAGTTTTAATTCCCATCATCATTGTCCTGGTACAAAAACTCATTACTTTATAACAGGATTTAATTTTGTAGTTTGTAGTTTAATTTTGTAGCTGATCTTTCTTGAACTTTTTTCTGGTCTCTCCAATATTTTCTGTATGCCACTACTTTCAGTTTATTTTCCTACTCAAAACTTTCCAAAACATCTCCTTAACCAACAAAATCACATTCAAATTCTTTTTTTGTCAGTTAACATCTTTTGCAATCTAGCGTATTTCTAGAAATCTAACCTTACTAATTGATTCACTCAACAGGTGTTTGTAAGAGCTTCTCTGTGCCATGGACAGAGAGTGCTGGGAACTTGGCACACCAAAGTCAGTAAAGATTCAGTCTTTGGTCTAGACAAGTTCACAATACTTCTCAGCAAGAAGGTGTTAGGGGTTGAGAATGCTTTCCATTATTATCTCTACCATTTCAAGTGCTGATTTTCATCTATCACTGTAGCAGAAAATGTCCCTTGCCCCAGCCAGTGTTTATCAGTTTGTTGGTTGTCCAGGCGATAGTTCCTGTTCAAGTTCTAGTTGCTCCTCTCTCTTAGAAACAACTATTCACTGTGATACACAGCTGGTCACTATGATGCACACTGTATAAACCAATCCCGAATTGACAAGCCATTCTACTTCCTGTTTGCTTATTTTATATAAGTCCTTGACCACCAGAAATCAGGGTCTGATATATTGGGAATGATCTGATCAGTGCCCATTGACAGGGATGTTGTTTTGGTGTTTCTGCTTGCTGTGCTTCTAGTGCATTTGCTAGGAACACTGACTATGCTGACCTCTTTGGTCACCAGTTGTGTCTTTCATGGATGGAGTAAGGAACCCTCCAGGTCTTGACAGGTATGTATACCCTCAAAATTTTTCAAGTCCTCTAAAAGGTCTGTAGAAGGATTCCTGGCTCCCAGAATGAGTGGCTCACATTGGATCCCAAAAGGAGGAGATTGCAATGTGTCTGTCTATTTGTCTGTCTGTCTGTCTGTCTGTCTGTCTGCCTGGCTGCCTCCTGATTCCAGTGGGACCCCCAGGAGCACCTCAGTTAGTCATCCTGTAAGTCCTGCTCAGTTTAAGCAGAAGATGTTGATCAACTTTTGTTACTTACGGCAACCCTTAAGAAAAGTGAGGTAAGAATGATTAACCACTTAGTGTCCGCTGAATGATTGTGTGAGTGAGTGAAGTGGACAGTGTAAGCAATAGGCTGCTCTGTCTGTGTACCAATACTGGAAAGCACTGATCAAGGTGACTGATTGGGTCCTTACTTGTGGTTCCATGACAAGCAGCATGACATAACAGAAACCTCACAATCTCCTTGGCTAAGTCTCACCTAAGTCCCCATGAAAGCCTTAGCCAGGCAGGCATCTGAATGGTCTGTTTCTGAGCAGCACCCACCCTTTGTCTGTTGCACCAGGAGTCTGTTGAGCATATAGTGTAGGAAAATAAAATGGTAAGTAATTAGTTAAAACCTGAAGTCTCTGTCTGCAGAATAATGGGCTTTTGTGGAGCCCATTAAAAATGAAACCAAACCATTCCTTGCATGTAAAAAAAAAAAAAAAAAAAAAAAAAGGAAAAAGAGGCCTATTCTTTCTGAGAATTCAACCTTAGTGCTCTCATTGGTTACTGCTAACACCTAGAGCTTCACTTCCTGCTCCCAAATCATCTACTTCCTGTCAGTTGAACTGGTTTCAACTAGCCATTGTCTGCATTCAGTCACAGAGTTCCTCCTTCCAGATCATTCTGCTTACATGCCTCCTATCCTTGTCAGATGGCATCATCAAACGCCCACCTGAGATGACTGTTGACAATTTCTTCTGAGTTTCCCATTTTGACTGAGGAAAAATTAAACTATCAATCTCGACAAATGAGTTGGCCCTATTGGGAATGAATATAGCACAGACCAAACTCCATCATATTAGGTCCATAAGAGTCCATCTCAAAAGTTCGGGGCAAACTTGTGACTTTCCTTTGGTGGACAAAGGAACAGAACTCTCTGCCTTCAAATGTTTCCTCTTTCAAAAAGTTACCATCACCTGAGCAACTGAGATTCTTGCCTCTTTCTCCACTTCCAGGCACAAACTTACCACCTTGGATGACATTTCCTTCATGCCAAGCCAGTCAGCCTCCTCTTGTTTAACCTTGCACTTTCAACTTTGATTGTCCCCTGAGAGAAAGATGATACCTGCATAAGCCTGAGTCAGATGATGATGATGATCCCGAAGTTCTGAAAACTTTCCTCTCATAGGTATGAACACAGGACTCACCTCTGGAACTTGCCATCAATCATGCCACCTCACCACACTGTCATTTCTGTCAGATGTCACAGGAAGCACAAATAGGCATCCAGCCACACATCAACCTGGTAAACTATTAATTGGGCAAGATCTCTGTGCTATCAAGAATGCAACTGTCACTTAGAGCTCTGTGGTCCTGACACATACAACCTTTCTGGACTATTCTACATTTAAAGTATGCCTCCCTCTACTTGAAAGTTGTTCCCATATGTCCTTTTAACTGGGAAGATCCTGACAGAAATGACCAGCTATACCTGTAGATATTTCTGCACACACATATAATCCAGACACATATTAACTACCTCTAAAGTTTCAGAAATTCAGCCTTAAATGTGCTGAAAATTTTGCCTGGACAGCTCCTCCGAGGCTCGTTCTGAAAAGACAATGCATGCTGACCATGCACAGATGAAACCTAAGGACACCATTCACAGGATTGCTTTACAAATATTCCCTTTGATTTTTGTGTCTTTTCATGCTGCTTATCCAAACGTTTGCTTCTTTGTCACCCTGCTAGTTATGGTTTTGTTAACTGCTTGGATTCTGCTTACTCCAGTTCTTGCTTTTCTGCCTTCTTAGCTGTTTTTTTTTTTTTTTCTTAAACTCTGTGGATGACTGCCCCAAGAGAATAAAACATAAATCAAACACTTGACCAACATTTGAGAAGCACCTAAGGCACAATTGAGACTCTCCTAGAGCAGATTAACTCACTCAGTACCTTGCCAGAGTAATGTTACAAACAGACAGGCCTTAAATTCTTGTTAGGCCTTGTCTCAAAAGATCACATGTAACATGGCCAGCAAAGATTAGGCATAAAAGAGAGGAGAAGTGTAGCAAAAAAATGACTACCACCCTAACCAGTATACTTCAGTTTATTAGTTGCCCAGGTAACAGTTCCTGTTCCAGTTCCAGTTGCTCCTGTCTCTTAGACAGCTGGTCACTGTGATGCATAGCTGGACACTGTGATGCACATTGTATAAACCAATCCCCAATTGACGAGCCATTCTGCCTCTGTAATTCTTGCTTGCTTATCCTATATAAGCCTGTGATCAGAAATCAGGTCCTGATAATCTGGGAATGATCCTGATCAGTGCTCATCAACAGAAATAAATCTGCCTCCAAATCTTAATGTTGTTTTGCCACTGAGTTACTACTTCAATATTCTTTTCTTCCATGGCTTTTTAAAATAATTTTATTTAAATTTATCAGTACAATTTAGGTATACATAATGATCATATTCAGGATATGGAATTTGTATGTGTACATGATTTGTCTTGACTCCTTTTTTTTTTCCCAGTTCTCATCCTCCTTTCAAATCCCCCCTCCCCATTCACCTACATTGGCTCATTTTAGTTTTTTCCTCCTCTGACTTTTATTTGCTTATAGTAATCAAGGTCACTGGTCTCTGTCTGGGTATGACTTTGCCCCTAGGAAGACATTTAGCAATGTCTTTAGTAGCCATGAGTGAGAAGGGTGCTTATGGATCTAATAAGTAGAGGCCAAGAATGCCACTAAACATTCTAACATGCACAGGATGGCTCCTTTAACACCACACAGAGTGACCCAGCCCTAAATATGCAGCGTGTCAGGTTTAGAAGCACTGCCTAGGAGGATGTTTATTCACATTGATAAACTTTTATTTCAATAATGGTACAATCTTTGGGATAAGAAAACCATTTTTTTTCTTGTGAGGTGATCAGAAATATATTTAAAAAGTTTAAAAACAAATTTAATAAATGACACATTGCTATTAACCTCCTTTAAAATATATCCCCAAATACCTTTATCCTATTGTTCTGACATTTTTTCGAAATAGTTCTTGGAAGTCTTTATTTGTGAGTATCATTTCATGCCTGCTTTGGTTCTGGAACTGATTCAAAATGTTCATAAATTACTATTAAATAAAAACATTGTAGTATGTCCTTATTCACCATGATTCACTAGATCTAGCACTGTGTCACTCCTGGCTCTTTTTCAAAGCAACATGGCCATGAAAGGTAAATATTTCTAGTTGACTGAGGACATCAAGTCACCCATGGTAATATCACTAAAGACATACACAAGACGACTCCCAGAACTGCTTTAGGAAGTGGCAATGAAACACTTTCAAAATGAGCAGAGAATAGGTTTTCAATGAGCAGGGAATATTTTGATGGGATTAATGGCAATGTATCTTTCACTCTGATAAAATTTTTAAAATTAGACATTGTATTTTTATCACATTTTATTCATATAACACACACACAGACACGCACGCGCGCACGCACACACACACACACACACACACACACACACACACATTCACTTTCCTGGCTTTTAAAGATCATAGTGTAGTATTGATTCTCACCCCTGATTCTTTGAAAAAATCAGATTCACACTAAGTCCCTAGAATGTATGAATTTTACCTTGCTTTGCAAAGGGTATTTGTAGATGCAATTAATTTAAGGGTTTTAAAGTGACAAGATCAACTTGGCTTCCCTAGGCATGTCCTGAATCCAATGGCGCATGTTCTTATAAGACACACAGAGGGCAGGTATAACAGAACAGAGACATGCAGATGTAAAAGAGGACAGGTGAAGACAGAAGCAGAGGTTGGGGCATTGTAGCCACAGCCAGACACACAGAAGATGCGATGAGAAGACAGAGGAAGAGACTGAAGATGGGGCCACAAGCCTAGGAGGACAGATTGCCATCTGCAACCACAAGATTCAGGAGACAGGGAAGGAATCTCCACTACTGCCCCCACAGAGAATGAAGTCTGCTGGGATCTCAATTTCAGAACTGTGTGCAAGTACATTTCTGTTCTTTTAAGATGCCAAATTAAATAAACACTGTTTTGGTGGACTTTGGAAACTTATGCACACAGTAAATACAATGTCTCATGCAGAGTAGGTATTAGCTAACTGTTTTGTTTTTATAAGGTAAAATTCCTGTGCTTTGTTATAAGAGTTCATTACACTGCCTTTAAAAAAACTAGAATTAATAATCTTGTATCCTATATAACACCCCCCCCAGTGGCATAGCATATCACTAAATTTGTACACCTTTTAGCACATGCATACATGGAACAATACTATCCACCCAGAGAGGAAGCCATACCACACAGGTATGTATCAGATGTCAATGCACTGCATATAAATTCATTCATGTAATGTATTAATTTATGTAAAAGGCATTTCACGCCGACGTAACTTAAATGGAAACTTAACTTACCCTACTAAACTTACTAACTATAAAATGGAGTGTTATAATTTAGAAGCTAGTTGTGGTTAATGTAGCTTGTGGCAACATCAGTTTTAATCTCTAGATGGCACTATGTTATAAGGAATCAGACTGAGATCTGATTATAGTTTTATATAACAGTTTCTGGAGATGAAGAAAAATTTCCTGCTAACGTCTTCCAGGCAGTTTTATACAGTTAGAATGAAAGTTTTATATTACTAAATTTGAAGAGGTTTCTGCTGCTCACATTACTGTGACATAAGGAAGGACAGTTAGAGACATCAAGTCCCCAAACACGCTGGCCAATCGTAAAGCATGTGTCAAACAAGTTTATTTTATTTTTGATTATTTTGCGTTTGTTTTATTATAAAATGTATAAATGAAAAATGACTTGGTCCTCAGATTGTCACAAGAATTTCTATATAACCTGGGACTTTATCATTGATATTTATGCGAGAAGATTCATAACTTACTCTTTAGCTTAAATTATAAATGAGATCACACATTTACTCATAATCCTTATTATTGAAATTCTGCCTTTAGACTCAATAGAGAAGAGACACAATTTTGTATCACATTTTCCTTAATTTTTTTTTTTGTATTCCTGACCTCATTTTTGAACTTTTTTTTCTTCTTTAAATCTCCAGTGATTGTTAGGTATTTTAAAAACTTCTTTGAAGTTCATATAGGATTTAGTAATTAAGTTTTCTGGTTACCTATGTGATTAATGCTCTTAGTCAGTTAATAATCGTCACCCTAGACTTCTCCACCTTAAAAGCACTTTGATTCATTCTTAAATTTCATTTTAAATTTATTATTTTGTATTTTAATTATGCATGGATTTTAGTTTTTCCACAAAATTACACATTCCTGGAGGGATATCCTGGCTTATTTACCTACATCTACATGGTGTATGGGTAATGGCTACTTACTGAATTACTGCTTATTACTTATTGAGTTTGGTAGGACATATCATGACTCAATCAAGGAAAAAATGGCTATTTTGTGCTCCTAAATAACAATGTATACTTCACATGTTACAGTACATATACTGGAGTTTCCTAGTCTGTCTCTGTCACCGAATTGTGGTTACACTGTAAAGGGATAGAAGCAATGTCTGTCTTGTGTACTTTCTGTAGGTAGCAACTCATACAAAATTGCAGGTTAAACACCTGTGAATGTGAGGGGAGAACAATGACTTTAGGATAAAAGAGCAGCCTTTAAATTATTTACATTACAGAAGTTTGCAGATATGTATTATGTGCCATGCACTATGTTAGACCAAAACAGTAGATCTTTGAACAAAGTAAAAGTTCTCCTGCTCCATGGAGCTTCCCTTCAGGTAGAGTAATGACAGTAAGTAAATAATAAGAAAACAATGTGTGACATAAGAATGAGGTGTTCAAGTGCATGTGTTCAAGAAAGGTGAAGGTGTTTCCAGGAAGGACTTTCTGGGAAGACACAATTGAGGGATCTGAGTGAAGGGAGAGAGGGATCCATGTTGATTTCTGGCAGATTTTCTTTAGGGAGCAGTAAATAAAGACCAAAATATAAAGTTGTGACTATAATGTTTTTGGTCACTGATCAGGAAAGCTAGAATGTAATTTACTGAGGTAGATAAGAAATTAAATATAAAAAGTAGACATGGGGACAGGGAGGCTTTTCTTTTAAGGTGGGAGATACATGAGTATGTACGTGTGCTCATGGCAATGATCCCTTAGGGTGGGAACATTGGAAGACACAGAAAAAGGAGTACAATTCCAGGAGTGTGGCATGAATCATTGAGCAGGGTTGTGCTCCTATAGGACTAGTAGAGTTGCTTTTAACAGATTTACTCCATGTGCAAGGAAGGAGTATAAGAATATACAGGTAAAAATGGGGGAAGATTGGTCACGGAAATTCTCATCTGTTTTAACCAATGAATCATCAAGTATTGAATGTTTGTTAGTTGTTGCTGAAAGCTACAGAAAAGCCTGGAATAGCCAGTAGCCTGGTGTTCTGAAGTCAAAAATACTGAATTTGTATTCCGAATTCTCCAATTATCAGTTATACAATTATGGAGAAATTAGTTAAATGTCTATATTTCATTTAGAAAAAGTCTCTTATGAGTTGCATTTGCAGATTTGTGCTAAACGTTTATGTGAGTTATTTCATCTAATCTTTATAACCTGGATATGGAGCAAGTACTGTTTATTCTTGTACCTTGCTAGTGAGGACACTTAATTTAAGGGAGTTAGTTAGATGTTGATTAAAATCACATATCAGAAGAGTAGAAAAGGTGAAACTCTGCCAGGGAAGGCAGACCACAGAACTTAAATAATACTCTTAAATAATAACTTATCTTATTAATAAACATGAAAATAACAGACCTTGAATGAATTACTTGACAATGTCTAAACTAGCTTTGAGTTTCACTTACCATTTTGTAATATAACAATGATAGATAGAGTTCTATAATGGTATTTAGTACTCTCTGTTCTCTGTTGTAGACCTCCTACATGACTCTTGGGATTGTGCATACAATAATCTGCAATTATCCAGTATTTCATTTCCTGTGTTAAGTAACCCATAGTCAGCTGTGACCTAAAAATATTGAATAGATAATTCCAGAATTCTAGAAATAAAGTTTTAAGCTGCATGCCATTGTGAGTAATATAATGAAATCTTGAACTATCCCACTCCATCTTGGTAGGGGCATGAAACATCTCTATGTCAGGTATATCTAAACTGTAAACATTACCCTCCCATTAATAACTTGTTAACCATATCAGTTACCAGGAGGACTGCTCTGGTACCTTAATTCAGTACCTGTATTTAAGTAATCTTTATTTCACTTAAATGGTTTTAAATTGCATGAATATGATACAAAGGAGACACTAGGATATAAAATGTGGGAGGAAAGATTAACTTGCATCATTGTGGTGCTGCAAAAAATAAGAATAAAACAGTGCTATAGGGTTCAGTACTATCTGAGTATTCAGGCATCTACTGGGGTTCTTGGAAGGCATTACCTCAGATAGGTCTAAGATTTCAGTTCTTTGGCTTGGTTCTTATATATGGCACAAGTAACTTTAAAAAGGAGATTATCTAATTGGGACTAAAGTAATTATACAAACTCTTCAGATTTGGGTCCAGGGATTAAAAACAGAGAAGTCAGAAACAGAGAAGTCAAAAGGATTGGATTTTGAGAGGAGTTTGTAGTCCTCTCAAAAACTAGATATGAGATTTTCCCCGTATCTAGTTTTCAAGATGAAAGAAGCTGTGTGGCCAGGCATGTGTATGATCTGTAGGAGTGGAGAAAACTCTTTGCCTGATAACCAGCCGGGGAATATGGACCTGCTCTATAATCACAAGGCATTGAATTTGTTCAGTATCCCAAATAGGTTGGAAGTAGTTTTGTCCTCACAGCTTTCAAATGAGAACTCAACATTTGGTCCACACTTTGATGTCAGCCTTAAGTAGAGAACTCAGCCACACCTTGACCAGGCTTCCAACCTACAGAATCATAGATAATAGGCAGGATTGTTTTAAGCTACCGTCTTTGTGGTAATTTGTATATAGTAAAGAAAACTGATATAGTACTTCATATATTGTTGTGATGTTCAAGTGTCCAGAATTCTTCACTGGTTATCAAACTATTTCCTTGAAAAAACATTACCCGGGGATGGTGATGCATGCCTGTAATCCTAGCCCTAGGAGGCTGAAGCACGAGGATTTAAGGCCATCCTGAAACGAATCACAAAAGCACCAAAAAGACTTTTAATTTTCAGTCAGATTTCATTAACTTGAGAATCGAGATATGAAGTACAGAAAGTCTTAGTAAGAGATGTTGGTCTTGGAAGTTGAACTGACTCAGAAGGCTCAGATGTGAAGAAGCTATGAGCAGGGGACGTGCTGGCAACCCTCAAATGAGCTGGGGTGGAGAGAGAATTGGGTGGATACCGAGGGTTCCTAAGCAGTTTATACTGGTGGTGCTTAGTGTAGAACCTAACACTGAGTATAAAGGGTTTTCTTTACTTATATTCCCTATTGCTTTTGTCTTCAATGCAGTTGTTAAATTACATTTTAATACATTATTCAAAATGATGGCATTTTGCTTGAGTCAGTGGCTCTAGAAGTCCATGTGTCTTGGTTGATGGACGGATTGATTGACTGATAATGCCTTCAAATGTTTGCTGCGTTCCCATTTCCTTTGTTAGCCCCTTATTCCAGCTCTCCATCCTCTAGTAATTAGTTAACTAGCATGAACCTTCACTTGCCTACCCTCAAGCCTGTTTCTCAGCATTGTCATCAGAACCTGACAATATTCAGGCCACTTCCTTGCTTCCTTAACTTCTCAGGATCTTGCCAAGATCTTAGAGTTGTAGCACCAAGATCTTTGGTGTAGCTCACTTCTTGCATGTGGAAACTGAGGTCAGAGAGGTACATTTCCCATGTCAGTGTGAAAGCAAGCACGGGGAAAAGTAAAGCCCAGAACATAATGTCTGGATGATTCAGTCCAGCGCTTTTTCCACTGCATTGTTTGTGCTTCTCAGGTGGTTTCAGGGCTTTTCCTCTCTATTTCCCACCTGACCACACCGTCCTTACTGCCCCACTCTTCACAGTGCACTGTCCCCCCCCCAAGACATACCCATTTCTATCATCCTGTAAATATGACTCATATCCTTCCACCAAGTGGATTCTTTGTCTTTTCTACATGGCCTTTCATGATTGTGGCCCTTGTGCTGGCTAGAAACCCTATCTAAAGAGATTCTTGCATTCTCTGAGCTCTGTCACCATTAATATTTTGCAGCACTCATTATAATAAAAAGCTTATACACTCCCTTATTTGGAGGCTTTCAGCAACTGTCTGATTTTCCAAGATTGTTATGTGTTCCCAGGTGATCCACTCAAAATATTACACATTCCCAGATGTTATCTATGGTTCTTCTTTCATTGGTAATTAACTTGTGTTTGTAGAACATAAATAAGTAATACACTGAATTAAATTATCTACAGCATTCCTCTTCTTTGTTACAATTTAAATCAACTAATATATATCAAATGGGTAGAGTAGGTATCGGGAAGAAAGTAAAAGAGAATGAGGCAAAAGGTTGAGTCTCATGTTTGTTCTTGATCTTGGGATGATTCCTTTCCAAAAGAATATGTTGGTTCCTGCAATGATGTTTATCTTTGCTACATATTACGTTCATCCATGCTCTAGCCAATTGAACACATTAGATGACTAAAATCATTCTAGAAAAAAAAACATTTTAAAGGACTCTGCTATAGTATAGATTCAATTATTCTGGGTAAATATCCTATCTGATTAGATACTCTATTGTATTTTCACTGGAAAAGTGCTCTAATCCCCAGCCAGTTAATTAAAAATCTATTTCCAGCCTCATCTTTTCCATTTCAAACAAATATGCTCTTACCACATTGTGAACAATTTAAGTTTTAGAATATTGGCCCTTCAAAAACATGTTGTAACTTAATTATAATTCTGTTGCTTTGACAATAGCTATGAATGAAAACAAATCTTTTCCACATAATAATTTCTAAAAAGGCAAGAAAAAGGAAGACCACAAAGGTCAGTTGACAAATTGGAATCAGTCTGCACTAGGGTACTTTAGTATGTCATTCAGCATTGCTGAAATGTGAAATGTAAAGGAGCTTTTGTTGGAATTTAAAAATTGAGGACTTGGATCCCTATCATTTGCAGTAACACAGTTAGCATTGTTAGTTCTGATTCAAGTGCAACTGATCAAAAGGTTATTGAATATTCCTTGTCCCTCTGCCAAATCTGAATGTCTTCTCTGTGATTGGAATATTTGGACCTTGTTGTTATTCATTAATGCTTATCTCACATTCCATTCACAATCATTATCTACCTTTCTCAGTAATTAGATAATTATATTTCCAGATAATTAGTTTAATGAAAGTGTGGGAATTATGTAACAAGAATCTAAGTGATATTGTGAAGACCTCTACATGTAGATTAAGAAAAAAAAGGAAAATACAAATAAAATAGTAAGAAGTGCTTAATATATTATGTATGTTCAAAAGATTGTGTGTGTTTTAATTAAAATAATCAGATGAGCTCTAGTAACTTTTTGGGTTCTATTTATTCCTGGGAGCATATGTGGTATTTGTGGTTTGAGAGATATGAGATAACTGTTTTAAGCCATTGAGTCAGCTTTTAGTTCCTATAGCTTCAATGCTTGTTGCTTCTTGTCCTGCTTACGTATTTCTTAGATATAAAAAACTATTGGGAAGTTTAAGGTTTGAAGTGAAATAATATCAGATGAGTAAAATAACTTCATTAACTTTTTGATAGCCATACTGTAGTGTTTCTCCATTAAAAGGAAAATTAGTTAAATTGAACCTAAAACTAAATGTTTATGTGTTTATAGGCATGTATCATGTGTATCTTTGCATGTGGCACTTTGCTAGTTGCTGTGGAAGAAAAATAATATTGGATGTGTTTTCTACCTTGGAAGAGGCTGCTTTACCTCTTTAACAGCAGCCGTAAGAATGTGCCCCAGTAGTCTTCCAAATGGAAAGAGCACAATTGCTCAAAAACCTTTGCTGCATATTCTGAGGTCTAGCACTGCCACATTTGCACTGAGTTCTCAATTCCTGTAGACAGTTGTCTGTCACTGACTGAGTCAGCTGAGATATGAAAGCAAGTCTGTTTCCAAGGAAAGTCTAAGCCAGCCAATTTTGGCTCAAGGACACCATGCGTGAACATTGTCGGACTATCTCTGACTCCAGCACAGTACCCAACCTTTCTTTCTATGCTTCTTCTGAGCTTAAACTTGCATCGCCTCTGTAAGTTTCGCAACTTTCTCCAGCTATGTATTTCGCCTTTTTATTTGCAGGCATTTCCCCCAATAAAAATCTCTGCATGTTTAATCTTATCTTGACATCTTTTCCTTGGAGGACCCAGACTAATGCACTGGATGATGAAATCAAATGTACTCAAGGAAATTAAAAACAATTTTATCAGAAAGTAGAAAACAAAAAGGAGAAAATAAAACAGTTGAACGGGTCACAAAAATGACAGCATACTTGACGCATGTAGCCTATGGGGAGACAGTGTAAAAGTTAGCATGCATAATGCATTTTGAGTACAGTAAACTTCCAACCTGAGTAAACTATGGAAGAACTAAAGACACATTTAAAAGGTTTGTTGAAATCGGGCTACAGAGGACCTTAGCTGTCTTGCTGAGGAATTCAGTTTGTCTTTCTTTTTTTCTTTACATTTTTCCTACAAATGTGGCAGCAGAGACTTCAAGGATTTGAGAAATCTAGAGCCAGCTGATTTCTCTCTACATATTCTCAATGGGAGAAGCATGATTGATGTCTGGTGGAATTCAGTAGTCTGGGAGGAAAGCCGTGAAAAGGGATCTTACCACTAGGCTGGGATTTGGGATTCTAAACCTCTGTCATTTCCTAATGAGCTTAAATATACTATATATATATATATATATATATATATATATATGTAACAAAGATTGCTTTTGAGGCTGAGGTTTCAGCTCTGTATCAAGAACAGGCTTACCAAGTTCCTTCTCTTTGTTCTTCTAGAAGCTGAGTTAAAGTTAGGAGAGAGAGAGAGAGAGAGAGAGAGAGAGAGAGAGAGAAATAGCAGTGTATGAAGGATTGAAAGATTTTGCCTGGTGTTGTAGTCAGGGATTTGCAATGATATTAAGATAATACAGAATCCAAAATTTACAGTATTACTTTGTAATAGTCACTCAAGAGTTAAATACAGGGAGTACAGGAAATCTGTCCACACACTGAGACCTAGAAAATCTAGCTGAGGGTCTGGATTCCATAGCAACAAGCTACATGAGTTCAGTTGAAAACCTAGAGCCCATGACGATGCCACCCATGATTCCAACTGGAGATCTAGAGCCTATAACAATGACTCAAGCAAGTCTGTTTTATAGATTTGGGAAGACCCAAAGATCAGTGGTGGAATCTAGAAAATCTATGCCAACTGGGTGAAGGATCTGTTCCAGTAGGTTGGGAGATCTGTACTAGAGCCAAGAAGTAACAAAGTAAGTACCAAAAGAGCTCCCCAAAAAGATACCATAGCCATCTTGAGCAGAAACAAGGTCTCAGGCTCCTCCACTGATGAGAACAGCAGAGTTCATAAGGGAAGCCAGCATGACAGGCTGAACCAACAGCTCCAAAACAACCAACAGCTCCAGACAACACTCATTTAGGAGAACCACTGTCTTAGTTACTTCTTATTCGTCACTGAGACAAAATACCTGAAGCCAAAGTTGGGAAAGAAAAAGTTTATTTCTTACAGTTTTTGGAGGTTTCAGTCCATACTCAGTTGGCTCCAGAGTAGCATGGTGGGGCTGCAGTTCATGGTGGCTGCAAACAGCAAGGCCACAAAGAGCTGGCAAAAGAGCAACACACACCTTCTTCCTGCCATTACATTACATCCTGGCTCCACCCCTACGTGGGTATAGCACTGACACCATCAATCCAAGCACTAGACAATGAACCAATCACAAATGCGCAATGCAAACTCATGAGGCCTGGGGGCCACAGATATAAACCATGACACCCACAATGCTACTCTCTTCCTTGCTCCTTCTTTTTATGCTGGTAGCAGTCTTCAGGTGGACCCTCTACACTCACCACTGTGCTGATACAGTTCAGCTGGTGTTTAAATTTACCATCAGTTTTCAATCTACCACACCTGGTAATCTAACACAAGTTTTGTTTGTCAGTCACACACTGAAAAGAAACCAGAAATTTAACACTGAAGCCTGAATTTATGACCTTTGTGGAGTAATCCGTTGGCTTAACTAGACTTATTTTTTATGGTCCTCAGATTGGAGTGGCAATTACACTACTCAGATACGGTAAGGGTTCTTCAGTAAATCGTAAGTCGTTATTCCAATCCAACTTACATTTAAGCCCTAGCATTTTAGATCTTGCTGCTTTAATAGCATAAACTTATGCTAGTTTTTATAAACTTGTACGAGCGCAGCCACAAGGGTAGTCTGCTTTAAGTTTGGAGTGATCGTTTATATACATGAGTTAAAATAGATGAAATGGATTAGACTTCAGGGAAATTTCCTAGGAAATTTTTCTTATCTGATTAGCATAAAAAAGGTGCCACTAAGAGGCTTACAGTAGCAATAGTGGTATGCGAATTTCTGTAAATTAACATTGGGAACAGTCATTTGTAAAGTCTTGCTTCAGTGAACAACCTGCGTGCCATCTTCCTTTATCGGGGATAAGAATGATGCAAGGTTACTTGGAAACTTTTCTAGTGAGAAAAACTGTGCACTCCACTGGCACATTGTGTGAGCCTTGGTCCAGGATATGGGGAGCTTGTACACTACCCTCCAAAGGCAAAAAGCCTATATCAACAGGCCACAGGAGCACCCACTCCATGTCCCAGCCATTAGGCCCTCGAATTTGGTTTCCTTAGTCATTGCTTTGATACTACAGACCAGCCAAGTTTTTCTATAAAGTACCAAGTAATTAACATTTTCAGCTTTATGGACCACATGATCATAGCCACAACTGCTTAAATTGGCCCTTGAGGTATGAAAGCAGTATACATTATGTAAATGAAAGAGCATGGTTATGTCCCAATAAAACTTTATTTACATACACACATGGCGAACAGAATTTGGCCAGCAATGGTAATTTGCTGATGTCATCATGGAGCAGAAGGAAAAGGATCTATTTACCACAGCTTTCCAAGCTATGGCTAAATTCCCCACGAATTTAAAAAAGATATAGAACTTGAGACACCTCTGTACAGTTCTCTGTAAACTTCTCCATATTTTATCTCATAAAATTCTGCTTTGTCTCCCTTTCTCCCTCACTCACTTATGAACCCTTGATCAATTTTGTCCTCATAGTTTTAGCCTTAATAAAGACTTGTTCTCTCCTTAAACACACTGCTACCCACATCCTGTGTAGGTGAGAGGCACATCTAGAACAGGTTCCTACATTTTTAATGCCCAAGGCTGTGGTTATAGCTGTTACCTCTGTTGATGTCCCTATGCCTATTATTTCTAAATTTCTACTGCAGTTTTTATTTATAATGCTTTATAACCGGTATCCATAGAAAGCCCTACTAAAAACACTCAATAATGGAAGAACAGAATTCCTTGTCTCTGTCCCTAAATTTGTCCCTTGTTTATCTCCTCAGAAAATGATGTCCTTTCCCTTGTTGCTTGCATCCTAAGCTTGCATTTTCCCTCTACTCTTGTTTCTCACATCCTAACCATTAAAACAGACTCCAGCTCTCACCTTTTCATTCTCATCTTGTATTTATACCCTTATCTTCATCTTTCTGCTTGGTCACTGGAACGACTACTAGCAGCCCGCTGTCCCTGCCCCTTACCCTAACCAGTGTACAGTTTGAAGCTGAAATCGTGTTTTAGGAGTAAAGCAGATAACTCCTCCATTTTAATCTTCTGGCCTAAAAAATGAGCAGACTCTCTTTTCTCTTAAGCTCAACATGATATAGACTCTAATGCTTGACTTGTTTTCTTAGTATTTGTGTCTCCACTCACTTACCACAGTGTCATGACTTTCTTTCGATTCCAAGCTCAGTCCTTTTTATTGCTTCTTCTCTTGCTCTGTTTTCTTGCTGAAGTGATCTTTCTCTTCATTGTCCAAAGCTGTGTGTTTCTTGTCCTTCAATTTTCAACTGAACTGGTGTCTCTTCTCAGAACATAATCACTCACCATAATGCAGCCACTCTGTCCTTCCAGATGACTTCATTATTTTCTAATTCCTTCTCTGATATTTATTACTAACTTCACCATTTTAAAAATTTTTCATATGGCTCCTCCAGTAGAATGTGAACTTCAGGGGAACAGACATGGCTGCCTGTTTAAATATTTTAGTTCTTTAGTCAATCGATACATCAGCCCTTTCTAATCTTCTGCCATTCCTTTGGTCATAAATGATCTTGATGATCATTTCAGCAACTTTCTGGCAATTGTCTTGGCCTCTCATCATCCCTGGATGAATCCAACTCATACTTTCTTTGTGCCAGTATACCTCATGACAAGACTTGTTGGAGAAAGTTACATAACCAAAAAGATTGGTACCATTACTAATTTACAGTCATCATTCCACCTGTGCTCTCAGGACTGCCCTGAAATTTTAATGTATTTCCCAATTGGCTCATGGTCCTGTGCTCACAATTATAACCCCACCCTTCAGTTTTAGTCAGTGACCTCACCCCATTCCATATAAGAGTTCCAAGAGAGATACTCTTTCAAATGCTCACTGCTATGTCTACAAATCTTTCCACTGGACCAGTCACACTGGCAGAGGTGTTCCTTTCTTAGAAATGGTTATGGCTTCTTCTTCTGCTCTGAACACTATTAAGCTCCCTTATAAAAACCTTGTACTGTTAGTTCCTTTATACTCCGTACCCAAAGTGTCTCTCTTCTTCCCAGCTCACCCCCATTCATTGGTCTGGTAAGTCAACTTTTTTCAAAGTTCCTGGTATCTATCAACCTCCACGTCTCTCACCTTCTTCCTTCCTCTTCCTCTTTCTCTCTCCCTCATCCTCCTCACTTTCCTCCTCCTTCTTCTTTCTCTCTCTCTCTCTCTCTCTCTCTTTCTCTCCCTCATTCTCTCTTTTGTTCTCTCACGCTGCTCACTCTCATTCTTTGTTTCTGTTTCGGGATGTATAACATATTCTCCTGAATGCAGACAGTCTTCTCCTCATTCTCTCCCACCCATAGCATCTAACCGATTCCTATTCCATTAGGATATTAGCTTGGATGTCAGTTCTGCAAAGTGAGTTACTAGACTGTATTAGGACTCCTATTATTGTTTCCAATACTTCCTGACCTTCTGCTTTTTTGTTCCATCACTGTTATAATCACTTGCTTAACATCTATCTTCCTTGACCCACAGAAACTTCCCAAGGGAAGGGGAGGGCCTTGTTTACCACCTTATATTTGAATCTAGCACAGTGCCTGACCATAGCACTAGCATCCACTTCACGGAGAGTATTCATATAATGAATAAATAACCAATGAATAAATAGAAAGAAGAGAAGAGTAAGGATAAGAGAAAAGAAACGAAGAAGAAAAAATGAGGACAAATGAAGTTAGAAAAACCTAACAAAGAAAAGTACACACTAAACGAGTAGTAGATTTTTGTCAAGAGATCTACATATTTTATACCTTCTTTCTCTAGTGATGCCCCATGGTGCCCAGCAACGTCCTCCAGTCCTGTGTGGTGCATTACCTGTGGGGCTAAGCCCTTCCACAAAGACAGGGTGCGTACAAGCTATTGGCCTCCTCCAATATGATAACACGCATAATGCACCAACTCTTAGACTTGCTGTCAAATGCATCTGGCTCTGACACGGATCTTGCCATGGAGAAGGCTGTTGTGTTCTCCTAGTGGTTATAACGTGTTTCTTAAATGAAGTTTTGGTTGGACCGTGGCTTAGTTCGGAGAGATTAGAGTTTGTAAGTGTAGACTGGACAGCAGGAAGAAATCACGATGTGTTACAGACAAAATGGCAATGATCTATATTAGAACAATGAGAACTCTGACTTTGTGTTGTTAATCATGTGTACACTCTTGGATATTAACATGTAGCTTAGAAGCTACTGAAACTAGAGGACTTATTCAAGCAGGTGAGTTCTTCAATGTTTCTCTCTAATGATAGGCTGAGAAATTAAAACAAATTTAAAAAACTCTTAGTGGATAACATGAACATTATTTTAAGCAGAGGAAGGAAAAATTAAAATATCAGTTTACTATTTTAATTAGTAGAGTTAAAAGAAAAAAATTCTTCAAGAATTCAATTATAGAATCCTTTTAGATAAATGCTATGTGAATTTAATTTTCCTTTTATAATCCTTACCGTGTCACATAAAGAGTAGCAGATGACATAAGCAGATGGACTTGTTTTATCTGCTACTGCTTAAAACCTTCTCTAACATTTTTTTGGCCATATTCATAAACATAGGGTATGGTAGAACTAACTTAAATCTGTTTAAAATCCTCAGTAGCTTCTGTTAAGTTTTATTTTAGTATGTTATAATATGGCAAGGCTTTTCTGTCTATTATGGGCAATATTCTATCCAATAAGGTCTAAGATGTATTTTAATACTTCTAGATAACGTGCTTGAAAATGAAATACATTTTTACTTGACCTTTCATTACTGATGAATATTCCTAATGAAACCATTGCTTTTAGATGGTGATTTTAATTCGTGGAGTAAAAATGGGAGAAAGGTATTGGAAATATTTTTATTTTAATTAATATTTTCTATGGCTTTTTAAAAATTTTAAAGCACTTCATTCCTACTAATTTCATTCTTTACTTTTGCTTTGGTATGTTTATAAATGTTTTTCACTTGAGCAAGCCACTATCTTCATTAATCAAGTTCCTTAACTTTATTCCAGCAAAAAATGTAAACATCATTTCTCTTTATTTGCAAAGAGTTTGCCTATTACACTTAAACCCAAGGACTCATCCTGGGCGCTGTACCAAGAAATGTCTTGCAGGTATCAAGAAATTTTAAATGAAAGAATAGGTGGAAATTAAACCTTGTATCATTACTGTTATGTTTATGGTAGAAAAGAAGTCAAACCTAATAAAATTTATGTTTAGTCTGGTTAATTTTTACACAAAAATATTTATTGTAATGGAACACTTCACAAATACTTTAATGAGAAGAAACATACTTTCTAACATAATAATTTTTAAATAATTATTTTGTATAACCAAAATGTGAAGTTAGTAGCTAACAGAAGCTCTAGTTCAAATAGTTACACAGAGAAAAATTGTGAATTAAGGGTACATTCATTTTTTAGACACATTACTTCAAAGGTCATTGTTAGTAGGAGTCACTGAAAAAGAAAAACTCTCCCACTTATATACTAAGATGTCTGCATTTCCTAAGATGGTTGAATAAGGTCATGATTTCAGATGCGTTGTGGGATCCTAATATCCCTCACTGGCTGTCAGGAGCCTTTCACACTAGAGGTTTTTTCTCTGAACGGTTCCTGTCTACAAATCAGCTCTGCTTTATGTATTTATGGCATTGAAGTTTTTGCTTTCCGTTCTTGAAATCTTTTTGGTACTATGACAAATGGAGTATTTACAATGTCTTTTTAACTGTTAATTGTGTTAAAAATTCACATTCAATATTTATGAACCTAGAATTTGATCATTTTCTTTCAAAATAATAAATGATATTGTGTAAGTGCATTAAAGTAATGCCAAGTCCATTTTACTTGACTGAGAAATTAATAGCAGGGAAGGCTTGCTAGTTGCAGACAGATTCTGAATTTGGTGTCTGTTTGCATTACTGTGCTCAACAGCTAGCTGCAGATGATCAGTTAGAGAGAAAAAGTTGAAGTTGATGAGTCAAATGAAAAATAATAGAATGTAAAAGGTAAGAAGTTAGAGTTTCCCAACCAAGAACAGAAAAGATGGGTCCTGAATAACAGTGTTGCTGTGTATAATAAATATTTTTGGTTTCTAGTGCCTGAGGCTAGAAAACAGTGATGCCCACAGACATGCTTGCTTACATTTTACGCTGGTGTGTTTACTTCCAGTGAGTAATGATAAGGCTGAAGCTCTACTATTCAACACTGTCGTTAGATTAAAAATGCCACCTAAGGAATACATTAATGCCGATTTCTATTTCTCTACACAGAAACCTCCTCAGAATTCATTCTGAGTCCCTATAAAACACCTTCCCTCTTTGTGGGGTACAGTGAAATATTCAGTGCACAGTGAAAAAAATTAAAAAAAAAAAAACCAGAAAAAAAACCTTTGACACTTTGCATTTTTTAGGCTAAGAGAAATAAGCCTGGATGCTTGTGATAGGTGACCTCAGTTGTGTGACAGGAAAATGAAAAACCACCTATTTTTATATTTGGTTTAATAAGGTACTTGAGGTAGCAATGTTCAGTCGCCAAAACTGACTGGTGATTTCCTTTCTAGATGACCCATTAAAATTGGCTGAAGTTAATGAGTTCATCCATCACTTCTGACGAAGTGTACTGTCCTCTGCATGCACTCAGGGATAATAGCACTTCAGAATGAAGGGTATTAAACCATCGGATAAATCTAACATTGCCAAGGAAAGTCGTTTCACAACGATCATTCAGAGGGCATCATTATGCGCATTCATATTGGTTTCCAACTGGTCTCGGCCCAAAATTGGAGAAGAGAGAAGGACAAGAAGCAATTCCTTTCAGGTGACACCAGTGTTTTCCTGCTACTTGGCTGCCCACCTTCTTTTAGAGGAGAGGAAAGGAGAGGAGAGGAGAGGAGAGGAGAGGAGAGGAGAGGAGAGGAGAGGAGAGGAGAGAGAGACAGAGAGGGACAAAGAGAGAGACAGAGAGAGACAGAGAGACAGAGACACAGAGAGAAGTGTTTTTCAGGGTTTTTTTTAAAACAGTACTTTTTCTACTTTGCACTCATATATTTTATTCGTATCAAATCATATGAGGTCATACTATTCACACAGAATAGGACTAAAATGTGTTGAAGAGCAAAGGGCGTTGACACAGTTTGAGGAGAAACTGCTTGGGTCTGATGTGGGCTATCACACTTTGAGTCTGTTCTCTCCCATTCCCTTGGGGGATTTGGGCAAGACATCCAGACTCCTTCGTCCTTGGATCCCTCACCTCAAAACAGGGATAATAAGAGGCGCCCGGGGCTGTCCCCACAGTACTTGCCTGGCAAGACAAGGTCCTGAGTTTGATGTCCGGTACTAGAAAAACAAAACAAAACAAAACAAACAAACAAACAAAAAACCCCCAAAACGACAACAACAACAACAACAAATGGGCTGCCTAAGTAGGCTGAGATGAAATTAATGTATTAATATATGTAAAATGTCAGAATTACTAACACATCCTGAGCAAAGATTACTTATTTTGTTATTAGTGTCATCATCATGACTAGTATCATTTCTCTTTGTCCCAAGGTAACAGCAACAAGCAAAAAAAATCCCTGTAAATATGTGCTTTTAATGTGGCTATTGATAGTTTGCTTTTTAATTGATTGCTTTAAGATACCCTTTAAACTTGCTCTGATTTTTGTCTTATCAATTGTTTTTACAGCATATTTGATTGGAAGCTATTCTCATTTAACTCAATTTCCACTTTTACTTTAGGGAGCTTATGATCTTCAAAGCATAATATTGGACTAACAATTCTGCACAAAAAGGGCATGGGCAAGGAGTCCAGAGTGGTTACAAACCTTTGGAATATGAGTGGCTTATTTGGCAGTTCTCCAATCACAGAAGAATATAAAAGGAAGAGATCCAGAGTGTCACTCAACCCAAACCTCGGGTCTATTCTTCTTCATGGGGGCCTGTTGCGGGAACGATGTGGTAAAATGCAAATAACTTGTTTTGTCTACAAGCAGAAAGCTTACCTTTCAGAAACAGATTTTGGGTGTGGTAACTGGATGCGGATTTGGTTAGAGGACTCCACGTAAACCCAGGAAACTGGCTCCTCTGATATTTTCTATGAGAGATCATCATATCCATGAAATCTACCAAATTCGTCTAATCTGCCTTTTCTGTATTAGCTTAGGAATATACCGGATCTGAGGTGGATATGTCTGCCAGAAGTAAACTCATTTGTTTTCTTTTCATCAGCAGTTTTCTTTTTTATAACTGAGCAACCCGTGCAATGTCAATTTGCCAATAAAAGGTTCACATATTTGCAGCTCATCCTTATTGAAAAATATTTACTTACTGCTAACTGGCTTGTGTGTCGAGATCATGGAACTGCAAATATAAATAAGACATAACTTGTGCCTTCAGGGAACTTGTAGTGTAACAAGAGACAAAGCCCCTGTGATATAATGACTTTAATCAGTCATCAGGCATACATTTGCTCAAAAAACTGAGAGCAGGATAAAGCTACTTGACCATGTAATCAGTTGCTGCTGACCAATTTTTTTCACTTCTGTGTAAATTCATTCAGCCAAATGAAATTCATTCAAACAGACAGATGGTCTCAAAAGCTAAAATATCCCTGGACAGCTTCCCTGAGTTAACATATCATGATAGAACTAACTACAGTGAGGATTTCTTTAGGCTTTAATATTTGCTATAGTAGAGCACTGAAGGAGGTGATTCTAATTCAGCAAGGACTTCTTACTTCTAGGCATTCTTGGTATCCACGTTTGCATTTTGATTGTATTAATATTTACATAACAGGTAGTGGGTGCTAGGCACAGCCATCAATTATATAATTTCATTGCGTTTCACTCTTTATAAAGCAACGTTGGAACATCCAACAGAAATTAGTATTTATTGGTTGAGCTGTGTATCAGAAGGAATCATTTAAATTCATAGCACAGTATACCCTTTAATTTAAATTCATAGTACACTTTTAACGTATAAAAGACAAAAGCAAGAGCAAACCCCAGAAGCTATAACTTGGGTTTAGAATTCAAGACAAAAAAATTCACTTATGTAAAATCTAGACTTTACTAAGATTTTTATTTTCTCTCATGGTAAGCCAAAGTGTAAAAGATAGGCAAAGTATGAAAGTAAGTGTCTTGCCATGATGTCTACTTTAATTACACACTTTTGCTGCTGTGTACCACTTCTAGTGAGCTATATATGTTGGAATGTTTCAAATACACAGAAAATTTGGCTTCAAGCAACAAATTCCTAGCAGTAATTATATATATATATATATTCATAATTTATTCTATACACATTTCTTATTCCTCCTTATTTTATCATTTATCATTTCCTCTCTGTGTATCCACATACACCATTCTTAAATTGGCTCAGTGTTCCCAATTTTAAAATTTCTTCTTAATTGTATGGCTAATCTTCTAAAGCAATCATTGTTATTGCAATAAAATACCTCTAATAGATCTCATTATTCTAACCACTTTAAAGTGTATACTTGGCTAGCATTAAGTAAAATCCTAATGTACAAATCCATCACTATCTGGTCCCATGACATTTTCAACCCTAAAGGAAATTCATACATCCTGACTCCCTCATTCCCTCAAGCCCTGACAACCACTAATACACTTTCTCTACTGATATATTTGCCTATTCTGGATTTGTGGATGATCGTAAGTGTTAATCCTGACCTGACGTGGAAGTAAACTTTTGGGTGATTAGGGTTGTAACTTCATTTTTACTCTGGGAAACACTTTCAAAACTTTTACCTCTTTTCAAATTTACATGCTTTGACATTTGACATTGCTTATCTTACTGTAGGACACTGGTTTTCTAACTTTGTTTCACCATTGTGCTCATAGCTTGCTTATGTTGGACAATGAGCATTTTAAGAATGCCACTGTAGCTGTGAGGGAATAAATATAGAGGGGAATAGGATAATATAGGAAGTTAGTTCAGAAAAAAAGAGCTATTATTTAGGTTTTATTTCTCATAGTGTTCTTTAAGCTCCACAGTGATCATGGAATGCTAGGTACAAATTATTGTGAATGGAATAAATCACAGTTTATTGGTACTGACAATGTGGATGGATGCATAAAACTCAGTCAATCCAGCCATCAAGAAAAATTATCATCTCTTCAGACCTTACCACCAATGATGAGGACCAGTACATTATTATTAAACATTTTATTTGTTGAAGACAGTGTTTGTCTCACTGAGGCATTTTGTTTGGTATTTCATTCCAACTCCCAAATCAACATCTTTTGAGTAGAACTTAAGTCAATGTGTATCTTTTGAAGTCACATAAAAAACTTTGATGATAGCAGTCCATGTAATAATGATTTTGCCTATTGAAATCCTTGCAAATGGCAGTCATCTGAATCACTTATGTAGATACCCATTGTAAGAGGCTGTTCCTGGATGAAATTGATTGCAACAAGGGTTCTGATCTAACTTGCACAGCTCTGAATGACAGCACTACTGGCTGGATCCCTCAATATACAAGACTGGAAGGCATACTGACTATGTTAGACTTGGCACGCATATAGGACTTTGTTCCTAAAGCAAAGGCTATAGCAGCCTGAGAGATTTGCGATTTTTCCAAAAGTTGAAGGAGAGGCTGCTTTGGACGTATTATGACCTCTGCCTGCTCTTGGGAGATAATGAACATAGGACCACTTTGGGACAATCAATGTGGCCTGATTGCTATTCACACTTGTTAGGTTATAGAGTTTTTGCAATCTAATCAGCCAACTGTAATGACTCATTGTGACTCTTGAAACTAACTGGTGTTATTTCTTTTTTGCCTCTCTGTTCCATTTCTAGTCTGACAGAGCCATCTCTCACAAAAACCACATGAGAATGGACTGCTTGTTGAGCTATTCAGTAGACCTTCCACCTTCTGTACCATCCGCCAGGTTGGATATTTTGAGCACTGGAATAGATTCCGTAAAAATTGACTCAAAAACAATTTGACTTTTCTTTCCTCACCACTTTCAGATCTATACAAGGACAGCAATAACCTGGAGAGGTAACACTGTAGACCCTGGGAGGTTCTGAGACAGGCTATACATTAACGATCTCTGTATTTTAGAATCAATGCTGAAATTTTTCTCATAAAATAAAATACCCTCTTGAATCTCACAACTGTTTTATGCACCTTAAAATTAACTAACTTTTGGTCTACCATCTCTTGCCACATGATTCTGACTGTAAGTTGAGCTCCATTTCCAAAACTGTATCTAGAAATCTATTATTGAAAACATCTGTGAAGGGCTATGCTTCTATATCTCTTATGCAAAAAACCTGTTGGTAGGTTTCTTTTCAAACTCAATTCCTATAGCTATCATAGTGTCATGGAAAGATCCCCCTCTGTAGACTAATGACCCTTAGATAAGTTCTCCAAAGACAGGGATTCTATTTAATTCTGTGAATTGAACTGGAAGCCCTCAAGCCTACCAGTCACCTAAGAAGTTGTGTTGGAAGCACCATCACCCTGCACCCATGATTGCTGTAGGTCCCAATTAAAGAACCCTGACTATTGGTTTGGTCTTAGCCGTTGTTGGGCAGGTTAGCCACTGAGTACTCCATTTGTCAATATTCTTTTGAGTGAACCTTATTAGAGAGAAGTAATGAAGTCAATGTATTCATAAGAAAAGCTTGTCAGAAGTCAGCACAGAAATGAGGAACACATTTCTGGCAGACAATTCTCCCAAGAGGAATCTTTTCTCTTGTTGCACATTTTGTGAGCCGAGGACCTACTGTCACTGTTCTGGACTGCCTTTTCAAAGGTGTTTGTGCAACAGCCATCCTGGGTGATGGAGCTAGTGTTTCTTTCTGGAGGAAAGGAGAAATACCCTCATTGTTCATTAAATACACATGGATCCCCTAAGTTCAGTGTTACTCCCCTATACTACAATTAACTCATTGTGAAAGGGTCACTGGGTCCTGTTGCAAGTGGGACTTAATATCTATGTAAGAAAATTGACACTTTAGCTAATGCTCTCTCTGTTATTTAAAGAACAAAAAATGGAGCCTTTTCTCTGACCCAGCAGTCTCATGACTTCTAGGCCTCTATGAAATTGGAAGTCATTTTTCTTAGCTTGAAAGTAAGACAGCATTTCACAATTTTTATACTCCTTCACAATAGTAGCCTACAACTGGTCTAAATTGTCATGAAGATGCTGAAGCTGGGACAATACCATTTCTAAAGATTGAAACTAAAATTACTAGTGAAGATGTGGGTCATTCCAGTATGCTTAGGAAAATCAAAGAGGTGAACCTGAGATTCAATTGGTGGTTTTCTTACAAAGTATGAATCAAATGTTTTTCTACTTTAACTAGGTTAACGGATTAATATGAGTCCATAGAAATTGTATTTCTGAACTGCAGAGTCAAAGTGTGAATTTTTTCTGGTTATAGCAGCAAAGCAAGAATATCTGCTCATTCTCATTCCTTTTTTTTTTAATCGGTACCGGGGATCAAACTCATGACCGCCAGCTTGCAAGATAGGTGTTTATGCCACTGAGCTAAATCCCCAGCCCCTATCTACTCATTCTTATACTCTTGAATGAATAACTGGGGCGTAATTCTCATAATAGAAAGCAGATTAGGATCGCAGTATTACAAACTGAGCTAAGTTTTTCATTTGAAGGACAGTAGAGATCAGGCCTCCATTTGTGGAAATAAAGCACCATTGTTTTCCAGTTAGTGTGAACTAACTGGGAAAAAAAAAAGTCCTACAGTTTGGATGTATGTGATTCGAAGTTTCATTTGTTGAAGCTGCTGATTCCGGAGTGGAGACCTTGGGAAGTGGTAGGCTCTTTAAAAGATGGAGACTTATAGGATGGTTATGGGTCCTGACCCTCTTTTCTTTCTCTCCTTTGTTTCCTAGAAGTGCGCTGAACAATTTTCCTCCACTACACACTCCCACCATGATGTGCTGCCTCACCATAGGCCCAAAATGATGGGGTCAATTGACCTCCAGAACTGTGACTCAAAATAAACCTTTTCCTTTTATAAGTTACTTATCTTAGTTCATTCACTATAGTGTCAGCTGATTAAAACAAGCAAATGACAAGTCCTAGAATACTGGGTCTGGGTTTGGGTGATTTCAAAGATGATTTAGAATGCTGTAGAAATACAGAGTTCAAGATGAGAGACAAGATAATACCTTAGGATTCCTAACTGGGAGCACTAAACAGAACCACATGGGGTATAGAAAGCCAAAGAACTTAAACATTTCTTCTCAAGCTGTGCTAGCAGCAGCTGATACACTGGTGAATATGAAGGTGTAAAAACTTAGAACTGGGAGGTGAAATTCATGCTGCAGTTAGCAGGCACCAGGAAAACCTGGGAGTCAGGAGGAAAAGGGAGGGAGGCAAAGGACTGCTTGCTGCCCTCTTGAAATTAGTGTCTGCAAGAGAAGCACACACTCAAGGAGCTAGAGGAGTGAAAAATGAAAGGCTGTGTTCCAGACACTGGGAAAGATTACCTAAAGGGGAAGGAAGATGATGCCATACGCACATTCATTTAACTTCATATTGTTTTTCTTAGAGCTTCCAGCATGCAGAGTCAGAGGCTCCTCCATATACAAAGGACAAGCATATGTTGTTATTGTTGCTACCATTATTGCCACCTGATTATTTATGATCACGTCACATTAAAATATGTCTTTGGACAAGAAATTAATGAAATTCTCTTCTTGCTTTATGGAGTTGCAAGTCACATAGATAAGTTTTACTTCTTATTTAGTCCTGAAGAAAAAATTCATATGCTTTCCTTCACTGGTAATATTATTTTTAGCAACTGTCCATTAAAAGATGAGAGAAGAGATAATTTTGAAGGGTACATATATTGTTTTATTTGTGGGAGCTGCAGTTTATATTTGCATCATGCAAATATTACTGTGTATAAAACATACTTGTAATTTCTGATTTTCAAAATTATACTAGATAAGGTAAATGTAGGGAGATAAAATATGGACAACACTCACAGAGACTTTTCTCCACTCAAATCTTGAATTTTGTAACTAAACTTAGTTGGGTTGGCAAACTTTATTATTTCTCCTATTTTGGAAATAGGGGCAAACACAGATGATTTAAGGAAGGAAGATAGCAGTATATTAACAGTTTAGAGACTGGCAGGCATCCAGGATTCTGTTATTAGAATGAGGATTTTAACTACATTTTACTTCAATTTCTCTATGATTCATATTTTATATACACTATGTGTCTAATAATATATTGCAAATTATTGTGAGATTTTCCAAAACCATTCTTTTAGATCTTCAAGTAAAACAGGCCATAGGCATTGAGAATGACTTTTTTTTTAAAAATTAGGGTACTTCCAGTATTATAGCACCTAACCAGAAATTTGTTTATGCAGCATAAATAGGTTCCAGTGACTGCTACACTGATCAGAGAAAGCTGTCAACTGACTCTGTCATCCAAGGCCAGAATTAAATAATTTATTTTTTTTCTAATTTAAATGTCATTGTTATGGGTGACAAAGGTTCTTTTCTTGACCAAACTTTAGTTTGACTTTGGAGACTTCTCTTGGACTGTCAGTGTACTTCTTTGTAAAACCTAGTTTTAAGAAAGCAGCTTAGCAAGATTCCTCCCGCTCTCATTATCTGATCACTAGGTACCTGATCAGGCTACTCATCTGCCACTACCCCTCTGTGATGTCTGATCCCTCTGGTCTGTCTTTGGCAAGAATCCTGTTAAGTTGGTTTAGCCAGAATCTTCCTTATAACTGAGGTTTTTTTTTTAGGAAATTTCTACTTTTTCCCCTACCCTCTTCCTTGGCTATAAATTCCCACCCACTTATGATATATTTGGGATTGAGCCCAAACTTCTCTGTACCACTGTAAAACCCAAATCCATGGTCCTTGTAACTTTTTGAATAAAAATTTCCTTGTCATCTTTATCAAATGCCATTAAATAATTATTTGATAAAAGATCGTACTGTGCTACTCATATGACAGTGTCCAAAAAGTGGCTTAGATGGCTTACGGTAAGCACTAAGAAGAGGCAAAATTAAAAAAGATAAAAATTGGCAGCTACCAGCCTGCTGGGAGTAAACTGCGGAGGGTGGGGATTTCCCCATATAATAGTAATTCTTCGAGTTAGGAAAAGGCCATGTGTTTGACATCAGAGCTCTTTCCTTGGGTTTGGAACATTTTTCTCTTTTAAAAACCAATAGGAAAATACACAAATACTTTCAAGGTAATACTTAGCATGAGAAATGAAGCAAAAATCTCAACACTGACATGCCTTTTAAAGGGTATTATGGACATTATTCCATAGTGAAGAAAATGTATTTTTGTCCTCAGCTCACTTTTGTCTGATTTCCTGAGTTTAATTCATTTGCCTTCCTTAAGTAATTATTAGCTAATACTTTAATAAGGGTCATTTTGAGACTGGCTATGATAATTAAAGAGGAAAGAGAAGAGTTTCAAACAAGACCTTTGCTTTCCTCTTCTGTTTTGCCCAGCCTTGGATTCTCTCCAAAGATCTGGGAAAGTGTTGGTTCCTTCCCACCCTGGAGTCTCCATTATTCTCATCTCTGGCATTTTTCCTGCAAACAGCAATGACTGGCCACCCATGGGATGTGATAGTTCCTGGCCTCTCTTACACAGCTTAATTTTCATCGTGCCAAGAACTTGCAGAAATGACACATGAAAGTAGCTCTTTTAATTTGTATCTTAAATACTCCTTTATCTAAATTTTTGTTCTCAAATGAAGAACTGCACTGAACACTGTAGAAAATCTAAGTAGAAAACAGAACTGGGAGAAGAACAAACAGCGGCCATCTGCTGTCTCTGCTGCCCTTCTGTGACCTGAGGAAGCTGTTCTTTTTACTTTTTAAAATCTTAAAAACTTCAAAATCATATAAATTAGTAATTTTAAAAGCCCAATGGTAAACTAATACTTCCTATCTCAAAACTGATGAAATATGACTATAATATAACACTATTGACTTTACTTATCTGCTAGCATATAAACACGGAAATAAATATTACGAAAACCAGAATATATAATACGAAATAAGCTTTATTGTTGTTCAAACAGCGGTAACATTTTAAGGAACTTCAGAAATATACTTTTGTAATTGGCTTCTAAACTAAATTAAAACTAGATCAACACCGCTTTTTGCCATAAATCATATATTCTTGCATTTTCCTCAATTTTTCTGTAGACTTGAAGCAGTGGATCTCCTGGCTCTTTTTAAAAATTCAGATTTGTTATCAACACAATTTGCCATATTTGTATTTTTCGAGTATTTTTATTTTAACTTCAAAAGAGATGCATGATTATATTTATACTAACAGTAGTAAAGAAAAGTATGTGTAAAGCCTCTGATAGAAAGCGAAGGTAAAAGGATATTTATTTTGGTTAATGATACGTGACAAATTTGTTTTAAAAAATTCTTTACTAAAGGCCACACCCTATGTTTTTACTTGTTTTTCAAACCAATGTTATTGGTGAAAATTAACTTTGGGTGTTAGAACTCCATATGTGAATTTTGTTTGCATCTTTATTGCAATTAATTATCATTGCATTGAGCCATCTCGTTATTCTTCCATAAAAGCACCCGTGCCAGGCACTCAGCAGAAAAGCAGTCAGCAGAAAAGAAATTCTTTTCTGAAAGAAACAGACTCATGTTCCTCTGACATTATGCAGCCATTTTAAAATGAAATTCTAGGTCATTTTTAAGTGAATGGTGTATCATTCACAACCACAGTAGTTAGGTATTGAGAATCTACAGTAAGAGGCTTTTGAGAATTTTAAAACAAAGTCATAGTAGGCGGTTCTCATGACATTGACACGAATGTTTAATAGGTAATGAAAGACAGCAGAATGCAGAAATAATACATAAAAGTAAAAGATTGCTACTAAATTAAGCTATTGTAAGAAAACATCTTTAAATGTTCTAATAAAATTTAATTGTTGTTTTAATATTTAAATCCTAGCAAGATAACCAGAGTTGAATTCAGTGGGTCCAAATGCCAGTCCACGATAAACTGCTTTAGAATCACCTGTAGAATTTTAAAATTATTATTTTGAAATTTTTCATATGTCCCTAAGGCCTTAATTTAAAACGACTGAATCAAAATTGCAAAAAGAGTATGATATGAGATTGTGATACAGTTTAGTGAATGGATCGTGTCTGAGATCTCTTGGTGCAGAAGACAGTACAGATAGCACTTGCATTAGAGAAACTGCATACTCTAAACATAGGTTAGAAATGAATAGCATACAATTCCTGCTTTAAAGAACTTGTGTAAAGGAAAGGTTTGGGTTAGAGGTTGCCAAGAATGTGTGCTCTACAGGCCTCAAAGAGAGATAAACTCCAGCAATTCTGGAGATCCTGAAGGGACTTTCAGAAAGAGCTTCACTGAGTATTACAGAATGTTAACTTAAGCAGGTGATGAGAGATATAGGAGAAACATTGTCTGTAAGCCACCCTGTTAGTGTCCCTTAAAAAGTTCCCTGTGCCGCCCGCCTTAGGGTTGGATTTCCCTCCAGGGGATCTTTGGCAGATGTCCTTTGCCTGAGAGCAGAAGGGCAAAGGACATGACCCTTGCCCTCTTGCCTGGTCCTTGTATTCTCTTTTGCAGCTGTTGGAGATGCTTATCAGTCTTCAAAGGGCATCTGCAGGGAATTCCTGCTGGGTGCCTACTGGCCTGTAGAAGTTCCCTTTCTTTAGACAGATACTCTCCTAAAGCCAATCTAACCACCCAGTGTTTAGTCCAGGGTGGCACATAAAAAACCCTTAATCACTATTTCATCTGATCCTCTCAACAACTCTGAGAGACAGGTATTATTTCTCACCCGCCTACCCTTTCAGGCAATTGAGTCACTTGCTTAAGAGCATAAACAGCTAATAATCTGGCTAGTCAGAACTCAAATCTTTGTTTTAGGTTCAAACTCTTGTGGACTGTGCTCTGTCTACAGAGCATCCCTACTTATGAGCAAACTAAAATTAAGATTCTAGATAATAAGGCTAAAAGTCACACCTGCCCTAGTTATTGCGCCAATTTGAGATTTTAAGTCACCTTGGTGTATTTTTATAAAAGCCCATGGGGGAAATCTCAGTAAAACACAACCACTACGTGTTGGAAAATAAACAGCTATCTTCCTAACATTTATCAAGATTAATCTTTATGAAAAGTTTGATTCAGTGCTATTTTCTCTTAGATCCCAAAATCATACTTTCATACACTCAATTAATAAAGAGCAGTGTGCTAAAAATAAGACTTTACCAAAGCAAAGAGCAAATAATAACCTGCATTAAAATAAGCTTCTTTCAGAAGGGTGCAAATGTTGACAGGAAAGGGAAAACGCAGCTCGATGGGCACCAGAAAGCATATGAATAGAAGGGGAAACCGGCAGAGACTTACAGAACTTGCCCTTTTTATAATTATGTCGAGGGTCTCCCCACTCTGCCTCTGCTATTTTTACACTGTATACATGATTTGGCTTATGCAGGTTGACCAGAATCTTTCATTTTGTCTCCTGCCACCTTTGACCAAACTATCAACTACTTTTCTTTTCCTTAGCAAATTAACGGGTACCAAAATGAGGCATCAGACAAAATGTGTTTAACTTCAGAGATCCAATTCTTTGGATGGTGATTTTTAACTCTGTGTGCAGCTAAGTCCATCCTTTAAGCAGACACAAGGAAGCCCACTAAGTAAAACAGAAGCAGAGTTCTGTCAGCGAAGTAGGATCAGGAAAGCAAATTTTCATTTCCTCTCATCTTTTGGGGCCAACTTCAGTCTTATTTTGAGACTTACCTGATGATCTACCCCTGGAGTTTAAAGCAAATTGAGTCCTTTGGTTTTTTTTTTTTTTTTTCCCTCTATAATACAAGAAAAAATGAGACCCAGAGTACATTCTGCATGAGTTTTACCTGACTTCACTGAAAAGCAGAACTTGTAGGCAGTGAGAGATCAAGGTGCACATAAACAATGACCTACAAAAAACAGGAAGGAGGAAGAACAACAAAAGTCCAGTGCCACTCCTCTCTAATTTTCTTTGAGATTTTTCACTATGAACATAATTCAGTGAAAGAATAAATGTTCTGTCGTTTTCAGAATTTACAGAATAGGATGCATAACTTTTGAAAACTGCTGAAAATTGTATCTCTTTGATTTGTGGCTTAGCTCAGCCATCCGTCATAATGTTAGGAGATAAGAAGAGACAGACCCTTGATCATCAGTTGCTCTCCTGCACTTGTGACTGTGGGTGTTGTCAAATAAACATAATTTCCTTCTATTATTTATTTTCCTGGAAAGGGGTGAATAAATTGAAATATAGAAGATTTCACTTTAAGCACATTGTCTTGTAGAACTGAATGGTTTCAGAGGTTGTTCTCATATTTAAACTTCAGCCAATTGGAAAAAGTATGCATTTTTATATGATATAATAACCTTGCTTGCTCTCTGCTGGGTGAGAGGGTATTAGATTCTTTGGTACAGTTTGTAAATCATAGAATGAGATTTTTATGAAGCCTTTGTGAAATTATGTAATTTTCAAAGTGTTCTTTCTATTAAAACTACACATATTTTTTTCAATGAGTAATGTTTTTTATGCAACATTATTCTGCCTGTGGGTAATATCATGAAATCTTAAAAGGAATTTTAATCAAACTTGAACCAGCCATTTTTTTTGTATTTGTCACATGCAAATAATTTTTGGTTTTATACTCATTCAGTGTATTTCCTATTATATTTGATCTCATTCTTCATTTAATTTGTGGCATTTCTGCAATACTGGAGTTTAAGGCATCTAAATTTTCCACAGATTGAGACCAGTGAAATCACTTTTAAAAGAGTCATTGGGAAATGCCATATATTTCTGAAACCTGTTGGAAGTTAGTGGTGTTGTTCATCTCATTCTTCTTCCATAGCGGTTCATTAGAAATCAGAAGGTCTCTGAATTTATTCCATTCCATAATGACTTGAAAGGCCTTACCATAAACAAGAAAGATTCAAAGTTCAGCCATACATCCAAAATGTCTAGTTTTTAAGCTTTTTGGTCCTGTTTTGCTCTTTAGAGCAACTTGTTCAGGGTGCAGTGTACTGAAGATGATGCGGATACAGGAGCAAATATTTCCTGTGGCCCTTACCACTTCTTTGAGGGGAATAATAACATAGCAAATATCTAAAATTTTAGTTGACTATGAAAGAAAAATTTTCATGTTTTTACGTACATGAGTCACATTTACTTTCCCCCGAAGTCTTTATTGTCCAGTAGAGTCCTTAAACATTAGTTAGCCTGCATGATTTTGTTAATTCTCTGCTTTTTGGTCCTTACGATATATCTGGTAATTCCTAAGAAGAACACGTAAAAGGAGTGTTGTAAAAGCAAATTTTAAAGTGGGTGTGAAAGTGAAAAACTAATGCAAATTATCATTTTTGCCATGAGAATGAATCCAAGAGTTGAAATTCCCTTCCACACTCAAGACATGTTACCTCACTAAGTGCGTTCTGAAATGCTCAGACAACATGTAATTCCAAATTTTTTAAGACTTTCAGAATTTTGGTTTCACAACAGAAGATTAAAGAGAAAAGGGGATACCATATTAATGAAGAAAAGAGGAGCTCAAACTTGAACTCAGCAGCTCTGTCTTCAGTTGACCAAGTCTGATTGCTAAACCACAGTTATGTTTCCTTGAAGGTCACGCTTCACAAACCTTATTTCTCTTGTGACTTCTGCCTCCTAGGACAGAACATGTGCAAATGGTCACGTGTGACCCTTCACAGAGCTTCTGTTTTGCATGCAATTATATGGTTAAGAGTTTTTCCACAAGAATTTCTGTTTGAGGCTACACTTCATCCCTGAAGTATCATATGTGGTTTCTCTAAAAATATTTACCACAATTGCTTCTGAATCTTTAATGTGAGTTTTTGTGGGATAATAACTGCGATTGTTTGCTGTTATTTCAATTGTCAACTACATATTTTAATACTTTTAGACCAGCTGTAGAGTCACAACAAAATTGAGCAGAAAATCTGAAGTGTTCTAATATAGGACTCCTGGTCTTTTACCCACGCGCAGCCAGTGGTACTGTTTACAGCCCTCATCATTGTGGTGAAGTTTGCCACTGTTGATGAACCTATGTGTTACAATTGATGACCCCAAATAAGTATTTCTTTATCACTCAAATGCCACAATCTACTTTAGGTATCCCTTGGGTGTTGTACATTTGAGGGTTTTTTTTTTTTTTGTCTTTTTCCTTTTTATCGGTACCAAGGATCAAACTCATGACTGCCTGCTTACAAGGCAGGCGCTTATGCCGCTGAGCTAAATCCCCAGCCCCCATTTGAGTTGTTTTAACAAACGTGTAATGACCAGTATTCACCACTGTAGTGTCACATCATTCTAAAACACCTCTACGGTCCACCTGTTCAATCCTCCCATTCCCAGTCCCCGGCAACTAATCCTTTTTACTGTCTTCATACTTTTGCATTTCCCAGAATATTGTTTAGTTAGAATGATAGGGTAGGTAGCTTTTTCAGAACAAGCATAATTCTACATTTTGTTGATTTATTTTTCACTAAGGAATAAAGGCTGGGAGTCAAATCTAAGGCCTTGCTGTGCTACACAAGTACTCTACCACTGACCTATAATCCCAGCCCCCATTTTAAAACAAAATATTGAAATCAAAATCGTAGGATTCATTTCTACACTCATGAATATTTTTGAGCTTAAAAATTACTAGTAATTGTAAAACAAAAACAAAATCCAAAAAACCAGAAACACATTTTTCAAGAGCTATGTAGGTTGCATTCTTTGTGTGGTGGCTGCATCCAATATTAAGAGCCATTTTCTGGTTCTAGAAGGGGCAAACTATCTAGATTCCATGCATACCTAGTTCCCTTTCCTCCTGTTTTTGTACTCTTGGGTAAGATCCTTGCTGTAAAAAGAGTCAAGTAAAGCTAAAATATTTTTAAAAGTCTGGTTTACTTTTTCATGAAAGTAAGATTCAATTTTACTTTAAGATTTTTTTTCCATTTGCATCTATTTTTCTTTCAAGAAAGAAAATTTTGAATCCCACCAGGGGCATAGCTTCTTAAGATTTCCTGCCTCACTGGAATTTAGAAGGCATGAAGTTTTCAAAATCCATTGCTCTGGGCTAAATTTTTAATTACTTAGTTTAGGTAAGCCTTCGTGTTCTTCTAAACTACTTTTTGAATAGTTGGTGCTTATGATTCTACTAGCTGCTGTGAAATAAAGTGACAGAAATTCCTCTCTTTGCATTATGTTAGAAGTAACTATTGTGGACCTTATCAGACTGTGGTGATTTCTCCCTGACTACATCACAGATGCTAAAATCTCATAAAGTGAAATTCTAAAATCTTGTAGTAGGCAGTACATTTTGCTTGGAGCTGCCAGCTAAATTTCCGTGTCACAATTTGTACACATCATTATAGTAAACACTCTTTGAGAAGTCAAAAGAGCTGTGGAAAGAATCAGTTACACAGGCAAGGTTTGCAAGCTGTCAATTCCCAAGTGTTAAGCACGGAAGCCTAAGGCAAGACAGTGGAAATAGAGAGGAGGGTTACCTAAGGAACAAGAACGTTAATTTTAATATCATTGTTTGGAGTCTGGTTCAGTTCTATTGCAATAATAAAAGTAGTGCCTGAAGCTTTGTTCCTACTAGTATGATGCCAATGCTTTTTAATTTTTATTTAAAATCTGTTAGTTTGCTCTTGTTTTTTAATCAGTGGAATGTTATTTGCTTTTGGGAATAATTTTCAGTGTTGTTTGAGATGAGGAAGCCACAAAACCAAGGGGCATTGTTATGTGAAGAGGAAGTGGTTTTGGAAACTTGTCAATCACAGTCCTGACACAGGAACCACTTTGGTCACCACATCCCATCCTTACCAGCCGTTATCCAGAGAACAGGTGGTGGCAGGCAGGTTAGAGACCACACAGAAGTAAACAGTAAACTGCTTGGGGTGGCATGAGGAAGATGGATTGGAGATAGATGTGCCAGATAGTGTTTTTTAATTTTAAAATTCAGTTTAAAAATTATTTATAAAACAGTATATAATTGTCCCTAAAATGCAAATGCACTTCAGTAGAAAAATATACTTTATAAGTTTTTTATGTAAAAATGTTAAACTATATTGTAAAGGATAACTAATATAAGATTTAGAATAAATCCTGTTATATAATTGATGTTTTGAAAATTATAGAAGAAATACATATACACAGAAAAGATATACCTGGAGGAAAAATAACTTGTTAGAATATGATCAAAATGTTCAGCAAGAGGAGGTGTTGTCTAGCAAAGCTTATCTTTAAATGAACTTCTTATAGATTTCAAGTGGTCTCAAAAATCTTAAAACATGGAATATTTTTATAATGTTTATTACTCAACTGCAAATTCTGGCATGTATCTAGTTCCTTTCTAGAAATTTATTTTTACATTTTAAATTATTTTTAAAAAGGTGAAACTAAACATAACAAAGCAGATCAGAAGGAAACAATGTAAATGACACAGACTTCAAAGCAAGACAATAGGAGATCTACAATGGCTATTTTGTCTTTTGTTTTCTTCTAAATAGTTATCTGTATCTTCACACATGATGAATTCATACAAAATAAAATAGTGTAAAACTGATCAGAACAGAGTAATGAAGGCATTATAGGCCTTTAAAACCAGACAATAGGAAAATCAACAATGGCTGTCATAATGTCTCTTGTTCTCTTCAAAATAGCTGTCTATACCTTCATGTATGTTGAAATTAAACAATACAAAACAGATTAAAGCCACTCTAAACAAAAATAAAAGCATTCCTGGATTTCACAGCATGATGATATGAAATCAGCAATGGATACCATAATGTCTGTTTGTCTTCAAGTAGGTACTCGTAAATTACATCACACATAGTATAATCGATTCTCATAAACTGTTTAGGAGCAGTTCTAGTTCTAGGCATAAGCCTCTACATGTATACTTATCCTTTCTGTATTAGAGGGAAAACAAAACAAAACAGATTAGTAGAAAAATAAGAAACAAAACAGACAAATAAATAATGATAGCAAAGAGCCCAAAACAATGATGATATCTGATAGGATTTTCGCGGAGGAAGGGAACCATCCTGATAGAATTTTCCATGTAGCTAAATAGATAAGAAGTATGAAATAAAAGCGACCTTTATTTTAACAATGTGGAGAGAGACTCCATGACCCTCCGGGGTCTGGCATTCTCTCTGCCAGACATGTGGTGTAGGGGCATACATGTAGCTTAGGTTTGGGGTGGTGCCTAAGGGGCATTAATGATGCACAGGTAGTCCATTGGTATTCATTTGGCGCCACAGGTAAATTGGCTAGGGGCGGGAAAAGTGACCTCAAGATAGAGCCCCCTGGTTCCACCTCCCAGCTTCACTGGCTAAAGTATCCCATCGAGGGCAAAATCCTTTCAATATCAAAACAAGGTGGTAGCAACAGAACTAAGGTTGATATTTTACATTGTGATCTTCAAGAGTTCCTCAGGTCAGCAGACATAAACATGCAAGATGGTTCCAGTTCCTTTTAAATAGAGCCACAGAATTGCTGTCTTAAGACTGGTTTCAGAACTCCTTTAGGGCAGTGCTGTTTTGTTTATGCTATATTTCACTGGGCCAGATGAGCCTGAGGGCTTGGGTAACCAGCAGAAGTGAGAGAAAAGCAGGAATTGTTGGGCCTCCTTGAGCTTGGAGGGGAAGGAGCAGAGGGGAGGAGCAGAGAAGGTGGTGGTGGAAGAGAAGTTAGAGAAGTAAGTGATTAGGATGCCCCATGGGATCAGTCTGTTCAGGAGACTCCTTTGGAGGAAGTAGTTGAAAACTGCTTCCTGAGACCTCCTAAACCACCAGTAAAGTTTCCCTCCAGTTATTAGGCTTGGTTTTGTTGTTACCTTTGAGAGCGGGAGTAGATGAGAGAGCTTTGCTTCACATTTTGGGAGACAACTAGAATGAATAAAAAGCATAAGACACAGAGGATTGAACTCGGGGCCTTGTGCATGCTAGGCAAGTACTCTACTACTAAGTTCCATCCTCATGCCAGATTTTCTTTTTTATATACATATATAGAAGTTCTTTTGTATATGGATACTAATCCTTGCTCAGTTATCTATTAGCAACTATTTTCCTACTATATAGTTCTTACCTGATGATATTTTCTGGTGAGCAAAATTTCAAAATTTTAGTACACTGAGTTTATCAATATATTTCTTTATAATTTAAGCTTATAGCATCTTAAGAAATGTTTCCCAATTCTGCATTCATAAAAATATATTGTCTTCAGAAACTAACAAGTTTTATTCTTCAACTCATCTAAAGTGATTTTATGTATGTGAAGTATGGATGTAATTTTATTTTAGTTTACCTTTTTGTAATAACAACAATGATAATGGTTATCTGTGTCATAAGGTCACTTTATTGAGAAGAAAACACAGTCCATATTTTAGTATTGTAAAGTCACCTTTTCTTTTCCTCTTTTTAAGTTGAATTCTAGTTTCTTAACATTTCACTATCTTTTCATCTACATTTCTTATGATTGATCCTGAATTTTTTCAAATCTTTTTACGTTCACTTAAATGACAACAAAATTTTCCATTTTTATTCTACTACAGTTTATATTAGCAATGTTTCTTTTATTATTTCAAACCTATATTTCTGGAGTAATTCCACCCAGGGCATGATGCATACTGTCTTTTTTTTTTTTTTTTTTTTTGGTGCCAGGGATCAAACTCATGACCTTTAGCTTGTCAGGCAGGAGCTTATGCTGCTGAGCTAAACACCTGGCCCCTGCATGCTATCCTTTAAAGAATGTTGTACCTAATTTGCTGAATTCATGTTCGTGAGACTGGTGAAAAATGCTTTCCTATTTTTTCTTAATAACATGACTTGAGCACTCTGTAAAATGAATTCAGGAAGGTATCTCTTGTTGTTTATTCTCTGAAAGTTTGTGTAAGATTGGACTCATCTACTATGAAGCCATGTGAGTCTGGTTTTCTTGGGGTGTGGGGGTTCACTGTTGAAACCAGTTTCTTTAATGGCTATAGAGCTAGTAAATTTTTACTTGCTTTTTTTTTTTTTTTTTTTTTTGTCTTTTTGAGATTATCTTCCTACGCACTTCAGGCTAGCCCTGAATTCACTTTGTTGCCCAGGCTGGCCTCAAACTTGCAGTGATCTTTCTCCCTCAGTTTCCTGACTGTGGGATCACAGAGGTGTATCACCATGCCTGGTACTTACTTTTTGAGTGATGCTTGATATTTATATTTTTGTAGGATTTACTTATGTTGTCTTCCTTTTCAACATTTTTGACATTAATGACTACTCTGATAACTTAGCAACTTTTAAGTCTCTATGGGGGTTTTTAATTATGCCCCTTTTTATTACAAATAATTATTTTGATCATATTTTCTATTTGTCTTTTGATTAATCTCATTAGAAGTTTTTTTTGTATTATAAGAAGTTATTTGTTTATAAAGAGTAATCTGTTGTCTCTGTATATTTTTGCTCTTCAGTAATTATTATTTTATGTTTCTTGGGGGATGTGTGTGACTGAATCCAGGGCCTCTGCACTGTGCTATATCTTCAGGACCCCCATCCTCTTCTGTTTTTCTTTTTATTAATTTTGTGACAAGATCTTACTAAGTTGTAAATTGTTCTAGCTGGACTAGAACTTGTGCTCCTCCTGCCTCCACCTTCCAGAGTGCTGGGATTATAGTAATATGCTTGATATTCTTTTTGGTCTATTTCACTTATGTGCAAATTTATATTTTTTTTCTAAATTTTGGGCATACTTTAAATTTATTAAAATGTTGAACTTTCTGTGTTTTCTTTTAAAAAATTTTTATTTAAAGAAAGACTACACAAAACAGAAAACAGGTAGAAATAATACATACTTTCAAAGAAATAAATAAACAGTAAGAAATCACTGCTTGATGATTACATATTGTCCTCTTTCAAATAATTGTTCAATATACAGAAGTGAAATATATATAGTGGTGATTCAAACAGCAAGACTGCAAACACTTCTGTTCAACTATCCATCAAAAACTTAATAATATGGTTATCAATCCTGCATACATGTAGTTATCCATGTTTGTTCAATTCATCATGTGTTATAAGATCAGTTCTTGTAAACTGTTTATAGATTCTACACATGCAGGAGTCTTAACATGTATTGCTATCGTTTCTATATTAGAGGGAGAAAAAAACAAAGCAATACAAAACAAAACATATTCCTATAAAGACATGAAATGAAAAAGACACATAAAACTGCTATACAAGGGGTTCTACCATGGTTACTGTGTTGTCTCTTGTTATCTTCAATAGAATTGGCTATATAATCAGACATAGTATATTTGAGTACTATACTATGAGTACTAACAATATTAATAAAAACACAACTTTGTGGATAGTATAAAACTTCAAAAACAGGTAGTAATCAAACCAAAATGGGTATTGTAGTGAATCTTGTCACCTTCAATGTAGTTACCTATACTCTCAGACTTGATACTATCAATCATAACAGTTTTGAATAAAATCTGTTGATACCAACAGCAATCAAATAAACCAGATTTAACTCAGATCAGTCATGATAAAGCAGTATAAGTTATACAGGGCCCCAGATTAACTTAATAGGAACTTAAAGATGATTACTGTACTATATCCTGATATTTTTGGGATAGCTATCTATGCCCTCGGATCTAGTACAAGTAGACCAAATGGGATAGAATAAAATCTATCTAAGCAGAGTGGTGTGAGTCATATGAGTTTTAAATCCTAATGCACTATTAACAATATCTTCTGTCATCTTTTTTAAGACTATTCCTCCCCCTTTCACTCCCCCAGGGTGCACTGTGCATTTTTGGGTCTCACCAACACCCTCAGTTTTTAGACTTGGGGGCAACCAGCTATTCACCTAAGTGGTTCCGAACCTTCTCCATCCTGGACTTGATCTCTAGTATTATTCCTTTACCTATTAAAGCCTGTGTTTCTAATGAAATACCAAGACTGTTAAAAAAAATCTATCCACAAATACTGGTCTAGTTGCCCCTATTTCTCTCTAGTTCCCTGTCACATAGAGCATCATTTTTTCATATTTGATTTTTTGATCCATATACCCTTTTTCAGGTTAATTATATTTCCTATAAAAGAGCATCTCAGTGGACCCTACCTCCTGATCTACTCTGCCTGTGTTTCTCTTTTTTTATTCAGTGTATCAAGGCCATCTACATTAGAGATTATAGCCAACCTTCTCTGCCACATTTCTGTTGTGCTTTTTTTCTGTCATTAATTGTCTGCTTTTCTTCTTCATTCTGCTTTCTGCTCCATTTATTGAGGCTTCTTTGCCACTGTTCCTGGAATCCTGGTACTTCTCTCTCTCTCTCTAGAATGTCCTTCAGTATTCTCTGTAGAGTTGGATTGGTGATCATGAATTTCCCCAGTTACTCTTTGTCTTGGAAGCATCTTGTTTCTCCATTAATTTCTAGAGAGAGTTTTTCAGGATACATCAATCTGGGCTGGAGGTTATTTTCTGTCAGGGCTTGGAATACTTTGCTCCAAGATCTTCTTGATTTGATGGTCTGTTGCGAGAAGTCTGCCCTGATTTTGATGGGTTTTCCTTT
Organism: Cavia porcellus; assembly: GCF_034190915.1. Taxonomy (NCBI): domain Eukaryota; kingdom Metazoa; phylum Chordata; class Mammalia; order Rodentia; family Caviidae; genus Cavia; species Cavia porcellus. The sequence continues at coordinate 37,474,616 of NW_026947487.1, read as the reverse complement.
ATAGGTAATCTGTTTTTTGTCTCTGATGGCTTTTAATATTCTGTTCTTATATTGGATTTCTGGGATCTTGATTATTATATGCCTGGGTGTATCTCTGTTTTGGTTGTAGGTGGCTGGAATTCTATATGCCTCATAGATTTGAATATCATTTCCTTTTCCTATGTTTGGGAAGTTTTCCTTAATTATTTCTATGAATAGCCTTTGTAGTTCCTTTTTTTGTACCCCTAATTCTTCATTCACATTGTTTATTCTTAAGTTGTAGATCTTCTTGTCATTTTCTAGCTTTTGTATTGTTACTACTTGTTTCCTTGTTATTTTTAAGAAATTTTTCCTTTCATGATCCCACATTGCAAAATTGTCCTCCAGTTTGGATAATCTATGCTTAATTTCTTTCAAGCAGTTTTGCCAGCTTTCAATGGAATTTTTAATTTCCTGATAATCTCTTTGAATCTGTTTCGTGTATTCTATGTTTTCTTTGTCAAACGATTCTCTCCTTTTTTTGTGCTCCTCCATTCTTCTGTCTGTGTCTTCTTGAGAGCCGCTTAGCATTTCTTTTATTAATGTACTTATATCTTGCTTCACTTGGTTAAATATTATGAGGTCCCAAAGATATCTCTTTATGTCCACCGATGCTTTGTCTGATATTGCATGTTTGCTGTCCTCAATCTCTTTTGTATTTACCTTTCCTGGATCAATGTTTTCAGGGTTGGGGGCTGGGGACTTTTTCTTGTTGCTTCCTCTTCTCATATTTTTTTTCTTCCATACAGGCATATAGATGAGGTCCCAGTCCCTTTCCCTCGTTGGTTACAGTTCTTCTGAAGCATGCTGGCTAGGTGATCCTGCCCACTGCAGTGTGTTATTGAAGTGCAAACAGGGGCAGCGGATGCTGGCTCCTCCCCTTCGGGTCAGTCAACCTACTGAAGCCTTCACTGCATTAGTGTGTGCTGTCGGGAATTGGTTTGGGACAACTTCTTGGGTCTCAGCCAGGGGCATGACTCAGGCCAAGCATACCCCACCAATCTCGTCTGGGAAGGGAACAACTGACTGAAGCCACTGCTGTTCCTTGTTCTTGCCAGTCCTGCCTGATTTCAAAATGTCATCCTGTTGGAATGACACCCTTTTCTGTGGAAGGGTTTTATTCCTGGCACTCACCACAGGTTGATGCAGGTCCCTTGCCAGCTCCGTTCCCCATTGGGCTCACTGACCTCCAACTTCAGTGCAATTGTACTGCAGTTCGACTGCAGTTCCAGTGAGTCAAAGCGGCGGGAATTCGGGCAGCTTGATGAGTCATGGCCGTGCGAATTTGGGCACTGCAGCGGGAGCACTGAATCTTAGCTGTTTCAATAGTAGCCAGGAGCTGCATGTTTGACTGGTTCTTTTTACTTTAGTTTCTTCCTGGGTCGAGAGGATCATACTCCTTCTTTCTGGGACTCCCCACGATGTGTTATTTCAGCATCTAAGTTGACTATCTCAGGGAGCCTCTGTATTCTGCTCTTATCTATCCATTGTCTTTACCCGTTTCTGTGTTTTATAATTTCAGTATTCAATAATAGAGCTTTATCAACCTTAATCAATCTCTGATTTGGCCACATGCTTTGTTCATTTGTGTGTTCTTATAGACTGAATTCACTTGTCCTTTTGCTATCAGTTTACTTTTTCCTTCTCAATTTGTTTAGCAGTTGTGTTTCTATATTTATTGTTCAAGAAGCTATGTTTTGTTACTAGTATTTGTAACAGAGTTTAAAATGAATCAAGATATTTACTTTCCTTCTGAAAAACATGAGATTCTTAGAATATTTTCTTTCTGATAATACTTTCCAAATTATTTAGCACTGGTGTTTGAGAACCCCTTTTGTTACATTTTTGAGCTGGAAATTAACATTTTTATTATTTTATACAATTAGAATCCAACCTCATCTTTACTTATGACTTCTTGGCTGCAGGCTTCCCTGGGGATTGATTCTTCTAAAATGTCCTTCTGTATTATAAAAGAGGTTTTGGTGACAAACTGTTTTGCTGTTTCTTGGTTTCAGGTCTCCCCCTTGTTAAAGATATTTAGTTTTATCTCATTTACTCAATAGAAGTGGTTAAAAAGACAGATTCTGGAGGCAGAGTAGGGAAGGAATGTAAAGTCCATATCTAAAAGGTAGACTTCCGGTTTGAGAAGAAGGAAAAGTTCTGAAAATGGCTGGCAGCCATGGCTCTACACCACTGGAAATATATTTCAAGCCATTGAATTGTATGCTTGAAGCTGGTTAGCAAAGTGATTTTTGTTATTTTACTCTCTCTCTCTCACACACACAGGACTGCCTCTGGAGATTAGCTCCCTGAATTCAGATTGCTTCTTTCTTGCTAAAAAGGTCAACTCAGGCAAGTAAAATAACTGGCCCTGTCTTTGTTGTCTGATTTTTCAAATAGAGAGAGCTGATTGGCTTCTTAGGAGGATTCTCTGAGGACAGAATGAGTTAGAATACGTAAAATATTTAAAATAGTGCCTGTCCATATTCATTATCTGTTACCATGGATCATTTTTCCTAATATAGATCACTACCCTGTGATAAAAATGAAGAGCACAGGCCTACAAAGCCCACTAACTCAGAGTCTAAATACTACGTTCTATGTGAAAAATTTCTTCACTGAAATCATAGCTGACACTCAATGCTTTTACATAATTCAATCTGAATTTCCAAAAATATTTTTCAGTGATATCCAAGTGCATTAGCTTATAATATAGCAATATTTTCCCTCATATATTTACTTTGTTGCTGTACCTTATTTATTCCATCATTTGTAATCCATATTTCAGTTGCTTAATAATTCAGTGTTTCAGAGGTGGTTTATGAAATGAAACTCTTCATATTATGTGGTAACTGTCATACTATTTCATGTGAGTATCGTACTACTTCAGTACTTGTCAGGAAACAAATAAATCTTTGGTTGTCTTTCATTTCTTGTTATAGCCTGGAGGTGCTTGTGTGTGTGAGGGTTTTGGCTCTTTTATAAATTTGTGTACAGTTCCAAACAAACATGTGAATGCATCCGGATTTAATCTATTTATTTCCATTCTTATTTAAATTGTTTCTGTTTTTTTCTTTGTCTGGATAAATATTTCAGAAAAATCAAAACTAAAGATATCACTTTAGTTTATTGAGAAGAATAATTTATACAACATACACTTGTCTGACTTATTAACTTAAAGATTTTATTGGACACATCATACATATTTTGAATGTAGTTGTGATCTTTAAATATGTATTCAATATAAAGGAATTATTCTTATCACTCCATTTTTTGGAAACTATATTCAACTGCAGACTGAAATTGTTAACCTCATTTATCAGGCAGTCCAAGTATTTTTAAAAGATATATAGAATGTTAAACACACATACATATTAACTGAAAATATTTTACAATGAATTCTACCCATTTAGTTTGGAATAAAATGGAAACCTACGCAATCACATTTGTAATTTGAAAATTGCAATAGAGATAGGAATTAAGAGAGTTGATTAAGTCAGAACTCATTACCACACACACACACACACAAACCTCCTCATTTTAAGCATTTGTGGGATATTAGAACTCAGAAACCCCTTGATATTAAGGATCCATCAGAGTCCCAACCACTGCAAACACTTCCTCCCTCCTTCTAACTGGCTATCAGTTTCATGTACGCTCATCAAGAAAAATATTTCAGCAAGCTGGGACAAAAATATCTTTCAGCAACCAAAGAGACTTCAAAAATTTTCATAATACTGTTTGTAAACAAAGCAGTGCATCATAATAACACAGAGCAGGCATACTTGACTTGTTAATGAATGAAGGTTAAAAATGTATGAATTCCTTCATGTCGGAAACAGGACAAGATCAAGTTGCTTCTCATTTTAAACCAAATAAAAGTGTGCCACAGAAAAAATCGTGCTGATGTCTACTGTCTACTGATGCTCTTACTTGTATAATATTTTAGCGGAAATTACACTATTGAGTAAGAGAAATTTCATAATAATTGTTTGTTATAGCTATCATTTGTTTTAAGACCTGTAGGGCTGGAAAGAATACAACTCATAACCAGCATTTTACAGATGAAATATTAAATTTTAAGTCCCCAAATTACTGAGTCATCAAGCGGTAAGAGATCTTGTTTAATATTTTTATTCAATTATTTTGCCTTTTGGAAGGACTATATAGCAAACAGTGCAGTCAAATAGTTAAATCCTGTTTGAAAATTGCACTCAAAGAAACAAATGTAATACTCAGTTCATTTCTTACCAGTAGACATAGATATTTGCCTTGTGGAAAATAGAGAAAATCAGGTTAATGGTTCAAACTCTCCTAGTTTTCGAAGATAATGTCTTTCATTGTTTACAAATGTGCTGCCAAATTAAATTGTGACTTGATGTAAATAATTTGTCTTTTTTCTCTGGTTGTTTTAAATATCTATGATTGTTTCACTATTATCTAACTACCTATTATCTAACTATCATTGATCTATCATATATGTGTTTATCTGCTTTCAACTCAGGTAGGCAGTCAAATGAGGACAGGTCTTTTGTTTGTTTGTTTGTTGTTGCTTTTTGAATGAAAATCTAAACCTCCACCAATTCAGGGAGATTTTCAGCTGTCATCTTTTTTACTAATATTTCTTCAATTCTCTAATCAGCTTCTAAGAACTCATGTAATTGATTATATCAAAATGACTAATGTTTCTCTTCTTTGGCTTTTATATTGTTTTTCATTTTCCTTGTATTTTATGTCTCTGATACATTCAAGTCAATTCTTTTGGATCTGTTCCTGTGGCTGATTAGAATGTTTAGCATTGTGTTTTATCTGCTTTGTAATCTGCCTATTAAAACTTAGTTTTTATGTTTATATTTTTATAGTTTTATGTTTATATTTAGAAGTTGCAAGATTCAATTTCTATGATTGTATTTTTCAAAATTAGAAGTTTTACTTGGTCTTTGTCACATATATTCAACCCTTTTTTATTATGTATTACTGCTTTCTTAAAGTCAATTCCTTTTTAAATGATTTTAAGCATCCTCATTTGTAGAGGATTTACCAGGTTCTTTTCTTATGTTTAGGGAAGTTTTAATCCTTTTAGCCATTGACCCCACTAATCGTGGTAGAATATCTGAATGCAGTTTTAAATAATTTAATTCATTGCAATTTTAGGGTTCTTGCAGATCTGCAGGGGGCTGGGGTGCAAGCCTGGTATTTAAAACACTTTTCCTTTTGTTTTTACTACATGCCCAACCTGTTTTCATTGCCCAGGGCCTTTTGTAGTTTTCTTAATTTCTTGGCTTGGAAATCCCCAGACAAATGGCCTGGAGAATTTTGAGTCAAAAACCCATCTGAGGTGTTGCCGTACAGTTTTAGCTTTTCAAGGGAGACTTAACTGTCTTTTGCTCCGCAGAGCCAAGGCAGAGACAGAGCTGCTGTTGAGTGTGCCATTTGCTTGAGTACTTTCCACTGATAGGGAAACATCTGGAGGACTTAGCATTACACAGAGATTATAGTTCTGTCTTCTCGATGGACTCACTTCCTCACAGTTTGTTCCTGGGGTAGTTAATCCTGTACCCTAAGTGTATTAAGTACCAACCACCTTGGCCATCCGAGGCGAGGATAGCTACCTGTCAATAGATTCACTTGCTGCTTTCATTTTCAATACTCTTTCACTTACATTTCCATGTGATTTCCTTTTTTGAACTGTCAACTATGGATTTGGCTAATTTTTCCCAGTATTTTTAGGTGTTTGCATCTGGATAATTTTTAGCTGATGATATTCCACCATCTTGTCAGCATATGTCATGTATCTATGAATGGCTGCTTCCTCAGAAAGCCATATGAAGCTTTAAAATTACCTCTTCTTAGACCAAATGCCATTCTTCTTCGTTTCTTTCTGAAGTGGTTACAGTGCATTGAATCCTTACTATTTTCACTATTTTAATTATTTAGTTATCACAACGTCTCTGAACACTGGAGTTTATAGAAATTTTATAAGGGTGGAAATTGAGAGGCAGAGAGGTTAAATTATTTGCCCAAAGTATTATGGTAGGAAAATGGCACTGGCAGGATATCAATGACTTGTCAACGTGAGTCTGTCTTATCAAGACTTTAAACCACATTCCAGAGACGCTTTTTGATGTGTATCATTGGCACTGCTTATTTTATAAAATTCTACATCCTTCTATATGTGGCTTTAGACTTTATAATTAAGTATGTATGTATACATAGTCATGTAATACATTTATATTATACATATATGTTTGCACACACAAAAACCATTTATTTATTTAAGTAATAATCTCTTCCCATTTATGTCTGGCTTTAGAAAGTTCTATATGATTTAAGAAAATTTCCTCCTTCATAATATTTCCTAGTCAGACTTTAAGATCAATCAATGAATACTTAGCACTAACGATAATTACTGAGTACTTTATAAATGTATCCTGTCACTTATCACATGAGAAAGCAATGCGGGAAGTGATTAATGATGCGGTTGACTACAAAACAATGCCTACAGTTTTTAGCCCCTCACTCACAACTTTGCGAACTCATGCCATCTCCTCCTTCTCATCCTCCCAAACACTGCTCTGAGATTTATGAGTGAGAGGTGGGCCAGAAAGTGTCCCTACCCATCCATGTCAGATTCTAACTTAGAGGAGGTGAGGCAAGTTGTGGAAACAGTTCAGAAGGTAAGAATCTAGACTAGAGAGGGGGAGAAAACAAGCTGTGTTTTTCATACTGAGTCCTAGCTAAGGGTAGACATTCAAATGACAATGTCCAGGTGACACTTTGGTGTTGCAGCAAGGGACAGTGGACCTTTTGGCTTTATCTCCTCAATTGGAGTGAATTTCCTGTGCCATGGGGACTGAATATATCATGTCCCCTCGGGGAAACTGCTCTCTGTTTAGTGTTTGACTCTTTGAAGTTATTTAGTCATGTTTTGCTTTCATGGCACTTCTGGAGCACCCTAGTTACCTAAACTTTAGCTCTCTTCACATTGTGTACCTTACCTTTGTCACACTACATTGGAACTTTTTGCTTAATTTTTGTTCTTCTCAATGGACTTTAAGTTTAGGAGAGCAGGAACAACCAAAAAATACCTTATAAATTATAGTTATTATTAAATATGTACTTGTAGAATAAATTAGTAGATACTTGATACTTATAACTCTAATTCACTGTGGCATTACAAAAGCATACAAGATAAGAAAAAAAGCAAGATAGTTGTTAGTGAGATGGCAAGAAATAAAAGCCTGCCCTATTGATGAGATCTGATCAAAAGTGTCAGAAGTGTACAAACTTGCACAAAATGTACTTGTTTAGAATTATTGCTTACTGTTTAGTTCAGGAAATGAGCCGGAGCAAACTCTTTTATTTCTACAGTTGTTCTTTAGTATTCTACACACCTCAAGTCCTTATTCATTTTTCACAAGGTTAAAGGGGTTCTTTGGAATTGTACAGAATGTTCTTCCATTGCTATGAAAGGAATGTGTGCTGGCAACTCTCCTCTTAGCATTTATCAAAGTTTATACGTACTTCACTCACTGTAAACAAAATGCGTCAGATTCACATTTCTTACAAGCCTTCTTCATCATTAATAGTTTCACTATTTAAGTGGTACAGAAATATACATGCTTTAAAACTATATTAGTTGCTTAAAAGTGTCAAGAAAGGTAAAGTTTATGTGGTCTGCCACCTGCTAATGCCTGTAAAATCATTCCTGCCAGAGATACTGAATTGTTTTCCATTATATTAACATTGTATGAATAAAAACCTAAGCCTTTTAAATCACAAGTTTCATAAGGTGTTGATTAGCCTGAAGCAGGATAAATTCAGATGACTATTTATGGTGCCAAGAGTTGTGTACATAAATATTCTTCCTTGAAAATGTTTCTAGTGTACTGTTAAACTGCCAAGGTGGTATAATTTAACAGGTAAAGCAGTGAACAGGGAGCCAAGGGTCAGTGAATTTGAATTCTTTCTCCATTCTCACTTTAATATATGATCCTAACCACCTGAACCTTTCCAAAGTCAAATTCTGACTTTGTGAAATGGGGGTGGGGTTATTAAGGCACAGAGCAGGGCCCACAGAAACTTTGGAAATCTAAGTTATTAGGTTGCAGACATTCCTAACATTGCAATGTTAGTATATAGGGATTTCTTTAACAGAAAACCTAAACTAGGTGGCTTTTCAACTATAAGTAATTGCTTCTTTCAGGCAGAAGGCTGAGAAATCCCAGATCAAGGAGCAGCAGATTCAGCTTCTGATGAAGATGGGCTTTCTGATTTACAGATAGTGCTTTTTAGCAGTGTCCTCATGTGGAGAGAGTGGACAAGATGTTTTTCTCTTAGCTGTCTTTTAAGGGCACTAATCCCAACTATAAGGCTCCATTTTTCATGACCTAGTCATTTCCAGAGTGCCACTTCCCAGTGCCTTCCTCTTGGGAGTGATTATTTCTGCAGATGTATTTTGATGAATCCCATCCCATTTGGACCAATGAAATGTCCATTTACAAGGAAATCAGTTTGCCTTTATTGTTAGTCTTCAGAACACACTTGCAAACTAACTGATAATAATGCCCGTTACCATTCTTTGACTGCTTACTGTTATTCAGACATTACCTTAAATCTTCTATTTACTCTTTGTGACAAATCTTTGGACCACATTTGTTTATTCCCACATTAATGAGGCTAATATTAGAAAATGCAGCAAGCTCCAGTTTTCCCATCTTGAGGATGGCAGGGGCAGGACTCCTCCCTATAGGCTTCCAACACTGGAAGTCTGGCTTCTTGTATTCATAGCCATCTTGTCAGCATTCCTTGCAAATGAATAGGCTTAGAGACTCCAATCTGTTTGAAGATGCTCATGTGCTGATGTGCTGGACTGGAATGACAGCCTGGGTGTGTTTGACCAGGAAGACTTGGCTTTGTCTGATTGCTTCTCTAGTAATTTCTCTGTTCTTGGTATCTTTTTTCCTCTTGAATACTGTGATAACTGGAGTCAGTTTTTAACTGAATAGCCTCACCTTTCTAATCTTGAAAACCCAATTTTACTAATGAATTCTACTTGAGGGGTTATGAAGGTGGATTAAGTATCAAAGGTGCAACCAGTGGCAGTTAAGTCTTTAGGAATTTTCTTCCCATAATGCTTAAATGAGGGATTTGGATGGTAGAGTCTGAGGCTTTTCATCCCCATTCTAGTTTAGCCGGAGTGCAGTGAATAGCTGTGTTTTATCTATTGAGTCACTGGAGCCTCATGGTGTTTAGAACTATATAGATAGGAATACCATATAGTTCTTGTAATAAAGTTGCATTAAATTTTCTGATTTTTAAAATTTTTTCGAATACTATGACATTACTTATTAATGTGGCAAATACATGATTTCTTTAATATGGTAAATTCTTTTAAAAAATTACATGTAGTGGCCAAATGATTTACTTGAATTGTTTATGATGTCTTTGTTCATTACACAGAAAGAAATTCAGCGATGATGCCAGGAACTATCAATGTAGGTAGACTGACTTAGAACTGTGCACTTACTTTCCCCGGAGAAAGCTGCCCACACAGGTACACCATCCTGTTAGGACTGTCCAGGAGACTGTACAGTGTGACATTCTTTGAGAGCAAAAAAACAACTAGAGATGCATCAGGTAGCTGTAAGCATCAGGTACGTTAATTAGTGATGTAAAATAGCTTCAGAGAGTCCAGGACTTCAGCATAAGTACATACTATTTTTCTTAAAATAGAGTGTTACGATTGTTTCTAACTTAGTATAACTTATGCTAAGCATGATTCCATGTGGAAAGAGAAAGAACAGAAATGTTCTTTAGGACTGATTTACATTTGCCGAAAAAATTCAATGCAAGAAGCAGCTGTAGTTAATCTCTGATCCTGCCCTGTGTGCCACAGCATGAGCACCTTTCACTTGGTCCTTTTCACCTTTAGGAGGCAGAATAACAACTCTTTAAAGGTGGGAATGCTTCAGTCTTTGTAACCTGTGACTATGGTAATTTACATGGCAAAAGGGACTTCGGAGATGTGCTTAAGGTTAAGAATCCTGATATCCTGATTATCTTTGTGGGCTGGGTTTCAACACAGTATTCTTTAAAAGTAGAGAAGATTTTATCTTTCCAGAAACAAAGCTTTTGTAAATAAGTAGGGAAGCGGGACAGAAGGGAGGGGAAGGAAGGGGAATGGCGAAAAAATAAAGATCAAGGTATGTTATTACAGGGGCAAGTTCCACACAATGCATGTGTTCATTATGTACACCTAAACTGTACCAACAAACTTGACTAATGTTATAAAGGTAGAGAACATGTTGTGACTGTAATCAGAGAGATGTGATGTGAAGGATCAATCTATTTTTGCAGGTATTTGAGGTAGATTAAAGGTGCCACAAACCAAGGTACACAGGTGGCCTCTAATAGTGGGAAAAGGTAAAGAAACAGGTTACTTGCCCAGGGGCTTACAGAAAGGGATCTGGCCCTTTTGGTTTAAACTTGGTAGAATCTGTGTTGGATTTAGGATTACAAAATTGGTAGATAATAAACTTTTTATTTTTTAAGTGGCTGAATTTGGGATAATTTTTTATTGTACCAAAAGAAAACAAACACTGAGCCAGCATAGCCCAGGAGACACAGCCAGATCTGGCCCTGTGTGCCGCTGCCACCTTCGGAAGGCTCGCTTCATGCAAGCAGCCAATGTGAGCAAGGAGACGCAGCCAGATCCAACCTGTACACCTGCAGGCCACCACTGGAGAACCTGGCTTCCTTTGGGCAGCCAGTGCCCAATGGGAGAATCAGGTAAACACACCTCCATGTGCCTGCTGCCACTGAGGGAGTCCAGGTGTGGATATGCAGGCTGAGAAGCAGCTCTGCCTCCACACACCCCTGGCCACTGGAGAAGCCTCAGTATAGCTGCATGAGGCCTGGAGAAGCCTAATCCATATCCTGCTATCTCCCTGGGGGTACCTCTCCCTTTCCCCAGGTTCAGAGTGAAAGGGTTTTGGCCCAGGCTGGACACTGTAGCCAGTAAAGCCAAGGAGCTCCTATCTCCCCCACCCTTAGGAATCTACCTCTGGTGCCAAACAAAGACCAATGGGCTACCTGTGCATCCCTAATGCCCCTTTAGGTTCCACCCCAAGCCAAGGCTACTTACGTGCCTCACTCCACGTGTTCCACAGAGAGATCACTGGCCCCGGGGTGGAGATGCCACACCGCAGGGGGTCGGGGGTGTCTCTCCCCACATTCTCAAAATAAAGGTCATTTATATTTCACACTTCTTATCTTTTCAGCAGCTGCCGGTCCCCCACAGTTCTATCATATGGTTCCCTGACCTGGACCAGCAGATGAGAGATTCCTGGGGCTGGTTCCCAGTTTTTTTTTTTTTTTTATTTAAGAGGAAAAAGAGAAAAACACAAAACAAACCAAAGCGGCGTAAGGGTACACACAATACAGAACTACAAACAAAACAAAACAAAACAAAAAAACATAACAGTAAGAAATCACCTGCTAGTAGATTACACACTATCTTCTTGAAAATAGTTCCTCAAATCACAGTATCAAAGAACACAAGGTGGACATTCAAACAGGGAGACTGCAAACAGCTGTGTTCAATGATCCAAAAACATTGATAAAGTCAGCTATTTAACACCCCCAAACACACTTGCTGTTATATCCGTTAGAGCTCTTTTTCTTTTTTTTTTTTCCCTCTCTTTTTTACAACAAAATTTACACATCTTGGATTTTATTACTCCTTAGTGCTTATTACTTTCTTTGGGGGGGGGGAAGATACAGTCAAATATGGCAAAACAAAGCTGTCAGTCAATACCAAGGATAGACATAGCACATGGTGTAGAACAGAGTACGAGTTTATCAACAATGGTTATCAACGTTGTCCCTTGTTTCCTTAAAAAGAATTGTCTATCTCATTAGATATTATAAAGTTGGACAAAACAGTAGAGAACAAGACCAATAAAACTTAGGCATTGTAAACATTACAGGACTTCCAAAGAAGACAATAGTCAAACCAGAATGGGTATCTTAGTGAATCTTATTGTCTTCAAAGTAGTTGCCTATGTCTTCAAACTTGATACTATCATATAGAATGGAACGGAGTCTAATCAGTCAAAACAAGATCGTGGGAGTACTACAGGACTTCAAAACAAGTTAATAGGAAATCAAAAAGAGTTACTATTTATATATCTTAATTTTTTTGAATTTTTTCTTTAATTAAGACAAACATAAGAAATGACTAAATAATTTTTTTTGAAACAATAAGGGGGAGATTGAGATAAAACAGGACATAACAATATAACAATAGAGGTCACAGCATGACTGTTTCAACAACCTAGTACTTCACCACCTTATAACCTGACTTAATAGTAGTTACCATAGTGTCTTTTTCCTTGAAATATTTGGATGAAACTTCATATACTCTAGCTTCAAATATTTTCATATCAAGAAGCCCAGAATAAAGCCTTTCTAATTAATGAGTGAAAACTTTATAAGGCTTCAAGGCCACCTAATGGGGAATCATGATTACCACATATTTTTATATATTTGAATCATTACTTACATTAGGGAAACTATTCGGTATTCACACATGCGAGATTGATTTATTTCACTAATGAGTATGGTCTCAAGCTGCGCCCATTTATTGATAAATATCTCAATGTGATCCTTCTTTATAGCTGAATAATACTCCATTGTATAGAAATACCACAACTTTTTTATCCATTCCTCAGTTGATGGGCACTTGGGTTGTTTCCAAGATCTGGCGATTACAAATTGTGCTGCTATAAACATAGGTGCACATATATCACTGTGGTATGATGCTTTCAGTTCTTCTGGGAATATGCCTAGAAGTGGAATAGCTGGAATAAATGGGATTTCCAGTCCCAACTTTTTGAGAAATCTCCAGACAGATCTCCACAAAGGCTGTACCAGTCTACACTCCCACCAGCAGTGCAGGAGAGTTCCTTTTTCCCCACAGCCTCTCCAGCATTTGTTGTCGGTTTTCTTGATCCTGGCCATTCTTTCAGGAGTGAGAGGGTATCTCAGTGTGGTTTTAATTTGCATTTCTCTAATGACCAATGATGATGAGCATTTTTTCATGTATTTATTTGCCATTTGCATTTCTTCATCTGAGAATTGCATATTCATCTCAGATGCCCATTTTTGGATTGGATCTTTGAATTTCGGAGGTCTGAGTTTCTTTAATTCTTTATATGTTTTAGACAAGAGGCCCTTGTCTGAGAGAGAGTTCACTAAAATCTTTTCCCAGTTTGTGGGTTTTCTTTTCACTATGCTGGAGATTTCTTTTGACATGCAGAAACTTTTTAATAAGAAGTGGTCCCAGTTATTGATTCTGGGAAGTATTTCCCGTGCGGTTTGAGTCCTGTTCATGAATTCTTTACCTACTCCTATGTCTCCAAGGTTTCTACCTATTTTGTCTTCCAATAGATTTAGTGTTTCTGTTTTAATATTCAGATCTTTGACCCATTTAGATTTTAATTTAGTACATGGTGATAGACATGGGTCTAGCTTTAGTTTTCGGCAAATGGAGAGCCAGTTTTTCCAGCACCATTTATTAAAGAGACTGTCGTTCTTCCAGTGAACCTGCTTGGCTCCTTTATCAAAAATAAGGTGGTTGAGTGTGTTCGTAGTTGTGGTTGTATCTTCTAATCTATTCCACTGATCTTCAGCTCTGTTTTGATTCCAATACCATGTTGATTTTACTACTGTTGCTTTGTAGTATAACTTCAAGTCAGGGATTGTGATGCCTCCTGCTTTGTCTTTGCTGCTTAGAATTGCCTTTGCGATTCTAGGTCTCTTCTGGTTCCAGATGAAATTTAGGAGTGATTTCTCTAGATCTATAAGGTATGTTGATGGTATTTCTATTGGGATTGCATTGAATCTGTATAACAGTTTTGGGAGAATGGCCATTTTCACAATGTTTGTTCTTCCTATCCATGAGCAAGGGATGTCTTTCCATTTTCTGAGATCATCTTCAATTTCCTTTTTCAGTGTATTATAATTTTCACTGTATAAGTCTTTCACTTCTTTTGTAAGAGTAATTCCTAAATATTTCATTTTTTTGCTTGCTAATGTGAATAGTCCAGTTTCTCTTATTTCCCTCTCTGTAATTTTGTTGTTCGTGTATAGGAATGCTATTGATTTCTGAGTATTGATTTTGTATCCAGCCACATTACTGAATTTATTTATTGTATCTAAGAGTATTTCAATGGAGTTTAGGGGGTCTTCTATGTAAAGTATCATGTCATCTGCAAACAATGATAATTTAACTTCTTCTTTTCCTATCTTTACCCCTTTTATTTCTCTTTCTTGCCTAATTGCTCTGGCTAGTACTTCCAGTACTATATTAAATAGGAGTGGTGATAAAGGACATCCTTGTCTTGTGCCCGATTTTAAAGTAAAGGCTTTCAATTTTTGGCCATTTAGTATGATGCTGGCTGTTGGTTTGTCATAAATGGCCTTTATTATATTGAGGTAAAGACCATTTATTCCAATTTTCTGTAAAATTCTTATCATGAATAAGTGTTGGACCTTATCGAAGGCTTTTTCTGCATCTATAGAGATGATCATGTGATTCTTATTTTTGGCTTTATTGATATGGTGGATTACATTTATTGATTTGCGTATGTTGAACCATCCTTGCATTCCTGGGATGAATCCCACTTGGTCATGGTGTATAATCTTCTTGATGATTTGCTGGATCCTATTTGCCAATATTTTATTGAGGATTTTTGCATCTGTGTTCATTAGGGAGATCGGTCTATAGTTCTCTTTTATAGTTGGGTCTTTCTCAGGTTTTGGTACTAGAGTAATATTTGCTTCCAGGAATGACTTAGGAAGGATTGCTTCCCTTTCAATTTCATTGAATAGTTTGAGGAGTGTTGGCATTAGGTCTTCTTTATATTTCTTGTAGAATTCTGCAGTGAATCCATCTGGGCCTGGGCTCTTCTTGGTGGGCAAGGACCCAATTACATTTTCAATTTCATTAGCAGAGATTGGGTTATTCAACAGTTTTATATCCTCTTGATCTAGCTTTGGTACTTCATATGCTTCTAAGAATCTGTCTATTTCTTCTGTGTTATCAAACTTTTGAGAGTAGAGGTTTTCGAAATAGGTGTTGATGATCCTCTGTATTTCTATTGGGTCTGTAGTGATTTCTCCTTTTTCATTTCTTATTGCATGAATTTGAGCTTTTTCTTTCCTTTTTTTTAATAAGGTTGGCTAGGGGCTTATCGATTTTATTTATTCTTTCAAAGAACCAACTCTTTGATTCATTGATTCTTTGGATTGTTTTCTTAGTCTCTATTGCATTGATTTCTGCTCTGATTTTTATAATTTCCTCTCTTCTTTTGGCTTTGGGCTTGACTTGCTCTTCTTTTTCTAGCTGTTTGAGGTGTAGCATCAAGTTATTTATTTGTATTCGTTCTGCTTTCCTGATGTGGGAACTCAGTGCAATAAATTTTCCTCTCAGAACGGCTTTCATTGCATCCCACAGATTCCGGTAAGTTGTATCTGCATTTTCATTTTCTTTTAGGTATTGTTTAATTTCTTCTTTAATTTCTTCTGTGACCCACTGATTACTCAAGAGTGTGTTATTTAGTTTCCATGTTTTTTTGTGGAATTTTTGCAGTATCCTTTGTCATTAATTTCTAATTTCAGAGCGCTATGATCCGATAATATGCAAGGGATGATTTCAACTCTTTTGCATTTGCTTAAATATGTTCTGTGAGCTAATATATGGTCTATTTTAGAAAATGATCCATGTACTGCAGAGAAGAATGTGTATTCTGATGTTTTTGGGTGGAACATTCTGTATATGTCTATCAAACCCATTTGTTCACAGGTGTGATTCAGTTCTGTTATTTCTTTGCTCATTTTCTGTCTGGTTGATCTGTCCCTTGGTGTCAGTGGTGTATTAAGGTCTCCTGTTACAATTGTGTTACTGATAATTTGAGTTTTCATTTCTGTTAATAATTGTTTTATATAACTGGGTGCTCTGGAGTTTGGTGCGTATATATTTAAGATAGTTATCTCTTCCTCTTGGAGTTTTCCCCTTACGAGTATGTAGTGGCCTTCTTTGTCCTTTATGGTCATTGTTGGTTTAAAGTTCACGTTGTCTGCAAACAGAATGGCTACTCCTGCCTTTTTTTGGATTCCTGCTGCATGAAGAATTGTTTTCCATCCTTTGACTTTCAGTCTGTGAGTATCTTTCTGGGTTAGATGGGTTTCCTGTAAACAGCATATGGTTGGATTTTGTTTCTTGATCCATTCTGCTAGTCTGTTTCTTTTGATTGGTGCATTGAGACCATTTACATTAATGGTTATTACTGTTAAATGCTGGTTAATTGTAGGAATGTTATCTCTCTGCTGTTGCATCTTTATCTTTCTGTTCTGTTTAATTATTTGCTTTGCTTAGTGGTTTTTTCCTTTGTGTATCTAAACTGTCTTTCAATATTTTTTGCAGGGTTGGTTTGGTGTTCATGAAGTTCTTCAGCTGTTCTTTGTCATGGAAGTATCGTATTGCACCATCTTTTTTGAATGATAGTTTTGCAGGATATATCAGTCTTGGTTGGAAATCATTTTGCTTTAGGATCTGGAATACTTCACTCCATGCTCTTCTTGACTTTATCGTTTGTGCTGAGAAGTCTGCTGTGATTCTGATAGGTTTTCCTTTATAAGTGATCTGTCTTTGCTTTCTGACAGCTTTTAATAATCTATTCTTGTGTTGGATTTCTGGGATGGTGATTATTATATGTCTGGGTGTAGTTTTATTTTGGTTATGAGTGTTTGGAGTTCTATATGCTTCACTGATCCTGATGTCAGTTTCTGATCTCATGCTTGGGAAATTTTCCGCTATTACTTCTCTAAATGTCCTCCTGACATCCTTCATGTTGTCTCCCTCTCTTTCATTAATCCCTATCATTCTTATGTTATTCTTCTTTGCATCGTCTTGCAGTTGTTGAATTGTTGTTTCCTGGTTCCTTGTTATTTTCAAAAGA
The DNA here is from genome assembly GCF_034190915.1 of Cavia porcellus. Classification (NCBI taxonomy): domain Eukaryota; kingdom Metazoa; phylum Chordata; class Mammalia; order Rodentia; family Caviidae; genus Cavia; species Cavia porcellus. The sequence goes on along the minus strand of NW_026947487.1, from coordinate 37,457,574 downwards.
TCTTTCCTTTCCTGTTCACTAGCTGCAATCCTGTCTTCAAGGTCTGAAATTCTATCTTCACTTTCATTAAGGCGGTTTTTACAACTTTCAGTGGAGTTTTTTATTTCCTGTATATCTCTGTGCATCTGCATTATGTATTCTGTTTGTTTCTTATATTGCTCGTCTAGGGATTCTATCTTTTTGTTTAGTTCCTCCAATTTTTTATCTGTGTGTTCTTTAGATATATTTAGAATCTCTTTCATTTCTTTTATCATTTATTCTTTTATCTGGGAGATTATTTTGTGTTTGAATTTCTTTAAAGCTTCCTGGAGTTGCTTGTCAATTTCAGTGGCTATTGTGTCTGATATATGAGGTGGATGGGATATATTTTCTTCTATATACATCGCTCCTAGGGTTTCTTGAGATGGGCTGGAGGTTTGAGGTTGTAATTTGGTCTTTCATTTTGTCATTTTCCTATATTTCTGTGTTTCAAGTGTTATTTGAAAGCTTCCTCAGGATCTGTTGAAAATCCCCTTCTATGTTTGGAGCTACTGAGACTCTGGCGCCGCGCTACCCCAAGCCATTAGGCCTACAGAACCAGTGGCCCTCCTCTGCCTGCTCAGAACTCCGCAGTTCCAGACAAGCTGGGCCTCAGGGACACTGTGCGCCCACCTGCCCCTTGGAAGCTCCACAGTTCTTCAATCGCAGCCGGGTTAGGGTACTCACCACAGGCCGCAGTGCTTCAGGAACCTGTGGACCCTCCCTGGTTGCAGAGATATCCACAGTCCTCCAGACACATGGAGAGGCTGGTGCAGGCACCCCAAATCTGCCCAGCTCCTCCTCTGCAGACCAATGGCCAGGCACGGCAGCTAAACAGGCTGGGCTAGGCTGGTAGTGTGGGCCAGCCCACCTATCGGGAGCTGAGCAGGTCTCCAAGTGAAGCCGGGAATGGGGAGGCTGATGTTGAAGCCTCAAACCCACCTCTCCCCTTCACTGCACCTGGAAGCCTGAGGGAACTCCAGCAGTCTGGGCGCAGATATCCAGAGTCCTCCAGACACGCAGAGAGGCCGGTGAGGGCACCCCAGATCTGCCCAGCTCCTCCTCTGCAGGCCTATGGCCAGGCGCGGCAGCTAAACAGGCTGGGCTAGGCTGGTAGTGTGTGCCAGCCCACCTATGGGGAGCTCAGCAGGTCTCCAAGTGAAGCCGGGAATGGGGAGGCTGATGTGGAAGCCTCAAACCCACCTCTCTCCTTCGCTGCACCTGGAAGCCTGAGGGAACTCCAGCAGTCTGGGCGCAGATATCCAGAGTCTTCCAGACACGCAGAGAGGCCGGTGAGGGCACCCCAGATCTGCCCAGCTCCTCCTCTGCAGACCAATGGCCAGGCGTGGCAGCTAAACAGGCTGGGCTAGGCTGGTAGTGTGGGCCAGCCCACCTATGGGGAGCTCAGCAGGTCTCCAAGTGAAGCCGGGAATGGGGAGGCTGATGTGGAAGCCTCAAACCCACCTCTCTCCTTCACTGTACCTGGAAGCCTGAGGGAACTCCAGCAGTCTGGGCTCAGATATCCAGAGTCCTCCAGACACGCAGAGAGGCCGGTGAGGGCACCCCAGATCTGCCCATCTCCTCCTCTGCAGACAAATGGCCAGCTGGTTCCCAGTTTTGAGTCCCCTGCAGTTCAGGACCAGGACCGGACTGCATCCTGTATTAATTCCTCGCTTCTACACTCAGGAGCTGTAAGCTTGTCGCTGCCAGTTTGCAAACAACAGCCACCCAATTTACCACAGGTGAACAACTTCCCAGAGATTGCCATTGGGCCAGGCCCAGGCGTATTTTTCTCCCCCTTTCCATGGGTTCCTGTGATGCTCTCACATCCTCAGCCTAAGACAGGGTCTTTCTGGGCAAATCTGTGTCCACTCTGGACCACCCACACTGACAGGCCCTTACTTTCTTCAGAGCTTTTTAAGTTCTCACGGGCAGACAGCCCAAGGCAGAGTCTTTCTGGGCAAGCCTGTGTCCATTCTGGACCGCCCACATTGAGAGGCCCTTAAGTCCTTCAGAGCTTTTTAAGTTCTCACGGCAGAGTGGTTACTCGGCCCACATAAAGTCCACTCATAATATTGGTGATGGCCAATTACTAGGAGTTTAGAACCATATTAACTGTTCGGTCTGCAGTAAACAAATGACGACTTTAAGCTTGACAGACCATGGACCTTTGTCTCATCTGGTTCTAACCCCATGGGCTAGACCCCACACCAGATTTTATCTTGGGGACCACTTCCTGTCTCCCCCCCCCCCGAAACCATACCTAGCTATGGCTTATCACACTGCTGACAAGCTTACAAAACTCTATTTTTAAGCCTTTGTTTTGGGAATGTGTCCTTTCCCGCTCCTCCAGGATCCCCTCCCCCCACACTTAGAGATAACAGCATCTTCCCTTGCAGCCTTTTGGAGCTTTCTCAGTGTCTCCCTTCCTCCCTGCTTCCCCTCACCCCTGCTGCGCTGCCAGTGTCCCTTTGTTTCCCGTGCGCGCCAACCCATTCCCCGCCGAGATAAAAAATGAGACTAAACAGTGTTAAGAGATATGCACAAAACTGCTTTGGGCTTTAAACAGTATTTTTGGCTTTCACCTCACAGCCCCCAACTCCATGCGCAGTGTTTTGGCTCTCATGCTGTGATTCAGGTCCACATGCTCGATTCAGCTTTAATGCCACGCCCTAAGACGTGTGTCTCGCGAGTGAGCCTTCGGTGGCTGCTAGCTGTGCGTCTCTGGGAGTGGCCCCCAGCTTTGAGGTGTGCTGGGGCGTCTCCCACCCCCGCTGCCACTGCAGTTGCTGCTGCCACTTTGAGTCTGCCAGCCCCACCCCCATGTGCTGCTGTGGCCGCTGCCTTGCATGTTTCTGGGGGCCGGGCCTTCCCAGCCCCTCCTTCCCCCGTGTGCTATTGTCACTGTGGCCTTATGCATTTCCTGGTGTGATCTCAGCCCGCCCCTGCATGCTGCATCCTGGCGCTCACCCCAGCCACTCTGCATGTTCCACTTACAGGCTGCGTGCCAGAGAGATCCCAGCCCAGCCGCCAACCGCGAGTATGCTCTCTCTATAGGCTCGCTCTGTCTGCCTTTGCAGACAGGCACAATTGATAAACTCATTGCTGATCTGACACTGTGTTCGCGTTTTAAGATATTAAGTTCAGATTGGTTCTGCTGCCTTTTTTGTATGTGTGCTCCAGCCATGACAAACGTTTTCTTTTAGATCCAGATAATTATAAATTCCTTTTTGCTGGAAACCACTAGCTCTCTTCCAAGACAAGGGTTTAATTCAAAGTTTTATTTTATTTTGTCTTGGTTCATAGTACTGCAAATGACACTTTTAAAAAATAATTAAATGTGTTTAGAATTTGACATTATTAGATCAGTTTTGATAGATTTATTCATAACATTGGTAAACCTTTACTGCATAATGTTTCCATTAAGATTTTACTCCAAAAGGGGGAGGGCAGACTAAAGCCTTTTTGTTAAATATGTAATTCCATGTGGTACCATATAAAATAGCGGTGTGCCATCCAGATAAAGCCTGCTCTCTAATCTAAAATGCCAATATTAAACTCCTACATATTTACTTAATTCTACAAATACTTTCTACTATAGTCCAGATCTCAAACAAAAAGGCGAAACTTGCCCTTCAAACTCCACAGAGACCTTCTTAATATGGCTTTTTATATTTTTGAACAATAGAGATAACAGTAACACTTAGAGTTCTGAGGCAGATAAACCTACACAAGATGGAACTGCCGCGCCCCCCCCCCCATGCTCAAATGTAGCAGAAGACATTGGGCAAGAGAGAGTGCTCCATCCTGGCATTCTTTGAGACCTTACTCCAGAGCTGCTGGGCTGTCCTAGCCACCAGAGAGTGGGTAAGCCATCCTAACCTCTAGCCCTCACAGGAAATGCCAACACTGACAGATTTCTTGCTGACAAAATTTGCTGCTGAAGACTGAGGGGGTTCAGGGTCAACACAGCCCCCTTTGTGGGTGTCCGTCTCAGAATCCAAGTCACATTAAACTCTCAGGTAAAACGTTCTCTATATTTATGGAAAGAGGCCATATATACAGAGTTCTTCCTCAGTTTTCAGGCTGCTATATTAAGTCTTCAATCTCTGTGACGGGGTATTGATGGTCAACGTATGCCATTTAAACAGGGCCTATTTTGTGCAGGTCCCAGTCCTAAATCTTAAAATGCCTTTTATACAGGCTGATTTATACACACTGAGGCCTCAACAGCTTCCACCTGTTATTGCTAGTAAACCTCTCCTCAATGATATATGACCACCTCCTTCCTATCTTAGTCACCAATTTCTCAGGTAACCCTGATCAAGGCTGATAGATACATTTTGTCTTCTCACTTTGTTTATACTTTTTCAGGATACATAAAAGCCTTTCTCACAACCAGGAAAACTGCTGATATACTTGCTAAAGTTCTATTACAGCAAATCATTCCAAGGACTACAACCAGGTTACAGCGACCTATACCTACCTGATATTCTTGGCAACCTCAACAATGATTGGAGTTGCTAGACTGCCATTCTGGTTTCGTGTCACTCTGGCCCTAGATCTGACCATCCTTTTCCTACTCATCTCTGCCTTACCAAGGCCTCACAGCAATGACTCACAAGTTGTCATTTTTGTTATCCACTTCGGTTCCTAATTTCTTATGTTCTATTAATGATCATTTCTACAGCAGGACTCTTAACAGTATTTCCTACAGACCCCAATGTCATGCATATGAGAGACAAGCCTTACCGACCTACCTTTTTAAATTTTACCCTTTCAGATGGGGGAGTAAGCACCTCTCGTAACTTCACTCCTCCTAACCCCACGTTTAATTTTCAGAATTCTGCCTTAGCATGGAAATGTTTCTACCTCAACATGGTCCTGATATAATGATATTTCTAAATCAAAGGCACCTTTCCCTCTACCTCACCTGGGTCCTTAAATATGACAGTGCCATGTCTCCTCATAACATCTTGTCTCTTTATTTTTCCAGTCTAACATACGTGCATTCACCAGTAAAGTTGTTCTAGCTGAAACACCTGACACCAGCTTCTACCTGGTCACCAACCATCATCCCATCAACTCCCGTAGACTCTGGTACAGCACCCTCTGTCATCAGGAAGCAATTAAGAGAGAAATCTTCACCCCTTTTCATAATAATAATAATAATCATAAGGCGGGATATGAAAGGGTTTTGGCCCAGGCTGGACACTGTAGCCTATAAAGCCAAGGAGCTCCTATCTCCCCCACCCTTAGGAATCTACCTCTGGCACCAAAGACCAATGCATCCCTAATGCCCCTTTAGGTTCCACCCCAAGCTGAGGCTACTTATATGCCTCATAGGTTCCACCCCAAGCTGAGGCTACTTGTATGCCTCACTCCACGTGTTCCACGGAGAGATCACTGGCCCCGGGGTGGAGATGCCATGCCCCAGGGGGTCAGGGGTATCTCTCCCTACATTCTCAAAATAAAGGTCATTTATATTTCATACTTATCTTTTCAGCCACTGCCAGTTTCCCACAGTTCTATCACAGAGAAACCCAGGTGCCTGTCCCATTTCCCTACAGTGTAGAGGGACAGCTAATGTGGGAAGTACCTGAGACTCCACAACCAGCTTGGTGGGAGACTGTCAAGACAAAGGAACAAAAGACAATCCCAGACCTCCAGCCCACACAGTACAAGTCTGGGAGGTAAACTCATGGAAGAAAATAGTAGTCACACACCCGAAATCTCTGAAATGATAGCAACTGAAGTAAAGAAACAACTTTTTGAGACCGTAAAAGTAATCACATCAGAAATAATGTCTCGGGCAGAGGGAGAAATCAAAAACATAATGAAAGGAACTGCTGAGCATTTCTAAAGAAGACATACGTAAAAAAGAGGAGCACAGGAAAATGATGGAAACTTTGAATGAACAATATAGGAGGGAATTATACAACATGGAATAGACTCAAAGAGATATACAGGAAATTAAAAAGATGATCGAAAACTGGCAAAACTGCTGGAAAAAGATTAAACATAGACTTTCATATCTTGAAGACAGGATCACAACTAGGGATTATGAAAGGAAAGATTGCTTAAAAATACCAAGGAACCAGGAAATAACAATTCGAAGGCTGCAAGATGTTGCAAAGAAAAATAGTTTAAGAGTGATAGGTATCAGCGAAAAAAACAAGGGTTAACACAAATGAAATTAAAAAAAAAAAAAAAAAAACTTTACAGAATAGCGAAAACTTCCCAAACATGCATGGGAAAAGGATCTGGCATATAGTTAAGCAAGGTATACAGAAATCTAAACAAGCCATAACCAAAATAAATGTACACCCAGCCACATAATAATCAAGATCCCAAAAATTCAGCACAAGAACAGAATATTAAAATCTGTCAGAAAAAAAGAAAAAGATCCCCTATAAAGGAAAACCAGTCAGAATCACAGCAGACTTGTTGACACAAACCATCAAGTCAAGAAGAGTTTGGAGTGAAGTGTTTTAAATCCTAACAGCAAACAACTGCCAACCCAGATTGATGTACCCTGCAAAGCTATTTTTTAAAACTGATGGAAAAAATAAAACATTTCCATGATAAAGAAAAACAGAAGGAGTTCATAACCACTAACCCAACCATATAGAGAGTGCTGAAGGATATTCTAGAGAAATACAAAGATGACCATGGTTCCAGGAACAGTAGCAGAGGAGGATCACTACACAGGACAGGCAACTAAATGAAGTGGAAAGTGAAGGGCCAACAGCATGAGGACAGCATGACAGAGACAAGCCAGTATATGCTGGTTGTAACCATTAATGTAAATGGCCCCAGTTCACCAATAAAGAGAAACTTAGGCAGAATGGATCAAGAAGCAAGATCCATCAATATACTGCATACAAGAAATACATTTAAATTGAAAGAAATTCATAGACTTAAAATCAAAGGAGAGAAGACAATTGTTCCATGTGACAAGAGGCCAGAAAAAAAGTCAGAGTAATTTGCCCATCAACCACAAAATGGAAAAGAAAGACGTGGTATTTTCAAACAATGGAAAGCTACCCAGCTATAAAGTAGGATAATCTCAAGGTTTATGGGTGAACAATGATTTATATTTCCAGCATAAAAACTGAAGGAGTTAGTGGGATCCAAAAAGCACAATAGATATTATGAAAGTGATAGGGGAGGAAATGCCTAAAAAGGGAAAGTGGTAACCACTGTTAATTTCTTATCATCTTGTTTTGAATTCTTGTATCATTTTCAAGACTTTGTTAGGTTTAGTTTTATTGTGTCTTGTTAGATTACTGTGTCTCACAGTATGGGTAGCTATTTGGATGATAACAGGATGTATTATGGTAACTATTGTTGATTTCCTATGATATTGTTTCAAAGTCCTATAATTTTTTCATTTTTTGGTTTTTCTCTGTTTTGTTTTGTTTGATTTTACTATGTGTGATGGTATGGACAGCTATTTTGAAGAAAATGAGATCTTATGGTACCCATTGTTGATTTCCTATCATCTTGTTTTGAGTCCTGTAATGGTTACATTCCTTTGTTTTGATTGGTTTTATTGTGTTCTGTTTTATTATGTGTGATACTATAGACAGCTATTTTGAAGAAGAAAAGAGACAATATAGTAGCGACTGTTATTTCCTATTATCTTGTTTTAAAGTCCTATAATGTTTTCATTCTTTTGTTTTGATTGGTTTTGCTCTGTTTTGTTTTGATTGTATTGTGTGTGATGGTACAGACAGTCACTTTGAAGAAAATGAGACATTATGGTAGCTGTTCTTGATTTCCTATTGTTTTGTTTTGAAGTCCTGTATCACTCTCATTGTTCTGTTCTGATTTGCTTTATTCTGTTTTGTTTTATTCTCTTCAAAATAAAAAGAGATTAAACAAAAAGAAAACAAACACTGCATCACTGTGCCTGATCTTTTCCTGATAGGAATCCATAAGAACTGTCTTTGTAAAGACCAGGAGGATGGGTCAGGCATCGTACAAAGCATTATGTGTAGGTGTGAGTATGTGTGTGTATCTACATATACTGGCAATATGCACTATTATAAAAATTGATTATTAATCCAGATGTGGTGGTGCACTCCAGCACTCAGGAGGTTGAGGCAGGAGGACTGTTGCAAGTTTGAGACCAGTGTGGGCTACAAAGTGAGCCCAACACCAGCCTGAACTGCATAAGGAGATCATGTCTCACAAAGAAAAAAAAATTGTTGATTGTTTCTTCTTCATAGGTGAGAAAAAGTGAGGACTGAAAACTTCAAGTAATTTACATGAGTCACCTATCTGGTAATTGGTACAACTATTATTTGAAACCATATCAATCTGGAGTCAAAATTCATACTAGATCCACCTATATATACACCAGGGATACACAAAGTTTTAGGGTTACTTTTCTTCATCAAACAACGTTCAAAAGTGATGTTGTTTACTAAATATAGACTGTCATCTTTTAGTTACCTTAGATGTCAAACCATTCTCCCTAGCATATTGTCTTACAGATACTTCATTAATAGTAGTTAAATTAATGAATGCAGGATCACTGTTGTTGAAAAGAAATAACAGTATTAGGATATGTCATTATATTTGTTGTACTGCATACATGCATAGATTTATAATGTACATGTATATACATAATCATAAACATTCTTTTCATTATAAAAATAACAGAGATGTTCTTTTATGTCACAAAAATTGAGGGTTCTCATGGGATTCTTCTGCATTTATAGTATTTGAATTTATTATTACATATTTTTAAGAAGTGTTTTGCAGGTTATTTGTAGTTTATTTGTATATTTAATATCAGTAATGAGAGTGTATTTAATAAGATGAGATCAAAGATTATAGAATTTACATACATTTAGATCTGAATGCTTTTGCTCATTAAAATATTTAAAATATTTTAAAAAGATTATTGAACAATGTAAAGGAAATTAAATGACCCTTGTTTCTGCTGACAATGTCTTTCACTATCTTTTAAAGTTTCCAGTAAAATTAAGAGTTCTTTTCATTTGAAAAATGTCAGACACAAACCTATGAGAAATAATACAATCTTATTTATCTGTTAACCTTTCCCCCTTCTACTCCCTTTCCAAATGAGTACCAGATGACCTAAGGAGGAATATAGATGCTACTGACGCTTCAGCTTTATAAGGATATCAAATACAACCAAGTTGGTAAAAAGGACTGTTGGGCATTAAACTCTTCATGGAACTAAAACAAATGTCTACTGTCCATTTGCTTACAAATATTTTTTTCCAGGCTCCAGTAGAGACTACCAGTGGAAATGTGAATTTATCTTATTAGAAAAATAGCTATCTTTTCCTTAAAATGTTCATGTTGGACAGCATGGAGAAATGGAGAATGCTGCCTTTCATTCAGCAGAAATTTGAGTAGCAATGAGCAAGATAATCACATACTAAAGCAGTTTAAAAATACTTAGTTTTGATGTTGACATGCTGATTTATTTTAATTCCATAAAATTTATGAATATAATTATGTACATACACTTATCATATTTGTATAATATATTGGAGAATTATACATAATCATTTATATAATATAAAGTATTATAGCCCAAGTAACAAGCAATTTAAGCACAAATGTATATTAAAGTAGTATATTAAAGATGAAAGAGTTAAGATATGTTTTACATCATCACAAAGCATATTTTAGATATCATGACTAGCCAAACCCACAGTAACTTGGAGAATTCAAGTCAGAAATTAACCATGGAACTCAATCAGATCAGTGGATTACTAGTACCCAGAGAGGGTTGTAAAAATGGAAATGGAGCTTGGGTACAGAGAGGAGGATTAGAACGACATATCAGGAAACATCTGTGCATAGTGGCAGGAAGAAAGAGTTTTAAGACAAGAGCACTAGAATTGAAGCCCATGAAAAACCAACGGTCTTGGCAACTAGAAGCTAATTACATTTGCACTCTCTTTTTTGCTCCGTCCTGTATCTGAGGGAACTGTTTCTCTGCATTTTCAGGACATGAATACAAGGTTCTCACCTTTCCATCTTCTCCGAGACATTACTTTCTGTCTTTTGCCATCTTTACTTCCTGTTTTACCTCCTTCTACTGATTATGACTAATTTTAGAGTGCACATGAAAATTCTTCCCTAGCATTTGTTGATTTGAAAAGGTATCTAGTTGATTCCTTTTTCAATCTTGTATGTTTTCCGTTCCTTGAATTCACTGAATTCAAAATGCCTTATTAGTCTCCGTAACTCTTGGTTTGCATAAGCCCTAAAATGAAGTAATACGTGCATTAATTATGCTTTGCCATTTACTCAGAGTTTCTATGAAGGCAAATGCCACTATTTTTGGTTTTTAATCTTAAGATAACTCATTTTGAAATGCTATAAAATCTTAATGAATATCCAAATTCATATACATTATTTAAACTATAATTTCCTACACTAAGCAGTCATTAGATTAACATACATCTTTAGATTTCTTCCCAGCTGTACCAAATTAGCTTTTCTGAAGACTTTTAGTTTATGATTTGAGGCAATGCAGAAAGTATTGCTTTTCTAAGTTGTATTCTAAAGTTACAAACAGCAATTTGACTTTAAAATGCCATTTAAAATGGATGTTTCCTCCAGTTGGTGTTCAAGCAATGAAACTCAATTTCTCCCCAGAATTATGAATATTGATATATACTCTGATCTACTCATTTACAGATGAGGAAAAAGATATAAAAGGTTGAATATGTTTCAAAAGAAGTCTATATTTTGAGGTACATTCTCTCTCCTTCCTCTTTTGTATTAAGAAAAGTAACTGTGATGGAATCCTTGAAGTTAGGAGGGTAATTGTCAAGAAATATATCCAGGAATTGAAATGATCACAATTAAAAATGAAAATATTGTCATGCAGATTTTGTTAAACTGAGAAATGTCTAAGGGTGGATAACTCCAGTGGGTGTTTGTCAAGGTAGCTGACTCTTTTCCAGTATTTCTTTGCTAAGATTTTTGGTATCTAAAGGACGTCACACAGGAGAAGCATTTTCAGTTACCTGTCCCAGTAAATGAATTTCTTTTTCTCCTGCTTTCCCTTTCTAGTGTCTAGGTTTAGGCTTTCTCTTTTTCAGCTTCTCACATCTCTTAGAGATTCTTTTCACATATTTCACTGTACTAGCTAGATACTAACATCTCTCTCTGACACTTCCTTATTTCTCTCCTTCTGAAAGGAAAACTATGCTATTGTCATGATTTTTTATTTTAAGATTCCCTTCAGATCTCTCCTTTAGCCAGACACCCATTTCCAGTGCACCAGGAACATGGGGATGGCAATACCTCTTTTTTCTTTTTTTTTTGTTATTCCAAATACTCAGAATACTGCTGACATAATAGAAATAATGACAGGCATATTATGTTCATAAATTACTTTTCATCTTGTGATTTAAATGTAATTTATGTATGAGAATACTTTAGCAGTCTCAATTTTCTTATGATGTGTTGAATCACTTCATGTTCTTTCAGTGAGTGAAGCAACAAAGAAATAAGACAGAATTTAGGGTGAACATTATCTAATGGCTTGATGCTGGGGCTCTATCCAGTGGAGTAGCTTTTTTAACAATAAAAGAAAAATATGTAAAAAAATCTACTTTATTTCACTAAATTTAATAAAATGATACTAAATGAAGTAAAACTATCAAGGTTTTAATTTCATTCCAAAAAACTGAATTTCCATTAGTCTCTTAGCTTTTTTATATTCAGACAGGCACTTGCGGGTAGAGTAGATTCCATTCTTTTGCCTCCGCTTAAGGGCTTAAGGTAGGTTCAGTGTATTTTTTTGGCTTATTTCATAGTCCTGCAAATTTGCATTTCAGCCTTTTATCTCAAGCTGTGTCTTGATTATGATGCATAACAAAAGAAATCTTAGAAGTTATCCATCAGGTGGCCTGAAAGCAGAATTGGGAGTGGTCATTATTTGTACAAATGGTGCACTGTGCATGAATGCAGACGGAAAGTGAGGGATGATAGACAGACCAGGGAATTAATGCAAGACCTCAGACGAAAACTTGCCGTTGGGAGGGAGCCTAGCTGGGCTTCCACCTCAGAGCTGGTCCTATTTTGAGGCAGAGGTGTGACCTGCTGTACTCCCTGTCAGTCATTTTCTATGGACTGCCTAGGGGTCAGAGTATAATTTTGCAGGGAAGGCAGTTATCTGGAGTAGGAGCTGCCCTGGGCCCTCTGTGACCCCATAGCAGCTAGAGAATAGGTACCTCAGACTAGTAAAGAATGTGCGTCCTGTAGCTTTTGTGCCTTGCAGCATAGCCAACCACACTGATGCTTAAAACTGCAGCAATGTCTTTCATTTCAGCTTTCTTCAGGCTGGTTATTTGGTGCAGCCTAGCTAGACAGCCCTTCCGGTCTTGGTATACCTCAGCTGTCCTTAGCTGGGCTTGCCCCATGTCGGTGGCCACAGGTGGAATGACTGGGCAGCTGTAAAGCCTATGACGTCTTTTCACATCATTTCTCTTTTATGTATCATGGGGACTGCACATTATGGCCCGAAAGGCAACACTATGCACAGTATGCCCGAAAGGTTTGCTGCTTGTTTTTGTAAAGTTTTATTGGTATACATTTATTTATAAACCTGTCTACACTTGCTTTATCATTAAAATGGCAGAGTTGAGAGTTCTGCCAGAGACTAGATTGGCTCCAAAGCCTAAAATACTTGCCTCTGACTCTTCACAGAAAAGGGCATTGTCCACTTTCTACCAAGATGGCTCAGGAGTGGCTGCTTGGCGAAAGCATTCTCAGGGCAAGGTGTGTGAGGTCTAGATTTGTGACTTTTGCAAGGTCACTTCTGCCACATTTTAGTGTTCAAGGAAGTCACGAGAGTGATTCAGATTCAGGGAGTGGAGAAATAGACTTTACCTCTTGATGGGAAGAATTAAAAGCCTGTAGCTATTTTTGGCTATCTACCACAGTGGGGCCCCTGTACCCTCTACCACAAAATTTAACTTTACCTTATACTCTGAAGATCAGGTGACGCAGGCATGGAAAAGTGATATATATTAATTGTCTTATATCGTGTTAGAAGAAGAGCCCCCATTAGAAGCTGAGTGTCCTGATCGATAATCTATTATTTGAGCTTTACCATCGTGCTTTAATCATATGGGTACTGATGGAAGCAATTCTGGTGGGCTACTGAATGTTATTCATCAGTATTTTAACAGAATTGTATTACACAGCAAGGAAAAATATAATCAGACTCATACATGAACCTTCTTCCCAACTGAGTGGATCTATACACTATTTTTCCAGTTCACTGTCTCCACTGATCCTCTTTAGACCAACACATCTCTATGGTTTTCAGAGCCAAACTGCTATTCTGGCAAATTCTATTTTTCTTCATTTTTATATTAAAAATCCTTTATTAAATAACTAAGGTAAGCAAAACATTGTGCTAGGCTACAAGAAATTTTAAAAGGTGAAATTACAAGAAGAAGTAGGTAGATTTTTTTTTTCTGCAGAAAGCATCAGACTCTCAAGGGGTAAACAACAATTTCAACTATAGCAGAGATGATGGCTACAAGGATCAGGAAGCAGTACACAAATGGTCTGCCCGAATTTTGGGTGAATATTGCTGCTTCACAGGAGAGAAAATCAGGACAAAACAAGACACGAGTGTCTCAAAGCATGGGCCATTATTACTTATCTTAAAATCCCTGTATGTGCTTTCTTGTGTGTACTCAAGTTCAGGGTAAATGATTCAAGAAGCAGACTTTTCGGGTTACCTATATTTTGATTTCTGTTTTTTACAGAATATAGAAGGTGATTGGATCTTCACAGCGCCGAAGAGCCAATGGAATTTACTAACCTGAATAGGGAGAAGCCCTATCCCCCTTCCTTTGTTTTTTCTTATGTTTCTACATTATTTTTTAAAGTACTTAATGGAATTTATTGAAATTAATCTCTTAACATCAAGGGAATCTCTTTATTCCCATTTTGATTTATTTTTCTACATTATTTCTGAAGCTGTACTGAGGAATGCATTTTTTTTTTTTCCTGAGCATGTATTTTCAATATTCTAACCACGGAGTGAAGAGAGCCTAAGATGCTGAAAACATTAGCTTGCAAGTTTTTTTCTTGCACTCTTCACATTAAGCCTGTGATAAAAGGCCCACTTGAGGGCTGTGTTCAGTGCCTAAAGTGAATGTTTTAAATTTAATGATACAATCAAAATCATTTTTCCCTGGTAACTACTATTGTGCTCATTTGAATGGATTCCAGTACAGTTGTTTCTCCTTTTGCATTACGCTTTGTGTATAAATATAAGTGAGATGGTTGAGTTCATGTATAACAAGTATCCAGCTAATACAGTAATTTCCTTTGCCCGTTATTTATTTCTGTCAGGATGAATGTCTGCTTTTTCCCATCCTTGGTTCATAGCCATTATTATAATGTTACTTCCTCAGTTTAAGAATTCCACATGGAGTTGCTAAAAATTGCTTAAGAGTACTTCATACCAGAAGGTTAAATCTCAAAGAATTATGGTATGGAACTAGCAGTTGAAATTGCTTCTAGTAATATTATATTAATTAATGTCAGGTCAAACTACTATTTTTTCTTTGTGCTCAATTCCAAATAGCAAGTGTTTTTGGCTGTGCCAGCCACAAACTGATTTAAACAGAAGAGGTTGAATAGGCTCAAACTACTCGCTATCCTGAAATAACTACTTAGTTACAAATTTGACAGTGCTTTGAAAATCAGTTTTCAGAATCATTTTAACAATAAATCAACTTTAGTAGAAAACTGTCTTATAATTGCTTACGTGCCATCTTTCCCCTTTTCCAGCTAATTCCATACTCCCATAGGATGGGAATAGCCTGTAACTGGAGACAGGTCTCCTCTTACATGATTTTCTGCTTCTCGATGGTGACCTGTGTTTTATTTTTTCTTGTCACCCTCTAAAGAGTAGCAAAGGAATCAAAACTGAGGGTGAAGGCAAGGGAAGATGATAGGCAGATAGACCACAGCAATCTTGCTCCCCACCCGGGACCTCTGAGATGGCCTGTGCCCTTCCACACTCCAAATGGACTCTGGGTGGACCTGTTCCCTGAGCCCACTTGTGCAGTAAGAACTTGCAGCTCAGTTACACCAACTGATGTATTCTTGCTGTGGGGAAGTTGAAAGATCCAATGAGCTTCAAGTCATGAATGGAACTCTAGGTATAAAATCCATGTGGCTATTACGACAGTTGTTTCATAAGAATTACTCAACCATGGTAACAAGAATGAGGGCATCATTTCTCAAAGATCCATTAAGGAAGTACGATAATGGTCTACCCAACCCCAAAATTCAAAGCCCACAATGCTCTAATTTTCAAAATTTTTTGAGTACTAATATAATAACATAAGTGGAAAATTTCATATTAGTAAACTTCATAAACAAAATTATTAAAAATAATATATGCAATTATTTTTCAGGCTATGTGTGAAAGGTATATATGAAGCATTAAATTTGGGGTCTAGACTTGGGTCCTGGTTTGGTCTCCTCTGTCTCTCTGTCTCTCTCCTCTGTATCTTTTATCTCCTATCTTTTTGTCTCCACCTATTTATCTATCATCTATCTATCTATCATCTATCTATATCCTAAGAGCTGAAAAATCTGAAATACTTCAGATTTCATGTATTTGAGTTAAAAACTATTCAATGTGTAGTGAATACTTAGATTATAATAATAAAGAAAATGTTAAATTTAAATAAAAATTAAGTAATCATGTAAATCTGGGAACTTTTGAGAAAGGGTCCTGCTTTTTTAAGCAGTGCATACATTACAACGAATAATTTTTCCTTTTTGTGTCCTTCCTAAAATTTATTAATTCAAAATCACTTTATTTACTAATACTAGAAAGAAAAAAAAAGCCTGACACTCCAAAAGACTGAAAATTGATATTTACACTAATATGTATAAGTAAATGTGAAAATAGAGTGTATCTTTATCAAATAACTCATCTTCACAGTTTTCCAAACGCTGCTTTTTTCTTTTTTTTTGGTGCCAGGGGTCAAACTCACAACCTCATGTTTGCCAAGAAGGCACTTACACCACTGAGCTAAACCCCCAGCCCTATCTTCACAGTTTTGACTGTCATTAAATTCTCTACATTTTTTCCCATACATTTCTAAAAATCAAGGAAAAATATGTTTTATTAATATACTTTTCAAGAAGAAACAAGACAGAAAAAATGTGAAGAGATTTAAATAGAGACTATCATAAATATTGATTATATCAGAAGAGTTTTATTGTCACTACTTTATGCTTGTCTCCATATATTGCAGGAAATTACACTAAAATCAGGCTTTGTAAGGACCATACCACTGTCCCTTGAAGCTGGATTGTAGTGTTGAAGACTTCGAGTCTTTTTGTGCTTCATAAAATTCATCTGCAAAGGGCTGATGCAGTAACAGGGTACCAGTTAATAATACAATTTGTGCTGCCATTTCTGCAAATAATACTGGAAGACAGCCATAGGACATATTCAGTCTAAAGTAAATTTGGATTTCTCCGTTGGGCATTAGATGGCAGTATTAATCAAGACATTTAGAGCTGACTTATGCTGCAGAAATTTCTAAAGGTACTCATAATTCTAAGACTGTTTCATAAAACAGTTACTTATCCTGCATTTTCCACTTCTAAAAAGAGAAAGCAAGAAATGTATTGCAGATTCAGTTCTGTAATCTTTTGCATCTTGTATTTATTCTTGTTTTAGGGAAACTGCTGGAAGACAAATGACTTCATTTCCAGTTAGTTATTTCTAATGTCGTGTCCAAAGTACTTCATTTGCAATTTTTAGCTTTTCTCTTTTTATGGATATAAATGTATATATGTCAATGATTATAATTTCAAAGTTAGACAACAGGCAACATGTATGATAGTTTTATAAATATGGGTTTATGGTGCAGTTTGAAAGGAAGAAGGCACTAAAATCCTGCCTAGACCATTCACTAGCTGGTCCATGGGTAATTAATCTAACTTCTAACATAAATTCCTTATCAAGACAATGAAAATAACACTGATTTTATAGTCTTGCTGTCAAATATTTAGTGAGTTATGCAGAAAATGTTTAAGAGGAAAACAAAAGAAAGTGCTTGGAACCACGGTGAGCGTATTATGAGTACTATATAAATGTCTCTGGTTTATGCGGGAAGGACCAAGAAGAGGTCACCAAGGTGTCTGTAATAATAACACTTCTATTGTTCAGCACACAAAATATTAGGAATTAAATTTGTAAAAACTGAAGACTCTTCGCTTCTGTTGCCAGGTCAGCTGATATTTAGTGGCGCTAGACAGGAGGCATGATAGCTTATTTGCCACACAATGGGGGATTCTGTTCTGCAGTGACCACACTCATAGGTGACTTTCCCAACCAGAAACATTAGGGAATCAGATTCCCTCCATCCCTGCTTGTGAACAGAGCTCAGGCTCAGAGACCTCAGAAAAGAACGGCAAACAGCGGGTTGCACACACACAGAAAGAAACCATTTCCTGGGACATGAGTCGTCTTTGGCAGCCATTCAGAAGAGCACTTTGGAGGAGAGTCTGAAGATTGTTTACCATGGTAGACAATGACTTGGACATTGAAATGTGAACTTTTGAGATATTATAGATAACATCTGAGAATTCTCAACCCTGATGTTGGAAGGCATCCGACCTCCATAGACAATGGAATAAAAACATTGTGAGGGACCCAGGAAATGGTAAGCTGACCCGAGAGATCAGGAGAAAAGCACAGTAACTCAGATCTTTAGTAGTATACGGTTCAATGGTTTTGATTAATGTTCTGTGAGAAGAAATTATATTTTCTGTAATCTGCATGCTAAACATAATAGCCCCAAATTTAAAAGCTAGGTTAAGTACTTTGCATTATTTCATTTAATCTCTAATAATTTTAAGGTATTTTCTTCCCTACTATGTTCCTTAGAAGAAAACTAAAGCTAAGAAATGGTAAGTAACTTCCATGTCAAGTCATGGAGTTCAGTAATTCACCACCAGTACATAAGATAACTTACTAGTGAAGCTGAATGTAAATCTCTTACCATGTTGGTGTAGTCAGTCTCAATGAAGTCTTTCATAGATTCCTAAATGTCTAAGTTAAGTAATTTTTCTAGATACTTTTATAGAAATCTTCGATCATTATAAAATAATAGAACTGAAACAATTTTATCTGTTGATCTCAGTAAAAATAGTGAGTTGTAAGACAGGCAAGCAAGATAAACAGCATATATTTTTGAGACCACTGTCTTAATGGGAGGTATTTCAGTCAGGTAATGCTGGCTGTGTGTATATATGTAACTAACTAGACATGTGTTCATTCATATATTTAACAGCTTTATTCATATATATGGCCTTTGTCTTCTTCATATGTCAACAGATCACAGCTGAATGTAGGGTCGCTGTTATCATTCAAATGCTGGGATTAGGCATAAATTAATGCTGGTATCTTTTAATTTTGAAATATATAACATTGGTATTGTAAAATGGTACAACGGTATTGGTATTGAATGATGCAACATTTAAATTTGGTATTTAAATTTGACCTTGACTGCTCTATTTGCTCCTTGCCACCCATAATCCCTGAAGGAATGTAACATCAGATTCTAGTGTTATCGTCTATTAATGGAATTTAGGTTTTTATTTAAACATTCTCAAGTTAGTA
Organism: Cavia porcellus; assembly: GCF_034190915.1. Lineage (NCBI taxonomy): Eukaryota > Metazoa > Chordata > Mammalia > Rodentia > Caviidae > Cavia > Cavia porcellus. The sequence goes on along the minus strand of NW_026947487.1, from coordinate 37,438,877 downwards.
TTCGTAATAATCAAGCACTTCATTTAAGATAAATTTTTTAAAACTCTAAGTAATCAAAATAAAAACATTTTAACCAACCCTGGCATCTCTTTTCCTCTTATATCCCATAGAGTTTATCATTTCCTTTCAGTGAAGCTGCCGGTTATGATTTTTCCCTGTGTTTACTTCTGACACTGAAGATCAAAAAACAAAAACAAAAACAAACAAAAGGACTCCAGTGACTCATCTTCTACGGATCTACTGCCATGGTTGGCTATGATGCCTGAACCCGCTGTTTACAAGGCACATTAGTGTCTACAGCTCTTGACTTCATGGTTTGCAAAGCATTTTAGTTCAGACTGAGTTACTTGTTCATAGCAACCGATTTTCTGTTGTGTGGGTATCTATTTGACAGGGAAAACTCCATAATACAGCTGTCTTCTGTGAGCATGGTAGTGGTCACCTGCTTGTGCTTTGAGAGGGACTCAGTTTCTGAACCTAAAGTCAAAGCGGCATCAGAGAGGATGATACCCACTTTCCACCAAACAGTTCAAAAGTTTCATTTATTTTTCCTATCGGACAATTCTGTTTTGCTTTAACAATCCTGACACTATTGCTGTTTCAGATCCTGCATGCCTGCAAATGCTTCATCCATGAATATTTACACACACTGTAAATGTGATAGGCGTGGAGACAGATCTGGGCTAAGTGCAATACCTATGAGATTCATCTGCATGCTTATAGTTAGCTAGAAGAACTAAGTCCAAGAGATATGCTATGTAGCCTGGCCAAAATAGTTAATAAAAGCCTTGTATAAGAGTTTTCATTACAAAAGTGGTAAGTTTTAGATAATACATTTGATAATTAGCTGTACTTAACAATTTCAAAGAGTATATAAAGTTTTAGCATTATGTTATACCTGACAGATACCTATAACTTTATGTGTCAGTTGAACATATTAAATAAATGTGAAAAAATTGACCTGATAAATGAATAAACTAATACTTAGGAACCAAGGAGTCAAGCAGGGAGATAACCAGAGAACAGTAAGAGAGTGGCAGTCCTGAGAGTGAGGGCCTCTTTGTGTTTTGTGTCAAAGAAGATGCCCTTATGGCTTTACACCAGTTCCATATCCCTAGTGCCAAAATACATGAGGGGTCTGAGATTTTATCCTAACTGTACTCTAAGAAGTTAGTCTGCTGCAGTTTCATAGATGCTCACAGAAGGCAAAAGGACTCCTGCCTCAGAGACAAAGTATCCAGGAACATCAAGGAGCCCGAATTTCACGTTGGAGTTAGAGCCTCTTGTCAAACTCATCTGCTCTGTGATAGCGAGCAATCCAAGAGGATGTAGTGTACTATGTGGATTTATATCACAGCTTGGAAATCTGAAGCTTAAAACAATCTAGGTATTTTATAATGAAGTACAAGAAACCAAAAGTCCTAGATTTAAGACATCATATTTTATTATACTCATCAGTAAGCATGACAAAAACTAACCAACCAACAAAAACTAACCAACTAACAAAAAACAAAACAAAAGCCCCTATTCTCTGCTCTTGAAGGAAATGCCACCTATATCTTTCAAGGCTGTGCATTTGGAATTCTGGGAAAAAAGCGCGAGTGACTCTGATTGTAAAATGTACATAGTCATGAGAGATGCACAGAGAGTTAACTACTGACACAATATTTCATATGGTCAAACAAAGCAGTATTGATAAAGCACTCAGTCCAGGTGAGGGAGCACAGAAGGCACTCGATAAATGTTAGTTCATGGCTTATGCCTTTTTACCACGCTGAAGCATGGAAGCACATCTTTGACCCACAGCTGGAGGGTTAATTGAAGGTAGCAACTGCAATTTGTAGCTCCTACGATGAAAAATATTTTCAGATGGTTTCTGACTCCTGTATATCTGCAGATGAATCTAATCAAAGTCAACTCATGCTTTCTACTGGCCGCTTCTGGATTCATATAAATTGCTGACGGTCTCCACTTCAACCCCAAGTCAACATAGATACAGCATTAATCCTTAGCAAGGCAGGTCATGGTTTTCAAGGTTTGCTGATGCAGATCTAGCCACCAGAGCAGCTGAGAGACTACTGGTCAATCTATTTATGTTCCATATCCTTTCCCCACATTTCTTGTGTGGAATAGTGTTGTCTCCTACTGCCTGTTTTTCCCTAGTTCCTTTGTTAACCAGTTTCTTGTTGGGTTTGGCTAGTGAGAGAACAAGAGATGAGAACAAGGAAGTAGGACCCGGGACATTTCTCTCACCCCAAACAGTCGAATTTGGGTAGATTTCTGACCATAGTTGCATCTTCTAGTGATTTTAGCTTTTCCAGGCAGCACCTCATGTTACGGTTCTACATTCTATGCACACACCATCACTTGTGCTATTAACACATCTCTACCATTTTTTCCAGACCCACAGGTGGCAGTATCTTCTTGCTGTTACCTGTGTTGCTTTCTCAGTTCCACACTTGTACTTTTTCCCTTAGAACTGATGCAGATTGGTTTTTGACTGGTCATACACTATAACACTTGGACACCTGTGTATATTCCAAGTGGTATCTTTCTCCTGGTGTCCTCTAAGATAGTCCAACAGAGTCACCAAGATTCCACTTTGAATTTTTTATCACTCTGGTAGTCATTTGGTTGTAATAAAATAGAGCAGATTTAGGCTAGCTTCAGTAAAGGGTATATTGCAAAGGTTTTAGGGACTTCAACAAAATAGGAGGGGAAACATGCTGTTGATATACCTTACCTGCTCTAGTATTTGACTTTCATAAGAGCATAGATTCAATCTGGCCCCTTGGGACTGATTTTGAGCAAGGGAGCCAAATCAAGAAAATCCTTCAGCCTCAGAATTTTATTACTTTTTAGCTGAGTGGTAAGAAGGAGCCAGTCTGAAATGGGAGCTGTTTACAGTGTCATCAAAAGATAGTCCAGGAAGACCCAACTTGTGGATAAAATCATCTGCATTTTAATAAAATAAGCACTCCCTGATGACTAGCATAGCATTTAGAAACATTCATCAACAGAAACAGAAGCGTTAGTGTGATAGTAGAGGCTGCAGAAATCCAAGAAGAGAGACAGTGACTAAGAAAGTCTGAAATAGATGGGTATGCACTAACCCTGGGCACATTCTATATGCTTTAATTAGATGTATTTTTTCCTCTGCTGGACTTTTTTATTTTAGTTTGTCTTTGCCTTGGAAAAATGTGATGCAAAATATGCAGCAAAACAACATGGTTGCCACAGGCAAAAGTACTTAATCAAAATTCAAGAAATAATTATACATGATATTTTTGTGCCTAGTAAACGTATAGAGTATTAAGCCAATCTTTACTGTTTAGCATTGTTTTAAATGGTATATTTCAGCATCATTAAGCCTATCAGCCACTTAGCTAGCTGTAGCCATACTTTGTTCATATTCTTTTGATGAAAAAATATTGTCACTTGGTAGATTTAAAAAAAAAATACTTTGCCAGATGCAGCAAATGTAGCATGTTCTTTTACAATAGATGCATAAATGAGATTTCACATAAAAATTACTAACATTTAGATCTACCTAAGTACTATATACTTGACAGTGTTGATTTGGCCATAGTGAATTTGTAGGTCTTTACAAACTAGAATTCTACAAACTAAATTTTGTCCTCCACATCCACATTCATATGTTGAAGCTGTAACTCTTTAATACAACTATTTGGAAATGGGACCTGTACAGACATAAATAAGGTAAAATAAGGATAGAATGGTAGAACTCTGATCTGATTGCATGAACATTATTTAAAAAGTCTTTCTCTCCCAACCCCTTCTTCCCCTCCTTCTCCTTCCCTCTCTTTTTTCCTCTCCATTCCCCTATATCAGCTATCATCTGGGAATCCCTTGGGTGGAGGCCATGTGCAAGCCAGGAAGAGGGCCCTCGACAGAGCCCAGCCATGCTGACTGTGCGATGGCAGCTGGAACTGAACAGTAAGTAGCTTACGCTGACACTGATGCATCTTTTCTTAATTAAATGGCAAGCCAGGGGTGTGAAGTACGGGGATATCTGGAAGTGGGCTTGACACAGACTGATAATTCGGATGGGACTGAATTTGACAAAACAAACATTTGTTTACACATGAATGACATCCCCCACTTTTTTTGAAAGAAAATGATTGCCCAAATCTAAAATGATTTTCTTTCCCCCAAATTATTATATAGTATATTTTTGGCAAAAATAATTTAGTTTATTAAAACACATAAGACTGTGCTGAAATGCAACCATTTTAACATTAACTCTAGATTAAAGGAATCACATATTTTTAAACAGATTGAATGCTAAATGGAGAGCAACTTGTGAACATATCTGTTACTTAGGATTTTTTTCTTCTAATCGAATTCATTTTAGCTTCACCACAGCCAAGTAGTATTAGTAATGGCTGTCATCCAGGGTCTAGAAATAGCATCATTCCATTGAAATGTATGGTATAATTCCAGTCTTTAAAATTGAAATCTACATGTACAAATTTCATTTTCTAAGCTTGTGAAGAATGGTGCAACAGTGAGGTGACTCTTTTTAGGTGAAAAAACAGTTTAACATTAACCAGCAGTAAACTTTTTTATCATAATGTTTATTTTGAGTGATCAAAGATTTACCTCATGACCGGAGCCGCGGGAGACAGGAGGCCAGACTCGAGCAGGATCAGCTCTCAAACTTTATTACGTACAGCGAACCGGACCTGACAAGGTCCGCCACCCTCGGTGTTGATTCCTCTTCCGCCGTTGGGGGCAGGAACAACCTCTTATAAGGGGAAGCAGTATCCAATCACAGAGAAGTGCGTCTAACAAGCTGATAGGCTAGCGTCACGGGTAACTGGGCAGATATGACAATTTGGCGGGCTTGTTCAGGCCGGGAAGAACCCGGAAGCAGGAAATGGGCGCCATCATAGGCGGCTTCCCACATCTCCCCCTTTTTTATTTATTAAAATAGGATGGTCTGTGGGTCCCTCCAAGGTGTCTATGACCTTGTTGCTGTTAGACACCTAGGAGTGGGCCTACCTTGTAGGCCGAGGCATGAGAGAATGTAGAGGTCTATACCCTGCTGTGCATCACCCTGTTTTGTGCATATCCTTGCGCCAGGACCATGCTCAAGGTGAGTGGTTCATTTTTTCGCAGGGCCAGGCTTTTGTGAACCGAACCTGGATGCATATAGACATTCATTCCTGCCTTCCTCCCAACCTTTGAGGCGGATGGCACTGCAGTACCCTTGGTCTCGCATCTCAATGCCCATAATTTGGCTCCAGGAGGGACCCCTGGCCTTACAGGCCATGTATATCTGAGTGGAGCCTGTCTTAGGTTGACCGGGAGGGCTTTTCCCGTCTTACCCGTCATTGGCTTGCCCACTCAGCTCTTATAGCTGATGTTCTGCAATGTGAAGGAGATATGCGGCGGCCTGCTGGCCTGATGGGCCACCTGCTGCCATTTGCATGGCTGCCATAGCTGTGATCTTAACCTGCTGCTGAGTTTGTATGAGGCGATCTAACAAGCATTTAATAACCACAAGCCCTACTAGGATAGCCATGGCAATTAGGATCCAAAAAGAGGTAATCGTGGGACAGAAGGAAGAGAAATGGAGGGTCGACCGGAGTTAAGCGGGTGGGTCATAATCAAGGACTGTTTGATTGATGGTGTAAACCCTGGGTGAGGCGGGCGAGGCCGCCGAAAAAGGTGCCAATGTGGGCAGGTGGTGCCAAGGACCCCAAAGATATTGTGGTGGTTCTGTGGAATCTGAGCATATCACAGGGGTGATTAATAGGAACCCACAGAATAGAAAAAGCTCCAAACCAGACATTTTAGTTTGTAGATGGTCTCGGGCGCTGAGCGTCGGTCCCAGAAGGGTCGAGTTGACTTGTGTCCGCGGGCTTATCTTCCTGTGCTTTATCAGGAACTGGTGGGGAGTTTACTGCTCGCGTCAATCTTTCCGGGACCCACAGCGGTTCGCAGCCTGGTTCCTGTGGGAAGACACAAACCACACCTCGGGTCCAACTAACCACTGGATCCGGGCCCATCCATTGTCCTGTAAGGACATCTTTCCATCTCACCAGCCCTTTGTCGGCCGGGGACGGGTTATTGTGCTCCATGGCAGGGGAATGATATGGTAAAGAGTGCCAATGATATTCTTCCTTTGGGCGTTAGGCCGTGGCCTATCCCCTCTTTTTGCTTTTGTAAGACACCCTTGAGTGTCCGATGTGCCCGTTCAATGATGCCTTGTCCTTGAGGGTTATATGGAATGCCATGCTTAAGGACAACATCCATTTGTTGACAGAATGTTACAAAAGTTTTGCTGGTGTAAGCAGGACCATTGTCTGTTTTTAATATATTGGGCTTTCCCCAAGCAGCCCAGGCTGCAAGACAATGATTAATAGCATGGGTGGCCCTTTCTCCCTTTCCAGCCAGCCGTCTCCAGGCCTGGAGGCCACAGCGGCTAATTTGTTCATAAACCTGGCGAGGGTATTGAGTTTGATCTTCCTCAAAGGTTCCTCGCCCTAATAGCATATCCCTGTTCCACTCTCTCTGGTTATTTTCCCTGTTGGCTGCCGCCTGCTCTACACAGAATCCGGGGGAGAGGCAGGCGCGTGCCAGCTGGGTCCAATCTCCAGGAGTTAAAAGCAGACCTGCCAATGCCTCTAAAAGCGCCATGGTAAATGGCGCATTGGGCCCATAAGCTGAAACTACGTCCTTGATAGCTTTAAGTTGTTTAATTTCTAAGGGCTCATAATATCCTCCTCCTCCCCTGCCTCCTACTTGTACCGGGAATGCATGGAGACCGGAACACTCAAAGGGAAGCCTCGACCATACCCTCTGGTGGAAGGAACGTCCTCCTCCCTCCCCAGATGGGGGCGCAGAAGGCAACCCAGGAAGTAGCTCTCCCTCTAACCAGGGCGGTGCCATAGGTTGTGGTGGCAGCCCAGGGAGCAACTCCTCTTCCGGCCACGGCGGTGCAGTGGGGCCTGGAGCCCTGAAGGGAGCGACCATGGGTCGCGAACTTGCCAAAGGGCGGAAGGGCTTAGTGGGGCCTGGCGCCCTGAAGGGGGTGATCGTGGGTGTTTGGTTCCCCTTTTTATCTTCCCGAGCCCTGAATTCCTCTTTAAGCTGTGCAGGAGGGTCCTGTTTAGCGAAGACAACCTCCTCTTCTGAACCTTCCGAATCAGAATCAGAATTAGAGCCCTGAGGGTCCTCCGGAGACCCACAATCGGCAGTGGCTCCGGGCTCCTCTGAGCATTCCGATCGAGCTCTATCAAAAGCCTGTCGGGCTGTATTAGCGAAGCGAAAGCAAAACAGATGCAAAGGGAAAAGAAAAGAAAAAAAAAAAACCAGCGTCCACTCGTGTGGCGCTCAAAATCTGTTAGGTGCGTCCACCCAACCCAGGTGACCCAGTACTCACCTGTCCCGGGAACCGCTGTATCTCACGTAGCTGATCAGGGTGAAGAGAAGAGGCGCTCGCGGCCTTCCGTTGTTATTGGGCCAGGTCCTCCGTCGTACCGCAGGCGACAGCAATCGCACCTCCCGGCCGAAGAGGCACGTCGCTGAGTCTTTTATTCCCCGTACGGGGGCCACCAGATGACCGGAGCCGCGGGAGACAGGAGGCCAGACTCGAGCAGGATCAGCTCTCAAACTTTATTACATACAGCGAACCGGACCTGACAAGGTCCGCCACCCTCAGTGTTGATTCCTCTTCCGCCGTTGGGGGCAGGAACAACCTCTTATAAGGGGAAGCAGTATCCAATCACAGAGAAGTGCGTCTAACAAGCTGATAGGCTAGCGTCACGGGTAACTGGGCAGATATGACAATTTGGCGGGCTTGTTCAGGCCGGGAAGAACCCGGAAGCAGGAAATGGGCGCCATCATAGGCGGCTTCCCACATCTCCCCCTTTTTTATTTATTAAAATAGGATGGTCTGTGGGTCCCTCCAAGGTGTCTATGACCTTGTTGCTGTTAGACACCTAGGAGTGGGCCTACCTTGTAGGCCGAGGCATGAGAGAATGTAGAGGTCTATACCCTGCTGTGCATCACCCTGTTTTGTGCATATCCTTGCGCCAGGACCATGCTCAAGGTGAGTGGTTCATTTTTTCGCAGGGCCAGGCTTTTGTGAACCGAACCTGGATGCATATAGACATTCATTCCTGCCTTCCTCCCAACCTTTGAGGCGGATGGCACTGCAGTACCCTTGGTCTCGCATCTCAATGCCCATAATTTGGCTCCAGGAGGGACCCCTGGCCTTACAGGCCATGTATATCTGAGTGGAGCCTGTCTTAGGTTGACCGGGAGGGCTTTTCCCGTCTTACCCGTCATTGGCTTGCCCACTCAGCTCTTATAGCTGATGTTCTGCAATGTGAAGGAGATATGCGGCGGCCTGCTGGCCTGATGGGCCACCTGCTGCCATTTGCATGGCTGCCATAGCTGTGATCTTAACCTGCTGCTGAGTTTGTATGAGGCGATCTAACAAGCATTTAATAACCACAAGCCCTACTAGGATAGCCATGGCAATTAGGATCCAAAAAGAGGTAATCGTGGGACAGAAGGAAGAGAAATGGAGGGTCGACCGGAGTTAAGCGGGTGGGTCATAATCAAGGACTGTTTGATTGATGGTGTAAACCCTGGGTGAGGCGGGCGAGGCCGCCGAAAAAGGTGCCAATGTGGGCAGGTGGTGCCAAGGACCCCAAAGATATTGTGGTGGTTCTGTGGAATCTGAGCATATCACAGGGGTGATTAATAGGAACCCACAGAATAGAAAAAGCTCCAAACCAGACATTTTAGTTTGTAGATGGTCTCGGGCGCTGAGCGTCGGTCCCAGAAGGGTCGAGTTGACTTGTGTCCGCGGGCTTATCTTCCTGTGCTTTATCAGGAACTGGTGGGGAGTTTACTGCTCGCGTCAATCTTTCCGGGACCCACAGCGGTTCGCAGCCTGGTTCCTGTGGGAAGACACAAACCACACCTCGGGTCCAACTAACCACTGGATCCGGGCCCATCCATTGTCCTGTAAGGACATCTTTCCATCTCACCAGCCCTTTGTCGGCCGGGGACGGGTTATTGTGCTCCATGGCAGGGGAATGATATGGTAAAGAGTGCCAATGATATTCTTCCTTTGGGCGTTAGGCCGTGGCCTATCCCCTCTTTTTGCTTTTGTAAGACACCCTTGAGTGTCCGATGTGCCCGTTCAATGATGCCTTGTCCTTGAGGGTTATATGGAATGCCATGCTTAAGGACAACATCCATTTGTTGACAGAATGTTACAAAAGTTTTGCTGGTGTAAGCAGGACCATTGTCTGTTTTTAATATATTGGGCTTTCCCCAAGCAGCCCAGGCTGCAAGACAATGATTAATAGCATGGGTGGCCCTTTCTCCCTTTCCAGCCAGCCGTCTCCAGGCCTGGAGGCCACAGCGGCTAATTTGTTCATAAACCTGGCGAGGGTATTGAGTTTGATCTTCCTCAAAGGTTCCTCGCCCTAATAGCATATCCCTGTTCCACTCTCTCTGGTTATTTTCCCTGTTGGCTGCCGCCTGCTCTACACAGAATCCGGGGGAGAGGCAGGCGCGTGCCAGCTGGGTCCAATCTCCAGGAGTTAAAAGCAGACCTGCCAATGCCTCTAAAAGCGCCATGGTAAATGGCGCATTGGGCCCATAAGCTGAAACTGCGTCCTTGATAGCTTTAAGTTGTTTAATTTCTAAGGGCTCATAATATCCTCCTCCTCCCCTGCCTCCTACTTGTACCGGGAATGCATGGAGACCGGAACACTCAAAGGGAAGCCGCGACCATACCCTCTGGTGGAAGGAACGTCCTCCTCCCTCCCCAGATGGGGGCACAGAAGGCAACCCAGGAAGTAGCTCTCCCTCTAACCAGGGCGGTGCCATAGGTTGTGGTGGCAGCCCAGGGAGCAACTCCTCTTCCGGCCACGGCGGTGCAGTGGGGCCTGGAGCCCTGAAGGGAGCGACCATGGGTCGCGAACTTGCCAAAGGGCGGAAGGGCTTAGTGGGGCCTGGCGCCCTGAAGGGGGTGATCGTGGGTGTTTGGTTCCCCTTTTTATCTTCCCGAGCCCTGAATTCCTCTTTAAGCTGTGCAGGAGGGTCCTGTTTAGCGAAGACAACCTCCTCTTCTGAACCTTCCGAATCAGAATCAGAATTAGAGCCCTGAGGGTCCTCCGGAGACCCACAATCGGCAGTGGCTCCGGGCTCCTCTGAGCATTCCGATCGAGCTCTATCAAAAGCCTGTCGGGCTGTATTAGCGAAGCGAAAGCAAAACAGATGCAAAGGGAAAAGAAAAGAAAAAAAAAAAACCAGCGTCCACTCGTGTGGCGCTCAAAATCTGTTAGGTGCGTCCACCCAACCCAGGTGACCCAGTACTCACCTGTCCCGGGAACCGCTGTATCTCACGTAGCTGATCAGGGTGAAGAGAAGAGGCGCTCGCGGCCTTCCGTTGTTATTGGGCCAGGTCCTCCGTCGTACCGCAGGCGACAGCAATCGCACCTCCCGGCCGAAGAGGCACGTCGCTGAGTCTTTTATTCCCCGTACGGGGGCCACCAGATGACCGGAGCCGCGGGAGACAGGAGGCCAGACTCGAGCAGGATCAGCTCTCAAACTTTATTACATACAGCGAACCGGACCTGACAAGGTCCGCCACCCTCAGTGTTGATTCCTCTTCCGCCGTTGGGGGCAGGAACAACCTCTTATAAGGGGAAGCAGTATCCAATCACAGAGAAGTGCGTCTAACAAGCTGATAGGCTAGCGTCACGGGTAACTGGGCAGATATGACAATTTGGCGGGCTTGTTCAGGCCGGGAAGAACCCGGAAGCAGGAAATGGGCGCCATCATAGGCGGCTTCCCACATCTCCCCCTTTTTTATTTATTAAAATAGGATGGTCTGTGGGTCCCTCCAAGGTGTCTATGACCTTGTTGCTGTTAGACACCTAGGAGTGGGCCTACCTTGTAGGCCGAGGCATGAGAGAATGTAGAGGTCTATACCCTGCTGTGCATCACCCTGTTTTGTGCATATCCTTGCGCCAGGACCATGCTCAAGGTGAGTGGTTCATTTTTTCGCAGGGCCAGGCTTTTGTGAACCGAACCTGGATGCATATAGACATTCATTCCTGCCTTCCTCCCAACCTTTGAGGCGGATGGCACTGCAGTACCCTTGGTCTCGCATCTCAATGCCCATAATTTGGCTCCAGGAGGGACCCCTGGCCTTACAGGCCATGTATATCTGAGTGGAGCCTGTCTTAGGTTGACCGGGAGGGCTTTTCCCGTCTTACCCGTCATTGGCTTGCCCACTCAGCTCTTATAGCTGATGTTCTGCAATGTGAAGGAGATATGCGGCGGCCTGCTGGCCTGATGGGCCACCTGCTGCCATTTGCATGGCTGCCATAGCTGTGATCTTAACCTGCTGCTGAGTTTGTATGAGGCGATCTAACAAGCATTTAATAACCACAAGCCCTACTAGGATAGCCATGGCAATTAGGATCCAAAAAGAGGTAATCGTGGGACAGAAGGAAGAGAAATGGAGGGTCGACCGGAGTTAAGCGGGTGGGTCATAATCAAGGACTGTTTGATTGATGGTGTAAACCCTGGGTGAGGCGGGCGAGGCCGCCGAAAAAGGTGCCAATGTGGGCAGGTGGTGCCAAGGACCCCAAAGATATTGTGGTGGTTCTGTGGAATCTGAGCATATCACAGGGGTGATTAATAGGAACCCACAGAATAGAAAAAGCTCCAAACCAGACATTTTAGTTTGTAGATGGTCTCGGGCGCTGAGCGTCGGTCCCAGAAGGGTCGAGTTGACTTGTGTCCGCGGGCTTATCTTCCTGTGCTTTATCAGGAACTGGTGGGGAGTTTACTGCTCGCGTCAATCTTTCCGGGACCCACAGCGGTTCGCAGCCTGGTTCCTGTGGGAAGACACAAACCACACCTCGGGTCCAACTAACCACTGGATCCGGGCCCATCCATTGTCCTGTAAGGACATCTTTCCATCTCACCAGCCCTTTGTCGGCCGGGGACGGGTTATTGTGCTCCATGGCAGGGGAATGATATGGTAAAGAGTGCCAATGATATTCTTCCTTTGGGCGTTAGGCCGTGGCCTATCCCCTCTTTTTGCTTTTGTAAGACACCCTTGAGTGTCCGATGTGCCCGTTCAATGATGCCTTGTCCTTGAGGGTTATATGGAATGCCATGCTTAAGGACAACATCCATTTGTTGACAGAATGTTACAAAAGTTTTGCTGGTGTAAGCAGGACCATTGTCTGTTTTTAATATATTGGGCTTTCCCCAAGCAGCCCAGGCTGCAAGACAATGATTAATAGCATGGGTGGCCCTTTCTCCCTTTCCAGCCAGCCGTCTCCAGGCCTGGAGGCCACAGCGGCTAATTTGTTCATAAACCTGGCGAGGGTATTGAGTTTGATCTTCCTCAAAGGTTCCTCGCCCTAATAGCATATCCCTGTTCCACTCTCTCTGGTTATTTTCCCTGTTGGCTGCCGCCTGCTCTACACAGAATCCGGGGGAGAGGCAGGCGCGTGCCAGCTGGGTCCAATCTCCAGGAGTTAAAAGCAGACCTGCCAATGCCTCTAAAAGCGCCATGGTAAATGGCGCATTGGGCCCATAAGCTGAAACTACGTCCTTGATAGCTTTAAGTTGTTTAATTTCTAAGGGCTCATAATATCCTCCTCCTCCCCTGCCTCCTACTTGTACCGGGAATGCATGGAGACCGGAACACTCAAAGGGAAGCCTCGACCATACCCTCTGGTGGAAGGAACGTCCTCCTCCCTCCCCAGATGGGGGCGCAGAAGGCAACCCAGGAAGTAGCTCTCCCTCTAACCAGGGCGGTGCCATAGGTTGTGGTGGCAGCCCAGGGAGCAACTCCTCTTCCGGCCACGGCGGTGCAGTGGGGCCTGGAGCCCTGAAGGGAGCGACCATGGGTCGCGAACTTGCCAAAGGGCGGAAGGGCTTAGTGGGGCCTGGCGCCCTGAAGGGGGTGATCGTGGGTGTTTGGTTCCCCTTTTTATCTTCCCGAGCCCTGAATTCCTCTTTAAGCTGTGCAGGAGGGTCCTGTTTAGCGAAGACAACCTCCTCTTCTGAACCTTCCGAATCAGAATCAGAATTAGAGCCCTGAGGGTCCTCCGGAGACCCACAATCGGCAGTGGCTCCGGGCTCCTCTGAGCATTCCGATCGAGCTCTATCAAAAGCCTGTCGGGCTGTATTAGCGAAGCGAAAGCAAAACAGATGCAAAGGGAAAAGAAAAGAAAAAAAAAAAACCAGCGTCCACTCGTGTGGCGCTCAAAATCTGTTAGGTGCGTCCACCCAACCCAGGTGACCCAGTACTCACCTGTCCCGGGAACCGCTGTATCTCACGTAGCTGATCAGGGTGAAGAGAAGAGGCGCTCGCGGCCTTCCGTTGTTATTGGGCCAGGTCCTCCGTCGTACCGCAGGCGACAGCAATCGCACCTCCCGGCCGAAGAGGCACGTCGCTGAGTCTTTTATTCCCCGTACGGGGGCCACCAGATGACCGGAGCCGCGGGAGACAGGAGGCCAGACTCGAGCAGGATCAGCTCTCAAACTTTATTACATACAGCGAACCGGACCTGACAAGGTCCGCCACCCTCAGTGTTGATTCCTCTTCCGCCGTTGGGGGCAGGAACAACCTCTTATAAGGGGAAGCAGTATCCAATCACAGAGAAGTGCGTCTAACAAGCTGATAGGCTAGCGTCACGGGTAACTGGGCAGATATGACAATTTGGCGGGCTTGTTCAGGCCGGGAAGAACCCGGAAGCAGGAAATGGGCGCCATCATAGGCGGCTTCCCACATCTCCCCCTTTTTTATTTATTAAAATAGGATGGTCTGTGGGTCCCTCCAAGGTGTCTATGACCTTGTTGCTGTTAGACACCTAGGAGTGGGCCTACCTTGTAGGCCGAGGCATGAGAGAATGTAGAGGTCTATACCCTGCTGTGCATCACCCTGTTTTGTGCATATCCTTGCGCCAGGACCATGCTCAAGGTGAGTGGTTCATTTTTTCGCAGGGCCAGGCTTTTGTGAACCGAACCTGGATGCATATAGACATTCATTCCTGCCTTCCTCCCAACCTTTGAGGCGGATGGCACTGCAGTACCCTTGGTCTCGCATCTCAATGCCCATAATTTGGCTCCAGGAGGGACCCCTGGCCTTACAGGCCATGTATATCTGAGTGGAGCCTGTCTTAGGTTGACCGGGAGGGCTTTTCCCGTCTTACCCGTCATTGGCTTGCCCACTCAGCTCTTATAGCTGATGTTCTGCAATGTGAAGGAGATATGCGGCGGCCTGCTGGCCTGATGGGCCACCTGCTGCCATTTGCATGGCTGCCATAGCTGTGATCTTAACCTGCTGCTGAGTTTGTATGAGGCGATCTAACAAGCATTTAATAACCACAAGCCCTACTAGGATAGCCATGGCAATTAGGATCCAAAAAGAGGTAATCGTGGGACAGAAGGAAGAGAAATGGAGGGTCGACCGGAGTTAAGCGGGTGGGTCATAATCAAGGACTGTTTGATTGATGGTGTAAACCCTGGGTGAGGCGGGCGAGGCCGCCGAAAAAGGTGCCAATGTGGGCAGGTGGTGCCAAGGACCCCAAAGATATTGTGGTGGTTCTGTGGAATCTGAGCATATCACAGGGGTGATTAATAGGAACCCACAGAATAGAAAAAGCTCCAAACCAGACATTTTAGTTTGTAGATGGTCTCGGGCGCTGAGCGTCGGTCCCAGAAGGGTCGAGTTGACTTGTGTCCGCGGGCTTATCTTCCTGTGCTTTATCAGGAACTGGTGGGGAGTTTACTGCTCGCGTCAATCTTTCCGGGACCCACAGCGGTTCGCAGCCTGGTTCCTGTGGGAAGACACAAACCACACCTCGGGTCCAACTAACCACTGGATCCGGGCCCATCCATTGTCCTGTAAGGACATCTTTCCATCTCACCAGCCCTTTGTCGGCCGGGGACGGGTTATTGTGCTCCATGGCAGGGGAATGATATGGTAAAGAGTGCCAATGATATTCTTCCTTTGGGCGTTAGGCCGTGGCCTATCCCCTCTTTTTGCTTTTGTAAGACACCCTTGAGTGTCCGATGTGCCCGTTCAATGATGCCTTGTCCTTGAGGGTTATATGGAATGCCATGCTTAAGGACAACATCCATTTGTTGACAGAATGTTACAAAAGTTTTGCTGGTGTAAGCAGGACCATTGTCTGTTTTTAATATATTGGGCTTTCCCCAAGCAGCCCAGGCTGCAAGACAATGATTAATAGCATGGGTGGCCCTTTCTCCCTTTCCAGCCAGCCGTCTCCAGGCCTGGAGGCCACAGCGGCTAATTTGTTCATAAACCTGGCGAGGGTATTGAGTTTGATCTTCCTCAAAGGTTCCTCGCCCTAATAGCATATCCCTGTTCCACTCTCTCTGGTTATTTTCCCTGTTGGCTGCCGCCTGCTCTACACAGAATCCGGGGGAGAGGCAGGCGCGTGCCAGCTGGGTCCAATCTCCAGGAGTTAAAAGCAGACCTGCCAATGCCTCTAAAAGCGCCATGGTAAATGGCGCATTGGGCCCATAAGCTGAAACTGCGTCCTTGATAGCTTTAAGTTGTTTAATTTCTAAGGGCTCATAATATCCTCCTCCTCCCCTGCCTCCTACTTGTACCGGGAATGCATGGAGACCGGAACACTCAAAGGGAAGCCGCGACCATACCCTCTGGTGGAAGGAACGTCCTCCTCCCTCCCCAGATGGGGGCACAGAAGGCAACCCAGGAAGTAGCTCTCCCTCTAACCAGGGCGGTGCCATAGGTTGTGGTGGCAGCCCAGGGAGCAACTCCTCTTCCGGCCACGGCGGTGCAGTGGGGCCTGGAGCCCTGAAGGGAGCGACCATGGGTCGCGAACTTGCCAAAGGGCGGAAGGGCTTAGTGGGGCCTGGCGCCCTGAAGGGGGTGATCGTGGGTGTTTGGTTCCCCTTTTTATCTTCCCGAGCCCTGAATTCCTCTTTAAGCTGTGCAGGAGGGTCCTGTTTAGCGAAGACAACCTCCTCTTCTGAACCTTCCGAATCAGAATCAGAATTAGAGCCCTGAGGGTCCTCCGGAGACCCACAATCGGCAGTGGCTCCGGGCTCCTCTGAGCATTCCGATCGAGCTCTATCAAAAGCCTGTCGGGCTGTATTAGCGAAGCGAAAGCAAAACAGATGCAAAGGGAAAAGAAAAGAAAAAAAAAAAACCAGCGTCCACTCGTGTGGCGCTCAAAATCTGTTAGGTGCGTCCACCCAACCCAGGTGACCCAGTACTCACCTGTCCCGGGAACCGCTGTATCTCACGTAGCTGATCAGGGTGAAGAGAAGAGGCGCTCGCGGCCTTCCGTTGTTATTGGGCCAGGTCCTCCGTCGTACCGCAGGCGACAGCAATCGCACCTCCCGGCCGAAGAGGCACGTCGCTGAGTCTTTTATTCCCCGTACGGGGGCCACCAGATGACCGGAGCCGCGGGAGACAGGAGGCCAGACTCGAGCAGGATCAGCTCTCAAACTTTATTACATACAGCGAACCGGACCTGACAAGGTCCGCCACCCTCAGTGTTGATTCCTCTTCCGCCGTTGGGGGCAGGAACAACCTCTTATAAGGGGAAGCAGTATCCAATCACAGAGAAGTGCGTCTAACAAGCTGATAGGCTAGCGTCACGGGTAACTGGGCAGATATGACAATTTGGCGGGCTTGTTCAGGCCGGGAAGAACCCGGAAGCAGGAAATGGGCGCCATCATAGGCGGCTTCCCACATCTCCCCCTTTTTTATTTATTAAAATAGGATGGTCTGTGGGTCCCTCCAAGGTGTCTATGACCTTGTTGCTGTTAGACACCTAGGAGTGGGCCTACCTTGTAGGCCGAGGCATGAGAGAATGTAGAGGTCTATACCCTGCTGTGCATCACCCTGTTTTGTGCATATCCTTGCGCCAGGACCATGCTCAAGGTGAGTGGTTCATTTTTTCGCAGGGCCAGGCTTTTGTGAACCGAACCTGGATGCATATAGACATTCATTCCTGCCTTCCTCCCAACCTTTGAGGCGGATGGCACTGCAGTACCCTTGGTCTCGCATCTCAATGCCCATAATTTGACTCCAGGAGGGACCCCTGGCCTTACAGGCCATGTATATCTGAGTGGAGCCTGTCTTAGGTTGACCGGGAGGGCTTTTCCCGTCTTACCCGTCATTGGCTTGCCCACTCAGCTCTTATAGCTGATGTTCTGCAATGTGAAGGAGATATGCGGCGGCCTGCTGGCCTGATGGGCCACCTGCTGCCATTTGCATGGCTGCCATAGCTGTGATCTTAACCTGCTGCTGAGTTTGTATGAGGCGATCTAACAAGCATTTAATAACCACAAGCCCTACTAGGATAGCCATGGCAATTAGGATCCAAAAAGAGGTAATCGTGGGACAGAAGGAAGAGAAATGGAGGGTCGACCGGAGTTAAGCGGGTGGGTCATAATCAAGGACTGTTTGATTGATGGTGTAAACCCTGGGTGAGGCGGGCGAGGCCGCCGAAAAAGGTGCCAATGTGGGCAGGTGGTGCCAAGGACCCCAAAGATATTGTGGTGGTTCTGTGGAATCTGAGCATATCACAGGGGTGATTAATAGGAACCCACAGAATAGAAAAAGCTCCAAACCAGACATTTTAGTTTGTAGATGGTCTCGGGCGCTGAGCGTCGGTCCCAGAAGGGTCGAGTTGACTTGTGTCCGCGGGCTTATCTTCCTGTGCTTTATCAGGAACTGGTGGGGAGTTTACTGCTCGCGTCAATCTTTCCGGGACCCACAGCGGTTCGCAGCCTGGTTCCTGTGGGAAGACACAAACCACACCTCGGGTCCAACTAACCACTGGATCCGGGCCCATCCATTGTCCTGTAAGGACATCTTTCCATCTCACCAGCCCTTTGTCGGCCGGGGACGGGTTATTGTGCTCCATGGCAGGGGAATGATATGGTAAAGAGTGCCAATGATATTCTTCCTTTGGGCGTTAGGCCGTGGCCTATCCCCTCTTTTTGCTTTTGTAAGACACCCTTGAGTGTCCGATGTGCCCGTTCAATGATGCCTTGTCCTTGAGGGTTATATGGAATGCCATGCTTAAGGACAACATCCATTTGTTGACAGAATGTTACAAAAGTTTTGCTGGTGTAAGCAGGACCATTGTCTGTTTTTAATATATTGGGCTTTCCCCAAGCAGCCCAGGCTGCAAGACAATGATTAATAGCATGGGTGGCCCTTTCTCCCTTTCCAGCCAGCCGTCTCCAGGCCTGGAGGCCACAGCGGCTAATTTGTTCATAAACCTGGCGAGGGTATTGAGTTTGATCTTCCTCAAAGGTTCCTCGCCCTAATAGCATATCCCTGTTCCACTCTCTCTGGTTATTTTCCCTGTTGGCTGCCGCCTGCTCTACACAGAATCCGGGGGAGAGGCAGGCGCGTGCCAGCTGGGTCCAATCTCCAGGAGTTAAAAGCAGACCTGCCAATGCCTCTAAAAGCGCCATGGTAAATGGCGCATTGGGCCCATAAGCTGAAACTGCGTCCTTGATAGCTTTAAGTTGTTTAATTTCTAAGGGCTCATAATATCCTCCTCCTCCCCTGCCTCCTACTTGTACCGGGAATGCATGGAGACCGGAACACTCAAAGGGAAGCCGCGACCATACCCTCTGGTGGAAGGAACGTCCTCCTCCCTCCCCAGATGGGGGCGCAGAAGGCAACCCAGGAAGTAGCTCTCCCTCTAACCAGGGCGGTGCCATAGGTTGTGGTGGCAGCCCAGGGAGCAACTCCTCTTCCGGCCACGGCGGTGCAGTGGGGCCTGGAGCCCTGAAGGGAGCGACCATGGGTCGCGAACTTGCCAAAGGGCGGAAGGGCTTAGTGGGGCCTGGCGCCCTGAAGGGGGTGATCGTGGGTGTTTGGTTCCCCTTTTTATCTTCCCGAGCCCTGAATTCCTCTTTAAGCTGTGCAGGAGGGTCCTGTTTAGCGAAGACAACCTCCTCTTCTGAACCTTCCGAATCAGAATCAGAATTAGAGCCCTGAGGGTCCTCCGGAGACCCACAATCGGCAGTGGCTCCGGGCTCCTCTGAGCATTCCGATCGAGCTCTATCAAAAGCCTGTCGGGCTGTATTAGCGAAGCGAAAGCAAAACAGATGCAAAGGGAAAAGAAAAGAAAAAAAAAAAAAACCAGCGTCCACTCGTGTGGCGCTCAAAATCTGTTAGGTGCGTCCACCCAACCCAGGTGACCCAGTACTCACCTGTCCCGGGAACCGCTGTATCTCACGTAGCTGATCAGGGTGAAGAGAAGAGGCGCTCGCGGCCTTCCGTTGTTATTGGGCCAGGTCCTCCGTCGTACCGCAGGCGACAGCAATCGCACCTCCCGGCCGAAGAGGCACGTCGCTGAGTCTTTTATTCCCCGTACGGGGGCCACCAGATGACCGGAGCCGCGGGAGACAGGAGGCCAGACTCGAGCAGGATCAGCTCTCAAACTTTATTACATACAGCGAACCGGACCTGACAAGGTCCGCCACCCTCAGTGTTGATTCCTCTTCCGCCGTTGGGGGCAGGAACAACCTCTTATAAGGGGAAGCAGTATCCAATCACAGAGAAGTGCGTCTAACAAGCTGATAGGCTAGCGTCACGGGTAACTGGGCAGATATGACAATTTGGCGGGCTTGTTCAGGCCGGGAAGAACCCGGAAGCAGGAAATGGGCGCCATCATAGGCGGCTTCCCACAACCTCACTTTATGAAGGGAAACCCCTATTACAGTAAAGACAGACCTTTTTTTGAAGGGTAAATAATATATGATGTTCTCTATTTTGCATGCCTCATAGATGTTTTATTTTCTTAGCCTCCTCCCTGTCTGACAATTGACAGTTGTCCTAAATACCTAACCTCACACAGAGGCAGAAAGTTTGTGCTACATCTTAGAGAATCTCCACGTAGAGCTATTTTTAAACATGTATTGAGTATATACACATTTAAGCTTCTCATATGTGCCTATCATCCTACTTCAGGCTGAATCTACTGCAAAGATAAATAAGATCACTATTTTCTGTCCCCAGAGAGCTGCGAGGCTCAGCAGTCCAGATGCTGTATTTCTCTGAGAGGGGACAAACCGTTCAGGCTTTGTGGGCTGAACAGTCCTGTTGCCCAGCCTTCCTTGCTGCTTGGTTACGGTACTCTAAAAGCTACAAACTATTTTCCCCCTTCTGAGTGATACGAATCAGCCCTGCCCACCCTTAGTGGTTCACAGGTATTTATTATCATGCCTCAGACTGATCTGTTGAAAGCAGATCCCTGAAGTTATTCTGCAGAGTTCTTGGTTCAATCTATAAGCACCAGGACCTGAGAGTGGACATTTCCAGTGAGCTCACTGGTGATCCCGAGGCTGCTGTTCCTGGAACTTTATTTAGTCACCACAGCCTCTTAGAATCCCCCAGGGAATTAAAACAACAATCAAAACAAAGCCTACAAAATTATATCCAGCCTTCCTCCCAGAGCATAAGGGTAACTTCTATGTTTTCAGAAGGTTTATATCTAGGTCCCATCCCTTGTGCTTTGGGTGTGGGCATGCGCACACGTACACACACTATGCTATACATCTCATTGAATGTGATATGTAATCAGTACTGGACACAAGTTCTTGTTCCAGCTCCTCCTTCCCCTAAAAGGTAGGAAACCCTTTCCCTGAGGACTCAGCCCTTGGTAGGATCATGATTTTAAGCTATGTGCACTCACTTTAATTCTATTTTTATTTCCTTCCATACACAGGAGTCTCCACTAAGCAAAACCTCAGGGTCCTCTGGAGAAACAAAGCAGTTGTTGCACTGCGTATTTGAAGACTGTGATTATGAAAAGGAACCCAGACCTAAAGAAAAGTAAAGTATTCAGTATAAAAATCCTGTGGGCGGGGCTGGGGATTTAGCTCAGTTGCAAGCAGGCGGTCTTGAGTTCCATCCCCGGTACCAATAAAAATGAAAAAGACAAAAAAAAAAAAATCCTCTGGGCAACATGTTTGAGATCTACTTTGTATTTGTTTGAAGTGGATTTAGGCACCAAGGACATGGCGGAGGGGAGAGATTAGTACAGTACAGACCAAAGCGAAGAGAGGGAAGCAGATGCAGGCTCAGTGGAGGGGAAACGCGCATGGTCCAGACACCTGTAGGTCCCGCAAGAAATGGGATAGGATGATAATCCTTTGATGGAGAAAGACCCAGCACCTTAGATGCCCACTATGGGGATCAGGGACCCCCCCCCCCCAAGACGATCAGCATGGATGCATGTCCAACTGGATGGGCAGAGAGAGAGAGAGACAGACAGACAGACAGACAGAGACAGAGAGACAGAGATTGCCAAACCAGGGCATTTGTGTAGTTCCTGTGTAATTCTGCTTAGGGTTAGTGACTCTTCTGGACTCATTTTCAGGACAGTGGAAATGATTTGAGAAGATTCTCTGCTACTTTTGCTTTTTGACACCAGCCTGGGAAGTGTTTCAGGAATGGCCAAGGTCAGGAACGCTTTGGGCCTCCTCAGGCCGCTGTTCCAAGTAGCCCGAGTGGGAGGAGAGCACAAAGGGGCAGAATAGGGGAAGGAAGCCCTCAGGAGGAGGCTGAAGGGGAGGGGGGGGGAGGGAAAAAGAAGGGGGAAGGGTAGGAGGAAGAAGGGGAAGAGAACGGGAGGGTGAGGGGAGGGGGAAAAGGGAAGGAGGCGGGAGGGGAAGGGAGAGACTAGGGTGGGGAGGAGTAAACGGGACCAGGCGGCTGCGGGGCGCTCCAGACAGGGAGATGCGGACCAGAACCCAGGGCTTCCGGCGCTCCGCGGTCCGCGGCCCCTCTGAGCCAAGCTGGGGACTGGCACGGACCCTGCCTGCCCAGGCCCGGGCCTCTCTGAAGGCGGATGCTCAGCGGTGGCTGGGTGGGGCCTTCTACGGCCCGCCCCCCCCCCCATTCCCTACCCCCATCCCTGTCCCCTGACCCCACGTGGGCGGCTGGGCTTAGCACCGAGCCGCGGGACGCCCGGACTAGGACTGCGGCCGCCTGTGGACCTGGTGGGCCTTGGGGCCTCCCTGGAGGACAGCAGGAAGTGGACCCTGGGCTCTCTCTTCCTCCTTCCAGGCCTTCTGGCTTGCCCAGGAGGAGCCCAGCATGGTGGTCTTCACTGTCTAGGACCTGAGCTAGGTTAACATGAAGGGTGGGCTTGCATGTGTGAGTGTGTGCTTTGGTGTGCGTTTGTGTGAGTGCCTAATGGGTTGGGGTGGAAGGGGCCACTCACACCTGCGTTCAGAGGGCTGCATGGGGGTTGTGTGTTTTGGGGGGTTGGCTGCGTGGGACTGAGCAAAAAGTCTGGCCAAGGTTTGGCCCTGGACACTTGTTCCTTGTGCAGGGAGTGAAATCAATGCCCTTAAATTGAGGAAAACTCCACTGGCCAACTTTTGGGGAACTTTCTGGGCCGTGAAACTGATGATGGATGCTTCAGAACAGGAAGAAATGGCGCTTGCTACTGTCTCTAGCTGAGGCAGCAGATCTTTTCAGGATGGAATGTAAACAGGATATTTTGGGTCAAGGCTCCTGGTTTATGGTCTGTGACCCACCAGATCCATGGTCAGAATCTCATGGCCACTTTATTATTTGATAGGTGCTGAAAGGGCTGTGAGACAAACCTTTCCAGAGTGAGGCCTCATCTCTTCCTCTGGATTTTCCGATGGCACTTCTTGGGTGAAGTAGAATTTCTTACTGCCCTTTCATCTTGATAAGCAGAGCGCCCGTTTGCTGGCAGCGCGCACACAGTGTGGTGGACCTGCTGGCCCAACGCATGGCTCTCAGATATCAACTGCATGTCAGAATCACCTGGATGTATTGCTAGAACAGTGTGGGCCTTCTCTCCTGTCCTAGGACTGATTGTTCATCAGTGCTGCACCAGCATCAGGACCACCTTTGGAGGTTTAAAACTAGATCACAACAAACCACCCCCACCCCCACCAAAAACATGCAAAGATGCATGCCCAGACTCCCCTGTCAGATATTCTTCTGTCAATAGCGGGTCTGGGAAGGTCTTGGCCACTGATTAAAATCATCTTTGAGTAGGTTGGGTTTAGCTCAGTGGCACAAACGCCTGCCTGGTAAGTGCAAGGTTATGAGTTCCATCCCAGGTCCCCAAAACAAAACAAATCATCTTTGTTGTCATCCTCAGGTGAGTTTAGTCTGCGCCGGGGCTGAGAACCATGCCACAGTATGGCCAGTGGTTGCCATTATGACCACCTGCTCTGTTTCAGTATGTGTTCAGTAGGAACACTAATTGGATACGTAGAGGGGTCAGTAGGCACATACCCTACCAGTTGTGGGATAGTTGATGAGTAGTTTGATGTGCTTATCGGGAAAAGACAAAGGGGACAGATTCAGTTCATTTGGGGAGTGTTATGGGTTGAAAACTGGAGGTCAACTTAACGCCAGCTGGATTACATCAGCATGCACTGAGCAAAGATGCTCCACCTGAGGAGGGTAACCAGGATAAATAGGTGGAAAAGAAGGGGGCTGTTGAGGAGGGTTGAGGCATTAAAGAGGCATTGTGGGTTCTCCTATGAGTTGCTCTCTGAGCTGTTGGTTCTCTTGGAGAAGCTTTGGCCTTCACATCGAGCATTGCTTCCTGGCTCCGGAGGGGAAGACATGTGCTGCTTGGTCCCCAGGAAGAACTCATCACGCTGCTTCCTGGCATGTACCCGACTGTGCTTGTCGTAGGAGGAGCTTGGGGCCTCCGTGTCACTGAGGACAGCTGTGGTGCCTTTCAGGATAGCCCCGCTCTTTGTTGTGAGTGTGACTTCTCAGCTCCAGTGTAGAACCCTCATCCCACTAGCATAGTTCTTTCATCCTGCTGGCATAGACTTTCTGGCTTCCACCGCAGACCGTTGGGTCTTCCCGGCACAGATCTGTAAAAGAGACTGGCGTGAGTCCTTCTTGTGGGCTCTGGACTTCCAGTTGGACTCATGGAGGCATTGTCCTGATCTCTGGGTTTTTATCTGGACTCATATGGGACATTGCCGTGGGGTTTAGGCTCTTGACTAAATAATCTATGTCTTTGGTGTTGTGGATAGATTTCCTGCATTCTCCTGTGTTAACTTCCGGTGACCATTATAAAAATATTATAAACTCCATGTCCTAATCCTAGTTGTTCTCTGTGTACAACCCCTGACTACAACAGGGAGACATTCCGAAAAGAAGGAGGTCAGGTCTGCAGGCACATGATTCAAAGAGTGGATTAAAACAGGGAGAAGGTCATACAAAAAGAGGCGACCTAATTTCCAACAATGTGCTCATGTAGGGCTGAACTATCCTACCTGCATTAGCCAAAAAATTGTATATAGAATTTTGATCAGTTTCAGCAATATTACTTGATAGTTTTCATACCATCTTCTGTGCCTGGTTATTTTTAAAGAACATAGAAAGGACTGTCTAGAATCCAGAATAGGAACCACAAAAGGAAGAGATAACTGTCAGTGTGGCTAACAGCAGGGAACCACTGGGGAAGTATAAATACAGAATGAGCGATTCTGAGAGTTTGTGGAAGAGACAATGTGGGTGTGGCACAGGTGGACCAAATGCATGCGGCGAGGGGGGGGGGTGTTCATTAGCCCTGATCAGCAGTCACTGTCAGGAACGTGCCCTTTCTCCTGCTGGTGGAAGGCGCTTCTTTACAGATCTGATCACTGAAATTCAGTCCCTTGTTTCATTTTGACTGGAAATATTGAATTTCTGTTAAACATCTTTGTATATTCTCCATGTAAGTTCTTTGTTCTTTCACTGATTATTCAAATTTTTGCTCACTTTTTGTGTTGCTGTGTTGTTTCTCATAGAAACAGACTAAGAATTTTGTGTATCTTAAGGGCATTGGTATCTTCCGGTATATTTTCTCATGGGGGGGCATTTTTTCTTTGAAGTAAAACATTTTTGTTAATAAAGTTTTAGCCTTCTGCAAAATCAAATCTATTGTTTTTTATTTTTTTTCCTTTTTGGGGGATTCTGTTTTGTCATTCACAGAAAATCACTTCTCATTTCACTTTTAGCAGAATTCCATGAAGTTTATTTATTTATTTGTTTCCATTTAAACCTGCTGATTTAGTACAGAAATAATTTGCCGTTGGAGATGATTGAGTTTTGCTCCTTTTTTTCAAGTAGAGCTGGTTGTCAACACCATTTTTATCAACCGCTTGTCCTTTTTCTTGATTTGAGATGCTGTTAACCTAAAAATATATCCATATTGTCTTACTTTCATAGCTATACCAAAATACCTAAGTTGAGTGTTTCATACAGAAAAGAGGCTTATTTGGCTTATAGTTAAAAGAGACAGAAAGTCCAAGATTGGAAAGATTCTGTGTCACATCATAACTGATGGTGTCCTAGCAGGAGCTCATAGAAATGGGGAGACAGAATGTCAGGGTCTCATATGGTGAGATAGAAAGTCAGGGGTGTGTTCTTTAATGACGGCTTGCTTTTGTCATTAATCTCCTCTGTGGGAAGCACCCACAGAGGGTGACCCAGTTACTTTGCACTAAACTTCACCTGTTCAGGCACCCACTTGTACCCAACCACCTCAAATACTGTATCGTTGCTACACTGAGGACCAAGCTGCCAGCACATGAGACTTCATGGAACACACAGCTTCCACTCCATGGCCACCTGTGAATATATATATTCTGTCCCATGTATCCATCTTTATGGTCCCTGGCCAGTATATCCCTTTATAAAATTACCATAAATCTTTAAGGGAGTGTTGTACTGTTTCAAAGAGTAGGGGTCTTTTTTATTCTTACTTTGAAAATTTTGTCTTTTTGAATGGCTACTAACAAGAAATCAACCAATAACAAATGCTGGATTGTCCATGGAGAAAAAAGAGCCCTTCTCACTGTTGGTGGGAATGTAGACTGCTATAACCACTGTGGAAATCAGCGTGGAGATTCCTCAAAAACAAAAACAAAAACAAAAAAAACTAAGGTTGGAAGTCCCATTTGATCCAGCTAGTCCCCATCTGGGTATCTTCCCAGAAGAATTACAAACATCATACCCCAGGACTATATGCATACCCATGTTTATAACAGCACAATTTGTAATAGCTAAATCTTGGAAACAACCCAAATGCCCATTGACTGAGGAATGGATAAAAAAGATGTGGTACTTTTATATAATAGAATATGACTAAGCCACAAAGAAGGATAAACTGGAGACTTTTATAGGTAAATTCATGCAACTTGAGACCATACTCATAAATGAAATAAATCAGACAGACATGTGTAAACATAGTGTTGTCTCACCAGTGTGAGAAGCTGAAAGAAACAACATTATGTATATGTATGCATGTATATATGTGTATATAAAATAGTAGCTAAGATAGTTATACTACTGATTTCTCTAAGGTCACTGAAGAGACAGATTTGTCCTGCTACTATTAGGACAGTTGAAGGCAGTTGTTTTGTGCTCTGGGTAAGTGATTTGGAAATGACAATGTACAATGTACCTACCATTGTTGCCCCGATTGATGTGTTTTGAAATTTTTTCTTTTTTTCTCTTTGAAATAAAATTAATTTGAAAACAATTTTGTCTGTTCTAGCTCATTCTTTCAAAAAACTGCTTCATCATATCCCCCCAAAATATAATTAGGACAATGTGAAAAAACTGCAGATGTTTAAGAGTATCATTCGGAGAATGGAACATCCTCAACAGCAATGCATCATCGGGACAGCACAGCTTGTGTAAGTTTAACATGGACAAGTAGTATTTGTTTTATTTTAGTGCAAGAAGGAGAGAATGTAAATACTCAAAGCTGTCTTTTAATTAGTAAGTTAGTTTCAAGTTACTTGGATCACTGACAAATTTGGCTATGTGAGCTATGCAGGGCATATTATTTGGGATAAAGCTACCGAGAGATGGAGCCCTAAAAACCATAGATGATAATTTCTTTCTCAGGTGATGTATGAAGGACAGTAGGGCAACTGTGCTCCTTGAAGTTATTTGGTTCTTGGGATTCTCCTAATTTCATCTTCCTGGGTAATCAGGAAGTTGAATTGCTGAAATGTCTGGGTTGCAGCAAGAGGGAAGAGGAGAGAGAGCGTGGAATAGATGTATTCATGGTTGTGAGGTCTAGCCTGGTATCACAATGAAGCTTATTTTACTTTCATTCACTGCTTCTGCCTGTAGTCCTTTGAAAGAGCATGTGTGAAATGATTTAGGAAACTAGTCATGACTGATAGGGGACCTGCCTAACTGAAGTGTCTGCCTAGCTGAAGTGTCTGTGTGGTACAGAGAGAAAACTTTATCTATCATCACAGATCAGAAAGGGACATCTCTAGAGAAGCATGTGAGTGTAGTATAGTCCAGTTGTTTTAACTCCTTCTTTCTATCATTCTAATCAGTGTTTCAAGGGATAAAATCCTTATTTTTTCCACCTTGAGCTTTTATGGCCCCTTCTACCAGGAGCAGTTATAGGAGCAATGCTACAACAAGCTTGGGATGACCAGTAAAAATGGCCAGCGCACATACAGAATGATGAGCATTTTGTCAGACAGTACAAAATCAAACCAGTACCCTCATCGTAGCTGGAGGACTGGTTGCGATGAATCTGCGTGGCATTTCTGAACTTCTTTTCTTGCTCATATTCCCATGTCTGCTGCTCTTCCTACTGATGACTGTGTGTATCAGGAAGGGACAAAGGAAAAATAGGTGTAACAGTCGCGTGCTGAAGGCTCTGCCCATTCCAGTCGAGGCTAAAATACTTCCTATGCAATAGGCACTGCTTTGGTTAAGTGTCACATACTTCCTTTTGTATAAGAGGTGAGATGCTTGCTTTTATGTTTGCTAAACTCATAATGGAAAAAGCAAACTCAAATGGTCTGGAGCTAAGCATAAAAGGTCGTAAACTAAGATTTTTAAACCTAATCAGTTGGCAGCCAAGCCAATACTGAATATAGATTTGAACTTCATTTTTATTCATTAGAAGTACTGCATTTACTGTTACTTTTACAAGCACAGATTTATAGCAGTTTAGGTGTACAATGTTTTCACACAGCTCTAGCGAAATTATGTTTGCTGCTGTGTGAAATTGTTTCAAGTATTCTAAAATTAAAACTGTTCTGCGACAGTTTTCACATTTCTCCCTGCACTCGAGGGTCATTCTAATATGCTTTTCTGTCATTTAATGAACCCACTTGCAGTTTAGGGTACACATTCTAATTAACGCAGGTATCACAAATTCCTTAAAAACTAAGACCTTTGGTCTGACAGTAAGAAAATAAAGTTTGACCTCTGTACTTTTTTTAGGTCACAGTGAAGCACAACAAGCTGTTTGGATTTTCTTTGTTGAAACAATTCTACTCTCACTCTGGCTTAAGTCCCTGATGGGAAAAACTCCCCTCTCTTTAGACCTGGGGTTTCTAGGTATCCAGGAAGGCTGCCTGATGTTCCCTATTTACTGGTAATGGAAAATCAAACCTGGGTTCAGTTTGTTGATGGGATTGGAGGAAATTTCCCTGGAGGGGCTAAACTGGGAATAAAGTATCAAAAACATCAATTGAAAAACCAGAGTTAGAGATTAACAGGCTCCATATTTGCTTTTGAGAGTATTCATTGCCATCCATATTCAACCACTATTTTTCTTAAAGATTAGCATGGCTAAACCAGCTTTTCAAGTAGGCAGATGGTGTGTGTGTGTGTGTGTGTGTGTGTGTGTGTGTGTGTACTGACTGGCCACCAAGAATTCCAGGTACTCTATAACATATTTATTGTACATTTCTCTGCTTTAAAAACTTAGAGGTGTTCTCTTGAGTGCTTTGATTTCTGTCTCTTAGAGTGTGCAGAATTGTACCCTAACTGATCTCTGTGTCCTTTTCCTAAAACACCTTATCAAATTGCATTCTGTTAAATTAACTTCTTTACTGCTGCCTGAAAATATCATGCTGATTTCTCTTCCTGTCAGTAATCTAGCACAAAATTGGGTTTACTTCTGTAATAGAGGAATGAAAGAATTCCTTGACTTAGGTGCTTTGCTCAGGCCAATTCCTATATTTCCAGTCTTCTTTAATTTAGCACCAAACCTTTAGTTCTCTCTCTTGAAGTCTTCCTTGATTACCATCTAGATATTTTCTTCCCCATGGGCCTTTCTCTTGACAGCATTTATTGCACATTTTGGTACTTAATTTTATGTTTACTTTAGTACAATTGTACAGAGTATTATATTCTTCAATTCTCTGTTTCACAATTTTCATTACACCAAAAATTTTACAATGTTGCTACACCATTGGTTTTTTTCCTCCTTTTGTATCTTCTAAGAAACTTAGCACTCAATATCAAGCCTATAATATAACCTTAGAAGAAATATTCTGAGAATTCGAATGAATAGTTCTGATTAATCTTTTAATGTGATCAACTTTTGCTATTTCTACAATTCAATTCAGTATGTGCCTGTAAACCAGTACCATTACACTAATGAATCACACTTCGCATATTCTACATGTTTGTACCTGTACACATTTGTACACATCAGAGGACCAGTCGTCTGCTGGAGGATTAATTTCAGGTGATTTATGGTCCTATGCAAAACAAATAGGTAAATAACAAGGAAGTAACTTGCTGAAATCTCTCCCTATCCTTTTCCTGAACTGTGGTGTGTGTCCTGGGGACAGCATAAACAGTAGCAGCTGCCCTTATTTCCTTAGTCCTGGGCTGAGGCTCTGAAGCTAAAAAGTTCCTCTGCATTTAATGATTTCTTTGCCATCTATGAACTGTGTGACCTTGAGCAAGTTCTCAGAGCCTTGGTTCTGCCTTCTAAAATGAGGATAATCTTGGCACCCTTTCAAGGCCACTCTTGGGATTAGTGGTAATACCTACAGTAGTCATCACTTATGGTGATGACTCTGTGCCTGGCAGGATGCTTCGTACATAAATTTTCTCCTTTAGTTGTTACAACGTTTTTGGCAAAATGTCAGTAGATGCTCAGTAACAGTGGTTATTATATTTCAGGCCTTGGATTACACAAAGACTGAGTCAGTCTGGAAATTGCCAAAGGCTCTTTTTCATTTCCTAGAGTTGGAAGAAAGGTCTGGTAAAATCAGGCTACCACCAGAGGCCAGTGTAATAGTTGCCCTGAGTGGAGGCCAAAAGGCTGAACCACCTCCCCTACACTGTCATGACACAACCGGCTTTAGGAGACAAGGACACTGCTGTGAGTGGATGGGAGCTGCTCTGTAATATAGCCTCGTAGAAAGGGTGACTTAATTTCATTTAGCCCAGAAGTACTTCAACTTAGGTAAAACTTCAGGGACCAGAAAGTAAAATCTGGCTATTGTCAACAGGTCTTATTTCCTCTGAGCTTGGATAGTGGAACTTTCAACAGGAGGGACTTAGATTAAACCCCAGTAAGAGGTTTTTTTTTTTAATTATAAAGGCTTTGAGCCCTTAGAGCACATGAACAACAGAATTCATGAGAACTTATTTGGAGTTTTAAATGTTGTTTGTTCAAACCCAGGAAGTATAAAAAAACAACCCAGATGCCCTGAAACAGTAACTTCCCTGGACAAATTACTCCTTCTCATTGCCCTTTTGGTCTAAAACACAATTGCATTTGAAATTGTATTTCATTCCCCTGTTCATTCAGCCAAACATTAAACTTCTAGTGGTGTGGCTTGGAGTCTGGTCTTCTAGAAAATTCTTCCAATATTTCCATCATGCAAATGGGCCTGTTACCAATTCCTTGAATAAAGTGTCTCCCAGAGACTAGGGAACCGGTCACTAATCCCATGATGGGTTTGGCTGTGAAGACTATGGCATTGCCCCTTTTACTTCCACCTGTGTTTTGCATCTGCTATTATGGGCCACATTGTGCTTGCTAATTATGGAGGAAGGCTTCCCTGTTGGCCTATAATGACCTTATCAAGTTCTTGAATAGTGTGA
Organism: Cavia porcellus; assembly: GCF_034190915.1. Taxonomy (NCBI): domain Eukaryota; kingdom Metazoa; phylum Chordata; class Mammalia; order Rodentia; family Caviidae; genus Cavia; species Cavia porcellus. The sequence continues at coordinate 37,407,943 of NW_026947487.1, read as the reverse complement.
CCTTAATCTTAATTTCTCATGGAATTTCTGTGAGCCTGTTACATCTTTCATTAATTTCATACCACATCGTCTCATCATGGAAAATAAAAGAGCATTTTCTAATCCAATATCCTACCAGCAGCTTCTTCCTACTCTTTGTTATGTACATCCCACTGAGATAAGTAAAGTCATAATTCATGTGTCAGATTTATTTGTTCCTCCTTAAACAGTTGATGACGTAGAGGCTCAGAAAAGCTAAGTTACTTAGGTAAAGCCAATAACTTGTCAATAGGAGTGCTCCATTCAAAGCCCAGGAAGCCAACTCATCTTGTGTCCTCACTGAGTTTTGGTAGTAGAATCCAGTCCCCAGGACTAGAGACTGGGAGTAAAATGGCTGACAAGGGAAAAGCAGATTCTAGTTCTGGAGAGGGCTGTTAAAAATGCTTCTTTTTAATGAAGTATGGAACTCAAGAGCACAGACAGAGGCATTCTTTTGATTCAACAGCTAATAGCCTGAGGAAAGACTATGGCTCAAGATAAAGGGAGATGACTACAAACTCAGAAAGGCAGAGTCGCTGGAAGTGAAATCTTGTGTTAGGATCTTCCTCAGCTCTGGGAGTGGAGAATAAACAGACAAGGACTGGTTCAGAGTAGCCACCCCTGTCAGCACCACAGTGAGAGAGGAGAGGAATCACACAGTCTGAAAGATGATATTTGCCGACAGTTTATGAGCCCCTAGCAACATAGCAAGCAAGTAGCCTGCATTCCTTATTGCACCTTCAGGGTCCTTCTGTGAGGTGAGTAGCATTTCCAGTTCCTTTTCGCTGTCACCAATATGAAGCTGTAAAATGCCTACTAATTTATGACTGAGATTAAATCCTGGAGTTTAGAGTCTTCATATGTCCTCCCCATGTCTCCCATGGCCTTATGACTCCTATTTGTGGACAAAAGATCAATCAGGAAAACCAAATGTAGTTATTACCATTTGCCAGTCTAAGTTAATTTGACAACACTGTTAAGATTTAGTTTTTATGGAGGGCATTTGATATATCTTGTTTGGTAGGGAGGAGGGCAGAGGCGTTTCTGGTTTTGAAGATCTCTCTTTTCCATGAAGTCTGTGAGCTGTGGTAAGCAAACATGGCTGCCTGCTCTGTACTGCACCATGTCACACAGACTCACCCAACAAAGTGTCCATAAGGACCATGTCTGTGATTTTGAATGTTTGATAAATTGACTGATGAGGAATTTACTATCTGGTGGTGGAAGCACCAGAGCAATTGGATCTTGAGTGTCCGTGGGGAGAGCTATGTGTCAGAATCCTCATCAGGCTGTGCAGTGGGGCGACTTCCACGGTCTCCTTTCCTTTGTGTGTTGCCCATTTCTGAAACTCATTCTCCACTGTCTTCCTCTCCAAACTCAAGTCTTTGAGACATTAGGTATCTTCAGCAATTTCTATTTTTCGTTAAATGAGTTAGTTTCTGTTGCTTGTTACCAAAAACCCAGACTGACTGCTAGACTTTAGCAAAACATAAATAGAATAATTATATACAGAAAATTGCAGGTATCTTTCCTAGCTATTATGTCATAGTTTAGCTCCCTTGAAATCATGGCCATATTATGGAAAAGGTTTTCCTTATACTTTTATCTTACTGTTAAACTTTCTTTCTCATCTAGTTTTCTGATTTATTCTCTACATCTCTTTTTCAGCGAGGTGGGCCAAATATGGCATCTTTAAAATTTCTAACAGCTTTCTTTCTGGGGGTTCTGCACCTCACCCTCCCTGATCATAATCGTGATGGCTATGTACTTTTACACGGCAGGGGCCTATTGAATTTATCCTACTATTCAATTAATGACTTAGTACCAATGTGTTGAATGCTTTTGTACTTCTTCCACTTGCAAATAAAAAACGAGAGCTGTGGCTTGTTTCTTTATTTACCTTTTAGATCTCTGAATTGGTTTATACTGAAAAAGAAAATGAAGATTTTAATTCTTTCATCACTGTTGTTATCTCTTATGACCTGGACTAGGTTGTTATAAATCTTTTTTCTTGCAAAAGCACTTCTAAAGCTTGAAGGTATTCATGGATTCTTTGCTTATTTTGACCCTGACATAATAGACTCTACATTAGTGGTTGTGAAAAAAAAAAAAAAATAAAGTAACAGGGAGGGGAAAATGCTAGCAAAACTACAAATAATGTAGTTGGTTTTGCCTCTAAGGAAGTGACACAATTTTTCCCTAGAATCTTTTTAATTTAGTGGTCTGATCTTGGGTGCTAATGCTTACATGAATTAGAAGGAGACAGCAAATAGAAGACTGGCAAATTGGATTCATATGAAACAAAGAGAAACGATGATGAGGAGATTCTCATAAGAACCTGGAGCATCAGGAGAAGCCAGGCATATGGTAGCAGGTTTTCTGCCTAGAAGGGATAGGTAGGAAGCATTTTCTGGAGGTAGGGATGGTCAGGAACTTTCGGGGCTGGAATGGCTGATATTTAACAATTTTAAGTGGTTTGTTCCAATCCTGCAGTAAAGAAAGGTTCATATGTCCTTGATTTAATTTCTTCCTGGGATGTGAGTGGTGAGGGGAGATTGCTAGCCCAGGAAGTGAAAGTGTTGGATGCAGAGCAGAAGTGGCTCAAGATTAGACATAAAATTGTTATCCTTTTCCAGATAGAGCAGAGGAAGGAGAATCCTGGAAGACGATGAGGGCAGGCTGGAAGTATTTTGCTTCTAATCATTACTACATAGCCAAAATTTGGAGAAAAATGCACTGACCAACTGAGGAAGCAGAAAATAGATACTTGAACAGTTTTTAGTAAGGAAAAGATCAGCATGATGAATAAAGGCAAAAATATCATGCTTTTTCTTATTTTTCTGCTACCCCTTTCAATAATGAAAAGTGACAGCGTTTGATGTTCTCCTGTAAGTAGTGCTCTCAAGTGTACTGCAAAGTGGTGCTCATTCTGTTTAGCTAAGTGTAGCTAAGTGGCATTAATTCCTTCTATGCACAGTGACATGGCACAGTGAGATGTTTTCCTCCAAAAACAGAAAACAGGAAAGAATGTTCAAATATCTAATAAAAATGTAAGCACTTTTAGAATGTAATTTTCTTAGTTGGAATATTTGCATCATTCAAGTTTATTTCCCTAGAGATGATGATGATTATCTTACATTTATGTTTATGATTTCAGATATATGAAATATGATTGCAGCTAGTACCTGTTAATGTAGTAGTTCTTTAATCTCTTTATGACTAAGAACAACTGACCAGTTTAAAAAAAAAGTGATCAGACTTTTTGGGAATGAGAAATTCCCTACCTGGATTGCCAATATCTATTCCAGTGAGATATAATAGTTGGGATGAAAAATAAGGATCTTTTCTAGAATTAGGGGAAGAATCTGCAGAGGAGGATAGGCTAGAGAAGGAAAAGAAGCTGGAAAACAAACTTGGAAAGAAATACTTTGTAAAGTTTGAAAGTATCTTCTGACTTTTATCTTGATTGGGGTGACTTCTGAGCTTTAAGGGGTACAAAAATTAAATTTCTACTTGAGAAGTCAAAGTAGCTTTTTAAATATAAGATACTCCACTGTACTTTGAAATAGCTCATCAACAATCTTAAAGTTTTTACTTCAATAATGGTATAAAGCTATGATCCACAGAAAGTTAACATGTAGCTTACAGTAGTTTTTAAATATATATTTTCATTAAATGTTATGATATTTGAATATTAGATATTTGTAAAGAAATTTCAAATATTTAAAGTATCCCTGCTCAGTTCAGAGTTCAAATCTAGTATACAAATTTCTACTATAGTTTGAGAATATGTAGGTTTTTATGTGACATTGATAGTTACCTAAATGGGAGTCCCTATAACTTCTCTGAAAAAAATACATAATCCAATATGAAATGGATCATTCATAAATCACACTTAGAGAATAAGCTAGGATATGATTTCTACCTAATTTTTTTTTTTTTTTTTGTACTGGGGGTCGAACTCATGACTTTGTGCTTGCCAGGTAGGTGCTTATGCCACTAACCTAAAACCCCAAACCTGTTCTACCTAAATTATATGTAAGCATGCAGTGAAATAAATACATAATTAAACCAGAATATCCAGTTCCATATCCCACAGCAGAATTAAGAATTAGTTGGAAGACAAGAGGAAAAGCTGACGGAGTCTTAGAAGAGATGAAGTCTCCTTCAGAAATAGAGCGTCACCTGAGAGTCTTTCTAAAAGAAAATATTTTGATAGTTTCAATATATCATTATATTCTGTAACACAGATTTCTGTGTTGAATGGGAACTTGAAAACAACCCCCTTTATGCTGACCATGATTTGTTTGTCTCAACAGAAAGCTGTTCATCATATTAGTGTCATTTGCTTCATGATCTAAAAGTAAAATAAAAGAGAAAGAAAATAAATAAGCAGAAACATTATTCATTAGATTAAACATTAAAAGGAATTCAGTATACAGAAATATAGAAACTCAATAAAAAATGCACACAAAAAAGGAACAAATGGAAATCTGTGAGGAAAGCTTTTTTTAAATGGAAGAGTTGTGAGTGAGGGCTCCCTGAGAGCCTTCCGATGAGAGACAGTTCAAGGGCAGCCTCTGCAAGGCCCCAAAAGGAGACTATTATTCTAGCTGTCACAAATATAACTTCTCTGACCTGCAGGATGAAAGCTGCCTATTTTCAGGTAAAAAGAGTTATTTCCTTCTTTTTTGGTGGCAGGCACCTGACACATAAATGAGTCCTCTTCCAACTCCCTGGAACTTTCCCAGAAACCTTGGTGAATCCTTTGTGCCCAGTGCTGCCCTCTTCTAGGTCTTGTCCTCTGGGTTTCAGCTGTGACTTCCTCTAAGAAAGACTCCCTGAGTCCAACCTTGTTGCCTACTCCTCACCCTCACTGTTCATCACCCCAGATTGTCTTCCCCCATCTTTGGTATTGATTGAGCTTCCCTTTTTCTTTACCTTTTGATGGTGGTATTATTTCCTGTTACTTACCTTCCACTTGGTGCGTTCACCTTTATGAGCTCGAGGTCTGTCACTGTACCTGGGACATTGTGCATGTTAAGTAACAATACTGAGTAGTGCAAGAAAACCTTTGATCTTCTCCATGAGAAAAGAAACTGAGCCCAGGTGACAGAAGCTTGCAGAAGTTTATGCCCTGTGTCCATGAGCAAATGGAATAGTCTTCTACCTTGTTGTATAGTGACAACCATTTCATTTGTATTTTTTTTATCAGTTTAGGCATTATTATTCTGCTCTGGGGAAAAATAATGAAAACTATTCTCTACAAATTTTATCCTCAGTGTAGATATTTGGATGTATAGATATGAGTATATTACACTATTTTCCCCAGAGTGACATCTAGTCTGGCTTTTCATACCTGTTGGAGGCACTGCATACTTTGGACATTAATAAGCGTCTACAGGACCAGGTTTAAAATGATCAGGAAGTAGTTGTGCTCCAGCCACTTCATCCAGTCTCTTCTACATGTTGCAGCTACTTCTAATGTGCCTGTGCATAGAGATGACCTTGTCACTTCTCTAACCAAGGACCAATCCTCACACTTCCCTCCTTGCCTATCTTATTGGCACCGAATAAAAATGATACAGTGTAACAGTCTTATTTTTGTCCTGTCTCGTGTTTGTTTTTTATCAGTGTGAAACCTCAGAACATAAAACTAACCATTTAAAAAGCACATAATTCAGTTGCATTTGATACATTCATAATATTGTCGAACCACCACCTGAATTTAAAATATTTTCATCACTGTCAAATGAAATTCCAGTTGTATTAGGCAATTCTTTCCCCTTCTGCCTACTTCCCAGCCACTGGCAATCACCAGTCTACTTTCTGTCTTTTAGATTTAACTAATTCTGATACTTCATATGAATGGAATTGTGCAACACATGACCTTTTATGTGGAACTTCTTTACTTAGTATAATATTTCACTTCATTAATGTCATGCATGTATCGGGTTTATCCCTCTTCATGGTCAAATCTTTCATTGATTGGTTCTGCCATATTTTGTTTAATTATTCATTTGTCGATAGCCATTTAGGTTGTTTCCATTTTTATAGAATTGTGGACTGTGCTTTTAGGAACATATGTGCATGTGTATTTGTTTAGTCACTTGGTTTCTTGTCTTTTGTGGATTTAAGTAGGAGTAAAATTGTTGGGTCATACAACAATTCTAAGTTAAACTTTTTGAGGAAGGGCCAAACTATTTTCCACAGCAATGGAACTATATTACATTTCCATCATCAGTCCACAAGTATGTCAGTTTCTTTTTAAGTTTTCCCATACTTACAACTTTTTTTATTAGAATACCCATTTTAGTAGGTGCAATACGGTATATCACTGTGGTTTTCATTTGCATTTCCTTAATTGGTAATGACCTTGAGCACCTTTTCATGTGCCTTGCAGTGATACTTACTTGAGTCTTCTACTCTTTCTTTAATTTAGTTGCTTGTTCTTGATCTTTATAAACTCTGGATACCAAACTTTTGTCAGATGTAGTACTAAAAATATACAAGTGTTTATAGATAGGCTTTTCATACGTTATTTTCTGGATCATGTCCTTAGCTTCATAAAACTTTTTAATTTTATTGAAGTTCAATTTGTCTGTTTTAGATTTTGTTATCCATGTTTTTATTGTCATATCCACAAATCCATTGCTGGGAATTTACTCCTAACATGTTTTTTCCAAGTGTTTTGTAGTTTTAGTCCTCATATCTAATTCATTGATCTATTGTGAGTTATATAGTAGACGTTTCCCTCTACTTTTTATATCCATCTATCATTTAGGCAAAGAGAAATATATTCATACAAAATAAATTCCAGCCTCCAAGGCTTTGTTGTTTCTTTTATTTACAGAAACTTTCTCTGTTTTATCTCCATGTGGGCTTGTACCACCAACCATCCAAAAGCTGGACCAACTCTACTTTTCTCTCTTGCTTAAACTCCTGTGCCCTGTCCACAAAATAAGAGAAAAATTTGTCTTTCCTTTGAACTCCTCCGACCTCTTTTATGACACTAATTCATACAATTTTCATTTAGTTATCTGACCAATTGTCCACATACTTAAAAATAATAACTAGGCACCCACTCCATGAAGTACTATAGCCTTTTCAAAATGTTAAATGTGATGGAATTTTCAAAATGTCTTATTCTTTCTACTGATGTGACAGTTTTAAAACATAGGAACACCATGTCACTGAGCACTCCATCCTTCACAGGTCTCAGCTAAGCAAACTGAACAAATCAATGACTGCATCAATATGGGTATCACTCTAATATCTATTACCATCCATCGGCCCTGTCCACCACTGATTCTGAATCCTTGACCCCCACACATCTGCTGCCATGAAGCACTGATCTCAGCTGACACCAGGGAAGTTTATAGCAGCACACTTTCTCCAAACTTATCAGATTTATTGTACCAGTTCTCCTTTGGTCCACTACTCAGCCTCTGCTTATAAATGGAACTTTCAGTGTCTTCAGGGATAAAAATTGTTGCAGCAAGATAATCATCAGTTACTTTTTTTCCAGCAGAAAAACCAGAAGAATTCAGGCCTACATTGACTTACTTGCTTATAGACTTTAGACAAATGATTGTGCTGAAATCATCTGATGTTTTAGTAAAACCATTTGACAAAAGACCAATAGAAGTAGTCATATGTCTTTAGCATATTTTCCCACATATTGCTTAGGTAAGGATTAGAGAACGCTTTGTTGTGTGTGTAAATGTTCCTGTCTGGGTCTGCATGTGTGAGTGTGGTATAATTCTTTCATATCTTTCATTGTAAGCCAGCGTTTTTCTAAGAAGTTTTGAAGTATTGAAAGTGGCCCTGGTAAATACAGAATTGACAAGTTCCAAAATGACATCTGATATTTAAGTAACACCCCACATTGAATAAAGACATCTTGTTGGATCCTTTCTAGGTGCTTGGATTTTTTGAATTGATAGATTTCAATTACCTAACTTCTCCAAGCTATAAAATAGTCCACAAACAGAAAATTTCTGAATTTATGTGCTATTTGCTACACAGTAGTGGTAGGATAAAAAAAAAAATCTACTCTTTGAAAATGAGAAAAGATGGGAGAGGCTGCTCTTTGCCAAAGAAATTTTTGTTGGGGTGCTAAGGTGCAAGAGTCCTGACTTATTCAGTAATTTATTCAATTTAATTTGAAGTAAAATTCTGATAATAATGTCCCTAATTAGGTAGTTGTTTTCAGGTTCTGTGGCTCCCTGGCTAAATTCTCCACAATATCTGCTGAGTTTGAGCAATACATTAGATGGCACTATTCACATAGCTTAGGACAGCTCTCCAGGTTTGGTTCTATCACACAGACCCAAATACACACCTTCTTTTGAGGATTTTATATTGCTCCAGCTCTGTTTCTAAAGCTGATAGTTTCCAAGTGCCTTTTTATGCTTTGGGTGGAACAAGAAGAAGAAACCCCACATATATAATAAGAAAGTTAATAATTGTGGATATTCCACAGTAAACATTAAAATGTTTCCATATTGCCTCAATGCATATACCTTACTTCAGGAATAAGCAAAACCAGAGTAGATCATAGCTGTTGTTTATTCATAGCTTTTTAGTATTTATAGAAATGCATGTTGTCCTTATTTGCTAATTTATACTCACCTGAAAGTACTGGGATGTTTCTGTCATTAAAAATGGTCAGTTTTGAATCACATTCTTTATTAAAATATTGTCCCTCATTTAAAAGGTTGATTGGATTTCACATTATTTTATTGCTCTTTTCTTTTCTGCCTTTTTATTATTATTATTTTTTTTTTACTTTGACCCTTTGGCTTCTTAAATGAAAACCTTTATTCTAACCTTCCTTATGCCTCTATTTATTTTTAGCCTTAAATCCAATAAGGGTAATTTCCCTGGTCCAAAGCTGACTTAACTCCCTCTGAGCAGAGTCCATTTGGCACATGGACCAGATGCCAAATAATTTAATATGTCTTAGATGCCATCAGGAAAATGTCTCCAAAGTCTAAGTCTGGATGCCTTTGGGCGTTAGGGCATAGCTTTCTTTTTGAAAATGTAACTTGAACAAACAAGTCCTCGAGTCACTGGTTTTCTCCAAATAGCTGAATAGTTTGCCTTCTCTAATTTCCACCACCAAGTAATGTCTGTTTTCCAATTTTCCAGAAACCCTAGGACCTCTTGACCCAGGAAGGTGGAATGCCATATGTTAAATCCACTTAGACTAAATTTAGAAGCATCTTTCTCCCTACCCCAAGTGAGATCAAGCAGTCTTCATGGAGAGCAGAGAAAGGACTTTCAGAAGTAAGGGTTGCAAGTTGGAGAAATAAAGGGGGCTTTGTTTTACCTGGGGTTTAACCCTTTTTAATCTTTTCAGAAGCACCAGAGATCTTAGGCACATGTAATCAAAATAAACATTCAAATGGAATAAAATGTTTTAGGGAGGTGAACACCCAGAATATGTGCGTTGAATGAATGCTATCTAACTGAGTAATAATAATATCTGATTACATCTATAAAACTTTCACATAGAGAGACTATAATCTATTTGATAGGTGAGGAAAAAAGAATTAGAGCTCAGGTTTACAGATATAAGACTAATACCAAATCTTTTGACACTTAGCTGCTTTGTCTAACAATCTGGATTATGTATATTCCATTTAAACTTCAATTTACATTTGTCTTGACTTATTAGCATCAGGCGAAAGCTAGAAGTTACTTTGTTCTTTGGTCAGGAAACAATTATGAGAATAGCTAGACAGGGCCCCCTGTCTCCTGTGGCTAAATTGCCATATTACTTTCAGGTTAATCTGAATACTTTGGGAGCCACTTTCCTCTGGATTTTAAGGATTTTTCAAAGAGTGCATGATGTTTTAGAGAATTCATGTTTCAAGGGAAAACTTAAGCAGAGACATGTCCTTTAAGTGAGAATTTCCATCCAAAAACAAACAAAAACTTAGAGAGTTCTGATAGACTATGTTTGTTTTTTAATATCTAGCATATGTCTGATTTTAATCAGGGACAAGAGGAATGGGTTAGTGCTTATTTTCACAGATTATATAAATAACAGCCCCAAAATTGCTTATTTCTTTTAGGTGATAACCTTTTGGATTGTACTAAGTAAAGTGTGAAGGAAAAACTTAAAGCCATCACTAATTACTAATAGAAACAGCCCACGGATAGGTCTCTAACTAGTGCCCACAAAATTTTGGACTGTGAGGTTTTAGAGAGTGGATTGTTTTATAGCTAGAGATGAAGGTGATGGCTTTTAGGGGTTTTGACATTAATATTTTCGTTATCTGTTGTTATTTTTTCTCTTTGTTATTCTCAGGTTTAGCTTAATGACTTACAAATCTGACTTTTAAAAATTAAAGATCCAGCCATATTTGTTAATATTTTTCTTCTTCTGATTAAGACACTAAACAACCAATTTCTTAGCCTTCTTTCCACACATCTCCTCTGTAGAACTGCAAGGAGAGCTGGCCTGTTGTAATGCCCAGAGGGAAGAAAGGCTTTCACATTTGTGGAGCTCTCTCTCTGTCCAGGCACTACGCTAACCTATTACATATGTTGGGGTATAATATTTCAAAGTGCTAATTGTCTTGTATAACTGCCAGTTCTCCCCAGCTTGGCAGCTAAATGGAAAAGCAACATGGCTGTGGGGACGATTTACAGGGGGGAACAAAGTTCTTTAGCTTTTAAGTTCAAAGGGCACCATCTGGGTAAGAGACAGGGAAAATTTTGAAAAGGAATGCAGTCAGTGAGAACAGGTTTTTCTTCCTCATTCGAGACAAGGAGATAAAGGATCCTAGAGCTTGCAGCCAAGTCCTCCCCAAAGCTGCCCAAGTCCAAAAACATGACACTGGATGCTTCTTCAGTCTTTGCAAATGTACCTGATGCTGCTGCTTCCAAGGCTACCTGGAATGGACTGAAGTCCATTCAGTCAAAGGACTGAAGATTGAAGGTTTTGGGGTGGGGGAGGCAGAATTTATCACAAAATGGGAATAACTGAGTATAATGGGCATTTGCTGAAGAAATAATTGAATATCTTGGTTGTGCTGGTGGTGGATGTATCTCTCCTTTTATTCTTCCTCATCTTTGAGCTTACAAACCAACAGGTCTTGCCTCCCTCTCTCTTGTTGATGTGATCATTTGGATACAGGGAGCTCACAGAGTTCACAGACTTCTGCTCCAAGGACCTCAAATTGTAGGAGCAACTCTATGAGCATTCTCTACCCTGGTGGCAAATCTTTGCAAATTTCCTTCCCTTTTTTAAAAACCACATTCTGCATACCCACCCCCAGGAACTCATCACCGGCCGTCTGGCTTTTATTTTTCTTAATTCCCAGTCTCTTTGCTGCATCTTTTGTCTTATTCCCTCCAGCATCTGCAGTACACTTTCCTGGTGATATGCAAGATAGAAGGAATTGCTTATTTCTGTTAGAAAATTGTCATTTTGGAAGGAAAAGTTTGACTTCCAGAAGTGAAAAATTTAACATACTACTAAGAGGAATTGTCCCCAGAAAGTAAGCCAGACTTATTTCTGGCTCCTTTTCCTGAACTTGTATTTTTTAAAACATTCTTGCAACAACCGTCTTAGAGGCCCAGTGACCACCAGCTGAGTAGACAAGAGGGGAGATAAATTCTTCTGCCTGTGTGTGCTCTGAGTGCTGTGCAGCCATGGCAAGGGAGCTGGGGGGAGGTTAGGGCTTTAGGTTCATGTGCAGCCCGTGGTACAGATGTCACTTTGGAAAAATCATTCCTCTCTGTCTCAGATTTTCATCTGCAAGATGGATTTCTACTGCTACTGAATTAGGAGAAAATGAGATGAAAGATGTGCAAACATTTTTAAGATAAAATGCTTGTAAGATGCAGAAGACTGGTGTTATTCCAGTGACAAGAAATTGACTGTCATTTATAAAGACTAATAGACTTCAAATATACATATTATTTAGATTGAATTTCTTCTAAGATTGGACTTTAAGCAAATCTGCTTGGAAGATAAGTTTAATTTGGACATCTTTATGTTTCATAAATGAAACCAAACAAATTTTTTAAAAAGCAAATTGCAGTGATTATAAGTCAGAGACTTGCATTTACTTAATCGAAGTAACAGGTAAGTTAAAATCAGTGTGCAATGAAAAGTGATTACAAGGCACAATGACTATGGAATTTTTCCTTTTTTAGAGGAATTGCTTAGTTTTAGTCTTTAGATAAATGTATCTTTTTAATACTTGCTGGTGACAATCAAATGTAAGAAAACACTGTTTTAAAGAATAAAAATCTGCAAAGCTGGCTATAGCATATTTACTTTAGTAAGAACAAACCTAGTGATGTCTTGGTTTTTATACAAAGACTTGTGATTTAAATAAAAATATGAATTCATGTCACATGGAACTCCTACGTGGCCTATCGAAAAACTGATAGATAATATGCACAGTCATTTCTATTGTTAAAAACAATGATCAATGTAAAAGCTTGCTTCTCTTCATGTGTTGTGATATCACAGAAAAGAACAAGACTTGGCCAAAGTTTAAGGCTCCCAGATCGATGCAGTACAGACAGTTGTAACATGAGAAGGGAGGAGGGAAATAGGTGATGCAGAAAAACTATCTTGCATTCTGTAGGAAAATGGTGGAAAGTGGAAGAAAACGTAATCCAGAAATTCCTTTTCTAGGCTGAGTCACAAGCATCACATTTTCATCTCACTCTCCTTTCTTTGAGGTCAGGAAAATCTCTCCAGTAGCTAGTTATGCCTTGGGTCAGTACTTTGCACAGCACCTGATTCATTGTGGGGGCTTTTTAGTTAAAATTTAAGAAATGAAATGTATCCAGTTTACATAATATTTGTTATTCAGGGAATGGAAATTATAAATATATCTTTAAAACACAGAAAATAATAATGCTGATCCTAGAACCAGTTCAGCAGAAGATGCATAGACAATTGAAAAACTGACCTGAAAAATTTAGAAAAAGAAATATGATTTAAAAAAATATTTGCCCTGAGAAAAGTGAAAGAATGTATTTTTATATGGCAGAATTGCGTAGGTTTCTCCATTTGCCTCTGGCCCTGGTCCTGAGGTCTATTCCCTGCTGTGCCATTTTTGCTAAATATATAGATTTTATGAACATTCATGGACAGGGTTCTGTGTGACTCTAAGTTTTTATTTCTCTAGGATAAATGCCCAAGAGTGTAACTGCTGAGTGTGTGGTAAGTATATGTTTAGTTTTGTACATTGGATTCCATGTTAACTTCATCCATAGCTTTGTAAATACTCTCTTTATAAAACTTGGAAATAACCATTCTCTTCCCTTTAGGACTGACACAGATTTGAAATGTTGGAAACAACAACAAAAAAACTTCACTTTCTGTAGAAAATAGTTAACTTTGTAAATATATGGGCCTGTATTTAAAAAAATACCTCATAAAGGAAAATATAAGAAAAGAAAAAAATTAATAAAGAATAAAATTTTACATGCTATAAAATTAAAATTTTTATAAAATTGAAATTTTATAAATTCTGTAAAATTAAAAAATATAAAATTTAGTAAAATTAAACATCTTATGGAATTCTATAAAATTAAAATTAAAAATTCTACAAAATTAAATATTTTATAAAATTAAAAGCTTAATTTGATTCTAGTTATACCTACTAGCTATCGTCTTCAACAGGTCACATGTATTCTATATAATAAAAATAAAACGACAATGTAAAAAAGTTATAAACTCATAAGAGCACTAAAAAGGAGAATCACCCACACCACCAGATTGTGTTATATAAGGGCTAGCGGACATTGGTATAAAAGGAAGGAAAAGTCACTGGAGGTAAAATTGTGAAGTAAATCTAACTGCCACATAAATGTAGTCCATTTTCCTTTGTGTATATAAATTTGCTTCTTTGTTATACTTTATTGAAGTAAAATAGACATATTCTGAGAAGTATCTTAAGTGCGATATAATGAATCATTAAAAATATATGTACACTCAAGTAAACAATACCTCAATCAAAAACTATCTATTTTTTTAAATCGCCTAGAAGGTCTCCTTGGCCATATCCCTGACAGTCTTCACTTCCATCTACAACCATTGTTCTGATCTTTAACTCCAGAGACTCAGGATGTGCTTCTCAGAAGTGAATGACTTGGCACAAAAGGGCTTACGTAGAGTTTCATTTATTCCACACTGTACACGCCTACCATGCACAGTAGCTTGCTGTCTTTTTATTGCCAAATGGTGTTATCTTGCGTTACTGTTTTTCTGTTGATAAATATCTGAGCTGCTTTTATATACAATGAAAAATGCTCCTATAAGTAGTTATATGTACGTACATTTTTAACATTCTTGAAAGTAATACAATGGAATGAAATTTCCAAGTGATAAAATGTGTGTTTAACATTAAAAGATTTTCTCAGTGTACTTTCCAAAGCCACCAAACGTCTTTAAAATTCTACAGGGCCATTTTTAAGATATAATCACTGATTTGGTTGATATTAAATCCATTTTGTAATTCTTCTCTTTTTAGTTGTTTGCCATTTTTTAATGTTTTTTTTTAACTTTTGAATTTCCTAAAATGTTTTTATCATTCCATTTTTTTCCTTCAACTTTTCAAAAGTGCACTTAGGTAATCACATTAGCAACTACAATAGAAAACCTTTATATATAAAAGTCTAATATAAAGTGTATCTTTATCACTTAGATTACACACATATTTTAGATCACTGTGACATTGTTGATTCGCACATTTGCTTTTCCATTATGGTTGTCATGCATTTTAATTCTATAAATATTCATAGCAAAGGAGGTGAAATTATAAAAATTTTTCAATCTATATTTATTCAGATTTACCCATATATTTAAGAATTCTTTGTTTTCATTTATTTTTCTGGCATTTCCAGGTGCGTCTTAAATTTTCATTTTGCATGAAAAAATATTTTAATAGTTCTTACATATAAGTCTGTTGGCAACAATTTTAGTTTTAGTTTGTCTAGAAATATTTTTGACTTCATTTTGAATACTATTATTCCTCAGTATAGATATGTAAGTTGGCAGGTTTTGTCTTTGCTGTCTTTTAAACTAAAAGATATCATTTGATTCTTTTTTTTTTTTTCCTCTAAGTTTACTTCTTTTTACTTTGTGCTTCTGGAGATTGAACTCAGGGCTTCCAGGACAGTAGGCAGGTATAGCACCCAAGACTGCACCTCTAGCCACTGGCTGCATGTGTTGCTATTGTGAAATCTCTGCTGTAGAGATTAGTTTGTTTCTTGAAAGGAAAACTGGTGCTTTTACTTTAGCTGCTTTGAAGAGCATCTCTGTTCTTGCATTTCAGCAGATCTTAATAGCTTTCCTAGGTGTGTTTTTCTTTGTATTTTATTTATCTTGCTTGAGGTTTGTATTGCTTTTTCAATCTGTTGTTTGATACCTTTTGTGTGTTTTGAAGTTCTCTTTGCTATTATCTCTTCAAATGCTGTTTTACACTTTTCTTTGGGATGCCAGGCTCACAGGTATGGCATCTTGGCTAACCTTTGCGTGGTGTCTTTTCGCTCTCTTTTCATTTCATTCCCTTCTTTTAAATTGGAAATTTTTCCTCCCAACTTGCTTTCCAGATCATTATGCTTACTTTGGTTTTGTTTAGTTAGTTATTATGCTTACCTATGCATTCTTTATTTCAGTGTATTATCCTTTTTATTTCTAGAGATTTGATTCCTTCGTCAAATACATACGTTTTTCAATGAAATGGTTCATCTTGTCAGTTGTTTCTTCAGTAATTGTAAGTCTGTGGCTCACACCACCATTGTTTCTGTGTTCTCTGCATCGGTTTCTGTCAGAGGCTTCTCTGAGGATCCTGCCTGGCTTACTCTCTGTGCTCACCTTCTCTCAAAGACTCAGGACTCCCACTGTTGGCTCTTCTGTTCTGTGAGGCTGCGGAAATGTCTGCTCCTTCCCTGCCTCCTTATGTCCCCACTTGAAATGTCTCGACTGACATTTTTTTCCTGCTTATGAAGAGTGGATAGTTTAAGCAGAGAAATACTGTGAAATGTGAAGATCAGCCTTAGGAATTTCCCTGGTCTTTGGGATTTTGAGCACTTCAATTTGGGTTGCCCTACTGGCTCTCTAAAACTTGCAAGCAGATTCTCAAAAATTGTTTTATCAAGACTTTCCAGATGTTCTTGGCCACAAGACCAGTCTACCATAGTTCCTCATAACCAAAGGTTTTTATCTCATGCCTTTAGAGCAAAGTCAAAAGATTTAAAAGCCAAACAACCCCTGGGGTTGTGCCTCAGTCCAGAGATCCATGGAATTTTTAGCTTCAGGACAGAAACAAGCTGTCCTCAAGAAGCATCAGGTGAGCTGACCTCCAAGTCACCCACAAGCGAAGCACCAAGTAAAGCAGAGGAGCTTATCTTTGACTTTCTTGCCTCCAGCCCTGTCTCTTGAAAAAGTAGAAGCCTGATAAAGTCTCCTGGGAGGAGAAGCCATGAGCCACTCATGGATGTTTCAAAACAGCTGAATTTTGCTGGGCACTTGGGAAGTGGCATATTTGGGAAATTGAGGTAGGAGGATTGCAAGTTGAAGGCCAGCCAGGGAAACTTAGCTAATGCCTGTCTTACAATAAAAACAAAAATAAAGGTTGGGGATGTAGCTGAGAAGAGGAGCACTTGCTTTAGCATGTGTGAGGTCCTGGGCTCAATCTCTGGTACAGTACAGGGGAAAAATTTTCACAATTTTTTTGTTTTATTATTATAGAACTATTATAAAGCATGAGACAATTGTGTCATATTTACAAACAGAACTGAAGATTGATAGATACCATTTTCTTATCATCTTGGGCAATATCTATACTATTAGGTGAAATATCTTAATCAAATTCTCTGTCTCTCCCCCATTAAACATGAAGATACCCTCATTCACACACAGAAACCTTCCAAAATTTCTTTGTGTAAATTTAAATTTAGGATAAATCAAGAAAATAACACCAGTTTCTGTTTCAATATTTGAACTAAAGTACTGTAAGAATCAGTTTTTATTTTCTGAGTTTTCAGGGTTTTCTTATTTAGCATAAGTAGAATTATTGTCACTAAGAGACAAAATGCACAATTAACAAATAATTGGTTATCTACTATAATAATTCAGAGTAACAGAATTAGGAAATGAGCTTATAAATACAAATATGGTCCACTCATTTCCTTTCCATTATAAAGAATTATATCCCTTTCTACGTTAAAATTAAGGCATTCTAACTTCTAAATTTTTTATTTTCCTACATTCTTAAGATTAATCTCAAAATCCTTACAAAAAGAAAGCAAGTTGTAGACAAATTTTAAACACTGTGAACCTTTTAACTACTGAATATGTCTAGAAAGAAACATTTCCTAATATTTCAGCATTTACTGGTTAAATTGAAATTGTATTACAATGTGTTTCTGCAGGGCAATTTTATGCATTTTTCTTTTTAAAGTTGAAGTCCTACTTTCTTTTTGGTAGGGGAGCTTATTATATAAGCAATCCTATAATAAGTGCATAAGGAAAAAATTCTCTTTGGTAAAGTCAACACTTTATTTTCATTGATGGCTTCCAAATTTGAAATATCCCACTATTACATTTTTAAAAAGTGAAACATAGCTATTTCAGAGTGAGTATAAATTATAAGGAATTCTGACACTCTATTCAAGAAAATTGAATTGTATTTGAGGTAAAATGACAAGTTTTGAGAACACAAAGCCTTTGATATTAGTAGATGCATATTTATCTAAATTAATGTTTGCTACCCAAATACTTTATGAATACATTGTCAAGTGCTGTTGGGGGCACTTGTCTTCTACGGTCCTGAGAGGCTGTCCTCAGTGCTCAGGGAGCCCCTAAATGTTGAGATTATAGAACGCCTGTTGTAATTGGGGGTTAAATGTAGTTTTACATGTTCTCTAAGTACTCATTCCCTTTATTCACTCTCTTTTGGTAGTTGTCTGAAAGCCAAGGCCCTGCAGGTTATTTTGCTTAGAGATGTGGAAGCCAGACTGCCAAAAATCCTTTCCCACAGCTTTTAGAAAATCATTTCTCAGATGTATGGGAATTCTCATTTGTCGAAAATCTGCATGAATCTAAAATTAAACACAACAGCAATTCGTGTTGAAAAGAACTTATAAAGAAGGAAACCATGGCAACTGAATCATTTATTTTTAACTGCACCAACCCTTATCTTTACCTTCATCCCAAACTAAGCACACTAAAGCCACAGCTTGTTCATGCAGCCTTATTCCCATTGTAACTCTGCAATTCAAAAATAGCCACAGAAACTGTCGTATTTATATTAGTAAGTATTATGCAAGCCAGGCTTGCCTTCCTATTTACCAATTCACATTATCCTGCAAGCTGTCCTTGAGGAACTTCTGTGGTTGTCAAGGGAATTTCAGCTACCCCACACTACAGGGGCAAAGTCACTGCTAATGTCTACTATTGGCTTTGCAGTGATTGGATCAGGGTCTGATTTAACTGCCTGAGAATCCCCGTATCTCATCAGTTGTGGGGTGACCATACAAATAAAAGGTAGATGTCACTGAATCATCTCCCTTCACAGGTTCCCTTAGCACCTATGGTTTCTGTCTGTGGGTGGCCCTGAGGTGCTCTGCATTTTCTAGGCTGTTTCTTTCACATTCCTACTCTTGTGGTCACAATGCTAGCAGAGTTCACACTGTAAAGTGTGTATGCTTTCCTTAACTACAGACTGGCAAGCTTCAGGCAAAGGATGGTTTTGTTATGTCTTCAGAGTGTTCATTAGAAATGTTTACATGATTGATGACACTGGAAAATAGAAACATATTTTCTGATAATAATTTTAAAAACAACTCATTTTTCAGAATGGCATACACCTGAAAATCTCATAGCCTATTTTACAAATGAAAAGGATATGATGTTTGAAATTTTTAAAAAATTCTTCTTTGGATTTGTGTTAGCTCGGTTGCATGAAAAACTCAGGGTGTCCAAAGATGTGGGATCATGCTTGTTGGTTCAGTTGAGCTACTCATCCCAGAAGGGCCCTAAAAAACCCACAAACTTCATTATTAAAGATTAAAGACCCGAATGATAGAAGTAGGCTCCAAGAATGTGTTTAAGGCATGAAGGGCAATAACTCAATAACTCAATTGGATCATACATATTCTTAAAAAAATGGAAAATAGGATAGTTAAACACAGAAAGGTCTCCTTGTCTGTGAACCACACTCAGGGGTAAACAAAAGACCAAAGAATGGTGCAAAAATAGGACAGTAGACAATTGCTCTTTGGGGCTTATTTTTTAGCTTCTTCATTTGTTTCTGTGGCCCATGTCTCAGAGTCCCCACATCTCCACTTAGTGGTTTGTACATTTATTTGTCTGATTTCTTTACAGTGTAGCTTTCCTAGGATTTGGGTCAAGGATATCAGATATTTTTGAAGAAACTTTTGGTAAATTCTCAGGTAGGTACTTGAAGAAAAGTAATGAATGTTTGCCAATAGCATTTGATGCCTCATTTTCATTGAAGTAAAGAAAACAAAACAAACAAAAACTTTATTTACTTTTATGAAAGCAGAAATAGCCAAAAGTATATTGTTTTTTCAGCTTTGGTACAGAGAAACAGAGTCTTCCTTTCCTTGGAGGAGTTATGAGGAGAAAAGGAGGAATATAATACAATTTCTCTGTTTCCACAGCTGCAGTTACTTTATTTTCTGTGATTGCTTCTTTGTTTCCAACATCTCCCACTTTTGGTAGCGCCTCTAAGGATTTATCCAGCAAATATTTATTTTGCCCCTGCAAGGACCGAGTCACTGCCCATGATAAATGAGAACTGTAGAAGTCTGGCCACAGACTTGGGAAATGCGAGGGAATCCAGGTGTAAATAAGGTTTACAGTAGCCATCCCTCTGATGAGACACGAGAAAGAAAGCTGCTTATTCAGCAAAGAAAAAAATATCAGGACCACAAAAGTAATGAAAAAGGAAACATATTTTTCTGTGTTTCATGGGACATTGTGAAATGACTGTCCTTGAAAGAAACTAAATTTTGATAATATACTCCAAAGAAGAAATGAGAAAAAAATAAATTCTTATCTTTTCTGAGTCTATGGCCAGCTTTGTTAATTTTGTTAATCTGAACGTCCCTAAATAAGAAGGGTCATTACGGGAAGTCCAAGCTAACACAATGTAGTATTTGGATGTAAGGTTAAATTAATATGAAGAGTATTAGTTAGGCAA
Organism: Cavia porcellus; assembly: GCF_034190915.1. NCBI lineage: Eukaryota > Metazoa > Chordata > Mammalia > Rodentia > Caviidae > Cavia > Cavia porcellus. The sequence goes on along the minus strand of NW_026947487.1, from coordinate 37,387,715 downwards.
GCCAGGGGCAGGGAAGATTTGGAAATATCTGAACAATACTGCCAACCACTGAGGTGCACTGAAGAACATATTTAAATTTATTTATTCATTTATTCATGCTGGGGTTTGCATACAGGCCCTCGAGCATTTTCTCTCACCAAGCTGCACCCCACCTTCCTAAATCGTTGTCACTGAAAGCCCCAAGAAAGAAAAGCAAAGTTAGCAACAGGGAGTAACTGAAGATGTCTCCCCCTTGATGTTTTGCTTCTGCCTCCCTATTCTTAAATGGATGCTTAAAGTACCTGTTGTGCAACAGGATAAAACTCTGAGTACTTGAGACAATCATGGCACAGGGAGAAAGAGGCTGGAAACAACTGAGATTAAGGAAGCCACTGAAGCAAGACGAGGGAGTTGTGAATGTCAGGACGAGACACTGCCTCCCTGCCGGGAGGGAACACCCCACCCCAGCTGGCCCCATCCTAACCAGGGAACGAGCAGCTACATGTCTCATGGTGTCCTTCAGCGAAATCCAGCACAGTTGTTCAGAGCAAGCATAATTATTCCCACTCCTTGGACTTGAGAAATCTCTCTCTCCCATGGGACCTCATAAAAAAGCCAGTGAGTCATCTGGTGAAGCTCCTGGAAAGGGTCTTCACTGGCGCCAGGCGTTTCATAGAGGAACTACTGCTTGGAGTCTCATAGCCACTCTCCTGTCCTGGGGTCTCATACCCACCTGCTACTCAGCAAATGAAGTCATGGAAGTTCATAACTGAGATGAATCTACTGGAACACAAGGACCTGGCTCACCTTTTGGGCTCCATCAAATAGTGAAATTCTGTTTCTTGGCTTCTGATTATTATAGCACATCTTTAAAAATGTTTGCTAACATTTTTCAGCTTAGGAAGACAGAATATTCTTGAAATAAGATTGTGTAGTTGCATTTGGGTGTATGCATTCAGACTTCTTACTCAGTGGTCTCCGGTGCAGGAAGTTCAGGAAGAAAAGAGGACTCAGACCTATGACTTTACAGGGAATCTTAATATGAGGAATTATTGACTGATAGCTGGGGACTGGCCAGTATGAAGAGTTAATGGGAAATGAAAGATCATCCCTATTAAAGAAGGAGAAGTTGAAGAGGGGCAACCTACACACTGGAAGTAGGGCATCATCCTCAATGCTGATATTTAGGCTTTATTGGAGGGGCTGTCATTGATGTATTGGCTTGATGGGAAATTCACTGGTGCCTCTGGCTAAACCTGGGCCATTGACAACTGAGTGGAGGCAGAGAGGACGGAAGTGCTAGCAACATTTGATCCACGTAAAAGTTTGCACTGGGGCTGCTGCTAAGCTTGCAGGAGGAAATGTTAGGAGACCTCTTACAGCAGCAGACTCCAGGATTCAGAAGAAAGTATACACCAGTCTCAAGAGAAGTCTCTTTCTCTGGCACTGTCCATCCTTTAATACCTTCTACTGACAAAATTTAACATGCAAAGTGCCAGTAAAAGAGGAACCCTTTGGGATTCCATTCTATTCTTACAAAGCCTGGGAATGGTGGGTAAACATGGAGCTATGAGGCAGTAAACGGATAACTGCCATACCTCCATTTCCCCCAACTTGGGAGCTAATGCTCCCAAGGTGTATAGTACACACCTACAAATGCTCATTACCCATTTTATATAACAGTATGCAATGTGACATATATTATAGGGTTCAGGTGCCATGGGCTAGATGGTCAGTAATGCCTCCAAAGGATCAGAAGAAGTCAACAAGGAAAGTATGCTAAATAATTGTATGATTTTGCTACACTGACAGTCTAATATTCATGGTTTAAACTATCAAAATCTCACTCAGTAAGCCAGAAATCATCTGTAAAAGAAGAATGTTATGGCTTATATCAAGACATCCACCAAGAGCCACATGTGCCCACAGGCAGGGCTTTTGGGAGACAGTCAGATCACGGCACTTACAGCGGACTGGCTGTTACAAGGTGGGAGCTGGTGGAAGAGGCCTGTCAGTGCAGGCGCGGCCTGGAAGGGGTTCATCTCCTTCCCCAGCACCTTCTTTCACTCTGTTTCCTGGATGAAGGAGGTGAGAAGCCTTCTTGTGTGCAAGCCCATTCCCACCGGGGTTCTCAGCCACGCCTTTCTGCCAAGTTGTCCTGCTTTGGAGCCAGCCAATATGGACTTCTGAAACCTCTACTAAGTGTCCCAAATAAATCCTTCCTCCTTGAAGTTGACAGTACTGAGTATCCTGTTCCCGTAATAAGAAAGTTACTAAGACACTAGGTATTGGAGATACAGAGCTTAATAAAAATATTTTTTAAAAAACCCTCAAATTTAATGGTGATAAATGCTTTGAAGAAGGTGTATAATTGCTGTGAAAGCAAAATAATAGGAAGACTTTCCCTACCTTGGTAGAGAAGATGGGAAAGAATTCTCAGTTACAAAGACAGTCATTAAGCTTGAACTCAAAGGAAGAAATGACTACAGAGTGGCAGGAAAAACCTAGTGCTAGAGGCCCTCCACAATGACCCTATGAGGAGGATGAACATTACTTCAAGGAACTGAAGGTCTGTGGCTGAAGCTGGAGGATTGTGGAAAGGGTTTACTGAGAGAGAAAAATTCTCCATTAAATTTTGTCTGCACTATGTACTCTGTTGAGTCTCTTGCTTGTCTGCCCACAATGCCAATTTGAGCTCACCAACTTTTCTAATTGCATAAGCCAATCCTTTATAATAAATGTCTTCCTCTATTTATGTATATGTATTTCCTGTTGCTTGCATGAGTTTCTATTGGTTAGTGAGAATTCTGACTAAAGCAGATCAGTATCTGATAGGTAGGCAAACACCTTAAATTCTTTATCTTAGTATTTTTTTCTTGGGAGGAATTTTTCCCACCTGAGAACATTTCTAAAGGCTGCAATCATTTTTGGCTATTGTCAAGATATTACTGGCATCTAGAAGATGAAAACGAGGCTTATCCCCCTAAATGAAAAGTGTCCTCCAACAAAGACTTAGCTTATAGTTGAGAGCCCCTTTGTCCACGTTGATGGGCAGCCACTGAGATATTTTAGGCGAGACTGGGAGTGCAGGGTGAAGGTGAGGTAGGAGGAGGAGAATGCAGGGAGAGTGAACATTTCCATTTCAAAAATATCTTTCTCTGGAGAAAGCACAGGGTAGACACAGATCCAAGACATATTACTGTTAATATTAACCTTACATAACTGTAAGTAATATTTATTTACTATTTTTCATTTTTTAAAAAATCAGGACTATAAAAACTGTTGGCTGTGTCTTTCAGGAGGTAAAGAAGTCAAGCACCCTTTTTAAAGGGCTTAACAAAAGGAAAAATCAAAACATGGATAATACTCATTGTTTAGTTTTCTTATTTAAGTGACATATTACAGACCTCTGTGAAGTTAAGGAATCAATTTATTTCCTATCAACTTGACTTTCATGCCTAAAACTGGTTTCAGGTAGAAAGGCAATAATTTCTCTTAAATTTTCATAAGGGTAAGTAGTATGGAACCCTAAGATGCTACGATCATAAATTTTCTAGGGGAAAGTTAATGCAAAGTAAATTTTCAAAGTTTTAATTTGAAGCCATAGGATCCTTAGCTCATCTGTGGAGAGGATTTTTGACTACTGTAGAAAGCTTCTGGAATTTTTGCTGATGGATGTGAAAAAGTATGCTCAGACAGTGTGGCATTCTCAGTCAAGGTGCCCTCTAGTTTATTCTTCTTGTCAATTGTATTCAGACTTAATATGCCTCACCTTTAGCTCTGGAAAGATGATGTTTTAGCCACTGGACAGCTTTTCATCTAGTATTTTTTGTCTAGCCATCAAGAAATCTATAGGTTATAGATGCTGGTGGATTGATGCCTGGTGGCAGCAATTTTTTTACAACATCCAGATGAACTGAATCACATGGTGCTGGGTGTGGAAGGCCCACCTGAGGACTGTTACCAACATAAAAAGGAGACCTGGAGAGGAGAAGTGGCATGGTTGGTTCTCCTGTTGCCGTTGGTTCTCCTAAAGGGCTTTTCAAGCTCCTATTCTGGTATGAACTTGGCTGTTCTCATCATTGGAGGAGCTCAGGACCTTGTTCTCACTGAGGATAACTGTGGTTCATTTTGGGGGAGCTCTGGTCCTTACTTTGAGCACTGCTTCCTGGCTCCGGAGGGTAAGATTGGTGGGCTTGCTGTTCAATCTCCTGGAGAAGCTTGTCACACTGGCTTCCTGATATGGACTCAGCTGTTTTCATCATCAGAGGAGCTCGGGACCTTGTTGTCCCTAAGGATGGCTGTGGTACTTTTTGAAGAAATTCTGGTCCTGACTTTGAGCCTCACTTCCTAGCTCCAGTGCAGAACCCTCAACCTACTGGCACAAATCCTTCACGCCACTGGCACAGACTGTCTAGCTTTCAGTGCTGACCTTTGGCCTTCCTGGCACAGAGCCATGAAACAGACTTGCATGAGACATTGTTGTGAACTCTCAGCCTCTGGTTGGATTCAGGGTGGGGGTGGGGCATTGTTGTGGTCTCTAGATTTTCAACTGGAGTCATGCAAGACACTGTTGTGGGATCCAGGCCCTCAGCTAGATTCTTTGGGTCTTTAGTGTGTGGACAGAATTCCCTCACTATTTTGTACTTGACTCTTTGGGTGACTATTATAAAATAATTCTATAAATTATGTGTCCTGTATTAAATTGTTTTCGTTGCAAACCCTAACTGTAACATTGACATACTTCTATAAACTGACTTGTACAACACTTATAAAAAGGATATTTTTCAAATCTCTTTAAGGTGAAAGACAAATACTGAAAAGTCTTTGTTGAAAGGAATTTAACTAGACAAGATCAATTGGCAAGCTCTTAATTTTCCTTCTAAATTCAGATTAAACCAGCTATATTGACTCACCTAGGATGAACTTCATCAATGTGCCAATTTTCACTATATTTTGAAAGTATAAAACACCTCTTTTAAGCCTCAGAGAAAGAAAAACTGTCAGGACAGGTTGCAGGTGAATGCTAAAAAAGACTAGTGGAAATAGCTAAGAATAAACCGTCCTGCAAATAGATATTAAAATATGTCTATCTTGATGCATAAAGGAAAAAATAAAGATGCTCCATGCTTGTTGGGAAATACATGACCACAGAACTATTCCTTAAGTAGACAAATCTTAGAGTATTCACAATTCAAAAAATTCTATGCATTCTCATCTTGGTGAAAAAGTATACATCATTCTTTTCTGTGTTAAAGCTTCTGGACACTTATATTTATCTATATTCTTCAAGCTTTTTTCTGCCTGTTTCTTAAAGAAGCAAATTTGTTCTTACTAATCTGCAGTGTGTACCAAGAAAATTCTTTAGAGTTGATATCATCATAAACGGTAAATGAGATGGGAGACTCATGGTTGTGCATAGTAAGAACCAGAACCGGCAATCCAGAGCGTTTCATGAGCATATTCACAACCATGCACTGCCTGGCTTCCCTATGTGTATTCAAGTTAGCTCCAGTGTGGTATTTTACTCCCGGTGGCTCCACAGATTCACGTTTCACTCACTCCCCATAAGAGGCATTACATTTCCTTGAGAGGGGCTGGCTGTAGAGAGTGGTTAAAAGGAGGTGCTGATGAACACAGCTGTGAGGTGATGCCAGCAGTTTTTAATGACTTGGAAGTGCGATTTATAAAAGCACCAACCCTCCTTCCTCTGGCTAACACATTTTAAATCAAAGAAATCAGAGATGTTAAAAACAGGAACATGGGGCCAAGTGTTCACATGGTAGTCCCTGAAATCAATCTACTTTTCTGGAGGAAACTTTTAAGTGTTAGAGCATTTTCCTTTGTGCTTGTTGGAGATTTTTTTTTTTAAAAATATTTATCCTCTCTTGGTCTGACTGTTGGCTGACAAACTATTTCTAAACATTTATATGACTTTTGTTATGTGTTCCAGAGGGGGAAAGACCTTTTGTTGCAGGCAGTAAAAATCAAGGGAAACAGACAGGGGCATGATTTATCAAAGGTCAAAAGTCATGACCAGTGACTGGCTCAAAAGGCCTCGGGGTCAGAGGTGCAACCGGAATCCCATAGCCTTCACTCCGGCTTTTACATCACAAAGGACCGCTTGCCTTTTCTAGCTTCTGTGAAGGCATCCACACACACGCTCACATTTTCCTTGAAAAAATGATTTCAAATGATTCTGCTCATGATTATTTATCCCTTTAAAACCAAGAGGCATGAAATAGGCTTTTATATAAATTGACTGTCTTCTTAGCTTTTTATTAGTGTTCTGTATCAGCAACCTAGATGAGGAAGAACAGAGATTAATATGTTTTCTAAATAGAAAATAAGCACAATTTCTAGAAGATCAAAACTCAGACCAAAGAAATATCTTTATTTTCTTTGTTATTTTGTTTTCAATCTCCCATAATGATACGTATTTAGTTTTGTTTTCTTGAAGAAATAACAAAGTGGTGCTCACTTTTTCTTTCCACTTGGAATTTACCTTTATGCTAAATTTTCCATACAAATCCCCAGTAACCTTTCGGGATGAGAATCATTCTGGTATTATTATTTTTTATTTTGCTAGTTAGAAACATCTATGACCTTAGTAATGTTGGAGCCACTATTTGGGTTGGCCTGAGAGCAATCTCAGGGTGCACTGGCTGCTGCTACAGATGTACGTATAGCTATGTGAACAGAAGGAAAATAGTAGAACCTTACTTTTCAGGTCCATTGGTTTCTAACCTCTCGTGAGCACTTAATTCCTCATAGAGAGTAAAATAGTCACGCTGTGGAATCCTGTGGCCCATGAAGGGTAATTGGATAACATCTTTTGAAAGATTTACAAGGCTGCCAAGGATTTTGCCAGTTTTAAACCTGATTGATTCAGTGTGAAAAGATCTGAACAATTCTGACCTAAAAGTTTAAAGACAAACCTTTCCTGTGAAAGCATAATTTAGAGCCTGTAATAAAATTGTATTAGAAAACACCACATTGAAGAACACAGCCATAAATCGCCAACTTAGCATTATGGTAAAGAATCGTTTTCCCTTAAATCCTCTGAAAGAAACTTAATTCTCAACCAGATACTTCAATAATGAAGTGGTTTTGTTTTTTGTTTTTTTCTCCCAAGAAGTCCCCACCCCCATAAACAAAAACCTAGTTAATTTCTTGGTTATATAGACAGATGGAATTTATACAACTTTTATCTCATTAAGTAAAATAAAAACTCATTTATCTTTAATAAATAAAGAATACACCACAAGACTTTTCCCATATTTTAATTTTTCAAAGTGGTGATTCTCATCACATATTAATTTCCATCTTAACAAAATATACACACTCATCATTAGTGCAATATTTTGTGAATAGACTCTACTGCTTTTGATGACTCAAATTAATGATTAAACATCTTCTAGCTAATTACTCCAGATCATTAATTATTTATCCGAATCCATAAGTCAATCATCTATATTAACCTGTGTTTTCTGCTGCCCATTTTAGAAGTGGCAGGTTTAGAATATAAAGTAAAACATACAAATTTTAAGTAAATAAAATTAAGTAGAGGACTTTTTCTTTATTATTGAGGAAATTGAAACTATAGCATGGAGACAAAAGGTTATTTATCTTTAAACAATACTCCTTTTGTGACATGTTCACTAACTGTGTTTCCTTCTCAAATTTCAGTTTGAAGCATTTAGGGAAAAATACCATGTGCCCACTTACTGGTGATTCCGGCGGTCTGCCATTTGCCTTTTGAACTTTTGAATCGCATGAAATTGGTCCTACAGGTTTAAAACAGGAATCTTGATTGGTTAGTGCTTTTGCACTATTCATATATATTGACAGGTGACCAGGAATTATTACTTCTGTATGTAGATTTGTGAGAACTTTCAAACAAAGCGAGCCTATGTCTCCCTCATTATTTTTAAAACACACTGAAACATGATATTATAAAAAAACATAGACAAAAACGTTTCAGTTAAGAAATATGGAAAGGATAGAGTTTTCTCTTGGCATAAACTAGTGAAAATACCATTCAGAAGGGAAGGCGGAGCCTTAGGATAGGCTCTCATATTTCTTTCCTGAAAAATTAGGTCATAATTTTGCTTCAATTTTCTCCCCCTTCCACATTCTAACTAGTTAGGTGTTAAGGAGATAATTTAATAAAGTCACTTGAAAATTCCCCCGTCTTGTGAACTAGGAGAGTCCTCCCTATTGAAGTGATCAAGGGTTGACTAAATTCCACTGTATCAACTTCCCGTTGGTAGAAACACAATTTCTGCAGGATACATTTCTCATTGTGTTGGTTTTGCACACTGGCTTGGTCCCCAAGTTCTTCTTCAGAACTTTGCAGTCGGTTAAATTGAAAATTGTTACCTACTGGAAAAATACTCAAGGATGACGATAGCAATTGGCAATAAAGATGTTTTTGATAGGTTTAGAAGACACCAGATATCTTTATGTAAGTCATCCTACAAACACAGCGGGAGGCTTTCGGGTAGTCCTGATTTTGGGTTCTGGTGCCACCTAGTGGCAAGGCAGGGGAACAGAGGATGGGAGAGAGGACCAACTCAGATGTTGATCTGATAAATCTGATCTTCAGATCTTTTGTATTAAAAAATTCAGAACACCACCAACGGCCAACAAAGCTCTCAAATTTGTTACCTTCCTTTTAAGGATTTTTTCAGGGCTGTCTATCAGTTAAAGGATTAAGCCCACACCTTTGTTTTGCTGACATTCTTGGCTCCCACTCTGATTTCAGCCTGCCTTTGCAGAATTATTTAAAACAACTCCATGAATCTTTCACAGCAGGTGGGCCGGTCTTCTCAAAGGTACTGCGTTTGTTCATGTTATCTTCCCACTCAGAATAGACTCTGATACCCTCCTGCAATCTCCTGGTTGGAAAGGCTTTGTGATTGCAGTTGGTGCTCTCAGTGTGTGTGCCATTTGCAAAACTCTTTGACAAAAGTTCTCTGATCCCTCCCCAGGCATCTTCCAGGGCAGTGCCTTCAACCTGACCCGAGGGGTGGAATCTATTGCCAGTGGTCTCACAGAGAGCCTCTGCCCCAAGGACAAGACGCCCACCAGATGAAGCTGGAGGTTCAGCACAGACTGGAACATGACAGACTCAAACTTTGTGTAGCTTTCTACTTATGTAGTCACGGGAATGTATATTTTCTAGCTCATTTTCTTTACCTATAAAATGAGGATAATGATAGTGCCCCCTGTCATGTTAGGGCTGTAAATCTCTTTATATGTATGAAAGTACTTATAAGTTAATGGTTTGCAAGGGTTTGCTTTATATGTAGTTTTGGGGATTTATCATGGATTGGTGATGGTCACAGTGAGGAGAACAGATACAAAGCGTATACTGAACAACACATCTTAATGTGTACTTCCAAAATCTAACTAGAAAGACACTCCACAAGTAAAAGTTTCACGGAGACATAAGTTTGGGAAATGTTGATTTCTACATGCAGTTATGCAATATGTACATGTATAAGCTCTACGTACAGATGTGATAATTAATCAAGGCTATTAACCTGGTGGCATCTAAGCCTATGTGATCCAAGAATCCCTTTAATATAATCTTCTGTTGTTGTTTAGAGACAGGCTCTCATGAAATAATCCAAGCCAGCCTTGAGTTCCTTATGTACTTAGGCTGGCCTCAAACTCACACTTGTCCTGCTTCGAGCCTGCTGACTGTTGGGGGCAGTCATATGCCACCATGCCAGGCCCTAAATAACATTTAGCCTCTTCATGCTCATTCATATTTTAGCAGAGGGATCCTCAGCTCAAAATCTTTAAGGTCAGAGCAAATAATATAAATCGAAGAATCAGGTCAGATAAAATAAAATATGAAATAAAATAAGTTGTGGAAAGAAAGCCAGGGGACACATCTCTCCTAAATGTGTCTCAGTTTGGCTTGGGGAAAATAAGAAACTGTGGGGCCCAAACACGTTTAAAATGTGACTGTGGGGCATGATAAGCAGATCTATGACTCCTGCAGCAGAGAGAAAGGAACCAACTGTGTTACTCAGAATGACTAAGTTTTACACGTAGTAAAGAGAAGGCAAATGAAGAGCCTGTGAATCAAAGGTGAGCAATTGATTCCCCAAAGAGTAGATTCTTGGAATTAAAAAGAAGCCGGAGAGAGGCCTCTGAGCTAGGGAGAGGTTGTGTGGGTTTCCTACTGCTGCTGTAAGAAGTCGTCACAAATTTAGTGGCGTAAAAGAGTACAACTTTATTGTCTTTCAGCTCTGTAGGGCAAAGTTTGCCATGTGTCTGAGTTTCGATCAAGATGTCCTTAGGGCTGTATTACTTCTGGATGCTTTAGGGGTGAATGCACTTTCTACCCTTCTCCAGGTGAGCCGGCCTGCCGTCCTGGCCTTCCACAGCAGAAGTGCATGAGTCCTTCTCATGTCGCATCACTGTGAATTCTTCTGCCTTCTTTCATTTTTAGGGAAACTTATCAAACATTAATTCCGTATCTAGCATTTATACTCGTTTGTCATATAATATAATATAATATAATATAATATAATATAATATAATATAGTTACAGGTTAGGGAAATGAGGTTACAGACATCTTGAGATGCCACTATTCCACCTACAACAGGGGACAGGTAGAAGATTCCTGAAGAGAGATAATGTGCCATGAGACCTAGAACTGGGTGTCTGCATCCTCCCTCCCCTACCTACATTAGTATCCATCCTCCTACCTTGTACCAGTGGGAAAGACAATTGAGAAAGGAAAGGGAAATTGAAATTGACTTAGCACAAAAATATGCTCATAAATCTAAGCGTGTCACTCTAAATAGGTGGAATACCTTCTGATAGGAAGGAAATTGTTCAGGAAGCTGCTCTATTATGTGCATCAAAATTAGAATAAAGATGGCCCTCTAGAAGACGGGCAAGCAAAAGGAGATGAGCTTCCAATAACATGCTCTTCCCCCATATGAAAGCGGATGATCCATGAAAGATACCCCGGAGAGGAGCAACCCCATAGCTCTTGGCTGAGGGTACAGCTTTCACAGGGGCAGGTGGGAATCAGTCTGAGAAAACATCTTCTTGCCCTCTGTTATTCTCAGCAGCATGACTCTTCCCTAGTGCCTCCAGATTCTGGGGAGCTTCTCAGCACATTTTGTACAGACCTCTAGATTACCACACGGCACAAGTTACCTTGGCTTCTTACATAATCTTCCTTCGTGACAGTGAACTCCTGAATTTCAAGCAAGTCATTTAACTGTCTTTTTCAACTTCATCAGAGTGTCTGTATGTATGTTATTAGATTTGATAGGGCATATGAATGATTTGCATGATATAAATTTTAAAATATTGCTGGTAAGTATTTAAGCACATATCAGAATGTATATGTGGCATCTTGATATTCAAAGTGTGCTTCTCAGCCTCCACTGGGAGCTTGTGAGAAAAGCAGAAATGGGAGCCCTTGGCCTGACTGATGGCATGAGAATCTTCCTTTCAGCTTTATCCCCAAGTGACCTGGGTGCGCGTGGAAGTTTGAAAAGCAGGAAGAGAACATTGGACTACATATCTGGCAGCCCATATCCTGTGGAATGGGGCACATTAAAGTGTGAGTAAAGTTCAGATTCATTTAAATAATAACAGCACATAATATTGCTACACTACAGCCAATTGCAAAAAACCTAATCAGTCAACTGAGTGTGGGAAACTGTAAACTAACACATAAAAGTGACCATAAAGGTTTGTGGAATTAGTTGGCTATTTAATTTCTTAAGGCTTTTCAACCCTATATTCTACTAACCTAATGGGTACCTAGTTCTTTTTTTTTCTTTTTTTCTAGTGAAGTGATGAACTTCAAGGATTTGTCTTTGTTTTTACAGCGTCCGTACTTCTGAGTACCGCCCTGTGCCCTATCCTATCACTGCTGATGGAGTCAGCCTCTCCCTGTAACTCTAACATCTTGTCACTAGATCTAGTCTCTGAAATCCCTTTAGGCACCCACAGTGACTCCTTTGTCACGGACAGCTTAACTAGCACAGATCATAGGAAGCAATGAACACATATGCGTGCTGCACTACTGAAATCGTAGTCAGGAGTTTACCCAGTCACATGATGAAGTTCGAACATGAATGTGAAGCAAAACCAGCTAAGCAATCTAAACTCCTCCTCAGCTTCTGCAGGAGTGGAACCTGTGCGTTCCGACTTTATGGGCCCCATCAGGGCTGACTTTGGCTGTTAAGGCTATTAGCAGAGGGCAGTTTCAATGCAGTCAAAAAACCCTTTGCTCTGACTTGCTAAGTGCGGCTACATCTTGGGGTAATACAGTTTCACTCTTGAATTCCTGGGCACTAGTTATTTAGATACTGAGCACATCTCGCTTAACCGAACTCTCACTAACTAATTTGGATTATTAGGTTTCTTTCTTTTTTTTTTTTTCCAGAAAATTAGCCTTTATTCTTTGGCATCATAAGATTCTTTAAGTAAATAAAAAATGAAATGATTTAAAGAAATTTCTGCACTTAGAAAGCTTTCTAGACTTAGCATGTATTGGTGCTTATAATGAAAAAATGCATGATCTGTAATTATTCTCAGCTTTTCAAATTAGCTGTATCTCATGATGAATATAAAATGCTGATATTGTTTTTGTGTTTTCTATGTCTGAATGAGTTATTTATGATGTAACACTAGGCATTTTGTTAGATTGTCTCATGCTTGTTTGCCTCCTTTCAAAAATGACCAAATCAGGTGATTCTTTGAGTGACCTGAGGCATGGCTTTAATATCAGATTTGTACTCACAGAATATTGTTCACCTTCAGGAAATCTTTGTCATTTGAAAACTGGAGGAAATTGGAAATCAGAAAGGGAGAATGGATTAAATAACCTAAGCTGGTCTCGGTACTTAAGTAGCTTTGTTACATAAGACATTTAAATGTTCAGTTCTGCATATCATTTTAATGTGAGAGCTGAAATTTAATATTTATGGATAGCTTATATACATTATTTATATCTCCTCATTTAATAAACATAACTGCCATTTTGCAGGAGAGAAACCTGGGGTACTACAGATTTGAATCCAAGATATCCAAAATAGAAGTGTAAATTTCTCATTCTTTCACTCTTTCCTTGTCATGAACTCATGTTTTTTGAAAGTGAATAGTATGTACGAAGCATGGCTCTATAATATTAGGGGAAAATCTGGTTAACTTGAAGAAGAAATAAATCATAAAGGAATAAATCCTCTTCCTTGTGGGAAGAGGATAATCCAAATCTTAGTGTAAGAATGATTCCAAGTAAGGACATTTACAGGGAAAAAATCCTCTTTTCTGAAACAAGTAGTCATGGCTTGATGCTTTTGGTTTTTAATCTTTATATTTACATTTTCTCTTAAAATTTTCAAGCTCAGTATCTCTTCCCTAAATTGTCTGTATTTCACTGTATGTATTCTTCCATTTTTTCTCTTTTTCTACACATACTCCATTATTGATTCATAAAGGACTCAGAACCACTAAGCTGACTTCCTTAACTCCTTTTTGCACTCTCAATTCTCTGGTATTTGGAAGGAAGAATGATAAATAGAAGGGACAGAAGGGACCTGCCACTGAAGAGACTTTGTTCAAACCTTTGTCACCACGGACTGCTGTCTGAGCTTCAGGGTTCCTTTAGATGACATAAAGACTAAGAAAACCTAGCAGACTGGGTTATTAAAGGCTTAAATACAATGAGACACATCAACATTGTCCTCCCCATGCAGGATGTTTTGGAGTTGATCATGAAGTCTGTTTGTTGACATGCTGATAAAAAATGGAGCCTCATTTATAGGGGTGCTGGCTAAGTTCCTGCCCTCCCCTTTGCAGATATTGAGGTCACCAGTTCCATTCAGGCTAACTTGTGCTCTCTGCACCTGTCACAAATTGCATCTTTTTTCCGGGACAGATTTCCTTGCAGAGTGCAGTGGTCTGGAGGGGGATCAAGAAGCAAGGAGACAACATCTAGGAAAAGCAAGTCACTGCTCAGCACAGCGGGGCATGCTGTAATCTCACCTACTGGGAAAATGTGGCAGAAGGAGCCCATGTCCGAGACCAATCTGGGGAAATAGCTGGAGTTTCTCTCATAATAAAATTCGGTTGGGGATGTAGCTTGGTGTCAGAGTGCCCTTGGGTTTCTGCAGAAGTGAATAACGATTACTGAACGAGTACTAAAAATCCCTGAAGTATACACAATGGAAATGTGATTGTACAGTATGGTCTGTGCCATCATTAAAATAATCTTAAAGTACATATGAGATTTTTCCTCTAAGTTATGCCCACGGATGTAGCAATTTTTATATGACAGTGAACCAGTTTTGATTATTTAGTTTTTGTGTGTGTTTTTCAGAAACTTAGCTTTATTCCTGAGCATCATAAGATTATTCAAATAAATAAAAATTGAAAATATCTTCAAGAAATTTCCAAACTCATAAGTTTTCTATCTTTAGCATGTATTTGTTTTTACAAATAAAATTTATTTTAAAATTATGTGAGCCAGTACTTTCTGAATGGTTTCTTTTAAATTGTGTGTTGTGTGACTGTCACAGTTGTATAAAAGCAGCAATTAAAGAAGCATTTGCAAGTAGTATAGTGGTTACCAGGGTCTGGAGAAGGGCACTGGGGAGATGGTCAAAGGGTGTGAAATTTCAGCTAAAAAACATAAATTCAACAAACCTAGTATACAACAAGATCGATACAGTTAATGACAATGTATTCTTGAAAATCACTGAGTGAGTAGATTTTAGGTGTTCTTAACACACACACATGCACACAAAGATGTGAGGTAACATATCTTATTTACCTCAGTTTAACTATTACACAATGTATGTGCATTTCACAGTAACAAGTGCAAAAGAAACAAATATATATGTGTATATAAATAATTTTCGTTTGTCAGGCAAAGGATTTGACATTTAAAAAAATGAAATAATTTTAGCATATGAAAAGCACAAAATAGTTTGGGCATGTGATATGAAAAGTCACATCTCAGACATTGGTTATTAATAACAGCGATAGAGCTGAGAGTGTGCTCATGTACTTGTAAGGGAAGTTTCAGTAAATATAGTCAGCATCAGCGAGACGTGTTGACGAGAAGAGTTGAAAATAAAACCTCAACACAACTTTCTGATTTAAAATTCTGCTTGTGTTGTGTGTGAATGTCATTTATGGGGAAGCACACGGTTTCTTTCAACATAATGAAGACATGACAGAGTAAACAGGAGGAAATGCCGCTCAGCCAGCTCTGGCAGGATAGTCTTCAAATAAAGGCATGCAGAGAACTTGAGGCTTCCATCTTCATCACCTGCTGGTCTAGTGAAGTCATCTGGCTAATACCAACTTGGCTGCAATATATCTTCTTATAGTTTTAGTAAATTATATAAAATTCATTTTGTCCTGATACATAATCTAGATTCCTGTGTCACTCTAAAAGAGTTGACATTCATACAAATATTATACCTGAGGAATTTAAATTTCTTCCTGAAAACATGCTCCTTTTGAAGACATTTAGATACTCTCATGGTGATGCTTAAATGGAATATCTGCTTCATTAAATTAGAGCACTTACAAGACATAAACCTTCGGGGCAGGTGTCAAGACTCTGGACTTCTGGGCACAACTGTTTTAAGTGGATGGTTTCCCAATGATAGTACAGACCTAGAAAGGTTAGACTTTGTCATCAGTTCATATTTAATATAAAATAATTCTACCCTATATGCAAAGTTTTTCTCTATAACTTCAATTACTAAAATAAGCACATTAAACAATTTTAATGGTATTAAGTGTGCCAAATAATAACATAAATTACAAAACTGCATATTGCAACAGAAATATTTTCTGTATTTTCAGTTTAGCCACAGCACATTAAGTAGCATAATCCATTTTCTATTTAATTTTCATTGAAGGTCACAAGGACTAAATCATTAGTTTTCTGATTCTTTTTATCTTGCTTGTATAATGTGAGTGAAACTGTGCTCCATAGAGACTGCTTCATTATACTAATATGATGAAAATAAACACAAATGCTAAAAGTTTTAGAGAATAAGATGTCTTTGTTGATGTTTTCTGTAAGTACTTTTGAGAGGGCTATAAAGCATATTGGATATATAAACCATGGATAATAATGATTAAGTAAATTACGGCTGCAAAATTACTGCCTGTGTGTAAATTCTGGCTTTTCCACTCTGTAACAGTTTATTCCTTGGTGTTTATCTGATGTATTCCAGAGGGTTTTTTTTTTAATGTGGAAGATATCACTGGTCATAGGATTGTTGTGAGGATGAAATTTAATTTCTATATGTAAGCTCTTTAGAGTAGTATTTTGCATATAATTAATAACAAATGCTTATTTGCATGTTCTTATTAAAAATATTTTAGAGCTCTTTCCTTTGTATCTCACTTATGGTGACAGCATTTCTACTTATTTCTTATATCACATTTTTTTCAGATCATTTGTCTGCTTATTTCTTCCTAAGTTTAGCTTGATTCTTTCTTATATAAACCAATTTAACCTTCTTAGGCAAAAGTCTCCACCCATTACTCCAGTAAACCTAATAAATGTACAGAATCCACTACAAGTCTAGAGCAGGTAAATATGTATCTTTGCAAGAAACAAAAGGAAGTGTAAATTTGGACTGTTATTTGTTATATTTTATATGATGTGCATTTTGAAGTGGTCTTGGCAGATTTTTATCAGTTCTATTTGTACAGATTACATGGTCCTATATTTTATACATGCATTTAATTTCTCAACTAACAGCTGAAATATATATGCTGACAGTTATTTCTAACAATTAATAGAATGTAATTTAATGTGTCAAATCTGCTCTGAGAGTACAGTGTTTTATTGATTTCTCATTGTGCCTGCCAAATGCCCTTCTTTCTTCTTGAGTACAGCGGAGTAACACATTTAGAAATGACCTTTTTGAAACATTTTGAAAGTTCATGCTCCCACGATTTCTTTCGGTACTGACGAAAATGACAAAATGTATTTATAGTGTGGGTTTTATTAATATATGCTCTATATACAATGGTGAGCTGATAAATGCCTTCCTCAATAAGCCACCACTTTATTGGTTGACACCCAAGCTTCCTTGAAATGAACCCAGAGTTGGGAAGAGATGCTCAGTAGTGTGTCATCTGGAGCATCCCCACCATACAGACACGATACATACAAATAACCTCAAGAGCATGGATAACAGTAAAGTGCATTACAGTAATTAGAAAGTGATGTATTTTGAGTATTTATTACCCCTAGTTTTACCATAATTCATTTACTTGTAAGTTTTTTAAATAATGACTTAATTTAATAACTGGCTTTAAAATTTTTGAGGAATTAATAAAATACACACTGATGACATTGTATGAGCCAGCTCTAGCCCATGACTCCTGATGTACATATTCAGTGTTTGTTATTATAACAAGCTGAAAATAGCTTAAGCTGACATGATGTCCTTCCTCTTTCCTCCTTCCCTCACTCCTTACTTCCTTTATTTTTTCCTTCCTTCTTTCCTTTCTTTTCTTCTTTCTTTCTTTCTTTTCATGTTTGCAGAATTTCAGGTACATCAAGGATATAAGTGGTAGAAATAATGGCATTGATATGGGGATGGAAATCAGGAGGTTACGTTTTCATAGAAGTCTATGCTAGTCTTTTCCACTTTATGCTGTGATATACACACATATCTGTATTTGTGTCTAGGTAGAGTGGATGATCTATTTTTGTTTCTGTGAAAATCTATGTTAATGATAGAGAAGAACTTGCTTAAGATGAATCAATTAAAAAAAGGATCTCTGAACAAGGTGAAAGACCTCCATGAATATCAGGTGATAGCTTTCTGTTTTCTGAGTGACTTGCTGGTATTTCAGAGCACTTTAAAGAAGTAAAACTGGGGAATGTTTGAGATTTTTCAAGCCTGGATTCAGCCAGGAGGAATGGTATGGTGTGCTGGGCTCCGGATTTAGAGCTGAGTGTGTATGAGTCAGTTTGAGAGTGGTAAGCCATCATAAATTATTGGACAGAAAAAAAAGAGCTGGCTCAAAAAGCAAGGAAGAAGACTGATGACTATCCAGCCTTCAGGAGGGAGGAGAGAGTGCAGATCTGGGAAGATCACATTGTACAGGAGAGCTGCCTTGTAGAGGCTATGGAGAGCCTGTGATCTGCTGCTGGCTTGGTTTGGCCTCCTCCAGTCTGCAAAGAAGTTCAGTTCCAGTGTCTAATCTGATCTAAGCTGATCCTTGAGTCTAATTACAAGTGGCTTGGCTGGAAATAGTTTCTCATCAACTCTGTACCAAGTAGAGCAAAGGGTAAGGCAATATGGGACCAAGGAGACTGGGACTGTCAGTGACAAGCTAAAACATAGACTGACTCTGAAAGCCACACCCAAAGTCCTAGTGGAGAGATACCTGGTTGAAATTGCCAAGAATTACAATGCATTGCATGAACCTGACTCTGGAGTCACAGCAGAAGCTCCCCTGGGGCAAAAAAAGAACTTATTGATGTTGGAGTCGCAATGGTCTTGGAAGAGGGAGCAGAGGAGGAGGTGGTTCACAGCACCTGTTGGTAGACCTGTTGGAACAGTGCCAATGCTCATGCCTATGTTCATGCCAAAGCCATCTCCAAATACTTTCCTTTATGCACTTCAGATTTCAATGGAGTGTCAGTGGGGACTTATCAGGCCTTTCCCAGTATCCATCCACCTCAGATATCAGCCACTCCCCTTTCATATGAATGTGTTGATAACATTAGCGGTGATAAGAATGTCTTTGCAGTATCCAAGCCAAGCTTCTGCAAAGCCGCCTCCCAGACCTGTACTATTCTTTGTACTTTCAGAGTTCCCATCCGTGCCAGACACACTACCAACTGCATCTTCTGGTGGCAGCACCTCAGCATCTGAAGACGCTGACTTTGATTACCTTTCCCAGAGATCTGGAGGACTGAAAAAGAAAACATAGGCTACCTCCAGCTTCTGGGCTCTGACACAGCAGTTTCACCGTGTCATCACTGTGAAATTCTGTTTCATTTGTTAGCCATCACTGAGCACATCATTGTGGGAGGTCCCTTTCTCACTCTACCAAATTCTGTTGCTTTTCTGTTCTCTATTGATCCTCAGAGACTAACAACTGGACACTTGGAAGGAATCCCATGTTCTCTGGTGACCTTGCCCTCTCCAAGAGAATGAGGAGATGAAGCATTGTGGTGTGACCTGCTGGAGAGTGGAGGAGAGTCCTCATAAAGTATCTTAGCCTTGAGTTGAGGTTCCAGACTGGAAACAAATGCCTCTTCATAGGTAGATTGTGATGAGAATCAAGGCTGCGATGTGTTTCCTCACACCAGTGTGAGTAGGAGAGAGAAGGAGATTCAGGATGCCACAGTAATGTCCCCTGGACCCTCTTCTCACTGTAGGGTACTCTGCCACTTGTGTCTAATTGCAAAGATTATTAGGAAAATTGAAGGTGTCTCAATTCTACTGGATCCTCAGGGAGCTCTCTGTAGCCTTTTGTTTTAGTCTGGGTGCCGTGTGTCTCCTTCATCAGAGGGCAGTGTCACAAAAAAATCTTTTCCCCAAAGTGGAAGACAGACTAGTCACATATTGGGCAGAAGTTGCCACTGAAAGTTGGGGTGGGCTCTTAAGTCCCTTCACAACAGCACCCAAGTCTCTTAGGTAGTGAGCTGGAATGCCTATAAGAGGACAGGTACCTGTTTTCATTTGGAAACTTTATGATTAAAAGGATTTTAAAAAACTGATTTCAAATTTTTAGTGCCCATGTGACTGTAGTTCATTGGTTTCCTGGGTGAACAAGGCTCTTCCTATTAGAACTTATGTGCCTTTTTGTCTTTATTCTAAAGCTATCTATTGTAGTCAGGGCTTGCAAGGGAATAGATTTAATATAGGACACATAACTTACAGGATTATTTTATGATATTCATCCATCAAGTCAAATGTAGGCACACAAGAGATCTGTCCACATGCTAGAGACCTAAACGATCCAAGTGGCACTCTAGAGACCACAACTGTGTCTCATGCAAATCTATATCAAAGATCTGCTTTGGGAGGGCTCAAAGGTCAGTGATGGAAGCTAGACAGTCTGTGCCAGCAGGAGGATCTGTACCAGCAGGCCAAGGGATTTGGTGCCAGGAAGCAATGTTTCAAGTAAGGAACAGAGCTCGCCTGAAGTGAACAGCAGCATCTTCAGTGACAATGAGGACCCAAGCTCTTCCAAGGATGAGATGAGCTGAGTTCTTATCAGTAAAAGCAGAGCGACAAGCTTCTCCAGCAACAGCCACCACCTTCCTCTCCAGTTCTGCTTCTGTGCTGTTGGCAACAATCCTCAGGTGGGCTTTTCACACCCAGGACCACACTGATTCAGTTCAGCTGGGTGTTACAAGTTGACCATTCATTAGTCTACCACATCACCCTTTCCCACCACTTGGCTCTGGGTTTAGAAAATACAATTTTTGCTTACTTGTGTATCTGTACATATCTGTTTCAAGCAATTTGCGTTTAGTATCTTGCTTGGTTTGTATCTTTTATTTCAGTAGTTGCTATAAAATTAAAGACCTGTGACAAAAATAAGAAGAAATAAAACTAGAAATGAGATATTTTATTTCTGGAGAATGTTGATTTTTAATAAAAGAAATATGGAATTCTGTGAATATATTTTCACTAAATATAATTAAATTACTTCTAATGATTTAACTTTTTTTTTGGCAATTATTTAATGATCTTCTGTTTTAAGCACAGTGAACAGTAGGGCTTCAACCATGTGTGTATTTATCATTTCCAAAATCTACTTTTACTAAGTTCTGAATGAAATTCAGAGTAAGACTATGGTAAGACAAGACAGATAATTAAAATCTTCAAGTGGGAAGGGGAACAAGCGAAAGAGGAGTAGGAAAGGGGGAAAGAGAACAGGAATAAAAAATGTAATAAAGAATGGAAGGAACACAATGGAATCAAAATTTGGTAAATGGAGAAGGGGAATAAGGATTGAAGGAAAGGGTGGGGATTGGAAAAAGAGCATATATATATATATATATATATATATATATATATATATACAATTAATTAAAAAAAGCAATAACTTCAGGTGTCTTACCGTAATATTAATTTGACTCAATTTAAGAGAAATATATAAATGTTGTCAGATAATCTCTTCTGTTGAATTGATACCCCAATTTTTTTATTTTAGAATTGCAAATAAATCTTGTTCAATTTTTGTTGTTTCTCCAGTGTACTAATGAAAAAAAAAATCATATTCTTTTTATTCTAAAAGTCACTGTGCTAAATATGACTTAATGGATGCTTTGAACACTATGCATGTATATGTGGACCCAAAATATTTACTCTGAATTTTCTGCTTAAAAATTAACTAAATTTAACTTACAAATTTGAAAGTTTTATTGTTTCGTAGTCTTATAATTCTTATTTATGTAGTAATTTATCTAGAAAAATGTAATAATACTTTGGAAATGATACTTAGTGGTTGGTGCTATTTAGCACTTAAAGGATTTTCCATGGATTAAAATAATATTATTTGTTAAATAAGTAACTGTAGCACTGTAAGTGATAAGCATATCAAGAATACATTTTCAGACATTTGACACAATACTCACTGAATTATTTCCGTTACATCAGTGAGACATCAAATCCTTCTTATATTTCATACTTAAAAGCATAGCCCACAAATTTAATCATATCAATCTAAAATTCCCATACAAGCCACTGTATTATTTCACAGGACTCTGCATTTCTTTTGCTTTCAATATTCAAATGGCAATTTATAAACAACGATAAATCCCAATGTATGAAGACCTTCAAAATTTGGAGGATTTTATATATATTTTTAATCCTTCAATGCAATTTTTGCAAATGCAATAATGAAATCTGCCTAAATGTTAATATATTTATGGTATTAGCCATTTGGCCAAATCTTTAGATATATTTCTTGAGAAAAGTGTTTAGATCTTCCTGTTTGTATAAGATATGAAGGGTGGTTCTATGACTTATAAAAGAATGAAGCAGATGTACACTAAAGGAAATGCATGAATGCTATTTGTTCAATTATTTGTTCTTATTATTGCAAAACAACATAAATACTTTATGAAACAAAGTGTCTTGGCTGTAAACCTAAAACTGTTAATAATTAAGAATGTAACACTTGTACAACTTTTAAACTTCTCCAGTGTTCAGGCTTTTAAACAGTCTCCTTAGATCCCTTTACAAACAGCTTTATTGATTTCTCTTGAAATACATGTCACTTAAATAGAATGTACCTGCAGATCAGAGGTGTTGTAGTGCTGTAGAGAAAGCATAAGTCCCACTGAATGGATTGGACCAGGTCGTGCAGGAGAGGAGAGACAGGCCAGAAATACTAGCTATGTAATGGACGGAGAATTAGTTCAATTCCTCTTTGTGTTTATTGTGTATTAATGGAAATTGTTTGAAAATAATATTCTTTGCTTTTGAGTACCTACAGATAGCATAACATACATGTAAATCAACTGACAATCATAACTGTTCAAAATGCATACACAAATCTCAGAAAAATGTTTTCAAGAGGTAAAAGATGTGAATTAGGCATCTTTTCACAAGATGAATATGTAGGAAATATGCCCACTAGTCACCCTATTAAAAATTATCTTGAAACTCTACTCATCAATTGGTTGAATAGGTGGCCCTATTTATTACTCACATCTCTTAAATGTAGTTTTCAAATAAAATGTGATTTTCTTATGTGGAAACACATACTTACAGATCATGTATATACACATACATTGAAATTAAAAAGCTGAGAAAAACGTTTGTGACTTTTGCTTTTGGCAAATTAGATTCTGAGTTTGAATCATCACAGTTTTAGTTATTCCCTTGGTAAATGGTTTTTCCAAAAAAAAAAAAAAATCTTGAAAAATGTCAAACTGCAAACACTAACTTTGAGAAACCTGTAATTTTTTAAACCGGTATTTTCTCTTGGTAGTTGCTTTGGTTGTTAACATCTGCATTAACCATGTCCCTTTATCTGATGGATGGGACACAGCTGTAAGTATTAGCTTAGAAAAGAGGACATTGATCTAAACTAGAATTTTTTTTTTTTTAAAAGGGAAAATGCTAAGTGGGTGTGAGACCATTACTCATGCCTGCTGGCTAGAAAGTTAACAGCAGCAAAGGTTCTCACTCGTGGGCCTGAAACAGAGTCAGAGATTAAGACAAAGAGGTAAACAAAAGATAAAGGAAGGGTACTCAAGCAGTGCCTCTCTGTTTTCCTCTCTCCCTCCCAGGCTTCCCCTCCCCCCCCCCTCCACTGCAATTTGTTATCTTTGATATTTTAAAACAGATAAAATTCAGGTGAAACTGACACTAAAATTACCTAAATATTTTGTTTAAAAAGTCAGTTTTCTGTTGATTAACAAACCTTTCTTTTTTTCCTTAAACCAGTACAATTAAATCCAAACTGACATAACCTTCTAACAATTCAGTCAATGGATAACTTACGGTTTCATAATGCTTAACTCTGTTTTAATGGTGGTCTCCTGGTTTATATGAGCAGTGCTATATGTGAGCTCTGTAAGGATTACAAGATTGTTTTTTGAGAGATTTGGTAATTGGGAGAAATCTGAGTTGTGAAAGTGAAGAATTTTGAGTGAGTTATACAAATAATTATGATAACTAATAATACTTTCACCCTAATTCAGATTTAAGGCATGAGAATTTGTCATTTATAAAATTACCTGAAAAATTACTTTTATATTTTTATTCATTCCCATGGTGTGAGCTTTGGCTGCCTTGATAGTTCCATTATGTACATGTAAATGATGATTGAATTCTGTAAGTTCATAAAAAGACATAAAAAGTGACTTTTGTGATAGAAAAGCTTGTATTCTGAAATTTCCAGTTTTCTTTTTTAAAAATCTACATTCTGGTTATCGCTGAAACCAGTAGTCTGTAGTTTTACATTCAAGCGGTGAATGCTTAACTGTGTAGTTTTACTCAAGTGTGAAATTAATAATGAACTGGGTTTGTTGTGGCCTCTGACTTGCTTCCCACCATTCCAAAAGGTGTCAGAATTATGAGTTCTATTAACATTCCTCTGTGAGGGATTTTGTACCCATAAGATTCGCTTCCAGCCTGAATGAGTAGAAGACATGATGTTTGCTTTCCTTCATCTTGGATGAAGAGGTTACACCAGGCCCATTCTGCTGAATTATTTCCAGCCATCCTCTGATTTTAATGCGTGCTGCTTAAAATGTTCCAGAGCAATGGCCAGGAGTGATGACAAAGTGGGCAAAACCTTAGCAAACAAAGTAGAGACTCTAAAAACTAGCTCCTTTGTTACAATGAACAATTTCATCTTCTACTTCCAGAGGGTTTTTTTTTTTTTTTTTTTTTTTTTTCACATTTCTCAGAAAGGGCAAGTTATCAGCATATTTGCTGTGTATATGTCCTGCAGAAGATTCACTTCTGCTCCTAACTCTATATCCCATCCATGGTAAATACCTTAGATAAACCTGCAACTACTCTCTGTGTTAAACAAACCCTCGTTATTATACTCTTTTATTTGTGTCTTTTGTGCCCAGGTCATTTTCAGTTTTACATCATGTAAGAGAGGTTTAAAACCTTATGTTTAATGTCAATCAAGAGCAAACTTTACACACTCTCAATAGGAGAGTTAACGTCATTGTTAAATTATTCATTTTGTCCACTTGGTTTGTTTTAATCTTTTAACAAAATAGTCTCCTGTATAGTATCCTTTGAAGTAGAGCAGTGCACCTCAGAACTATTTAACTAGTTAACCACAATTTTAGTGGGTCTTTATTGTTTTTTTAGTTTTAGTTTATGTTTCCCCAGTGAGAGCTATTTCAGTAGGTTTTACTATTAAATCAGTCCAAAGCAGAGTTCCTCCTCCAATGAGAGGGAAACAGTTTGATTGAAGATCTTTCTCAGTCTTGAAAGGGCCAGTTAAATTTTACCCTGGCCAATGGCTTTATTGTCTCTGTTGACTTGAACTGTGTTTCAAATAATAGGGCTTCTGCTATACTTTCAAATCTGGGACTTTCTAGTGTGTGTTGCTTTTGTGTTCCCTATGAAAAAGGGTGCTGAAGGCATTTTTAATCTCAAATTCTTTTTCTGAGTGAGAAAATAAACACATAAGTGTAGAGCAAATTTTAAGCAATTTTATGCTACAGGAGACATACTTCTGAGTTTTTTAAAGAAATAAATAATTTTATCCAGCAAAAGCTTGACATCAGTTTTACTTTTACATAGAATTCAGCTGAATCAGGGCACAAGGACTTTATAATGAACAAAGAGGATACGTTATCTAACACAGACCTTTCAGCTAAATCTTTATTTTGTGCTTAAAAGATATATTTTTGTGTAGAAAATATTAATACTACCAACAGTAGCACAAAATCTCTTCTCCAGCCTCCACCCTGATTAGTCTCCACTTAATGCACTCATTTGAAACTCTGCCTCTGAAAGCTTTAATTTCAAATTTATGCTTTCAATGCCACTATAATTTTCCAAATTACTTTTTGAAAAGAAGATTTCTGAGACAGAGATAATGTTAAAAGATTTATCAGTCATTTTAAACTATGCTGGAGTGACTTAGGGTCTATTGATCAGATTTGATATTGATCAAAGAAGGAAAACCATGCTGGGAGGAGGACAGGGAAGTATGTATATGATTTGAGGATCAAAAGACCAGCATCTCATCAGTCAGTGCAGCCTACTGCAAGCAGAAAGCTTAAGAGTTGAAGGGGAATGCCATATAACATGAATGTTTATCTACAGAAAAGTTTCCTCTTTTTAGGTTTTAGTCCGTGTTTCAGGTTTACAGTAAGGTAGTATAATGTTTCTTAATTAAAAGTTATGCTTTAAAATAGATTCAACGTGGCTGAATAAAGGAGGACTCACACTGAATTTTTCCGAGGAACTCGAATAAAAACATAGGTAATTGGAAGAAGGGAGGGTATATATCTCATTATTAAAATTAATCTGAAATAAGAGACTTGTAGATCAAGCAAAACACAGGTGCAGGACTTTATAAAATTATGCTGCATTAACCTGGGCACTGTGGTGCACACCTGTAATCCCAGCACTTGGGAGGCTGAAGCAGGAGGATTGTTGTGAGTTTGAGACCAGACTGGGCTACAAAGTGACCTGAAGCCCAGCCTGAACTCATAGTCAGATGCTATCTCAAAAACTGAGACCAAAAAAAAGTTATGCTGCATTATTAAGAGAAAAATTTCAAGTTATGATTATATGGTATTATTTTCTAACAATACATCTTCCAAGCATATAGTCAGTCATGAATCTCCTGCTTCCGTTAGAAGACGCTGTGACGAGCATACCACATTTCAGGAAGCTGAAACTACCTGAAGTGTCTAATGTGGTTCTGCATGGTGATGGCCCTACATGTCTGAGTGTTGGCAGTGCAGGGATCCTTACCCTTCTTTCTTCTCTGTAGCTGATCTCATTTATTTTTATTCCTTTAAATATATTGTGTATATGATTTCCAAATGAGTATCTCAGGTGGGACATCTCTGATTTCCAAATGCAAGTGCATGGATGAGTCTGCTCAGCTGTGGATGGACTTCTCCATATAAACACATCTAACATGAGAGTACTGATGCACATTTCCTTCTCTCCAAACCTGGTTGTCCTTCCCTTTGGGTTGGCTTCTCTTCTGGGTAAGTGAATTGAATATCGCCTAGTTTCTCAAGCCAGTAACTTGAATTTTAGCCCTCATTCCTTATTTTCCTCACTCCCAGTTCCACCACTCCTCCTTCATGCAAATAAGTACACACTTAGAGAGCTCCTGTTTTCAGTGTTTTCCCTGCCATTGCCACACTGAGGTCATGTCTTACACGGGGACCCCGTCCTGGTCTTCTCATTGGCCTTCCCATTTTCACTTTTGTTTCTCAAAAATCTAATCATGTTACAGCAACTGGGGAGGTGGTGTAATTTTATTCCTTCTAGGTTAAATTAGATCATGATCTCTGGAAGAGATGTTAAATTCCCTCTTCGGACTTGGAACAAAATCTGCTTTCATGTCAAGGCTCTGCATTAACTTGCCACTATGTCTTTCCCCAGTATCAACGTCTGCCAAAACCTTCTGGCTCTCACTGCTCCAGCCTCACTGCCATTTATTTCCAGCTCCTTGGACACCCCAAGCTTTCTTTTGCCTCAGGAGCTTGGCACCTTTCCTCTGCTTGGAATGCATTTCTCTTATCGCTTTTGGAATGATTCTTTTCTTCTCTCACCTTTCAGGTTTCAAAATAAATGTCATTTACTCACAGACATTCTGCCTGGACACCTCAAACGTGGACAACGCTTGTCTACTTGTAAAGGTCGACCCATGCACAGTGGTTATTTTCTGCTCTGTGCTTTCCCCTGGCAGGAAGCTGCCGGTGGTCAGGAAGATGCTTGTTTTATTTACCACGTTACCTGGCTCTGGGCAAATACTTGTGTACTGAAGGAAATAAAAGTTTGCCTAATCTTGCTCCTCCAATTGTTACAACCATCCTGAAGCCTGTTTGCTTTTATTTTTTTCTTTTTAAGGATTTCTGGTTTTCCTCATTAATTATCCCTACTTTTCTTTTTCAGATTATATACATTATCTTGCCCTTCTGTTCCCTAGATTTGATTCCCTGGTAATTAATTGGGTCATTCGAAAATTTATTTATCAGCCCCTTAAATGAAAGGCCATTATGTTGGAAACTAAAGGTCACTGAAATAGGAGAAAATCAAAAAGCCTACTCCTATGCCTTTGGGACATTTTTGGAACAAGCAGGAGCAACAAGGGTGGAAAGCTGTATTCTATACATTAGAATAAAGTAAGGAATATGACTACTGGGATTTCCCAATGCCACACCACCTTCCTGGGTGCTGACATACCATAGTACAAATGTGAATTTATTGGCTTCTAGAACCCAACTTCAGATTCACGCATTTTTCTTTTTCTAGCTTTGGGATTGGCCATGACCAAATGTAATAGTTTCTTTTTTGGTTACACATGCATTTTTATGTATGTATAAGTTTATTCAATTTCAGCTGATTCCTGCAATTAATAGTGACTTTAATGCAATCAAAAAATCCAGACAAACTTGTTTTATAATTCTAAAGGTAGAGATGATAAAAAAAGAAAAAAGTTTGTAGTATGTCATACCATGGCCAGATTGAACATTTTAAAATCCTGATGTCACCCTGAAGACATATCCTTGGCAATTGTCCTATGAGTAGCAGTGATACGATTTTTCATTAACTTGTTTGATTCACTATAAGTAAAATTTTCTTAGCATTTTAGAATCTTCAAGTAAACTTACTGCTCTTGCAAGAATGGGATACTGTGTTTTAAAACAGTTGGACCCAGACTATTATATTAGTTACTTTTCTGTCACTGGGACAAAATACTCGGAATTCAAAGGAAGAAAGGTTTATGTTGTTCACTATTTCCAGTGGGTTCAGTCCATGACTGGTTGACTTGAAGCCAAGGTGCCTGTTGGATAAAAGCTGTTCTACTCAAGGTAGCTAGGAAGCAGACAGAGCAGGGAAAAGCAGGGCCAAGAAAATATCCTTCCAGGTTAATAGCCAGGCTCTTCCTCCTAATAGCACATTCACCTATGAATTCATCACTTTCAGCTATTTAACCACTAACAAGTGTCACATGTCTGTGATCCAATCTCTCTCCAAAACTTCCAGATCTGCACACATTTAAGATTTCAGGAGAACATTCTTGTTTTTGGTTTTTTTTTTTTTTTTTTTTTTTGGTCTTTTTCCTTTTTATCAGTACTGGGGATTGAACTCAGGACTGCCTGCTTGCAAGGCAGGCGCTTATGCCGCTGAGCTAAATCCCCAGCCCCAGGAGGACATTCTGGATCTAAATCACAATAACTGATTAACAGTTAACACAATGCGTTTTCCTTTCCTTTATGCTTAAGGAAGAGAATAGTTGAGTGTTATCAAAATTCATCACTATATTGGCATCTCTGTTGATTTAAATATGAATCTGATTAGGCAACTGGCCAGAGAATGTCTACCAAAGCTCCTGGATCCAAATTCAGTGGACCAGTGGTAATTAAAGGCTCAAGAAGCTTAATTGCTTGGCAACCTCACTCCAGGAAAACACACACACGCACACGCACATGCACACGCACACACACACACCCACATGCACATGCACACGCGCATACACACTACACACACACAAACAAAAACAAAGCAGATCAAATTCTAAAGAGTAAGACTGTAACTACTCAAATTTTTAGTACCAAATTGACTTAAATAGTAAGAGATGGATGTTTTACTGAAGTCTATCCAGGGAGAAATAAAACTCTTCTGATTTCTAACAAAACTTTGCTAACATATTGTGAAGAAGGCTTATTTAGTTAGTCATCAAAGATGTATCAATTCATAGAAAAGTTTTGAAAGTTTTACAAGAATGATTTTTTTTTACTTTATTATTTTTTAAATCTTAAAATGAAAAAGAATAAAAACCATGTGGAATTTCAAAACAAAATCAGATATTAACAATGGTTAATATATTTCATAATATTATATTCAAAGTAGTTGTTCAAATTACAACTGATTCAGATTACAACAAACATAAAAAAATATCAATCAATCAATGGAAGCATAAGCTTCTTTTTCATGGAGATTGGTAGTATAGTTATCTATCAGTCTGTCTGTCTGTCTATCTAGTCTTTTCCCTTACTTTTATCTTCTTTCTTGTATCTCAGTCATTCCTTCCTATTGAGCAGTGAGAATGGAGCTTCATGGGAGACCCAGGCTGGTGCATTAATGCCTAACTGTCCTCCTCTGTGAGCACTAGGGGAAAAGGTGGCACCAGTGCTCGCTGACAGTTGAGATCCTGTAGTTTACTCAGATGTGTGCCATGGATGGGGAGGCAGATGAATCCTGTTCTTCTGCTTGCTTGTACCTTTGTCTGCGGGCATCAACGCAGAGTGCCACAGCCACTCAGGGTTTGGCTTTGTCTAAGGGAGACAGGAGCCCCATGGCCCTCATAACGTAACCTAATTCTGTGTCTCAGTGTCCCATCCTCTTGCAGTCAGATACAACTCATAAACTGGCTTCTCGAGTGTCTGAGTTCTCAAAGTGGTTTATCAGCTGAAATACATTGTTCGATTTTTAACTCACATGTTTGCCAACGTGAATGTAACTCACATGAGGCGGTATTGACAAGACTGGTAAGAGAAAATTAAAAGTTATTAAAATAAAATAGTACAAACAGAGAACTCTGAATAACTCTGGTGCCACTAAGGAAATTATACTTTTTAAGAAGCTGTAAATAATAGACTTTTAAAAAATACGATTGACAGTCATAAATAGTCACTTTTCTACTTTGATTTTTTTTCTTTTTTGCTGGGCGTTCTGTAATGTACAAGAGGACATTAGATAGTCTTTGTTTCTAACAAGCTAAGTTTTTGAGAAAAATTACTAAACAATTTCCATTTCTTTGAAGCTGAGACTGACCAAATCTGTCTGCCTTCAGGAGGCCCATTTACCGCATTGCACAGAATTTCTTGAAATATGACTGATTAGTCTGAACTCAATACAGCAATATTTTGATAAAGTTCCAGAATAAAAGGGTTGTTTGATAGTGCTGAACATCAAGGAGAAAATGTACCCGTTAACACGTGGTCACTTTGAATTTCGAGCAAGGCGATGAGATTGTATTGTTGTTGTCTTAAGATGATTATTGAGACATTTTAGATACTTAATGAAGAAAATTGAGAAACTTCATACCTAATAAAATCAGCCTGACGAAAATTTGAAGGCATAAAGTTATAGTGAATGTTTTGAGTTGTAGTATTTTATTACGTAAAATAGGTGTCAATATCATTATGACTTCCAGGATATTTGTGTCTCCTTGTAACATAATTTAGTTTGGTGGAGTGTGCACATGGAAACAAGCATTCTCTGTTACCATATAACTACTTTTTGCAACAGCTGTGCTTTTTACCATCCTCAGCTGCTCTGGTTACAACAATCATCCTTTTAACAGCTTGACACCTGTCTCTTATTATGTTTGAGAGCAATCGTTAATTTCTTTAAATTTCTCATTCCTTGTCGTGCCTCTGCATTCCTTGATATCTCTGATGCACATTTACATGGCCTATTATATTAATTCTCTCATTTAATCTTGAGAACCTAAAAACTGCTAGGAAGTTAATTGTGCAGGGATCAGAGGTTTTTCTCACTTACAGCATAACTCTGCTAAATGACACAGTTTGTTTCAGCTTCTTGCTGACACTGCAAGGGATTGTCTAGAACGAAGAGTTCAATTACTTTCACAGCACTAATCATATATCATTATGTAGAGGCATGAATCCTTAATTCCCCAGCCAGTGCCCGGAGCGGCATGGCAGCAGTAAAGGACACATTCCAAATTCCTCTGTCCACTGCAGCGTGTAGGTAATAACCAAAGATTACAATAATTATGCCTACTTGATTATGTTCTTTATTAATTTGAATACCTCATGCCCTTAATGAATCATGTTCCATTAATTTTTATTCATCCACAGAAGTAGATATTTTTCAGAATCAATTTCAGATGGCTGAGTACAATATATCTTTATACTTACAAAAAATTTTCCCTCTCAATCTATTTTTGTTCTCTGTAACTTTTCAGAGTACAAATAAAAGTCACTAAATAACACTGAGCCCAGTGTCACAGGTGAAATATTCTCAGTGTTATGATAGCCTGGATCCTTGTCTCCTGCCAAGACCTTAGATACACTGGTTAATATGTAGCCACGGCTCTTCTCTGGTGCCGCCTTTTCAAGGTCAACAAAGATTGGAATCAGAGAGAAGAGTATTTTGTTTGTTCCATGGGCAGGAAAATGGCTTATAAAATCTCAGAGCAGGGTGTAACTTCATTAAGATAAATGTAAAATAACTCACCTCCTAGGAGTTATAGAAACAGGAAATCAAGCTTGAGTTTAATAGCAAAGGTCTTTTTAGCATTTCTGATATGAAAAGCTTTTGTGTTTGCTTTTTTTCACTCTACTCCCAGCCACTCTGCTCGCCTAGGCATGGAGCTGGATGGCTGTCCGTGTTCACTTTGCCTGCCACAGTTGTGTTCTGTAGTCTGCCGAGCTGTGGCAGGAGATGGCTGACAAATGCCCCCCTTCAGCTGGATGAATAGTTTCCAAATGTGTGTGTGTGTGTGTGTGTGTGTGTGTGTGTGTGTGTGAGAGAGAGAGAGAGAGAGAGAGAGAGAGAGAGAGAGAGGTAATCAGATTGCTTTTTAGAACTGAAGCATGCATTGTTCACTCCTTACTGCTAGACATTTTTCTCTTGCTAAAGTTGCTCATTTTTTTGCTAAAGCTAGCATCTATTTTACACCTGCTGTTTTGTAGGCTGCACTTAAAAAACTGAGAGAGCATTAACGATGTTCTTTAGTTCCAAGCTCATCAATTTATTAACAAAAATAACCCCAAATGGAATTTTCTAATGTAATCGCTTTAATCAAGTTGCAAGGTTGTCAAGCAGTATGGCAAAGTGTTTCGCTGTTTTATCTGCTTAATTTCTTTTCACACTGAAAGACTGCTTTCTCCTTCTTTTCCTCCCTTTTTGCCTTTTTACTCCCTTGTGCTTTGTCTTCTTCTTTCTTTCTTTCCAGCATTAATCTTGTGTTTCAGCTTCTGCACCTGGATTTCAGTGGGCATTCAGCTAACAGTTTCTGTGTCCCTTAACTGATTTCTAATGTGCAATTTGACATCACTGTTATTTCATTTATATTTAAAACACACTATTTTTCAAAAGTGGAATCTATGACAGTTGTTTTTTCTGTTTTCTGTGTTTTTCATAGAACAGTGTTCGGTCTCTTTCATAATGTGCTGACACTAAAAATGTGCTTCCTGTATTTGGAAACTAGTGCTTTTTTGGGGGGTAGATAATTATCTCTGTAGCATATTTTTTTTAAGGGTTTACCTGGTAATATTTTGCCATTGTTTGTCATATAGTTCACTTGTACCACTGCCTGACACAGTCTACTTGTAATTTTGCAAATATTTTATAAAGTACAATTCCTATGTATTTAGTTGATCGAAACAAAATTAGACTATCAGAAATCTTAGAAGTATGCCAATCAAGCTGTAAAAATTAGTAGATTCAATTGGGAGTCACCTATGATTTGGTGAGTGGGTAAATTCATCAATTGGAAATAATCCACACATATATTTTGAATATGCAATGTCATCACGATTTTTAACTTTTGCTAAACTTTAAAATTTCAGAGACCTTGAGTAACAGTGTCTGGTCACAAACAGACCAATTGAATGAGAAATTCTGAGAGGGATTTTGTCACCTATATTTTAAGTATTTCAAAGAATTCTGATGAGAGTGAAGATGGAGAATCCTTGGGCTGAGGCTCCAATGAAAGAACATCTCAGGATCACACTGAGCAGGTCATGTGAATTTTCCCCTGACCTACGCCCCATCCTCTCACTTATCTTCTTAAATTTTATTCCTTATTTGCTTTCCTTTTATCTACTTATAAAAATGTATATAGTTTGAATTGGATTCACAATCTTGCCAAATCAATATTTGCTCCCTGTAAACCAGGACCTGGCTACCTTCTTGATGTTTCTATAGTAGAAGTTCTTTCAGACTGACTTTCTTAAATACGTCATTCTGAATTTTACCTTCAAACAGGTATTCATACTTTTTATCTATATTAGGAAGTCACTGGAATTTATAGGCTTCAATATTGAGGCCACTGTCTCTTTTGTTTTCTCAAAATCCACCTCCTTCAAAGTTCAGACTTCCCTTAATTCTAACATAAAAATAATTGTAATAAATATAATAAATAATATTTTGAAGTTTATAATATTATAAGCTGGTTATTAATGACCACTCAAATATATTGTTAGGTTATGTTCTTTAAAAATATGATCAGGTCTTAAATATATTTTTAAAAGTCAGATTTGGAATTTTTTCCTTTAGTCAGAATCACCAACCAGAACATTTATTTGTTAGTTTATGTATCTAATTTTTCAAAAAGTAAACACATACTGAATTTATTTATTCTTATTTTCCTTTCCAAGAGTACTTATGTTTTAATTTTTCTTCATACAACAGTCTCTTGTCCCTTTTTCTAGATTCCATTGGGTTTCTTTTTTCCCATCCACTATAGTTTATAAACGGCTAATGTCTGCTGCATGTACCATATATTGATCAGCTCTTGCTCTATAACAAATTGTCCAGAAAATTTGTGACTTAAAATAACAAACATTTATAACTATCCTTGCTTCTCTGCAGGGTTAGTTTAGTTTCAGCTGGTCGAGACTGGGCACAGCTTTGTAGCTTTGCTTGTCTTTCTGAACAGGATCATGGAGTGCTCAGAGGGAGTCTGTTCCTGCTGAGAGAGGGTACTTCTCAGTTGTATATCTCTGCTCTTCCTCCTGGGATCAGCATGCCCTCTGGTAATCTTAAATCAGTCTTTCGGTTGAGCTAAGGTTGGCTTCAGACCTGTATGTCCTCAGAGGTCTATGAAGCTATGCAAATTTATTTGTTAAGGCAACAGACCCTGATCTCCATTTCTGATCAAGGTGTCCACTTTCTTGATTTTTAAGTATTTCTTTCTTTTTACATAATGCAAATTCCAGAGTTCATCCAGCTTGGGCAATAGGTTTAAAGCCTTAAATAATGAAACATATATTATTTTAAAATTTAATTAATGGTTCTTTTTTGTCTTGTTTTGGCATGAGATTGTGATGGAGGGATGACATTTATGACTGTTCTCTGTAGACTACTTGTGGCCATGGACACATATTCCTAATAAAATATGACCAAATGTGACCTATATCTATTCCAGGATGAATGCCATAATTGTGAGATTCTTCAGCACTTTCTCCATTCCCCTCTGGTCCCAGAAGCAAATACTGATGTGGACATACAATGCTGAGCCTTATCTTGGAAGACAGATTTCCTAACCATTGTCAAAACCCACAGCCAAGTTGCTTAGGCAAGTTACTTTTTAAGTCGTTGAGATTTCGGTGAACTTCTGTTCCTCACAAACTTAACCTATTGCGAATTCACTATGTTTTCCTGAAAGTGGAACTGATGGAAATACTATATATATAATGTAATTAATGCTCCAGGAAAACAGGAATAGTACATTCTTACAGATCCAGCAAAGTAAGATCCTAGGTAGGAAAATGTGAGTGATTTTCAAAAGTCTGTGATTCTTTTTTTGCTCTGTCTTTGCAATTCAAATGGATGGATGGCCTTTTGAAGAGCTCTCATGCTGGACACTCTCTGGACAAGCAGGAAAAAATGAAAGTACGTGTGAAAGGAGTGTTTTAAAATGTCAGGCGGAGGAGGCATCATCAGCACATTTCCGTGAGTGCTATCACTCCAACCTGGCTGAACTCAGGTTTGAATATAGAAGTATTGATTGGGAAGGTATCTTTGGGGGAGTAATTTATTCTTCTTCTGTTTTACATCAGAGGAACCTTGGACTGGAATTTAAGATGCTGCCCTTACAGCTC
This sequence comes from Cavia porcellus, assembly GCF_034190915.1. NCBI lineage: Eukaryota > Metazoa > Chordata > Mammalia > Rodentia > Caviidae > Cavia > Cavia porcellus. Next base: position 37,352,208 of record NW_026947487.1, on the reverse strand, counting down.
TCTGCATTGATTTATTCCTTGCCTGCCCTGTAAAATTGATTTTTGTCCCTTATTTTGGTATTTTGGAAAGTACAAAGTTGAGACACATATAATTGTGAATAAATAGACAATGGATTTTTTTTTTTTTTTGGTTTTTGGCAGAGAGTATCCTAATCCATAAAATATTTGGGGAAGTTCTTAAAACTACTCAGCAACATTCCTTGATTTATATGTGGCTCAGCAATCCCTGAGAAATACTTCAATACAGTGTATCTTTCAAATGCCCATATGGACCAGCAGACTGATGGACTGGTAGATCTGTGTATGCAGTCACACCACTGTGTCCCAGTGGCAAACGACCATGAATGAGCCACAAAAGGAGCCTGAAACGGACAGGGTGGGCCAGCTTTCAGGAGATGCAGATTCTAGGTAGAGGGTGAAGCCATGCTTTGATGTTGCCAAATGCTTACCTATGGATTTTGAAAAGCAGGGAGCTGAGACAAAAGTAAGAGAACTCTGTAACTCTCTCTGGAGGTTGATGAACAACATACAAAAGGTATCTTGAGTAAGAAGCAGAATTCTCTATTTTCTTTTTTATTTTTATGTAAATGTTTTAGTAAAACATAAACACATATGGAAAATAGGTGGTTTCACCAAAAGAACTTACACAAAAAGGAACCTACATGTGGTATCAGAATCCAGACCTAAGAACCAGACATTACCTGCACTCCGTAGCTGCTTTCAACTCCCACATGGGAAGTATATACTGATGTAACTTAGTTTTGCTTGATTTTGACCTTCAAATATAGAGTCATCTGCATCATGTGTGTTTTGTATCTCACTTCTGTTAGATAATGTTTGGTGTGTATGGTTCATTCTTGTCACATGTGGTTATATTCTGTTAATGTCTCATTGCCCTGTGGTATCCCACAGCATAAATTGGAATGATATATCTGTCCATTTTACGGATGATGGATTTCCTTTTTCCTAGGTCAGGGTTATTAAGAATAGTGCTTCTGTGACTCTTGATAAACATTTGTATGAATTTCTTTTTTGTATAACTAGGATCGAAATAATAGTCATAAAAACAAACATATGTATTCTATTGAAAAGATTCCAAAATAGTTTTACCAGTTTTCTTCAATAGTGAATTAAAGTTCCATGTGTCCCATGTCACCAATGATACTTGATACTGTCTCTTTTCATTTAATCCATCTCTAGGTTTTTAGACTATTATCTCATTGTGGCTTTAATTTGTATTACTCTTTAATAATGTTACATACTTTTCACATGTTTATTGGACTTTGGATGCCGTCTTTTATGAATTGCTCATATTTTTCTTTGGCTATTGTATAGATTTGCCTGCCTTTTTATTGATAAGTTTTTGAAAATGCTTTCTGTTATTAAAAATACTCTGGGTTATTCCAATCATTTAGGATTTGTTTTGTCTTTCATTATGGCCCAGGTTATGGCCACTTTGGGTGAGCAATGGCTACAGTGTGGATGTGGTCTGTAGCCCAGGGTCCAGGGTTGGAAGCTTGGTCCCTGTGTGTGGTGGGTTGGCAGTGGGGGTGGAGCCCAGTGGAATGTAATCAGGTCCTCCAGGGCACTGTACTTCGCGGAGACTGTTGTAGTTCTCAGGAGAACCTAGTTGCATTGCAGGAGAACGGTTGTCATCAGGAGTGAGACTGGCCTGCAGCTGCCTCTGATGTCTGTCCTCACCAGTGATCTTTGCCACAAGCACTGCTCGCCATCCTCGTGTCCGTGGCCATGGCGTTCTCACGAGAGGCTAAACAGATGGGACCACCCAGCCTTGGATTTCCAGCCTCCAATAATGTGAGCTTAATAAACCTCTTTTCTTTATACTCAGACTCAGTTGTGGCAACAGAAAATGGACAACAAAATAGTGGTTTTATATCTGAAAAGAGTGTTATTTCCACCATTGTTAGCATACTATTGTAAATATGTTAATGAGACAAACATTGTAATTGTCAGTGGTTGTATAGCTTTATTGTGTTTGTCTGCTTTCCCTACTGGAGATCTAGAGGTCTGTATTAAATCTTCGTGTGTGATTATTTACCTCTTTCTCCTTCCCTTTCTGCCCAATATTGCTTTATGTATTTTTAAACTATAGTTTTGGGTAGAGTCTGTTAATTGTGTAATTTAGCATTACACAACATTTCTCCTTGTAGCATGGTGTAGACTTTCTTAAACTTTTTCCTCCTCAAAATTGTCTTCTTGTTTTTGAAGTCAGTCTTTCTCTCTCTTTCTCTTTCTTTCTTTCTTTCTTTCTTTCTTTCTTTCTTTCTTTCTTTCTTTCTTTCCTTCTTTCTTTCTTTTTCTTTCTTTCTTTCTTTTTTCCTTCCTTTCTTCCTTTTCTTTTTCCTCTCACCTTCTCTTTTTTCCCTTCTTTCCCTCTGCCCTGCCGCTGCCCCTTCTCTCTCTTTCTCGCCCTCCTTCTAGTAATGGGAACTGAACCCAAGACTTTGCACTGAGCTACGTGAAAACCTTATTTAATTTTTAAGAAAAGGTCTTGCTAAGTCTGAAACTGTCCTGGCTGATCTCTAGCTTGAAGCCCTCCTGCCTCCACCTACCACAATGTGAGAGTACAGGGCTGCACTATCACTCTGGTTGTTGTTGTCTTGTAAGTAATAAGGAGTATGTACTCTGACAGTTATTTGGAGTATTCATCCAGGCAGGTTGGGTGCAGGTGAGTGTACAACTCCAACTGTTTTCTTTGTGGCTCACCTGTACTATATTTTCTCTCCTTTACTTTAAGTTAAATCAATCAGCTATGATTTATGGAGTTATATCTCTATAATACATCAAAATTTGAAAACATAATTCTTTAGAACTACTGTAAATAGCCTAATCTGCTGAGCCTTATAGCTTAGCCATATGGCATGACATAGAGTATTAGTGGTTCATTCCAAGGTCTCAGGGCTGACCTGGAGCTGTAGTTCTTGGCTGGGGCCTTGCAGCTCAAGAGATTATCTTAGTGCCCATTGCTGATCTGAGAAAAGAAGCCAAATTCAAAATTTGAAATATGGTTTCCATGGAATGTATACCTCTTTCACACCATCATAAAGTTAAAACAAATCTGTAGGTGAACCATTATAAGTCAAATACCATCTGTACCTGATTGTTGCCTTCTGAGAACTTGTTAATCACATATATTTTTACTCTGTGTGTGTGTGTGTGTGTGTGTGTGTGTGTGTGTGTGTGTGCGCATATATGAGGTTATGAGATTCTGGGCTTTGCACATGTTAAACAAGCACTCTACCACTAAACCACTCTTTTGGGTAATAATAGAATTATGCTTCAGTGTAGCAGCCACTAGCTCCAAGAGGCTACTTAAATTAAAACAAAAAAACCACTTCAGTTGTCCATCATTCTAGGTACATTGGAAAGGATCAGTAGACTCATGTGCGGAGAACTAAGGCATTGCTCAGACAAATACAGGCCATTTATACCATTGCAGAGTTTTACTATGTAGTGTTTCTCTAAAAAGTATAGCCTAAAAATGTATTAGAGAGTTTATCTTAAATTACTACTTGTCTGATAATACCAGAAGCTTAAAATTCTGTGTATATTCTTTGCGCATTTTGTATTACTTGCTGTCATGCATTTTAGTTCTATAAAATTAAAATAAACTTTTAATTTTAACAATAATAAAATAAGCTTTTAATTTTATTCTTTTGCTTTAGGTTTGTAGAAAAATACAGTGATGCTACAACCATATTCAGTTACCTTATTACTAATACCTTGTTACTATATATTTGTCGCAGTTAATATACCACTGTTACAACACTGTTGTTAATGAAAATCCATCCTTATTTAGATGAACTCAGTTTTTACCCGATGATCTTTTTTCCTTTTTACGATGACCTTCTTGGTACCATGTTACATTTAGTCAGCAAGCTGATATTTATTTTTGACTTCTCAAGATTTAGTATTATTTTGCATAGTTGACATTTACTTGTATTTTCTTGCTTTTAAAAATCTTTCTGAGCCTTTTAAAAAACCTTCTGTTATGCTTGCTTTTTCGTATTACATTTATTTTTCTCTGAGGTAATTTTCCTTTTTTCATAAAAAATTTTCTTTTATTTTCCATGCAACGAAGTGTTTGTTAAAAATTTTAGCTTTGGGGCTGGGGATTTAGCTCAGCGGCGTAAGTACCTGCCTTGTAAGCAGGCAGTTGTGAGTTCAATCCCTGGTACCAATAAAAAGGAAAAAGACCAAAAAAAAAAAAAAAAAAAAAAAAAAAAAAAAGAAAAGAAAGATAAAAATTCATTTCATATTTGTTTTTTAAATGGAATTAACTACTGGGAGCAGAGTTTTAGGATAGCAGTTATTTAAAAGATCCTATTACCTCATCTTTTGGCTTCCACAGCTTCTGTTGAGAAATCTGGGTTAACCTCAGATTCATTCCTTGGAAGGAAATGTGTCTTTTTTCATAGCTGTTTTAAGAATTTTCCATTTGTTTTTACTTTCTAACAATTTTAATACAATATAACTATAGATGACTTTCTATGTGCTTTTCCTGCTTCAGGTTTGCAGATTTCTGTGAAGATGCTTATCACATTTTTCAATCATTTTATTGAAAGCCATTGTTTCTTCAGATGGTTTGTCTATTCTATTTTTTTTCTACTTGCATGAACCCAAATCTCACATATTTTAGAACTGTTCTTTATGCTGTTGAGTCTTATAATCTTTTCTTTATTTTACAATTCATTTTCCTACCTCTACTTCATTTAGTGTATTTTACTTTGACTTGTCCTGCAGTTCAAAAACATTGTTTTTTTTTTTTTTTTTTTTTTTTTTTAACTGTGCTCATCTGCTTGTATGCTAAAAATATCTTCTTAATTTTGGATATTTCAGATATATTTTCCTATTCTAAATTTAACATTTGGTTGTTTATTTCAAAGATATCTCAGTTCTCACTCTTCTATTTTCACCAATATATGAATTATTATTATATTGAAATGTGTCTGTTAATTTCATTAAATGCGTTTCCTTCTGAACTTGCATCCTTTCATAATCAGTTGATTATTGCCTAATGGGGGCTGAGAATTTAGTTCAGCGTAAGTGCCTGCTTGGCAAACATGAGGTCATGAGTTCAATCCCTGGTATATAAAATAAAATAAAATAAAATAAAATAAAAAAAAGATGATTGCCTAATGATTTTGATTGAAGGTCTCATACTGTTTGGTAGAAGCAACTCAGGCACCTAACGAGGTTATTGTCTACAAGAAAATCATCACAATTGTGCTAGAAGAGTCCTGACCTCAGTCTTCTGTTTCTAAATTGAGTTGTTTATAGAAAAACTTACTTTACTCTCAGTTTATTCTTTGAACCCAGACAACCAGTGTTTTCCATTGAAAGTCTGCTCTGTTCCGCAGGGTAACCATCCTAGGAGCATGTGCCGATCCCTTCTTTGCAATGAACACATGAAGAAACTTCTGTGGTATTATTTTTATTTTGTCAAGTCAGCCCTGTTAGACCACTGATGTTTCTGTTTCTTTTTCTGTTCCTCAGCCTCTGGCCAGGATCAGAAATATATTCTCAACTCCTTCCTTTCTCCAATTAAAAAAGAGAGAGAGAAAATGTATTAGTCTTTCCAAAACTTCCATCTGAAAACATTGGATTCCCTAAGACTTCATCTTCAGGGCCTCTCTGGCATCATGATCCTATGGAGCAGTCTATTTTCCTTTTCCCCCCTACATTTTGACTTAAAAATGGACTTTGTGGAGCACTTCTAGAGTCACAGGAAAATGGAGCAGTAAATACAGAAATTTTCAGATCCTGCCTCACATATCCACTCCCTTTCCCATGATGATAGTCTCCTGTCAGGCTGGTCTGTTTACTGTTTCTGATGGATCTACATGGATATGTCAGTTCTCCTGGGAGTCTGAGGTTTGCACTGGGGCTCACTGTGGTGTGGTGCATCCTGTACACAATCAGAGCATCCATCACTGTGGCCTCACGTAGAGCATTTCACTGCCTTAAAAATTCTCTGCTCTGCTTACTCCTTCCTCCTTCCCACCAACACCTGGCAACCACCAATCTTTTATTTCTTTACTTATTTTTAAAATTTTAGCCACATATATTTTTCTAAATTTATTTGTTTTTAAATTTTAAAGAGGGTAAAACTAAACAAAACAGAACAAAGCAGATCAGAACAAAACAATGTAAGAAACACAGATTTTAAAGCAAGGCAACAGGAGATTATCACTGTTTATTGTATTGTCTTTTGTTTTCTTCTAAATACTTGTCCATATCTTCACACACAATGAATCCATAGGAAACCAAATAGTACTGAACTGATCAGAATAAGATGATGAAGCATTTTGACCTTCAAAATCAGACAGTAGGGAAATCAACAATGCCTGCCATAATGTCTCTCATTCTCTTTAAAATAGCGGTCCATACCTTCATGTGTGTTGAAACAGACTAAAAGTACTCTGAACAAAGAATAAGTTGCTGGATTTCATAGCATGACTCTATGCAATCAGCACTAGGTGCCATAGTGTCTCTTTTTCTTCAAAGTAGCTGTTCATTTCATCATGCATTATATAAACGATTCTCAAAAACTATCTAGGAGAAGTTCTATGCAGGTATGAGTTTCTACATGTATACTTATCCTTCCTGTATTAGAGGGAAAACTAAGCCAAACCAAACCAAACCAAAACAAAACAAATTCGTAGAAAAACAAGAAACAAAATGACAAATGAATAACAATAGCAAAGAGCCCCAAACACTGACAATATAGGCCTTCAAAACAAGGTGATGGGAGCATAACTGGGATTGTTATTTTATATGATGATCTGCAAGAGTTCCTCGGATCACTATACAGTAATATGCACAATTGCTCCAACCCTATGAATGTTAACTATTTTGTTCCAAGAACTTATAGAATTTGTAGCACAATCATCTTAGCTATCGTAAGTGTGTTCATATAATTTTAGATAATTTTTCTTTTCCCTTCTTTTTAATTTTTCCTCATTTTCCCTGAGACATTTTTTCTCCTTTAAGCAGATTCTTATCCTTTCACTGTATTTATTGAGTTATTTGTAACTTATGTACAATTACCATTTCTTATACTAGAGAGACTATACCATATTTACATATGTGAGTTTGATTTATTTCACTTAAGAGTATGGTCTTGAGTTGCATCCATTTACTTATAAATATCTCAATGTGATCATTCTTTATAGCTGAGTAGTATGTCATTGTATAAAAATGCCACCTTTTTTATCTATTCTTCAGTTGATGGGCATTTAGGTTGTTTCCAAGATCTGGCTATTACAAATTGTGCTGCTATAAACATGGGTGCACAGATATCACTGTGGTATGATGTTTTCAGTTCTTTTGGGAATATGCCCAGAAGTGGAATAGCTGGCATTCCAATCTCAGCTTTTTGAGGAACCTCCAGACTGATCTCCACAGTGGTTGCATCAGCCTGCACTCCCACCAACAATGCAGAACAGTCCCTTTTCCCCCACAGCCTTTCCAGCATTTGTTGTTGGTAGTTTTCTTGATCCTGGCCATTCTTTCTGGAGTGAGATGGAACCTCAGTGTTGTTTCAATTTGCATTTCTCTAATGACCAATGATGCTAAACATTTTTTCATGTGTTTATTTGCCATTTGTAATTTCTTCATCTGAGAACTGTGTATTCATCTCAGATGCCCATTTTTGGGATGGGTCTTTTAATTTTGGAAATCTGAAGTTTTAAAATCCTTATATGTTCTAGACAGAAGTCTTTTGAGGAACCGTTCACTAACATTTTTTTCCCAATTTGTGGGTTTTCTTTTCACTATGCTAGAGATTTCTTTTGACACACAAAAACTCTTTAATAGGATGTGATCCCAATAATTGATTTTGTGAAGTATTTCCTGTGAGGTCTGACTCTTGTTCATGAATTCTCTACCTACTTCTATGTCTTCAAGATTTCTACCTACTTTGTCTTCCAACAGATCTAGTGTTTCTGCTATAATATTTAGGTCTTTCATCCATTTAGACTTTAGTACATGGTGATAGGCGTGGATCTGGTTTTAGTTTTTGGTAGATGGAGAGCCTATTTTTCCAGCACCATTTATTTATTTATTTATTTATTTATTTATTTGTCTTTTTCGTTTTTTTTTTTTTTTTTGTCAGTACCAGGGATCGAATTCACAACTGCCTGCTTGCAAGGCAGGTGCTTATGCCGCTGAGCTAAATCCCCAGCCCCTTCCAGCACCATTTATTAAAGAGACTGTTTGGTCCCTCTATCAAAGATAAGGTGGCCGAGTGTGTTTTTAGTTGTATCTTTTAATCTATTACATTGATCTTCAGGTCTGTTTTTATTCCAGTACCATTCTGATTTTGTTACAGTAACTTTGTAGTATAACTTCAAGTCAGGGATTGTGATGCCTCCTGCCTTGCCTTTGTTGCTCAGAATTGTATTTGCTGTTCTAGGTCTCTTCTGGTGTGAGATGAATTTTAGGAATGATTTGTCTGGATCTGTGAGGTATGCTAGTGGTATTTTGATTGGAATTGCATTAAATCTGTGTAACAATTTTGGGAGAATTGCTATTTTCATGATGTTTGTTCTTCCTATCCTTGAACAAGGGATGTCTTGCCATTTTCTGAGGTCCTCTTCGATTTCTTTTTTCAGGGTATTATAATTTTCCCTAAATAGATCTTCTTTTGTTAGATTGTTAATTATTTCATTTTTTTTGGATGCTATCATGGAGGGTGTTAGCCACAGATCTTTTTATTGCCTTTATAATTTTGTCTTTTCTAGAAAGCCCTATATTTGCAATCATACTATATATAGCCATTTTACATTTGTTTGTTTCATTTAGTAATAAGCATTTTGTTTTCCTGCATGCCTTTTCTTGATTTCATAGATCATTTCTTTCTTCCATGAACTATACCACAATGTATCCATCCACTTATTTAAAAAAAATTTTTTTTCAGAGCTGGGAATAAAACTCATGACCTTGTGCTTGCCAGGGAGGTGCTGTGGTGCTGAGCTATGTCCCCCACCCTTATCCATTCATCTATTGAAGGGCATCTTGATTGCTTAACAAATTTTGACAATTTTAAGTGAAGCTGATACAAAGATCTGTGTTCAGTATTTTTATGGACATAAATTTCCAACTTTTTTGGGTAAATACCATCAAGCAAGATTCTTGATCCATGTTTAGTTTTATGCATCAAGCTGCAGCTTCCTCACCAGCTAGGGATGTGGAGTTCTCGTCCCATGTCCTTTCCTGCATTTGGGTGGGGATGTTCTGGACGTTGATACATCTAACAGGAGTGCAGTGATATCTCCTTGTTTTAATTTGCATTTCCCTGTGATGTTGTGATGTAGGCATCTTTTCGTACACTCATGTATCATCTTTTTCTCTTCTTTGTTGTGTTTTAGTCTTCATAGATTTCAGGTTTGCTTCTTTGGAAAGGGAGCTGTTTCTTGTGTAAGCTGGAATTCAGTGTATGTCTTTTGGGGGATCACAGTACATGTCTGAGGCTACACTACCATCTTGTTTTCCAACCTCTGTAGTCACTGAATGCTCTGTTGGCTTTGATTTTGTCATAGTAACTTTCTTCTTAGGCCAAATCCAATTTCCTTTGTTTTAGTCACTTTTTTGTCACTAGGACACAATATCTGACACACACAGTTTAAAAGAGGAGTTCATTTTGGCTCTTGTTTCAGTTCCAAGTCAACTGGCTCTAAAGAAGAAACAACAGATAGACATGGTGGAGAAAAGCTGCTCACATCACGGTGCCAGGGCAGAGAGACAGAGGGCAGAGCAGTAGAGAGAGACCTTCTGGGTCACACCCCAGTGACCTGCCTCCCTCCTGAGGGCCCCAACTCCTAAGGGCCTGTTAGATGCAGTGGCTCTGGGGTCTAATACTCTCAAAAAGTGCTTCTTATAAGCTTATGAAGCTCTTGGGGGACATGTAGATGTAAACCACAACACCTCGCCTCTCCTGGTGCTCCAAATTAGCACATGCCCCAAAGGCAGGAATGCCTGCAGTTTATGCCCTCACTTCTCCATGATCATCTCATAGTTATTATTTTTTATTTTTTGTTGCTTCTGCCACAGTCAGATTTAAATCACTGATATTTATATTTTACCTATCTTTCCTACTTGCTACTTGTAGAAGCATTGGTATGCCATGATCTAATCCTCTTTCATTTATTATTTCTATGTTGTATTTCCATGTAAATGTTAGATTTTTACAGTTTTGAGATTATTGTAAATATGGTACGTATTTTACCATACGATGCCAAATTATTATATTTGTAAAATTATTTTCAAACTAAAAAATAACACTCTGAACATTCCCATGTGATACTGAAAATATGTCTTGATAACATTTTTATTATTACACTAAGTTATATAATGCCCAATACAGCTTAGTATCTTAATTTTCATCAATACATTGATTTCATGTAAGCTTAATTTGAGCACAAATATAGCTTAGTGTGTTGTAACAGAGAATGAGTTTAACGATGCCTGTAGGTGCAAATAAATAAATTATTTTTGTGTTTTTCTTCATGCTGTTTCACAAATTTTCTGTTTTACATATTTTGAACTTGTTTGATTTCTGCCAGTGGCAATCTATTCTCAAGGCTTAATACTTTGTCTTTATTATTCTCAAATTTTTACCCAATAATATAGTTTATTAGTCAAGCTAATATCTCTGACTTGTGGTTCATTAATTGAAACTGCAAATTCACCGGTTTTAATAAAAAAGTCCACATTCACATCTTAAATCAGTTTCAGATGTAGCTAATTTCTTCCAATCTTGTTGTTGTTTTTCTATCTTTGTAAGAAAATATTTAATGACGTGATTCATTAATACTAACCAAATGGTTGAGTTTGTACCACTCATAAAATAGGATGAAATCCTAATATTATTTTCAGGTGACATAATTTTAAAATGCTTCCTGATTGTCCAGGAATAATAATTTTAAAAAAGATTTAATTTTTTGAGATTAAACAGTGAAAAATATGAGGAGCTACGTATTTAATTTTGAGGAACTTTTTTGAGGAACTTAATGTGCCCAATTCCCTATTTATAGTCATCATTTTGTTATCACAAAATGCTTTGTTTGAAAAAAGTATCAGGGGCTGGGGATTTAGCTCAGCGGCATAAGTACTTGCCTTGCAAGCAGGCAGTCGTGAGTTTGATTCCTGGTACTGATAAAAACGAAAAAGACAAAAAAAAAAAAAAAAAAGTATCACATAGTCACAAAATGTTATTTTATCTGTTTTTCTTATAACAATAACTTAGAAAATTTTAAAAACATATAAAATATTTCAATATATCACAAGTAATTCAAAATGTCTATGTAGACATACAAATTAAAATAAAAATATAAATGATATTCTACTAAAATCCTTAATGGTAAAAAGTACACTTTTTGATTGCCTAATCTCATGAACTCTCTGAAAAAGCGTGATCATCATTAGGAGGTTTATTTTTAAGGCTGAGTGAAAGTTTTACTTGACAGCTTCAGTAACTTGAAATCTTGGGCGGTGAATTAGCTTCTATAAAGTCCCTGTGTGTTTATTGGGCTATCCCGTATTTATTGCATGATTCAGTACCTACTTGGACATTAGCAGGAATCAATCGCAGGGAGAAGGAATCACAGCTGGGAGCAACTAAGACTGGCTCCTTCTTAGCAGAAAAAACCAAAATGGAGCGAAATCTCTTTGGTGTGGGGATGGGGGAACGGGGAGTCACATTCCCAAGCTTTTCCTAGTTGAGTGCAGCTCTCAAAGAACTTGAGGGAAAATATGTGAATTTCAAATATTCGGAAGCTTCTTCAGCTGATTTGCGTACCATCTATGTATCAGTCTTTTAATTGTCCTGCATATTTGCGAGAAAAAGAAGTTCAAGCAAGTTGACCAACTTTGCTTCTTACACATTTCCCAGAGTTTTAAAGGTTTCACTAATATTTTCATTTGCTTTGATGGATAGACTGTAGATGGTTTCACTTTTCATTCATTTGTTGGAGATTGATATAGTTGTGGTTTCTAAGAAAGTTGCAAGCATGTAAATATTAGTTCCTTTTAAAAAATTGCACAGCGTAGTCTGTAAGTTTGGTCTGTGTTATCCTTTAAAAACTGTGAAATAGTGCAGCTGGAATTCTAAGCGGAAGATATGCAGAGACTTTACACATCATTTCTGAAACTGCCATTCTGCATAAAGAATTGATTTCTAAACAGTCAGATAAGAATGTGCTTAATAAAGCAAAAGAAATGAAATAAACTGACAATAGAATACACAGTTTCTAAAAACGTTTCTTTGACTGTATATATGAATTACAAATATTTATTGGAAACATATTTCTTTTGAATAGGCTGAAATGGATCACTAATAAATTATAAAGTTAGTTGTTTCTCTAGACTTTTAAAAGTAATCTATAAAAGATTCATTTATTGTCAATTCTATTTGTCAGCTGCTTCTAGCTTTGATGGTTTATATAGATGTTCTGGTTAGTATACTGAACTTTTTGTATCAAAAATATTATGATTAATATTAGAAGATTTATAGGCAATCATGATACTCTTTTCTTACTGGTAAAATGATTTATTTTATATGTGATACTCTAATGTGATCATCTATAACGATTTGTCACAAAACATTTTTCTTTTTCTCTCTTTTCTCCTCCCCTCCCCTCCCTTCTCTCCTTTCCCCTTCTCGTCTCTCTTTTCCTTTCCTTTCTCTGATGGACTCGCTTAAAATATTACACAGGAAAAAGAGAAGGTCAGTTTTTGAAATATATTCTAAGTAAATCGCTTTGAGAGACTAATTTTTCAAAGAGCACAAACAATATAAGTGAGGAGGCACATAAATGGCAAAAGATGTGGATTGGAAGGAGGACAAATACTGAACCAAAATTTGTCACAGGTTTTTATCTGAAGATACATCACTGTATCCCACTGTATCAGTCAGGTCCTGGAATCCATTTTACTACTTCAGCTATTTTAAAAATTGATGATACTAATTCAGGGTGTCACATGATTATATAACTATATTTTTACACATTTAGAAAAGATTTATTAGAAATATTTTAAAAATGATGCACTTTAGTTTGAGTTGGAGACAATTAGTGAATAAATCATAGGAACTCATAGTTCAAAATTCAGCAATCATAGCCAGAGATATGAAAGAGCACACAGTAGATTTATTGCCACCGAATTGATCTGTTTCCTAAACTAGCTGTTCTTCAATTTTTATCCCTTAAGTATCAAGATTTCTTCTAGAAAAAAGCTCAAGTTTCAATATAATAGAAAATCTTATTTTTTTCAAAGTTGAAAATGCATATGCTTGCATGATATGATGTACAATAAGATTAGAGACATAAGTTACAAGACTAATATTATGTATTTGCTATCAAATATTTTATTCTTCATAATACTATTATCTCTTGCACCAGGAAAAATATATTACTGTTATAGGCATAAATAGATCTGCCATTTTGGCTGATGAGACATTTAAAAATAGCCAGAAGATTCAGGCTGGCTTGGTGTGAAATCCTACCAAGAAGAACCACAGAAAACATGGTTAGAAAAGTACATAGCAAGTGAGGTAAGCAAAGATTTCAATTCATAAGTTTATTCTGTGTCACTCTTAGCAGGTCAGGTCAACACTATGTTTCCACTTGCAACTGGATATAGGAATTAAGTCAGAAATCCTAGAGGTATTTAAGGAATAATTCTTGTCATTTGTGTTCTTCAAGTTGGGGCTCATATAATCCTGGCGGTGGTAAGAGAGTAGTATGATTTGTGCATGGTTTATCCCCAAAGCTTCATGTGTTGGAAATTTGACCCTCGGAATGATGATATTGGGAGGTGGAGTAACCTTTACCACGTGAGGCCTACTGTAAAGTAATCAGGTCACTGGGGGCACTGAGTTCCTTGAAATGGATTAAACAAGTTAGTTCTCAGAACAGGTTGTTGCCAATTGGCCATCCTGTGTGTTTGGCCCCTTTCTGTACATGAGCAATTCGTTTTCCACTTTTTCCCTATGTTGTGATCCTAACAAAGGCCTCTCACTGCAGTCAGCACATATGAGGCTATGTGTCACTGAGCTTCCTGTGCCCAAAACTGTGAGCTAAATAAACTAATTTTTATAAATATCTAGCTACTGACATTTTGTTATAGCAACAGAAAATGGACTAATAGAAAAGCCCAGATTGTTCTAAGGAAGGTTGCTCAGATCCTTCACTTTTGTGCAAAATAATATTTTGTAAAACTGGGTTATAAGTGCTTTTGAAATGGTCATGCTTCCATCTAATTAAGAAAGGCAGCCTTCTTCAGCGGATATCTCACTCTGGAGTTTTAGACTCTGCAGCTGTCTCTATGGGCACAGGAAAAAATACAGGTGACCGTGATAGAAACACTTTCAGAGATTTTAATCTTTTTCTCCCTGTACATGTTCTTGGCAGTTTACAGCATCACATATAACAGGCAAAGTGTATGGGGTCTTCATGAGAATTTCTGAATGCAGGTATTTGGTGTAGTTGTAGCATGAGATTAACAGCAACATTTATTCAAGCTCCATATGTCTGTCATCTGTCTTATGATGAGAAAGGTACTCATTTTCTTTTTTCTTATGTTTCTGGGGATGAAACCATATCTCATGCATGGTAGGCAAGCACACTACTACCACCACGCAACACCATCACCCCAACAATACACTATTTTTGAAGGACATTGAAGCCCAACAATATAAATACAGTAAGAAATTGTGAGCAGAAAAATAATCTCCCCACACATGTAATAATACACAGTTGTTTTACATTTATTCACAGTATTCTTCTTTAAAAGTACTTTAAATGTATATTCAAAGAGGAAAACCTAATTCATATCATCTTTTAACTGGAATTTTCAAATATACATTGACTAAAAGTCTAAGGATAATATGTTATAATTTATTTTGGGCTAAATAAAAATGATGTTATGAACTATTGCAGTTATAGCTTCATCTTATTTTATTTTATTAAATATTTACAATTTTCTACCAAATATTGATAAAATCCAAAATCACATTGTAGCTCACAGAAAGATTCATTTTAATAGGATACACTTGCTTCTCACTTAGGTACGTTAGAGTATTTTGAATGTGACATGTAATTTTTTGTGTTGCTTCTTATTTTGATTCTTGATGCTTATTTAATTATTATATAAAATTTGATCTATGACATCAACGAAGACATAATTGTCTTGTGTTGGTATAAAAATTCACACTAGGAATGTTTCACTTGGCTTGACATTTGTTTGTTCAGCCATCTATTCAGTATGAATACCTTGTTTGCTCCCGAGCTTCCATTTGTGCCTGGATAAGAATATTAGGCAGAACATCACAATTACCTCAGTGAGTTCAAAGCCTAGGGTGAGTTATTGACAACTACAAGACAGTAAGTGATGTAATGACAACATGCTAAGAAACCTAGTTTCCATAATCTGTATCACTTGAATCAGCATGGTGTCTCAAACTTGCTAGGAGAGATACAATAAATTTCTCAAGTTCACATTTGGATACGACTTTCTGAAGGATATGTATGTTATCTGCAACCTGAGTCTTTAAGGTTAAAACATTTACATGAACAGCTCCTCAGTGGAGACACAGGTAAGCAAATTTTGTTACAACACCATAATGGAATATTTCTCAGCAGTAAGAGAAGCACCCTACTGCTACATGTAATAACATGTATGAATCTCATATATGGGATGCTAAGTGAAGGAAGCCAGACGGGAAAGTATGATTCCACTCATATGACATTATGAAAAAACCATAATTATCAAGACACACAACAGGTCATTATCTTCTAGAGGTTTGAGGTAGCAGGGGTTGACTTCAAAAGTCATGGGGGAATTTCTGGAAGATAGAATTAATATTTTTAATTTTGAAAACAACCAGTTCTCAGAATTGGCCAAAACAAGGATAGTAATTTCTGAGAATAAATTATACTGTCATTTAAAAAAAAAGAGTAGCTCCTATGGACTGAGCTGCACCCATGGGCACGAGCATACACATGCCCACATACCAGACCCCTGTGGTGACTCCTTGAGAAGGGTTCTTGGCAATGTTAGCAGGATATTTTTTTCATTGCCTGGAACTGTCGTGTGCTTTGGAGGATATTCTGCAATTCTGGTGCTCACCTAGAGCATCCCCATTTATATCCCAAAGTCTCAATGACTTTGAAGAAATGTGTCTCAATTTCAGCTAAAAAAAAAAACCCTTGTTACAGTGAGCTCTCATCATGGGAGGAACAGAGAAGCGAAGTGTTTGTCTCTGTCTCACTGTTTTGAGAGGGCTGTCTCTCCACACCGATGATTACAGGCACTCTAGTCTGCGTTCGCCATAAGTAATAGAGTTGACTTTGGCACTGACCACATTTTGGGACTGAGGAGTGTGTAAGTTAAAGCCACGTGTCAGCAAGCCATCTGTCAGTACATGTGCCATGTTTCCCTGAAGGTCGATTTTACCAGTAAAATTTCTGGCACATCTTATCAGTCTGACTCCTGTATCTACCTTATCTGATCTTGAGAAGGAAAGAGAGCAATGCTACTTGCACTTCCACTACCCCAAATTTCTGCAGAATTAACTTGTAGCAGATAAGTTACAGTGTATCTTCTGACCCTCCTATCTGTCCTAACACGTGCCCTCAACAGAGTAACCCACACCCTGGAAGTCAGAATACAGTAACACGGTAGTGCTGTGAACTGTCTGGAACTAGTTCAGCAGGTGTATACCAAAACCCAGCGCCATTTGCTTCTTACAACACACCAGCATTTCCACATTCTCCCTCTGCTTTTGAATGCAGCAGGTCAAGGTCACATAGCAGCAGTCTCTGCTCCTGTAACCTCATGTCAGGCTCTCTAATTGTATCGCTGCCGGATCCAGACTCATTCCTGCCCTGCAATTTGTACTCTGCACACAGTTTAAATGAAACCTTCAGTGTTAGGTGGAGACAAGCTTTTCCTTTGAAGCATGTGAACACTTTTTTTTTTTTTTTTAAGGAAGAAAGTCTTTATTTTGTGGGATAATGGAAATGTCATAACATGGAACATTATCAGATCTCTTTGTCAGTGACTTCAAAAGCTAGACACGCTGCTGCATACATCCCAAGGTCGGAAATTCTTGTTTTAAAATAGTATTGATGGCATTATGACATGACACAGGTGCACTACCCTCTGGAAAGAAATTAAATAGGCAATTTATTCCTCCCACATTATAGAGACCTTCTAACACTCTCTTGTTGGCCTGTGTGTTCTTTCTCAGATATGAGCCCTAGATTATTTATAAATTAGTTGAAATCTATAAAAGGGAAAAAACCCTGTGTGGCTAAAATATTCATAGGTATTGTTAATCCCTCACTTTGTTCTAACAGGCTGACTCTATTTTAATATGGAACATCACCTTTTATTGCTTTTAAATGTGTGGCTTTTACCAGGACCATTAATGGCTTAGGCAAAGTAGTATTGAATGGGCTTCAGGCATTACAACAGATTTGATGGGGGGATATGGAGTATTCGGAGATCCCCAGAAAGCACAGAATAAACAATTGCCTGCTTTATAACTCCTGGATACTGGAACAGAACTTCTGAATTTCTTATTCTCAGAATTATGTGTTCATCAAATGTGAGAGTGTTGTATATAATCTGATCAGGGCTGCTAAGTTTTTTTTTTTTCATTTTGTAGGGAAATTTAATTTAGTATTCAATTTATTGAGCATCTATGATGCACTAGAAATAAAAACAACAATCATGAAAGCATATATAGTGTGCTCTGTCCTAGGTCCTTGTCTAAATATTTCTTTATATTGAATCATTTTTTCTTTAAACAACACCATGACATAAGTAGTATCAATAATGTATCTATTTTATTATTCAGAAAACTGAGATTCAGAGGAGTTATATAACCTACCTAAGGTCACTTAGCTGATTAGCGGTAGACTTGAGATTCAACTCTCACTTTTGGTGCACTTCTGCTACTAGGGTTAATATGGAAGAGACAAAAAGAGTTTAAGTTAAAAAGAAGAGTTTAAATTCAAACGCAATTTTGCATTTGTATAAACAAACACATGGGTTCAATTTGTGCAGAATAACAATGGTTAAGAAACAATTGCTTTTAAGTGCTATTATTTTCCTCAAATTTATAAATTTATAAATTTTTCCTTCATAACCTCTTGTGATAAATCATGGTAGTTATGCATCTATATAGGTAGAAGCAAATTTTACAGAAATGGAATGTGTGAGCTTATCACAGGACAATATAACATTTTGTATTTTAATTTGTATGTGATTAAAAATTAATTAACAATGGCCTCCTTTTTCTTGGGAAAGAAACTTTAAAAATAATTGCTTTTAAAACTGATCAAGAAGTGGAAACAAAAATTGGTATTTTAAAAATGCATTTAGAAAATATATTTGAATTTTATAATTAAGAATGATTTGTAAAGAGACCTTCACGTGCTTTGTATTCTTTTAATTTATAGTTTATAGTCGCCTACATGTACGTAGACTTCCTAAAATAACTTTTATGAATAAAAAACGGTCAGGTCAAAACCAAAGCCACATACATTGTTCACTGTAATAGATGTCAATAGTCAGGGAGAACTCATTTACAAATCTTGTGTTTGTATATTAGGCTTTTGAAAAATATTGTCATGGTGTACCAGTAAAACGGATTTAAGTACATAGATTTATCAGACTATCTTTTTGAAAAGTTGTTTACACTAATGCTATCTTTTATAGGTAAGAGCACAATGAAGTTATGATTCATTCATTCTGAACTAAGAAATTGCTTAGAAATTAAAGCAAGGAAAGTAATATTTTTTACTTGATAAATAAAAAGGAGAGGATATGGAAAGACATTAACTGTTTCCATGTTTTACATTTTGTTGGGTTGAATATGTGCTCTTCATTTTTGTTATAAAATATGACTTTTAATGTTTAACATCTTCTTCAAAACCGCAGGGGAGTCCACAGACTCCCCTGATGGAGAGGAGAGGAGAAGAAAGGTGATCCCAACTTCTGTCCCTTATTTTAAAATCAGGCTTAGGCTGGAAAGGTACATTTTCTAGTGACTTTACAAATGATTAGCTTCATTCAACTTTAGTATTAAATTAGCCATCAGTTACCTTTCTGATATAATTGCAGCAAAAAAATCAAAGGATTATGGAAGAGTAAACTTGGGTTGCTTTTAAAAACTTGAAGAATATTTAAATAATTTGCAATGGAGAATAAATAGCACCAGTGGTAGAACTTCAGTTCATTAGAACTTTGGGTGCCTGAGCTGTGGTCCCTGCTCTTCCACTAATCAGCTAGATGGTGTTATGTGAACTTCTTCAAGTCTTCTTTCCAACTTGATCACCTCATTCATCAGAGTAGAGACTGAAATAGGGAGATAATGAGCCATGTCTTTTGGCCTCTTCTTCATTTATTACTCTGATTTTACGGAGATGCTTGTGCTCCCTAGGAGAGGCTAAAAATGAATAGATTTTGAAGAACCCCTGCAGTTGACTGAATGACTACCAGATCTCTCAAGTGTAACCAGCTCACTGAGCACCTACAACTTTCTTTTCAGTCCTCTACTCCTATGAGAGGCTGTGAGAAGTTATCTGCTGGCTCCTTAAAGATGTCACATTCACTGGTAAAGGGCAAGGTGACCTCTGAGGCTGCATTTTTACCACATCTCAGCATTAAGAAAGTGTCAGAGAAAGGAGATCAGTTCTCTCCAAAGCATTGCTTTTAGAAAACTCTCATGTGGCTAAACTGAATTTATGTGAAGTCATCATTAATCGTAACATTTTTACATGTCATAGATTTATTTTAGACCTCCATATTTGCCCATCATAGTTATAATTTTTAAAGATCTTGTATCATTTTATAATTTTAAGAAATCATTTTTAGTGCTTATCATGTGGTTCCTGACATTGACTGGGTTACCCTGAACCACATCCTGCTATGAAGATTTGGGTAACAAAACAAAACAAAAACCAACAACAAAACACTCATTAGGAAAGATATCCAGGAAAAACTTATAGAACAGCAAAGTCCCCACAGAGAGAAGAGAAAGGACAGGGAAGAAATTCTAACTTTCATCATATCAAGTTCATCCCATGAAGGACAGACATTTGTGGCCCAGTTTGGCAAAGAGCATCTGAGGTCAGAGTAGGTCAGAGCTCAGATCTGTCTCCATCAAAGGTAAGGCTGGAGCGTTTATACATGAACACAACCAGCCACTGATTAACCACTGCGTGGTGGGATGAGGTACAGTCTTAGGCACTTTTATCTTTCCCTGTGTGTAGATAAATGGAATGAACCACCAAGAAAAAGAGCAGGTACTTGCTCAGGATACAAAAATGAAAGAAATGTGGCAAAAGATGTAGGAATTGCAGAGGACTGATTATGTCTGCTTCAGGCCATTCATAATTATATCCCATGAGCACACACAGAGCGGTGGAAAATTCTTTAGTGAAAAAGTTTCTTATAAAGAACAAGGTGCAGACCCTCCCAATCTGTTTTACGGAGAAGCTTTTGTATGAGTGAGGACCCTGAGGAAGCACACAGCACAGCACCCGCCGTAACTTTGGAAGAGAGCTCAGTAAAGGAATGTTTTCTAAGGAGACTGCAGAGAGGCCAAGGCTCCCTGCGACCAGTGCAGTTCTGGTGGAGGGTTGGATTCCTTGTCCTAGATGTGAAGGATTCAGGAGAGAAGCAGGGCCGCCTGTAGAGAAGCCCAGACCTCCCTCAGCAGGAAGGAAGGATTCTGTGAAATGAATACTCCAGCCGTTTTCCCCACTTCCTCCTCTTTCCCAGGCAGAATTAGTCGCTGGAGGACCCCTGGAGGGCCTGGCTTTGGTTCCTATTAGAAACTGCACAGCACAAAGCAAGGTCAAAGAAAGGGCAGAGGAATGCAGGGGCAAGGGGCAGCTTTGCATAGGGGAAGATGAATTGTTAAATTAATTTAAAGCCAGTTAAACGGTCTAAGATCACAATACAGGCATTTCAATCATCTATCATTGAGGAAAGCACAGTAATCTAAAAAATTTCTTGAGGAACACCAATAATAAAAAAAATCGATTCATTGAACTTTTTAAAAAAGTTCTTAAGAAAGAAACAATCTAGTCCTAAGTAGTTCTTTTCCACTACCTACAAAGGGCCTTAGGACTTAGCCTCAATTTCCTAATGCTTGAGTTTCTGTGACCTTTTTCTTAGTATAAAACTCATTTCTCTAGTCTTATACCTTTCCTTTTTTCATTAAAATGAAATGTTTTTACTCTTGCTAAGGTATACTTAGTATGAATATTGTGCAAACAATAAAAAGTTTTTTACAATACTAGCAAAATTACCTTGTCTATCAGAGAATAATTATTATTACATTGTTGTATATCCAGTGCTTTTTACTTCATTCAGACACATACACATACACACACAATTGTAAAAATGGGACAATTGATAAAATATTTGAATTTTCTCCTTTAATAATTCATTGAAATTTCTCTATATTTAGCTCGGTAGATTTTTATGCCTTTATCATTGCAAAACTTTTAAGTTATAAGAATGTCTAGTAATTTATAATATTTAATTAAACCCATAACACCAACCCTGCAGATGATTCCCAGTATTTTGGTATTCTTTGCTATGATAAATGTGGCTGTGATCTACTTAAATATATTTGTTATTTATCCTAGATTTTTAGCTCTAGAGGTCTTGTTGGAAAGTTTTTATTAATGGAATTTCTTCCATTTTTCACAACCTTTAATTTCTTTTTTGCACGGTAGTTCTAGGTGATACCTTCACTTTGGTTCACATTTTATTTTATCTTTTGAACTGTCAATTAAGGCAATAGATAATTTCCACTTTGTAGTTATTGATATCTGTGGTTGAAATTAACAGAAACTTCTTGAGGGCTGCATAAACAGCAGTGAAATATCTAGCATGCAGAGGTCGCACAACCTAAGGCCAGCTGTAGTGTGGAACCCAACACCCACGCCAGCTTGAGAACAGAGGACTAGAAATGAGCAGGAAAATCCTTCCTATGCAAGGTTGTTTCCCAGTTCTGCATGTAATTATCACTAAGGCACCCCTTCTCTGTACCCTCATTTTTAGATACATCGTTATTTGTTCCATTTAAAATTAATTCTGCCAAGTCCCTGGTCCAATTTCTAAGTTCCTCAGGAAAGACTCTAATTGACTGTTTTGACTGGACACTAATTGATTGGACCACTCATTATCTCCTCCAATCCAGAGAGGGTGAGTGGGACCCCCTAACATTATATGAACACAGATGCTAGCAGCCTCGTGATCATAAGGATGTGACCTGCTGGAGTGTGACAATGCTAATGCACACAGGGCATGGGACACCAGGACGGAAGTCAGAAGTCAGCAACAGGAGCTGGAGACTTCACTGCCAACTTTCAATAACAGATGGCACAACTACCAACAGTAAACAAATAGAAGGCTGATTGAAAAATAAAATTCCATCTTTATTGTTTTGCATCGCTGAAAGATTTCAATCATGTTTTAAACCTAACATTTACATAAACTCCAGGTTTTCTTTTTTTGCTGACTATAATATTCGTGTCTGACATTTCTACTTTCAGGTAGCTTTATTGTCTCTTTCGTCCTTTCACTGAGGAGTTAAATAAATCTTTTATGGTCTGCATTATATATATTTTTGGTACTCATATTTTGAAAATTAACTGACAACACAGAAGGAAAAAAGTGGAAAGTATTATTAAGCATCACGAATAGTTATTTGTGCAGGCAAGCAGGGAATGACAAATTCAATTCAAATGAGCTTAAATATTCTTAAAAGGGAGTGGGATGATTAGTGCATTGTATAGGCAAAATGTCAGAAGGTTAAATAGCTAATGGTCTTTCTTCAGTGCCTTATAGACACTGCCAGGAATCCCCACATCTGAATGCAACTTAATCTGTATTGTTTTGTCCTTAAGTAGGTTGCCTACAAGTGGTAACAAGAATGTGCACAGCATCTCAAGGCTCAGCATCTGCCGTGTTAGCAAGGAAACGTAGAAAGAAGTAATTTCCTTGTTCAAAATTCTGTGCTGTCACTTACTGGCTTGAGTTAGGGCCTTATCCTTCTGCCTGAAGCACTACTGACAATTGATTGCCACCAAGAGGATAGATTCTTGCCCTAAAAGCCATATGTGGCTATGACTGCCAGAAGCATGTTCCGATTGTTCCCAGGGGATGCAGACATGGCAACAACAAAAAAGGCAAAGTGACTAGAATAAACAAAAAACAAAATAGACAAAGAGGAGAAGGGGCTATGATATGCCAACATCTTATAGAGCAATAGGTAGAATGAGTTAAAGGCACAGCAGTGTTAAAAGTTTAAATTTCCTTTCTATCACAGATAAGTATGTATGAGGAAAGATATGTAAGATTATTAGTAGCAACACAAAATGGAAAGAATATAGGTCTTTTTGAAATAGTCATACAAGTTAACTATATATTAGGCAACCAAGAAAATATTTACAAATTCTAAAAATTATCTGATAACAGTATAATTAAAACCAGCATTGAAAATAAAATATGGTCAACAGATTTAAAAATTGAAATAAGACTACCTCAGAGGAAAACTTAACTCTTTTAAACAAGTTGTGGGCAACAGAAATAAAATTATATAGTCTGTAAAGTAAAATTAATCAAGATACTACAACTAATAATCTATGCATACAACTAAATCAGTGCTCATAGGAAAAGTTCATTGCTATAAACACAAAGGAAGAAGGAATCAATACTTGTGAAATTCATCTTTGAATTTAATAAAATATAAAAAAGGAAAGGACAAAATAAGAAATAAAATAAATCATAATTGAAATAGAGAACATAAAATTGTAGAATTATTATCCAATTTCAAGAACATACTGAAGAATTATAAGAAGCACTGATTTAAAATCAGTGATAAGATGTCTTTGTTATATATCATACATTAATTTTTATGGGAGGTTAAGGTTTAATGCAGGTACATGAAAATAACTTTTTAAAAAACAATGCTATCTTTATTCTTGGAGGGAAAACCATATGTGAAGTTTAAATACTAAAACCAACATGATTCTCTGTCCTTATATTAAGCAGGACTAAACAAAAATAATTTATCTGCATACTTCAGAAATGCTTGTTCCTGGAAGATAAGACTGAAAAAGTAGTAAACAGCTAACTTATCAAAATTAAAATTTACCTCACAGGGGTCCTTTAAAGAAGGTCTCAGTGCCAGGATTTAACAATCCAAAAAAACCCGCCCATTCTTAGCACTTAGCTGCCTTAAATTTACTCAGCCCAGGCCCTAGGATCCTATTAATATCTTTTTCTGTTTTCCCTTTCTTCAGACAATGCTGAGACTCTTAGCAGTAAGTCTAATGAAGAGTTGCACTCGGTCGACAGTTTATTTTTTCCTGGTGCTATTTTGTGGCATAAAGGACAGGCTTACCAAGAAACCAAATGCTAACCTGCGTCCTCTGTTTTCCACCATGTCACTTTGATTATGTAGAGATTAAGAAATTGAGGCTGAGAGAGATTAAATAACTTGCCTACCATCATGGTCTGTAATCCAGTGCAAAGGGTTTAAAAGGTCTGACACATGCTGAAGCGTCTCCCTGTCGCTTTTCTGCAGCCTGCTTGCCATCTGCCATCTCTTCATTTTGCTAGGAGAATGCTAGCAAGAGTCTTTTTAGCCAGTACTTCCCCTTCAGATTACCTCAATGACAGCACAAGAGAAAAATTCTTGAATTGCTATATTTATTATTCAATGGCTATAGAAATCCTGTGTCCTACCTCTTATTTTAGCAAAATAGTCATCAAAACCTCTACCTGATTAAATCTAAGAAATAAAAATGACAGTTCTTTATACATTGTTTTATCTATTTATATGTGCTTGCTTTTCCTGAACAAGATTTAAAATGGTTAATTCACATTTGTGAAGGCTAAAAAGTACATCAAATGATTTTACATGCATTGTCTTTTTTTGAATTCGAGTGGATTGTAGTCTAACCTTAATTTTGTTACCACCCAAACTTTAATAAACCTTGTTTCTTTCTTGTGTTTTGTTTTCCATTTTAAGATCATATAAAATATTTATTGTCATTGTAATGGTTGAAGTTTAGCTCTGTAATTTTACTTAAACCTATGTGCATGTAAAAACAGTACATTTGTTTATTGTATGTTTTTAAATGACTGGCATTCCACTGGAAAGTGCTACATGTGATTACATGCCAATGTTTGATTGCATAAATGATGAAAAATACCAACATACTTTTGATCCATTTTATAAATTTGTTTATATGCAGGTTTATGCTTAGGTTTATATATAGTGTTTATATATAGATGCTTATCTTGAAGTCTGTGATGACTACTTCACTTTAATGCATGAGGAAATTCTCTTTCCTACATGAGCTTGTATAAAAAACTGTAGATTAAAACAAAGACTGAATAAAATAATAGCACTGGTTTTAAGAGCAGAAATACTCCTTTTGAGTCTTCAACATCCGGTTGAAAGTAAAAACTTACTAGGTTTTCCAACCTTTCTTCCCTTTCTTCTGTCTCTTTGGCCTAAGATAAATTTAAATTATATAACTTTGTTTCCTGTTGCTAATTACCTACTCCAGTCAGTATTCTTTAAATAGTTATTAAGCCTGGGTTGAAATTTCTGTCATTTCTGAAACTAAAAGAGAATTTGGAGCAACCCATTAACATAACAGGAAATTCCCTAATATCCTCAGGATATGTATAGAAAACCATCACAATTAAATACAAGAGGAACTAACATCTCCAGGGAATATTTATTAAATAAACTTGCTTAAATACATATGACAAATACATTATCTTTCCAAAAAAGTCTAATTACCAAGATCCATTTATCTAATTAAGTGACCCTCAAATATCCCATTTTTTCCTTTGTAACTCTGCTGTAATGAATCACTAATAATGAAGCAAGCTTATTAAACTGGATACCAAGACAATCAACAATCATCTTTCCTGTTTTCTACATTAGATAAAGGCATTCTGAGAAGCAACGAGCCATAATTCTACCCTCTAAGACTGGATAAAGTGTGTTTTCCCAAACAATTTTTTTAAGAAAAATACAAAACATTATTAACATATTTTTTTTTTCTCTATGGAAGAAGCAATAAAATGAATAAAAGAAATGTGTTCAACACTATAAAATATATTTGTAAAGGAAATTTAAAATTTTTTTCTGTAATGTAGTAAATAGCATACCATAATTCCAGATGATCAAAGAGTAATTTTCTCATGAAAGAGAGAAGGAATGTATTAAATTATTTATAAAATGAAGACTTGCTGTATTACAAACTGCGCTGTATTGAGATTCAGAAAAATTGAGGCTCATTCAAAGAACATAGTCAACTAGCCTTCCCAAAATACCTTTTGATACCAGGTCTTTTCAACTTATTTCCCATTTCTTTTTTTATGCTAATCTCCATAAAAGCAGACCTAACTGTATAATTTTCTCTAAGTATTCTTTTTTGCTCTTATGAACCATTTACTCTTGGCGTTTCCTTGTGATTAGGATACTTTCTTCCGTTTCTTCTCAGCTGGTCTAATTCCCAAAATGTAGTTATAGAGAATGGGAAGATATTGAAATTTGGAAAATAAAGATTTGAATCCAAGGTCTACCTCTTACTAGCTATGCAACAGCAGGAATGAGGTTCTGAAGTTTGATTTTGTCAGTTGGAAATTGCCAAGGTATCATCTATCTCATGGGATAAATTAAAGGTTAAATAATATAGCTGGAATTTAAAAAAGAGTTTTGAGGTATAGAAAGTTCTGCATAAATCTTTTTCTCATTTATCTCTTTTCTCTCTATAGGATGTATGCACATATTGTATATATATATATATATATATATATACACACACACACATATGTGTATGCATATATGTAGTTTGTATTAGCAATTATAGCCATGGTGATCTCTCTTTTGAGCATGCTCCACCAAGCTTGCAATTCCTTTATGCCTCTATACTTATCATATATAATTGGCTTTTAATATTCACTGCAAACCAGTTATAGCACTACCTCAGTTCAAGAATGCTTTTGTTTTTGAATAATTTGGTATTTGTTTCAACAATAGAAGTGAATGGCATAATTTTGTATTTGTTTGGGGGCTCAGCATCAGCTGACAAACTGTGGCCATCCTTCCTTCATGGACACCAAGGGAATGGAATGAATTAAGATCCTATACCTAGGTACCACTCTACTGAACACCTGCTGGGAGCCATCCTCAGGGTTAGATGTTGGCTTTTACAGTTTGGATATGGTTTGAGTTTTACCCCAGGAGTTTATGTGTTGGGAAATGGGTCCACAGGCAGCAGTGTTGGGAACTGGTGAACTTTTAAGAAGTGGGTCGTGGTTGGAGGTTGTTTTTTGCCCCTTCCCTGCTCTCTGGCTTCCTGTCTCTCCTTGTGCTCCCTCCTTCTTGCACGTGCTCCTGCCATGAAGTGATCACCAGAGCTACACTTGCCAGTGCAGTGCCTCTTTTCTTTACAAATTATCCAGCCTTTACTATTTCATTATGTCAGTGGAAAATAGATTAAAACACTGGCAAAGATAGAAAAAAGTCCCCAAGGGACTCAGGTCCTATGTTAAGTGAGGGATTTATAGAGCCAAAGAAAATATTGTTGTGGTATTTATATTATAATCACAATTGAATTAGATAAAGTGGGATTCCTAAGAAGTAGCTTTAGCTAGAAGACATGATGAAGATCCTAAGATTTTCAGATTATTTCAGGTTATTTTGCTATTCAGTATGGAAGAGCAGATTACAGAGATTGCCTTTCTTCTGAATCTATTCTTTCAGATTGTAAGAGAAGTCACAAAGTGAGAGAAGAGGAAGAGAAAAACAGCAGAGTGGCTTCTAAGTAAACATTTTCATCCTCAGGATTTTTGGAAATCTTGCCTGTGGATCTGAACACAAGAAACATACGATCAGGAGTCCTAGAAAACCCTATGATAAATTCAGCTCAGAGACCTAAATCTCCATAATAGGAAAGAGGCTTCAAAACTGTAGCCATTAACTATAAGCCATACTTAAGCTATACTTCCCTTTATTCCCACTTTCAGATTAGTCATAAAGATTAAGAAAGAAGCAAAACTCCCTGAAGTAAAATCAAGGGCTGCTAGATAGACTCGCCCAGGGCAAGAACCATGCCTGTGCTAGAGGAAGTCTTTCTAGGTCCTGTTCAGGATTCGGCAGCAGGACTGGTTCATTCCTACTGAGCAGAGGATGGCCATTTCCCAGGGCATGATCTGATGTTGGTGTAATCCGATGCTGAGTGTGTGTGTATGTAGTTCTCCCTTCACGTTACAGTTTCCTGATCAGCAGAAATAATATGCAGAATCTATGAAGATGACTGTTGTCGATGTTGCTCCCGGCCGGCAGGAAGGACACACGACAAAGTCTGGCGGTGTGCAACCTTGCCTTTATTTATCTCCGCGTGGGCCCCGCGAGGCCTCCACTCTGCCACCAGCCCTTTCTCGCCGGTGGACTTTTTCTATCTCTCTCTGTGCTTTCTCTGTGCTTCCTGTCTCGTGGCGGGAGAGGCATTCACTTTTATAGGGTGACAGTGGCCAATCAGTTCAAAGCGCGCGATGCGGGCTGATTGGCTAACATCAGTTGTTGCTAGGCAGACTATCTTACAGAGCGGGTTGTTTAAGTCGCCAGGGCAATCAGGGGGCAGGAAGCAGGCGCCAACTTGGCTCACTCGATGGGAGGGGTAATTTAGCTCAGGCTTTGCTCCTTCCTTACAGGCCTCACGTCCGCCAAGTAAAACGACCGGTGTCGGCCGCGGCTCCCAACAGACTGTCTCCCACTGATCCTTGGCATTGATCTGTGCATAGTGCCTGGATGGGATTTTGGTTTTGCTCTTCGTTGCTTGTGCAAGAGGTAAATATACATTTTTATGAAAATAAAAATGCACAGCCAATAATTTGGTGGCCAAAGGAGCAGGCTGTGGCAAAAGCTACTAGTATTTTCTTAATACACATTTTTTTACATTATTTGTTCATTTATTATTAATATTGTATTTGTGTATTTAAACCTGATTTTTATATTACTCATTCTGCTTTGCAGCTGGTGTAATTGATGCACACACTTAGGATTATCCCCCTGGAAAAACCGAACATAGTCACCCATCCTGATTGATATCTTCCTTTTGGCTAAATGGTGCATGGTGGTGGAGGTGAATTAATTTAGCCCATGTGGTTGACATAAAAACTCTAATCTTGTCATATTTTGTATGTGGATTTAAGGCTGTGGCCCTCAGCAGGAGACAATATTGTCTCTCTGGGAACATTTGACAAGGTCTGGACTCATTGATGGTAATCATACCTGAATGTGTTCCATCAAATGGAAAGAGATCAGAAAAGCCTCAATACCTACAATTGAAGAGAGGAGAGGTTTAATCTACCTCATTGTTTAAGGTTGTTTAACCCTTTCATGAGTGGCTCCAAAGCAGAAACATCATAGTGAAGGGCATTGTAAGAGAAGTCACAGACAATATATCTGGAAAAAAGTACTAAATTCATCGCGGCTGGGAGGAAGAGCAGATGAACAGCACCGGTACCCAAGGGCACAGCTGCAGGACTCACCCAGACATACCCAGAAATGTGCTTCACTAACTTCCTGTCTGGCCCCCAAGTCAATCAAGTTAAGGTAATCAAGAGTAACCATCAGAGACATTCCTAAATTCTTACGATGCTCAGGGAAGCTCTTCTTGACTAAAAATTGTCCACCTTGAATATTAGTTAATGCCATGAATAAGAAATCCTGATTTAGTTAAGTGTTGATAAAATTGACGAGTGGTCTGAACACCGAAATAAAGATTCATTTTCCTAAAGCATACATAAAGGGCAGAACCAAATAGTTAAAATTGCAGTGAGCCTTGTGAAAAAAATTTAGGTTTTACCCTTGGGGCCATTGGAAATCAGTGAGAAAGTAGAATAGGATATGAGGATAATATTTACATGTCAGTGGACTAAACTTTGTTCTGGTGTGTCAGAATGAGTTTGTCTGTAGGCCATTGTGGTAGCTGTTAGGACTTGGAGGCCAGTTGGCTATGCCTTTGGAGGGTATGTTTCTCTCTGTCCCTTGCTCCCTCGATTTCTGGAAGCTTTTCTCTGCCAGGTCCTTCCTCATGACGTTTCTTCCTTGGGGCCAGGTGATTGAGACTGAAACATCTGAGGCAATGAGATAAGAGTAGGGATAGAAAAGCTAAATAACACAACGGATATTTGAAATTGGGAAAGAAGATATTAATATTATTTTTCCATTTATTGAAAGAAACTAACGGAAGTCATCTTTGAAGAGCAAAGTTATGAGTAACTAGGGATTTAGTAAATCTTTTAACCTAAGATGATAATTTTCTGTTATATTGTGTCATCCAGATTTCCCATTACTAAGACAAAATACTCCAAACATAAGACTTAAATGAAGAAAGTTTGAATTTGGCACAGAGTTCTGCAAGGTTCAGTCCATGGTTGGCTATTCCATAGCAGATGCAGCATGGTGGAAGGGCACAGTGGAGGAAGGCTGCTCGCAGCATGGCGGCCAGGAAACAGGAGGATGGGAGGTGGACAGAGATGAGCGGAGGACACGAATACACACTTCTAAGCCATGCGCCCAGTGTCTCGCCTCTTCCAACAAGGTCCCACCTCCTTACAGAATGTGAACTCATCCATAAGTATAGTGCCCCCATGATCCAGTCACCTTACAAAAGCATCACCTCTGAGCACATGAGACTTGGGGGTGGCATTTTAGATCTAAACCATAACACATATTAAGTACATTGTAACATGTTGAGGGATGGCTTTGGACTGAAGTATTTAGCTAGAGTTATGTGATCTTCCCTGTGACTCACTTTTGTAGTCAAAATAGAAAATTTGCTATAGTGTTCAAGGCCGTTCACATCTTTGGGTTGCTATGGTTAAATATATCTTAGCAACAGTAGACAAGTTTCTTAAGGTTTCCAAGTGCCTTCATATTAATGGCACAAGGATATCTGAAAGTTACATTTTAAAAATCACTATTGTAAAGTAATATAGTGTATTATATATAAACATGGTTATGTATTACTTGCCATTACTATGTAAATGTTTATAAGAAAGCAGTCCCATAAGATATCACCTAGTGATATCCTAGCTAGTTTGTACAAGTGTACTCTATAGTGATAAATCATCTGCTGATACATTTATCAGAGTCTTCTTGAGTTGTTAACACACAGCTCTCTCTCTCTCTCTCTCTCTCTCTCTCTCTTGTGCTTAATATTTGACTTTAGAATTCCAACAAATAAGTGAATTCCAGGGTACACATTAAGAATCTCTAAATGCTAAGTGTGCTTGCATCAAGTAGAGCTCACTAGATGAAAAGAACATACATATACATGCATATATATATATATGGATTTCCAAGTTAGGCTTACAATAATGGCCACTTGTAGAGTCAGAAATGGAAGAATGAAAATGGCCATCTGTGCACAGAAAAGCTGGGGAATCTATTCCATGGTAAAAGGACTGGAGCTAACTGCAGATTCCTGTGTAAGTCTATGCTGGAAAGACAGAGAATCTGCTTTGGAAGGCTGAGGAGTCTGCAATGAAAGTCTGAAGGAGCCAGAGAAAAATGTCCAAAGGCGATGACCATGTCCTGTGAAGAAGATTAAATAACTTCTTCTTTCCTTTTTTTTTTTTTTTTTTTTCATCTGGCCTATTGGTTGGTGCCACTCATTCCAGGGTCAGTCTTCCCTTCTCAGTTTGCAGCCTACATGTCAAGCATCTAAAACACACCCAGAGCTTTAATCTGCTAGGTGCTTCTTATGTAAGTCAAGTTGATGTATCACAGTTAAATCCTTTTTGATATTAACAGGGGCTTATAACTAAGAATTTTCCTTAAACATCTGATGAGACTTTGGACGTGGACTTTTTCAGCAATGCTGAGATGGTTGAAGACTTTGGTAATCTTTGAGGTGGACTAAATGCATTTTGCTTAAAGAGATGTACATGTCTTTTGGGGGCCAGGGGTTGAATGTTATGAGCTATATGGAGATATTCCCCAAAGCTTCAAAAGGTGGTGCTTTTGGGAAGTGATTGGATTGTGGATGCATTATAGCTGGTAAGAAGTGGTCTGATTGAAAGAGTTACGTTACCATGGGTATGACCTAGAAGGACTTATCTCCATCCTGTCCTCTCCCTTGACTCTCTCTGATTCCTGTTCACCATGTTGTGGGCAGCCCTCTATTATGTCCCTCTGTCATGGGGTACTGCCTTGGAGTCTGCAGATTATCAGCTGAAACCCCTCCTTTAATTGTGGTTGTTAGATAATGTGTCCCTATGATAAAGAAAGAAAATAAGATAGTGCTAAACACATAAAAAATGCCTTTTAAGAACGGAAATTACTCTGTGAAATCTTTCATACTTTGCTAAGATCTCTCAAAATAAGTAATCATTCTTTATTAAGAATATCATTATGATGAAACAAAGAAAATATAGATTAAGATAAGATTAAAATCTTAGTTTTTGTTTTATTGACTTCATTATTTAAAGCCATTTAAAATTACTGAAATTATTTGGGGCTAAGTGTAAAAGAAATTACATTCCAAGAATTATGATTAGGAGCCTAAATAACTACATCGTGGTAGTCAAATGTTAGTTTAATTAGCACACAATTAATTCTCAACAATGGCATGACCAGAATGTGTAACCATCTTTGCCCACCATTTATTTGGTATGTTTCTACTATTCGTTTTCTTAAAGGCAACTTAAAAAAAGCAAAAGCAAAGAGTCTTCAAAACTCTAAGGCATATAATTATTGAAAATACACTA
Source organism: Cavia porcellus (assembly GCF_034190915.1). Lineage (NCBI taxonomy): Eukaryota > Metazoa > Chordata > Mammalia > Rodentia > Caviidae > Cavia > Cavia porcellus. The sequence goes on along the minus strand of NW_026947487.1, from coordinate 37,319,352 downwards.
TATGCACTTTAGTATTTCTGGAGATTAAAAATAATATTTTTCCTTTGGCTGATATTCAAATGTAAATTTTCAGAGCGCTTTAGAAATACAGAAAGCATAAAACCCATACTTCTAAGTATTTTATGAGCATTTAATACATGCTACTGAGTTTACTTTAATAATCTTTTATTACCAGTTTGTCCTTTCATGCAGCCTCCCATTCAAAATGCTTTCCCAAAAGCACATTGTAAGTCAGAGAAGTTCCTTTTGTAGAATTGAAAATACAAAAACTTATTTGCTCCCTCTGCTGGAGAGGGATGGATGTTAATTCAAAGACACAATTTTGAGCTCTGGAAAGCAAAGTGTGGGTTTTATTTCTTTAATTTAAGAATAGCTCAGTAAGTAAATGTTGTAGCATGTAGAGAGGTAGAAATAAGGCAAATTTTATATTTCCTGATACCTTCAATTCCAAAAGATGAACATAAAAAGGATGCACTTTTGAAAATATTAACTTGAAAATGAAGATTTAAGTGTTTGTTTCTACAGCTGTCATTAGTTTATTGTAAAGTTTCACTTCCTGGAATTACCTGTCTATTTATAAATGTTGAATGAGTGTTTTTGGTTCCTTTGTAGATTATGTGGGCTCTTGAACATTCTGCTTTTTATAACATCTATACCTGAGCAAATAAAACAGCAGATCTTGTCTGAGTCTCATAGTTAGAAGTCTGTTTATTTTGGTTTTTCTCTTTTTGTTCATTAGGCAATTTTTGACTCCAAGTCCTGGTGAAGTTGTAGGAAACTCATGCTGGCTATCTGGCTACATATCAATTTGTAGACATAATAACAGCAACCACATTTTACATTTATGTTACCCTCAGTACTAGGAATTCTGTTAAATTCTTTATGAATATGTCAATTACTCTACTTAGTCATCTCTGAAATATATAAAAGATACAGTATTAAAAACAGCTTTATTTTTACAGGTGACAAAACTGTAGCCTAATACATAAATTTTCTAAGTTCAAAGACCTAATATTTGAGCAACGCAGGATTTTAAATCTGGGTGTATGATTCCAGACTGGAGACTGAACATGTAATCTTTATAAGAATGTTTGAATGATTTCTGTAGTTTAAATGTTACAGGCAAATTTTGTATCTGATTTTAAACCAGTAAAAGCTTATATAGGTTGTTACAAATCTGTTATTTCTTCTTGGCAGGTATTATATTAATTGCAAGTTACCCAGGAAATGCAAGCTTGTAGGAGACTGTTTTCTCTTTGACCAGAGAAATAATGGCAGTAGAACTTCCTGGTTAATAAGTTTGGCTTTGAGTGTTGCTACTCTGGGTCAAAGGTCAGAATTTTCTACTGTTTCCTCATAGTTAAAATAGATAAGGGTTTTGCAGCAGAGTCATGATAATAAACTTGAAAAGATCTGCATAGTGTGTTGTGCCTAACAATGTAGAAGAATAAGCTCTACAAACACTCAGTAAAAACTTTCCCGTCCAAAAGCTGACTTGATGTGTAGCTATACTTTTATGCATCGCATATGGTAATGGAATAGAAAATTACCTGGAAAAAATCTTTTACACTCTTAGAAGATTCAATTCAATGCCTTTAAGCTGAAGAATTTTGAATTAAAGCGTTAACACCTTATTTAATGGTTTGAATACTGATTTCTCACCAGTTTAAAGGAAATGGAATAATGCATTTCTTGCTTTCCAATAATATAGTTAAACTGTAATACAGGACCACAGAGCTTATTAATTCTTGAGTGAGTCAAAATTTTCTAAATACCTTGGTTGCTAATTAATTGGTTTAAGCAGTTACATATCTGCTATAAACTATTCAAAAGCCTGTTATACTGACTGAATGCAATGATATGGAAATTCAGATTGTGATCATGCAATTCGTATTTAAGATATGGTAACTATGATAAATTAAAATGATTAATTAATTGAAAATAATTAAATTATATATTAGTAATTAGTCAATCATAAAAAAATCAAACCAAAAAATTATCAGTTGAATTTTGTACTCCATGGATATATCTATTTTTAAAAATGTAAAGCAATTCCTTAACCAGAAAATGGTAAATATCTTTCTAATACCAAAACCTCTTCAATATAATGTGATGACATTGCACAGAAAAATGTCTTCAGGAGAAGTTGCACCCATAGTATTAAGAATCCTTAAAATAGTCTGCTTTGGAAGAGATGTTTTTTCTGTCTTATGTTAGGAAACTATATCTAGAAACAGAAAGTACTTTCTGTGACATTTTCATAAAGAGAAAGGTGAGGTTGCCAGCTTTTGAAACATGCCCAGTGTATTGGTCAGCTTTTCTTGGCTAGGATGAAACACCCCACATAAACAACAAAAAGGAGAGAGATTTATTTTGGTTCCTGATTTCAGAGGTTTCAGTCTATTCAGCTTGCCCCAAAGCAGAAACTCCTGGAGAATTTTTGTGGACGAAGGTTATTTACTTCTTGCAGGCCAGAAGCAACACCGGGGAAGATCACCTGTGTACACTTCAGGGGCACACGCGGAGGACTCACCTCTCTTAAGTGAGCCGTCTCCTAATACCACCTTCAGCTGATCAATCCACAGATGAATGTAATTTCCCCTTCAGTCCAGCAGCTCTCTGGGAATCCTTCATCTAGTTGAGTTGACTATTAAGACTCACTGGGGCACCCAGGGAGACTGAGGAAAATGATTAGCTGATTTTAGAAGTCCCATAATAGAGGCAACTATCAGAAGCAAAGCAATTCTGAATTGGTTGTAAAATGATTTTATTTTACACTGAACATGGCCTGAGAAAATACAAGTGTATAGACATCAGTTACACCCTACATGGGAAAATAAAGATTTGAGGAAGGTGTGACTAAAAAATATCACTACTTTTGTTGGAAAAAGTAAGTTGTAAATGACATTTTGGAAAGAGAACCCCATACTATAGTGAATATCATAGTTGAAAAGATCTGAAGTCAGATATGTCAGATAAATTCAAGAGGTTACATTTGTGAAGAAAGGATACAATAGGGACAGATGGAATAAATTATGTTACATGCACCCAGTGTGATTCTATGAGGCTGTTAAAAGAATGTGCCAGGTAGGTTTAAAAACATTGCAGATATGCTGAGGCTGGGTGCTAAACTATGTTCAAATAACACAGAGGGAGATAGAAAGAGATGACAAGAGCATACAAGAACAAACAAAATAATCAAGAAATAAAATGACAGATAAATCCTAAAATATTAATAATTTTACTGACTTTACATGATCCAAATGTATCAATTCAAAATTAGTTTACACTAGGTGTAACAGCACTTGAGTGAAATCCTGACTTATTGGGAGGTTGAGGCAGGAAAATGCTAAATTCCATGCCAATTAGGGATATCTGGTTTCAAAACAAAACAAAACAAAACAAAACAAAAGCAAGATTCAAAAATGGCTGGGGATAGTTCAGAAATAACACACTTTCCTAGCATGCATGAGGCCTGGAATTTGATCCCCAACACTGCAAAATGAATGAATAAATAAATAAATAAACAAATAATAAGTAAATGTGTATTTTACAGAGTGAGGAAGAATTAAAAAACATATTCTGTCTACAAGAAATTCACTTCAAATACAATAATAGAGATAGAAAAACAATGGAAAAAAAAACATGCCTTACAAAATGAATCAGAAGAAATAAGAATTAACTATATTAATACCAGATAAATAACTTCAGAGCAAGAATTAACAGATACAGAGAAGAACATTACATAATATTAAAAGAGTCAATCCACTTGGAAGATAGAGCAGTGTATATGTTTCAAACAAGTTGCACAGAATAAATTTTCTGCTTGATAGCAATATTTTTGTATAATTAAATATATCAATTATTTAGAATACTTTAATGATCTTACCTTTATTTATTTATATCTCATTTTTAATTTTCTTTGGCCTTCCAAGATTTCTAATACTGCAGGCCTTACCACAACTGCAAGAGATGCATTCCATAGCCCCAGTGGAATCCTGAAACCCTTGAGCTTATACCTACTGTTTTGTCTTACATACACACACGTACCTAGATAAAATGTAATCCATAAATTATGCACAGTAAGAGGCCAACAATAGCTAGTAATAAAGTAGAACAATTGGAACACATTTTCTGTTCATCTCTTCCATGTGCAAATTTAATATCTTTTTATTTTGTCTCAGCATGTATCACACACTGTGACTGTAACTTTTGCAGTTTAAGGTGTGACAATAAAATTAACATGAGTGTCTTTTCTCTTCTTCACAATTTCGGGGATAGGAGGCTCCTTCTTACTGTAGACCTTAGCAACCATAACATTGAAGAATTTCCCCCGTATCTACCATATTTTTGGTGGTTTATATCAGTAACCAGTTATTCTAAATGATGTGGAGGGTGACAGGCATGGCTGCATCAGGCTGCCTAAGGGGAGCCACTTTGCTCAGCTTGGCGAGCTTCCCTCTTTTTGCTTCAGACTGAAGGATTGTGGATTAGTTAGTTAGCTTCAGACTGAAGGATTGTGGATTAGTTAGCTTCTCTGTTGCTGAGACACAATACCCACCATCCATCCACAATTTAAAGGAGAAGAGGTTTACTTTGACTTACAGTTCCAGGGAATTCAGTCCATGGTTGGCTGGCTCAAAGGAAGAAAGATCATGGTAGGAACTCATTGCAGAACAAAAATATTTAGTGTATGGTGACTGGGAAGCAGCATTACAACAGTGACAGAGAAGAAGGGGCAGGCACAGTACATAGATCCCAGGGTCACATCTCATGACCTGCACAGACACATACAGAAGAGTGCTTTACTAATTCCCTGTGTAGTTTCCAAGCCAATTAAGTTAACATAGTTAAAATTGACTGTCACACTAGGATGGCTTTACTTATAAGTCTTTTATCTTTCTCAGAACAACTGCCTAGGAAGGACATGTTTTTCACAGAGGCACAATGACCAAAAGAGAAAATATATGACGTGTGTTAAATTTAGTGTTGGTACTCATGTCCTTTGTCTACTTTGTCTGCTTTCCATTAGATTAAATTACATGGCCAAGTCCAATATTTAAGAGGCGGGTGAGTATACTTCTCCATTAAAGGACCTACAAACTACAAGGGATGTAGATGTAGAGAAGAATGATGAATTGGGCCAGTGGTCAAGTTTAGTAAAGTTGTTACCCATGCTAGAAGTGTTCTTACCACACCCATCCATACCACACACAGAGCTGAAATATTCTCTCACTGAATGTGGGTAGTTTTTGGTTGGCTTATGTTTACCGTATAGATTTTATTTGTAAGTCAGTGTCATGAAGCATAATGCCTATTGCTACACTCTTTTTGTGTTTCATGTTTCAGAGAGACATACACAAGGGAAAAAGGATGGGCAACACGTGTCATACAATCTGGTGACAGGAGGAATTTTATACTATATGTTTGGAGTTTCCCTTGTCCATCTGTTGAATGAATATGTATAATTCTTTCCCATTTTGCTTTCCTTTTGAAGCTATCAAAAAATCATAGCCTGATCAGGTTAGAAGATTCCTGACACGTTAAAAATAATCTAGTTCAAAACTATTCAATCTCTGATCCTCATTACACTTGGGATATAAAATGGGATGATGGACATTTGAGGACATTTCTCTGTATATAATAAGAACGGATTACTTTAGCTGTTTTTTGTACAGACTGCTCATATTGTTTCATGACAGAAAATGACTGGAATACCCTTGACACTATTAAAATCACCACATTATTTAAGAGATGGGGACGCTGATCTCTTAGATGGGAAGGGATTTAGTTCTACGTATATCTAAGTCAAACTTGACTTTCCTGGATTTAGTACCATATTTGCTTTTTATGCTGCTTAACAAAGCACCATAGCCTCATTGGCTTAACAGAATATACATCCATTACCTCAGAATATGAGGCAGAAATTCAGGAGTGACTGAAATGAAATCTCTGCTAGGCACAATCAAAGTGCCATTCAAATGTGGAGGCTTATCTGGGAGCTCACATGGAAAAGGTCTCCTTCCAAGAGCATTCGGTTTTGGAAGAATGTATTTCCTTGTGGCAGGAGGATTTATATATATTTGCACCTTCAAAGCCAGCAATAGACCAGAGCCTGGCAAGCCAGGTGCCACACTTACGTAACATGTATATCTTATCACATTTCCCATATTTTATCTGTTAGAAGCTAGTCACCGATATCCCCTACACTGATAGGGAAGTACTTTATAGAGTCACGTAGATCAGAAGGTGGGCCCACTGAATCGTCTTAAAATCTGTCCACCACAAATATCATAATGTTTCAGCTGAAGTATTAGAAGGTGAGAAGAATATTCACGGTAGGTTAAGTGAGAATTAAAAAAAAAAAAAAATCCCTTAACCTCTGTTCTTTTAAGTCTGTACTTAGCAACTCCATTTTCCTCTTAATTTTTGTTGTTATCAATACATGTTTGGAGTACATAATGATTACATCCTTTGTGTGGAGTTGGTACCTGTATATAACAATCTTAATTCTTTTTTATATTCTTCCTTTCCTCTTGCTACTCCCTCCGTCTTTTGGCTCCCTTCTGTTTTTCAAAAAGAAAAGAAACAAGAAACTAAAAACAAAACAAAACAAAAAAAATCAAAGAACTTCTCATTTTCTGTTATCACCTTTATTTTGCTCTTTAAGTATGTAGTGGCTTGAAAATGGCAGAAATGATAACCGGCGACATCTGAGACAGGAGGTAGTACGTGAGCTCTGGATTAGGAAGCCAGCTGCCGTGTCAGGATTCCAGAAAGCCCAAGGCCTCCCGAGGAGCAGCACACAGGCACAAACCTGAAGGCTCCTTAAAAACAGCCAGGGGCTTCTGCAGCAGCTGTGTGAGTGCCTGCCTTGTGCTAATAGCCACCTGTGTCCTCCATTTTGGAAAACAATTCTTCAGGCCCACTCAAGACTTTCCATAACTGCACTCCAACCAAAGTCACCTCAAAAGAAACCCTGAACTGGAACCACATGGCTAAGCCACTCCCAAAAGCCCAACCCACCAAAACCTTACAATCCATACATGTGATAGAAGTGGGTAGGGAAGCCTTGGGCTTCAGTTTTCAGTCAGTAGGGTATAATTAACACGGGTATAAAAGTGCTTTATTGTCAGTTTCATGTCCATCAAAGAAAGGTACAGCTATATGTGTTTTTGATGGATCACACTTCGTGTTCTTGAAAATGCTCAGCTGGGGGAAACGGCACATACCTATGCTCCCAGCACTATGGGAGGTTGTCGAAGAAGAGTCACAAACTTGACACTGTCCTGGACAACTTAGTGGGATTCTCAAAATAAAAATAAAACAAAATTATGGGCTATGGATGCAGCACGGTGCGGAGGGCTTCAGTTTGATCCCAGAACTGGGGAAAAAAAATATAAAACGAAAGCACTCTAAAACCTTTTGATTAGATTTTCCTCTAAATGAATACCAACTCAATGCTGAAATGCCCCACTCATTTGCATTTCAGACCTCTTTTTAAGAAAAAGACAATTCTACATCATGCCTCAAATCTTTGATCTGAGAGGCAATTTTCCCTGCAAAAATCTGTGCTTTACTTAACATTCAGATCTCAGAATGGCTTAAACCTCCTCCATCCATATTCTAAAGAGTGGATTCTGCAGCAATACACTTCAGCCTGGCATGTTTTCTGCCCAGAAATGTTCCAAAGATAAAGCAAGAAAGATGAGAACACTTGTTCTTCAACTGTTCCAGGTGAGTGATGGTTTCGATGCAAATGAGTTTGCTCAAAGGCTTTGCTGGAGAGAAACCAGTGAAGAGATAAAATCTCCGTAGGGAACTGTAACCCTAACAAACTTCAAAGTGAGGCACTGTTGATAAAGAGCCTGTGGGTTGCCCCCCTCCCCGCTGCAAGCACAGGAGCAAAGCAATAGAAAAGTTCATCAAACTGGATTGGTTTCCTTAATGAGATTGAAATAATCTGGTATAAATGAAAGAATAAACTCTTTTGGGGCTGAATTTAAAATGAGTTCTATGTGGTTATCAAAATCACTGGCTTTCCAATTAGATGTGTACAAGATGGAAATTATTCTTAACTTCTTTACCACTCTTTTTTTTCATTTTTATACTCCACATGACACATTTTTATAGGAAAGAGTTGATTAAGCAGTGAAGGGATATATTCACTTTTTCACTTCAAAAAATGTTCTAAAATTCTCTTTCCCCAAACTCATCTATTTCACAAGTTTTATGAATTTTCCTTTGGTATTGATATTTCTGCTGTCAAACTGAAGCCAGCTAATGTATTTGACCCTATGGAAGAAGCAAAAGGCCTATTAGTTTAATTTAATCCATGCTAAATTGTGATATTTGTGCTTTAGAGGGGGAAATTTAACAAGGCCTGGATTTAATTTATCAAGTATACTGAAGTAGGCAAATAACAGCATGAAGCCTGATACATCAGAGCTGCAAGTATAATGAAATCAGTAGGTAAGCCCTCCATAAAATTACTTGGGGTATAGGAGAATCCAGACATAGCAATTATGCTTAGCAAGAAGAAACAGTTCTAGAGAGTGTGAAGCTATTAGTCAGATATACAATCTCAAAGTTGGAAAGGGAAAATTACTCAAGTTAAACTAAGAAGCATCCTAAATCATCATTGCACTGCATTGATCTCAGTTGAAAGTGGCTGGCTTTTGGATAAACCAAGAAATGCTTGGTTTATCTTTACCATTAAATATTTCTATAGCTTTGACTAGAACTAAGGAAATACAGCCTGGCATTTGAATTACAGTAAGTTATAAATACATAGACTTTTGCAGCGTGTGCCTGGCTTTTGGAAGAAAACTCCTGGAACATTCAGGAGAGTTGATGTTGATCTATACATTTGTTGTAATTTTTAGTATTTGTGCCAATACAACAAAGTGAAGAGTGGCTGTATGTATTCACAGAAAATCAAGAAGTATATATTGCAGTGGTTTTAAGTGAGAAATACTGTATTTTGCACTATTTTAGCTGTTTGGCTTTACGTCAAAATATGGAATCATCTATTTACTTATTATATAGCCCTGAGTCTTTCTGAGATAATTTTCAAAAAACATTTCATGTCCCTAAACTTTGTGAAGAGATTTTGAAGTATATATATCCTTATGATTATATATATATATATTCAGTAGAAAAATGGATTTTAAAAAAATCAATTTATATGAGTACAATTTAAAATGTCAAACAGTTCTTGTTGGAAGCATTTGACCACTTCAATTAGAAATTTGGATGGAGAAGAGAAATATAAAATCACTCCTGCGTGCCAATGAAATCTATCCTTGAATTTGTTGAGTACTACTTGGAAAACTAAGTACTCATCATCTACATATTTTTGGCAGTGGGCTAAAGATTACACAGAGTCTTTTTTCAGAAAGAGAAGTCGATTGTTATTGTTACCAATCATCTATTAAATAAATGGCTTGAAGAGAAAAAAATAATGAGAAAGTATAATCGTATCAGCAGATGAGGTATTGTGTGTGTTATGACCAATAATGTTAAGTAGCATCTTAAAGTAACAAAATGTACACAAAAGCCAGGCATGGTTGCACATGCCTATAATCCCAGCACTCAGGAGGCTGAGGGAGGAGGATTGTTGCAAGTTTGAGACCAACCTGGGCTACAAAGTGAGCTTGAGACTAGCATGAACTCTCTCTCTCTCTCTCTCTCTCTCTCTCTCTCTCTCTCTCTCTCACACACACACACACACACACACACACACACACACACACACACACACAGAGGCATCCCTCAGTTCCTGTGGAAGAATAGTCTCAAGATTTTCCTTGGATACTGAATATGTAGATGAAACTGGTAAGGCCAACAGTGGTGGGAACTTTTTAAGAATGAAATTTTCTAAATCTGATGGGCTAGTAATCAAGATTACTACTAAGTAAACTGACAAAATTTGTCTTAGATTGCTCCTTCATGGCTCATGTCACACTTCACTCTTACAGAAAATCTGCCCCCTCGTTTTTCTGGTAGATTCGTTTTACTTTATTCTTTGTTTCGTTGTAAGGCAGAGGTGTTTATGGAAGCCTGTGAGACACTGCAGACCAGGAGATACTCATTTCTTTCCCATGCAAATTTGTTTGTTTTACAAGATGTAGTTTTTGCTAGTAGTTTGGTCACACAGGCCAAACTCATATTCTTTTCTCATCTAGAACAGGAAAAGTTGCACAAATTCTTTAGCACCAAATTTCATACAGTGTCCACTGAAAGAAAATACTGCTTTACATTTCTGTTAGTCTGTTTAAACATTTAAGTGTTTTCATGTTTTATAGTCTTTTTTATAGTCTGATATTCTCCTTGATTTACCTTTGAATTTTATTTTTTATTTTATTTTAAAAAGGATAGAACCAAGGAAAATAAAAGAGTAAAAGCAGTCAAAACAAACCAAGGTAAGTGATACAGAATTTCAAAATAATAGGAAATCAACAATGGTTATCATAACGTCTCTTCTTGTCTTCAAAATAGCTCCAGATGCCTTCAGACATAGTAAAAATCAAACAAAACAGAACAGAATAGAATCAATAAAAACGAAACAATGAATACTATAAAGGACTTCAAAATAAGACAATTGCAAATCCAAAATGGCTACCATAGTATGTCTTGACATCTTTGAAAAAGCTGCCCATGCCATCAGATATAACAAAATCAAACAAAACAAAACAGAACAAAACCCAATCCAACAAAACAATGAAAATGATATAGGACTTCAAACAAGATAATAGGGATTAACAATGGCTACCACCCTCAGAAGGAGATTCCCCATAGATGCCACGCTGTGTACCCTTGTCCTCTGAATAGATGATCAGACCACTGACCCTAGACCTGCAAAGTCAATGAGATACCACACGCCACAAACATCAAATTGCATTTCATCTCAATAGCTATCATCATAGTCTGTGTTTCTTCAGATCAGCTGGTCGCTTACAGGGGCTAAAGTGGAGGGGATTGGCTCTTCTTGTTTGCCAGCAGCAAGCCTGAAGGGACTGAGATCTATTTGTCCCACCGGCAGTGGCCCGCGTATGGTACTGGTTCGCAGGGAGGGTTTGTTTCTAGGTGAGTCCTTGCTCCCTTGCTCCCAGGAGTCCATGAATGATGTTGACTCATGGGGAAAGGCTGGGGTCTGGCTGTCCCCCCACCTTCAGCAGCTCATGCATGGCCCATCTTTTTTATTCTTAATAATTGTATAAAATGGATGTGCTACATGACCATGCCAGTCAATCTTGTCGGTTTGACTGGATTAAGGAACTGCTGGAGAGGTGATCAGATCTTGGGGGCCCTGCATAGATTAGTGGCTAATCCACCCATGTTCATAGCCAAGTCATGTCAGGAGGCGTGGCCTAGCCATAGATGGACACCAAGGCAAGGCTTTGGGAGGGGTGTACATATCTCACTGGCTCTCGCTTTGTGCTGTTCTTTGTATCCTCTTGGAAGTGTGGGCTTTATTCCAGCGTGCCCTTTCACCACGATGCTTCTGCTGTGGAGCTAGCTTACCATGGACTAAAATCTTTGAAACTATGAACCAAAATAATCCTCTCCTTTAAATTGAAGTGTCAGATATTTTATCCTAGCAATCTGAAATTTGAGAAATACAGTAGTTTCATTGCTACTGTATAAATAAAGACACTACAAATCAAAGATGGCTAGATGATATATCCAGAATCTAGCTCTTAGGGAATGGGCGGTCTTTGTTTATTTACTTGATGAGCTCTTTTAATTTTAAGTCTGCAAGGCTTACATTACTGCTCCATTTTATAGATGAGAAAATTGAGAATCAGAGAAGCAAATTGCCAATGACATAGAAATCAAATTTGTATCGAGTGTTTTCAAATCAATTTTCATGCTTTTTTTTTACTGTTTCAAGAAACTTCAATCAAAACCAAAAGCCTATACTTTCTACAATCTTAAATAGTAATATTCAAATCTCATCCTAAACAGATAATTTTTAATTAACTAGCCAATAGTTTTTTTACCCTAGTGAAAAAAAAATTTAAAAATAAGAGGCATAATATATAGAGTTAAAATGTCATAATTGAATTATTTTGATAATATAGGACCTAATCATAGACAATTAAGCATCATACTTAATCTAAATTTGGAGATAGCACAACTCTCTGATATTTGTTCCTACAGTGTAAAAAATTACTTTGCATAATAGGGATATTTCAAAAAGTTTACTAAGTTTTGCCAGAACAAAAATGTAGAATGCACTGATTTATATAACCACATGTGATATAGGCAGATTTAGTAGTCAAAAGATTTGTGTTGTCTACTTGCAAATTTAAATTTTAATCATAATACATACAATTTAAAATTGACTCTTTTGAACTATGCTTTTAAAAAGTGCATAGATTTATTTTCCCAGAAAAAATGTATGATTAATTTCATATAACACCCCTAAGATATTTTTGCTCATTATATAAAATTTCTATTAGTAAAAATATAACTCAGTAAGGATGCATTTTCGGTACTTTTTTGCATTTTAATATTGTTTTGTAAATTCTAGTTCTAATAGTAGTGACATGATTTAGTTTGAAGTGGGTGCTTGGTTATACTGAAGAACTGTAATAGATCAGTGCAGTGAAAAAATTTGAGTGTATGTAGCTGTATTGTATTTAGGCCATTCAAAAGCAGCTAAGGGTTTGTTTTACCCTGAAAAGCAATGTGTAATTCATTACAACAGGTAGAAAAAAATATTTTATGCTTTTTCTTGGTATTTTGCTTGAGGATTAATTTTTCTTCACCACCGAATCTGCACAAAAACAAATTTATTTGAAAGGAATTAACTGTCACGCAGTGTGTGAGTCTTAGTTTTCTTAAATGAAATAGGAAGTGGCTGAAGCCTAAACAATATTTCAGTTTGAAGGTAATGTGCTTCCTGGTTTCCACCCTGTCAGATTCTCACCCCGATCTCCAGGGAGGAGAGGCAAGATTGCCTGCTTGACATATTTTGCCTAAAGCAAGTCCTGCCTGAAACTAAGATTCATATTATTCATTCCACTGAGTGCTGATTTCCATAGGTTTGCCAAGGGTCACAATACAATCCATTTTCTTAAAAAAAAAAAAGTAAATGTAGTTCTTTTACCAATGAAGTTATATTTTTACAAAATAATGAAATAAGGTGGGGGATGGAATGGTGGGCTCTGAAGCTAAATTTTTTTTGGTCCAGTAAACAATAAGGAATCAGAATTTTAAGTAGGGTTTAATAAAGCTAATTCCCTTAATTTTCATGGTACTGAGAAATTTAGAATCTTGAAACTGCCCTTTTTTCCACCACAGATGAAAAGCAAAATAAACAAGTATTGAAATAATTATGTAAAAACTATGAGGTTTTGTCTTTTTTCAATATCTGCATTACAAAATAACAGAGTAAACTTAATCTGATAAATAAAGTAAAATAAGACTTATTTTGGCAACCTCAGATGTTAGTTTCCATCCATGAAAATCTTTTCTGGTTGGAGACTGGCCTTGAAATGATGTATTACTCATGATGACATACAACCTTCTGAGATCAGTAGTAGTTGAGATTTTGCTGTATGTGGTAATTGATTTAAAATAGAAAATATTCCATAATAACATGCATAGCATACTAAGCACGAGAGCATAAAATTTCACATTTGTTGTTCTTTTAAAGTACAGAAATAAATGTACAGAAAATTTCTATGAGGTCGCGCAACGTTCCATTCAGGACTTCAAGGTGATAGATAAGTCCTCCTGCCCCCAAAGCATGATTTATCTATGAGGGGAGTATACTTTTACATATGATTCTCCAGCACCTAATCAATATCTTTAAATTTAATTTCCAGTTCATAGCAAAATTTTCTAAATCTTCACAATAATGTTTTCCCCTTCACTTCACTGTTTACTGCATGTAATATTTTCATTTATTGTACGAAAACACAATTAGAGAAGAGATTGTATTTAAAGGTATACAGTATTATATGGTAACTATAGTCTACAGGAATTCATTTATACTTTTCAAAATTTAGAACAAAAGGTTTTAAATTTTCCTAATCAGTGCCTTGAAACGTTCCTTTAATGACTATTCCAAACTTGATTAGTCTATACAATGACAAAAACTGCATCCTGTCTCCAACCAAATCCCAAACTAGCTCCTGACATGAATTTTCCTATCTCTTACTGCCCTGGGCTGGGTATACTAGAATAACTGTAACAATTCTTGTGTCTCCTATCCATCCAATCAAATGTCACATTTTAAATATTTTACCTCATAATACCTTATCAATCAACTTCTTTTTTTTCCCTAAATGTGATTCCATTAGATATAAGAACCAGAATAAGCTAACTCAGGTTTTGTAATTAGGAAAATAGATTTCCTCTGTCTTTCTGAATTTAAATATCTTACTACTATTTCTAAACATTCAAGCAACAGCTCACCCAAGTTTTAAGCGATGAAACCAAATAGCTCTTTGGTGAATTTATTCCAATTGATCACCAGAATCAATGGAGGAAGAACTGTGATTTACATAACATTACAGGGAGGAAAAAGAGAGCTTGAAGAGACAAGAAAGAAAGAACATTTGAAAGAAGAAAGCATGTCTTAATCTAAAGAGGACATTAGAGGATGAGAAAGGAGAGAAAAGCTATGTCCTTTTCAAGAAGAGAGAAGACCCCAGTATCTACCCTTTGGTGAATTTGTAAAAGATTACTGTTACAGGAGTTGTTGAAATGCACACCTGTAAGATTTGACTGCTCATATTATCTCTCCCTTTGCCACAACCAGGTTTTTGCTAAAAATTTCTACTGGACTTGGCTTAGTTTTCATTTTGTAACACCCATGAACAGTCTTAATATAAATAATTAGAGCCCTGAGTTACTTCCTTAGCCACTGAGTTACCTTCCCAGCACTTACCGATTGCATGTACTTGGGAGTGACTGAATTTACTCAAATAAAGAGCCCACAGCTCAGTGAGGTTTAATGATACCATATGGTGCCAGGTAAATCTGTCTTGGTTATTTTTCTCTTGTTGCTGAGACAAAACACCCAATACCCAAAATGAAGGAAGGAAAGGTTTATTTAGCTCACAATTTGTAGAGATCTCAGGCGATAATCAGCTGGCTCCAAAGCAGAGTGGCACAGGGCAACACGCCCAGATGGCAGAAGACAGCAAAGTAACAAGAGCATAAAATGGGGAAAAGCAAGCCTTTTTTCCCTTCAGTATACTGTACACAAGACACCCCCGCTCCAGGGCAGGTGTAGCACTCACAGAATCTCTGTGCCCTCCTCTTGCACAGGATGAGGATATTTACAAAGTAAGGACCCTGGCTCCCTGCTGGGTCTCTCAGTTAAACTAAACTTTTAAAATTGACACAATGTATCAACCATAACAGTCTCAGAGACCTTTTCAATTGTCTTTGATTTGTTGTCTTCCTTTTTATATTATAAAAATGTATATGAAAGGTCACTTCTTAACTCATAAATATATAAAGTGAACATAAGTGTGTGTTATGTAACTCATAAAGTAATGAGGTAATCAATTAGATGTTGCAGGAAGTTCGAAGGATAATTCAAAGAGCTTAGATTCAGAGTCAGTTATAAATGAGCCTCTAGCTCCAGCCCAGACTCTGTGTGGGGCTTATACCAGGGTGTGCAGATCAAGAGGAGGAGTCATGGCGTTCTACTCTTTAGTTTCTTCATCTGTCAGATGAGGTAACATTGTGGCTTCTACCAAACTTAGAGAACTGTAAGATTAAAATGCTCTTGTACATTTGAAACCCTCGAAATGTTTTGCCATTAAGGAGTTCATGGGAAACCACTGCTTACTGAATAAAAGAGAAATTATCCGGTTGATCATGTTTATGAAGAACTAATCTTGAACCAAAATCAATGTGTAGTGAAAATGCTAAAGACTATGCCTGACTATGCATTTTCCTCTCTGTCGAGTAGATCTCCAAGCCTTTGAAATCCATTTTGCTCTTGACTCCATGTGACACTGCATATTTGGTACAGACATCCTTGTATCTTACAAATGAGGTTGGAAGGAAATAACAATCTCCTCACAAAAGAAAGGATCTTAGGCATTGTTGGAGGTCTATAGTTTTGCAGGATATTTTGCATGGAAATTTTGGAAAGGTCAGGTTTACTCTGCTTCTAGGTGTTTTAGACTCCTGAGAAATCATCTTTATAGTGTCTGAGGAATCTGGTTAAATCACTATTGTTTTGATTTTTACTGCTACAAAAATAACTACAGTTGCAATATGTTTCTATTCCAGTAGATGGCAGAAGCATCCTATAGACCAAATTGATATGAACTTGAAAAATCGGTATATTGAAGGCAAGAACAAATTGTTCTCAACCTATTTTAAAAATCTGCCTTTGTTGTGGTTAGGGCACTGTAGATGTAAAGGATTTGTAACATTCCATCACAGAAACTTCTGATTCTGACAGATTTTGCTGATAGTCTAGGAGAATAAAAATTATTTCATAGGAATGAATGATGTCATGCAGAATTAAGTCATGCTTATATGCTAATTCTGTAGTCAATTCAATCAGACTTTTTCTCTTGTTTTGTTGTATTTTCACAAACTGGATATGCTATGGAAGTCATTTTAATTAAAAGAAAGGCATATGGCATTTGGTAATTAAAAACCAAAGATCAGTTGTTTAGGTAGTCGTGTTCTACAGAGTTAAATGACGTGAAGAGAAATAAACATTTACATTCAGTTGCTGTACTTCAGTTGTGTGATCTCAGTATTTTCAAAGATGTACACATTATTGCACATATTTCAACTTAGAAAGTACTTACATTAATGATTCCTTTGTTAGTATTGCCTGAATATTCTTGCTAGTTTGACAATACTGTAATTTAAACTAAGGATATTATATAGTGATATTACGGTACTCATTGGAAACACTTTGTATTCATGCAAAACGAATAAAATCAGGCAAAACTTATATAACTTCTTGTACTGATGTTATAAGGAAAGGATATATACTATCAAAATTAAGGATGGTAAATCTTAATTTTTATTTATGTTTTAGCATGGAAGATAATTCGTGTCCTTAAAAAAAATTGAAAGAAAAATCTCCACAATACTTGTTGACATGAAAGATTACAGCTTGATTTGTCCTTCTGGTCTTGGCAGAACACTATGTCAAGTCTTTCCTGGGAGAGAGATCTTATACTTGGTAGGTGACTGCAAGGTTGAGGGGCCACTGGAAGTACTGGAAGTTTCCTGCCAGTGCTTTGCAGTGGGTGGAGAGGTACTGGTGTTAGCTGGTGATAGCTTATACTGTCAAATCTGTGAGCTGAGCAATAGCAAAAAGGGAAATGAATCCTGAGGTTTGTAGCTGGGAAATTAGAGCAAATCTGGGAGAGCTATGAGATTGATTCGGGCAGTTCAGGAATTAGTTTTTAAATAGTCTACATGCCTGGGTACTCTTCCTGTGTGGCACTTTGGAAGACTTTCTGTTTAAAGGTAGCAGCTAAAAGGAGCACATTACACGGATGCCTTCAGGGATTGTCAATCTACAAGTCCTCTGTTTCCTGAGTTGTGCTGATAGCTCAGATCCAATTATATTGTAAATGGGATTTGGATTACCTTTTGCTAATACATTATCTTACATATACTTACAGTAAAGCTTTGTTGGCATTTTTCTATCCATTGTAGAAATCTTTCATGACAAGCCCATTTAACTGGACATTTTATTATCTCAAAGTGCTTGGTTCTGAACTGCAGTTATAAGAAATTTATTGTGCCTTCTCTCTCATATTAGTTAAAACTTGAAGCTATTTTGGCATGAATACTTAAAGTACTTTGTTATTCTCCTTTCTTTGGGCAGAAGAACATTTATTATCTTTCACATGTTTTAACTATATCTATGTTTATCAATCTATTTTCTCAATTCATAAAGCTCTATAAATAACCATGAAACAGTTTTACCCAAGGCTTTTCTAATACGAATGAAATTCACAGACTTCTTCATCTTATATGCATATTTTTTTAATGTCGTATGCCACATTAAAACAATTTTTTGAAGGTATACAATTGCTTACTATTAATGGATTTAAAATACGGGTATCTTGAGAATTAGAACTTTGCAAAATTCAACAAAAGGAAGAATGAATGGGAAGAATTTAAGACCTTTTAGGAAAAGTGGTATTAGCAAGCTTATCAATATGATTTTTTACATTGTCATTATTAGAAATCTATATTATTAATTTTGATTTAGCATATTTAATATGGAAAAAGTATAAGGGCATCTATCCACTTTATTTTCAATTAAATATTATAGTTTACAGAAAAGAATATTAAATTACAGAAACTCTTTGATGTTTGTTTCTGTATGTTGGCTTCTTCAATCTAACTGTGATCGCCTTTTTTGATTTTGTTACTCAGAATTTCTGACAAATGCATTCTGATATTGGTTCCTACTTTTCATCTTTTCCTGTTTTCATTTCATTTCATTTATCAAGCTATTTATCAGTTTTTCATTTTCATTTATCATTATTCATTTCTATTTATCAGTTTTTATTTCATTTCATTTATCAAGCTATTTATCAGTTTTTCTCTTCTCAATTGTTGTAGTTTTATGATTTTAATTTGGCTTTATGTCAAAAAATATGCTGTTAATCCATCTTCCTTATATCTTAGCTTCTTCTCATCTTGCAAATGCAAAGATCACTGACATTCACTTCCTGTGCACACACTGTAGTCTTTTACTTTAATTTGGTGTTAAAAGATTTATTGAGAAGTCACTCATAATCTCTCTGCTACTTATTTTCACTTCTCTTTTAATTCTAAAAATCAATCTCCTCTTTAGTTACTGCTAATGAATTTCATTAAATAATCTAATACTTATTTGCTATTTCCACTGTGAATATAGTTGTGAACAAAGCTCACAGTGTTTGTACCCTCATCAAACATCCAATGTAGAAGGGAAGGTTGACAGTACAGGTAAAGTTCAGAGAACTATCTGGGTGATATGAATGCCAACAACAGCAGTGCCTGCTCTCTGCAAGGATGAAGAGACATTTCTTCTAATGGTAAGGGAAGCATAACACACTGTGTTCAACTGTAGCACCTTCAGGTAGGAACGGTTATGCTCACAGATTCAGTAGGTCAAGAATTTGCGTTAGGTACTGTAGATTTAGGGCTTCTTTTCCTCAGTGACTTTGAGCTCAATGGGAGGATCCACAGGGTAGAGGCTGGAATCATCTGAAAGACAGTCACACGTCTGGTGCTTGTTGTTGCTACTGGCTGGGTCTGGGCTGGGAATGCTGACTAGAACACCCACAAAAGGCCTCTGCCTCTGGAGTGAGCTTCCTCACAGCACTGTGATTTCAGTGTCCCAAGAAACATTTGGCCAAGAAGGAGCTGTGTGTCTTCTATGCTTAGCCCCAGAAATCACATGGCATCTACTTCTGCGATACTCCCCTGGTTAGAGAAGTCTTTAGGCAGCCTTCGCTCAAAGGGAGGGAAGATGGACTCTGCCTGTGATGGCCAAAGGGCAAAGTTTGGAGGTACATGTGGGATTGCAAATACTGCTAGGATCATGTTTTGAGAAAATAGAGTCTGGCATAATATCTTTGAGGAAATGATAAGGTAAAGTCAGTTAGAGGGGAATAAATGTGAAAACACATTATAGTTAGAAGAGTATGGAGATGGTATAAATAAATGACTTAGGAAAATGAAAGTCAGTTTGATTGCAACACCAAGACTGGGTGAAAAGGAAGGAGAAAGAAGATTAAAGTGGAAGCAGTTGGTAAAAAGTTCAGACTTCAAGCAAGGCCTTATAGGTATCATACTGTACACAACTCTTATCCTAAGGGGAATAGGAGGCCATGAGAAGGTTCCACTTTGGGAATGACACACTCACATCTCAGCCTGGAGATGCCAGGATGTTGGAGTACAGCCTGCATCTACATGCAGTGGAGCCAATTAAGTGACCATGCAGGGATCCAAGTGAAAGACAAGAGTGGTCTGAAGTGTTGTAGTGATGACATTAAGTCAAGTAAATAGATTTGGGATGTAGTTAGTTGGAATGGGCAAGATTTGTGAAACAGTTGGACTACAAAAGCTAATAACGTGGTCAATTTGAGGACATTTTCTTAAGGAGTATTGCCTTGAAAATTGTATATGAAAAGATTTTAGTAGCAGAAGTAGGATTGGGATGCAAAGATCACGAGTTGAATTTTAAAGACGTAGAATTTAAAGTGCTTTGAAACCATGCTAACATGCCCAATAGAAACCAAATTATGTAGGTTTGAAACTCAGGAAGGATGGAGTATTCATTGTGAATAATTGGCACATAGATGATGGCTACTACATTCATGGATTGGGTCAGAAAAGGGCATCAGTATAAAGGGAATCAGATTCACAAATTAGGTTACTTAAATATTGAATAGAATTTCATCAGGCAGAAATAAGACAACGGCTTTGGAAAAGGAATTAGACTTTCTTATATTTGAAACCCCTTCAGGGAAGGGGCTATTTCTTTACAAGATAATTTAAAATATTATTAGAAGTACAGTATGTAGGATATAGGAAATGGTTTGGCTCACAAATTTCTTTTTTCTGTAGTACCTGAGAAAAACTCTCAGACATGAGGCTGGAAAATGTTGAATTGATAGGAGTGATATCTACATTTCTAATTGAAATGTAATGCATAGTTTTGCACATATTTAATTTTTCATGTTATGAAATAATAAAGGCATTTTCTAATTTATGTAGACGTACAATTGGTTTAAAGGGTTAAAGTGAATAATCAGAGCACCGTATACACATTGTAAGACAGTATTTTGAAGTTATGGTCAATGAAACTCTATAGACATTCTGTAGAAAAGAGAATTTTGTATGTCCTGAACTATAAAAGGGTGATTTTAAGAAAAGTGTGTCCAGATCTTTGAAGCCCTTCTCTGAGATGGTAAATATGTATAAAGAAGATAGTGATGCATGTCTTACAAATAACTATAGGAGTTGCTATGGTTTTCCACTTACAACCAACCACCTGGTGAAATTGTTGTGGACATCTTAAAAAACCATCTACAAGGTTTCAGGCTAGCTAACCTATTTAACCTGTTTTATTTCTTAATACTTTGCTGTAGTTTAGTTCTGGAATGTTCCCACGAAGACCCAAATTTTTCAAGCCTTACCCCCAGCTTGGCAGTACTAGGAAATGGTAGACAGTAGGGTGGGCCTATTGTCAGGTCCTTCAGCCATTGAGGACATCCTCCTGAAAGGGTCTGTGGACCTGGCCTCTTGTTCTCTATTTTGCTGCCTGGCCCTGAGGTGAGCAATTTTGCTCTATCACCTGCTCCTACTGACTTAGCTTATCATCACTGTGAGAAAATAGATAGCAAGAAACAAGAAGGGCAAAAGGTTAATTTTGGCTCATGGCTTCAGGGGTTTCAGTCCATAATCAATTGGCCTATTGCTTTTGGTTACGTGGTGAAGTAGCCCACGGTGGTGGGGGCACCTGTTAGAGCATAGTGGCTCACTTCATGGTGGCCAGGAAACAAAAAAGGGAGAGAAGAAGGCTCCAAGGTCCCAATATCCCCTTCAAGGGAAGGCTACCCTAACCTAACTTAGTTCCAATGGCATCAGGCCTGTGCTGGTGACTCAGTATTTAATCCAGTGGCCTTTGAGGGATGCTTTTAAACCACAGGTTTGTCCAAGCTGACCAACAACTTATAGATTGCAGCCTGTAACACTGTGAGTCAAGATCCACCTTTACCATTATAAAATGATTATCTCAGACATTTATTATTATGGAATGGAAAGCTGGCTACATATGCCCTAAGAACATTATCAATAAAATTGAATTTCTATGGGTATATTCACTTTTCTGACTAATGGAATATCACTTGCAAGTGGCTGTTCATGAGAATGGTCATAATTGTGGATAATAATTCTGTTAGTAAAGTACTTTTAATTTTCAGAGTGCAGGAATATTATACTTTCTCAGTAAAGAGTTACTGGATACTTTGGAAATGCAGTATGTGTTATCTAATGGAAACCAGTGTTATGTTTTCCACTTGACATCAGTGTGGGAAGCTTCTGAACAGAGACTTTGTTACTGAAATGTTCATGAACAAACTAAATTACTTGGTAATCATAAATGGAAAGCTGGTTCACTACTTTATTTAAAATATATCATGTATTTTCTACTTGCTATTTAAAGTCATAAAGCCTAGGATCTAAGAGATGAACGCAGTAACTTCCCTTAAGGCACCCATGTGAAAGTGAGAATCAATGTAATGCTTCCTTCAGCAATGACTTAGGAAGTCTGCTTCCCTTTCAGTCTCTGAAAAGCGTGTCAGCATTATTTGCTTTAGCTCATCTTTAAATTTCTTATAGAATTCACTATTGAATCTGTCAGAGCCTGGGCTTTCTTTTTTGGTAAATTCTTACTGTGTTTTGAATTCCATTGACTGATGTTGGTTTATTTAGAATGTTTTTATTTTATTGATTTAGTTTTGGAAATTTGATTGTGTCTGTATATTCTGTCCATTTCGTCTGTGTTTTTTTGTCTCTAATTATTAGAGTATAGGTTCTTATAGTAGGCATTGATGAAGAGAGAGAGAGATGGGCAGGGAGAGAGAGAGGCAGAAAAAGAGGGAGAGGGAGAGGCAGAAGAAGAGGGAGGAGAGAGAGACAGAGAGAGAGACAGAGAAATAGAGAAGGAAACATACATATACCACACATACACACACACACACACACACACACAGAGGAGAGAGAGAGAGAGAGAGAGAGAGAGAGAGAGAGAGAGAGAGAGAGAGAATGTAAAACAAAACAAAACATGCCTGACTATTTTTCAGTATCTTACAAGACTTCACAGAACTGTTCTGTAAAGCAGAAGATCTCACTTTTGCCCCTGGTCTACAAGGTAGTTGAACTGGATTGTATCTTGCACAATACACTAGGATAGGTGTGATTATCTCTGGCATTTTTCATTTTAATATTGCAAATAGTGTAGAACAAAGTAGTATGTTTCCATAGATTGAGAAGGTTAGTGTTTCCCTTCTCTGTACAGTAAACCAGCTCTAGCACAGTGGGCGGACTTCACTGGTGTATTGAAAGTATTGAAAGAGAAGTTTCCCCAAACACTTAACTTTCTCTGCTACTGGTAGATACTATACAATGCCCAGTGTGATGATTGATGTCTAAATGAGAATTAGTGGTTCTCAAGACCATTAGTGAGTACTGGGATGGGATCTAAGATTTCATACTTTTATTCATTGTCCTAGGAGCACTAACACCGGCTGGTTCTACTTTGAGAATCAGTGCTATAGGTGGTCTTTGTCTTCAGTGAGTTTACTGACAGGTGGAGGAGACAGGTAAAGAAGCAGTTTATAATAATACACTGCAATAAATTCAAAAGGAATTGAAGATTCAATTGAAGTTGCTTAGGATAATTAGTAACGAGATTTCTGGCAAATGGCGACTTGTTATTTGTAGATGTCCAAAGTGAGGCAAACAGTGGATGCAGTCACAGAGATAGTCTTGCCCCAAAGCTTGACCGTGTAATCACCTTCCTGAGACAGAAAAAGGGAGGCTGCGACTTTGATTGCTTGCCTCTGCTGAGTGATTTCAACTGCTAAATGCTTCCTTCCACAAGGCACTTCTTGGTAGGTATAACCTCATGTCATTTGGAAACTACTTTTCTCCTTCAATATCATCAGGCAAATGGTGGCTGCATTTATGTTTCTTAACAGTTATATGAAAGTGCATTTATAAGTTTGAGTTTCATCTTTCTTCCCTTTATGTATGGTTGCAAATATAATGAATTATGTCAGAACCTAATAAAAGTCTTTTCCTTTCCTTTTTTTTTTTTTTGGAAAGGTTTATCTTCTGACCTAATTTAAACCATATCAAGTGAGAGATTATTTTATTCAATGAAAATAATGGGAAAAAGAAACCTTAAACTTCTGAAGATAGGTTTTGTTTGTACAAAGAAACTCTGTGAATAGACTGTAATCATTTTACTTGAATCATCACAGGGTAAAAAAAAGTATTTCTTTCAAATTTTGCTTTAGAGTGAGATTGAAGAGTAGTTTCAAAAAATCCTTCAGATGTCAGATATTTAGAATTATCCCAAGTAAAGAACCATGATTTTCAAAGGCATATTTTGGAAAATAATGAATGTTCCTGCCTCATATTTCTATCTTTTGAATTGCTAGAATATAATTTTCTTGCCCCTCAATTATTCTTTTCCTACCTCCGTGTCCTTTTGCATTGTTGTACACTTTTGTATGGACAAAGAAGTTTCTTACCATATAATGTCTCATGACTATTATTTATGAGGTCTAATCCTATATTCTTATTTTCCTTTTTTATACCTCACATTTTGACTCACTGTTCCAGCTTATGTTGCTGAGCCTTCCCTGGGGTTCTGTCATTTTCACTGGAATAAACAAGACTTCCTAGTCTTATTTTTACATTTAAAATAGCAGCTAACTTCCTTTCATTTTAAAATAGTTTATTCTTGGTAATCAGAAGAGGACAAAGACCAAAAGTCAAAAGTTGACAAAGATATTGCAGAGTCAGACGACATAGTTTTATCCTTGTAGCTGTATCTGGTTTTGTATTGTGAACTAGATTTGTCCTTTAAATGTCTCTTCCCTGACTCTCTGATCCATCTGGGCTTCCTGATCCCTAAGCTGTTGGTTGCTTTGGGATGGTATAACTCTGGTTTTTTGCCTTTGCCTTGTTTAGCTTCTCTTCTTCTTGGCCTTCTTCTTTCTCTTAATGATAACCTAGTATGTCTTTACATTAGTTTTTAACTCTGTACTTTTAACAGGGTCACTGTACCCTAGACTAAATATTTTCCTACTATGGCTGCTGTATTTAATGTCATAAGGAGAACCAGCATTTACACCAAACCGCTCCCCCAATTTATCTCACAAGAATACAGAAAATAGATGAGTTGAATTCCATTGCACACTACAGGTAATTTACAGATCCTTGCTATCTACTTCTCTGATTTCCCAAAATAGTGGACAAATTAAAACCTTTGAGAGTCTCTTGCCATTACATGTGTCTTGGGGACCAAAATCTATTGTGGATAAAGATCATAGGTTGCAAGGAACTGAATCCTGGTTAAGATTTTGTCAATGGAAAAAGAAGTTTATTGTAATGCTTGGATAAATACTGTCAGATCTTATGGGGACTGATAATGGAAAACAAAGTTTCCTCTGGAAAACGTGTTCATTCTTTCAATATCCTTCAGGCAAAATGGTTTCCTTTGTATCTTTATTCATGAGTCTGATGTATTTTGTTCTCCATGGTTTTAACTTGGTTTTGCTTTCACTTGGCTTCTCATAGATCATTGAGTCCACATCTCAGTGTCTATTTAAATACATTGAAGGGATGAATATAAATTTCTGATCTTTCTGTTGTCATTTGTGATAGGGCTACAGGGGTAAGAAATACTTTGACTTGTTGAAAAGATGCCATCACATCTATGTATGTGTTGTCAAAACCACCTCTACCAAGAGATAAGATTAGCTTAAGCATTTTTAGGAAAAAAAAAACTTAAACTAAAATTGTGCATGTAGAGAGTATCTGAAAACAAATTGTTCTGAAGCTATCTCAGAAGTAGATCCTTCATGGTACCCCCCACCCAAAGCCCCCAAAAGAAAGTACACTTTTGATACAATAATTAAGAAATACATGTTTCTAATATACAAGCTACAAGTGCGTGACAGTTGCAATCTCTCTATTTACATCTAGATTCATTCAGTATCTAATTTAGGAATAAATCTGCATGTTAATAAATAATGGCAGACATCTAAATCAGAGCAGCTAACCAAAATAATATCAGTGACTATCAGTGATGTCAGAGAAGAGGAAAAACATCAAGCTTTGTAGCAGGCAGCTTTCAAACCAAGACTAAACTAACATTTACCTGGTTTGTGAAAACTTTATTAACAATCTGCAAATATCATTTTTTATACTCAATTTTTATAAGTCAGTTGTTTGACTCCTCACTCCAAAAAAGAGAAGTTAGGAAAAACTCAAATACAGAAGAAACATGAACAGGTATTACAGTGCTTGGTAGAATATTCCAATACTAATTTTCTCAACTTGTTCGCACGATGAACAATCTTATGTTTTTCTTTTAAATACTTTACATAAACCATGAATACATGGTAAATACTCTTTGTGGGGAGCTAGCACATATACATGTCTCATCTTAATTTTCTTTATTTCACCTTTTTCTCCCTCTCTGTCTTTCTCCATCTCTCCCTGTCCTCATTTCCTCCCCATCCCTAAATCTCTTCTCATTGCTTCCCTGTTTCTTATCATCTGTCTTTTATTTTTCTCTTTGCATTATCTGTATTTTGGATTTCTCATATGAGAGAAGCCTTGTGATAAACATTACGGTTTCAAGGTGCACCCATTTTTTTACAGATGGCTCAGACTTATTTTTCTTTAGGGCTGAACAGTACTCTCTCTCTCTCTCTCTCTCTCTCTATATATATATATATATATATAAAATATATATATATATATATATATACACACATACATACATACAAACACAAATATTTTCTTGATCAACTCATCTGTTTAATGGCCATATATATGTCACTTTCACGATTTAGCTACTGTGAGTTGTGTTTCTGCAAACATGGTTATGCCTGTGTCATTGTAATATGATGTGCTTAACTCTTTGGGGAAGATACGCAAAAGACTTATAACTGGGTTAGGTGGAATTTCTATTTTTAGTTTTCTGAGGCATCTCTGTATTGTTTCTCATAATGCTTTAAAGTTTTTTCTCCACCCACAGTGTAGAAGAGATCCTTCTTCCCGAGAACGCCACAAGCATTCCTCTTGTTTTGAGTTCTTGATGGTGGCCTTTCTGATTGGAGTAAGTTGCTCGGATTTGTATTTCCCTAGTGGCCAAAGATGCTGAACATAATTTTCATGTACTTTTTGAACATTTGTACTTCTTTTGAATTTTCTCAATTTTTTATAATGTAAGAATTTAATGAAGAATTCTCTTGAAGAAAGCTGACTACAGCCCCCCTCAAAGATCTTTGACAGGTGACAGTGTAGTATAAACCTCTTCTGAGAGGGTCTTTCCCTATTCTTTATTCATACTTCAGAATGTGGAGAAATCTGTTATTTATACTTGTGTATAGTCCCTCAAGTTTCATCCAATTCAAGTAATTTACTTTTATTTGGTACTTTGGGCTTATTGTGATTTAAATATTTTTTTTACAGTTTTTCCTTTATAAAACATACACATTCTGTTAATTTTTTGTTCTTTTTATCAAAAAAAGTTTTATCTTATACTATGACATTACTAGAGTGCCGAATACATAATTTTTGATGAAATGTAAGTTGTAGTGAAATTCCCAACACTTGCACCATGTTTTAAATTGTTTTTTAAGAGCAAACTGCTCCGTGTGTGGTTAGTAGACATTAGATACTGTTTTTGAAGGTATGAAAGAACCTTGAGGTTCTTCTCCCTGAATATTTTCCTTGCCAGGTGTAAACAGACTGGATCGTTTACTGTCTGTGTCCTTAATTTATACTACAACTCCATTCACATGGACTAAGACTCTGATATCATTGTTATGGTATCAGAACCAGGACCAGGTGCTGCCCTTTCTGTTTGAAATATAGCCCATTCATTACTAAGCCATTGCTGAGAACTTTATGAAAAAATGAAAAACAAATTGCATATTATATGATTAAATGAAATAAATAGTTTACATGCAAAATTATATCTTTTGTAATAAAAATTTGATATATACCATGGAGTTTAATTCCTGGTGTGACATTAGGATAAAGTAAAGGAAAAATGACAAGGATGTGCCTTTTTTTACACTAAAGTATCTGTCCATTTTAATTATTCCTCTATGTCTTCTGTAGAAAACAGTCAACTTAGCAGCATCAATATGTTCTGATGGGATAAGCTTGGATACAGAATGAAAGATCTATGAATCCTGTTTTTAATGGATAGTTATCCAATGCTAAGGTCTTGATCTGTACATAGTATCCCCTGCTCACTCTAACTAACTCAGAGGCTTCCAGATAAGTTTTCATGGATGATGTAAGCTTCACACTTGTACTTGCCTTCCAAAGGGAGACATCTGATTGTGTGTTCTATGAAAGTCACACAGTGTTTGGAGCAATATGTTAAAGAAGGACATTCACTTAAACTGTGCCTACAGAAAGTTTAGGGCCATGACATGCCTCACAGGCTATAGTCTGTTGACATCCTTCCCAGGGTATTTTAGTTAAGAAAAGCTAGGCTGCTATCATTGTTCACATTCTTTGTGTCTCCCCAAGTCAGACATTGGTTTTAGGGTTTTGGAATGAGGATGCAGAAAGAATTGCTTAAATCACCTTTCATAAGGAATCATAATAGTTGATATTTTAGCCTACAAAACAGTTCCAGGCTAACCTGTCTGGAAGTAGCATTTCCTGTAAACTTGTTCATCTTTGCCCTAGCTTTAGAATTCAGTGTCTGCTTATTGGGATAATTTTTTTCTCAGTGATTTATTCTTTCAATTAAATTTGTTTTCTACAACCACGTATTGACTGCTTATATTGTTATTTTTCTCTCAATTATTTGGATTGAACTCCTACTCTCCTTTCACATTCAGGAATCAATTGAACATTGAGTTCCTACTTTGAAATGAACAATATGCTTTGGTTTGTGCTGGAAAAAATAAATATACTACTGTTCCTGTTTTTGACCTATGCTTCATTACCCAGAACCTTCGATAAAAGAGAAGTTCCAAGTGACTGACTCCCCAGGAACTAAATCTCATTGTTTAAACACCAGTGCTTTTAGTTTATTGTCACCATTTTCAATTAAACTTTGCAAGTTATTATTTTAAGCTGTTTACTAGCTAGAACTATATGGTTTTAGTGTCTTAGGTTTATGAAATCAGCCACAATTAATACAGTGAACTGCCTACCACTAAAAGATCATGGTTAATCATGAATGGAGGAATGAATTTACAGAATGATTCAAAACTGCTTGTTTATTTTTTAATAGAGGGGTAAAATACAGTGCATGAAGATATAGTGTTATGTGTTGTGCACAATTCGCATAAATAGCTCAATGACAAAGGTGCAGTAAGATATATTTAAGTAACTCTGAAGGGTGTGCTAAGCGATATCTTTTATGAAGAACTTGGTGTTGCACTTTGATTGTCATGTTGAAATTTAGTTGTCATTGTATCAGGATCAAGAGGTGATTAGGTAAATTATGAAGGCTCTACCCTCATGAATGGATTAGTGCTTTTATTCAAGTTGGTTGATTATCTTGGGAGAGGTTCTGCTAAAAAGAATGAATTTATCCTGATTTTCCTGTCTGTCTCCAAGCTCTCCTTGCCTGTCTGCCACGTTATTTCATATCACAAAGGCCCTTACCAGATGTATCTTTTAAATCTTGTACTTGTCAGCCTCCAGAATCAGGAGCTAAATAGAGTTCTATCGCTTTTAATTTACCAAGTCTGTGGTATTCTGTTATGACAGCAGAAAACAGAGTAAGAAACCCACTTATCTTGTTGTTCTCTTTAAAAGTCTTTTACAGTTTATCCCTAAAGAACAAATAAAAGAGATAGTTAAAGCTGTGCCGTAATTATGAATTTTTTCAAATTCCAAGAAAATTGTTTTAAAAAGCACAGCACATCCTCAGTTCTATGCTGAATTACCCAGTCCAAGGTCTATAGAACAGACCATGGAGAGGGAGTTGGACCCCGGGATCCTTGCAGTCTGTTGTAGTCAAAGTTTGCAAGGAAAATGATTTAATACAGGACATATAACTTATAATATTATTTTATAATAGTCACCCACAGAGTCAAATACAAAAAACAAGTGCAGGAAATCTGCCTACACACTAAAGACCCAACGAATCCAGCTTAGGGCCTGAATACCATAGCAATGTCCTGCATGAGCCCAGTTGAAGACATACAGCCCACGACAATGCCCCCCATGAGTCCCCCTGGAGGCCTAGAGCCCATGGCAATGACTCATGCAGGTCTGTTTTATGGATCTGTGCTGGGAAGACCCAAAGGTCAGCAGTGAAAGCTAGAAATTCTGTGTCAGTGAGATGAAGAAGGATCTGTGCCAGTAGGCTGAGGGTCCTACATTAGAGCAAAAAAAAAAAAAAAAAAAAAAATACTCAAAATAAGGACCACAATTACCACAGCCAGCCTCAGCAGCAACAAGGTCCCGAGATCCTCTGAGGATGACAACAGCTGAGTTCATATCAGGAAGCCAGTGTGACAAACTTCTCCGGGAGACTGAGCAGCACACCATCTTCCCCTCAAAGCCAGGAAGCAATACTTAAAGTAAGGGTCAGAGCTCCTGCAAAGTGAACCACAGCCATTCTTAGTGACAACGAAGTCCCAAGGCCCTCTGTCTCTGAGAGCAGCCAAGTTCATGTCAGGAAAGAAGCTCAACAAACTCCTCCAGGAAAACCAACGGCAACAGGAGAACCAACAACACGCTTGCTCTTAAGGTCTTTTTATGAGGTGGGCCATCCACACTCAGCACCAGGCTGATTCAGTTCAGCTGGTTGTTAAACTGACCACCAGCTGACAGTCCACCACACAGTCCAACCCAGAGATACATGTTCTCTGAAGTATTATCATTCTTTGTACACCTGCTTCTTGAGTTCATGTGTGTGTTTCTGTTTTTGCATTTTCAGGAAGTAAAGATTGGACTTGTTTGACACATTCACATAATATTCTAGGAATAAACCTAATTAACAAAGATTGTAGACTAAGTCCATACTGTGAAGAGAAATACACATTTTTCAGACTGCTTCATATATTCAGGGCATTGGTCTTCCATGAGGTCAGTCATCTCATTATGCAGGATACTGCTTAGCTCTTTTCTTAATTGTAGTGGGTACTCTTTTGAGCCTTCTGGGAATTGGAAAGGAAGGCTATATCTCTTTATGTCTGTCTCTTTAGTTCCCAAAATGAAAGTTTGAAGAAATTGTTATAGTAAGGACTCAATTACACTCTTCGCCAAGGGCCATTATTAAGCTCAGTGTCTGTCAAGGAGAAGGAAGGTTAATTCCTTCATTTACAAATGTTTGTTCACTTTCCTTTTCCTTTCTTGGTCTGGTAGAATGAATAATACCACTCCTTAGAGCTGTAGCTAAAATAGAAGCCTATGGGCACTGAGAGCAGCCCTAAGGCTGTGATTGGGGAATGCTTTCTGGAAGCCACTGGTAGTAAAAGTTTTAGTCCAGATGGTTTCCCTTGCAACCAATAATCTCTGCTATGACAGCCTGAAAGCAGCCACAGATAGTACGTAACTGAATGGTCAGTGCTGTGATCTAACAAAGTTTTGTTTACAGCAATAGGTGGGGGCCCTTAGTTTTGCATTTTGCCTACCGCTTAGGAGTTTGATTGTGGTTGTTTATCAGAGACGAACGAGGTTGGAATAAGTACTGAGTGAATTGTTTTATCTGTGTCTCTTGTTTTAGACAAGATATATTGTTGTTTGGGAAACTAAGACTTTTAGACTAAAGAAAGATACAAGAATTTTGAAATAATATGACAATGGTAGGTTAAATCTCTATACTGTTCTCCACAGAGAATTCCTGCCTCAGAATCCCCAGAAAGATTTTGTCTCCACAGTGTGACTTGCCTGTGCTCATTTAACTTCTCCAGTATCATGTTTTCATCAAGTACTACTGGTGCTTTGGGAAGGTTTAGTTGACAAATCTATACTCTAAAAACAGATCACTGTGATCACTGGGAAGTATGCTGAGATGTGTGCATGCATGTGTGTGCATATGTGCATGTGTGTGCATATGTGTGTGTGTGTGTGTGTGTGTGTGTGTGTGTGTGTGTGTTATTCACAAGTTCTACAGTCAGGGAGTCCTCTGCTCCATCTATTCTTGATGCTTCCTGCATCTTCTCCACAGTACTGAATGGCTCAGAATAACTTGCCCTAAATTCAAGAGATATCAGAGCCTGGAGTATAGTGTCAGTTTAAAACTCTTCTAGGAATTGAGATTAGAAGTCTTCTTTTATCTCTATTCCTAGAAGACTTTTAGAAGATTCCCTCAGATACTATGGCCTATAGATAAGAAAATAAAAATGTAATGGAGATGCATGCTATAAAATAAACAAGAAGCTTTTCTTATCTTTGAAGAACTTGTTAGAAAATTCAAAGAAACTTCAAGTAAGTCTGAAGCTATACAGCACGCCCAAAACTTGCCATTCCTTGACCACTACTGAGGTACCATAAAAGAAACAAAAATGAAGAATAATAAAACTTCCACTATACTTGATCAAAAAGTATGTGAGTATCTGAACCTAATGAAACTTCTAAGCACCCAGTTACGATAGGAATTCCAAATTCTACCTAATCTTTAAGATTATTTTCTACAAAACAATTTTAAGTTTTTCCTAAAATTTTCAGTACACAAAAATATTTCCTAACTTTGGACTTCTTATTCCCTTGACAGAATGAAGAATTACTGAACTATGCATATTTAAGTGTAAGTATATTTCAATTAGTAGAGCTACAATTTATTGCCTATTTAGTATATACGCCATCAAAGTAAGTTCTGCCTTTCTTTTGATATGTGTTTAATTTTGCTAAATTTTCTCAAGGTTTCAAAAATGCATATCGTATTTTGATTTTAATTTCCTGATATGTGAAGTTAATTTTTTATATAGTTACCAACAATTCGTATTTCTTTTTCTTGAAAGAACCTGTGCAGAATTATCTTGTTTTCTCTTACAAAAAAAGATCTTGGCAATCATGATAGTGGATGCAAGAAGAAAAATGTAGATAATGAAAATAAAATTGCTGCAGATATTTGCTTCACAAATTTTTATTCATGATAGTAATTCAATTTCTTTATAGTTTGCATAAGAAATGCCTATGCAAAAGAAAAATATTCTCTGAAGTATCAACCTTTTTTAGAAATTAGAAAGTCTTTATATATTTATAAAACAAATGACTGGTCAAATTTTAGCCAGAATTTAACTTTATATGATTATAATCTATTCTTATATGCAGCATAATTCCCTGTGTGAATGAATTAGTATAAACTGAAATGTTATAGTAAATAAAAATACCAGAGTTTAAAAAATAGACATGCCAATACATAATTATGGCATCCAGATTTTTAAAATGTTTAATTTTAATTTTAATGATCAAAATAATTTTGTTACATGTATTCTAGCAATGAACAGCCCACATTTCTAAAGGTAGTGGAATTATATCATGCCATATTTTCATGGGTGACCTCACTCCATAGACCTGATCTCTTTATGTTTTTCAGTATTACATTTTAATTTTTAAGATCTTTTATTAGGACATGTTTGCAGTACATGATGTTTCCATTGCTTGTGTGGAATGGAGTTGATCCATGTATGTAATGCTCACAATTCGTTTTTTTAATTCTTTCTCCTCCTGTTACCTCTCTTCTCCTCCCTCTATTTCTTGATCCCCTTTTATTTAATACAGGTCTTCCTTTCTAATTACTATACCTATCTTTTATTTTGTTCTTTATAATTTGTATTCTCATATAAGAGGAACCATGTTATATTTAAACTTGTCTGTCTGATTTATTTTATTTAACAATATATGTCAAGGTGAATCCATTTTTCTACAAATGACTCTAGTTTACTTTTCTTTATGACAGTGTAGTACTACATGGCTTGTAAATATCACATTTTCTTTATCCATTCATCTGTTGATGGATGTATAGATCACTACCCAGATTTAGCCACTGTGAATTTTGCTGGCTTTCTTTAGCACACACAATGCTTTTAAAGAAGCTTGCTAAAGTGTTGCATATAGCACAACATTTACTTCTTTTTTTATGTGAATATACTACAAGATCATTCCTCTGTGCAGGGGACTATGTTGGAACTAACTTTCACTTGTCAGTGATTTTCAGCTCTTTCCCTTCACGTCCTAGGCTTTACCACAAGATGAGCCACCGAGAGTCATTTAACAGAATGGAGAAACCAAGCAAGGAGTTCATGTTTCTTAATATAAAAATGGATTTCTAGCCTTTCCATGATGATATAACATGTCATTATCAATGTATGGATCCAGCCAAAGATAACTTCATTGACTTTCAGGCCAAGGAGGGATGTGAACAGAATTAAGCTGGAGAGAGTGGGGCCGAACTTTGCTATTCCTTCAAAGGAGCTAATCCTTACTGCAACAAAGCAGAATAGCAGACTTGAGGACCTTTCTCTGTATTTACCTCATGGGCCCAGGCTATCAAAACTTATTTCTATGAAATAAAAATTCAAAATTTGCATTGGATTTTCCTCATAGCATTTTAAAAACTGAATATGTTACTCATAGTTTGAATTATTTTTCCTTTCTTTTTATAAGAAATTTATATTGCTTATTTTTTCTATGAAAAACATAATGAATATTTAAAAAATAAAGATATATATGGTAGATGAATCAATGTCCTATGTAATTAAATGGATTTTTTTCAGCAATTAAAAAAATATATTTATTCTTTCTGAAGCTTTGGGAGTTCACTAACCTATGCCTGTGTTAATCTCATGTTAAATGACTAAAATCACTATTGGTAACAAGTAAAGGTACTGACAGACGTAGTAGAGCTTTAAGAAGAGAACTCCTAGTCCTGGAGATGCGTGGAATTAGAAACCCAAGTGCTACTAAGAAGCCCCTACTTCTGTTCCTCACCTAATGCTTATAGGCCTTGCTCTCCTTGAGCATCAGACAGTCAGACCCTAGAGGTATAGCAAGATGTATGCCAGGCCTTACAGAGGTGTACAAACAGTCCAGTCCATCTACCAGTTCCCACTAAAGAAATACACCAGACACCATTGTGGGAGAGAGGAGCCAGTGCTGTGAGAGGTTTACCGCTCTGGTGTACATTACTGGTTTTGGAATACATCTAGGTCATCGCCAGAAACATCAGGAAATATGTGAACTTTCTCAACCTGGTCCATGCTTGTGACACAAAGTGAGGAACTCAGACCTAAAAGGAGACAAAGGATCATGCAGCTAGGTCGTGCTGCCACTGGCAAGTTGTTTACCATAGGTAAGCTCATGCAGAAGGAAGGAAGGAACCCTGGTCTGCCTTTAGCAGCTCCTCCCTTCTTAGAAACTTACAGAAGAAAACTTGCTGTTTTCTTTCTTTTTCTTTAAAAAATGTGGTCTTGGGTTCTGCCATGTACATCTGGGGTTGTAATGATCATGTGGGAGAGTCCAGAAAAACTCTTGGAAACAGTACTAAGTGTGTTACCTTTTCAGCAACATTTCTAGAACTACTGGCAACACTATTTGAGGTACACAGGCCCTTTTGGTGAAGCCCTAGCCACCCCTGTCCTCCTGCTCTGGAGCTCAGGGGCAGCTCATGTTCTGGCTAGAGAATGTCATTGCTGACCTTGTGCTTTTGGAGAGGCCATTTCTAGGTCCCCACTTGGTCTGAAGGAACATTTTCAGAATTTTTCTGATTTTTTTTTTATTTTTTACCCCTTACATTTTACTAATAAACTCCTTAACTTAGGGGGAAAAAAAGGAAAGAAAAGAATAAGAGGAAAAAGCACTGGTTGTGTGATAACAGGTCACATGATCATCTCTGCACCGACCAGGTGACCTGCAAATTCTGTAACTGGTCAAATTGATCAGCTTCCTGGGCCTCAGTCTGATCAGTGCTCCAGGCAGGGAAGGAAGAAGGGTAATTCTCCCCAAGTAGGGCTTACCAGGTAATGCAGGTCAGGCCGATCAATCGAAGCTCTTCCACAGGAGTTTTGCTTCTAAAATCAAACCTTAAATACTGCCTCACTGTATCAAGAATTCTGCAAAGGAGAAGTACTATAAATTGATGTATCAAAATGGTGGCGTTGAAGAAGTGGGCGCCTGGGGTTTTTTCACTTAAGACCACTGCTGCCTTTGATGTGTCACTAAATGGTCTGGTCCTCTGGATCTTTGTGAAGTGAGTACAAATTCCTTCATCAGAGTTTTGTTTTAAAGGCTAGAGAGCAGAAAACATATCTGCACACTGCCTGCAGGCTGCAATTCACAGTGTGAGCGGAGATAGGTCGTGGCCATTGTTGCTACTGGTGGCTGCTGCGGGCTTTTGCAATGGAAACATTTACCCTGGGTTTTCTTCCAGCAGGGCACATTCTATCTGAGCCTTCTGCAGAGACTAGGAAGCTTCTTTTTTCCTTCTTTGCCACAAATGTTTCTCCATGTGGGGTAGACACATTTTTCCTGCTTCTCTTGCTTCCATCGTCTCGCCCTCTTCAGTCCCTCCCTCTTTCTACTTCTTCTTTCTCCCTTTTCTTTCCTCTCCAATTTACATTTTTGCTTGTTTCGACTCTGACTGCCAGCCCAGGGCCAATTCTGCCCACAGAGGGATGCTGGTGCTCTTTCAAACTTCCAGGCACCAGTCAGTAGATGATAGGAGACCCAGAAAGGTTCTAACACCACGATCTGATCGCAAATGACACATTTCCAATCCTGACAATCTGTTTCTTCTGGGATGTGAAAGGCAAATGGTGACTAATTATATGGGAAAGAGTTGTATACTAAACTTGACTGCTTGATTCCACAAATCACACTGATAGATCGCTTTAGACAGAGTTCAGAGCAAGCAGTTTTAAAGATGAAACGTATACATGTATGCAGTGCAATAAAGTCCCTGAGGAAAAAGGGTGGATTCAAGAATCCGAATTCTCCAGCTCTCTGTGAGGGTGTGTGCAGTGACAGACCAAATCCCATCATGCCTGTCACATTTGGATGGTATTAGCATATGGCTAAGGAGTCTTCCTTTTCAATAAGCAATATGTGTTCTGGAAATGCCAACTCATATTAAAATGTAATTAGGAAATTAATCCTCTTCTCTTCATAATGATAGTGCATTTAAAATTCAATATACACAGCTTGGTACTTGCATTATATAATCCATTCTATTTTCCAATCACACACATTGGGAGTCCAGATCAATGTATAAATGCAAACCAATATAAACTGAATACACTTGGGATATCATAGTTAGATATCTGTAGGACTACATATAGTCTTTACCTATTACTGAACTTCATCATAATTTCACCTCATGGACAAATATGTGTCATGCTTAGATTCAGCATGCATTTATTCTTAATTCTTAACATTGTCTTGGTTTAGTACCTTTTTTGTGCTGTTCTTAGGTCTTTTCTCAGTGTGGTGACAAGTGTTATTATCCTCAGCATGGCAACTTTCCTTACTAAAAAGCATTTATATAATTCTCTTAGCCTAGTCACTTGTTAAGTACTTTTTTGATGATGGTGATGTTACTATAAAAATACCCTACATTATGTAATTGAGAATGTTTGACAGCAACTTATGCATTTGTAACACCTTAAGATTTCACCATTAACAAGTGGCATCCATGTCAAAACATAAAAGGTAATTACTTTGTGGAAAGAGACATTACCCAAGTAATTCCTCAGAAGTGTATTTTCTTTTAGTAGAAGTGAAATCACGTGCCATTGCCAATGAGAGAATTTCTTACATTCATCAATGCATAATCTTAATCGTAATGAGGTCCCAATCACATTTAGCTGTCACAGGCTTTTAAACATCTCCTAGATCTGTTACGTAGTTCCATTAATTAGTATGTATATGTTCAGAAGCTTAAAATTGATGTAATATTAAGTAGAAGATTTTGAGATGTGTTCTTGACCTCCTGTTTCGTTTTTCATAGGTTAAAGCAGCTTAAGCATTAGTTGAACAAACTTTTCTATTTTTGATAGAGGACATATGTAACAGTCATTCAACAACTTTATGAGAGGTTAATATTTTCACTTTTTTAGGTTTTACTCAAAATGGAAAGAGAAATTGTTACAAGGATGCAATACACACATTTTCAGAACGTTGGGAAAAAGCTATTGAGGATGAAGCAATACTTTTAAAATTGATGAATTGGATCAATCCTTTGAGAATTAGCGCATAAACCAGCACTAGAGAGAACGGAATGGTCTGATTCTATTAGAAAGCTTGATGACCAGTAGACAGTCAGTAGACAGTGGTAGTCAATAGTCCATTTGTATTTGACTTGTAGGAAAGATACTGTAGAATATAAAACCAGCTCACCTTGACAGCTTACAGTTTAAAATTCTGACTCATAGTTTCTACCCTCCAGTGTCATATTTCACTTTCAAGTCTTGCTAAGCCTAAAGCATATGTGACAAATACATGGTAGACACCTGCCACTATAGGTCACATCTCAATCATGTCTTTCAATAGATACATCTTTGTACATTTTCTGAAAGATTCTGGTGACTATAATGACTTACACAATTCCATCTGTGTCCTATGATCTGTTGCAAGTTTTAAAATCATCTTATGTTTATTTAAAAACAATCACCATTGTTTCTAAGAAATGCTTTCAAATGGCTGTCAACTGATAACTTTGTACTGTGTATGTTAAGTTATAAATAAATATGCTCTGCATCACATTAGCATCTTCTATTAAGATTTTTCATAACTATACACTTAATCATTGTACTAATTTTGAATAATTACAATTTGGTGACATAATTTTCCTACAAAGTCAACTTTGTTAGAAAATCTATGCAACACCAGTAAGATTTCAGAATATATAATTTCAAAAAGAATAGCTTTAAGCTCCTGTTGATTCACTTCTCTGTTCTGGAAAATCTTTATTTTATACAATATAATCACATTTTCTACAGTGAATATTGTGAAGCAAGTATATGAGAAGAACCAACTTTTTCCCAAAAAGTAAAAATAGCTCTCAGCTTAGTGCAAATTTGTATTCATCTTTAAAAAATTGTCCTGATTAATAGAGCTGCATGCTAGAATTAAAAATGTTTTATTGATGTTTTCAAGTCCATTAAAGGGGCTGTACTCAGAAATAAAATTAACGAAATAGATGAAAGTCGCTCCTAAACTGTAAAGAGCTAAACAAACACCACAAACTAGGACATTTTAACTCTGGCTCCCAGGTCAGAGGTAATTCTATTGAGCAGAGCAAGGAGTGCACTCATTTTTCTTTCAGCTGAGAGCTTAGTGAAGACAGACAAGGCCGGGATCAGCTCTTTTCCAGCCTGTATATCTCATTTCAGCAACCATCTGGGAAATTCCTCTGGAATCCCATTGCTAATAATGCTTTATGGGGCACTTCTGAGAGACAAAAGTAAAACTTCTCACTTACAGAATTAAATAGAAGCCTTTTACTTTCAAAGATTCAATTGCAAAAGGTGTTTGTATTTAAAATGAGTAAGGTGGTGCTGTACTATGGACGGACTGGAGGAGAGGTGCCAGTTACATGAACTAATTTTAAAGGAGTCAAATACCTCTGGTTCCTGGGTCTCAAAGGGCCTAAACAAAGGTGACCTGTGCTGTAGTTGTAATTCCCTTGAGAATAATCCAGCTTTTAAATGCATATTAAAACATTAAAAATGTGCAAATGGCTCTTAGAGAAGAAGTTGGCCTATGTATTTTCATTGTGAGTCGCTACTTGTGTCTTTGTGCTTGGGGTGGTAAACAAAATGTTCTATTATTGGAGGAAATTAAACTGAGAATAAAGATAAAAGGCTTTAATATAAGCAGTATCCAATTTGAACCAAGGTTAATTTAAGTTGGTTTACTGGAAGTTGGAGACCATTTTCTAATGAAAGTTATGCTCTGAATATTAAGTAAGAGAATAAAGCTAGAGCATGCACACATCCATAGACACACACACTACACAAATTCTCGCCTAAAGGACACAAAAAATCAAGGGAAAAACATAAAGAAAAGGCCTTTGGTCCTTTTGAATCCTGGCTCTCAAAAATACTGGTTTATTTGAAAGAAGTGGCCAGTTTTGTAAAGCATGGGATGGTGGGGTGAAGGATTCAATACCTTTGAAGGTTTAAAACATAGTCTATGGTTTTTATTTTCTGTGATCCAGTTTATTAATAATAATAATATTGTGTTTTAATAATTGTGTCATTTTGGTTTTTAAGCATAAATGGAGGGACAGGAGCTCAATAATGAGACTGACAGTTAAAAGGCCCTTCAATGGCAAGCAGATAGCCTAGAAAGAGAAGGAACAAGAGACTTCAAGGGAGTGTATCTTGGGGTAAAACACAAATCCATTGTGTCCTGTTAACTGAATCATGGACAAAACGTATAAAACCAACGGAGACCAACAGCCTGTGAACAAACCCAAGGAATCCTTCGACACATGCAGATTTCTAGAGATCAAACATCTGGT
The DNA here is from genome assembly GCF_034190915.1 of Cavia porcellus. Classification (NCBI taxonomy): domain Eukaryota; kingdom Metazoa; phylum Chordata; class Mammalia; order Rodentia; family Caviidae; genus Cavia; species Cavia porcellus. Next base: position 37,279,148 of record NW_026947487.1, on the reverse strand, counting down.
CATCCGTTCTCAATATGAACCACCAGATGGGGCCAAAGCCACAGAAGAGTAAGTCATTGTGGGCAAGATGAGGAGCAGTTAGGGTGAAAATGCCCTAACAAAGGGGTGGGAGTGGGGTCAGAACGGAATATTCACTGCCAAGCAAGGTCTCAGTTTTCTTGCTCAGGGGAGATAGAGGTTGATGAGCCCGTCTATCTTTTCTCTTTCTTTCTTTCTTTCTTTCTTTCTTTCTTTCTTTCTTTTTCTTTCTTTCTTTGTAACTTGTTCATATTTTAAAACATCACAGTCATGAAAATGGAGATTGCTACTATTTTATTATTATTTATTACTATTATTATGGAAAAATTCTAAAAGATACATGATATGTTCATTCTATTGTCATTACAATTTCAAAGTTTTAAAGCAGATGAAAATATGATTGTATTGTTGTCTTTCATATAAGAAATTGTTTGGTACTGATAAAGATGACCAATATCCATGAATTATTTTTGCCAAAACTTTTCATGAATATCTAGCTATAATTACACATGAGCTACTGAAACATGTTGTTCGAAGTATAATTAATGTATTTTAAAACATTTTAAAACATTTCGGGGTGCAAAAATAGCTCTGATTATATGAAAGGCATTTTGCTCTTTACCAGTAAAAAATTATGATGTGCTTTATAAACTTAAAAGCAATATAAGAACTTAATGCCTTCTTTCTTTATATTATTATGCAGTGTTACCATTTTGATATTAAGCACAATGTTTAATCTAAAAATAGTTTTCTTTAGAAAGGAGCTGCTCAAATATGTTAATATTACCATACAAATGATGAGTAGTTAAATTTACTATTAGTAAATGGGAATCCTACTATTGTACACATTTCTCCTCCAATCTTATCTATTTAAAATATATTCTTTAACATAATTATATAAAGACAAATTTAATCTTAATGTGTCAGAAAGTATTATCATCTTGCAAGCCGTACTCCAAGGTTAATAATGTCTGAGAATATAAAGTGTTTTTGACTGTAAGATTAGTCTTCTTATTTGAAAAAGGCTTTAAATTTCATTTCAAAGGAGATTTCACGCCCCATGAAATTTAAACTATGACATTTAGAAAACATTCACTTTTTATTATAATGCACTGAAAAATCATAGTACAAATGCTTCTTGTTGGTATCCATCAAAACTGTTGGTGGAAATGTAAAGGTTTTTTTAGGTAAAAATTATGTGATACACTGAAAAAAAAATGAGTGCCTCCAATCGTTCATCTTGAAGTCAGGTAATTACTACTTCAATTACATTACAGAATGCTTTGAATTAGGGGCCACAACTGATTTCATTTTATGATTAGATAACCCTTCGTTTGATGAACTTTCTATTTCTCTATATTATATGAAATGATCTATATGCTTTAAAAATAAGTGGTGAGGAAATCTTTAAAGTATTTTAATATTATTTCTGTGCCACAAACTAATACTTAAGAGAATAAGACACAAAAGTGTGGCACTTTTAAATACTAATATATAGATCTCACTTTTAACAAAGGACATTTGTAGATTATAGAGCTTCATTATGATTTGACTGTCTGTCTAAAACAAAATATGTTTTTAATAGTATCAAAAGGTCTAAGAAATGCATTTCAGTTTCCTACAAAATATTGCCATGATGATACTACATTTCATTCCTGAGTTTTACATTCTATTTGACATGACCTAAAGTTGCACTTTAATGTTTGTTTTGCTTTTTACAAAATCAATATTTCTAAGAAATTCTGACGTTACACAAGCTACACTCTGAGTAGTGCAAGTCCATAGCAGGCACTCTATAAAATTTAATTAAGCATGTATAGAATATGTCATTATATAGGAAACTGTGAATTATACCTATTTTGGTGTCAAGTAACAATGAATCATATCCCATCAAAGATGAGTGCTTATATTTCACATTTATTAAAAATATTATCTTAAGGAAGAACATCACATCTAAAAACAAATGCAAACAAATAAAAACAAAGCATGCCATATGTATCTTCTTCTTAACATATCAAGTTGAAAACAAAATGAACTAGAAGGATAAGAGATCAAGATGTCTTCATTACTTTTTTCATTATTTTTAAGTCAACATAATCTCTATTTTTATTATGAATACATTAAATTTTCACACATTACTTTTTTTAGTTTTTAGAAATCTATTATCTGGCTTAAACCTATTCAGCAAAGAATGACAATAAAGTATATAAGTCACAGTCTAGGACTTTTTAAAACTAAGATATGTTTTCTGTAATCTAGCAATTCTAAGTCAGAGTTGAATGACCTGTTAACTCATAATCTGTCTTCCATGTTTAGCTTGAAATGAAATCCAGCCGCACACACAGTGCAGCATGGCCTTCTGCACTAGGGCACCCAAGGGACAGGTGACAATTCCAGACTGACTACAGTGCTGCCCTGCAGGCGTGGACTTCACAGCATGGAGGGATACCACACGCCATCCCCAGCAGCCCAGGCCAATCTGCCTGAGGTGACCTCCTTCCTTCAGAAGGAGATCATCACCCAAGAACGCATAAGCACAGTCTAGATTTGGAAACAGTAATCCCCAGCCCAATGTACTGTAAATCAACTGTTAGTACTCCAGAGTCACGAGCCTCAAAGCGAACAACCAGTGAACTAAGAAGGTGGTTTGCCTCCACAGAAAATAAAGATTCATGTAAATAACTCTACTACTAATCTCGCTCAGCTCATCGAAAAGTTTGTGCTGTCATTGTTTGACTGGTCACTTTTGTGTCTAGATTTTCTACCCTAAATAACTAGTTCTGAGATAACAATATCCAATATATTAGCTAGTGTTAATTCCCCACATCTTTTTCCTTTTTGAAATTCTGTATCATTTCTATCTTTTTTCTGTTTAGTAATAATAAAAAAGATTTATAAACCAAGTGGAACACAGTCACTAATAAAATTTTTGGTGTATTTTAAAAAATATTGCCACCCTTGTTAAAAACCCTAAAGCTAACTTTTATGGAATACATGTTTTATTTAATGTTGTCTGAAGTATCCCAAAATACAGTACGCAGAGCCCAAGACACCAAAAACGACAGCATATTCATTACTTTTGTAGCCAGTGGGTCCACAGTCAGAAGTGTTTTGTAATCCGGGGTACTCTGCATAGGCCTATCCACAGATTTTCTGGAAGACTTAAGCAACAAACACTAAGTTCCCACACTGGATTTATAAGTCTACCAAAAATTCATATTGATACTGAGCAGATCAGGGGAGAAGATATATTCTTGAGAAGTCATTTGACTGCATTCCAAATTCACATCAGCTGAGGTGTTAAATTTTCTGAAGGCCAGGAACTGGCTTGGAAAAGGCCCCAGACTTGTAATTTCTCTAGTGGTCCAGAGCCACCTGACCCCCGTGAGACTGAAGGAGAGGCAGGCAGATCTAGGAGTGTGTGGGGTGAAATTTATTGGGTATTTATTTATTTTTATTTTATGGATAAAACAAAATGTTACAGCAAAATAATAGGAGAATAACAATAGTTAATATGTTAAGTATTGTTTTCTCCATCTCACTTTTTGTTTTGTTTTGTTTTGGTACCAGGGATCAAACTTAGGACCTTGCACTTGCCAGGCAGGCGCTTATGCCACTGAGCTAAATCCCTGGTCTTGTGCTATGTATTGTTACCCTGAAAGGAGTTACTGAGAGTACAAGACAGAGGCATAAAAAATTCTTCAAACCTTTATTTTCAATAAGCTAAGAGAAACAAGTAGTATATTTATCTTGTATTTTTTCCCTTTCCCTTCTTTTGTTTCCCCTTTCTACTACCCTAGTTACTTTTTCTTTTTGAACAATTTCTTCCTCTTTCACAATATCTGTTGTACATTTTGGTCCTTATTTACTCTCAGTTTCTCACACTAGGAAGACAGTACAGTGTTTACCCATGTGAGTCTGACTTATTTCACTTATGAGTTTGGTCTCAAGTTGTATCCATTTACCTATAAATGTCTCAAGTTAATCCTTCTTTATAGAGTAGTACTCTATTGTAAAAAAAATCACATCTTTTTTTTTTTTTATTCTGGTATCAGGGATCGAACTCGTGACCTCACAGTTGGCAGGCAGCGTCTTATGCCACTAAGCTAAACCTTGGCTAAACCACATCATTTTTTATCCATTTCTTAGTTGATGGGCACTTGGGTTGTTTCCAGGATTTAGCTATTGCAAATAGTGCTGCTATAAACATGGGTGCACATATAGAAAAAAATATATAAATGCATAGAAATGAAAAAGCACACTCCTGAACAATCACTATGTCACACAGGAAATTAAAGAAGAAATTAAACAGTATCTACAAATAAATGAAAATGCCAATACAACATACTGAAACTTATGGGATACTATGAAAGCAGTCATGTGAGGGAAATTTATAAAAATGAATTCTCATGTCAGGAAAACAGAATGAACTGAAATAATGTAATGTTGATTTTCAAACTTCTAGAAAAAGAAGAAAAAATAGTACTTACAGCTCTTACAAGAGAAGAAACGATAAGAGAATTATTGTGATTGAGACTAAGAAAATAATACAAAGAATCAATGAATCAAAGAATTGTCTCTTTGAAAGATTAAATAAAATTGATAAACTCCTAGCCAACCTCACATAAAGAGGAAAGAAAAGACTCAACATCAAGCAATCAGGAATGAAAGGAGGTAAAACACAGCAGATTTGCAAAAATCCAGAAGCTCATCAATATCTACTTCAAGAAACTGCATTCTAGTAAGACAGAAAGTGCAGAAGAAATGGACAGGTACCTATACACAGGTACCTAGGAATTGCAAAAACTGAATCAAGAGGATATAAAAATTCTATATTGCCTGTTTTTCAGTCAATGAAGTTGAAAATGTAACATAGAAATGAATTCACTGTTGAATTCTACAAGAAATTTAGAGAAGAGCTAATGCCACTAATGTTGAAATTCTTTAATAAAATTGGAAGGGAAACAATACTTCCAAAATCATTCCTGGGGATGACTTGTAAAAGCATGTTTGTAGGTAGCAGCAAGATGATGTAGATTCCCACCATTTATTTCAGAAGGAGGGCTGCATGTACTTGTTAGACCAACGGGACTTTATCCAACCTGCAATGTCCTTTGTGTATTGTAAGGTACTATTGAAGACTGAGACACATTTCATCACCAGGGTCCAGTTCCACAGCTCCACATGATAACTTAAATGGTCTTATCTGTTATAGTTTGGTGGGAAAGGGGGGAAAATTGAGGGGGCGCCTTTGGGGAAATCATGGTTGTTACAACTCAAGATGTCTGCCATTATGTCCAGCAGAATGTTTGTGGAGAAGCCTATAGGAATCCTTTGTGAAAGATATTACGTTTATTATGGGTATCAAAGACTTCCCAGGAATGAATATATGTATACTACTTCATATATATATATGTATTAGCACAACAAGCTTGAGTTGTCAAAAACATTTACACAAAGAAAATATACAATGAGGAAAATCGAAGAAAAAAGTTGAAGATCCAAATCAGTTAATATTCTAGAAATATCAAACAGATTAGAAAACAACTATTATTTCTATATTGAAAGAAAAAAGTATGTATCATAAAAATGTAAAAGTTAATGAACCAGATTGGGGAAGGTATGAATATAGCTGCTAGAGATGAATTTATAAGAAAATTGAAATCTAAACAAATGAGTTTAAAACTTACTATACATGATCCAAAGGAGAATTAGGTGGCAAAAGCAGACGAAATTTTTCAGAGCATAATTCTGAACTCAGAAACATAGGTATGTGATATGGGATGGTGAGTCGGATCATGAGTAGAAGGAAATCTGAGTATTGTCAAGGGCCCAGGACTTCCCAGAACTACTACAGAAAGCCCAGTGAATTTCAAGCAATAGAAATACAAGATAGTCACATTTAGGTGCATTAGAAGAAATTGAAGAATATCAAAAGGAAAAAAAAGGCAGTTAAGAAAAAAAAGATTTTAGAAACCACCAAAGAAAAATATATATTCCCTTCAAAGATTTTCCAAGTAGATTAATGGTTAACTTTTCTTCAGCAATCATGGTGTCTAAAAGAGCTGAAGTTGACAATTTTAGTACATTGAAGAGAAAAATTCAACTTCCAATCCATTAATTCCCAGAAAAATATCACTCAGGAATAAAAGTTAAAAAACAAGGATTTTCCTTCAGTTATATCTTTATCAGAGGAAGCAGATTGAAGGTATGAATTCTACAAATAAATAAATAACAATCGAGATGGGCCACTTTGGAGCAAAGCAGGAGCATTGTTGACTATAAACATAAATAGTGCCACTAACAATGTCATACTGAGTTCAAATGATCAGAGACATCAGTGAATTCAAATAGAAATGTCATTTTACTCCAAGGCCAAATTGCATGGCACAGGGGCAGCAGTTCAGGGTAGCCACTGCAGCGAAACAAGAACTGGGCAAAAGAGAGAGACAGCTTTCTTCATGCCATTATTCTGCATGCTGGCTCCACTCCTGGGTGGGTGTAGCACTCACACCATCAATCTGAGCATTAGACAATGAACCAATCACAAACGCTAGATTCAACGGCATCCATAATTGCCTAAGACTTGGGGGCATCTGACATAAATTATAAAAATAAGTATAGAAAATTAAAGATGCATATGGTAATTTATAAGTAAACTCATAAAAATAGGTAAAATAAAACATTTTCAAACTTTTTTTGGGGAAATGTAGAAGGATGCAATATTCTTCAATTCAAAAGTAGCAAAGAAAGATCAAGAAAAATCAGAACACTTAGAAATCTCAGATTGAGATGGTAGATGTAGATTAGGAAACACATTACATGTAAATTGTCTAATTAGCTCAACATGAAAAAATATTATTAAGTAAAATAAGCCAAAAAATTCATGAGTGCATCTCTAAATTGTAAAGATATATATAAGCCCACATAAAAGTAAAAAGAAATTAGATGAAATAGAATTTAAGGTCCACAATGTTGCTAGGTATAAGAAAAGTCAGTTTTATACTGTTATCTCAATTCCCAGAAATATAAAATAAATTAAATTTATATATACTTTAAAACACAGTTCCAAAATACACAAAGAAAACACCGACAGACATAAAGAGAGTATGAAGAAACCTACAATTACAGTAGTAAAATTTGACAGTTATCTCTTGTGAATGATAGGATGCTGAACAAACATATAATGCAGTAAAAATATTTAAATTTCTAGAATATAAATAGAATGTACTAGAATTTCTAGTGAATATGACATAATGAATATGCATGTGTGCCACACAATTATAAATTGCACCTTCTTTTTAGAGACATGTGAATTTTTACAAAAGTTAGCTGTATTGTAAGATTCTATTACTACAAAAGTCTGATTCACCTGGGATTCAATTAGCAGTCAAAAATGAAATATAGATAGGTTATTTTTGCATTTTTAAAAATTGAAATTCAAAAGAAACCTACGGGTAAACCATTATTCATACAGACAATATACGGTACTTATAAATGCAAGTACTGTTGTAACCTAAACTTTTAGTGAATATCTCCAATATTGCTTATTTAGAAAAGAAACAGAGTTTTTAACTAAGTGTTAATTTCATAAGTTATAAAATGAAATAAAAAGTAATCCAAAAAAAAAGAGTGTAACAAAAATGCAGTAGAAGAATAAATCAATGTTATGGGAAAAATGGGAACTAAGTCAAGATGGTAGTCTTTGGGAAAGCTTACATTAACCAAATTTGATCAATGATGCTTTTTAAAAAAATAAAGAAAAAAGCACAAATAAGTAATACCAGGAATAAAAAGGGAGGTTGATTTTAGAAGTTGCACTTGTTTAAATGAGGAAAGAAAAAATTTTATGGGTAACATTAGGCCAATTCCTTTAAAAATGATACAATAGACAAAGTCTTAAAAGGGCTGTAGCTTGGAGAATCAAAGAAAGAGAAAGCTCAACTTTGCAGTAGCAAAATCTTCCCATAGAGAAAATTCCAAGCCTTCTGCTTTCACTACAGCATTGCAGTGTACTATTATTATAGAAAAAGATGATAATGGCAAAACTATAATAAACATAATAAACTGCAAATTAAGATACTGAGACAGCATTTTCCCTGCTGCAGATGGTCTGATCAGATTGCTGTGAGCATTCAGGGCCTCGGGCTGTAAAGAAGCAGATGCTTGCTGTTGAATTCATGACCATGTCACCCAAGCATGAATGTCTCCATCCTCTATATCTTAATCCTCAGTTACTATTTTTTTTTTTTTAGTCAAAGAATTACAGAACAAAATGTCAAGTTTTGTGCATTTTGGCATATTTGTCTCTCTTTGAATCTTCTAAGATTCAAAAGATGAAAAAAAACCTGACGTATCATACTTAGTACTTAAATCTGGCAACACTGGACATTTGGGTTAAAAAAGAAAAATTCCACAAGTAGATTAGAATGAAAGCTTTGTCTTTCTAATCTCTGAATTTTGAAATCACAAGAATTATTGTGGTGAATCAATTTTGTTTTTAGAATGAAATTCTAAATTTCGTTCTATCTCCAACAGATTTGACCATATGAACAAAGAAAGATATGAATTCTTTGGAATTTGAAAACCATTTATGGTTGACATCTGTCTGTGCATCTTGCTTTTGAAAATATACACATTTCTACATAGAACCACAAGCTTTCAATTCTTCTTCCTTATTATGAACTTGAACATAATGACTCTATGTTATAGTGGTATGCTATAATTACAAAATGATGATTAAATAATATTTATCATACTAATGTATGAGGCTAATGTATACAGATATTGATATAGTCCAGTGCTTCCTTAAAGACTTTAATAGTTAACCTTTATCAGTATCTTTCAAATCTTTAAATGGATTATCGAAATTTACTATCTACCCCATGGTTATAAAGCTATTAAAAAACAAGGTTGGTATCTAAGACTGTGATTCTCAGCACTAGTTTAGGTTAGTTGACATGAAGTTTGCTTAGCCCACTTTTAGGGTTGAAGAGGGTTTTTGAATTCCCTTCTTTAACACAGTCACAAATGAGGCTTTTGGCGTGGTCCAGTGGCCAGATGTAAAGAACCATTGCTACAGGGACTAGATTTTGAAGCACTATGTTGTATTTAATCCTGTTGACAACTCTGAAGCATGATCTAAAATTCTAGACAGGACAATTGGAAATTAGATAGATAAACTCATTTATCCAAGGAAGAATAGCTAGCAAGTAATAGAATAAGAATGTGAATGATGTTTATTTACCTTCTTCTAGAGAGAGAAAGAGATAAATTGGTTTCGAAAGAGATTAAAGTACATTGTTAAAATTCTGATTGAAATCCAATATTGTGAAATCTATTGTACTAATAATTTACCTCCAGTTTTAAGTTTCAATTAAAATATAATATTTGTATTCATTGCCTTTGTAGAAGCCAACACTATGCATTTATGGGTTTTTAGAAGATGGTTTACAAAACACAGAAGAATCCAAATTTTTTCCACAATGTCTACCATCAATTAAATGACCATGATCAGTCTATGCTTTCCAAGAATTCCTAAAAGGCAAATCACTCAGTAATGTTTGCTTTTTATTTTTTAAAGATAGTTGTCTACTACTTTTAATGTTCATATTCTCTGAGATATTACTTATTTTAAAATATCTTTTATCAAACTTTTTTTGTTTTAACTTTAATATGCAATTGACAATGGCAAAAGAAATTTTGCTGAGATATAGTCTTTCTAGTTTAAAAATTTGGATTACTAAATTAAAACTATTCTCAATTTCAAAATTCACAGTGGAGAAAAGGACATCATGAAATTCTACACAGAGAAGAACCTCTAAATCTAAATTCTTGCATACATCTTTCTCATTGAACATTTGGATCAGGTTCCTGTTTTTTTCTGATATCCCAAAGGGACTCATTCACTTGGATCAAAGGCTTTCCTATTGACTGCTGGCCTTGCCTATTCTTCAATTTTTTACAGTACAGCATTACTTTTAGATCAAAGCCTTCTTTTGGGTGGTCTCCCTGCTTAAGAGGCAGAGTTAGTGTGATGGGAGAATTTTAAAATACAAGCAATGTCCCATTTGGAAAAACTGTGTCTTAAACTTCAAATTTGCAATGCTTATCTTGGTATTTTGAGATGCTGAGAAATAGCTTTGATATTAATGGTAAATATCAAGTTTAAATGTATTAATTCACCTGCTCAAAGACTTTATATAAATGCAGCTAAAAAGGAGATTATCGTACTTGTACTGTGGGCATAGAATGGTTTATGAGTTAAGCCCTGGGTTGGCTCAGGGCTGCATCAATGTGTTTGCCTGACTACTTCCATTGTGTTTTCTCTTTGAAGCATTATTAAAGATGAGCTTATTGTAGAAAGAAGCAAACATGACATTGTACTGTTATTAATATTTGAGTGCTATTTAAAATACTAGAAAATAAATTTCAAAACCATAAATATTTATTAGTATATTCTTCTTTCTTATGTGTAATTTTAGAAGACTTTTGATTTTCTTAACTCTTTCAATGGACCCTTATAGGCTCAAATTTAAAATCACATAATTAAAAAGCTTTCAAAATTGAGACTATTACAGTTCACCTCTATTACAGTTCATAGACCTAAACACTTGATAAGTCCACTTTGTTTTGAGGGCGTGATAAATGGGTCAGGCACTGCAGAAAACATAGCTCTTTACATTCCCTGTAAGAAGTAACCAGGAGATTGCTTTGTATGGTACAGAGCGGTATTTTTGTGTCTGTCGTGGTGTTCTTGTTTTTAGGGTTTTGAGACTAATTCTCAAGTCGTAAAGAAAGGATTTTATTCTTCCTTGAGTTTTCTAAAAAACAAGACAAGTTAGGGCAGGAAAACACATGGATTAGCTTTAAGAGTTCTCTATTTTCTCTGAATTCTTTGCTTTCAAAATATTTTGTGAAGTATTAGAAAACTTTTGTGATGCCTCTATCAACTTAAATATTTTGAGTGGCGATCACCATGAACGGGTAGAGTGTTCTGGGGTGGGCTTCCATTTAGTGACTAAGTGGACTGTGGTTGGGGTTTCTTTCCTGTTTTAATGCCTTATATTCTTTCAAAATGCTTTATCTTCACCTTTTGCTAAATAGTGAAGCCAATACTGATTTTCTAAAATAAAAAAATATATATATTTTTAATTTGGGCTCATTATTGTTTTTCTTATTTTCTAAACACTTTGTCATATTTTCTTTCCTTTTTTGTTTGGTCAGGCTACAGGCATTTACACTGCTTAGCTTTTCTTTTTTTTGGCACTATTTTTTTTATTTTAAAGAGAATAAAACAAAATGAAATAGAGCAAAGCAGATAAGAACAAAACAGTGCAAGTAACACAGGATTTCAAAACAAGACAACAGGAAATCAGCAGTCCTAGTGTCTGGTTTCGAAGGTCCACAAGGCTCTTATTCTTTTCTTTTGATTGGTTTTATACTATTTTGTTTTGTATCAATTTACTGTGTGTGAAGGTATGGACAACTATTTTGAAGAAAGCAAGAGGTACTATGGTAGCCACTATTGATTTCCTGCTTAGCTTTTCTTCATAAACCCTTCCTTTACATCTGTTTACCTTTTTTTCTCCCCTCATTCTTGAATCCCTATAGAAAATGCTTATTATGAAGTATAATCTCAATGCACTATGCAGCATAATATATGTCTGAGAAGATGAACTATGTTTTTGTGAATTTTATGAAAAAGTCTAGCACTCATATGACTGTCCTACTTGTCTTTATGCATCATCTTCACAACAATAAATGTAAGAGACCATAAGGTTTACCAGACTCATTTGAATCTCTGGGAATTGGTGTTTGAGTGGTTAAGTCTATCTTCTCACAAAACTTTAAATACTTAGACAGCATAAGGTACGTATCTATATGTCTATACATTTATCTATATAAAATTTGAATTGAAAATGGTAGTTTATGGTGTGATGTCTTAAAAGAATCAATGTTTCTAACATCAGATTTCTGCCATAACTGTAGCATTCAGCTAACAGAAGTGTTTAAGTTGAAATAACTGAATTACCTGTTACAATCATGATTTGACAACAGTTTTATCTCTAAGAAGATAAGAAAGTCAGCTTTCAAATTGAAGAATGTTTCAGTGTTGACTGCAATGTGTTAGTGTTTTTGAAATTTTATCAGGTTGCATTAGTCAGGTAGGGCTGCCCTGATAATGTGCCACAGACTTGGAAGCTTTAACAAAAGGAGTTGTTTTCATGAGTCCAAGTGCTCTCAAATTCTGTTTCTGGTGAGTTCTTTCCTGTCTTGCAGATGTTCACCTTCTTTGTCAGCCCTCATGTGGCCTTTCCTCTTTAAACATACGGAGAGGGTGCTGTTACTTCTTACAAGGAGGTAAACTCTTTGGATTAAGGCATTATTCTGATGGCTCCACTCAACCTTAACTACTCTCAAAGCCCTTACATCTAAAGACAGTTATATTGATTTTTCAGATCTCAGCATATGAATGGTGTGTGTGTGTGTGTGCCCATGTCAGCCCATAGCAAAGGTCTATTATCCACTTAAAGTAATTACTCTGGATTACTTTAGCATATTGCATTACTTGGGTGGGAGGGAGGGCTAGTTATAGTACAACAAAAATGACGAAGGAATCATTTAGTCAAAATCACCCTGTTTACAGAGTACAGAAGAGTAGTCTTGAAAGTCAACTTTTTGTTTATATGGATCCAGGCTTTTGAGAGAAAAAAGGCTTTCTAAATTCCAAAGTCGGCTCTATAAATATTAAGCTTCAGAGTCTAGGGCAATCAATTTTAGGATGTACATAAGAATCAGTATTAAAACAGTAATTTTTACACTGGAATGCAGTGATGGTCTAACCCTCTGTTTCAGAAGAGAGAATAGAGGACAGAGAAAAAGCATTAAAACCCGGCTAGTACTGCTAAAAATGCTGTGGCCCCAGATGCTCTTGAAATTGAACTCGAAAGTAAGAAGCCATTGCCAACTCCCTTAGTAACTCAGATTATTACTGAGCACAAAAAGCTTATATTCCAATTTTATCCAGACTGCTGGAAGTGGCTCCTATACAAAACTACCAAAATTGAGAAAACTTTTCTTTTCAACTTTACATTGCATGTATCATGCTTGCTGTGAAAGCTAAGGATGTGTTTTTAAAATTTTCAAATAAGTGAGTGTATCTTTACATGCAAATATGAAGAAAATATGGAAATATGGTATGTTTTCTGGATTTTGACAGATTTTTCCTGGTTTCAAAAATGTCTTATTTTGGTTTCCTCTTTTTGAATGCAGGGTCATTATTTTTTCTGTAACAGTTACTTAGGGCAAAAGTGCAGACTGTGCACTTTCTAGAATGGCTTTTGAAACCTTATACCTTTTGCCATGAAAATTTGTCACAGTGAATCTGAAATCCTAAACACATACTGCAGAAAATATCCTGTAATCTCTGGAACCACTGAGACACTGAGACACATTCATGTGGTCACTGAATGTCATGCATTCTTAGGGATCTGCTGGAGTTTGAGTGTCTCTTGGAGACCTATGGGTTTAAGGTGTGGCTCTTAGCTTGGAGATACTGGGAGATGGAGGAACCTTGAAGAAAGGAGCAATGTGAGAGGTTTAGGTTATTGTGAATGGGCCTTGAAGAGACTATGGAATATGGGTTGGCTTTTATTCCTGGTCATGAGGAGAATGGGTCTTCTCTGCTGCCACAAACTCTTTCCATAGTGTGTTGCCTCGTCTTAAGCTTAAGGAAAAGGATCCAACTGGTCATGTACAGAAACCTCCACAACTCTGCAGCAAAAAAGATTTTTCTTCCTTTTGAGTAGATTTATCTCACTCATTTTGTTACAGTAACAGAATGCTAGCACAGAATATGATTTATCAAAATAGAGATTACAGTAATATTTTTAAATACTGGGCCACGGTATATAGCTCAGTGGCATAATGCTTGCCTGGCAAGCAAGAGGTGATGAGTTCAATCCCTGGTATCAACAAAGTAAAACCAAACCAAGCAAAACAAAACACTAAAAATTGAAAGAAAAACTCCCATTACTTTTCTAATATCAGAAGTCAGTTGCTATTTTCATATACTTGATCTTCTGTATGTATGTATTAGCCATACCATGGATCCATAGTCTTAAGATTCTTCAAATTTTGAAAAGCCAAAGATTAAGTACTACTGCTCTAAACTTAAAATTTTTAAAGAGATCCTGAGGGATGTATGAGTTAGAAAGCGTTGGAAAAAGGTTAATCAGAACGAAATTATAATAACTTTCTAAAACTGTGAACTCTTGGTCATCAAAAATAATCTCTTAAATTCCAGAAAGGTATCTTTTATTTTGATGCTTTGTATTATGTACTGTTCACATTATTCTTCAATGGTAATGGAAATCAGTAATTTCTGCTTCACTCTTCAGTTTAGAATAATTAAATTTCAGATTTAAAAAGTTCTCTGTAAGGATAGGACATTATAATCTTTTTAAAACTTGCAAAATGAGACAAAATAATCACATTGGCTTTGCATTCACATGGTTGTGTTAATCTTTTGGTAAACACATTCATAATGAGATCATGGTACCTAAAACTGTTGTGAGGCTAAGATGTAGTTCTGTATTCAGAATCCCTTGATGCAACATCCTTATGGTGACATTTTAAGGTACTTGGCCAATCCTGAATGTTTTCCAGTTTGTCCTTTTCCCTGCTGGGCTAGCGGTCTGCGTGGAATAGAGCCAACATGTTTTTCAATATAAACAAGCATCTGAAGTAGATATCTGTTGTAACATTTGTTCTGTCTTGCATACTCTGCTAAGTGTTTCAACCAAGCTGATTACATGGCAATTTAGGGTTTGGCAGCTTTTTCTAGGATTTGTGTTAGGGTAAAGGTAACAGATTCTGTAAAAAGATCCTGGATTGAAATGTCTGAAGAGCTCGTAGGCAGTGCCATAGCATTTTAGAAGTGCAGACATAGTGATTAAATCTTGCTATAGACAACATGTTCATTGAAAATAGTAATTGTCATCATCAGCATGGCAAACAACAGCTATGTTACAATTTCTTTCCCCTTGTATGTTATTAGGTAGAAGCCCCAAACTATCCTATCATAAGAAAAACTGTTATGTGTGTCACAGATCTTTATATGCTATCAGGATTTTAGTGTCAAGCACGAATGGATACTGAAAACATCCTCTCCCTAAAATAACAGTAATTGAAGTAGGGAAAACGAAATTCAAGCTACCTGAGTTTCTGTTAGCAATGGATAAAAGGAAGAAATTTTCCATGAATCTAGTTTTCGGGAATGTGGTTAAAATAATTTATCGCAATACCTAAATTCTTAGAGTATGCTTTCAATTTGTTGGATTAGAGTGAGTCTGAGAGAAGCATGTTTTCAACACTTTAATTCCTGGTCTCAATTTTTAAAAAATGGGATTTAAGAAGCAACCAGGCTATGTTCGTGTCTTCTTGAACCAAATTAGAAAACAATTTCCTTAATAAATTTAAATGATACATAATGACAGTGCTATTAGCAGCAAAAATATGATTCTTATTGTGTGCCAGGTGTTTGCCTAAGCATTTTACATGTAGTAAAACATTTAATATTTGCAACAATGCTATGAAATTGGTAGAGTTATTTCCATTTTACAGATCAGAAACTGTGAGGTGTAAGTAATGCTCTCATGTCTCAAAGCTATAAAGTTTCAAGATATTCTAAACCACAGCCTGCCACTAGAGTCTCTCATTTGCAGACTATACTACACTGCCACTGAAGTAGTAGTAAGACAAACACAAATCTCACAGTTTCCCTATATAGACACTGCTAACTAAATTCTTCCAAACAAAATCCCAGGAACTAGATCCTAAGAAGTGGGTACTCTTACTATGTATAACCCTGAGATTCAGAGAATTTAAGCAGCTCATTTACATCTCAGCTAATAAATGGTGAAGCCATGCTGTGATTCATACTCAGAAAATCTGATTGGAGAATGTGCTATTACTGATTCTGCTATTTACCTGTCTAGTCTTTGCAAAGCAGGCAATTAATTTAGTCACATCTTAGTCATAATAATCAAAGTTGAGTGCTTTGTTAATGGTTTTTCCTTTAAACATTTTATGGTGTTTAAATCTTACTCTGTGTGTCTGTTTACTGTTGCTAACAACATCACAGTCTGGGTAAGTGATAAGAGGGTAAGAGGCTTTTTTGAGCTCTCAGTTGAGAAGGTACAAAAGAGCAACAAATGGCATTGCTCTTTTTGCTGGCTGAGTACCTGACTGGTGCAGGACACTGCAAGAGGTAAGCAGTGCATGTGTGTACGTGATTTCTCTGGTCATTCTCCCCCTTCTTATGAAGTCATTTGGATTCAGTTATGGCAGCTGTTCCATATCTCTTATCTAATCCCAATCACTTCTCCAAAACCCCACCTCTAAACATCACACATCACACAAATTTCCTCCCTCTCATTGCTTCGCAGTGGGGATTAAATTTTAACACAGGAAGTCTTGGAGGAGACCCTTAACCTGTATGCAAACCATAGCACTGTGTGATTATTACACAGGATTAGGTGAATGGCTTTCTTCTTTGCTGTGGATTTTCTGGCTTGCTCCTTGGAGTTAATCAGTTTTACTAGATTATTAAAAGTGTTTTTTTTTCTATTTTAAAATTTGGTTAGTCATAATCTGTATTCATTAGTGATGGAAATGGATACATTTTAAAGACATAATACACAGGAGAGTAGTCATAAGTATTTGTCCTGGAGCCAAACTGCTTAGGTTAGAATCTTAACTAGTTACACAATCTTGAACAAGTTTCTGAATTACCATGCCTCAATTTACACAGTTATGAAATAGGAATAATAAAACCTTTATATATGAGAGGAGCTGTGTGGACTAAATGATTTTTTCTATGTAAAATTATTAGAGCAGTGCCTTGCATATTGTTATGTGCTATATATGGTTGGTAGACAAAGTCTTGAACTCACCAAGCATGAGCCTAGCCCAGGGCCCTTGCACATACTCTGTTTTCTGTCTGGGTCCTTTCTTTCTCAGGCAGTGGTATAGCTCCTTCATCTCTTTAGCCAAATACCATTTTTAGTATAGTCCTTCCTTGACTGGTCCACAAAACTGTAATCTCCAACTTTCCATTCTTTAACCCTCCCACATACTTTATTATATTTCCTTAACCTTTATGCACCTCTTTACATGCCTGTTTTCCCTTTCTTCTGCTGATTCTTGTTTATGTGCTCCAGTGACTCCCTATCTTATTTATCTGTTTAGAGTCTCAGAATGCAGGCTCCGTGGGCACAAAGACTTCCTTTTCTCTAAGCTGTGTCCCCACCTCTTCCTAGGGCAGTGGAACATGAAAGGTACTTAATTTGCCCAATATTCACAGGCATGCATCTGCACAAGAATGAATAGCTCCTCTCTAAGTCAGGTGGTTCCTGGTAGTTTTGGTTTTGTACTGCAAAGTGTGCAGGTTCTTGAGTTGCTACAGAATGGCACAACCTGCAGCTGGCCTTGTAGAGAGTCAGAAGATGATGCAGCATCCTGCATAATGCAGTGATGAGCTTGGACTCCTGACCTTGCTAGGGAATTGCAGGATAGATTTCAGTCTCTACTTGCTGCTGGCCTCATACTTATTAGAAGTAAAAGTTCCTTTTCATTAAGAAGGCTAACTGAGATATTAACATAATTAATGAGAATTTTTAAAAACCCTAACAGTTAGTTATTAAAAATCAACATCAATATTAATATCAGACATAGGGTTAGACAATCTCTGCAGACTCAGTCCTCTTTTGTACATACGGATCAATATTTATCTGATTTGAAATTGTGATTTCTATCAGGAGCCTTATTCTTCTCTCTATTGTTGCTTCAATTGTGTGCTTTCCCTGTTTGCAATAACTGCTTCTTTCCTGGACTTTGTCTCTTGAATTAACCTTGATGCTGCAATTTGAAGTTCAGCTTGATTTTAGCCTTGTTCCTTAGAATTTCAGAGTGATTTTCAGATTTTCAGTTCATACATATGGAAGAATGTTGAACCTTCCAAAGGATCAGAGAACATTCAAGGAGATAATATGGTTTAAGTCAAGAGAGGAAGGCGAGTGTTTGTCGACCAGACAGAAAGAGAAAATACAGCATTGAAGCCAAAGAAAACAGAGTGCTTAGGTTTTCAAAAAATGGGAGATAGTGAGCATGAGAGATATCTTTTAGAAAGTGCTGAACGAACAAGATGTATGTATCACTATAGCCTTTAGGCTAAAAGTTTAATTTTAGGTCATTGGCTAACTTTTCTCATTTATAACATAGTCACTTAGAAGCTTAAGATTGGCAGAAAGATGCAAATTTGGTACAACTAATGAAAAGCATCAGAGTTTCAACATTATTTGCTTAAATTGTATAAATTAGAGTCACATTATATATACAGTTATGTTTGTATTATATATTATCATATTGTATTAACACTGCTCCCACTCGCAGTCTATCTTCTTTGTTTCAAGGTAATTGCTTCCTGAGAAAATCTAGGAGTGAGCGACTCTTATTAATACCATTTTTCATGAATAGACTTAAGGATGAGAGCCTCTTTAGATGACTGAAGAAAAACCAAGGCAGGACAGGTTGTAAAACTCTTCAAGTGATACATTAAGGAGAGCACTTGAGTGTATTGGGGAGTCATTTCCAGTTCAGGTCTGAGATGCTAGACGAAATCAGTAATGTGAGATCACAAAGTTGAAGCCCAGGAGACCAGTTACAAGGAGATCTCAATATCAAAGAGCTGACTGTGGTTTCAGGTCCTGTCCGTAGGGATGCAGGTAGACACGTTAATGAATCTGCAGAGCCAGAGGAATGAAGTGGGGTAACTAAAAGTAAATGATCCCATACAGTATTTGCCTTTGTCTGGCTATTTCATGCAGCTTGATGCCTACCCCATGTTGTGACATATGGAAGTGTTTTATAAAGATCTCTGTCTCTCCCCACCCTCCCTCTCCCTCTCTCCCTCCCTCTCCCTTCTCTCTCTTTCCTCCATCACAAAAACATATTGATAGGACCTAAAAGGTAAATGAAGAAAAACAGATGTACCCATAGAAGTAAAGAAGACAATGGTGGCTGCCAAGGGCTTGGCAGAGAGGGGTAGGGTGGGGAGACCTTGTAAAAAGATACTGGTTTTCACTTAACATTGTGAATAAGTTCTGAAGATATAACACCAATCCAACTCGAGCTGATAATACTGTATTATATGCATTAAATTTGCTGAGAGTAGATAGATATCATTCTAAACTCAAAATAATGTAAGTAAGAGTAAGGTATGAGAAGTGATGGACATTTTATTTAATTTGATCCTGCAATCATTTCACAACATACATGGATACTAAATTATCACATTGCATTAAATATATACAGTTCTATTTGTTAATTGCACCTTAATAAAGCAAAAAAAAAAAATAAGAAAGTGGGAGATTAGGGGAAGGAGGAGTAAACATGACACTTTGAGAGTGAAAACCTGGTAGAATGATAATGTTTTGAATATGGTGTCCTTTACAGGCCTGGATCAAGTAAGGGTCCAAGTCATTGATTCAGTTTCTGTCAATTTTGCCTTTGGTGAGTCCTGCAATATCTGTGTAGATAGGCATAATAATAATAATAATAATAATAATAATAAAATAGAACAATTACAAAATTTATCAAGAGCATATTGCAAAGGACTAGGTAGCATGTATTTTTCTCAACTTGACGAAGAAAGCGAGGCTTATTTAAAATGAAGAATGTGGCCTCTGAGTGGCAATGCTGTGACTCCCCCCCGCTGTCTATTCATCCTCAGCCCCTGCACCATATGGCCTCTGGATCTCTGGAGGGAAGACAGGGATAGAGATGGGGATTTGAGAGCTATTAGTTTCTAAGTGATTTCTGTAGTTGTGAAAGGAGATGAGTTTTCCTACGGAGAGATTACAGAAGGAGAATGCTGGCTGAACACATCTGTACAACTTAAGCAGAATAAAGTGATTATAGACATTTAATGTCATGCAATGTTGTAAGACTGCTTTACATTGATTTCCTGTTACCAGCAAATGGCTTTCTGAGTGCGGTGATGCACCTTTGTTTAAACAGTTCATCTCTCATTTATCCTCTGGGATTGAAGCCAATTCAACAATATGTATGACTAATTCCTTTCTTAAGAAATAGAGATGAAGAGGTGACCTTCTGCATTTCCTTCTGATGATAGGTTAAAGAGAAAAAATTAAGGTTAGAGGAACTGTTTCTATTTTCCTGTAAATTATGATTACTTTAATTCTCTCACATGGTCTGTGATAGATTTATTCGCTACTGACCATGATAGGAAAAAATAGGAAAGAAAAACCTTTATGAAATTTCAATATAAAAGAAAGAAAATATTCAGGCTTTTGAGGTTTTTCTACAGCATTTTTAAGTGTAAAATAGAGATAAAGAAATGCTCTATTGTTCCACAGTGGCCTGCATTGTATTTTTCAAATTCCTTTTAAATTACTCTTTTCTAGTCAAAGTAGAAGTGACAATTGATTACAAAGGAATCAGAAGTCTCTGACATACATTGTCTCTAAACCAGATTTCAATACTTTCCCTAGTATATAAAATCTGATAAAGAGCATTACTTTTTTGGAAGGTGAAGAATATTTTCGTTCTTTCAGAATAATGAAATCTTCATTGAAATGAGAATGTCTGTGGAAGCGGTAGCCCTTCAGTGTTCAAGGTCTCACACTCTGTTCTATGGCAGCTTTATTATTTCAGAGCTTCCTAACAACAGTACGAGAGCTTAGGTTACAAAAAGTATTTATTAATTGATTCGGAGTAGAACTAAGACATAATTTTTAAACTTAAAACAAGATAATTTTTTTTTTTTTGCCTTATAGTCAGAACACTAGAAAACCAAAGTCATGTTTGGAGGGACTGTGCTCACTTCAGTGGCTCTAATGGGGGACTTCTGGATTCTTCCAGCTTCTGTTGGAACGCGTGTTTCTTGGCTTGGTGCTGCCAACATTTCAGTCTTTGCTGTGTTCACACGGCCTTTTTCTCTGTGTGTCTAATTTCTTTCTGTCTTTCTCGTAGAATGGTATCTGTCATTGAATTTAAGGTTCATCTGGATTATCCAGGAAAGTTTGTTCTCAAGATCCTTAACTAAGAACTTGCAAAGGTCCTTTTCCTAAATTAGACCGTATTCCTTAGTGCTGTGGAATGAGTCGCACTCCCCACCTCAGATTCACAGGTTGGTATGCCACTTCCCAGGATGATGGTGAAGAAATTGGTATAAATGTGATCATGAGGATTGGTCCTCCTTCATGGAGTTAGTGTCCTTATAAAGACAAACCCAGAGAGCAGTGTTCTGCTGTGTTGTTATTTCTCTCTCTGTCTTTCTGTCTCTGTTTCTCTCAGCACCTCCCTTTCCTTTTCCTTTTTTTCCACGTGAGGACACTTCATCAAGAAGAAACTGTCTGCAAATTAGCCTGCACAAAAAGCCGGGCATGGTAGCTCATGCCTGTAATCCCAGCACTTGGGAGGCTGAGGTGGGAGGATCTTTATGAGTTCGAGACCAGCCTGGGCTACAAAGTAAGCTCAAGACCAGCAGTCTCAAAGAAAAAAAAAAAAAAAAAAAAAAAAAAGCACATCTACTGGTACCTGAGTTTTGGACTTGTAAACTCGGAGCTGTGAAAATTATTCAGCCTATGACACTATTATGGTATCCCTAGACAACTAAGATAACAAGGCATGTGAATTAGGACACGAAAAAATCCTTTGAGGGACAATTATTCAACCTACTAAAACTGGTATCACTTGAACTCTTTTGCTATTTTTCCACTTCTGCAAACCAGAATTTAAGAAGTAAAACAAAGTTCATCAAATCTTTTTCTTCTATCTCACTATCAGAGTAAATTCTAAACCTCTAACTCATTCTAAGCATGCGCACTTAGGTTTCGAGGGGATTTTTTATTAGTACACATTTGCAGTACCTAATAGTTACGTTTAGGAGAAGTTGGTACGTGTGCATAACACATCTTAATTCTCTTTTATTTTCCTCCCCCTGCAGTTTCTCCCTCTCCATCCTTCTTTTGTTTTCTTTCCCATTTGCAAAAGCTCTGTCTATTTTGTATTATCTATCTTTTAATTTTACTAAGTATGAATAATTTTTAAGCACCCTCAAATATCTAAGACACAACAGAGATGAAAGCTATGATTGAACGTTCAAAAATATTTTAATAAATCAGAGCTGTTATCTAGTAACCAACCTTACTAAGTAATTTCAAAGATACATGTCGTCAAAAGGCTCAGATGGAGCACAAAAGGGTATGGAGCGTTAAAGATTGCTTCTTCTTTCCTGTCTTCCTTCATTAGACATGATGTTTTTGTCCAGAGTTCTAGATGTGCCTTCTAGGTGAAAGATAGGAGCATTCACACTATCAAACATGGTTTATGTTGTACTCCAACAAGTGGTAAACACAGGGAATATTACACAGGGATGACAAATCTTAGTTTCTTTCTACTGTTAGCCACAGATGACCTACCAAATGATTTTCAGAGTTAGTCTTTTTCTCCTTATAAATATTATTAGTGTATTTACCTGAAAGTGCAATTGTCATGAGGATTTAAAAATGTCATCTGATTCTTTTTCTTTAAGTTTCCTTTCCCTTGTCTTCCTCCATGGATTACAGAGTAGATGCTTTAATTCTATGGTCCTAGCAGTCAAAGTTGAGATCCTTAATACAGCAAGAATTGAGAGCTAGCTGGAGAGCTTCAGCTGCTGCTTAAAGCAGAGGCTGGATAATGGTAATATAAGAAATATTGTCTGCACAGGACTTGCTGAGAGCTGCCATTTCTATGACAGACATCTACTAATCATTTGCTATGCAGAGGCACTGGGATGCTGGGGTTAAAAGGGCAGACATGGTTCATAAAACATACACAGAAAACAATCAGATAAGAAAAGAAACTGTGACAAGAGGTTAGGAAGGATTCAGATGGCAGTGGAGGTGATTCTTACTGGAGGAACATTTACATAGCCGTCATCAGAGGATGCTGCATCTGGTGGGAGATGATACCCCATCTGAGAGCTGGAGGTTGAGAATGATGTCTGTTACATGAAGAACCTTGCAGGCAGAGAAAGGAAATGGAAGGATTTAGTTTTTTCAGTAACAGAAAGGAACATGGTGAATGAGGGGAGACTAGGTGAGATATTGTAATAGCCACAGTGAGAGACTCTAGCCTAGTCTAGTGCTATGAGTTTGTTCCCATAGGAATGAGAAGCTGTTAAGGGTACTATTTAGGGTATTTAAATGGAAAAACAAAAGTGATTTCTGATCCATTTCTTAGGCCCCTTTGACAGAGGGCATTTGTCAGAGGTGTATTTTGGAGAATTAGTTTTTTTTTTTTTTTAAATTCAATTTCTCATGTTCTACCAAAGAGTTTTAAATCAGAAAAACACTAATTCTTTCAAGGGAACCATTGAGAGCTGTTCTTGCATGCTGTAAGGCAGGGCATTGAATGCCAGTTTTGGAGAGTAGGGTAGGAAGCAGAGATAGAAACTCTTGGTTTTAGGATTGGGTTTAGGATTATCTACAAGGGACTTTGAAAAAGGATATCATTTTGATCCATTCTGATAGCTTAGAATAATATTGAAACTCACTACAGCATGAGGTGAGATGCATACAAGCGTTGAAAGATTCCCATTCTTCCACACAAAAGTTAGTGCATCAGTTAAGTTCTTTATTGTAGTCAGAAAGAGAGAGACTGAAGGAGAGAGAGAGAGAGAGAGAGAGAGAGAGAGAGAGAGAGAGAGAGAGAAGACAAGCCAAAATAATTTACATAAAACACAATGGAAAGTGGCTGAGAAGAGGACAATTTTAGAAAATGATGTTTTCAGGAATGCTGCCAAGGTAAGTGGCAGTAGATATTGATTATATAGACCTGTCATGGATTGGTTTAACCAGTCATTCTGAAAATTGAATTGGATTTTTCTTCCTGAAATGATGTTTTTGAAGCTATGCCAAATGCAATATCTCTACCACCCATTTTGGTTTCAGACTTAATACTACTCAGATGCTTATAATGTTGGTCACAGGAAAGTCTTTCTGTGTGCCAGAGAAAATTGATTACATTACGTCATTCTACACAATACTCTTTCCTACTTTATAAATATTACCTACTCTGAAATATATAGTATGGAATGCAGTGTAGGAATATGTTAAGCAGATGAGAAAAGAAAGGAAAAAAGCAATTGTAAAAGGTATAAATACAGTGACTACATTTCCTCCTGGAAACTTGGGATGTTCTATTTGCTCTTGTACAACAGGCTTGGATGGGAGATATTCCTGGCAAACAGGTCCATAGAGCTAACCTTGAATAAGTGGAGATAGGAAAATCTGAATGAAAGTTAAACGTGTGTGACTTGCTTAAAAGGCAGGAGTCAAAATTGGTCTTCAGAATAGGACGCATGACCACTGGTATTGTTTGAAATGGCATATGTACAATGAGATTCATGAAAATTCAAAGATTAGTAAGAAACCTTATAAAAACCTTATAGTAAAAGGGCACCCAGCGTTTTGTAGGGAACTAAGAAGTTGATCAAATTTATTCAACTATGAAGAAATCCCAGATGTGTTAGTAAAAGGTGAATGAGTCACACTGTGACTATGAACCAGATAGATACATTCCAGTAAGGATCAGGAACATTTCATACACCATGTACTATTGAGTCAGACTTTTAAAATGTATAATATTGGACAGAAAACAAATGAACATTTATGATGTTCTAAATGTGGAGAGTGGTAAATTAAATTCAAAGTGTCTATACATAATAATCCAGCTGAAATATAATATACAAATAAAGATTTCATAAAGTAAGTTTTCAAAATTACTGTGTCATCAAGTCACAGAATATGTTTGAGATTCAAAATGTATCACTTAATTGAATGATAATTTAGTGAGTAACTCACTAAAATCACACCTGATATCACTAGGAAGCGGAAGTTTGGAAATTGATTAGAGCTAAATGTGTAACTGGAGATCTTGACAGTGATAAGCTGGTTCCAAATGTCAAATTCTTACTATCCTTAACAACTCCCATATGTTAATTTTAGCCCACTGATTATGTGCCTACCACTTAACCATATGTTAGTTAGGATTGATCTGTCATTTGAGATATAAATAAAACTGACTCCAAAAAAGAAAGAAAAAGAAAAGAAAATGGTAGTTTGGTCTTGTACTTCATGTCGAAATGTGCCTGGTTCTCGGCATCCTCACTGGGGTTCTTGTTCATGTTAGGCTGGCTCAGCCCCTCGCCATTCTGCTCAGTTCTGTGCTATTTCAGGTAGTGAACACAGCCTCTTTCTTCTTGTATGCTCCATAAGATCATTTTCCCAAAGAATCTTGGCTTGGAGTCTGAACGAAGGCTTGAACATTCTATTTGAGAGTGATTTGCAGAAATGCAAGAAACAGGGTGATGGATGGACAAATGTGATGCTGCTGCTGCTGCTGCTGCTGCTGCTGTGACTAGCAAGACTCCACCCCATCAGGTCTCGCCAGAAGCATGCAGAGGCCCCCCAGAGTGGCCCTCTTTCTAGACAGGAGCATTTTGGGCATAGTTGCCATCTCCTGCCCCTGCTAGCTGAAGGTTGACATGGCCATACACACTCACCTTTTAGACTGTGCTCTATTAAATTGAACCAACTCTTGTGGCATTTGAGAAGACCTAATCCCCCAAGGAGAGGGTGCAAGCACCCAGCAGGACACTGGTCAGTCTCCCTAGTTTCATCATCAGAACTCTCCTCTGCAGATGTGCTTGAGATTACAGTTGGCCAAAGGAGTAGGACTAAGCAACAAGCATGTATTGAAAAGGTACTTTACCCAGTGCATCTCCCTTGCTGTTGGAGTGCATATAAATTAGGATATCCATTTAAGATACATAATTCTATATCTCTATTTCCAAAAAATTTTGGAAGATGGTAAATTTCTTATAGGGCACCTTGTTTTACAGGCTTTAAAATCTTCTCTTCTCTACCTGCTGTTTTATGTTTTAACTCACTTTAATCTCATGTTCTTTTAAGGGTACTCTCTATCACTACATCTTTTTTTTTTTAATACCAGGGATCAAACTCATGACCTTGCACTTAACAGACAAGCACTTAAACCACTGAGCTAAATCCCCAGTCCATCTATTGCTGCTCTTTAAAGACATTAAAACACTTGATATTGTCAGGACATACCATGTGACTTTCTACCTCTAGCTAGGATCTTTTTCACTTGTGTATTCAAAAACGTGTTTCTGTTCTTACTGAAGGCGCAGTCACAGACTCCTAGTCTCACCTGAGTGCAGCAGACAGGAAACAGCAAAGCTTGGGAAATGTCAGCCTTCTCTCATCTCATTCTCCCTCAAATGAGGTAAGTTGAGTGAAGCAGCTTAGAAATTTATTTCCCCTTTATTATGGATTATGTCTGTCACTCCCAGGCTTCATAAAGACTTCATAAAGGCAAGAAGGCCTAGGAGCTGTATTGATTTTAAGTTGTTTATTTTCCCATCCAAATCTCAGAGAAATTAAGTAACTTATAGCTGGCACAAGTAATGAATGCAGAGGTGGGATTCAGATCTGCTTATATCTGTTTGATGGTTAAGTCTTACAAAATATATATAACTTTGGTATCGTATTGCCAAAAATAATGCCATATTATTTCTAGTAAGCCTATTCCATTTTTACATTCACGTTAGCACTAATTAGAAAGTTCTTAGTTAAACTGAAGAAATTACTCAGGAGTATTACTTGAATAAACCCAGTCTAGCTAATTATCAAAGCAATTGCTTTAAGACTGAAGAAAACCTTTCTTTTTATAGTTGATTTATCTTGCTTTTATCTCATGTCACACTGAATTCAGCTTCATTTTGCTTTTTCATAAATTTGCACAAGTGGAATAAAGCAACAAAATCTGATAGGATTTCTAAATTACCAAAGAAGTCAAATCAAGAGTTTGCATTTAGGGCAAATATTCGCACAATCAAAATTAACAGGTAGAGGAAAAGATTGCCATTACATGTGGGTGGTTAGCATAACTCCTCTTGCACTTTCCATGATAAAACTCAAGCTAACATTTGCAAAGCTGTCTCTTAGATGATTTTGCATATTCAACTCCACAATTATATATATACACATACTTTATATTTATATGTAAAAGGGCTAATGGATTGACTAAGTTAAATTTTTTTTGGTTGTGTTTTCCATTATAAAAAACAGGTTTTAGGACCAAAAATACATACAACTTTAAACTACTTAGCAAATTTCATACTGTAATTTTCATCATTTTCTTAGCATATAGATTTATATGTATGTCAATAATAATAAAATGTAAAAAGAATATATATTTGTGTTCAGAATATAGATTTAATAAGGAAAGCAAAATGTGGTATTATCCTTGTTATATATCTAAGAATTTCAAAATAATATTTACTATACAAATATATTTAATGGAGAATTTGGAAAATAATTGATTCCATGGAGTTTTTAATGTAAAGCTTTATCCTTTAGCTGTGTTTCTATGTGTAAATTGTATTGCTAATTATTAATATCATTTAGCCTGTACATATGACACTCAGATAACTGATCATCAATCTACGTGTAAAATTTCTTGAGTTCTTAAAAACCCTTCAAACTAGAATTCTTAAAGTCCAAACAGAAAAAGCTCTTGCCTGAGATTAACTATATCCAGGCTCTGACATTCTGAAGTCACCTTTTATTTTCTTCAAAGCAAAGTAATTGTGTTGATATTGAGGTGTCAATGGAAAAAAATAGGTTTGGTCTTCCTGAAGTACAATTTAATAATTGTCATTCCTGTCATTAGAGGGACAACAATGCACTTAGTTTTTCCTCCAGAAAGGTTAAGGACACTGTTACATTATCAAAAGTAGCACTTTCAAAATTGCACAAAATGATACATGTTCTTTTGAAGGCATTTTATCAATGGCTATTGATTCAACCCAGAAACTGGGTTTAATAATGACTGTTTTGCTAAGTACATGTCACAGTAAAATATCTGATCCAGCAATCTTCAAATGAGTAGCCTGTATCAACACTGACACCTGTTACAACTAACCCTCCAGACTTTTAGATGATCAAAATAATGTTTATTTAATTTGGTAAAAGGCAAATTGAAGTAATTTGATTTCATTGTTTCTTATTCATATTTTTACGTACTTTGAAATTTGTCCTGTACTGTGGATGCCTTTAATGAATGTGAACTTTATGTTGCTGACTCAGTTCAGCTGGGTGCTCCAAAAGGACCATCAGTTAATCCACCACAGTGCACTCTTACTACAAATATAAATAAAATGACTTTTATAGCCCAAAGAAAACTCAATTGTAGTGAAATGAATTATATAATAAAAGGTTTCTTTTGTGGAGACATATGATTATGAGTGAGGGGTCACAAAAGCCAATTATGGAAACTGTTTACATGTACAGATTTTGAAACAAACTATTTTTTACTCCCAGAAATGACACTTGTACTGTATTATTAAGCTACACTGAAATATCAGCTATCACAGTCCACTTCTGCCCCTTAAAGTTGAAAGGGACTCTATGCTGTGACTGATATCATGGTAAAATACATGACTCAGCTGTAATATAGAGTTCTTAAAATGTGTTTCTTCTGGGTGATTCTCTAGTTCAATCTGTGGTATCACCTTTACAATCTCCTTTCAGATACCACAAGATTCTGTTTGGCTCTTTGTTTTCATTTTAGAATTAATTAACAAAGGATAGATTTTTTCCAGACCAGTCTATTAGAGATTTTTACGATTTAAAAACCAAAAAAGTTGAATGATGAAATTAGAAAGTGATTAACTGTTGATTGATATTATAGTTGATAGCTTTCTCATTTTCTAAAATTGTTTTATATTTTGTATGTTTCTGTGTAGTATTTATTCATCTTATTTACATTTATGCATTATGAGACTAAGATGGATATTCCTTTGGGCTTCATATTTAATAGTTTTAGTCAAAGATCATTGACAACCCTAATATTCTCTAATTTTAAAAGTACAGTGTGAGAGTTTTATTAAATCTACATAAATTTGCATCCATTATTGCAGTTCCGGTTTAGGACATTTCTATCAGCAGTGCCTCCATCCAAAGTTTTTTCTTATATTGGCTAGTCCTTTCTCCGCACTGTGGTCATTCACTCACTTGTTTTATGTTTCCATCCTTTAAGAATTAAAAAAAAAATTTAGCCCTTTAAGAAGTTTCATGTAAATGCAGGTGTTCATTCATGTGGATGCGTGGATGTGTGTATGTCTTTTGTGTCTGACTTCTTATACTTAGCATTTGCAGTTCGTCTATACAGCGGCATATATTGGGAATTTTTATGTGTCTCTGAGCATTGTTCTCATGTATGACTATACCATTATTTGTTTATCCTCTAAAAAGTTTGGTGAATATTTTTGTTGCTTTTATTTCTTGGCTAATGTGAATAAAGATGCTTTAAATATTTGTGTTTAAATCTTTGTGGAAGCATTTATTTTCATATCATTCAGATTATAAGTAAAATGTATATTTACCTTTTAAGGAGGTTACTAAACTGTTTTCTAAATTAGCTATTATTTGTGTCCTTATCAACACAAGAAGGTGGTAGGTTTTCTACATATTTCACAACACTGAGAGTTAAAAGTATTTTTGATTTAACATACAAATGAGTGTGTAATGGTACCTCATTGTAATGTTGAAAAATTTTATCTTTCCTTTTAATGAACATGTAATAGTTGCAAACATTTGCAGTACAGTATGGTATTTCAATATATAGATTTTGCATTTTCCTAGTGCTGATTGATGTAGTACATCTTTTTATAGGCATGTTTATATTTACATAGGTTCTTTTGTGAAATCTCTACGTGGGTCTTTTGATTTTTGCTTAATTGGGCTGTTAATCTTATTATTGAACTACAGTAACCCTACATATATTTTGGATAACAATGCTTTATCAGATATGTTCTACAAATATTTTCTCCTACCTGTGGCTTTTTAAAAATTTGTTAATATTAACTTTTGAGGAACAACTGTTACTAATTTAGTTGATGTAATACATCAAATTTTACATTAATATTAACTAGGAAGGTCACAATGTTTAATTTAACTTTGTACAGTTACCTAGCTCTATTGCTAACTTGAGGACTCTTGGTTCAGGCTTCTGTTCCTTACAGGTGGTACCTAGGCATTCTGAACAGTTGCCCTCGGGACTATTTTTCTCTCTTCCATGGCTGCTGATAAGCATTGCTCTTATAGGCAGCATACTTAAGTAGGTGTAAATGTAGGCTTGAACACCTGATCCATTTTCCTATTTCTCAGAGAGCATTTTTAATTTCTGTACCCTTGGTGGAGCTATATCATAGCTCTGAAGAAGTAAAATTAAACAGTTTAATTATTGTTATTATGCTTATACTATAGCTACATAAGTATATATTTGCTTGTTCCAAATGAAAACGGCATCATTAAAATTCATGGAACTCTACATCAACACAGACTTAATGATGGGTTAAAACTTATTTGTGGTCATGTTTGATAAAACATTGTTAATAAAGCAAAGTGATGTGATTTGAGCTAAAAACATATTTGTGCACTATTTTGTGTTTAATAAATTTAACACATGTGCATTTGGTCCATAGAAATTACTAGTGCTTCTGGTTTCTAAGATTTACTGTAAGCCTGATTCACAGCTGACATTTTGCTTTTATTTTTGGAATAATAGTAATGAGAAAGATTGAATCAAGTTGGCAAATTGATGCACTTAAATTAGTATGCTGTTGTCTTTAGATATTTTTTTTTTCAAATTTTTAATTTTTTTTTTTTTTTTTTTTTTTTGTACTGGGGATTGAATTCACGCCCTTGTGCTTGCCAGGCAGGCAGTTACACCACTGAGCTAAATCCCTAGTCCAGATTTTTAAATTTTTAACACGGACATGTGTGTGCTATGAAGAAAATTGAACAGCATGTGAGGTTTATGCACAGCTCTATAGAGTTATAAGTGCATCAGGATGTGTGAAAGTCAGTAAATCTTATCTCTTTACGCATAAATTTGAATGAAATGTTGTTTAAAGCCCAACTTAGCAACTAAGGGGCTTTCTATTCTTGTCACGTTGTTTTCTGTGAATAGCAATAGAGTTATATAATGACTCTACTTTTCTGTAGTTAGCTTTAAAATGCTAGTTAAATATACCAATAAACTTTCAACTTCATAGAGATTACCTTTATCTTTCACATTCACAAAACACATTTATAGCAGAGCATAAAATATAGAAGAGAAAATGTTTAAGAAAATGGATATATTATTGTTTTGGTTCTATAATTGCACATTGTGTAAAATGCATCTAACATCATGTTTTACCTGTCTTGGTGACTTTTCTCTGGTTTCGAGGACAAAACATCCAGAATGAAGGAAGGAAAGGTTTACTTAGCTCACTGTGAATATTTCAGTCCATAATCAACTGGCTCCGAGGCAGGGTGACATGGCACTGGGACACAACTTCAAGGCAGCAGCCAGAGCAAAAAAGGTGGGGACAGGCCTCTTCTCCTTCCTTGTATTAGACATACACCCTTCTCTCCCCTGGGCCTGGGGTAGCATTCACAAAATCTTCTTGCCCTTCTCTTGCACAGGGTGGGGATATACAAAGTAAGGATCCTGGCTTCTTGCTTAGTCTATTAGTTAAACTAAACTTCTCGAGGTGACACAATGTATCAACCATAACAATACTTTATAAAATGTATCAAAGAAAAACAAAAATAGATGAGGAAATGTACATGCAAAACAAAATGTGAAAATCCTAGATTATAAAATTACAGAAATTGATATGTTGAATCCAAATTATAACACTGATCATAGAGCTTTCCAGGTTTTTTGTTTTTGTTTTTTTTTTTTTGCATTTGATTCTTTGTTTATTTCTTAATTCTAGGAAATGTTGTTGTCTAAATACCATGAACTGTAGTTTCAAATACATTTTTATTTAATTCTTTGATTTTCTTTGCTTACTATTGCTATGGATTTCTCTTAAAGATTTCAATTTTTCCTGAGTGATATCTATTTCGTTTTATGTATGTTTAAAACTCTTTTTGACTAACAGCTAAACACTTAAATTCTCCAGGTGCTTAAACTTTGTGACCTAACTGTTTGGACTGGTGCTGTTTTAAATGCTCAGCTGTGGGATTCTCAGCCACAGCTTGGTTTTGCAGCCAGTCACAGTACAGAGGAAACGACTGCTTCCACACTTGGTATTTGAACGCCTTAAAGGAAATGACACACGGTGTCGCGGTGTCGGATTTCAACCACCTGGGAGAAAAAAGCATATAATTTTGAAAAATACATCATCACTTAGAATACTAGGGATCAACAAGGAAAATGAATTTCAAAATCATGGTGAAGAAGAAAAACTTAGAGATTGTTTGTTTAATCTGTAAACATGGAATAGCTATTTCCTTTTTCTTACTGGTATAGCATTTAGTAATTATTTTCTAATGCAGTCATTGTGATAGATGTAGAACTGAGTTGTAAAATAGAAACAACTGGGTAAAATCAGAGTGAAACAGATATAAAGGGAAGAATGCATTATCTTGAAATCCTCCTTGAGTACTTAAACTATTTTAATTTACTGGTAGCTCCATAAAAATATGGAGCTCTTACTATGATTCAGGGAAGCTTTCCTGAGGTTCTACTCCTGGGCAGGAAAAAGCTTCATGAATTCAGGGGAGGTTCTGCTGAGGTTCACTGTAATCACCCTTTAATGTCTCCTTAAAGTTGTTTCAACAAGGAAATTCCACAACTTGATTTCAGAAACTGTTCAGATGTTTACATTAAGTCTAAAATTAGGTAACCTTTGTATATTGCAATCAAAGTTTCCTTTCTATGAGTGTCAGTCTTTAATTCCCAGGGCAAACCTGTCTTTACTGTGTCACTCTGGCTGTGATTCTCCCAGAGCATTTCTCATTGAAATTCAGAGTTTCCAGTTTTCTTCCATTACTTAAATTATTCCACCAGATCATATTTCTTGATTTTGTTTTCCTTAATTTTTCTTGATCTGTTCCAATATATATGCCAGTAGTGATCAAACATATGGAGAATACTTAAATAAGAGAAGTTTAGTATAGTAAAAGACATATCATCATTAATCCTTCCTGAAGCACTCTCCCTCACTTAAAATAACCCCTTAGATGTCCCCTCGTTCTTGCCCTTTTCTTAAACAGTTCTGGAAGTTCTCTTTCTTGAGTGTCTTTTTGAGGTGTGATTAAATAGGGCGAATACTGCTGTCTAGTGCCGGAACAGAAAGGCAGGTTTCTGACACTTTCCCATCTCATTTCCTGGACCTGGAACCTTGGGGCGTCTGGGTCTCACCTAAAGTCACGATCATCACAAAAGGCAATAAAGACGTTAAGGCAATCATGATTGTGCAAGTGATGCTATGTAAGAGGACTTCCAAAAGTACTTCAGAAATGGTGAGAATAATGAAATAAAAGCATTCAAAATGAGGGGGAGTATTTTGAGCAAAATTAATGGCAGTGTGCACTTACTATAATAAATGTTTCGAATTTAAATTTTCACCTTATATTTCCATTACACCTCATATGGGCTATTTAAATTTTTACTTACTATTCTGATTGACAGTAGTAGCATATACTTAGAGCATTTTACTATTCTTGTGTTGAACTTCGAAAATGAAAACCTGAATATTGGAGATCCAGTGTTGTCTGCCAGAACTAAATCATTTGTGTAGAAGGAGAAGAAACCTGTCACTCATAAATATTCTTTATGTTCAGGACACTTTTAGGCTGCAATTTTGAAAATGGTTATTTGAAACTGAGCGTTAACGTATAGTAACATATTTTCAACTCCACTAGTTGTTATTTATTGAATATCCTCTGAGCCCAGCAGCAGTGGTAAATATTTCACAGGCTATCTTAGGATGGTTTTCTAATCAATCCTTCATTCTTCTATTGAGATGGCTAAAAAATTCCAATACACATTTTAAATTTCCAATTCTTTTTTTTTTTTATATCTGGGAAGTATTTCAGTTGGAATAAGGAAATAAGCAATGTTGGTAGTCTTAATTTTGTTTTTAAGAAATAACTAACAAGAGATAATTTCAAATAATTAAGAATTGTCTTAGGATTTTGGGAATCTTCAAACATGAAAATGCACAATAAAATGGAAATAAATGCAAATATACTTCAGTCTAACTTGGCACCTTTGAATCTACTCATCACAAAAATGTTCAGATTAGTGATTTGAAAGTGGAGTTTTACATGATGAACAGTATATCCAAGCCACATTTAGAAACTAGAATGTTAGTTTATTTTGCGCTGCTATGACAAAGTATCTGGGACTGGGTAATTTACAGGAGACTATTCTTTTACAGTTGTAGGGGTTGAGAATTTCAGGATCAAAGTGTTGATGGGTTCAGTTCTTTCATGCTTGGAGAAGAATGCTGAGACTCACATGGAAGACGGCAGAAAAAAAAAGAAAGCCAGATACTTCCCTCCCACTTCTCATGCTTTTCGTGCTATTGGGGATTAAAACCCAGGGCCTTCATACTAACCAACGTCTCCAGCCCCGGTTTTTTTGAAATGGTGCCTTGCTAAGTAGCCAATTTACCCAACCTGGTCAGAGGCTTGAACCTGCGATCTTTTTGCCTCAGCTTCCTAGAGTGTTCGGATTATAGACAGGCGCCAATATAGTCTATTGGATCATTTTTTATCATAGCTTTAATTTCTTTAATAAGGAAATACCCTCAAGGTTTAATCAGCCCTGAAAGATCCCCTATGTGACTACTACAGCATTGATAAAGCCTGAATTTTCAAGGAGCCACAAAACCATAACCCAGGAGATGTCTCAACTTTTAAGTTTTTAGTTTTTCTTGCCTAGGAATGAAGTTGTAGAAATCTACAGCTCTGCAGCACACAATGTTTTTCTGAGATAATAAAACCCTCTAAAAATGAATAAACAAAGTACTTCACTTTTAATCAATGCAAAAATCTGAAAATGAAAATTTATATTTCACTTGTGATTTCACCTGCTAGTGACAGGTGAAATATAGTTTTTTTTTAGGTAAACAAAAAATTGAAAGTAATTTTAGTTGTTTGGAAATAATAGATTTAGCTTTGTCAAAAAAGAGAGAGCATGCCTTCTCCAATCTATGAAAAATCTAGGAGAAATTAGGTAACTCCTGAGGAGTTAAAACACAGTACAATATACACTTTTAATGTTTGTAACTCCGGAATTTATTTCTTTCCTACCCATTTAACACATATATGTTTTTAAACAAAGATATCAAAATAACTTTTTCTTTGAACTTCTGAAATGTAGTGACTTCCATTTTTAATTCTTCTTCCTTAGAGTTGAGAATGAATATCAGGCTTTGGGGAGAGGGCAGCAGTAC
Organism: Cavia porcellus; assembly: GCF_034190915.1. Lineage (NCBI taxonomy): Eukaryota > Metazoa > Chordata > Mammalia > Rodentia > Caviidae > Cavia > Cavia porcellus. The sequence continues at coordinate 37,243,729 of NW_026947487.1, read as the reverse complement.
TGAAGACGGAACTCCAGTGTGTGAGGCAAGTGTTCTGTCACTGAGCTACATACTAGGCTTTAAGTGTCATACTTTGAGATTATTCCTAAAATAGGCATAAAGTCCAAGCAATGCTACATTTGGAAAAGGATGTGTTTTGGAGAAGATAGGAAAATAAGATACTACCAGGAGTTTGGTCAGCTTTACAACTATTTCCTAGTGACAACTTGAGATGCGTTAGCTGCAAGTCCGAAGATAAGCTTCTGTTATAGTTTATATCTAGATGTCCCCCAAAGCCTCATGTGCACATAGGCCAAGCTTTGAGGAAGTGACTGGATCATGGGTGCATGACACTTATCAGTGGATTAGTCTGCCGATGAGTTTATAGCTTAATGTGTGTTGAGAGGGGAAGTCTTGTTAGAGGACATGGGTCACTGGAGGTCTGGCTTGGAAGGGGCTATCTCCCTTCTCTCTCCTTGACCCCTCTGCTTCACATTGTCACACTTGAACTGTTTCTCCTCTGTTATGCTCCTCTGCCATTTTGCCCTACCGTGGATCTGATGAACTATGAGTGAAACTCTATACACAGAGCCAAAATAATTTTCCCCTCCTTTAAGAGTGTCAAATTCTGTCTCAGCAATGAGAGAGTAACTAAGCTTCCAGAGAATGATGTTTAAGGTAAGGCTTTGCAGTGGTACAAGGGTGGGCAGAGCTAGTGTTATGGATGTGACCCAAATTTTACAGCCAACAATAAAAAAGATAAGAGGAAGAACCAAAGGTAAAAGGAAGGAAGAAATTCACTTTAAGTATTATGTTTACAATACTTGTGCTTTTGAAGAACAGTGTTGTGTATGCTACAGGAAAATAGAATCAAAATAATAATTTCATGACTTATGACAAGAACAAGAAGATTAAAGCATAAACTGAAAATGAGGAGGGTAAAGGGTAAATTTGGTGAATACCCTTCTTTGGTGAGACTTAGGGGAAAATAGAGACATTTATTTAGACAGGCTGTGCATGTGAAAACAAGGGAGAATAACTCTTTGAAGTTAAGTTATCCCTGGCCTTACAGCATAAAATGAGTTATAGATCAAAACCAAAGCAGTGCCCAGGTTTAGCATAAACTGTTTGCTGGAAGCAAGTGTTCATGTGTCATTTCTGAATTTTGATTAAATTCATGTCAAGAGATTATGAGTAGTCTCTTGAGTCTAAAGACCCTTTTGCTGTCTGTAAGATTTACTACTTCCGAGGGCAACATACCAGTAGACAAGTTAGTAATGCTATTGATGGCAGTCAATGTGTGCTGGGAAAATAAACATCAATCTACTAAGCAGAATGACAGCCGGAGGTATCAGAAGACTGTAGCAATAGTCTTAACAGTAAGAAAACGCAATTTCCCCTGCTGTGTTTCATGCCTAGTTTTATATGACTACTGCATTATACAAATTAATATTTAATGTAGTTCAACATCATACTTGTCAAAGAGGAGTACAAGATTCAAGGCATTGCAAAATCACATATGTTTCTGTTTGACAAAGGGTAATATCATACTTTTTCCTGTTTTTCATTGCAGCTTTGGAGTCACTTACTTTTTAAACCAAGATTATTTGGCAAATCAAATGGACCCACTGAAAGTTAAGGGAAAGCAGATTGCTTTCAATCATTTTGCAAAAAAAGTGTCATAGATTATTCCAATTTGAGAGTACTTTGTATATGGAATAGTTAACAGATTGTTGTGAAAACACTTCTTTTTTTGAGAATGTTATTAAGATAGGCCTCTAAATTTTAAAGCTATTATTGTTAAGTTTATTGGTACCATTTAGATATAACTAATGATCACATTCAATTTTAGCCTTGTTACTTATTCGAAGTTTTATTAGAAACAGGACTTGAAAGAGTGGCATAGAGTCTAACCCAGAAAGACTGTGCTGGTCTTTCTTTTCCTCTCCTCTGATGAGCTTGTGGCTTGACCTTAGGGCAGGCAGATGGCAGGCAGAAAAAAGAAGGTAGTAACCTTGTTTGACCTAATGGGAGAAGATGGTATAGTCTCCTACATAACACAGTTATGGTTTCCAATAGGTATCCTGCTCTCCTTAACAGGTAACTGAGAGACTTCCTGTTCTTCTTGCATGAAACTCACTTATTTTTCTTGCTCTGAGGTTGTGTTAGGGATGAAATTGGGGACATCTTTGGTCATGATCAGTATACATGAAATAGTGATGCAGACATTGCTACATACAATGTTCCTTTCTGTATTTACTCTTCCTTGCTACATTTGTCTTCACATTTCTTGCTCATAATCAGCATTCCCTAGCCAGAAAAACTTTAAAGAACCAGTGTACATTATGCTTCAAATGACAATTTCTCTCTCTCTCTCTCTCTCTCTCTCTCTCTCTCTCTCTCTGTGTGTGTGTGTGTGTGTGTGTGTGTGAGTGTGTGTGTGTGTGTGTGATGATTACAGTCCCTGAGTTTCTCAAACTAAAGTATTTGGAATCATCTTTCACTCCATTCTTTCACAGTTTCTGTCACATCAGGATAAAATCTGTCATTTCTAGCTTTGATCTGATCACCATCTCTCCCTATACCTCCTGCATCCAAGTGTTTGAAATATTCCAGTTAATGATTCTAATGTCAGTGGTATCTTCTTTCAAAGGTAGTTTCAAAACCTAGATTGGCCTGGTTTATTAACCAGAAAGAAGGAAAAAGACATTAGCCCTTCAGCTGCAAGGGTGAGCACTGCTGGATGCTTTTGAATCTACTGGGCTGTCCTCCAGAACAAGGCAATCACCTCCAGCTTGCTTTACTTGAGGGTACTCCAGAGCCATGGTCATTTCTGAGCCTGAACTATAATTACATTTTATGTATAAACACACAATGGCGAGTTTTGTGTTGTTTTCTCTACTCTTAAATACATGGAGAGTTCTGGCAATGTAACTGCTAGATAAATTGGAAGAAAGTGATTCCTGATGCATTTTGAAATTTTACTAGAATTTTTTTCATCATTTCACAGAATGGCATTATCATTAGGCTTTCTGTTCTTGCTCTTTGAGTTGCAAATATAAAATATCTGCATTTGCACTATTAATGAGTGTTTTAGTTACTTTTCTTTTGTTGATACCCAAAATTAAGGAAGGAAAGGTTTATTTAGCTCACAGTTTGTGGAGGTTTCAGTCTGTACTCAACTGGCTCCAAGAGAAGGTATTGTAGGACAGGGGAAATAGTTCAAGGCTGCAGAAGACAGCAAAAGCAAAAAGTGGGGAAGAACAACCTTCTTTTCTTCCCTTCTATTTTATGCAGGCTACCTGCCCTCTGGTTGGTATAGCACTCACACCGTCTCCATAGTCTCTTTTTTCACAGGCTCAGGATGTTTATAAAGTAAGGACCCTGGTCCCCTGCTAAGTCAGTTAGTTAAACTTCTAAACTTCGCAGGTTGACACAATGAACATCTTAGAGCTGTAAGAGCTTGTTCTCTATACACTAGGACGTAGAACTGCTGAGTTGCTTAGTAAGCTTCTAGACTTGTCAAGTTGACACAATGTATAAACCATAACAATAGGAATGTAAATTAGTACAGCAATTATGGAAAACAGTATTGGAGTTCTTCAAAAACTATTAATAGAATTTTCATATGATCTAATAATTCCATTACTGATTACAGTATAGCCACAGGAAATGAGATTAGTATAACAAAAAAAATACCTCCACTCACGTTTATTGCAGCATTATTTATAATATACAAAGCAAGTGAATCAATTGCAGTGTTAATTGACAAATGAATAAAGAAATATATATATATATATATATATATATATATATGCACACATGCACACACATCTGTTTATCTGTCATCTATGTATCCACAATGGAGTATTATTCAACAATAAAAATGAATAAAATCCAGTAGTTTGTGGCAAGAAAAGTGAAAGTCAAGGATATTTTGCTAAGTGACATAAACCCAGCATAGAATGACAAGCACTGCATATTCTCAGTTATATATGGAGACTAAATTGATCTCTTAGGAGTGGGGAACAGAAGATTGATCACTAGAATATAGGATGAGTAGAGAGCAGGAGATCTCTAGAGAGACTGGACAATGGAAACAAAATATAGTAAGGAGAAATAAGTTCTAGTGTTCTGTGACACAGTGCAGTGACTATAGTTTACAACAATTTATACTTTTTATCTCAAAATAACTGGAAGAGGGGAGATGAAAGATTCCCAAGACAAAAAAATAAATTTGTAGATGTGTATGGAATTGTCACATTGTACACCATAAACATGTATAGTTATTGAATGTCAATGTAAAGCCCTGTATTTATCCTTCTTAACTTTCATGTTTATAGAAGGTGTACACATGGGCATCAGTATATGACCTATAGTCATTACTTTCTAATAGATTGTCACATAAAAAGGTATATGTTGAAATGAGTGTTTTTTAAGTGAATTGATTATTTCCAAATATTATTCACTTGCTAAGTGTCATAAACCTAGCATAGAAAGTAAGTATTAAAAGTAACTATAAGTAAAGTTTTTGAGTGTTTGAAATGTTCTAAATTCTGATTTATTTTGACAGTTAGTTGTATAGGTAATTTGTATTTATCTATAATAAAAAGAGGCACAGCTTTTTAAACTTAAATTTGCATCGCTGAGTTTACGGTATGGAGAGTCACCTTCCTGTATGTCCTCTCCTTTGCCTCCTCATTGTCAGTTCTGTTTGCAGCAGTTACAGTGATCCTTCTCACACTGAAAGAGAACCTGTCACCTCTTTCCCTGTTCTCCAGTGGCTTTCACACCATCTACAGTACAATCCCAAATAAATATTTGTTTCCACTTTCCCTGAAAATTTCTCTGACTCACCACCTCCTGCTTCGCTGTCAATTTATTTCCCTGGAGCAAGCGCTGATCTCCTCGCATTTATTCTTACATGACCAGCAAATTCCACCAGAAAGTAAGTGAAATTTTCCTTTAACCCAGAACAGACCCTTCACCCTGGTAACTGGATGGCAATGCTTCCCTCTTCCATCTCTGTTCAAACATATTTTTTCTCACAGAAAATATTCACAATCTCTTCCTTCATTTTGATTTTACTTTATGAAAGTACTTTTTAACCCTGAATACATATATGGTTACATTTTACTGTCTTATCTCCTAGGTAGACTATGAGCTGTATGAGCACAGGAGCATCCTCTTCCATCCTCTGATTTTCCAATGATGCTTACAAAGTAAGGATCACTCAGTTATATGGAGTGAATGCCTGGGGTTTGCTCTTTCACAAATTTCAAGTTTGCATTCCAGGGATGCTACTTATTAGAGATGAGATTACGGCACCTGAGCTTCATGTCTCAATTTCCACATTTCATTTAAAACTCCATGGGATGATTGTAAAAGTGAAGAAACACAATTTTAGCTGAATGTGGTGGCACATGCCTAGGATCCCAGCCCTCCAGAAGGCTGAGGCAAGAAGATCATGAATCTGAGTCCATTCTGGGTAACTTAACAAGATCCCGATGCAAACATTAAACAAAAAGGGCCGGGAATATAACTTAGTAGTAGAATGAAAAGTTCAACCCCTAGTACCACAAGTACACATAAATGAAAACCTAGAAACAAAAACAAAAACATAATCTAATACTTTTGTAATAGTAAATGGAATATAAATAAACATGCAATTTAAAATACCACTATCTCATCTCCTTTTATCTTACCTTTTCTACCTCTCATCTATCATCTGTCAACGTCCATTTATTTGTCTCAGTCTATATGCATCTTCATATTCTCTCTCTAGTGTCTGTCCCAAGTATTTCAACAATTCATTTCAGCTATATTAGCCCCATGATGTCTTTGCTGTAGGTATACAGAGTCTAAAAAATACTCCATCAAGGGCACAGAACGTTTTATGATCTGTTAGGTGTGTTGCAAATAGTAACATATAAAAATACTCCATAATATATGATATATGTTTTATAATATATAACTTTTATTACCTACTCTAGAACATGCTTTTGTCCAGTAAGCCAATTTATCTTTTTTTGGTAATCTGCAATTATTATAGGAATTTAACTTATAGTAATGTGCTTACTTAATTATTAGATAGGAGAAATTGACCCTGATGATGTTGCTATAGATTTATGTATGTACTTGTAAAACCATTCAGATAACTAGAGAAGTTGAATTTGAGTAAAAATATTGATTAAATTTCATCTCTAACAGTATGACTAAAAACTTTTGCCTGTTAGAGACACAGATAATCAGTCATGGAAGTAATTTCTTTAGTTTTTTTTTAAACCCTCTGTTCTTTTGCTTTTTTCTTAGGTCATCCATGGACTTTTGCTTTCCTTGAATCATTTAGGTAAATAGTATTAGTTACTGCTTGTTCTAGATGTTTTCTAAAGCCACATGTAGATACAGCTTTTTAAACTGGCTAAATCTAAAGTGTGTGATGCTGGGATTAAGTGTGTGATTATTAAATTAAACCACTGATTGGTTTTGGCATAGTTCTTGGAGTAAATACGAGCCCTACCTGCCTTAAGAATGGCGTCTTTGGGGCTGGGGATTTAGCTCAGTGGCATAAGCACCTGCCTTGCAAGCAGGCAGTCGTGAGTTCGATCCCTCGTATCGATAAAACAAAACAAAAAGAATGGCGTCTTTGTTACTTTTATGATTGCTGAGACAAAATATCTGACTCTCAAAGTCAGAGGAGGGAAGGTTTTTTGGCTTATAGTTTGTAGAGGTTTCAGCTCATAGTTGGCAAGCTCCATGGCAGAGTGGTATGGCAAAGGGGCATCACAGAGAAGAATCAGTTCATGGCAAACAGAAGACAGCAAAATCAAGTGAAGAACAAACAATCACAATAGTGACTTCTTTCTGTCTGTTTTAGGTTATGTGGCTTACAGAAGATGACAAGCAAATCAGTGGACTAATTTAGGGATCATTCATCCAGCATCACACATTCTAGATCCAGTTACTTCTGAAAACCTCTCCCTTTGACTGCATGAGGCCTTGGGGGAACATCTATACACAAGCCATAATAGGCAGATACCCTGGACAAAACATATGGGGCATAAAGTGTGGCTATATTTAGTGTTTGTCACTAGTGTTTTTCACTACTTTGCTGATTTGGTGTCTCTATTTTAACTGTTTCTTTTCTGCCTGAAATTTTCTCCTCTGCTGAGTAGCTGGTCAACAATGGCTGCCTTGGTGCCAGTCAACTATGAGCTGAATCTCTATAAATTGTGAGCCAAAATAAATCTTTCCTCCTCTAACTTTGGGTGCTGGGTATTTTGTCTCAGCACTGAGAAAAGTTTCTAAGACAGCATTTTACAGTCTGATTTGTTGGTTCTATCCAAGAAAATATCTAGTTATTAAATAAATCCTATTTAATCTTTATTACTGAATATTGGGGATGAAGCATTGTTATTTTGGAATGTATGATTGAATATCATAGAACTGAAGGAAGTATTTCACACATGAAGTGATTACTTAAAAGAAGTATTAAGATTAATTACAGCATTGCATGAAATAGCAAAAACGGGACACAATTAAATTCAAAATGAGATTGTTTCTAAAAAGTGAAAAATGACACAATATATAAACTCATTACTTTGTAAGTTAAAGAATAAATATTTACCTGGAAGAATATATGTTTCAAATTGTTAAGAAAGCTTCTTAGTTTGGGATTAGAGTTCTGAAGTAGTTTAATTTTCTACATATTCCAATTTAATAGTTTTTAATCATCACATAACAAATCAGTACATATTAAAATTCTCTGATATACAAGGAATCATGTAGATTTTAAATCTATTTTTCTATGGCTCATAAATCAGAAGAACTTATAATTCAGTTCTTTGCTTCTAGGGAGAAAGTTATTTGTAACTTACATAGAGTAACTGGACAAGCTACTTGACCTTTCTAAACCTGTTTCCTCACTTGTAAAATGAAGATAATAAGGATAACTACCTAAAAGACACTAAAATTGAATGGGAGAATTACTACTCACACTAAATGTCATGTCATAGTAAACTACTGGCCTGACTTCTAAATCAGAATAAGAAAGTCCTTCCAGAAAAAAGAGAGGACAAAGAAGAAATAGTGATTATTATTGGCTGTAGTCTTTGTCTCCACTGCCTAAGTTCACGTCTGTCTCTTCCTTTACATGTTCAAACAAATCATTATTCTATATCAGCATCACTTGGGTCCTTTTCCTAAGTTCACTTGGAAAGAATATTTTTCCCTTTAGTAGCTAGAGGAGTTTGTTTAATTTTCTGGCATCACTTAAAACATGTCAAATGCTGTAGTTTTGGATAAGCTGATCCCAGTGGGACTTGGTACCAGATGTATATTATGATGCATTTTAACCTTTGGATCATAGGAAAGAATAACATTGCAATGAGGCCATATTAGCGATCCATATCTCTTCAGATTGCACATTTTTGTCAAAGAGTAATCATATACGATTAAGGTGTGTGTATTGTTGACTCATTACCTCTGACTTGAATTAAACAAACCCTTTGCTGGCCCTGGCAGGCCTGGCTCACCTAGGACTGGTACCACTGGGCCCGCCCCTTGGCTGTGAACACCTGGGATGCCCCCATCAGGAACACCTGGAACACCTGCAGAACATCTGAACTGCCTTGCACTGCTGCCATTGGACCCACCTCTCCACAGGAACATGTGGGACACCCATGGCACAACTGAGCTGCCTCAGACTGCTGCTATTGGCCCATCCCTTGGGGAACCCACCCACCTTCTGGACCTAGTACTGCAATTGATTTTTGGATCCAATCCCTTCTCCCAGAACATTGGACTACAGCGAATTACTGTGCTGGCTGGATGGGAGACTCAGGAACCCCTCACCCAAACAGAAGATTTCAGGAGGCTTCAGCCAGTGTGGTGAGATTTCCCCTAAAATAGACATCTGCAGTGGGTAAATAGGAGTGGAAGTGAAACCCCTTCCAACTGTAAGACCACAAGGAAACTGGCAAAAGAGTGGGTAATCCTCTCTTCCACACAGAGAACATCAGACAGGTTGAGGAGTGCACCAAAAACTTAGTGACACAGTAGGCCCTCAGCAGACACAAACACTATAGTCAGGAAGATTTGGTGACCTGCAACAAACTGAAGACATAGCAATAGCAGGAACTAAGAGTTGACCTACATCAATACTTCTAGGTTAGTTAGCCCAGAAAGAATGCAGGCTCTGTTAGAGGAATTCAGATGGCTTGCTCTCCTCTTCATTGTGGTACCCAGCTATTGGACAAACATCAATCACACAGTAAGAGCCTAAAATTCAAACTATGAACAGTTGAGATTGTTGGGAATGAAAGGACAAATATTTACCAAAAAGATAAAAATCACAAAATGAAAAGGCAAAATGCAATCTCAAACATTTAGTCCATCAGGAGCAAGAACTGGCAACATTGAAATAGAGGATTTTAAAAGTCATACACAAGGAATCTCTGAAAAGATAGCAAATAAAGTAAAAAAAATCAAATCTGTGAAGCTATAGAGGAAATCAAATTAGAAATAATGTGTTACATAAAGACAAATAACAATTTTAGTAAACAAGCTGCTCAACATAGCTAGAGAAGAAATAGATAAAAAAATGCAGGAGCATGGGAAACTGATTGAAACTTTGAATGAACAATGCAGAAAGCAAGCAGAATCCATGAAACAAATTCAAAGAGATATGCAAGAAATAAAAACTCTATTGAAAGCTGGAAAAACCATTTAAATGAAGCTGAGGATAGAACTTCAGTCCTTGAAGACAGGTTTGTAGATAGCGATCATGAAAGGAGAGAACTTATAAAAGCAACAAAGCACATTGAAATGACAATCCAGCAGCTTCAAGACTATGCCAAGAGAAACAATATAAGACTAATATTCATCAGTGAAGATGCAGGAGTCAAAGCAAATGACGTAACTAAACTATTCACAGAAGTAAATTTCCCATACATAGTGAAAAAATCAGATATACAAATACGTGAGGCATTCAGACAACCAAACAGTCACAACCCACATAAATCTACATCCAGACATATAATAATTAAGATCCCAGAACAGCATAAAAACAGAATACTAAAAGCTGTTAGAGAAAAGACAAGCTCACCTATCAAGAAAAGCCTATTAGAATCACAGCAGACTTTTCATCAAAAACTGTCAAATTAAGCCCAGAATGGAGTGAAGTATTTCAAGCCTAAAAGAAAACAACTTTCATTCCAGACTGATGTACCCAGAAAATCTGCCTTTCAAATTTAATGGAGAAACAAGATACTTCCATGACAAAGAACAACTAAAGGAATTCATGTCCACCAAACCAACCCTTGAAAGAGTACTGAAAGACCTGCTAGATAGAGATAAAAATGGCCACAATCTCCAGAACAACAACAGAAAGAAACCACCAGGGTGGACAAGAAAATAAATAAAGGAAGAAAAGCAAGAAACCAACAATAGGAACACAACAAGTCAAAGTCAAACCAGTACATATCAGCGACATCCATAAATATAAATGGGCTCCATTAACGTATCAAAAGAAACAGGTTGACAGAATGGATCAAGAAACAGGATCCCATAATATACTGTGCACAAGAAACACATCTGACTCAAAAAGAAACTCACAGATTAAAAGTCAAAGGGTAGAAAACAGTATTCCATGCAACAGGAATCCAGAAAAAAGCAGGGGTAGCTTTTCTATTTGCAGACAAAGTGAACTTCAAACCTAAAAGGATTAAAAGAGATAAAGAAGGCCACTGCAAACTTGTAAGTGGAAAATTACAAGAGGAAGAACTAGCAATTATAAATATATATGGACCAAATACAGTAACACCCAATTATATAAGACTAATGGACATGAAAAACCAAATACACATAAACACAATTGTAATAGACTCTAACATCCCATTGTCACAAAGAGATAAATCAACTTGACAAAATGTCAGCAAAGAAATAAGAGAACTGAATCATATCAGTGAGTGAATGGACTTAGTGGATGTCTATAGAGTCTTCCATACAACCACATAGGCATGTGCATTCTTCTCAGCTGCACATGGGACATTCTCTGAAATAGACCATATTAACCCATAAAGCATCCTTAATTAAATGCAAAGGGAGTAAAATTATCCCATACATAATATCTGATCATAGCACACTAAAATTGGAAATCAATGGCAAAAACACTGCAAAATCTGCATAAATAGATGGAAATTAAGTAATCACCTTCTGAACAACCAGTCGGTTATGGATAAAATTAAAGAAGAAAGAAAACAATAACTACAATTCAATTAAAATGCAGAGACAACATACTGTAACTTTTGGGACACAATAAAGTAGTCCTAAGAGGGAAATATATAGCAATAAGTAGTCATATCAAGAAAATGGAGTGAACACAAATAAATAACCTAATGCTACATCGCAAGCTTCTAGAAAAAGAAGAGCAAGTCAAACCCAAAGCTCATAGAAGTGAGGAAATTGTAAAGATTAGAGCAGAAATTAATGCAATTCAAACTTAAAAAAATATAAAGAATTAATGAAGCAAAGAGCTGGTTTTTTTAGAGAATAAACAATTGATAAAACTTCTTATCAACCTTATCATGAAATCCATGCAATAAAGAATGAAAAGAGGAAATTACTGTAGATCCCATGGAAATGTAAAAGATCATGAACACCTACTTTGAAAATCTCTACTCATATAGGGTGGAAATCACAGAAGAAATGGACAGACTTATAGGAACATATGAATTACCAAAGCTCAACCAAGAAGATATAGCAATTTTGAATAACCCAATATCAGCTACTGAAATAAAAAATGTGATAAAAAACTTACCAACAAAGAAAAGCCTAGGTCCTGGTGAATTCACAGCTGAATACCATAAGGAATTTAGAGAAGATTTAATGCCAATATTCTTTAAACACTGCAATGAAATTGACAGAGAAGCAGTCTTCCCTAACTCATTCTTGGAGGCTAGTATCACTCTGATACCAAAACCAGAGAAAGACCCAACCAAAAAGGAGAACTATAGACCAATCTCACTAATGAACATTGATGCAAAGATTCTCAATAAAATATTGGCAAACAGAATGCAGCAAATCATCAAGAAGATTATGCACCATGACCAAATTGGGATTTATTTTACAAATGTAGGGATGGTTCAACATATCCAGATCAATAAATGTAATACATTACATCAACAGAGCCAAAAATAAAAATACATGATCATCTCAATAGACACAGAAAAAGCTTTTGATAAAGTCCAACACCTTTTCATGATTAAAAACCGTACAGAAACTCGCGGTAGACAGTATGTACCTTAATCGCATAAAGGCCATCAATGATAAAATCAACAGCCAACATTATACTAAATGGACAAAAACTGAAATCTTCACTCTAAAATCAGGAACAAGACAAGGATGTCCACTATTACAACTCCTATTCAATATAGTTCTGGAAATATTAGCCAGAGCAATTAGACAAGAGAAAGAAATAAAATGCATACAAATAGGAAAAGAAGAAGTTAAATTATCACTATTTGCAGATGACATGATACTTTACATAGAAGACCAAAACACTCCATTAAAATACTACTAGAGGTAATAAAAAAATTCAGCAGCATAGGTGGATACAAAGTCAACACTCAAAAATCAATAGCATTCCTGTACACAAACAAAAAATTCCCTGAGAAAGAAATTATGGAAATGCTACCTTTCACAATAACATCTAAAAAATGAAATGCATAGGAATCAACCTAAGAGTCTAAAAGACCTATATGCTGAAAATCATATTACTCTGAAAAAGGAGATTTAAGAGGATATTAGAAAATAGAAGGCTATTCCTTGCTCTTGTTTAGGAAGAATGAAGATTGTGAAAATGGCCATACTCCCAAACTTTTATACAGATTCACTGCAATCCCCATCAAAATACCATTAACATACCTTACAGATCTAGAGAAAATATTTCTAAAATTCATCTGAAAACAGAAGAAACCTAGAATAGCAAAGGCAATTCTGGTCAATAAAGGCAAGACAGGAGACATCTCAATTCCTGACTTGAAACTATACTACAAAGCCACAGAGATAAAATCAGCATGGTACTGGCAAAGCAATAGACTTGAAGATCAATGGAACAGATTAGAAGATGCAAACACAACTACAAAGACACTCAGCCACTTTATATTTGACAAAGGGGCTAAACATATTCACTGGAAAAAAAGATAGCCTCTTTAATAAATGGTGTTGGAAAAATTGGCTTTCCACATGCTGAGGACTAAAAATAGACCCATGCCTATAACCATACACTAAACTAAAATAAAAATGGATTAAGGATCTAAATGTTAAAACAGAAACACTAAACCTACTGGAGGACAAGGTAGGTAAAAATCTTGGAGACACAGGGGTAGGGAGAGAGTTCATGACTGAAACACAAACCACATGGGAAACACTTCAAAGAATCAACAACTGGGATCTCATATCACTAAAAAGTTTTTGTACTTCAAAAGAAATCACCAACAAAGTGAAAAGAAAACCCACAAATTGGGAAAGAATTTTATCCAACAATTCCTCAGACAAAGGACTTATACCCAGAACATATAAAGAACTGAAAATATGAAGCTCCCCAAGTTCAAAGACCCCCCCAAAAAATGGGCATCAGAATTGAATGCACAGTTCTCAGATGAAGATATACAAATGGCAAATAAATATGTATGAAGAAATGTTCACCATCACTGGTCATTTGAGAAACTGAAATTAAAACAGCACTGAAATTTCACCCCACCCTAGAAAGAATGGCTACCATTAAGAAAACACCTGATAACAAAAGTTGGCGATGATGCAGGGATGAGGCCCATTATGGTTGACTATTATCTTCTTTTGAAGTCCTGTAATGTCTCCAATGTTTTGGTTTTATTTTTTACTGCTTTGTTCAATTTTATTATAATTGATGATATAGGCAATTCTTTTTAAGATAGCAAGAGGCATTATGGGAACCATTGTTGATCACCTTGTATTTTGTTTTTACATTATGTATTATGTCCACCCTTTTAATTTGACTGACTGTTCTGTTATGTCACATTTGGTTTTACTCTCTTCCAAAAAAGTAATAAGAACCGTGGGAGCAATGAAACCCAAAATGTGTAATAGTCATGGTACAAAAGAGAGGAAAAGAAAGTGCTCCAAACTATATAACTGCATGTATATTTAAGTGTATAAGATAGAAAATGATATCACAGAGTTTTATTGGATCAATGAACAGAACTGTTTGCAGTATCATTGATGGAATGTCCACTTTACAAGCTTTAATTTTAAGACTTGAACAATTATTTCTAAGATGACAATATGTAATTTATTAACTAGTGATTTCCTACTGTTTATTTTTTCTGAAATTCTGTATAACTTGTACACTTTTTCTCCTTAAATAAAATTAAAAAAAAAAAAGAATACTTTTCCACTGTTGGTGGGAGTGCAGACTAGTGTAACCACTGTGAAAATCAGTATGGAGATTCCTCAAAAAAACTAAGATTGGAAGTTCCATTTAATCGAGCTGTTCCCCTGTTGGCTATTTTCCCAGAAAAATTGAAAATGTCATGTCACAGTGATATATGTGTACCCATATTCATATAAGCACAATTTGTGACAGCTAAATCTTGGAAACAACCAAAATACCCTCCAACTGCAGAGTGGGGATTAAAAATTGTGATGATTTTATACAATGTAATACTTTTCAGCTATAAAAAGGAAGACCATGAGGCTTGATAGGTAAATGGAGGCAACTTGAGAATATCTTCAATGAAATAAACAAGACTCACATCGGTAAATATCATATCATCTCTCTAGTATAAAAATAATAAGAATTGATAGAGTAATGGGGTCCAGAAATACAATAGACATTGAAAAGTGAAAGGGAAGGAAAATGCTCTAAAGGATATAATGGTATGTACAGTGTGTAAGATAGATGACCATATTACTAAATTTCCGTTAGATCATTGAACAGAAGAGATTGCACTGTCAATGTTTGAGTGTCTAGCCACTTTCTATGCTTTGATTTTGTAACTTTAACAACTACTGTTAAGAGGACAATATGTAATGTATCAACTAGTGATTTTATATTTTTGAATTCTGTATTCTACTTTTTTCTTGTTTTTTAAAATTTTATCTTCTTTCTTTCTTTAAATATAATTAAAAAAAATAAAGCAGACCCTTTGTTTCTCTTCTCTGAAACTTCATAATTTATGGCCCTCTAGAGATTTCCATGGATGTGTGATTTGCCCCTTGGGCTCTTTCACTCTAAGTCGGCATGCTCATGTTTAGTCTGGCCAGCACCTTGGAGTCATCTCCGCTGCTCGGGGGCATCATGAGAGTGGTAGTTTAGGTCTCTCCCGGCATTCTACCTCTTGATACTACATAATAGGTAAAATTTTTGAGTTGACAAATGGCTGTATTTTCCTTTAATTGTTACTGTGTTGGAAGCAATTGCAGTAATAAAACAGAAAATATCTTTTTATCCAAATATGAAACTGGCATTGTCCTAAGACTCCAAGTGAACTAACTGCTTGTTCATTAAATTTTCCCACACTATCTTTTTCATGTCAGTCTCCTGCTTCTCTCCATGGGAATCAAATCCATCTCCTGGCTGTGGTGACAGAGATCATAGCATTTTTCCATTATCAACTTTTTGGTTCTTCTGGATTGTTCAGAACTCTTTTCACTTAACTTGTAGGTAGGGACAACTTTCCATGAACTTAACATATAAATATTCTTAAGGCTACACTGTAAGATGCATCTGGGAGCCAGGACATTTGTACCCATGAGAAGTGAGAGTGTCCTGCAGCTATGTTTTATGCTTTATGTCTTTTCATGCTTGCAATAGTCCTGTGAATTAGCTTGTTGCGCTGGAGTTTGTCTGTTGGCCATATTTTCAATTTATCTTCATTTTTTTCTGAAAGTTTCACTTTATGGCAGGGGCTAGAAGCTTTGGATTTATTTTCTGCAGAGTGATTCCCTTGCTATCAGGTTTGGGTGCAGTTTACACTTTGTCACTGAGATTTATTTATGCAAGGTTTGAAATGTGCAGAGGTATTTTCGCCTCCTCCCTTGGTGGTAGCAGACGAGTAGACTTTTGCAGATTTAAATTTTGCTGTTGCTGAACTCCATGTTCCACTGTGCTGTTCCCAGCTTTGGGACTGGGTGATACAGAGAAGCTGGCAGCTGTGTCAGAAGCTTTTTCACTTCTGGAAGGTGCCAGCAGCTATCTGCACTTAAAAGTTGAAGAAACTGCAAGCTAAAATCTAAAAGAAGCCTTAGAATTTTTGTTCATCCCTCACTTCTACCTAGTTTGTACACATCTCATTCCTTGTAACGAACGTGTTTCAGTGTGGAGCTCCTAGAGAAGATTCTGTCTGCTGCCACAGGAGCCTAGAAGATGTTTGTTGTTTACATCCTGCTATATATAACTAAGTGATAATATTAGTAACTCATAATGACACAATTTATCACTGTTATTTAAAAGTTACAATATTTTATTGTCTTTACCAAAACATTGAGCAGTGTTCGAAATCTATTAGACACCTCTAAATGAATGTTTTTATATTCTATAATCCATTTGTTTCTTGCATGGAAAAATTATGCTGCTAATAGCTTTTCTTCATTCATGTCTTGCACATTTTAGAATTGGACTTTTCATTTTATTAAGATTTGTTTATAAGAATGATTCTTAATGAGTTAAATCTCATTTTCCTGTTTAGAAGGAAATTTTTCACTTTTAATGAAAATGACATTTGTTAAGTTAATTTTTGTTATTCAGTTTTTATCAGTCAATAGACAGCATTAACCCAACGGAACCATATCCATGGTTGTTAAGTTTTCTTTCTTTCTTTTTTGGTACCAGGGGTTGAACTCACAATCTCGTGCCTGACAGGCAGGTGCTGTGCCACTGAACTATATCCCCCACACATTTATTTTTCTCTACACTGAATAAATTTAGATCACACGTCAAATATCATCAGTGTTATATAATGGAAACTTCAAATTGTGTTGTTCCCCAGGGAGTATGGATTTTGCCTTTTACAGTTAAATTTATAAAAATTGTATCTTGAGGGGTAAAGTCTCAGCTCAGGTATTTTTCCTTATCTAGGCTACGTTGAATTCACAGGTCCGTGCATAGTGCAGGGTCCACTAGAAACACACACACAGAATCAGGGTGCTCCATCTCTGTCAAGCGTTTTCCCAGTATGTTTCTTATCAACTTCCAGAATATTGGTTTCTGGTTTCTGACATCAGAAAGATGGGAGTTTTTTGTAAGGATTTCAGCTATATTCACAGTGTCAGTTCCAGTTTTCCTCCCTATAAACCAAAAGTCACCAGGAAACTGGCCTTAGGGCATTTTCTTCTCCTAAAATCTATTTTTTTCACTATGTAGCACCTTCAAACAATTTTTTAATAACCCTTTTGTGCCAGGGATCAAATTCAAAACCTTGCACTTGTCCAGCAGGCACTTATGCTGCAGAGCTAAATCTGCAACCCTTCTGTCTTGTTGCTATCTGTGGGAGACCGGGTCAGGTAGGAGTTTAATCCATTAAATCAGAAGTGAAACTTCTCTTAATTTCAACTAATAGAATATTTATTGCTCAAATGAAGTCTTAAACAGCAATTCCTACTACCTGATCTTCCATGTGATTATTGAATATTTCTGTTTTCTTTATTTTGTAGTTCTACTCAAGTCAGGAGCACCAGATAGGAAAGAAGCCAGGCGTGGTGGTGGTGTGTGTTTGTCATCCCAGTTCTCTCAGAGGTTGAGTTAGGAGGATCTCAAACTTGAGTCCAGCCTGGGAAATTTAGCAACTTAGCAAGTCTCAGACTAAAACATTAAAAAAGGACTGGGGATAGACCTCAGTGTGAGAATCCTGGTACTGAACTTATGTTCTCTCTCCCTCTATGTCTCTCTCTGTCTCTGTCTCTGTGTCTTTGTGTCTCTCTGTCTCTGTCTCTGTCTCTGTCTCTCTGTCTCTCACAGACACACACACACACAACACACACACACACACACACACACACACACACACACACAAGGATAGGGGGAGAGAATATTTAGTACCACATTCGTGAAGTTTCCAGGGCAGGCTAGGAATAGGAACACATCATTTTCACATGTTTTGTTGAGTAGGGGTCAGCAACAGGACTACATTTAATTTCAAGGGTCATTGATAAAGGTACCATAGCTCTTTCCAGGAAAAAGAGAAAATGAATTTTGTAATCAGCTAGTTTTTCCTGTCATGTGTAGTTTTGTTCACTATGTGTTTAGCAGATTTATCTCAAATTACATTTTAGAAGAAATTTTAATGTATTCAAAATATCTTTCTTCAATATCCATTAAGAATTCTCTGGGCTTAAAACAGTATTCTTTCATTGTCCTTATTCCATACCATTGTTTGAAATAGATTTCTATGGAAATACTATTTATGTTAGGATGTGACTGCATGCACAGATGTGAGCTCATTTTAAAACATTATTGAATACCTTCTATATACAAGATTTACAAGAACTAGTCTCTATAGCAGAAAAGTTCTCTATGGTCATTAACTCAGAAACAGAGACAAAGTCAATTCAGACAAACTACTATCATGTCACATCTTTCTTTGCATATTTCATACTTTAATATATACGGTCACAACTTGTTTTTATTTATAGAAGAAAATTGTATCTTTAGTTGACTTTGTATGAATATGAGTAACATTATCGTGGGAAGTGAGATGGAAGAACAACATAGAACTCACTAACTTACTGTGAGTCAAAAGAGCAAGTCTCACACTGGAATAGAAAGATGCAGATAAAAAGGGTAAGAGTAAGAAAGCTCACATTTGTATTTGTAGTTTAGAAAATGTAGCGACAGACCTCTATATGCCAGTAGCTTTATTTCAGAGGCAGTCAGGTGTTATCTTTTTTTTTTTTTGTAATAGACACAGTGGATTGCTTCCTGTAATACTTTCCTGCTCTCATCTTCTAAAATTGGAGTGTTTTTATTTCTATTCAGAGAAACAGAGCTAGCATTGCTTCTTCAGGACTCTGAGGTAAGTCTGAGATGTGTAGGCAGGTGACCTGAGGTCAATGAGGCTGTCATTTTCTCTCTAAAGAAAGAGAGAAACTGTATTTGCTCATGCTATGGTTTTCTTTTCTTTGCAGTAGTTTGCTAACTATTGTGCACGTAGCAGTTTGGAAAACGAGGAGGGGAATGGTAATTGTACATTATTTCTACTTTTTAGCCTTTCTTTTTTGCTAGACTATGACCCCTTATTTATTTCAAGGAAAACTGACTCTCACAAAGCAGGAAAAGAAAAGTAAATGTGTTTATAAGACTTTTATCCAGTATTTTGAACATGAAAAGTGAGAAATGTTGGAAATAATTAGACGAAGAGAACCAGTCCCTATGTGCTGTCTATAAGTAGTTAATATATTGATCATTTTCCCAATCAATTTAAAATGTAGGATTAATATCTTTGTGTAAAGCATCATGAGGGAAGGTGCAGGTAATCCCTTCCTTTTAACTCCTTTTTCACAAGTTTCTTGCTTGCTGAACTGTGGCCAGGTTTCCTCAAGTTTTCAGGGTTTCAGCTCCACACCAATGCTGCACGGTGACGTGCTTTGCCACATGGTAATCTACACTGAGCCCACCTCGTCTTTATTGTCAGATAGGTATGGTGAACCATAAAAAAATAAATGAACTACTACTTTATCTATACCTTCATGAAGGAGCACTATGTCCTGGAAGTTAATTACAGAGCAGACTTTCCTGGGATCCCTTTGCATAGAGCTGTGTTATCAGGCATGTGCCCCTCAGAGGATTGAGCTCATTTCTCAAGGGAGCCAGGGACACAGCAGGGTAAATCTGGCCATGCAGATGGCTCTCTGAGTAACCAAGGTAGCTCCTGAGTAACTATGCATTTCATGGTAGTTAGGGAATATACTGCCATTCACGTGGAAGCACGTAGGAAGCACTTGTACATATCCTTATTTCTTCATCAGCAACAGGATTAAATACCTTCCAGATGGAAGAAAATACTATTCAATGTTTCCCACATAGTTAGCAACTGTATTTGTAATTATACATTGTGCTTTTCTTATTAGTTGTGCATTTAAGCCATATGTTTTAAGTTATCATAGCCATAGGTGTTTATGATGTATACTGAGCTCAGACTCTGGAATAATGCTTAGAACTTTGCATATAATACATATTTCTAATTTCTCTCATTTTCCTCCAGTGACAAAGGTGTGAATATTTTCAGACACTTGGCAATTTTGATGACTCAAATATACTCATATTATTTGATAAATGTCACTGAATCAAGTAGAGAAGACATTTATTGGAAATTACTTCCCAATTTTTCTTTTCCTATGATTCTTAAGTTACGGTCTTTGCAAAATGACTTCTTTTTGTTACATTTAATGTGTTTTTTGTTCAAAGATTATTAAGAACAGAGTAGAATTATTTTCTTTTCAAATTTTACATTTGAGATTGTAAGAATCTTTGTGCATAGAAAAAAATTAAGTAGATTTTTCATTTCTAACAATGGGTGGCCTAATCTTTTACCCTCTCCCTACAGACAGGCTGTAAGGAAACTACTATATCAATATTACTATGTGTTAAACTTTTTTCTGACTTTGTAAAGAAAAACTGTCTTTTAAGAGCTGTTAGAATATTTTACCTCTCAAATTGGGAAGAAAGAACTATGAATCTAATAAAATACACATAAGCAAACAAGTACATTCTTTTATACACATCTTGGGAATATTTTTTAAACTACTTATCAGAAGTGTGGTAGAGCTATAGAAGTCGTTCCACTTTTCGGTCATTGAGAACTGAGTGGCGAGAGTTACAGACTCTTTAGTATTTGTTTTTCTTTATTCCCAGCTATATTCTACACCAATATACCTGAATCTCATCCAGCTCTGTCCAAGAAGTCTTCTATTTATGTATCATCACTGGAATAAATGGTGGTCATTAGATTTGTGCTACAAATATCTGAGGTGCTTCTTCTATTCTGATAATGAGATTATATAGTCCATCCTTTTGGAAATAGTTATATTTATTAAAATTGATTTGGAATGTGAAATGATAATGGAGAATTGTAATTTTTATGGTTGAAGATTTTTAGAGCCACTGTGAAATCTATCACATATATTTTCTTCTATTTCTTTTTTTAAAAGATGGTGCTACACTATCAGTTTAGATACAAGAGAGAGAGACAGAGACAGAGACACAGGGGATGAAACAGACAGAGAGAGGGAGGGAGGAGAGAGAGAGAGAGAAAGAGAGAGAGAGAGTTTGAGAGAGGTTGTAGAACAAAACTTCTAGGCAACATGCAGATTGTCAAAGAAAACTTTGACAATCTGAAAACTTTGCTAAAAGGAGTAAAGAATCTCATAATCCTTTTTTATTTTAAAAAAAGCAAAACAGAAAAAAGGATAGAAATAATACAGAATTTCAAAAAAATAAACAGTAAGAAATCAATACTAGTTAACATATTGCATATTGTTATCTTAGAAAAAGTTGCTCAGGTTACAAGATGTAGGCATAAAAAATGATCAAACAATCAAACAATGGCAGCACAAATTTCTTTGTAAAGAACTAACCAAGAATTAGTAGTATAGTTGTCTATACCTATTCAGCTGTCCCTCAGACAACGGATTTATATTTAGAACATATAAAGAATTGAAAAACATCAGCCCTCCCCAAATTAAAAAACCCAACCCCAAAATGGGCATCTGAGATGAACATGCACTTCTTAGATGAAGCAATATGAATGGCAAATAAATACATGAAGAAATGTTCAATATCACTGGTCATTTGAGAAATGCAAATTAGAACCCCATAATCTTATGGCTTAACATAGCATGTTACATTTAAACTGTAGGTCCCTCCTGTATAGACACAGGTCAGTTCCACATCATTCCCTTCCAGGATGCAGACCGATGAAGGTTCTCTCATTTGGCTTTTTGTCACCAAAGGAATCGAGTGTCCCAGCAGAGTGCCACAGTGGTTTAAAATGTCCACATCATGTGATATCTGTTCATATAATGAGGGATAAGCCAATTTCAGTGGCAGCACAGTGAGGGTGCATACGCCTCTATAGGAGGCCCCACAAAACACATTTCATTTTATCACTTTGCTTATCCTTAAGAGAAGCAAACATTTGAGTCCAATAAAATAACTTTATCATCAAAGACTGAACAAGAAATTGCTAGTAGTATGTACATATTCAGTTCATGTACTGTACTAAAATGCAAATTAATAATATGGTGGTAATTCTGGTGCAGTGCAGGAAACAAATTTGTTTTTAAATTCTTTGATGATGACTTGAATTTAGCATTAGGACCTCTAACTGCTAGCATTTTTTTGATCAGAAGTTGAAAATATGAGAAAATAAATGGAAAATTCTGCAAGGACATTTACTAGATTGAAACTTACAAATACCACAGAAGTATTTTTTTTGTGTGTGTGTCAGAATTGTTAGACACTTAGAAATAAATTATGACAATCCTATACATGAAAGTACTGTAATACTATTAAAATTGTGAAATAACATATCTGAATTAATCAGTATCAATCTGTGGGGTTACTGCTGGTTATTTGTATAGTGGGTGACTTCTTGTGTGGTCTAGTTTGCATTTTTCAAATTATTTTATAATTTACAGACATTGTGTGTAATTAAAACGTTTTGAAAATTGGTTGAACTGCGAGCACATATATTTTTGTAGTAGGCTTTGAGCACACAGGGCAACATTTTTTCGCTCCCTGTTCAAATGTAAAGGAGACGAGGCTAAAAACAGTTATCAAAGCTAGCTCCTCTCGATAACCCCTTCCTCGGCTTTGGCAAGTGAAGCATTTTTAGACATTTCAGACATACACACTGTGAGCCATTCTCTTGCTCTCTGTCAGAGCCTTCTGTGTCCTATAATTTTAAACTCTAAAAATACTCAGTGGTGAAATATTGATTTCCTCTCTAATTTCTGCTCAGACTTCAGCTGGATGCCTTGTAAGGATTCCATTCTGAGCAGATCAGTACTTGATCCTGCACTTTGTTCTTCAGTAAAAAAACACATTGTGTCTTTATACTTTAGCCACAGGTACCCCGATGTCTTTTTCTTGGCTTTTGTATTATGATAGTACAAAAAAGAAAGATTATTATTTTACTTTAAGATCAGCTAATGCGAAAATATCCACAGCGTTTAAAGGTTTTCTAAAACAGCAAGCACATTTTAACAATAAGGTAGTAACAATATTTATTATTTATTCTTAATTGCAATAGATTAAATGAAGAAACATTCATAAATTTGCAAACTTTCATCTGGATATTAGTTGTGATGTGGAAATTATGATTGTTCATAAAGTAAAAAGATTCATTTTCACATTTAAAAATTATTTAGCTATTCCTTCATAGAAATGACTAGTAAGATCAAGGAATGAGCAAGTACATGTAAGAACTAGTGTATTATTCTTTTTAACTCATTTATTTTTTAAGCAACATGCAAATTTATTCTCTTGGTAACTGCTTATTAAAGATCTATCATATCTTGGACATTGTTCTACTTACTTAGAAATATGAAATTGAACAAAGCAAATATATTACAAATACTGAGCATATAAAAATACATTTTTATTCTTTCTATTCTCTCTTCCTCCCTCCCACCCTCCATTCCATCCTTTTTTCCTTTTTAGTGGTGCTGGGTATTGCACCCAGACTCTCACATATGTTATTTATCACTGAGCCATGTGGTCATCCCCAATAATGGAAGGCTAGCCAATAAATTCAATACTTTTTCTCAATGGAAAAAAAGATTAATAAGCAAATAATATTGTGTCAATTTGCATAAAATAAACTCACTGTCATGTGGTAAGAATGCCCTTTCTTATTTTCTTCTTTTTTGTTTAATCCTTTAATTTTTTAAATGTTACTATAAAAATCGTGAAAAATATTATAGATGAGAAATAATCATAATGTGGCCAAAATTATAAATACATAATTTAAAACTTAACAATTTTCTGGTTGAAAAAATAAATCTGAAAGTGAATGTAGCTCCTCAGGTCTCTGCATCTAGTAGGCTGCTCTCTGCTCTGAGAGGTGAGTTCCTAATGATGCTTTTACCCATTTTTCCAGGTCCTCTAAATCTACCTCTTTTCCTTCAATCTGTTCCATCAAAGGTGCAGGTAGTCCCCTGGACCATCTCATTGTCCATCATAAAATCCATCTCTGTCTGTGCCACTGCTACCTCTGCCTCCACCACAGTCACCACTGGACATTCCCCCAGGACCGCCATGTTCCATGAGGCCACCTCTTCCTCCCAGTCACTACAGGGCTGCCTCTGCTGCAATCATTACATAAAGGAGCAAAGAGTTTCACAAGGAAGCCTTCACTGATTGCGTTTTGCTCTCCAGGTGAAGTTCTGGTTTCTACAGCCTGGAAGGGGACCCGGCTTAGTGTTCAGCTCAATGCTGGAGATGGCCTCCACCAGTGGTATTTCATGGGAAACCTGGGCCTTCCTGTGGAGGAAGCCTCCTCTGTCTCCTTCATTGCCTCCCTCAGGACCTCCTGGGTCATGTAAACCTCAACAGAGTGAAGACAGCACCCTCTGCTCTCATGGACCAGCACATTGCTTTGCATTCTGTTTGTTGGAGATTTTTATGAACAAAGGAGACTGTTATATTTGCTTTCTTGAAATTTTTTCCCCATCAAACAGCTCCACAGCATCCTTGGAAGCAGGTGGATTTTTACAGGACATCATGGTATCACCTCTGAGCTTTCCTGTTTTCTTGTTTAGGTAGATGTGAATCATGGGTTGCTTAATTCCTTTTTCATCTTAATAACCCCACATTGTTTAATGAAGCCTTCTGCATATAGCGTGGCTCTTGAAACTCCAGAAGGAAGATGGTGGAGGATGAAGAAATGAAGACCAGAGTCAGAATACAAACAGTTTATTTTGGGTGGAACCCCAATGCTCATGAAGAAAGGACTGCCCAACAATTGCAGCATGTTTACATATACGGTCAGAATTGGAGGTGGTTTAAAAGAATTTTAAGAGAATGGCAAGATTCAAAGCAGGAAGACCATCAAATCTTCAAAAAAATAATACCTTGGTGATTACATGGGGAACAAAAGAGGAGCTGTCTATATTAACTCAAGGGAAGGCCAAATCACTTTGTATTTAACTTCATGAGTTGCATAAAATTCTCATGGGACCCTGCCAAATTTATTTGAAGTGGCTTTGCCCTTGCTACTAGAGCTGCACACAGGAAGGTCACACTGTCATTTCATCACTGAGCATAAACTGAATGGTTGTCAGAGTTTTTATCAGGATCTATGAAAGTCCACATCAATATATACTTTTCATCCATGGGTCCATAGCACTGAAGCCACCTCACAATTTGGCAATGCTTAGTCCACTGTGTTTTCCTCCTCCCTGTCCAATTCTGCTCACACCTCCAGGATCAAATTCCCCCTTTTCCAGCTTCATTTATCAGTCATTCATGCTCTGCTTCTTTCTGAGTCTTAAAAAACCTCCAACTCCTCTGCTAAGCCTAACCCTAACCTTAACCTTAACCTTCACCTTAACCTTAACCCTAACCCTAACTCTAATGCTACTGGACTAGTCCTGTTGACATGAACTTTGCTGCCCATAGCTGGCTGTAGCATCCAGTGTATGTGTGTCACAGGTGTGGTACCTAGTGACAGCCTACTGCCTACGACTATGGGCACATAGTTGCTTTGTTTACCATAACTACTCTGCTGTGCATAACTGCTTGGATACCCATAGCTGTTTTGCTAAGAGTAACCGTTTTGATCATAACTAGTAATCTATATGGAGGTATATCTGGTAGAAAGATAGATGGAGATGTGATGACTGGTTTCAATGGGTAGCCCCAAAGACTGGAGATAAATGAAGTTACCTGTCTATATTCTAGGATGAGGTGGTTAAAATTGTTTGCTATATTGAGGTTTTTTTTAAATTTAGGAGGCTTGTTATCTACCATCCTGTGGTCTTGCAAGGGTGGTGGCTGCTGGCTGATGCCCACAGGCTGGGTAAGCAGGCTGGGTGTGAGTGCCAGTGACTGTAGCTGTGGTGGTGTGTCAAGTACCAGCACTGTGTGTACCCCTGGACAGGTTGGTTGTAGGCATTTGGGGGAGGTTGGGGTAGTATAACCAGTGGGAGGCTGTCTGTGGGGAGTTGTATGCTCTTGGTCTTTCTATAGGTGGCAGTGATCCACGATCTAAGCCTGGGTATACTTGATAGGAGGAGGCTGTTGATAGGTCCCCTGGCTGTTTTGCCCATCTGCCTGGGTGGTCTGGCATATCCTTGAGTTGGCCAGGTAGTATAAGCACTGTGCCCCTGGTGGGCTGCAGTTTGACTACCAGTACTATGATTTGTGTGCATCATTTTATCTCTTTATAAGAGTCCCAGGAGAGTCACGGTACCAGGTAGCACAATTTAGTGGAGGATGAATTCTCAACAGATGAAACTTTTAAACATTATTTTCAGAATCACCATAATCAGGGTGCTTCCAATAAACTGATAACTTCCTGGGTCTGTCTCTCTCTCTCTCTCTCTCTCTCTCTCTCTCTCTCTCTCTCTCTGTGTGTGTGTAGAGGAAGAAGCTGAAGTTGGTGGAACAGGTAGAATTAATGGGAGTTCACAGAATTTCTGAATCAAGCATTGTCTTAAGAAGTCAGGAGCAAAGTGTAAAATACAGATTTTTACGAAATCTTAGGAGTGGCTTGCTCTCTTTTCCTCCAGGGCACCAATTTACCTCATTTTAACAAACATATTCTGTACTATCTTCTAAGTATTTCTAGGCACCAGTGTTCAAATATGTGTAAGACACGATTACAATTCTTTTTGAAATGTGTCATGTAATGAAAGGAAGACACACGCATTTACATTTTGAAATGAAATAAAAGAGAAAGGGAAGCCACAGACAGTTGTCACACACATAGTCAAACCTGTGACACAGCCAGAATTCTAGCATAAGAGAATGTGGGAGAAATGGAGGGAGCAGGTGGGGAGGTAAATAGTAAGAAGTAGGTAAGAACGTGTTTATCTGAGCTAAAAGACATTGGAGCAGAGAGTAGAAAGATGTGGATCAAAGGATACAGGTTTCAGTTAAGGGGAATGAGTTCAAGAGATCTACTGTGAATTATATATGGTGATTATGTTAATAACTTACCATGTTTTTGAAAATAAGAGTAAGTTTTAAATATTTTCATTAAAAATAAAAATTAGATATATTAATAAATATATGAATTAGCCATTCCAAAATGTATACATATTTCAAAACATATTGTACATAAAAGTTTATATATATATATGTGTGTGTATACACACACACACACACACATATATATATATATATATATATATATATGTATTGGTCAGTAAAGAATA
This sequence comes from Cavia porcellus, assembly GCF_034190915.1. Classification (NCBI taxonomy): domain Eukaryota; kingdom Metazoa; phylum Chordata; class Mammalia; order Rodentia; family Caviidae; genus Cavia; species Cavia porcellus. Next base: position 37,216,336 of record NW_026947487.1, on the reverse strand, counting down.
ATCCATAACAAGAATATGAAAAATGGCAATTTTCTGATATACTCAATTTTCACAGAAAATTCAGATTAGTCATTTTACATAGTACATGTAGAGAATAACACTTGTAAAATGTATTAAAGCTTTTTCAGTAACTTTTAGCATATTCCACAAACTGAAGCTTTATTAGTTGTATTATCTCCTTTCCCCTAAATCATTAATCTGTCTTGTTGCAGAGACTTACTTGGAGAATGTCACACGTGCACATAGTTTTATGACCTTTTTATATGACCTATTTTGATGAAACAAGGTGCGTAAAAGCATCCACCTGTTTATGAAATGGATAGTAGAGCTTTTAGATTTCTAATACCATTGAGAGAAACATTGTGCTAAACATATTGATAATTTAGCCTTGATGCCTTGAAAAAATAAATGATATCACATTTTGCTGCTTGAGTTGCTATTTAAGTTCTCATTTCGGCTGAAAAAGACCTGAAAGCCATCACCTCTTACATGGCACTTGCTTTGCTCTGAGATTCTTTCGTATGCACTGGAATTCTGCCCTAGCGTCTGACTTACAAGGGACGCTGTATTTTGTGTGTGCTATAAATGCCACAAAATAACACCGATAAGTTAAAAAACCAATGAGCTGAGAGAAAATTAAGAGCAAGGATAATTTTAGAAGAGTTAGAATTTAATAATAGTACAGTTACATGGGGGATGTTAAAAATTGAAAGCCTTAAATATAACTTCTTAGAGACTGTTCAAAGTCTGCTTTTAAAAATTGTCAGTTTCAGAGAACTGAAAGGGGAATCACCTGATGATGCACTTGCCAAAAGAATTAGAATTGTGGTTTTCTCTGAATTATATATGATAAAGACTGGAGCTTTAGTCTTCTGAGTAGGTGTAAAGTATTCATTTTTAATGACAGCATAAGAGAATGGCTCAAATTTGTGTATTACCATAGAGTAAACATGATAATTGATAGACTTTCCATTACACATTACTAATAATAATCTGTGTTAATGAAACATATACCTACTATGTGCAGGGCACTGAAGGAAATCAACAGATGAGGAATATATAGAATCTGTCCTCAGAGAATTTTAATCTAGCAGAAGACAGAAGACAGACATTCAAGAAAAGAATGAACATATTGGAATTACTAAATTACAGACCATCAGAGAGTGATAAATCACACCAATGCATTGTGAGCTCACAGTACTTCCACCTGTCAGTCAAGGGACTTTATCTGGAGTTCCCAAAGGAAATGATGGTTGAACTGTCTCCTGCAAAATGAGTAAGATTTGAAAAGATGTAAATTAGTGAAGACTTTTCCATAGAGGAGTACTATTATTAGTAAACATGTAGATGGAAAAACACAGTTAAGTCCACTGAGTAAGCTAATGATGACATTTCCTAAAAAACAGTTGTGGGAAGCACCGTTAAGGGCGGCTGAGACTCTGTTTGTAATGAGCAGGAAATCTATGCCAGGAATGTAGACTCTAATAATCATAGATATTATAAGTCTTCTTTTATCATCAATTAGGGACTTGTGTGATTGAAACTGTGTTCCACTAGTTCTGGAAAGATTGCAGAGGGGGAGTACTGAAGCAAGAAACTGCTGTTATAAGTGTCTGGGTACCTGGTCTCTAGGTAAGGGAAATGGGAGCAATGGATTAATTAGGTTTATTTGTTGTATTAGAAGCCAAAAGAATGTGGTGAGTAGCTAGAACTTGTGGGTTTTTGGAATATCACGATGAAAAGTAAAAGCTCTATAAATCCAAATACAGGTGTCTCAGTTACTTTATGCTCATCGCTGAGACAAAATACCTGAAGCCCAAAGTTGGGAAAGGAAAGGTTTATTTCTTATAGTTTTTGGAGGTTTCAGTCCACACTCAGTTGGCTCCAAGACAGGTGGGCAAGGCTGGACCGCAGTTCATGGCAGCCGCCGACAGCAAGCTCAAACCAGCAAAGAAAGAGACATACCTTCTTCCTGCCATTACATCACATCCTGGCTCCACCCCTTTGTGGGTGGAGCACTGACACCATCAATCCAAGCACTAGACAATGAATGAATCACAAATGCACAATTCAAACTCATGAGGCCTGGGGGACACAAACATAAACCATGACAACAGGTCTGGAGAGGGAAGTGAACTAGGTGAAAAAAAACCAGAAATTACTACCATGCTGTCTCTTATAGAGAGAGAAATTTTGGAGAGTCATTGGGGGAGACAGTTATTTGTGTGTAGCCATCCATAGAGCTCTGAAGATTGAAATCAAGAAAGTGGCCAGGCTTCTCAAGGAGATGAATGTGATGTGATGGGTTTCATGGCAAAGTGGATTCTCAGGGCATACCCAAAATTCATCCTGCCAGGATCCTAGTAAAAGGCAAGAAAAACATTAGGTAATTAAAAGAAGAAAGTGAAACATATATATGACTGAATCCAAGAAATTTTGAAAAGAAAAGTAGGTACTTACAGAAGATATAGCAGAGACATGGAAAAGAATATAGGTTGATAGTTACTCTCATCTATAGTTAAGAGGTCAATTTTAAGAGTGCAGGTTTCAAAAGTGAATGATTAGGATACATAACTAAGTAATTTAATCAGAACAAGTGTCAATTTTTATTTTTCTCCATTCACTCATTCAAAATAGTTGTGGAAACTATAGTGAGTTCTAGCTTTGGTACAAATAGCTAGCAATGGACAAAGCAAATTCTCTTGTGGCTGTGTGAAGAGACAATTACTAAATGAATATAATCCCAGCACTCCAAGAGGCCTAGGTAGGAGAATTTAAAATTTGAGCTTAGCAAAAGCAAATGGGTGACTTAATGAAACCTTGTCTAAGAATGAAAAATTAAAACAGCTGTGCATATAGCGGTGTGAATAAAGGCTCTGGGTTCAGTTCCCAGTACCTGTCTTCCTGTCTCCCAAAGTACAATGAAACTACTACTACAACAACAATATCAAATGTATGTTGAGGTGGTAAAAATGAAGAAGTGAGAATTCAGGAGGAAAGGCAGTGATGTAGTCCAGAACTCACTGATGTATCACAGAGTGCCAACACTAGGATTAAACCTGAATACCGATGTTTTAGTTTAGGAAAAAAACAACTTATACATGAACATATTTTGTTTTAAACAAGAACCGAATAATTCACTGCCTCGGTTTGCTACCACGGGCCTAAGATTCATAGCTTTTTCTTCACTGATGAGTCCAGACTCCACGTTTAAGTCAGAGCTACTCATAAATACAGGTTTATTCTACAGTTTAAGAAAATGGCCAAAGGTATTGTAGAATTGAGAGGGTTATTCTCTCGTCTTGATTTCTCTACAGAAATCCTCCTGTAAAATATGGAACTGTACTCATGACTTTTATACTTGAGAGAAAGAGTCCCTGTTTTGAAGATTTAATAGCTTTGCAAACCCCATGCACAAACACAAAAAGAAATAAAATAGGAAATGCAGGAGCATTTTAAATGTATCTTTTTCTCTGTGTCCACTTGAGACAGATATAAAAGAAGATCTCAATGCTTTATTTAAAAAATTGGTGGCCTTATGTGTGTCAAAGTCCACATTAAAAAAAATAAGCATATTTATGTGGCTTGAACATATTCTTTGCCTAAATTCCTTGAAATGAATAAATTAAATGTGAAATCTATGACTATAGATGATTTCATGTTGGAAGAGTTATAGTCTTCAGGATATTCACAGGAAAAATTCCTAGGTAAATTTTGTTTTAACATTTTTTCAAGGTTGTGTTGTTTAGTTGAATAAGAAAACCACACTACAAGCAGAGTAGAAATCAATGCTAAGCATTGGGGTAAGGGTTTTTCACTTTCTTTATTATACTTGCACTGTTTATTTAAAAATAAAAGCATCTGTAAATGAAGGGAATTTCATTCTTGTTCAAACACACGGTAATTAAAATTGACTTACATGTCTGTTTAGTGAAGATAGGCTATGATATTCTGCTTTTATTTAAAGCTATCTTTGATATTCAATGTTGCCTTACTTCAAAAGTAATATAGCAGAATGACTTATTATGGATGATAATTTATGAAAAATGTAGCCATTGGAATTGGTGTCAAACTTTTATCCACAAGTTCTATTTACTTTCATATTTCTCACTGTTCATCAAGGTTTGTTATAGCACCAGCCACTATCTCTGCAGGCATTCTGCCTGTTTATATTTTAAAGTGACTCTGTTTTTCATTCTCATGAAATAGTGGAGCTAATTGCAGCTGCTCATTCTTCTATTTCAACTCTCTATGCTCTTGGTGTTCTCTGGGCTTTGCTTTCAATCACAATCATAACATTTTTTTCCATTTTGTTTCAGATTCTTTTTTCATACATAGGCAAGAGAGGAATATCCAATGCCACAATGACTGAAAAGCCTTTTAGAACTAATTTTCATTTTCTGTGCAATGCCCATGGCGTTCTCTGAGTGCACGATGTGTTATCATCAGGTTTTGATTATGCAATTGAAATGAAAAAAGGTTAAAAGCTCAGCTTTATTGGCCTTATCAACAGTATGCACTCTCCCAAAAGCTCTGTTGGAACAAATATGTACTTGATCACTTCTGATCAAAGGATACTGTGTATTTTAAGAAAAGAACATTCATAGATGAGGCTTACAGAAGGATTGATATTTTAAAATGCTACACTCTACTTTTTGGGCCAATTTAAGAAAAAATTTTGTTAAGAATCCTCTTACTTGAATATAACTGTAAGTTAAAAAAAAGTGCCAAATGTACTTCCTCTTTCAATTTTTTGGCGAAAACCTGAAAGGATGATATTATAACAATATAAGAAGACTGATGAACTGGCTACTCATATTTTATACCCTTAAAACTTCCACTTTAGCTGTGAAATTGGAGTGACCTTGAATTATTGCAAAAAGCAAAATATTCTGACCTGCTTCAAGAAGTCCAGTGCATTTTGTGTATCGGTTCATAAACCAGTCAAGAGAACTCTTCAATAAACATACAGAATCAAAGGATTTCAACTAAACTTTACCAGTCTTAAGACTGTTTCTTTGAGATTAGGCTATAGCTGCTATCCTGTCGGAAAGAGGACTTACTACATCTCCTCTCCCTCTGCTGATTCAGATACTGGCAGCTGCTTGTAGAAACTAAAGAAAAGAAAAAGCCTGGATTATAACAAAGAAGGGCTTTATTTCTAAAGGCTTTGACTGCCATATTAAAATGATTTTTCAATCATTTCAGAAACAAATATAAAGGCAGAATTAATTAGCTTATGTTCATATAAAACATCATATCCAGCCTTATATTTTAAAGGAACCGATGTCATATAACATTGGGAAACTTAAGTATCCAAGGAAAGAACAATGTTGGAGTTAACATCCCATGAAACATGCATGTAAATCACTGTATTAGTTTAGCAGTGCTGAACTTATCACATTACAATCTGCTCATGGAAATGAGATCTGTATGTGACAATGTACTAGCACCAAAGAAACCTAAGTGAGAAAATGAACTTCAGCTTCCTTACAGAATCAGAGATCAAAAGATCTGTTCCATTAAACTTTAAACCAGAGAAATTCATCTGCCTGCCCTCGTGCCTAGTGTCAATCAATGACTCAGCTTTAGCTGGATTACAGTTAAGCCTGAATGGTCATGCAAGAGAGAATTTCAGACAACCAGTCTCCAAAGAGATTGCTATTCTAAGACTCAACATGAAAGAAAAATATGCTTAGGTTTTAGCTGCATAGCCTAGAAATTTTATTCACCTTTAAAGATAATAGTGAAACTACTATGAACCATAAGTGCTACACAAACACACACACACACACACACACACACACACACACACACACACTCTCACACATACACACATGCACATGAGTGTTCATAAGGAATGTGATATAAATGATACTTTGCCTCATATTGTTTGCTAGGAGTTTGGGGGCTTTCTTCTTTATTTACTTTCTGGCTATAATTTAAACAAAGATTCCCATTGGCTAGAGTGCAAAGCAAGTTGATGAGAACCTAAATTCTCATTCTGGGTCTCTTTATGTAATTAAATGGATTTATTGAAGAATTCCAATTGTTTGGAATACTATAAAGAAATATTTTCCCAGCAACTTTCTCTTGACTTCTCTTAATTGATCTTTCTACTTTAGCTGATTTTTTGCAGCAAATTATCTAAATGCTGTAAATTTCCCTTGTTAAATGTGAGAAATGTTTCACTTTTGTTATAAAAATGTAAGTCTATTTATTATGAAATTTTAGTATCAAACCAGTTTCAATTTTATGGTTTATTTTTTTAACACACAGCATTGCTAAATCAGACACATACATTTGAGTATTTCACATCAAAAATATAAATGAAATACTTTGCATTAAAAGTGCATTTTAAACTTAACATGAAACTATCCAGCTACATTCAGTCCTGTTAGCTAATTTCATTTTTATTTGCTTTGAAAAGAAAAAATTAATTCTGAAGATACACATAATAAATATCTTTCATGAGAGAAGAAAATTCAAGAATTATAACTTGTGGATAATTACATATTAAATCTTGTAAATATGTTTAAAATTTCTTTAAGCAAAATGTGAAAAGTTTAGACTGATATGAATGTATATATAGCTTTTTAAATATATACAGTATTTATATATTACAAGAATAGATTTTCACATCCACAACCTTGTAGAAAAGTGAAATCCAACAAATAAAGGAAAATTGAGTCATCCCCAAAAATACTAGGCCGTAAGGACATGAGACCAGATTTCAGCCATGCCTACCTTCAAGTGAAAAGTTGACTTAGTGTAAGCTGTATTCATTTTCCCTGCATATGTTGAAACTATACCAGGTTAAAAATTTTTTGCATCCTATAGTTCATCTGATGGGAGCTAATGTTTTCATTTGAGCAAAACATTCCAATTGTATGGAGAGCTGCTATGGTCATTTCTTCTCCAGTCGTCCTTGTTTTCCAAGAATTTCTCTCCTTCCTTACTGAGAACTGTTTTATGTATATTCTTTAAGCTATTACATTATTCTCTCCTATAAGATTATCTGTTGCCCTGCCAGTAAGAATGTCTTCTTGATACATAACTAACGTATTCTGTATGATCCCTAAGCACATGTTCAATTTGCTTGAATTTGTGTTTCCTGATTTGTAGCTCTGAACAGTCTAAGTGATTTCTTTTGATTCCTCCATCAAATTATGTTTCAGTTTCCCTTAAGGAGAAATGTGGAATATGTGAACTACTATGATTTGGACTTGAAATCCACTCCCCTCCCCAAAGCCTTACATATTTGAGAGATGACTGGATTATGTGGGAGTTAAAGCTGACTTGCTCTTGGGAGGTGGGGCCTGGTTGGAAGTGGCGTCACTAGGAAGTGTATATCTGCTTTCACTCCCTTATCTTTCTTGTTCCTGGTCTCCATTTATATTAGTTACTTTTCTTATTGCTGAGACAAAACACTCCAAGCCAAAAATTAATGGAGGTGTTATGATTGTTACATTGTATCAACTGGAGAAGTGTTGCCCCAGTACCATGCCACCCTACCTTGGAGTCAGCTGATTATGAACTGAAATCTCTCAAAAATGTAAACTAAGTAAACCTCTCCTTTAATTTTGAGTGTTGGTGTTTTGTTCCAGCAATGAGAGAAAAATAACCAAGACAGAATTTGGTACCAGAGGAGTGGAGTGGTTGCTATGACTTTACTTGACCATGTGGTTCAGGGCCTTTGAGGATGGCTTGTGGGAAGTTTAAGGTTCAGATATGTTGCCTGAAAGAGTAGCCCTGCAACAGCTTAAGTTGTTCTATTCGGGAGATTTTGGTCAGAGCTCAGAAGACCAGAAAACCAGTAAAAACCAGGGTAGGGAGTTATGTGTGTTATGGATTGGCAGAAAATTTGTCTGCATTTTGCTCATATCTGGAGACTTTTCTTGAGACTAAGATTAAGGACTTCAGGCTAATTAATCTAGCAGAAGAAATTTCAAGGCAGTCCAATGTTGAGACAGTGATGTGACTATCGCCGGAGGTTTTCAGCCAAATTTATGTTGCAAATCAGAGCAAAGAGCCCAGAAGGATGATTTAAAACATTGAGTTTGGGTAGAAAAAAAGCTCTAATAAAACTGTGCACTGCAAAAATAGATCTGAGGAAACTTGATTGTTGAAAAGGAACAGAAGAATTAAAAAGATGACTTAGAAGTATCACAAAAAACAGCAAGTCTCAAACCTTTGCAGCTTCAAAACTGCAAAAGTAAAAAAAACCACTTTGAGGCAAAAGTCGCAGAATACAATGTTCCAGAATGGCGGCAGCATAGAAAATTTATTCCTCGGAATTGGATTCAGAGTGCCCAGCAATTCAGCACTCAACAGCCAAGAGAGAACAAAGCCTTGTTACTGCTCCGACTGACAGAAGTCCTTGGGATCATCCATGTGGTGCTGGTCTTAGGTAAATACAGAACGCAAGAGTTCTGAGGTTAGGCTTCCACCCCAATTTTCAGCAGACCAGACACTATGCCCCTGAGAGAACAGTGTGTGAAGCTGTGAGTGTGAACCCAAAGGTGCAGTGGTGATGCCAGAAGTTTGAAAAGCCATAAACTGTCTAAGGAATGCTGTAAGAATAGAGCAAAGAGGGCTTCAGAGAGAAGTTGTGTGAGCTACACCCACTGTAGGGAGCAGTGCGACCTCCCCACTGTTGTCTCCCAGCCTCTCCCTCCTATGGGCACATAATGCGCCTGCCTACCTTAACCATAATTCTCTCCTCTCACCTCACGTCCATAGACGTGATGATGACCCATCAGAGATTACCCCATAGCTTCTTCTTGTCCCACTGGCCCGCCTCTGCCCTATAAAAGCAGGGATCACTTTATTAATAAATGAGGCTTGATCAGATTCTCTGACTTGCTTCCCTCTCTCTGTCTCCGGCCCTGTCTGTGTTAATCCCCATTCCTTCTCTAGGAAACTGCCCTGTGGATCTGGATTGACCCTCGGGCTGGGTCAACCCACCAGAAGTGCCTAGGAGTGGAACTATGCAAGACCTTTGGAGCTCACAATTTGTCACAGATTGCTTCAGATGCTGAACATCCAACTACAGAACTTACCCTGCTGGGTTTTGGACTTGTTATGGTCCCAAGGCTTTGTGTCCCGGTTTGTACCTTTTGGAATGAAAATGTTTATCTTGTGCTGTTGCATATTGGAAGTTTTAAACTTTGTTTTCATTTGTGCAGGAGTTTGCAGCTGAGAATTTATCTTCTATCTTGGGGAGATTTGGGACTTGAACTTTTCAGTTCTTCTATCTTGGGGAGATTTGGGACTTGAACTGTTAGGACTCTGGCAACTCTTGCAGATGGATTAATTTTTTTTTTTTTTTTTTTTTTTTTTGTATAGGGTTGTGCACGAGTCTTTGGGTGGTCAAGGAAAAAAACGTTATGTTTGTAATGTAGTATAACATAATGTTGATAGACAATGCTGGTTCTTAAGGATTGTTAAACCTGTATTATAATGTTAAAATTGTGAAATGTTAAGAATAAGCATGTCTTGAATATGGAAACTGATATAAAGAAATGTGTCTGGGTGATTAACTATGTCAACTTGTAAAGTTTAACTAAGAGACTCAGCAGGGAGCCAGGGTTCTTACTTTGTAAATATCCTAGTCCAGTGCAGAGGAGGGCAAGGAGATTTTGTGAGTGCTACACCCTCTCTGGAGGCTGGGTGGCCTGTGCACAATATGGGGGAGGAAAAGAAGCTTTCTTTGCCCCCTTTTGCCAGTTGCTTCCATGAAGTGTTGCTGCAGTGCCGTGCCCTCCTTTAGAGTCAGCTGATTATGGACTGAAACCTCCAAAAACTGTAAGCTAAATAAACCTTTCCTTTTCTAATTTTGGGTGTCAGATGTTTGTCTCAGCAATGAGAGAAAAGCAACCGATACAGGATGAAAGGATTATTTAGCTTGCTGTTTGCAGAGATTTCAGTCCATCATAGGTTGGCTCCAAGGCAGAGTGGCACATGGCAGAGGGGCAACTATTCATGATGTCAGAAGATAGCAAAAGCAACAAAGGAAACAGAGAGGACAGAGTTTTTCTGTATCTTATATTGTATGCAGGCTACCTGCCCTAGGGCAGGGGTAGCACGCACATCCTTAATTTCAACACTGGACCATGAATAAATTATAAACTCAAAATTCACCCACCTCTGAAAAACCTGGCCCCATGACTACATAAAACTTTGTGGGGGATTAGCATCTAGACAAGAACAGTAATACCATTGTATGACTGGCTTTCCTCCACCCAGCCTTTACCAACATGACATTTATGGCTTGGAGTGTCTGAATATGCATGAAAAAATACAAAATTTGTGAGGCCAAATAAACCTCTATTCCTATAAACTGGAAGTTTTGATATTTTGTCCCAGTGACAAAGAAGGTGACTGAGATGTGAACATATATCCAATAAAGACTTTGATAGTAAATATAATAGATTTATATTATACATGATATAAATTACGTATATAATTTATTAATACATGAATAGGACAAAATATCAGCCTTTAAGGTATGAATTGATTATACTAGAGAATCTTGTTATATCAAAATATTAAACCATATAATTATTTCAAAACCTGGGAAAGTTTTTGCATATTTAAAAGGAGAAGAAACTAGTTATTTTCTAATGGAATGATGTTGAAATATCAGAGTTTTTATATTAATTGAAAAATATCAATGAGAAACAAAACATGTTGAGTTGAGTTCTGGATCATGGGTTAGAAGAGGAAAATAGATGAAGGATAGCTAGCTAGAGCTCCTGGTGAGATTGAAGTGCCATCTGTGTATCTCTGCAGCGTCTGTCATGGTGGCAACTGGGCATGACAGGGAAATCTGTATCAGCTTATCCAGGGGAAGCTTTGTAGCTTAGAGTATTGGTGACCTCAAAGACCTGGGACTTGGAGTACATTTTCAGTTTGTCTTCTAGTACAACTCATTAGCAAACAGTAATCAAATAAAACTTTTCACTTGGATGCTTACAACAAAATGATCCTCTCAACTTTATAGCTGCTTCTCCAAGACAAAGCATCCTAAATGCCAGTGTGGAAATAGAGCTCCTTTCATTGCCTTTTTACATATAAGGAGTGAAACTGTGACTGATGTTTATAGCTGAGTCTTTTTCTATTAAATAACTGTCTTTCTTTGAGCAATGGAATAATTGGAAAGAGAATTTGTGTTCATTAAAGAGCATTGCCTCACTTTCTTCCAAGCACTCTCATCGTCTCTCCTAAAAGAAAAGATGTTGCCTGGGTGCCCTGTCATCGTGATCTGATTCAGCATCCTAATTATTTTACTTTAATGGAAGAAACCCTGATAACAAATTCATAAATAAATGCTTATTAAAACAGATCATTTATCAGTGCCTTTTTATAATCAGTTCAATTGGGTTATGATTTAGATTACAAAGCCTGCAGCATGTTAATTTAGCTATCCAAGTGCAATAATCAGTAATGACTTGTATTTGTATTTTGACCTTTCTTCTAAAGATTTAATACTGCCTTCAAAACAGCACACTAATAATGTGAAGTTTATTTGAGCTCTGTATTATGAAAAAATACGCAATTTGATATGGTTGTGGTCCAGAATATAGCCTTATAAATATAATCTACAATTATCTAATCAAATCTTTCTTTTGTGGGATGAATGTTTGAGAAAAGAGGATGTAGCAAATGTTATCCATTAACACATGAATTCAGTAATAAATTTTTTTAGGAATTTATCCTGTACAAAAAAACGTTTTTTATTTGTACTAGAGATTGAACTGACAACCTCATGCTTATGCCATTGAGCTAAATAGCCTGCCCATCTTTATAAAGTTTTTAAAAAATGAAATAAATAAATTAGTGTAAAGGGAGGGATGGCACTTTCCATTGAGACACAGAGTAGCTAAAGACTTGTTTTGTAAGGTTACTTACGGAATTTCATTACTCCAGATGTGTTTTGCTTAATTTAGAGCCTTGATTCGCTCTTATTATCTTATTATTGATAAATTTACTCTGTCTTGGTTCATCCTTATTAGATTATTATTCACAAATTTTCTTTGTCCAGTTTATTCTTATGCCTACTTTTAAGGTTCTTACCATTTTCATAGCAGTGTGTTCATTTTGCTATGTTATTAGAATTATTTGATGTGAATAAATTTTATGAGTATTATATAAAGTACCTACTGAAAGTCTAACATACAGACTTTCATAACTTTGATATCATTTCTTTTAGGTTTCATGTTTTCATCTCTAGACATTAAGATGTTTCAAAAAATTTCATTAAATATCTCACATGTTGAAAGGTGTGAAGTTAAACCAGGTGGTAACAATTTGTGGCAAAGGTGAACATGTTAAAACATCATCAACGGGAGATCATGTGTCTATTTTGTGAACTACAGTACTTAGCATGGTACCTCCTTAATGTTTAGTGCTCAATGTATTGTCAAATCAATGAGTTCAATGTGAAAAAAAGAAGTAGAATAATAAATTACATACACTATACTGTAAATCCTAAGAATATATTTTATTTGTAGCAAGGTATTGAAGAGCAGGTAATTTTATAAGATTCTTAAAATAATGGTAGATTATGAGAAAGAGCAACATGTATTCAGAGTATGAAAAAAAGACCAGCATTATGGGCATATTGGTGTGGTTTTGTACAATGGGTTATTGAATTTTTTGTCACAAAAGTTGAGAGTGTGGGAGAAGATTGTTGTATCTGAATGAGAGATGTATAGAGCATTACCCTCATAGTAAGTCACTACAAGGCCTCAAATCCTGCTCATATCACCCAAGGGTGCTGAGAAAATTGTGGGTGCCTGTTTGTTATGTGAACTTGATGCATTGTTCACCCACTAAAGATACTTTTAATATGTAATCTCTGATAGTTTTGTGTTTGTCCTTACTTTTGCAAAAGTAAGAAGCTTGTCTATGGTCTTTCCAATGCCTCAAAAGCAATGTAATATGTTGTAGTCAGGGGTTGCAAGGAAAACAATTACATACAGGACACACAATTCATAGTATTATTTATGATAGTCATCCAGAGTCAAATACAAAGAAATTACAGGAAATTTATTGATGCACTAAAGACACAAGGAAATCCATTCAAGGGCCTGGATCCCACATTGTGTCCTATGTGAGTCCAGCTGAAGACTTAGAGCCCGTGACAGTGCCTTCCTCAAGTCCAACTAGAGGCCTAGAGCTTGCAACAATGACTCATGTAAGTCTATTTCATGGATCTGTGCTGGGAAGGTCCAAAGGTCAGCGGTGGAAGCTACAAAGTCTGTGCTAGCAGGTTAAAGGATCTGTGCCAGTGGCTTGAGGGTTCTGCACTGGAGTCAAGAAGTGACACTCAAAATAAGGACAAGGTCTTCCCCCAAAATTACCACATCCGTCCTAGTGACAATAAGGTTTTGAGCTTCTCTGACAATAACAACCAAATTCATACCAGGAAGTCATAGTGAGACAAGCTTCTGCTGGAGATTAAACAGCACATACTCCTCCAGAGCCAGTAAGCAATGCTGTAAGGACCAGAGCTCCCCCAAAATGAACCGCAGCCATTTTTAGTGAGAAGGTCCTGAGCTGCTCAAATGGTAAGAGCAGAGTTTATATCAAGGAAGCCAGTATGACAAACTTCTCCAGGAGAACCAACAGCTTCGAAGGAACCAACAGCCCCAAAAAACAGCACCACTTTGGAGAACCCACAACATTTTTGTTTCCTCTCTGGGCCCATTTTAATGCTGTCAACAGTTCTAGGTGTGACATCTACACTCAGCACCACACTGATTCAGTTCAGCTGGTGTTAAGTTCACCACTAGGTTTTAATTCACCACATGGTACAATCCATGAATTCAGTGAATATTGTGTTAATCATTAAATATTTCAATAATTCTGCACAATTGTATATGGGATTGTTAGCTATATGAAGCACAGAAAAGATATTATCTCACTATAATTTAAAAATACAACAGTTGACAAGAACAAACATATCCATCTACTGGCATTTGTACTTATATATTTTAAACCAGTTATTGTGGATGAATTGATATTTTGTCACGTAGAGTTAGTCTTTATATTTTCATCTACATATCCAAGAACATTCTATAAATACTTCTTGCATTTACTACATGAACAATTCTGCCTGCTTTTTGGACTATTTCTATTGTCATATAAGCTTATTATCATAGTTTTAGTATGTTATAAAACATCATAAAATACGACTTCTCTGTACTTTACTGTCCTCTATACCATTTGAGTTAAGCTTTTTGAAATTTTGTTTATACTTACTACATTCATTCTGTTCCCATGGTTATCTAAGAAATTCATTTTGATCAAGATTTAGCTCCATCATTTCACTCAAATGGCTCTTGTGAGTTCATAAGGTCCAGCCACTTTCCTAAATTCAGTAGCTTATTAGCAGCTGTCATATCAGCTTTCAGCAGCACAGGATAGAGTTCGTGTCCATTTGCTTGAATGTAAGTCTTCTTTGGAAGAGTGGAAATTACAGTTTTTTATTGGTTACTTCCAATTTCTTTTTTTGGCTTCTTGTTCTTTTGATACCTTCATTTGAAAGTGCTTTATAGCTCACTTTTCTGTAGTATTGATACACATTATCTCAGTGATTCTCTCCCGTCACCTGGCTTTTTATATCATCCTTACATAAATGACTCCAAACATTACACCTACCGCCAGCACCTTTTGTCTAAAACCCAGTCTTGTATGACTTACAGTCTTTGAGATACATTTTAATATGTAATGGGCTTCTTATAGCATCTCACAATGAATATAGCCTAACTAAAAGCCTATTTTTCCTGTATTTCAAACATACTGTTTTAATAAAAGTCAACTCTTTTGTTCTTGCTGATCATGTTTAGGATGTTCTGATCATTCCTGACTATTTCTTTTATATGACTTTAGTTTATAATAAAGTAATGTAGAGGGTTTTTTTTATTAAGCAACTACCAGACTGAGTGTAAGAGTGGCTGTACCATTTTGTACTCCTGCTGGTAATGTATGAATGATCTAGTTTCCTTTTATTTTCACTAGCATTTGATTTTACTACGTTTTCTTAATTATAGCTATTTTGCTAGCTGTACAGTGGTGTCTGGTGGTTTTAATTTGCCATTTCACCAATGAATGGTGTTGAATTTCTTTTCATGTGCTTATTTGCTGAATTCTCCTTGAAGAAATTTCTTTTCAAACCTTTTGGCCATTTTCTAGCATTTTAAACTTAGGGAAACATTGTGTATGGTACACAAGGACTAATAAACTAAGATAATTTAAAAAATCATACAGAGATGTCGGAGGGGGAAAGGCAGATGGATGAAAAAAGAATTAAGATGTGTTATGTTCATTCACCAATTCCTCACAAGGAATCAGTGTACTGCAACCAGTATGTACTGCAAATAAGTACAAAAATAAAAAAGAAAGAAGAAAGAAAATAACATTTCTCTCCATTAAATAATATTTCTTATCATTCTATTACTTCCTTATTTTTCTAAAGTACTTATTTTTCTAACACAGATGTATGGAGAAGCCTCATAATTTATTTTCTTTCATCCATCCTTGCCTTATTTGCTGAGTCCATTCTCATATCTATAAACAAGTGAACATTAAATATTCAAGTCAAATCGTATTTCTCATCTGTCAAAATTACTCACTTGGTACCCATGTTGCTGAAAGAAATAGGTCCAAGATGTCTACTCGATTCAGTGTTCAGTGATCTTCATGTTTATTGTCCTCTTTGTGGGCTCGCATTCATTCAGCTCTTTCCGAGTTTACTTCTGATTCCTAACACACACCAGGATACTTTTGCTTCTGTGGCTTTTCCTGCATTCTTCTCTTCTTTCTCCTCCTCCTCACTCTTCTTTTGAAATTCTGTTTTTCAGATACCATCACTTACATTGTCATGGTTTAACAATTCCTTTTTCCGTTAGCAATCCTTACTTCTTCTTTTTACTATGACATTATTTCATAGCATTTATTATCTGAAGCACTATATATATTTTTTTATTGTTCGTTACCTTTCTGCTCTTAGTCAAATGTGAGCTTCATGAAAAGCAGAATATTCAATGGAATTGTACACTTCTGGGCACAATTTTGGCATCCAGTACGCAAACATAGTTGATAGATGGGTGGTCTGAATGAACATCATGTGTAATAACTAGGCCACAGGCAAAGGATAGTGGAAGGACCATGATTTTTAGGTCAATCAGCGGCCCTCTTCTATGTCTGGGTCTTGTGTCCTATTGGAACTCTCTCATTAAGGAAGTGTTACACATGTATTTGGCAACTTACAGAAAATTCTGTCTAGAAGAGGGAGACTGAAGAGTGGTACATTTAAATATATATATAAATTAAAATGTGATGAATTTTGTGCATATAAATAGTTCTGTTGTTTCTCATACTGTTACATATCATTTTTAGGAATTTAGGGTTCAAAGAACACAGCACAAATATTTGAAATATTAAGAATTATATTTACAATCTAGCTGGTCTCATCAAAATTTTTGTAGCACTGTGGAAAAACAATTTTCATTTTGTTGTTTTTTTTCACCAAACTCCTTTCTTTTCTTCTGTAGGCTGATGATGTCAAGGAAGATTATATTTGAACTTGCACATTTCAAGTCAATTTTGGATGAGTGTACTGAAGGTTAGAAATTTTAAAAAGGGAAGACAGAACAAACACTTAGAAGAAAAGCAATTCATAATTTACTGGTAACTTTGATTAAATAGATATTTTTGTCTATAGTCTATATTTTCAGTCCTTTCAAGGTCCTCAATGAGCTGATTATCTAAATAAAGCATCATAAATAAGCACGTATACATATAACCTGTAGATCTGGACTATTGTGACTTAATCAATTTGAATAACAATTTATGTTGCAATAATTAGGTTTTAAGTGCATACAGGAAGCATCACATAAAAATGTAAAGGTATTTATATACATAAATGCAGAAGAGATAGAAAATTTTCACATAAATAAGATATAAAATAGAAGCCTTGCTGTATTTACACTGGAAACACATGCAAGGGAAGGTTTTGTGGTCAGTCACATGTTACTGCACAGACTGAGTTTGACACTTGTAGTGCGCCTTAAGTACAGATTTTGGGAAGACAGCAACTGGCATCTCCTCAAGGTGAAATAGAATAAAAACCAACAGCATTCTTCAAGTATCTGCATGTTCAAGGGAGATGTTTGACTGGTATTACCCAGAAGACATTGACACTCAAATTTCAATTTTACAGGGTGGACTTGATCTGAGCATTTATTGCAAAAGAGTTTTGGTGTCAGGAAAGTGCTAGATCTCAAAAGGCCTTGGCCAAAGAGAAAGAGGCACTGGGCAGTGATAGGTTATCACGTTCTTTGGTAGTATCTAGTGGCTATGGTTTGTATAGCCAACGAGAGGTAATAGTTATTTCAAAATGTACTGGATAATAAAGTTTGAATTGTTAGGAGTCTCAGATCAGTATATGAACAACCATTTTTAATTAATTGATTAATTAATTATTCAATTTAATGTTTGAGATAGAGTCTTGCTATGCAGTCCATGAAGGTCTCAAACTCTCAGCAATGCTCATGCCTTGGCCTTCCAAGTTCTGGGAATACAGACATGCTCACAGGCCACACTTAAATTATTTTTCACAAAATCTGGACTCAGGGCAGAGGTACTCAGATTCAATTCTAACTGTATATATCAACATTAACAAACATGAACAAATAGTGAAAATTAACACTAAAATATATTATTCAGAAGCATACTTCATAGTAACTGTGAGCCTCTATAAAGGTTCCAGGCAATGGAATATTTATGCATTTATCAGAGTTGCTCACCTTAGAAGAATGAAATAATTACTGTGTCCTTTCAAGAATTTTACCAAGGAATCTAAGCTGCTTGAGATTTATAAGCAATCCATTTTATTAAAAATGTGTTTGTTGAGGAAGCAGAGAGTCAGAACTACAATAAGTAATAAGAACATTTATCACAGGGATTGACCATGTGCATTGTGGATATTTGTTAAACATTTTAAGATTGTTGTTTTTGCTGGTAGGCTTAGGTCTGAAGTGGGCAGAACAGGCATCTATGAAAGAAAAACAGGTGTGAAACACAGGACACCAGGGTGAAATGGAACTGGTGTATCTCTCGTTACCCCCATCCTTACTGAGGAAGGTGCTCGGGGGGTTAACTGGTGCTCTTGACCGCAAAACTACACACTCTGGAAGCCCAGTTGCTGCAGAAGCAGAAAGAAGAGACCTGGAAAGGCTAGAATAGATTTAGGCCTCGTGTTTCTCCAACAGTGAGATCAGCCAGCAGCTGGGAAGCCACATGCCCGGGAAGCCGCCAGAGCTCCAGAACTGCTGATCACCCTAGGCACATAATCCCTGGTGGTCCCAATCATTTTATCTGAGGCTAATACTAACTTGGAAACCTATCTAGAAGACAAATGTGGGACACAGGGTTTTAGTTAACTAAACTGACATATAAGAAAATTATGTTTGATTTAATCTTATAGTTTTAATGTAATTATGCTTACAATGGTGGGTTTGGATTAATGCTAAAATTTCAGGAAGTTGTGACGTGATGTTATTTTTTGATATGTATTAGCAGTTCATTAGGAGTGCTAATTTATACAGTATTAATATATTACATATGATGTGTTCTCGCTGACTTTCTGTTGAAGTTGGGCGAATTAGAGGCAAATTTCAGGGTGCAAGACCTGGAATTGTCTATCTACCGGCCAGACTTCTCTTTTTGATCTCTATTCTTGATTGCCATGACACAAGCAGCTTTTGTCCTCAATGTCCTTTGGCCATGCCCTTTCTTCCTTGAAGCCTAGTGACCAGAAACCATAACTATGAGCCAAAACAAATCTGTCTTCCTTCAAATTGTGGGTGTCAAGTCTTGTGTCCCAGCAACAGGACCAGTAACTGAGATGACCTCATGCCCGTAAGTATATCTGTCCTGAGGGTGTTGTATCGTCTTACTAGTTTATCAATGGCAATTACTTCTATACAGTTAAGTGGGGATTTGCCTTTCAGCCTCACATGCCAAGAAGTACAATGTCTGGTGAGAGGGAATCAGTTTTACTTAGAAAGGGTGTATGGACACACCAAGCTTTATAGTTTTATGAACTGGAAAATACAGACCTATATCTATCTGATTAGTATGCTGCTCTGTCGATTAATGATTTCAAAGAGGAAGGTTATAGAAATACAGAAGCAAGGACTTTGAAGAGCCTTATACAGAGCCATTTTGTTTTGAAAGCATAAATGAAATATCACACATTTCTCTTTAACTGAATTTTTAAATTACAAAATATGGCTTCTCCCACTGTTCAAAGAGATGTTCAGTATTCCAGTTTTTTGTTGGTCATGTGGTTGAATTGCGTTTTCTCAATCCTTTCCCCAAAGCCTACAACACTGGAGGTAAGTTAGGCACCACCATGAATTTGATGTAGCTAAGGAAACTAGAGGAGAGTGATGTATGTCAGTTCTCAGTAGGTGGATTTGATTGATCCTAAACTTCTTTTTCCTGAGTACAGTGATTCACAGTAAGAAGTACTGAGATGGAGGCTCCATCAGCCTGAGATTTTGAGAGACTCAAAAGAGCTGAACTCAGTGCTACTCCATTTGGACATTCAGATGAGTGAAGTAGATATTTTGTGTGAGAAACAGTAGGGGAATATCTGTCACAGCAGTTTGCTCACCCTGACTAGTGCACATTGTGGCCTACCATGGTTAGGTACCAAAATCAATCTCCTCAAAAGGCATAGTGTGTGCAAATGCATAACTCTGATAAATGCTTGTCACAAATTCATATGATGAGAAAGTGGCTGTCGGTCCACAGATGGAGGACAGACTCCTTGGGTGGCTGGTAAACGGGAGAACAAGTATCAAGCCCATTGAGGATGTCAGGGTGGCCATCTGTCTTTGGTCAAGTGAATATGCAAATGTTCTGGTTCTTCAGACAAAAGCAGAAAAGAGACGATAGTCTTGAGCTCAAAGGATAAGACACCACATTTTTTCACACTACCCTTTATTTTTTTAAGAAGCCTCATAAGTATGAATTTATTATTATTTTGTTTGTTTCACTTTATTAGCCTGAATTTGGGTGAATTTGGTGAATCATTTGCATTCTTAAGTGAGGAAATTACTTCATATTAAAAAACTAAAATATCTCAAAATTTCCTGTAACAGTAACATAGTTATTGTATATATTTCATGTATAATTCCCTCTATTTTGAAAAATTTTAATTAAAAAGTGATTATTAATAGAAATGTGTAGTGATTAGTGATTTATAATTATTGCTCTGAAAATAGAAATCTGTATTAATTTCACAAAATCATAAAATTTTCAGTATAATGTATTTAAACTTTTCCAGGCTAACATAACATATTGCCAAAAAATAGAATAATAAGGTCATTAAACATTACTATAATCACAGATTCATTCCTTTAAAATCATTGGAAGTATACTTAAGTTTGATTAGGGAAGAGAAATTTTTAATTTCTCAAAGGGATGTTAGAATATGTCACATAACTTTTATTTTAATAGGTATGTCAAGAGTTGCTTGATGTCAAAATCAATATATATGTATTATGTGCATATTGTGTGCCAATAAGCAATAAAACTATGCAAGACAGATAATTGAATGACGAGTAGGAAACAGGCAGAGTGAAGGCCGAGTCTTGCACAGGGAGTAGCAGGAAGGGCTGTGATCACTTCAAGGGCTTCAGTGAGAGCCAGTGTACAAGGAAGACAGAGCAGGGGAAACAGTGGAAATAGGGCTTTGTGGATTTTAACATTTGTATGCACAAACATACATATGTAACATGTTCTTGATGAGTGAATGAGCTTTATTGGCGGGATCATTTGAATCACAAAAAGAACTTTTCAAGACCTAGAAATCAAAATGTTGAGGAAAGGACCCTCAACAAATCTTCAGGAAGGGAACAAAGGTATGACATTACCAAAAAAAAAAAAAACTTTCAACAAAGTTGAGCAGTGGTGTTATGGATTAGAAACTGGTGGTCAGCTTAACACCAGAGGAATTAAATCACCATGGTGCTGAGCGTAGATGTTACACCTGAGGAAAGTTGCCAGCATAAATAGAGACGTGGAGAAGTAGAAGCTATGCATTGTATGTTGAGGCATTGAGGTACTATGGGTTCTCCGTGTTGCTGTTTGAGCCATTGGTTCTCCTGGAGAAGCTCTGGTCCTCACATGGAGCATTGTTTCCTGGCTCTGGGGAGGAAGACCTGTGCTGTTTGGTCTCCAGAATGAACTTGTCACACTGGCTTCCTGGCATGTACTTAACTGTGCTTGTCATTGGAGGAGCTCAGGGCCTCCGTGTCGCTGAGGATGGCCGTGGTGCTTTGTAGGACAGCCTTGGTCTTTGTTTTGAGCGCGACTTATCGACTTCAGCATGGAACTCTCAACCTACTAGCACAGCTCCTTCACCCTGCTGGCATAGACTTTCTATCTTCTACTGTTGACCTTTGGGCCTTCCCAGCATGGATCCATAAAAGACGTGAGTCCTTTCTGTGGGCTCTAGACCTCCAGTTGGACTCATGGGAGGCATTGTCATGAGTTCTGGGTCTTCATCTGGACTCATGCGGGCCATTGCTGTAGGATTCAGACCCTTGGCTAAATATTCTATGTCTTTAGTGTTGTGGATAGATTTTCTGCAGTTTCTTGTATTAACGCTGGGTGACCATTATCAAACAATATTATAAACTCCACATCCTGATTCTAATTGTTCTCTGCACAACCCCTGACTACAGGTGTTACCAGCTAGGTCAAGCTCATTGCTGTCTCACAGGGATGGGAACCTTGTGTTGTACCTCTGATTTTATAAAAATGTTGAACTCTAAATTATGTGAGATTCCTTAGCTTTTCAATAAAGATTTCACAAATAGAACTGTACAAATTCTGTCACTGGGGATGAAGTGATAGCACTTAAAGCATTCTATTTTACACCAGCATTGCACCAATGGTGAAAACTGTTTAATCAGACATCTGGATTAGCAAAACACTGCTGTGCTTCTTAATTTAGCAATGTTAATATGTTGTATAGCTTTACACAAGAACATCCTAAAAAGAGAGGATATTCATAGAACTTTTACTACTCAAATTATTTAGTTTCATTCAAAACATGTGGTTGGAATGCTTATTCTATATATGACAGCAAAAAATGTATTTTTAGTCTAAACCCAGGGAAAGGGTGGAAATTGAGCAAGAGTAGTCCTTATCATACGTCATTTTTCTGTTTGGTCTGTTCTATGCATGACAGCAAAATGTTTTTTATCTTTCCTGTTTACTTGTTTTGTTGATGTAGGTGGCCAGCACTATTGAACACAACCCATAGCTCTGTGGGAGGTACTCCAGGAGGTACTGTTCAAAGCCACTTTCAGATCTAGGATTGTGATCTAGGATCTCTGGTGACCACTAGTATTGTCCCCTGGAAGTGTTGTGATGTTTTTGCCGTTTTTGATAGTACTTGGATTGAACACAGGGGTGCTTTATCTGTGAAACTTTTCATACTTTATTTTGAGGCAGGGTCTTACCCAGTTGCCATACTGGTCTTGAACTTGCTATTCTCCTGCCCTGGCTTTGTGAGAATTTGAGATCGTAGCCCCGTGCCACCACTCCCAGTTGTATGTGCTTTTTTAAATTAGCACTGGTCTGTGGGCTTTGTGTGTTCACTGGCTCTTGCCTTTTTCTTCTTTGCTAATAGCTGAAATGCACATAAAGGCATAAGGGAAGATGGCCAGTGTGTGTTTACATTTCACCGCTGGAGAAGGAGACTAACAAAGGAAGAAATGAATAGCAAAGCTGACTATGTTATGAAGCATGTCAAGTTCACAATAATTTCTCCTCTTCTGAATCTAGACCTTAAATCACCATTTTGGTGTTCCTGAAAGTTAAAAATGGACTTCTCATTAGTTATGGGCATGGAAATAGCAACGGTTTTTTGGATTTAAAATTTCTTGATTTGTGTTAGTATCCAGTATATAGAAATTATGAAAGAATGTGACTAAAATTATAAACTAAACTACTAATATGTCTTTTACTTTTACCTTTTAAGTATTTCATTTCTCACTAGGTATGGGAATAGTAACAATTATGATTATCAAAGACTTCCTTCCCATAAACATAACTTAATTTTCAAACAAGATTTGCTTAATAATTAAGATTTGTGCTGCTCATATATTATTTTCAAGTTTACAAAGTTTAAGATTACTTTAGGAAATTGACAGATGAATAAGTCTGAAGAGGCTGGCAATCCTGCAAAATAATGATACACATAATGAAGACAGTAGAAACAAGATTATTTTTCACATGTGAGTAATAATTAAGCAGGTGTTATGTTATTGTATTATCGAATATGAAATGTGAACACTGAGAGATGAAATTTCCAAAGACAATGGGACACGGTTTGAATATTTAGGAATTCACTGATGTTGAGTGTTGGTCTTTATAAGCCTCTCTTATTGCTTTCAGGACTTTTTTCACTTTATGTTTTTTTTTATGACAATCTTTGCTTGTGAAAAAAAGAGGACAGCTGCTGATAAACAGCAGTGGATTAGTTCATAAAGCCACTTCCTCATGGACACATTTACCTAGATACATCCCTAGTAGCTATAGATTACAAACAAACATCTCCAGCCTGTTTAGACATAGGATCTATATTTAATTCACATACATGAGGGTAATTTAGAGAAAGATCTATATAAAAGAATTGTGGGAAATAAGAAAGAAGACCTAAAAGAACACACATGGATACTGAGTGAGATAACCTAGAGAACGGCAGTTTAGGGAGCCATTTCTCCCTTGGGGTTGAATGAGCAAACATAAGAAACGGTGTCACTTTTGTAGGCCAGAAAATTGAAACGGACAAAGAGGCACGGTCAGCAGGAGCTGTGGTTGCAGGGACAAGGTTTGGCAGCCAGAAAACTGGCAGAATAAACACCAGTTTTTCTCTTTCCTCCCACTTTTGGGTCTCCTACTGGTGACAGCTTTGTGAGCTCAGCAGAAGCTAAGCAGTAAGGGAACCAAGGTCTGAGTGGGTCAGAATGTAAGTGTAATAGGGTCGTGGGGGTTCATGTGGAAAAGACTCAGCCTAGATCTGAGTCTGAGAGGCTGGAGAGTTCTGCAGGACAACCATGGGAAGGTGTTTCTGTTTGGCTCAGGACGCAGGACAGCACCTTGGACGTTCGAAGTAACTCCCATTGGAGAGGGTCCTAAAGAAGAGTAATGTGCTGAAGCAGGTGAGACCTGATATGCTCAACCATTTTTAAGCCTTTCAAAAGTGTTGTCTCATTGAAAATGCAATTACCAGTGCTTTATAGATTTTTGATAATGCTAATTGGGGGCACTTAAATGGGTGCTAAGTAGGGAGACTGGCATTCAGACCAAACCTCTTCATGTCTTTGGCCTGTGTTCTTTGCTTTATTCCATACTTGCCTTTGACATTTGAAAGCATTTCCTTTCCTCAAAGGGATATAAGCCGTAAAAGGCCTTTCATCGTCTTTCCTGGTGGTAATAGTGTGCACATCTGCCAGTGGGATCATCACTGGGCCTTTTACTTCAGACCTTCCAGCTCTGTTGCCTTTTCTGATCTGGCTTCCACCGAGGCTGAAGACTAACTCTTACTTTCCCACCATCGATCTGGCCCACTTTCCCCCTGTTTTATCCTAGTTCTGGTCTTTAGAGTCTTGTTACCTATTTCCGACAAACACATCTTCTGTTTGGAAGAAATCTGGACTCAAAGGCAAAGAAAGTAAAGAGAATATTTGGAAGTGGAGAGACAGGAAGTGTTCACAGGAATCGCTGGCTCTTGTTCTGAGTAAGTGAACAGAACCAGGCTGCCGGGAGACCTGGCTGCCTCTCTGAAGCTCTGCTCACACAGCGAGCCCTGAAGGCAGAGCAGGCAATGACTTTACTTCACAGTTCACAGTTTTAACCTCAAAAAGAGCTGAAAGAAAGCAGAGTAGGTTTGGACTGAAGTGAAACTGGGGAGAATTGCACTTCTGCAGCCATATCTTCTGGGAGCAATGTAACTGCTTGTTCCTCAGTTGGGTATTTTTTTTTTTTTCTTGAGAAAACAGGGAAAATACATCAGAATTTAACTTGCTAAAGACTTTAAAGGCATATGAAAGATATTTTCCTGACCCAGGATGTCAGTGAAATAAGGAGCTTTGCCTCACAACTAAATTTATTCAGTTGAATTTTTAGCATTGTAAACATATTTACAAATATAGCTGCTGCTTCTCTGGGAGGGCTCTTTGCTTTGGGGGTAAAAATATAATTTTGTTTTTCTGAGGCTAATGCCGTTTAAACTTTAGAATCTTTCACTTGCCTGGGCTATTTCTAAAACCTGAAGTCTAATTTCATACTTGTAGTTAGTGCTGTTTCGTTTGATGGCCCTTCACTTTTTATACAAGCTACAGACTCCACAAAACCTGAAGGTGGGCTTGGGGCTGGGAATGGACCTGAGGAAAGGCCGTGGTATGGTGCAGACCACACATTCTTTCAGCACAAGCTGGCAGTTTCTCCTCAACGTGGTAATAAACACCCTGTCAAAAATGTCACCCTCCACTTTCCTTTTCTGCTTCATAACGCATCCTGAAAAGAGTTAATCAGTGACAAATTCTATATGATAAATTGCTTCCAAGAACTTTTTCACAACACTTAGGCCAAGCAAATTGGAGAGGTTTAATGCATGTATGTATTAAGTGCTGTAAGGCTTCAAGAAAGCTTTCAAACCAATGAACTCTAAATTGCCTGGAAAGGAAAATGCAGAGCGAGTGACTGTATCTGATGCATTATTGCTGTTTAAAATTATTACTCATCAGCATCTTTAGAATAAAAATTTCTTCATTTTATTTTTCCTATGGTTCCTGTTTATATTTAGACCACATCTACAGGCACAAATATTTATAACTGGGATCTGCAAACTCATTCTGTGAGGGGCTGGATAAACACTCACAGCTTTGTAAGGCCTTGCAAGCTCTGTCGAAACTACTCGACTCTCACACTATAGCACGGAAGCAAAGACTATCCACGTCTGAATAAGTGTCTTTGTATTTCAATAAAACCTGATTTAGGGCACTGAGGTTTGATTTCATATAATTTTATGCATCAAAAAATAGTAAGCTTTTTGTGTTTGTTTTAAAAATCCATTTAAAAATGTAAAACTATTCTTAGCTCATAGTCTAAACAAACTATATTTGGCCTATTTGGTTGTTACTTGAAAACCCAAGAGGAATAGTAATATAGTGTGGACTTTAAAGTTTCAGACATGGTTTCCTTTCTTTTCCTTTTTAAGTTTTGTTTTTATTGGTTATACTAGATTTATATAGATATATAATATACATTGATCATTTTTTATTTGATCACTACTGGTCACCTCCTTGCTCCGCCTCCCTTCTGTTGCACCTTTTGGGAAGAGTGCTCAGTGTGCACAATTTAATTTATCATGTTCCCTTTTTCATTCTTCCGTGTCTTCCCGGGTTCTAGGTTTCTTTTTCCCTTTCTCCTATCTGTTCCAATCTTGTTCTTTAGTAGATGAAGTTGTGCCTCGCTTTGCTGCCTTTCTCATCTGCAGAATGTTTCTACTATTTCTCTCTGAGGGTTGTTGGCATCATTGCAAGTGGCAGAACATTTCAAAACACATGTGATAGACTCTCCAGAGTGCAACAGTTGGTATGTCCAAATCCCTTTCTACTTTCTTGACTGTGATTTTGACTATCTTGATTGATTATATATCCTGGAAAGGTATTTCACGAACTCAAAAAGTTTTGATAATATGCTTTGATATTAAGCACTAAAGTACTTTTCAAGCAACTAAGTAAATGACTGGGATACTATGACAGAAATCTCATTTGTATTTGAAATCAAAGTACATATTGCTATTATTTTCATGTACTCTTGGGATATTTAAATGAAAATATATTTTTAACTTGAAGTAATCAATGCTTTAATCATTTGGTGTTTTTTCCAACGAGTCCTTATGTACCTGTTACAGTAACCTTAGTTGTTTGTGTAATTCATAGCCAAGATGAATACTGATTGATGAGGGCCACAAAAGCTATATGCCACCCCAGTGATGCATGTTTACCTATCATTGTGACTCAGGGGAACAACTCTACGAGTATGCAGTATACATTATTGACCAAGTTTACAAAGATCTACAGGAAAAATGGATTACTTTCAGGCAGTCTGCATTCAGTTTCTGCTGTACATGACTCTTTCAATTTGGCTGCAATTCCAGGTCAGTGGCTCTATACATAGACAGGAAGTGGTGCACTTTAAAATCATCCAGGGAGCTTTATCAGAATCCACACCATTTTTATTCTTTTAAAATTTTTTTTTTTTAAAAAAGCATCTACATATCCTGATGTCTTACCATCAGCCTTCCACATCTTCTCAGTGCACAAATCACTCTGTGGTGGAGTTAGTGGTTCATTTATTTGTAGTTTTAAAAGGAAAATCTCAGTTAAGTCTGCTAGTCTTACAGACACACACACACGCACACAGACACACACTTGCAGACACAGACAGTACTTCTGGAGGTCAATGGCATGTTTTCTCTCTGTTTGAATTCTTCCTAGTCAGGAAGCTATTTTGCTTCCAATCCTACTCTAGATGAGGAGTATTATTACTGTGGTGCTATATTCAGTTTTTTTTCCAGGGCAGCAGTCTGCATTTTGATAACCTTTTTCCTCCAGTCTTTGATTCCAGAGATGGTTATTGAGCATCACTGAGAGCAGTACACTGCCACATGCTGTGAGGTTTATAAAACGAACACTGCTCCTCAGCTGTAAAGAGGTACAATATAATACCTAAGGCGTGACAATACAGGCATACACCTATCACAAGGTGAAGTAAGATACGTGTGAGAAAAATAAAATTCCTATCACGATTTCCTATGTGATTTCAGAGATTGATGAAAACTTCATATATAACTGGAATTGCTACCTGGAAATGTTTTCCATGTTTAGAGAAATGAGAAAGTGGTTATATCTTTAAAATTCAGGGTCGTTCAGATTTAATTTGTAGTATTGAAGTGTTAGGCGCAATGTGCTTAAAGCATGACTGAGTTGTTCTCTTACGAGTAGCATCCATAGCAGTTGAGCGTACTCAAAAGTGCTAGCTTTGTTAAAATGGGTGCTTTCATAACTATGAAATCCAACGTTTTTCTAAATGTAACAATCACAATAGCACTACATATTCCTCAGAGAATTTGGTTGATTTATATTTTGCTTTTTCTCCTAAAATGGAGGATTCTATCCTGTTGTGTTGTAGCTTTCTTCTTTCATTAAACAGAGAAAAGAAAACACTAAACTTTTCTTTTTTAAGAATGTCAACTATGTTTATAATATATGAAGCAAAAAAAAATTAACTGGTGAAATCCTTACACGGAATATAGACCTAAATAATATTTTTTAAAATATGTTTTGATTAAAATTTGTTTTCCCTAAATGAGAATGCTTTCTTGGTTGCAAACAATGTACAGGAAAATTGCACTTAATAATACTTACATTTAGAAAATTGGAAATCAAATGAGAACTTCACTGAAGTTAAATGTGCTTGTGAAATTCTTACCTTTATTTTTTAATTATTCAGTTTTTAACATTTATTTATTCACAGTACAA
This sequence comes from Cavia porcellus, assembly GCF_034190915.1. Lineage (NCBI taxonomy): Eukaryota > Metazoa > Chordata > Mammalia > Rodentia > Caviidae > Cavia > Cavia porcellus. Next base: position 37,187,693 of record NW_026947487.1, on the reverse strand, counting down.
GGTTTTAAATCTAGGACTTTGCTCATTCTGGGCAAGCACTGCAGGACTAAGCTATGATTCCCAGGTATTCTATTTTGAAGCCTTCTGTCTTATTTTGTGTCCTCCTTTCTTCCATTTTCTTTGCTTTAATCATAAAGCTCTTTTATTCCCCTTTGATTTTAAAAAATTTACTGATTCAATTCACATACACTAAGATTTATGTCTTAGATATATAAACAGATACATATATATGATAGATATAGATAGATTTGTGTTTCTTATTTCTACAACTTTTGTTCTGTAACTCTTATTGACTCACATAATGCAGAAACTACAGGAAGTAAATTCTCAAGAGTGAATTTCTTCAAGTTCTCAAGAATGCCTGGTAACATCTTTGAGAGTTTATGCTATTCTTTTGAAGGATATGTTCTTAAGGAACACTCTAATGCTAGATAGGAAAAAGCGATATCTTACATGCTAAGTAACTCTTTTCTATTCCTTAAGCACTTTCCTTCTTTTATAGATTTTTCCCTCTATTGACACTTGTAATGAATGTTGAAAAATTCTACAGCTTCAATTTGCAGCTGAAAGGTTTCTTTTCTTTTCTTTTTAACTCTTTCCTATCCTTTGCTGTAAGATGAATTTAATTCTACATGAACAATGAGAAAATTAGGGGAAATTATCTGAACAATCCAATCAGGGAATTCAACTTACATTTTTGGTAAGAGTTTGTCATTTAATGTCTCTAATGTCTTCTGAATGCATTAAATAAAGGATATAATTGTAGCTGTTTACCCAGTTTTGTGCCACATTTGTCTATTGTCATTTAAAATAAATCTTATCTAATGACATACATTCATAATGAATATTGGAAAAAGATGTTAGAGATTATCAGAGTATTGAAAAAAGATGTTAGAGATTATCTTTTATTAGAGCTACAATAACTACCATGAGTACCACTACTGCTTTATAATGAATTCTCTAAGACAACTCCATTTAATCCTCACAATAACCTTAACAGAACAATTGAAAGATTGCATCGTTTTTTTTTGTTTGTTTGTTTGTTTTTGTTTTTGTTTTTGTTTTTTTTTACAAATTAAGAAACTGAATCACAGGGAAGACAATTTGAAAAATGGCAGACAGTGGTAATAGAGGAGGCAGGATTCCAGTTGAGACAATCTGGCTCCAGCGTCTTTACCTTATCACTCTTCCACATGTTTTCTCTGTTTTCACTCAATAACCAATAAAGCCCATGTATTAATCATCAACAGACACACAGATGCTCGGCTATAAAAATAAAGACGAGATATCCCCAAGGTACCACACGTATAACAGTGACAGGTACAAAAGACAGTAAATGCAACAAAAATTAGCCTGATCAAAGTATGCACAGGGTATAATGAAACATAATGAATAGGTAATTTATTTAACTTTGGTATAAAAATGAAACAAAACAAAGCAAGACAAAAACAGAAAAGCCTTCAAAAAGCCTAGGTTTGTGAAATACAATTTAAAGTTAGATTCATGTTTGTCAGGAGGACAAGAAAGAACAGTCCGAAACAGGGTTGACACCCGAATAAAGGCACAAAAAAAGAAAGTGCAAAGAAATCTTGTAGTTGTATGGCAGGTTTGAGGGATGAAATCAACAAGAAATTATGCCAGGGTTCTAAAGAGATAGTCTTAGAGCACCATGCACAGCATATCAAAGAATTTGAATTTTTTCTGACAGAAATCGGATGCTTAATGAGGATTTTAAGCCCAAAATGATCATAATTTGAATGCTGGGCTCAGTATTGTGTGTGATTCTGTGCAAAGAGCCTGAGTTCTGTATGTCTCTGTTCTATGAATTGTGAAGAGCATATATTAGTAATTGCCTCACTGTAGTAAGAAGTGAGACAATTGCATGAATACAAATATGACCTCTCCTCCCAGAGATAATACAGGAAAGAGAAGTGCAACCCAGTGCACATTGTATGTGTATAAGGAGAAGGGGGCCCTTGTTGGTTTCATTGGTTGTAGCAAGGTGTAGTAGTTGGATAAAGCTGTCCAACAGCATCAGAGTTTTCCTCCCTATGGATTATGGTAGGATTGCACTTCCTTACCCTTTTTGAAATTCAAACATAGCACTGGTTGCCTTGTCCAAGGAGACATTAGCAGAAACAATGTGGGGAATTTTTCACAGAAACAGTTACATGCTGTCTACCTGCTACAGGATTCATGGAATCATCGATGAAGTTAGAAATTCTATATTCTGCTGAACACTCACATGGCAATGGACTCCATTACCAACTCCCACTGAACTTGTGTTATGGAGCAGAAAATATTCATGGGAAGAAATTCCTCAGAATTTGGAAGTTGCTACCAAAGCACTTCCTGTTCCCCTAAACGGTTCTTGGGTTCAGCATAATGCAGGCTGGCTGATGAGGCTTTATGGAATTATTGTTGGGCAGAGTCTTTCACTTGGGACACAGGAAAAGGGGAATTAGTGTTCAATAAAAATGGCTGGGAACTTGAAGTTCAGCAACCAGAAAATTAGGAGACTGATTAAAAAATGGAATCTTGGCTCTAAAAGAAAAGGAAGTACAGTAGTAAACTCAAGGAAATTAACATCAACCTGAGTCTGAAGACCACTACAATGCTTTCAATCCACTTGAATAGTGTTATACTGTCTTGATATGTTTGATGCTATAGCATATGAAGTTATATTCAAATATTTCAAGGAAAAAGACACTATGGTAACTACTATTAAGTTGGATTATTTGGTGGTGAAGCACTAAGTTGCTGAAAGTGTCATGCTTTAACCTGTATTGTTATATTGTTATGCCCCCTTTTATCTCAACCTCTCCCTTATTCATTTAAAAATTATTTAATTTTTTAAATTTCTTTTTTAAGCTGAGGGGAAAAAAAACCTAGCAGGATATATTATAGTAACTTTTTTGATTTCCTATTAACTTGAAGTCCTGTAATACCCCCGTTATCTTGTTTTGACTGATTAGACTCTATTCTGCTCTGTATGAAAGTATCAAGTATCAGAGTATAGGCAACTACTTTGAAGGCAATAAGATTCACTATGATGCCCATTCTGGTTTGACTATTATCCTCTTTTGAGGTTCTGTAAGATTTACAATGTTTAGGTTTTATTGGTTGTTCTCTACTGTTTTGTTCAACTTTATAATACCTAATGAGATAGACAATTCTTCTTAAGGAAGCAAGAGGCATTATGGTAACCATTGTTGATAACCTTCTACTCTGTTTTTACATCATTTGCTATGTCTATCCTTGGTTTTGACTGACAGCTTTGTTTTATCATGCTTGATTTTATTCTCTTACAAAAAAAGTAATAAGATCTAAGGGAGCAATAAAACCCAAAATGTGTAAATTTTGTTGTAATAAAGAGAGAGAAAAAAAGTGCCCTAAAGGATACAGCAGCAAGGATGTTTAGGTGTGTTAATATTTTTTATTGGATTACTGAACACAACTATTTGCAGTCTCACTGTTTGAATGTTCACTTTGTATGCTTTGATCCTGTGATCTGAAACACCATTTCTAAGATGATAGCGTGTAATCTATTAACTGGTGATAGCTTACTGTTTATTTTGTAGTTCTGTATTACTTGTACCCTTACACTATTTTATTTTGTTCTGCTTTTTTTCTCTTTTTCCGTTTAAATAAAAAAATACCTCCTTTCTTCAAAAAAAAATAAAATAAAATGTAAGGATGGAACCAATATGGTGCCTGGTATATAGTTTAAGCTGTAAAATGTGTTTGCTGTTTGTTTACCAAAGGACTGAAATTATTTGACCTGAGTAGCATTAAAAAGTGAGCAACACAATAATTCACTTCTGCAATTTTGTGTTGCAGTAATAAAGTATTTCACATGCAGGCAGCAATGTGCTTAGGCTTACTCACTTGCTTCCATTCATTATTCAGCGGTGAATCAAGCCTGACCTGGTAATTTTCAACTTAGAGGAATATAAGCATTGAACATTTTCTTCATCCCACGGACTTTTATTCCTTTGTTGTTGCATTTGTATTCTTAATCACAGGATTCATTCTGCAGCTATGTGGAGTCAGACACTTGGTGTTATTAATGTGCCTTAACAGTTAGCTCTTATGACTACACATCTGTGAAGGACTGTGCAGAGAAAATCCTGTGGATCTGATTAAAATGTGTGTTTGTGGGATGATTGCACAGCGTTTTCAACTTAGAAGAATGTAAGCACCAAACATGTTCTTCATCCCAGAGTTTTATTCTTATGTAATTTCCAATAATATATGAGAAAACATCTAAGTGATTATAGAATAGCCTGTGGAATAGTCTGCAGTGAATCTCTAGAGTAGACTGTGGTTGGAGATGGACAACCAGAAAGGAGAGGCATTGGAAGTGAAGCTGTCTGTACCCCGGGCTTCTAGGACAAGGCCACTGCTTCACATGAGTTTGGCAGGGCCCCATGAGAAATGCAGACAGCACAAGGAGCTGACACAAAAAGTGACTTGCTATTCCCTTGAGATAACATAGACAACTCCTCTCTTATTCCCCACGTAACCACCAAGGCATGATGTTTTGTTGAAGGTTAGATGTTCTTCCTGTTCTGGATTTTACCCTCTCCTTAAATTCTCTGTAAACTGCCACCTGTGCTGATTATATGAGTAGATGGTCTACAGTTGTTGGACAGTCCTTTCTCCTGTCAGGACAGGGGCTCACCTGACATTAACCTTATGCTGATTGTATAAAAATGTGTGTTGTCGTTCGTGGACAGTTCATTTCTCCTACCAAGAGGAGGGCTCCAGCTGATCTCAGCTTTCTGCACTCTGAATTCTGTCTTCATGTCTTCATCCTCCACTGTCTTCCCTCCAGAGTTTCAAGAACTGCACTGGATGCTGCAGAGAGTTAAACCCAGACATGTATGAGACCATCCACATGTGTGCAGTGGAAGGTATTGAAACCTAAAAATTCATCACAATCTGGTATCCAGTGATCGAGATAAAATACTCTTCACTGGCAAATGGCACCGAATTTCCCTCATTTTCTTGCATTTCTTTTTCTTTTCTTTTCTTTTCTTTTCTTCTTTTCTTTTCTTTTCTTTTCTTTTCTTTTCTTTTCTTTTCTTTTCTTTTCTTTTCTCTCTGTGTCTCTGTCTCTGGCTCTGTCTCTCTCTCTCTCTCTCTCTCTCTCTCTCTCTTCATTTTGTAGAAAGAGAGTAACAGAAGATAGTTTAAAGGATTTCCTACTCCAACTATGTTTGAACAGAACTTGTAAGTGACTTTTGAATTCTATTTAGCTCTTTTAGAGCTAAATAGAAGAATTAGACATAACACAGGAGCTCACAGCATTTAAGCACAATTAAATTAATATACTCTAAGGCCTTGCACAGAGTTTGAAGGTAATTTCAGTGGAGTACTAATGGATCCAGATCAGAGTAATTTATGCGAGGAGCTTTAGTATTCACTTACTCCAGACTTTAAACCAATCAGGAGTCTTTCTGATGGGATCTAATAGTCTTTGTTTTAACATTGCCAAATAAAAACTTGATAACATATCATATGGAAGCTTTGTGATATGACTGTAAGGCAGTTTTGGAAGTGTGATTAAAAAGTATGGCAAATGCTTAGATAAAAAATCATACAATAAAAGACAAATTGCTACTCGGTCCCTTCAAAATATTTCCCTTACTTCAGAAACACCTAATTATATCCTTTTTGTCACTTTCTGAAGCAGTCTGTCTTTTACATTGACCCCAGTTTCTGTCAGAATATTACAGTGCATCATCCTCTGTCGCATTCATGGATGAGGACATCGTGTGACTTCTGGCTTTGCCTGGATCTCAAAAGGACCACGAAAAGTGTTTGGAGTCAGTTCAGGACATTGAAGCATCCAAAATAGTGTGACTAAGAGAGGAAAGAGGACTACCAGGACTGCTTTTGAAAGTGGTCAGAATGCTGGGATTGGTGTATTTAAAAACAGAAGTATTTGGAAGGACATTAATAACAATGTGTCTTTGACTGTAATTAATTTAAAAATTTTTCTATTGTTCCTCATATTTTTGATTACACTTCAAATTAACCTATGTGTTTCATTTAGTAATATTTTTCTACTAAAGAAATCACTCTAGAAACATTATGTTATTTGAAGTCATATATTAAAATACATTTTAAAGCTTAATCTACTGATTTCAGCAAATGTTTATGTGACAAAAAATGAACATAAAGGCTAAAATCAAAATTGTGATAGATGCTTTTTCCTAGCAATTGATTTGACAATAATTTAGGATTAAGAAGAACTCCTCATAAATATAGTTGCCTTTCATGTAACAGTGGAACTTTCCTGGACTGCATAGGGGTGTCTATTTAGAGTACTAGGCCTGTAAATTTTCAAATTTGTACCTCAAATTCTAGGATTTCTAGATATCACCCATACAACTGCTTTAAAGTGGAAAATGATGACTTGCTTGCACAACTAGCTTACTTACAGATATAAAATCTTTCAGTTCAGTGCTGTCTCTAATGTATATTATGTACTGATCATAGTAGAAATCATAATTCATTCTAGTTTTCTTTTGCCATTAAAAATAATTCACTGGTATCTTGATATATAGCATAGATGATCAGTGTACTTAGTGTTTCTAAAGTAAGTACAAAACTGTTAGATTGACTGCAAATTATATTGTAAAAACATTTAAATTATAACAGTAGAAAGAATGTAATGTAGAAGTAAAAAAACAAATTGCCAAGAGTTATTTACTCTTAGGACCGGTGATATAGTTCCTTCTCAATGTTTTTATAAAACAGACAACTTATGCAAATTGAGGGTAGTTAGTAATGTAAAAACAATAAATAAGTTCAAAGATGTAAAGGGAAATAAGAACTTTAAAATAAAGTCTACATTTACATTGAGTCATTTATCTCAATAAAACAGTTGACAGGTTTGCATTAAAACTGAAGCCACAAAATATGTTCAGATTCAGTAATATTAAAAGGTCAGATTATTTAATATAGTCATATATAAAGGTTTTTATTTTTTTTAAATAATAAAAAGTAAAAAAAAATAAAAATGATGATACAGAATCTCAAAGCAAGATAACAATAGCTCACATGTTGTGAATTGTTATCTTCAAAGTAGGTGCTCAGATTGTAAGACGAAAAATTGAACAAGCAGTGTAATCACAAATCATTCTTTTCAGTCAGCTTAAATTAATAGTATGATTATTTATCTTATATGTATATATATATGCAAGATTATATATATATATATATATATATATATATGTTTCTCCCTTCTTTTATTTCTCCTTCCCCATATCCCAGTGTTCCTTTCTCTTGAGTAGTTTCTTCCTTCTTTCACTTTCACAATATCTATTGCATATTTTGCATCTTATTTATTCTTTCACTTTTTTAGACTAGGAAGACAATAATATATTTTCACATGTGAGCCTGATTTATTTCACTTATGAATATGGTCTCTAGTTGTGTCCATTTACCTATAAAAGCCTTCGGTCGATTATTTTTTATAGCCGAGTGGTAGTCCACTGTATAAAAATACCATATATATTTTTTATTCATTGCTTTGTTGATGGGTATTTGGTTTGTTTTCAAGATTTAGCTATTATATATTGTGCCACTATGAACATGGGTGCACACATATTGCTGTGGCATAATGTTTTTAGTTCTTCTGGGAAAATACCCATAAGAGATAGCTGGGTCAAGTAGGATCTCTAATCCTAGTTTTTTGAGAAAATTTGACACTGAATTTCACAGTGGCTATATCAGTCCACACTCCCACCAATGGTGAAGAACTGTTCCTTTTACCCTATAGCTCCTCCAAAATCCATTATTGGTTGATCTCTTGAAGACAGCCATTCTTTCTGGTGTGAAATAGAATCTCAGTGTTGTTTTAATTTGCATACTTCAAATGACCAATGATGTTGAAAATTTTTTCATTTATTTATTTGCTGCTTGTATTTCTTCATCTGAGAAGTGCATCTTCACCTCAGAAACCCATTTTTGTACTGAGTCTTTGAATTTGGAGGCCGTAATATTTTTCAATTCTTTTTATCTTCTAGATGTAAATCTTTTCTCTGCGGGACTGATGACTAATTTTCCCATTATGTGGGTTATGCATTTACTCTGTTGGTGATTTATTTTGATAAAAACTCTACAGAAAATCAGAATAGATGGTCTCTACCTTGATTTGATAAAAGCCATCTATGACAATCCAACAGCCAACCTTATACTAAATGAACAAAAACTTAGAGCTGTCATTCTAAAATTAGGAACAAGACAAGGGTGTCCTCCACTATCACCACTCTTATTCAGTATAGCTATGGAAAAATTACCCAGGGTAATTAGATAAGAGAGAGAAATAAAAGAAATAAAGTAAGAAAGGAAGAAGTTATTTATTTATTTATTTATTTATTTATTTATTTATTTATTGGTATTGGGGACCAAACTCATGACCTTGTGAATGCCATGCAAGTGACTATGGCACTGAATTAAATCTTCAGCCCCAGTTTATTATTATTTGCAAATGACATGATACTCTACATATAATACCCCAAAATTTCAACAAAATGCTACTCAATTTAATAGGCAGATTCAGCAGTGTAGCTAGATACAAAGTCAAGACTCAAAAATCAGTAGCATTCTTGTACATAAACTGCACACTCACTGAAGGAGAAATTAGGAAAACAACATCTTTCATACTAGCATCCAAAAAATGAAATGCTTAAGAATCATTCTAATGAAGGAAGTAAAAGACCTATACATTCAAAATTACAATATGCTAAAAGAATCTCAACAAGCATATCAGAAAATGAAAAGCTATCTCTTGCTCATGGATACAAAGAACAAACATTGTGAAAATGACCATACCCCAAAAATATTATACAGATTTAATGCAATTCTCACTAAATACCATTACCAAACTTCACAGATCTGGGGAAAATATACCTAAAATTCATTTGGAAACAGAAGAAACCTAAAATAGCAAAGGCATTCCTGGGCAAAAGAGGTAAGATAAAAAGCATCAGAATCCCTGATTTGAAGTATACTACAAAGCTACTGTGATAAAATCAGCACATACTGGCAGAAAAGTTCACCTGAGGATCAGTGACATTAGAAGATGCAGACACAGTCACAAACACAATCAGCCACCTTACTTTTGACAAAAGGGCTGAACACATTCACTGGAAGAAAAATACCCTCCTTAGTAAATGGTGCTGGAAAAACAGGCTTTCTATATGCCACAGACTGAAACTAGATACTTGCCTATAACTATGTGCTAAACTAAAACCTAAATGGATCAAAGATCTAAATATAAAATCTACTGGAAGACAAAGTATTTAGAAATCTTGAAGACATAGAAGTAGGCAGAGACTTCATAAACAAAACACAAACTGCCAATGAAATATTTCAAAGAATCAACAGGTGGGATCTCATCTCCATACAAGTTTTACTATTTTTCTAAAAATGTTATTATTTCTTCCACAGATGTCCTTTGGGGAGAATATCTAGTTTTCTGTAGGTGATTAAAATACAGACTTTTGTTGTTAATGTTTAACTTCTCATATTGAAATCACCTTTACATTCATTTTATAATACACTGATGAAAAATAAAGATTTTAGTGGGTAGTTTTATTTTCTTGACATCTGATCTCTTTATAAAGGAACAAATTGGCTGCCAAAAGATCAAGTTTGACAACTACTGAACATATTAAAAAAATGCTTCTGATCTACAGATGAGATGAAAGAGAGCCTAATATGGGGTTTTGAGCAATGACACTGCCACTTACACACACAAACATATTTCGAGGGAAATTCTGTGTCACTAAGAATGGTTATTTGTTCAGGATAGCTGTCTCTGGTGGGAGAACTTCCAAACATTGCATTCTCCTTTGTAGTTGCTTCCTTCTCATTATCTTCTTAAAATATGAGTGTTGTCTGATGTTTTTCCATTTGTATTTTCTTATCCTTCATTTTATAATGCCACTTGTATATCAAAGCTCTGTCACTAGCTGCCATCACTATTGCTGTAATCATCAAATTTATATCACTAGCTGTATCACATCTTTGTTCTTGATTTTGCAAGATTATATCCAGTTCTTGTTGAACTACTTCACTTGCATATCCTACAAATATAAGGAGTAAGAAGAAAAAGTGAACAATATTTAATTAATTTTTAATTTAAAATTTAAGAATTAAAATTAAAATTCATTGAGTCAACATGACTGAAACTAGATTAGTCATTTATCCCCTTAAAAGATCCTCTTTGAGCAGTTCCTAGAGTTGTCTATCAAATTTCATGAGACCAAAGGTTGCCAGTCCGTTGTTCTGATGTGGAAAATACTGATAATACATGTTGTGAATTATTTAAAATCATATGAAATAGATCTACTTGATTTTCTTAATTTACCACTTGTGTGACACAAAGAATTTAGTGACTTTGTACATAATATTTTTGAACATGTTTGGAAAGGTGAGCAGTGTGATGCTGGCTGATTGCTCTTGGCATCTCTGGACCAACTAGTAAAGAAAACTTATGAGCTTTAGACATGAATAAACAACCTAAAGTCTTCTAAAGATGAAGACAAATTAAATAAAGGAAAATAGGGAGTTCAAAGATTCAGTACCCAGATCCAGACATGCATAAAGAATCTCAAGTTTTTAAGTGTGTCCTGAAGGAGAATCTTATTGTCTTTAGTCAACAGTTGAAGTTGATGAAACCCGAACACAGATGCTCATGATTTGATTGGCTGAATTACAATGTAAGTTTCACGCTTGACCTCAAAGCCTATCTGAAGTAAATGTAGGTTGCTGATCTGAAAAGAATGGAATCCTGTAAACCAGAATGGAAGACTGTGGAAAGAACCTGATGGGCCCAGGTACGTTGAGCTGCAAAATACTGGTGAAATTATTTTACCAAGGAACAGATTTCCTTACATTCAGAGGCATACTGGCCCCACCTACTGTGGTGCTGACCTCTCCTACACCTTAGGAAACTAATCCTGGTTGCCTATGGAGGACGTAATAATCACTCTCCATGCAACTACCAAAGAACACCTCAAGGCTCCCTCAGTCCCCACTTTTGCTTGTAGGCACATCAACAGACTTACATTTTAGAGGTCCCCTAAAGGTGAGATAGACAGGCTGACCCATGAAAAGGTCCACTATACTCCCAAAGAACTTGAATAATTTAAGAGAGATCTGAATAACAAGCATAGGAATGGATTTTAAGGGTGTGGAATAATAGTTTCAGAAACATATACCTGGATCAGATTGCACTTCTTGATAGAAGCCCATTAAGCAGAGGTTCTGATTTTAATGTTGTAACTTTTGGAGTAAAAATAAAGGTTTTAATGATTTATTTACTTGGTTGACTGAAGCATGGATCAAAAAATGACCCACTGTGAATAAGCCTAGAGATGTCAGTTACTCCTTGTATTACTGTTAATGAGAGGATTTAATTTCAGAGAAATGGAAATTCTCTGAAATTAACATGGCAACACCCTGGAAAAAGTATTGAGGGCAAGTGATCAATGAGGTTTTAGACAAAATCTGACTCACATTGGTTCGGTATTTGTCCAAATTCATGATGCTATCATTTTCCATTTGTGATAGATACTATTAGTACTTGGGAGAATCCTCATATTGGCTCCCCAAACTCCCTATGCCTTGGGTTATTCTAGTGGGAAAGGCTAAGCAGAAAGCCATTCGCATTGCCTCTTTTTGAGAAAATAGTAAATCAAAAACAAATGTCACATCCCTGAGGGGATTCTAAAAATCGGTGCCACCATCAAGGACTTGAAAAGTGCAGGGATGGTCTTTTCCACCCCATCCCAGTTTAACTTTCTTATTTGGTCTGTGCAGAAGATGGCTGGATCTTGGAGAATGGTAAAGGATTTTTATAGCTTAGCCAAGTAGTGACTTCAGTTATAACTACTGTAAAAGATGCAGGTTTTTTTTAGCTTGAGATTAACAGATCTCTTGGTGCCTCGTTTGCAGTATTGATTTTTTAAAAAATGCCTTCTTTCCATACTTATCCATAAGACCCACCAGGAGTAATTTTGCTTTCAGCTGGCACGATCAGCAACACACTTTAACTGTTTTACCTCAGTGGTATATTAACTCTTTAGTTCTCTATCACAATTTAGTTTGCAGAAATATGTATCCCCTTCCTCTTCCACAAGCAATCACACTGCTCCATCACATTGATGACATTATGCTTATTGAACCAAATGGGCAGGAAGTAGCAACCATTCTGAACTTGTTGGTAAAGCTTTTGCATCACAGAGTGTGGAGAATAAACACAACTGAATTTCAAAGTCTTTCTACCTCAGTGAAATGTCCAGTGGTGCGGGGTATCCCTTAAAGGTGAAGGCTAAGTTGTCAATTCTGGCTCTTCTTATAACCAAAATGAAGTGTGATGCCTAATAGCCCTATCTGGAGTTTGGAGGTAACACATTTGTCACTTGATTGTGTTACTCACACCCATTTACTGAGTAACTCAGACAGGTGAGAGTTTGAGTATCACCTAGGACAGAGAAAGTTCTGCTAAAGTTCCAGCCTGCTAGTTCCTAGTCTGCTCTGCCAATGAGGCCATATGATCAAGCTGACACTGTGGTACTTCAGGTGTCAGTGGCAGACAGGGATGCTGTCTGGAGTCTCTGTCAGGTTCCCGTGGTGAAAACTAGCAGAAGCCCATTGCATTTTGGAACAAGGCTCGCTATCCCTTCCAGACAACTACTTTCCTTTTGAAATCAATGAATACCTTTTGTTTTTCTTTCAGAGTGTGGCTGTATTGGGGAAATATTTTCAGATTCACTTTCTACATGATATTGCTTTAGTTATAGTGATGGGGACTGAACTCAGGAACTTGTGAACTGAGTGATATTCTCAACCCTTTTCAAATGTGAGACAAAATCTCTGTTTTACTTTCTCATGCTGGGATTAAACTTGTGATCTTTCTGTCTCAACTTCGTAGAGGGCTAGGAAGATAACCAAATTCTACCATGCTTGTTTGACATGCTTTTTTTCTTTTAAAAAATTTGCTATATCATGAACATTAATATTACATTTTTCCAACCTTCTGTGCCATGCATTCTATTTTGTCTTAAGCTCTTTGAAATCTATTCTGCATGTCCTCAGACATAAGCCATGGAATAAAAAAAATATTAGTGATAAAACAGTGACATCATTGAGCTGGCTTCTTATTCTACCATAAACATAGTTTCAAACTAATCAGTAACGTCACTGACTTCTCTGAGCAAATGTTTCTTTAATTTATTGAAAAATTTTGGGATTTTCTCTGCATAGGAACTACAGAGATAATTAATTCACCTTTAAACTGAAATCTTTGGCATTATTTATTTGTCATTTTTCTAATATACTCCCTAGATTTTTTTTATTCCTCTGTCTAGTTTTTATGAGAATTACTGTTTTGAGAAGTTCAGCTTTCATAATTCTAATGTTTGAGCTAATATTTTATGTGATTGCAATTTTAAGGATTTTGGAATTCAAGATTTTATACATTAGAAATTTTGAACAGCTGCTAGGTAACTTAAAAATGAACTAAGAATTACAGGAGCTAAGAAAAGTTAGAAGACAACACAAAGATAAAATTTTCATTTATAGAATTCATAGCAGAAAAAGTTTGAAAATCTATGGAAATCTAGGAAACTACCCAATAAATGAGATATATAGAATACCAAATAGTAATAAAAATAAACTCTCCTTGGTAGATCATAGTCAAAATCCCTGAAATTCAGCACAGAGAAAGAACAGTAACTCTGTTAAGAGGAGAAACATCAAGTAACTTGTAAAGGCAATCTTATGAGAATAACAGCAGATTTCTTATTACAAATCTTAAAGCCCTGGAGATCTTGGAGTGAAGTTTTTCAAACCTTAAATGGTAAACAATTGCCAATCTACATTAGTATGTCCTACCAAATTATCTTGCAAAATTGAAAAGATGTAAAAGCTGTCCCTAGGACAGTCAAGGAAATTCATAGCCACTAAAGCAGCACTGTACAAAGTAATCAGGTAATTCTCAACAAAGGCAGTGAGACCAACATCATCATGAAGCCCAAAGAAAGACTGCATCTAACTCAGAGAATGGGGAGAAAACAAAAAAGGAAAAAATAAAGTAATAACCCCCCTGGAAATTTAATGCAGTGACAGAGTTCAGCATATAACACTTTCAGTTGTATATGTAATATAAATGATTTTAATTTCCTAATCAGACTGGCACAGTGTCTAAAAGCAGCAATTCTCAAATATATGTTGCCTAGAAGAGATGCTCCATCCCAAAAAACACATAGGCCAAAAATGAAAGGATGGAAAACAGTATTCCATTCAACTGTAATGTAGCCCAAGAGTAAGCAGGAATATCCTATTTTCAGATAAAATAGAGTTCTAGAGTTCAAGATATTTGAAGGCCAGCTTTAAAATAATACTTTATAAGTGGATTTCATGGATGCATCCTTTTGAAGTATCAACCATGAAAGTGAAGGAGATTAAGACTGTAACTGAACATTTAAATTGTTTTAAAATTAGTCAAATATAACATATTGCTAACATGGAACTCTATGATATTTCAGATAAATGTAAGCTTCGCAGAAATACGATTCCTGAGTCTTTGAGCTCCACTTTTTACCTTCTAGAAATAAGTGCCCGTACTTCTCTATCATTACAGATACTTCTGTGAACAACTTTGAGAAGAGTTGCAGGCAGCTTAAGCTGATTCACACTTTGCAAATCCACCCAAGGCTGCTGTTGAATTATTCATGGCAATAAAGAAGCAGGTGTACTTCTCCAGTCTTATCTCAGCTTGGTGAAACAAGTTGCAACTCTGCTTCCAGTGGCTCACAGAAATTCTTGACATATGGATAGGTCCTCAAGTACCCCATCCACAAGCAGGAAGACAACAGTGCTTGCAACAGTATTGATCCCCTGAATGATGATCACTAGTTTAGAATTTGCTGCTGTTTGATAACCATAGTGATGTGTTTCTAATATGACATTTTATTAAGTTACTGTTTCTGATCTTTTAAAATCTAAAGCTTTAAATTTAGTACTTCAAAAATTTCCCTATTGTAGTACATAATTACTGATGCTGACTTTGATGACAATGTCAGTTTAATATTTGATTTTAAAACATGACTATATCTTCAACTAAATTAATGATATATTTTATCATAATGTTCCCAAAATACTTAATCTTAGCTGTTTTCAAAAACAAGTATTTAGTCAATTCATGCATTTGGAAGGTTGAATGAACTTTGAAAACAACACATAACAGGTGTTAACATTTTCTAAGATTTGAATTTTAACTTATCAAGTATCTATATATGTATATGATATATATTATAATGTGTCTTTAGAAAACCCCTAAATAACATTTGATTTCACTCTTTATAATAGATAAAAATAGGAATAGCACATTGTATTTTACTGTTCCTTAAAAAATGTTTAGTATCAATTGAATTATAGGCTAGTTTAAACAATCCTTGAGAATGTAAGTACTCATAAAAATGCTTTTCAATGCATTCCAGGTATTCCATGTTAGTAATTGCAATTACTAACACATATTTTCTATTCATAAAAACTTATAATGTCAGAAATGATAATACAATTTGCTCATTCAGTTTCTATGTAAAAGAAGAAATTATTTCTATAAAATACAGAAAAATTCTCTTGTTAAATGATCCTTATGATTTATCAGCTACAGATTTCACAAACTATTATATCTAGACTTTTTTATGTCTATTTGTGAAAAGGACCTAAAACCAACTGTATAATTTTAAAGTTAGGAGAATGGAAAGTAAGCAATAAGAAGACACATAAAGGAAAAGCTAAGTTAGAAGATAGACACATCTGATTTCCAATTTCATCCTGAGCTACATGCTTAGTAGTCTAGTGACGTAACCTACAAGCTTCATTTTGCTGATTTATAAGATAGAACTATAAAAACCTACCTCACCCATTATTATCTGGACTTCAAAAATCAATAAAGTTAAAGCTCAAAATACCATCAAATTTATTACAGAAATATTGTTACAATTATGAAGTGCTCAGAAATCTTAAAAACTTTCTATCTGTGATTTTTCATCAGACTCAACAATCATTTTGTTATATGTGCCTGCATTGTGGAAAATTTTAGAACTTGGCACTTTTGTCATTTCTATGATGATTTTATAACTAGTATAACTCAAGTTTGAAACAAAATAACACAAAAGTGAAAAATGCCTTCCTTGTTTTATGCCTTAAGTGATGTCAGTGTTCCTGAAAATTTGACCTTCTACAAAGTAAGGTTATTTTAAATAGTAGTGACCAAGATTAGGTAACTTATAAAGGGAAATTAATTTTAGAAACTTCTAAAGTACAGTCTAATAACATGAGTATAATAAGCTTTTGTGAGATTGTCTTTGTTTCCTTGTTGGCTTTTTGTGAAATCTACTGTTTTGTTTTATGACTATTTGCCATGTTCTTTAGATAATCTAGGAAGTGTGCTGAGACCAGGTGTATTTTAGGAGACAGCAAAGAGATGAAAGCATAGGTGGTTAAGAAGAAATCAGACTTTCATTCCTACAGCTTGCTGTATGCTATTGAGACTGTACATGCTTCAGAGTTCATGAGATTTAGGGTTCATCTTGGTTATTTTTTTGTTTCTGAGACAAAATACTAGATGCCCAAAATGAAGGAATGAAAGGTTTATACAGTTGAGGGTTTGTGGAGGTTTCCACCCATAATCATCTGACTCCAATACATGGTGATGTGACAGAGGGCAACAGCTCATAGAAGTAGAAAACAGCAAAAGCAACAAGAGCAAAATGGGAAAAATAGAGAGAAGACTCTTTCTTTCCCTTATATTTTATGTAGTCTATTCATCTGAGGTGGGTGCAGCACTCACACCCATAATCTCAGCATTGGACCATGACCAAACTATGGCTCTTCTGTCTCCATTGGTTTTATCATGATGTATCTTGCTGGATTTTATTATATGTGATAGTATAAACAAAAATTGTTATAGGCAAAGAGATAATATAGAAACCATTGTTCGTTTTCTGTTAGCTGGTTCTAAATACCCTACAATGCTTTCATCCACTGGAATGGTTTTACACTGACTTGATATATTTGAAGCTATAGTATATGAAGTTATATTCAAATATTTTAAGGAAAAAGACACTATGGTAACTACTATTAAGTCGGGTTATTTGGTGGTGAAGCACTAGGTTACTGAAACTGTCATGCTTTGACCTGTGTTGTTATGTTGTTATATCCTCTTTTATCTCAATCTCTCCTTTATTCATTAAAAAATTATTTAGTTAAAAAAAAAAGAAAGAAACCTGCTCCCATAATTGTATGAGGCTTTGGGGAGACATCTAGACACAAACCATAACAGAGTGTGAACTGCTAAAAGTAGATACATTAAAAATCCTCAACAAAATTGCCATACAATGATTAAAAGATTTTAGTTTTATTTTTGATATTGTTTTATTTTGTTTTTAATGTGTGTTTTTGAAATGTTTTTAATGAGTGTGTTTGTAATACTCAATTCTTACATTTTTCCTGGGAAATTGGTACATGAAAATATAGCATGGTGATCTTTTCACTTCCCCTTCTACTATTTATTCCTCCCTCTTTCTTCTCCCCAGATCCTCTTCTCATCTCCACAAAGTCGATCTCTGTTTTATCTGATTTATGTTTGACTTTGTTCCATAAATTATTTTTCTTTAGGTCTCTTTGCATAATGGAAGTCTGGATATTTAATCTCAAATGTCTTATGTATTTCACAACATTATTTTCTCAAGATGTATCCATTTTTCTTACAAAGGACTCAAATTTATACTTTATAACTGAGTAGCACTCCATTATGTGTGTATACACCACACTCTTTTTACATTTTTTTATTTTAAAAAGAATAAAACAAAAGAGAACAGAACAAAGCAAATCAGAATAGAACAATGCAAGCAATACAGCACTTCACAACAAGACAACCAGACATCAAACAGTAGCTAGCATAATGTCTCTTTTCTTCTAAATAGATGAGCATACCTTCACACACAATAACATCAAACATAACAAAATACTATAAAATCATTCAAAAGAAGAAAATCATTATAGGAATTCAAAACCAAATAACAGGAAATGAATAATAGCTACTATAATATCTCATTTTCCTCAAAAAATTTGTCTATACCATCACACTTAATAAAATCAAATAAAGCACAACAGAATAGAGCCAAACAAAACAGAAGAACAAAAGCTTGGTAGGATTTCAAAGCAAGATGATAGTAAATCAGATGGCTACTATCGTGTTTTGTTTTCTTCAAAATAGCTATTCATATCATTACACATAATAAGATCAAACACAACAGAATAAAACCAATGAAGCAAATGAATGAAAGCAAGCATTACAAGACTTCAAAGCAATATAATAGGAAACCATGATTATCATAATATAACCCATTATATTCAAAATAGCTGCCCCTACCATCTGAAAGCATAGAATCTAACAAAACAAGACAAAACAAAGCCAAACCTAACAAAATTGTGTAAACAATGCAAGAATTCAAGATCAGATAATAAGAAATTGACAGTAGTTTCCACCTTTCCTTCCCAGGTATTTCCTCCTCTTTGCTCTTACATTAACTATTTTGCTTTTGGATCCCATTAACTCCTTCTTTTTCTTATGCTAGGCTTCACAACTGTGAGTTCAAACTGTTTCAGCCATGAGTATGATCTCCAGTTGTGTCCATTTACTTACAAGAACCTTGAGATTGTTTTACTTTATAGTTGGGTAGTTTTCCACTGCATGAAAATACCGTATCTTTCTTATCCATTCTGCAGTTGATGGGCAAGTTGTTTTTCCTTTTTTTTTTTTTTTCTCTCCTGTTACATGAGACCATTTTTTCCCCTCCTTTGATTTTCAGTCTATGAATTTCTTTTCCAGTTAATGTTTCTTGTTCCACTCTCCCTGTGTTTCTTTTTAGTGCTGACCTAAGGCCATCTACATTAATGGTTACAATTGACATACATTGGTTTGTGTCTTCCCTGCTATAATCCTGTTGTTGTCTCTCCACTTTTCCCCTTCGTTCAATTGCCCATCTTGTTTGGCGATCCTCTTCTGCTGCTGTTCCTGGAAATATGGTCTGCTTTATCTCTCTCTAGAACATCCTTTAACACTGTCTGTAGGGTTGGTTTGGTAGTCATGAATTCCTTTCAGTTATTCTTTATCATGGAAGTATCTTATTTTTCCATCAATTTTGAAAGATAGTTTTGCAGGGTAGATCAATCTGGGTTGGAAGTTGTTTTCTTTCAGGTTTGAAACACTTCATTCCACAGTCTTCTTAACTTGATGGGTTTGTGCTGATAAGTCTGCTGTGATTCTGATTGGTTTTCCCTTATAGGTGATTTGTCTCTTTTCACTTTTAATATTCTATTCTTGTGCTGAATTTCTAGGATCGTGATTATATGTTTGTGTGTAGATTTATTTTGGTTATGGCAAGGTGGAGTCCTATATGCCTCACTTATCTGCATGCCATATCTATTTCCCATTTTCGGGAAGTTTTCTTCTATTACTTCTGTGAATATCTTTTAATTTCATTTGTGTTGATCCCTACTTCTTCATTCATACCTGTCACTCTTAAGTTATGCTTCTTTGCATCATCATGCAGCTGTTGGGTTGTTATTTCCCGATTCCATGTTATTTTTAAGAGATCTTTCCTTTCACGATCACTACCTGCAATCCTGTCTTCAAGGTTTGAAAGTCTATTTTCAGTCTCTTTGAAGCAGTTTGCCAGCTTTTTAAATTTTCTGCATCTCTCTTTGAATCTGTTTCATGCATTGTAATTCCTTTCTACATTCATTCAAGGTTTCCATCATTTTCCTATGCACCTCTTTATTGTCTCTGTCTTCTTAAACCTGCTGAACAATTCTTTATGTTTGTGATTTCACCTTTTACCTGAGACATTATTTCTGATTTTACTGCTTTTACAATCTTCTGAAGTTGTTTCTTTACTTCAGTTGCTATCCTCTCAGAGATTTCAGGTGGTGACTTCCATTTTCTTCCATGACTGTATCTCCCAGACTTATTCTGTGTGGGCTAGAGCTGTGAGCTTGCATTTTGCTTCTCCGTCTTGACATTTTCCTGGGTTCCTCACAACAAGCTGGTTATGGGGCCCCGGGCACTTCCCACATTGGCTGCCCCTAAGCAGTGTAGTGGGATGGCACAGGCACCTGGGTTCCTCTAATTCCAGATTTACAGGGAGGTAGTAGGATGTGGAGTGGGCTTTTCCAGAGCTATGCAGCTACACTGGGGCTTTGCTGATTATTGGGGTGCATGTAGATGGGGCTGCTTCTCTCAGCCTGTGTGTCTACACTGGGATTCGCATGATGGTGGGAGATACACGTGGGTGTTTTTGTCTATTTCTGCTAGTGGATGATGGCTGTCTGAGGGAACTAAGGACCTCAAATGGTGACCTACAGATGCACAAGGCTTACCTGGCTGAGTGCACCTGCTCCTGCTGGCTGCCTGCAAGAAGGAGCCTTCCAGTGGCAGCTCCCTGAAGGTGAAGGTGGATCTGCTTATTCTCTCTGCCTACACTGTCTGGCTGTGGGACATGGCCTTTTGGTGGCGACGCACAGTGGGCTAGGTGGATCTGTCTGTCTGCTTCGGCCAGTGCTGGGCATGTGGAGGAAAGAGCCTTCCACCAACAGTGCCCAGCAGGCAGAGGCAGGCCTTCTCCTGGTTCTCTTTGCCCGCACTCAGCGTGCAGGGAAAAGGGCATTCTGGTGGCGGCACTTGGAAGGCAGAGGCGGGCTTTCTCACCACCACACTTCCTTAATCGTTCATTTCTTGATGGGCCTATGGTTTTCAAAACAAGTTATGTTTCATCTTTCTTTGATAATGTTTAAAAATACTGTAGATCTGAAATTGAAAAAAGTGCCGAAAATTTGTTCTACCAAGACAAAAGGAAATAATTACTGAGCTGCAGCTGCTAATGACATGAGGTAGGGAGGAAACAACAGAAAGGAAAAAAAGAGTCCTGTATAGGATAGAAACAGTGGAAAGTGTAAAAATATGTCTTGCAGTACTAATGATAAGGATATTTGCATTTACATGCTTGTTTTTAAAATTATCTTTATGAAAATTGATGAGGGTAGCTGAGATAGAAAGGCTGATGGCAAAGAGTACACTTCACATCTTACCCATTGATGTTACAAGTTATTGGATGCTATTAGGAGCTCTTTCAGAAAGATTTATGATAATAAGTGTTCCTCACAAAACCCATCATTCTAGAAAACAAAAGTGATATGCATTCATTGTGTCTGATTAATGATTCACACGTAATGAGGAAAAACGTTCAGGACTAATCTACAATGGTAAATGAAAATGAACTTTTTAAAGAGATTTTTCTTGTTAATGTCAACAAAGAAAAAGAAACTGCAAAGGCAGGATATTTGTAAGTATTTACATCAGGAAACAAGAAACATTATACCCAGTAATAAGACAATGTGTTAATTTGTGTCATAATTAAAAAATTCACATTTTGTAATATCTCAGAACTTTGAGCATGTTTGATAAATTTACATTGTGTTTATTTGGTTGCCTCAGATATAATATTAATGAGCAACCCGATTCAAACTTAATTTACATAGTAAGTGAGTATAATTAAAATCAGTTTTTCTTTAAAAGGTCCTAGGAAAATATTTATTTTGTAAAAAAGCAGGTAGAATTTATTTTCATTTCTAGCACATTCTACAGGATCAGAGATATAAGGGAATAATATACATAGATTATTTGGATATGTCCTTGCCACTTGACTTTGGTAACATAATCATATATTTTGTGTAAGTGTCAGCTAAACCTCACTAAGGTGTTAAAATCTGGTAAATATAAAACGACAGATATTGTTGGCCTGTATGACTTTGTTAGTCTGAATTTTACCACCTATTTGAGGAAGAATATTACACTGTTTAAATACATATCAAAGCAAAAAAAATGTGATTCTGTGAATGAAATCAAACAAATTCTCTCCTGCATCTTTTTAAATTTGTATATAAATGGTATATTTTATTTTTATGTATCAAACAAATATCAAGAATTTTGATTGCACTTCAAATTTTGCTGAGACAAATAAGCTAGAAAAGCAAAAGAGAAAACAAACAAAATACAAAAAACAAAAAGCAAAACCTACCTCTATCTCCAAATATGCTATACTTTTCACTAATGCAACTTTCTTTTCCTGACTACTTTTAAATGGATCAGCTTGATTTGTTTGCTTTTCTCTTCTTTAAATGTAGTGAAATCACTATCATCGGGCCATTAAAAATAGGTGATTTAAAGCGGGGTCATTGATTGTTCTCTGATTAATTTTGAATCTTATGTTGCTTTAGATCTCATAATGAAATCCATATCCTTTAAGCTAACCAACGTCTTTGTCTAAATGCAGGCTTTCTTTCTTTCTTTCGTTCTTTCTTTCTCTTTCTTTTCTAACCATTCATGATTTTAACCCCAAATGCTTTCTCTCCCTTATCTTGAAACCCTGTTTCCTCTGGTTTCATATTGACTTCTGGTTTACTTATGGCCCTATATAGATTAAACACCTTGGAGTACTCAATAAGCTTTCATTGATTGTCTGACTTCAGATGCTTCTCTTGCTGCACTCTGATCCTTGATCTCTCTTGATCCACTCTGTGAAAAGGACCAATTACTGATATTCAATTACTGTTTCCCTGCAACCTCAAGTGGCAAGTTCAGTGGGAGAAATTTCTCTCAGCATTTTTAAGAAGTAGTGTACCATAGTTTCTTCCTAATTAGAACTTAGATAAAAAATAAAATTAGCTGCATCTCAGTTACAACTTGCACTCTGTAAGTGATTCATTAAAAAGCTGAGCATTCTTCCCAGTCTGTGTTGTTGCTGGGTGTTCCATAATCCTTTGACATAAATTCACAGATGCTGTGCAGCCTAGGTAAGATGTCACGCTTGAATGTCTCATAGCTAAATACAAATTTCAGCATTTCTACCTATGAGCTATAGGAATCGGAGTTCTGACATCTAGAAATGGAGTTTTCTAAGTTTCACTTTGAGGAACACAAATGTCTAACATGCTCCACCTACTGTGTTCGTTTTGAACATTGATCTTCTGTATTTATGAGGAAGATCCCTCAGTTATCCAGTTATGTGGGTAACCTGAAAATAGAAGGTAGTACAAACTAAAAGAAAGCAACTTTCAATTTTCCTATTATGATTAGATATTTAATGCAGAGGAACATATTAGAATTAAAATGTTTGAGGAAAATCAGATAACATATGAAATCTTTGATAGGAGTCTGTTTCTTTATATCTTGGTTGGCTAATTCTACAAGAAGAAAAATGGAAGGCCAAATCTCATGTTATAAATAGCAGAGATTTCATAAGAAATCACTCACCTGCTTTGTGACCAAGGCAATTGAGGCAAAAATCTGTAGATATGGCCTTTAGGATGTAAAATTTCAAAAATCTGAGCTTTTGTTTGCTCTATTTCCTTTGAATTTCCATTATTCCCTTATATGGTTTATGTACCAAATATGTTACAACCTCTTTCAAATGCCAAATTTCCCCTACAATCTTTTCTAAATCCCCAGGGATTTAGAGGAGAGGAGCTATTTAGAGAGGGAGGAGGAGCATAAGGATGAGAAAGAGGAGGAAGAAGGAGACGAAGGAGAAGAAGAAGAAGGAGAAGAAGAAGAAGAAGAAGAAGAAGAAGAAGAAGAAGAAGGAGAAGAAGAAGAAGAAGAAGAAGAAGAAGAAGAAGAAGAAGAAGAAGAAGAAGAAGAGGAGGAGGAGGAGGAGGAGGAGGAGGAGGAGGAGGAAGAGGAGGAGGAGGAGGAAGAAGAGGAAGAAGAGGAAGAAGGGGAAGAAGAAAAGGAGGAAGAAGAAGAGGAGGAAGAAGATAGGAGACCAACTTAACACCAGTGTAATACAGCAGAAGTTGTAGAATCCAGTATAGTTTTATTTGTGTATCTTGAAAATCAAAACCCACTGTATTTTTAGAGACTACTGCCTATATTAGATTAAACTAAACAGATGTTTCACTGACCTCATTAACATAATATTATTTTATGAAATTTTACCTGGAAGGTAAGGTTGAAATTAACTTTATAGTTGGAGAAAAAGTCATTTAAATGAACACACAACTGTTAAGTCCTTAAAAAGAAAACATCAACCACTGATTTACCCTCAAACCCTCTAAATCTCCTTCATCTCAAAGCTCAGACCTTGCCAATTCACTAATATTAAGCTACTATGCTACACCCTTTCCTTTTTTATTTATGAGAGCAGTGTATTACATAATTAATGGGCTCCAAGTTTTTCTTCAAAGCACAACATCTTTATCAACAATATTTCTAAGCACATTTGTTTTCCTCCAAAGGCTTCTAATAATTCTTTGTGGTGTCTGCTTTCCATATTTTCTCCTTATTTCATCTCTTATCTCTGGGTTATGGTGGTGGTGTTGGTGAAGGGTAGAGGAGGGAATTTATATTTAAAAGCTACTCTGTTTGCTAGAATAAGACAGCTTTCAGATAATATCTATCCATAGAACATAATATTGTTTTGGAGCAAAATGCATAGTATTAAGAAATTTCTTTGTAGAATTTATATATACTCCCCATGGTTAGAAAAGTAAAAGTTCCCTGGGCTTTTTTGGGAGAAATTTGAGTAATAGGGACTCAAAAAAAAGGGAAGATTCTTTCCACCATTCTCACTAAGATAAAGTGTTCTTTTCCTCACTGAGGGTTACTGAATTGCTTAAGAATTTTCATTGCCAGTTAGTCGTTAGAAAGAATTAAATGTTGAAGACAATATATTAGCTCTACCCTCCAAATTTACACTGTACTGTTCTCCATCTGTTGTTGCTAGAAGTGGAAAAAAATGATTACAAGGAACTGGTTAAATAAAGGCAGAAAAATGTATGGCAAGAGGCAGAATTGATCAAGCACCTAAACCTTATTAAGTACATGCTGATGAATTAACTAGTCTTAAATAGACGTTCTAATAGATCACTAAAGTATCTAAATGCAATATAAATGTAATTGGTTACTTTCTAAAGAATCTTTAGAAAGCAATCTGATCCAAAACTGGAAAATATATGTGACAATGCATGTGGCTGCATCACGCTTTACAAAAGAGAGCTAACAATTTCTAAAACATTTGTGCTTTTCTTGTTTTACATTGTTAGAAAACAGCTTAGTGAACATTTGGATTAAAGGAAGTAAACAAAATTACAAACTATCCATAAGCATTAAGAAAATAAGATTTTTAAAATGTCATTGCCAAATATAGCTATTTGGATAAACTCATTAAATCAAGTTAGCAATGACATCAGTGTTTGCTCCTACATTATTTCTTTGTGTTTTTTGGCGGGGTACTAGTTCTGTATTTCCATCTCATAGTTCTAGGGATACTGTCAATTTGGGAGATTAGGCGGATATCCATGCCAACTGCCTTGCCAGAAACCTAAGCTAATAATTATGGTTGAAGAGGATAATAACATTAAAATTTAACCTTAAAATGGTTTAAATTTCCAGGTTGAAATGTATTCATAAGTATAAAAAAATTGGTTTTTCACAGCAAATTTTATACTGGAGATGTTTCAGGGAAGCGAACAGTCCATAGATTATTTGTGATAGAGAATCTTGGGGATTGTGTGGCCTTCTTGTTAATAATATGTAAAATGAAGATGGATGAGGGCTAGAACGGAGTGAAAACATCACAACGTTACTGATTCCACCTCAAGAGAAGCAGGAAGAAACCATGTCTGAGACAAAATGTGTTGTAAATCTGATAATAGAGACTATATAGATCGATACATTGGTATTAAGTTAATTTGCATAACCCCCATGAAGATTTATAATCTGCAGCTTGATTTTGCTTATTTGTTTTAAACTTGCTTAGCAGCAGAGAGTGTACAACTCCCAAATATGCAAAAATTCTTTAGCCTTCTGTCCTGAATCTAATAAGCCTGACCCTGACAGTTACTTATTTTATGCTAACTAAGCCAGAACCTTCAAACAGAGGCCTTGAAATTTTGAAGAGTTGAACTGCAAATCGTTGAGTCTAATTGATGATGATCACAGTTCTTAGACTAGAGGAGGGATTCAACATATTTTTGCTGTAGGTTAAATAAATCTCTTTGGAGTTGTATATCAGTTTTATTTCCTGTCTGCATTTTTATCACCTACCCATGAAAGGAGGGGGTGGTTAATTAATATTTGCAGTTTGGTTAATGCAACCTTTTAGGTTTTCTCAGAGATATGGGCCATTTAAAAATTTCCCAAAGGCTTCATAATTAGTGTTTCTATAGCACTAAAAGAACATGAAAATTCATGTTTCAATTTATGCCAAGTCTTGACATTTCATTGGAAATGTGAAAATGTGAGAGAGAAAAACATGGATGATTAATTCTCTTACCTCTGCATTTCATAAATTATTAAATATACCTATTTTATTTATTTATTTATTTATTTATTTATTTAAAGTAGAAAACAGTGAGAAAAAACAGTAAAACGGTTTTGAAACAGGTTAGTAAGAGGGTAATAATAATTAATACATTGCAGTTGTTATATTCACAGTAGTTGTTTAGAGGATAATATAGGCATGAAACGTTGCCTAGAAAATTACTGGCACAAAAATTTCCCTTCAACGAACCAAGAGAAAGCAGTTGTATAACTATCTTAACTGTCTTGCATTTACATATAGATTTTCTTGTTTCCCTTTCTTCCATCACAGTTTTTCTTTCCTGTTGAACAGTTTCTTCCTAATTCCCAATATCTATTATACATTTTGAATTTTATTTACTCTTTCAAATTTTCATATTAGTAAAACAATAATATAACATTTACATATATTGGTCTGGTTTATTTCACTTATGAACATACCCATTTTAACCAATAATTTTCTGTATTATTTGTCACAATCTACTGTGCTGTGAAAACTTTTCAAATAGTTTTCAAATTTTGTAGTAAGCACTTTTGGATTTGGATTTGCTTTGTGTACTAAGTTTTGTGGTTTCTAAATGTTACCTTTAGTTTATAAATTTGAAATGATGGATTTTTTGTCAAATTTCCATGCATTAATAAGAACCCATGAAGCCTTGGAAGTTTTAAACTATGTAACTTGGTTTTGAAGTAATAAATATTTTATAGTTCCTTGGGAGTTATTTTTTAAGCATTACATTACCAAACTTTAGCTTAGATTATTTTTATTCTCTAATATATGCTTTGTTTATA
This sequence comes from Cavia porcellus, assembly GCF_034190915.1. Taxonomy (NCBI): domain Eukaryota; kingdom Metazoa; phylum Chordata; class Mammalia; order Rodentia; family Caviidae; genus Cavia; species Cavia porcellus. The sequence continues at coordinate 37,160,446 of NW_026947487.1, read as the reverse complement.
ATTTTACCCAAATGGGCATATAATAAATATTTAATAAATATTTTAAAAGTAAGAAACTATAAAGTGTTTGCAAACACTTTTGACTGCATATAATTGATACCCACATTATGTGAATACCAGAGTACAATGTTTCATTTGTTTTTGCCCCTGGCTGTTTTGCTTTTGTAGTTATTTCAAACTGAAAATGATGAGAGTTTGAAAAATTTTAGTAAGAAAGTTGGAAAAAATATACAGTGACAATTTTTGGTAAAATTTTTTGAATACCACTTTTCTAGATTCTGCCTGAAGACACATATGGCAGAGCCAATATGTATTCATGAAAACCTACTCAATGCTTCCTATTGATTCGGGCTTCAAAAGAGATACACAGGGAGATCAGATGTCTGTACCCATAGAGTTCTCTTGAGACACTGGCAAGCCTGAGGTAAGCAGAGGAATCGTGTGTCACACTGTACCTCGGTTTTTCTGAAAGTTCTGAGGAAGGAGTCCAGGAAATATGCTGAAATCATTGGTTTTAAATAAAGTGGATTCTTGAGCTTCACCCAGAATATCCTGGATTGAAATTATTGAGTTGGTACAACAAACATTGTGAGGTTAACCCTAACCTGAGGTGCAAAATCTAAGGCTCCAAAACAGAACCTTTTTAAATAAAAAATAAATACTATTGAATGCAATTTTTGAAAAGAAATTAAAATGACTGCAAAATACAAAAAGTGATGAATAAACTACTCAATTTTCAATACAGATACAATCAGTATCACTGATCTTTCCTCAGGCTACTATGTGACTGAGCATGGCATTTTATTATAAAACCAAATCCCAATGAAACTGAAATGCAACTAGGAGTAGGAGAAATCCTAAGGCCTGTGATTCCCTCAGGAGCCTTAGCTAGGGATTCTATGCAATTGTAAGCCACTGATTTTCTGCAGCTTCTATCTCAGACCAAAGTGGCAGGGAACAGTTGGGCCAAAAACCAGTCTTTGGAATTCAGACTACTGTATTTCATTCCAAGAGAGCTTATGAATTTCCCTAAATAGCTGTATCTTTATTTGAAGTCATAATTATTTTAGAAGAAATGCAAAATTATAGTGTGATTCATGTCTCATTTCAACAGAAATAATGGCAAATCAATGTGTTTCTTTCTTTGAAGATTTCTACAGCTTCAGATACAAACCTCAGCTGAAACTATGGTCAGATGCAACCAGTCTCATGTTTTCAACCCAATTGTGCTCCCTAATGTGAAGAGTGATAAGTTAATTGAGAGTTCTCTTTGGCACATATTGAGCAATAATCATTAAAAAGTGCTTGCAAAATATGTAGGAGGGATAAAATAGTTTTTATGCTTTTTATATTCACTATATACATTTTTAGAAGATCAAAAATAGTGACTGCTTCTTACGTAGATTTTATCAGTTTTTTCGAATAATATGTATTGTTTACTATCTACATGACAAGTAAATGTAAAATAAGATAATAAAAAAGGTGAATAGTCATAATTCATATATTTATGTCACATATATGTATTCTATTATGATATAAGGAATACATCTCAAGAATTAATCATAACCCACATAAAAATCCCTAAAGATCACCAACTTTAGGGAACTGCTAATAGGCTATTAGAAATCTAGTGGAGGCAAGTAGGAGAAACTGAGGACAAAAGAATGAATCAAAATGTTATGATTTAGCACTGATTGGTGTGAAAACTTAAGAGAAAAAGAAAAATCAATGGAAATTTACTGTGAGAACAGAGTGCATCATGGAATCACATAGAAAATCATCACCAAAAAGATGACACTGGTCTTCATAAGGAGAATATATTCAGTAATCTTCTGAAGAACGGGAAGAATTAAAGTTTGTAATTTTTAAAATGGTCTATCAAGTCTGTGCATATATATGTGAATGCATACTGATACTTAAATAGGCAAAAATTACTCTAAGAATTAACTCATTAAGTCTTTATTGAATTATAATGACATGTATTATGAAACAGATGTTTCTCTATTTTGAGGATTCACTCAACAAAACATTAAGAATTGTGTGTATCTCCTTGGACAATAATAAAATGGACTTTCTTTGCCTGTCTCTAAGAAAGCAAAGTAGTTTGGAAGAAAATGATCAGACTTGCTATTGGAAATTCTATGTATAAGACCTAGATCTGTAGTTTATAATTTCTGTGATCATAAAGAGAAGTGAATTAAATTTTAGATGTATATTTGTGTACTAAAAATAGTATCTGTGCCATCAACTTTGAAGTGATGTGAACTGGATTGGTAATGAGTTTGTAAAACTGTAAATTTATGGAGTAATGTAGGCTACTTATGTATATCACTTAGAAATAGATTGACTATGGAAGAGGATCAGCAGTTCTCAATGAAAACTATGAATTTTCAACTTTCTTTGTTTGTTTCTTTCTTCCTCCTTTTGTTTTTTCTTTCCTTCCTTCCTTTCTGCCTTTTTTTTTGTGGGGGGGTACTGGGGATTGAACTCATGACTTCACATTTGCCAAACAAGCACTTATGCAGCTGAGCTAAATCCCCAGCTCCTTCTGCCTTTTTTAAAAAACATTTTCATATCAGCTCTTTACTTGCTTACAAAATCTAGGGGATAACAACAAAAATGGAAATCTATGTGAACTACAATGAAAATACCAATAGAATGCTATAACAAAAATAATCTTTGCTTCAACTGTCTCACCCATGGCAGTCTACACACATGAAAATTGCATGTTCCCCACACAAGTGTCACTTGCACTGATAGCATGTGTGTGGTTTTTTTTTTTTTTTTTGTCCTTTGTTGTAAGGCAAAGCTAACGACTTTGTTTGTTTTGTTTTGTTTTCCTGCTGTTGTTATAGTAGGCCTTTGACATGCTGCTCCTGTCAACTCACTGGTGTAGTCAACAATTGTTTTCATAGCTTTTCTTCTGCTGTAAATGATTTCTTAGAAGTACCAGTCCTAACCCTCTAAGAAAACTTCTTTGTGGCATTTTGTATTTGTTATTTTCTTTGTAAACTATCAAACACTTTATGCCACACATGTTTAGGATCAAGTAAAACACAATCATTGGCCAATACTTTGTTTTGAGTGACATCATAGTTGCTGCATAATTCATCAACAATGTCTACTCTGTCTTTGGTTTTGTTGTAGAAAGTTTCCATCTCAGGCTTCCATTTTTTTTTAAGGTTTTCCCATCAATGTGTTCATCATGGTCCAATGTTGACATCAGCAGTATCAGTTTGTTTTTCTTTGCCATATATAAAGCCAATGCAAATCTTTCTGAAATCCAAAGATTGTACTACACAATTCTCCTTTTTACAATGACAACATTTCATTTGGAACCTCTGTGTTGTTTCATTTGGAACCTCATCATCCTCATACACTCACACCACTCTTCTCTTATGAAAACATGTATTTTATAATGATGAATTATCTTTATCATCCTTTCATGAGTAATCTAATGATTCACTTTTGTCCTCCTCCAAAACTTGCAAATCTGGCTTTTCATGTGACATTGTAATGTTGGGGTATTAGTTTTGGAGGTTCCAGTCCATACTCAGCTGGCTCCAAGTGGCAGGGTGAAACGGCGGGGCCGCCTTTCATGGCTGGCTGCAAACAACAAAGCAAAAACCTCTTTCTGCCTTTTGAAACAGAGTCTCCTTACATATTTGGGGGTCACCTTGAACTTCTGTACTCCATTGTTTTTCTTGTCTCAACTTTCCAAGTAGCTAGAAGAATAATCATGTTTCACTTTGTCTAGCTTACAACTTCCTACAGATTTGATTGTTGCCCCCATTTTTAATATGAGCGAATTTAGGTAAGTCTGTAAAAATCTATTTAGATTTTAATATGGAAGTTATTATGTAATTTTTCATTATTATCCTAAAGAAATGCTTTTGTGAAGATACATAAGAATATTTCCTTAGAAATGACACTATCAGCTGAAGTTAAAAAGTACCTTCATCTAACATAATCCCAACTCTTTGTCACAAACATGTATCTTGTAATGCACATTCCAGTCATAATTGCATTCTCAAACACATTTCAGTCTTTTAAATCCACAGCCACTTAAGAAAAGTAATTGTGCATACATACATATGCATATTAACTTTTTATACATTTTTAGAGGATTCATTGACATTCTGAGGTCAATCTATAAATTCCAGGTTAAGGGCACTGATATTTCCTTAAAGACATTGAGCAATGGGCTCAGCTGAGATAAAAGTATAACCAAGGTTTTGTTCTGAAATTGATGAGTTGCAAATAGTGTACTGCTTTTAAGAATTTAGACAGAAGAATGATAATACTCTGACACTTTCTGCTTCTTCAAGTTAGCTGGTTTTAAAATTTTTAATTTTCCTAAATTAAGAAAAAAATATTAGACAAGAATAAAATGAATCAGTTCTAAAGTGAAGCAAATAATTACAGAAAATAAAATTCAATAGAAAGAGCAAAAGTAACTTACAATTTTGAAAATTGTAAGTTATTTGCTTGCTTATTATCTTTGAAAAGTTTGTCTTTTGAAGTGAACTTTATAATGAATGATATTATTCTAAGAATACTTAGCAGTTATAGTTTATATTTGAACAGAACATGACACAAAATAGAACCCTTCTCGGGGTTAAGATTAATGTCTAATTTCGTGTCAAAAACCCAATTATGACTAAACGGAAAGCAATTTGGTAAATGAGTCATTGACAACAGAAACAATAAAGAGGAAGTGTTGAGAAGCTGGAATGGATGAGAATAATGTGTTAAGCTTAAAGAGGAATAAGTAATGGAGTGTACATAGCAATAGTCAAAATTAATTGCTGGCTTATATTTCATTGTCAAGAATAAAGCACCAAGGGCAGTGTCACAATTCATTCAATAGGAATGCCTGTTTTGAAAGAAAACCATTTTAGATTGATGGATTTTAATTCATTTGGTATCTCCAGAAATCTTTTGGCTGTCCCATATTCAGTTGTTTCTAGGTATAACTCTGTAGGAGTTATGCCAATTCATGGTGCATAACTGGAGAAATACAGTCTTTATGTGGCAAGTAGAAGTCTGGGTCAGTCCTGGAGCTATTTTCAAAGACTGAGTAATTAGATTTCCTGTGCTCAGGACATTCTTCACCCTCATTCCTGTCTTGAGTTTGGATGACTTCACTTAAACATATGTAGGATCTGGAAAAACCAGGTGATTAGTTACTATCTATTCCACTTCTTTTATAGACTGACATCCAAGGCTGTTTAGACAATACCTTTGAGACTTACAATACTTTTCTATGTAGTGAAAGGATGGGAGGGACAGTGAAGTGTCCCTTCTCATAGTAGAGAGTGCCTTGAATACCTGAAGTATATGGGATACACAAGCATTCAGAGCTGGTATAAAGAATAAAATCTAAAATTAATTCTTTCCTTTTTTGAAAAGTGAAGAAATATCAAGAAGCCTAATCTGAGTTTCAGCAGCCAAGCCTTTTGCTCTGAGCACACACAACCTTGCAGTGGAACTCTTAGCTTTAGTGTGGTCACTGCATTCACACTGATGGACTATGGATACTTTTAAAAATAATTTTTCCCAGCAAATGTCCCCACAAATTTAAGAGAGTTTTCCTGTGTTGACATCCTTTTGTGCTTCACTTCCATCAGGCTGACTAGAGATAGTTGTTTGGAATTTGATTCACAGTGGAAACCAAGATTTATGATTTTTTTCTCTGAGTGTCTTAAAGGGCTTTTAGGCAGACAAGTTGGTATGATCATGTTTTCATGGCAGAAAGCTCGCTCTGCACTCTACACTGTAGAACTGAGAAAGACCAACAGTCAAGAGTCCCAAGAATTCAGGTAGAAAATTGACATATATAATAAAATCATAGATGATCAGTGCTAAAACAATACTTCATATGGTCTGCAAGTCTCTAAACATATCAAGATGATATCATGCCAGATACATTAAGACAAGCAAAGGCCAGAGAGTTATTCTCCAAAAATGAACTCTGTCCAGGTTTTCTGTCCAAACTTGATGCTATATTAAGAAGCACAATAAATCTTGGAGAAACTACACTACCAGGAACTTGAATTTTGAATGTCTGGATACTATTGTGAAAATTACTAAGTTGAAAAGTTGTTTTAGACAAGGATAATTTTATGAAATTCATAGTAGTTTGCTGGACTTTGATGAAAATAGTTCAAATATAGATGATGTTTTATAACTTCTTTTCTGGTTAGAAGTTTTAGTTACAGTTTAGATATATTGATCCTGCTTGAATGTGTTAGTTAGGAATACATCACATATAAGAAAAAATAAGAGAAAAGACATTCTCATTTCGATAATGTATCTCTTTATTTTCTTTTGTGAATCTCTTTCAACATTATGTTTTGGTTTTTTTACATTTTAAGGTGTCTAAATCAAGTCTTGTACTTGATAAGTTGCAGCATTAGACAGTAATATTGTAAATACATAGGCCTAAGAGAGGTCCAGCCAAGATCACTTATGCAAGAACTAGGATAACTGAGTTCAAATTTCAGCTTCTTCAGGGGATTGAATGGTTACTAAGCAATCCAGAGCTTTCCACAAGAATCTAAAATTATTTTAGCATGTAACAGCATCTTAGTTCCCAATTCGTGCCTTTTCTCCTGGAACACCTTAACTGATCAACAAATTCCTCCAGTCTTGTTCCAGGCTCTAAGATAGACCTGATTTTAGTCAAGTAGAACTTGCCATACTCAATCAAGTGACTGCCGGAAAAGTCAATTTTTCTACCAGACCAACTCCAATTTTGTCCCTAGTTTACCAAATTTTAGCTCTTATTCAGACGACCTCCTTGTTCCATCTCTCCTAACGCCTTTTCTCTTTCTGCTCATTCCAGCATCCAAATTCAATTTATGTCAGGTAATCAGTACTAGAGTCCTTCTGAGGCTAGATTTCTGTTTTGCTCTTATTTATCTCCCCTTGAAATAACTGGCTAATTCTTCCTAAGTGCTAGATTTGTAACTGGGACAGAAAAATTGTGACAGATTTGTTTTTTGCCCTGCTGAGTTTTAGAACGCTGCCTGCAGAGACACCTTCACTGCATCACGTTGGGCAGTCAGGACGCCAAATGTTTATGTGTGTGCCATCTGCCACCTATATTGTTGCTACTGAGCTAGACTTCACATCATTGGGCATAGCTGACTCTTTATACTAGAGCCAGTTCACAGCTCCAAGTTACTGTTTTCTTACTAACCCGCACCATATGCCTTTAGACACCTTGGCTCTAACACATGGCATTATATACTGAAAATTCAGTTCATACTATCACATACAATGTAGAGGAAAGTATTCATTTTCTAACCTAGAAGTGTGGATGTTGGATAACTTCAGGGGTGGATGAATTCTGCAACCACATGTGTAGTTATGAAGATGAGGATACTGTGCAGCGAGAAGGTACACAGGTAAGTATAAGACAGCTCCCAAGAAAATAAAACTATATCAACATTAACAGCTCTTTGAGAATATGATAGAGTTTATTCTTTTCATTAGTATACACTTGAGAAGTTAGAAACAGTCATTTCCAGAACTTATGTATAGATCTACAAAAAGCACCTAATGGTGTTTATGATGATGTTTATATGAAAAATTATTCTTCTTAGTGAGTTTAATCAACAATAGAGCAAATTGGTTATTAATCTTAGGTTTTTCAATCATTTGGAAAGATACTGTAGAAACATATTTAAGTACCAGCCCGGGACTTTGCTGTTATTCACGCAAAGTAGATGTGAATATCAATGTCCAGTTTTTCTCCCCACATTGCTTATTTGCTTGATGATCTTGGAGCAAATGTTTTGCACATAATGAAGCCACATTAAAAATTTGATAAGCACGTTTTAAATTAACTCTCTTAATTTGGCCTGTTAAAATATATTTTAAAGATATACAATAAAAATCATAGAATCAACTATCCCTCCTTAAAAAAAAACTTAATCAGGAAACTCTTTGGAACAAGAGAGAAATTTTTATCTCCAGGAATTAATCTACAGATTTCTGTATTCTGCCATATTGTTTTTGATTCAGCACTTATCAATCTGTATTAGTTATCCAGAAAGAACTTTCTTAGATAAACTTGATATTAGTATAATTTGATTCATTTCAATTCAGTTTTACCTATGGGGAGTATTTGTTTTAAGCTAAAGTCAATATTTATGATAATGTTTTTCAAGTTTTTTCATCTGTATGAAAAATTATATATATATATATATATATATGTATATATAGCACTTTAAAAATGTCATTTCTATTTTGTATTTTATCATGAAGCTACTTATAAGGTCCAGAAACAAGGCCAGGGGGAGGTTGTACAAATCAAGGAGTCTTGAATGCTCTTATGTGAAAATTCCACTGTCACAGTTGTATTGTTTTTGATATTCAAAACTATGCCATAGCTTATATATGGAGTTTATGCTATGTAACTCGATACAGATGACCAGTTATGATAGATAGGGTGGAGCTGAACCTGGAACTTTCTTGTACATGCCAGATTTGCCTTTTATCTACCTTGAGACCAAAAATAATTTGTTAACCTAATTATAACTGAGTTTCTTCAGTCTAAAAGCTAAATTTTTTTCAATCTATAACTGAGTTTGCTTCACTTTAATTAAGTAAAAAATACCTTTAATGGGGCAACTGAGATAAGTGATTCATTTAATAGGGCAACTGGGATAACAAATGACTTTCTTATCAAAGCATTCTACTACTCTAAATAAGAGTTCAGATTTAAGGAGGCTGGACTTGAATGACTGAGGTAATCAAATAGGTTCGCTCATGAAAAGTACACAGGATGAAACCAAGCAGTTAGCATCTACACCAAGAGAATCCACACTATTTTTAATAATAGTCAGTGGCTTACATTTCTACGTACCCTACAAAGAAGTGATCACTTACAAATGATTAGTCTGAGTGGATGAAGTTCCCATCAGATCTTCTGGAAGTTCAAGTTGTCTTTTATACAACTGGAGACCACCCTTGCCATCTCTCAGGCCACCTCATTTTAGGCAGAGAGACCCCACAGATCCTGGTGTTATATGACATGCACTGTGAACACAGGCTACGGTCGAGCACAGTGTTGTGTGTTCAGGTACAAGAGCCCCTCTTTCGTCAGCTACACTATCCTCATCAGTGGTGTCAGGGGAGAAAAGCAGAATTAGGAAGAAGCTCGGTTACCGAGAAGTTTCTACTCCACAAATCTCTTAGGTTAGCTACAGAATATATTTTGCAACTAAGTTTCATTATATTTACTAAACACCTACTAGGAATTCCATGATAATTCATAGAAAGAATCTGTCGTTCAAACTTTTCCCTGAACATTGCATTTATATTTTGAGTTAGGTAGCAAATCAGGCATAAATGGCCTTAAGAAGTAGTGAGGGAAAATTGTGACTAATATCCCATTACCTACAAAACAATAGATTTTTTGTGTTTTTATATTAAAATATTGATCTTTTGAAAACTGCACATTTAGACAGCCATATTACGTGAGTTAGTTTATAATCAATTCTTACTGATTCAATTCAAAGGTGATTGGAAAGTCAATGAACAGGCTAAGGGGTGCATGGATAAATATTGCCTTAGCCATATCCTAATATTTTAAAGTGAAAAAAATATTGTCATAATTAACATTAACTGAGCCCTTCTTGCTTCATATGTAAGGCACTTTCCCTTCTGGAAAGCTCAAGGAACTTGAACTACTACCAGTGATCCCAACAACCAATGCTAGTTTATTTGGGAGAGATGCAAAATTGTGATTTGTGGGAGTTCTGAGGAGCAAGACAATGTTCCATCCTCATAAAGTCACTTTTCAGTGTCTCCCATTCTCTGTTTTAATAAGGTTTAGCATATATCTGTCAAAAATAATTTCAGCCACTAATCAATAAGTTTTTATTGCACTTAATCACTTTTACTTCCTGCCCCCTTTTCTCTGCTTCCCTGGTTCTCTCCTCTTCTTCAGGGTCTATCTCCCTGTTTCCTACCCTCTCTCATTTATTTTCCTCTCTAAATGATTTCTACTTTGGGCTTCTTTCATTATAGAAACCATGTGATGTTTAGCAGTTATTTTTAAGTCAGTATAACTATAATGAGGAAATAAAATTTTAACGACAGGTTTAAGGAGAATCAGGAACTAATTTTTTGTTGTTGTTGCTGATAGGATTAAACCTAATGTGTTATATTTGAGATCAAAACTTTTCCCCTAGGTCCTTTCCTTGAATAACCATGCACTGTAAGGTAACAATCATTACTATCACGACTGATCATGGTCAAGTCTTTCACAAATATATTTTTATCTGAGTTACATTCTTTTTGGGACAAAAAAGATATTTTCACATTAAAGTCTCATAGATTTATGCATTACTTTTTTGTTTCATTTCAGCTTAAAAATCTACACATGAATTCAAATGTTTCTTTTTCACACAGTCCCAAGCAGAGCAGTATATTGCTAAGAAATTATATATTTACACTACTTTAAGTTCACCAGTTTCCTAGTAAAGAAAAGTAGAAAATAAAAAATTTCTTAGTTATTTTTCTGATTGGTGAGACAGATTACTAGACATCCAAGTTTAAAGGAGGTAAAATACTTTTCAGCTCACTTTGTAGAGGTCTTGGTGCATAGTTGGCTGACTCCAACTCAGGGTGGCATGGTAGAGGATCATCGCGGAGGCGACCCACTTCATGGCAAAAGCAGCAGCAGCAGCACACTTCCTTCTTTTTATTTCTTCCAGGGTATCTGTGTTTTGAGTGTGCCCCTCCACCCAGAGTGCACTTTCCCATTATCTACACCCAAAATTATCCTTATCCAATCAGGGACTATGTTAGTAATCACACAGCCTTAATCTCAGTATCACACACCTTAAGCAAGTCACATCTAGAAAGCTCTATCTATGACCACGTGAGGCACTCGGGGTACATCTAGACATGCTAAAACAGAACACAAACAGAGCCACAGGGTATCTGTAGCAGAAAGTTTTGAGCTCCATACTGCTTACTCAGTCCATTTTAATAGTAATTACAGCTAGTATTATTTTCTACCATGTACCACATCCTATAAATGATTCCTTATATGGTTTTTAATTCTCAGAAAAGCCCTAGGAGCTGGGTGTAAAATTCCTATCACTTTTTTCTCTCTCCCTCCATGCTTCTCTCTCAACCTCTTTCTGTTTTATTTCAGATAAAAATATTTGGCCAATCCAAGCATAGCGTGTAAGTACAGCTGAGCTCTCAATACACCTACGTTTTATAAGCGGCTTAGAGATTGGTAGATGAGAGACCTGCAAAAGGAAAGAAGATGCCACGGAAGCATTTCAAGATCTCCTTCGGGGGTTAAAGGGGATGAATGTAAAAGTGGAGCTATTTAGGATCAAGTTAGACATAGAGCTATGAAGGAATAATTCAGAGGAAAATACATTCATATGATCATTGAACTTTTTATTCTCAAGGAAATAAATTCTAGCTAAAATGGAGTATCATATTGTTTCCCTTTATAGCATTATAGCTTGTAAATTATATTAAGCTGTTTAAAATGAGTTTGAATTACTATCAAAATTCAGGTTCTATAAATCACTAACAAATCCAGAAAACAATATTGTTCTTCTCTCTTGAAAAATCAAATAAGGGATATTAACCAAGTTATGATCATGAAAATGCGTGATGTAGAAATTAAAATGATGTATTTTTCAGTAGAGGTAACTTACTGAAATATTAGAGAAGACAGTATTAGTGAACAGAATGTCACTTCATTCTGGCAACTAAATTTTTTACCTTGCTGAATATCCACAATTGTGCTGTAGAATTTTAATGCCCACAGTTATGATTGTTCCAAAAAATTCAAGAAAGTACTGATAAAAACACTCCAGTTATGTATAGCCTGAAGCACTTAAGAACTTCTTGAAGTGTCAAAGGACCACATTAATCAATTTGTAATTTACACTAAACTTATAACTGGTTTTCATTTGAAATTATAACTATAAAATAGTTTCTATGGAAATAGACTCACACTCCTAATACTACAGTAATGCACTGTTCTCCTGACAACACAGAGTTGAAGTTTAACTCATGTATGCAAGTGTCGAGTTCAAGTAGCTGACATGTTGCAGAACTCAACTTTTAACTGGCTCTGTAAAGTAAGACCCAAGAAGAACAGAGACAACACCAAGTACTTTTGCACCATAAATAAATAATGCTAAGTGAATGTATGAAGAAGATTCTTGAATGATGGTCTTTATTATTTAAGTACTATTTAAAATACAATTATTCTGTTAACAAACTTGCCATCCCTCTTTTGACAGATACATGGGGTTTGCTAGAGATGAGTTTGAAATAGCAGCTTTACTGTCCTAGAGCCTACCATTTTCTTCTGTTTTCCATGTTTTAAATACCATTTGTAAGCAATTCCAATGTGCAGGTAATGAATGGGTAAAATGTAATATTAAATAATCAACAAATTTCATTGAATTACAATACAAAATTCCAGAAAACATCATATGTCACATTACCAAAAGAGTGAGACCGAATCACATAAGATAAACAGGAAGGGCTCATTAATGAAGAGTACAGTAAGGAACATTTCATCTTTTTGTAAGATGAAATGATAATCTGAGAAAGGAAACTCAGAAGGATTAGGAGATTTCTTTCTCAGTGCGTTTAATATTGCAATTATAATTACCTTTGACAGAGTTAAAAAAGGGCATTTTTGAATAAATATGATGATGATGTCTCCTAGCCGTCCAACAGAGTCATATTTCTTTTGAATATCTGACAGTCAAAATATTTAAACAGCTATTTCTATGCAATTACTGGCTGCTTCAAGCTGGTCCTGGTGCTTTTTTGGGGAGCTCTGTTTCCCTACTTTTTGTGGCATCCTCTGATCTGAGTCCTGGCCATTCAAGGTCCTCTCACACATCCCAGTGGAAATATTTTCCCTCCCTCTTAAGCCCAGAGGAAGTATTACCATGAGAGAATGAGGCTCTCTGCTCCCCAGGGTGACATCTCTGATTCTCCTCTGTGCTCTGCCAGCATGCTTATGCCCCAGGCCATGGCAAACCTGATTCTCCTCAGGTCCTGGGGACCAGTTCTCAGTTCAACAAAGAACTTAATCTGTTATTGCGCTCTCAGTGGAAGTCCTTGGAGAGTTCATGTAGTGTTAAAGAGAGTATGAGATGCTCATTCAAAAGGTGTGTGTGTGTGTGTGTGTGTGTGTGTGTGTGTGTGTGAGTGTGTGTGCACATAACTATGAGAACTCCCTTAGTACTGTCTATTCTGTATTCCTCAGTAAATATATGGATTAATTCATTTTTGTCATTAAGAATCAGTTACTAACTAGTATTTAAATATTTCTTCAGGGACATGTGCATTTCCTTCCAAGAAAATAAATGCATAAAAGCTCAATTCTGATGTTTTACTATCTCTATAATGAGTCTATACATATTTTAAGTACATTACCAGTTGCAAAAATAATTAGAACATATAAATATGCATGATATGTATTACAAATTTAATTTTTATTAATGCTTACCTTAATTATCATTTAAAGCATTGTTCTTCAGCGTTAAGTATTCAGAAGGATTAGGAGATTTCTTTCATTCTAATTTCCTGATAGCTGCTGGAAATTACATGCATAGAATACTTTTATTCTCTATCTTATACACAATAGGCTTAGCTGAGAGTATACCCTTTAACCTGGGATGATACGCAGTAAATTTCAAGATACTTTGTTGTGAGTTTCTGATTTCCTCCAAGATTCCAGCTGGGTGTGCTGGGAAGCTAGTTCAGACTTTATCGCAGGTCTCATAAATGACATAACACGTAACATCCTCAACAAGGTTTTTTATGTTAACTGGAGCAAGAGAATGTGTGTAACTTTACGTGAAAAGAGGTTAATACGTGTTAGATGACAAAAAAATGCATGGGCAAGCTCCTTTAGAGCACACTGAATTTACAAGTTTAAACATACTTGACTACTGAAAGAAAATTTTTGGTATGTTATTATAGGTTCTGGATGAGCATTCTAGACTTTTAAAGAAATTTCTCTTGTTCCAGCCCTCTATTCTTAAGACGCTACATTGGGGAATTTACTGGGATTAATATTCTATAGTTCTCATTTTTAGAAATGCTGTTTTATCCCATATATAATATTTTTTGCCGTTTTAAGACAGAGTCTCGCTATGCAGTTCACGCTGGCCTTGAGCTTACTTTGTACCTCAGGCTGGTTTCCAACTCAAATGATCCTTCTGCCTCAGTCTTCTGAGTGCTGGAATTACAGGCGTGCACCACCATATCAGGCCAAGCATATAATTTTTTATCATCTACATTATCACAGCTAGTTGGCAGCAGCCTTTTTGTAAAATAAGTTGCAGAAGATATACACATATCTATATGTATATATGTAATATACACATCTGTTATTATCCTTTTCTGATCCATCTTTAAATAAAGAAAAAATGTGCTGATATTTCCAGATTTTTTTGGACACGGGCTCACATGGACACTTATAGGCAGTTTTTAACTGTTTTTACTGGAAGAACGAAAAGCATTGAATAAATAATTCAGAGAAGGAGAGTGCAAAGAGAGGATTTATTGGAGTCAAAGGAAAGAAGGTGTTAAAGAGAGCTGTCTCATTTTGACTCAGTGTCAGTTTCAGGGCCATTCTTCAGTTTTAGAAAGTGAAACACTGAAACCTGGGATTCATCTCTGAAGTGGAGGGACTCCTTGTTGAGAATTACCAGTAGGAAAGGTAAAGCATAAACCTCACATGGCAGTTACGGGTACCTGCAACCAGGATACATTTTCTGCAAAGTAAGGTAATGAAAGGTAATGAAAGCAATATTTTATAAGTGTTATTGTCAAAGTAAATAACGGTTCCTAAGATCAAAATTTCTCATGGTTTGTTTTCTCTTAAAAGTGTTATTAGAGATTTGTTTTCTCTTAAAAGTGTTAGAAGAGCTGTATAACAGCAGTGACACACCCACACACATATTCATGTACAGCAGTGTTTGCCCTTTACTAGAGTGGTCAGGAGTTACATATCCATTGAAATGCAAGTGAATTTAAATTGACCATAAATCTACAAATCACATACACTTGATAGACTATGCATATTGTGTGTATATGTTTATCTTCCATATAGAAATAGGCCTATTTTTTTATTCTTTTCAGTGCTTTGCTTGATAAATATTAACTGTTTGGTTTGTGAATTTAACTGAAACTAAAGGAAAAGGATAGATGTAAATTTAAATTTCATCTGATAAATTCAATTTTGAGGAAATTGAAGCATTGATAAAAATAAAGCAAAGATACATTCATATTTCTATTCTGGCATAATTTCTTTCTTTCTTTTGTGTGTGTGTGTGTGTGTGTGTGTGTGGTTTTTTTTTTTTTCATTTTTATTGGTAATGGGGATCAAACTCATGGCCTCCTGCTTGCAAGGCAGGTGCTTATACTGCTGAGCTAAATCCCCAGCCCCCATAATTTCTTTTTCATATTATTCTAGTCATTGCTAATTTTATTCCTTGTTAATTTTGATCATTTGATGAAAATTTTTTTAGAATGTACAAATTTAAGGTTCTTAAAACACATTTGTATTTATATTGCAAAACTAAGGATTGATGACTTTTAAAAAATCACAGAACAAAGCATATCAGAACAGAACAATGTAAGCAATACAGCACTTCACCACTAGAAAACTTGATATTAACAGTAGCTGTCATAATGTCTCTTTCTTTGAAATAGTTGAGCATATCTTCACACACAATAGTACCAAACATAACAAAATAGTATAAAACCATTCAAGAGAATGAAAGTATTACAGGGCATTCAGAACCAAATAACAGAAAAGAACAACGGCTACTATATTATCTCACTTTCCATAAAATATTTGTTTATATTATTACACATATTAAAATCCAATAAGACTCAACATGATAGAACCAATGGAAACAGAAGAACAAAAGATGATATTAAATCAGCAATGGCTGCCATATGTTTTGTTTTCTTCAAAATAGCACACAATGAGACACAATAGCACGAATAACACACAATAAAATCAAACAAAACAGAATAAAACCATTCCAACTAATGAATGAAAACATTATAAGAATTCAAAGCGATGTAATGGGGAATCATGATTACCATAAACTCTTATCCACTCTTACTATTTATTACACTAGGGAAACTATACAGTATTTTTTACATGTGAGTTTGATTTATTTCGTTTATGAGTATGGTCTCAAGATGCGCCCATTTATTCAATGTGATCATTTTTTATAGCTGAGTAGTACTCCATTGTATTATCTTTTTAATCCATTCTTCAATTGATGGACCCTTAGGTTGTTTCCAAGATCTGGCTATTACAAATTGTGCTGCTATAAACATAGGTGCACATATATCACTGGGGTATGATGTTTTCAGTTCTTCTGGGAATACACCTACAAGTGGAAAAGCTGGAACAAATGGGATTTCCAATCTCAGGTTTTTGAGAAATCTCCATACCGAGCTCCACAGTGGTTGTACCAGTCTACATTCCACCAACAGTGCAGGACAGTTCTTTATTCCCCACAGCCTCTCCAGCATTTGTTGTTGGTGGTTTTCTTGATCCTGGCCATTCTTCTGGAGTGAGATGGAATCTCAGTGTGGTTTTAATTTGCATTTCTCTAATGACTAATGATGATGAACATTTTTTCATGTATTTATTTGTCATTTGTGTTTCTTCAACTGAGAACTGTATATTCATCTTGGATGCCCATTTTTGAATTGGGTCTTTGAATTTCAGGAGTTTGATTTTTTTAATTCCTTATATGTGTTAGACATAAGTCCTTTGTCTGAGGGACAGTTCTCTAAGATTTTTTCCCAGTTTGTGGGTTTTCTTTTCACTGTGCTGGAGATTTCTTTCCACATGCAGAAACTCTTTAGTAAGATGCGATCCCAGTTATTGCTTATGAAAAGTATTTCCCGTGTGGTTTGATTCCTATTCTTGAATTCTCTACCTACCCCTATGTCTTCAAGATTTATACCTAATTTGTTTTCCAACAGATTTAATGTTTCTGTTTTAATATTTAGATCTTTGATTCATTTAGATTTTAGGTTAGTACATGATGATAGGCATGGGCCTAGTTTTAGTTTTCAGCACATGGAGGATTGATGACTATTTTAATAGACTAGATTTATTGATACATTTTTGAGTATATTTTAGCTTTTATCTTGAATGTGCAACCAGTAAAGTGATCTATGCTCTTTTAGTTGTAATTTTAAAAGTAGTCAGAAAATAAGAGGATCTTAGTAATTGGTACAGTGCCTTTCTTGGCCTTTTATTCTATTAAAACTTCAACATTTTCTTCATCTAAATCACTAAATCATAAGCCTTCCAGTTTCCAATTCTAGGTGAAGAAAGAAAAATAATTTTTAACCAGATGTCTTTCTCCAAAGATTATTAAACATGCACTTAACTTTTACATATATAATCACCTATGGCATTAAATAATGGTTACCCTCCTATAGTTAATCTATTGCTGGAACTTTCCATTAATTGTCCAATCCCTTTCAACATACCGTGTTCAAGCAACAATACGTTAATATTGCTTCTAAATGGGAATCCTTCTTGCTACCTATAATTTTTAATTTGCTTCCTATGGTTAGATAATGGACATATAAACCATTCCTAAGGACAGAAATGCAATTTTATACATTGTATAGGGATCTAATTGAGCCTATGTAGCATCTAATATTCAATAGGAAGCATGTATCTACATTCAGACACTAGAGTTCGCTATGTATCCATGTGTTTGGACCATGGATAGAAGGTACATGATTCAAAACGCAAATGAATTATCTCCTCTGATGTGTGAGTAATTCAGTTTATCTAGTCAATAAAGAATAGTGGAGAGGTGTTGTCAGAGGTATACTTCTTCTCAATTAACTGCTTTCTGCTTATTGGCTTTAGATTGTTTTCTAACAATGTGATGTTTCTTATAAAGTGCATTCTACTGTGTCCTGTTGTGCCCCTTTTATTCCACACTGCTGATGGATCTTTTGAAAAGGCAATCACATCATATTACTCAGCCAATTATCATTTTAAATGAAATTTGCTTGAAACATTGCTCTGTCAACATGGCAACAAACAAGAACTGTAAAACTTTTTAGAAATTACTCAGGCCCAGACCTCTCCCTAAACTCATTCAATATAAACCTTCAAAGATAGTCCTCTGATGTAATCATCCTTAAAACTGGAAGTTCCTGATAATTACAAATACAGTTAATTATGGGAACAATGGGCTAAATGTATATTATGGTTCATAACTAGATGCGCCCCCCAAAGCCTCATGCACTCATAAATAGGGTTAAGGGGGGTGATGGATCATTGAAGTGTGATACTCCTTAGTGGATTAGACCACCAATGAGATTGTAGATAAATGTGAATTTGGAAGTAAAGCCTGGTCAGAGGACATGGCTCTCTGGAGGGGCAAGGTGTGTGGCCTGGAAGGGTTTGTCTCCTGCTCTCCTCTCTTGGTCACTCTCTGCTTTCTGACTGTTCTGCTATAAGCATTTCCCTCTGCCATATCTTTCTACCATTCCGCTGCCTTGGAGCCAGCCAATTATGGACTGAAAGTCAAAGAAATAATGTAGAAAATGTGAGCCAAAATTAACCGTTAAGTTGTGAGTATTGGGTATTGTGTCCCAGCAATGAGAAAGTAAGTCAATTTTCAAACCCAGCTTATTTAGCGTGGCATATAAATCGGATGCCAATATCACTGAATATCTCTGTTGTCTCCTAATTTCTTTCCCAACTATACTTTATTCTCTAAAACACATAGCCACACATAGACTTATACATAAACATGTGAATATGCAGATGCTCTATGCTCAGTTGTTTTGAAAATTTTTGATGTTTCACAAATGATACTCAGATGAAGTTTAAAATCTAGCTGAATGTGGTCAGCACAGGTTTGAAACCATCCAGACACCAGGTGACAGAAAACTTCAAGACTGGCCTTGGTTCTGATCCCTTGATTCTTCTCCACTGTGACCCATCTGGAACTCTGCTCCATCACAGCAGGGCGTGCAGGAGCCAAAATCCGCTGTGCACACGGAAAGCAGAGAGCCAACAGAACTCGTGCAATGAATGTGTACTCCATGCCCAAGGCAAGGACAGAGCCATGGTCCCTCACTGTGACCTGCAAAGACAGGCTGGTCAAGACCAGCAGCTGACATCTAACATGCTATTAGAATTCTGGTTATGTACTTTCCCTCGAAGATCATTCAAGGAAAAATAGTATTAGATTCTGTCCCACTGTACTCTAGAACTAGCAAAGTACCTTGATAATAATAGACACATATTATTGTTTATTTAGCAAATGGGTTATAATAAGAATAATAACTACCATTTATCATTATCCTATGTACCAGAGAATGAACTACACACTTCTAATATGCTACCTTTTATATTTAAATTTACACAAAAACTATAGAGGTGAGTGGTAATACCCTATTATCCTAATAAGAAAGTGGAAATGTTTGGCTAATGTCTAAAATTTGTCTGTGAAAATTACAACTGATTCTTACTGAATTTTCCTTTGCTAGTAAGGATATTAAGTGTCTTTCATGCATAAACTTATTTAAATCCTAGGACCGCCAAATGATTTATTTACTAATATCATCCAATTTCCCAAGTGAGGAAATTGGGATGGAAGAGAAAGTCAACATCCCCCAGGACATCCAGCTGCTGACTCGGAGGGCTTGGGGTTAAACACTGGCAGTCTTGTTTCTTTTTCCTGGTGATCTTCAAGAGATTACAGTGCAGTCATATTTAAACACAGGATTTCAAATTCAACTTTATTATTTTTAATATTAAAAATGTTCCTTGTCTAGAAGTTGGAAGCAGTGTTTCTCTCTAGACATAAAGTCTAGACTGCAGGTACTTACAAAATAGTTATATAGAGAAGGCAATACCTCTAGGCTACCACAAATTTTAAAAAACCAACATGAGTCTTACTATGGTATTAAAAATGAACACAGATTCAACTAACAAAAGAAGTTTAATTAATTAAAGCCTTTACAAAACTGCACTATAGTCTTTGGAGTACTGTATCATTTGCATAATGATGCAAAGCCATCATTAGACTGTGTTAGTTGTTTCGATTGTACACGGTTGCTGTTAAGTCTGTTGTTTATGATTTTCCAAAGTGACTTCTTAGCTAAAAACACTGAGGAACCACTTTCCTTCTCATTGTCATTCAAAGTTACCCTTTTCCTGAGAAAGTGATCTGCTCTCATTTATGAACACTGCAAATCATGTAGCATATTTTGATTTCTCACTTAGCTGTCTGCAAAAGTCACAGAAACAAAGTTACAATATGCTTTAAGCAAATATGTAAGGAATCACAACCCTCATCTGGTATTTTAATTTCACTTGAATCTGTACTTCATATTTCTACCTACTTGTTTCACTCTGAATATGAAACTGTTTTAGAAGACTATATTAATTAGTAATAATTAGTAATATCCAGCCACCCGAAGGCAATTTTTACTCAGTGCTCTTCATTTGTTGTAGTGATACTACATGTAACCTTGAAGTCTCACAATAAGGAGTTATCCATAATAACTCGATTTGGGACATTAGCAGATACAAAACTGTAACTTCAAGGGTGTGGGAAAAAAAGACTCGTGTGAAAATCGGCTTTCAGTTAAAGTAAGAGAGAGGCATAAAAGCTATTACAAATTTGGGGATTAAAGGGATCATTCTACTGTACTTTCAGAGTGCATAGTGGAAAGGTTTAGAATTGAGATAGACAGAAGGTAAGAAGGTAAAATCTGTGTGATGGTGGGTGTACAGGGAATTTTGGACTTTGGGAGATGAGACATGCGTGGCTGTGAAGCATAATGGAATTAGCCTTGAAATTGTTTCAAAGAAGGTAGTTGATCAATCTGAGCTAAAGTAGACAATGACACTTCTGAACAATTGTTGTCTGCTGGTACTCTGGATGGTTGGTGGAGAGGAAAAAGGACAGTCACAGGAATGCAGAAGACTCAGGAGAAGGTATCTGTGACAAACACAGAGGCTAGTTACACTCTCTAGAAGACTTTTTTTTTCTGTTAATGTTAATAAAAGACAGTGCTTCCAGAAACATATCAGATAAGTAAATTTATCACCCAAAAAATGTCTAATGTTGGAACACATGCCTTACTTTTAGTAAGTTTCCTGTCATTTGGGAAAAGAAATAAGTGAAATGAAAAGGCTTACAGAAGTCAGGTAACAAAAGCTGATAGTATTCTAATAATATCATGGGCCTTTGCTTCGAGTTGTAAAAGAATTTGCACAGTTGAGAGGCTGAGAGGTCAAAGTGATGATAGCACAAAACTATGAAATGTTATACAAAGGAACTAGAGACTTGATGAATTTTAAGCAGTTGATTAAAGTCATATTTGCTTTGCAGTGGGCTAGAGGTGCAGGCCGAGTGATTATAATCATATGGAAACAGTCCAGATTACAGGACTTTACAGTTATGGCTGAATCTGTCACTTGCAATTGTACTGTCTTGACTATAAGGCTCATGTCTCTAAGAAAGGAACAAACTCCTGAGATTTCTTTGAAATCTTGAGTACTAATATCCTGATGGTCATCCTTTTTGGTTTTCTACTGGTGCTGGCTGTCTTGTTAGTTTCCATTGATGAACCCTTTTCTGCCCTCCAAACTTCATTCATCATACAATACTCACTCGAAATATTTTTGATTCTGTAACTTTTATAGGAACCTTACTGGTAATGGGAACAGTAGCCCACCACACTAAAAAGAACCTAAAATTGAAACTAGACAAGATTGTGCCTATGCGTATTAGGCCTTCCACTTCTCCAGCCAGATATTTTGGACTCATGGAATTTCTTTCTATTTGCTGCAGATTGCACCTACTCAGTCCTCTGTTCCTATCCTTCAGATCCTCAGATGCTCCCTAAACCCTGACTTTGGATTGATTTCATTTGCGGAAGCCTTGTGCTGATATCCTGCTGCCATTATGCTAGCTCTTTCCCTCCTTGGAAATATTTTCCTTAATAAAAGTAGCAATCTACATCAGAGAAAAATTGCAATACTATTTTAATGCAGAAGGGTTTCAGTCACTGGTATAGTTTTAAAGCTTTTGTAGCTCTTTAAAAAACCTGGTAGCTAGTACAGTTTACTGAGAAAATAAAACATAAGGGAGATTTAAACAGTGATCAGGAGTCATTAACAAAGGGTATTGATCAAATTAGACTTATTAATTCTCAGTAACATCTGGGAATTTTCCAAAGCAATAAGACTTTAATGAATTTTATGAACTATTATTAGAGAAGAGAGGCCTCTTTTCGAAGTGTATATATGGGTTTACCAGTATTAAACCTATGAAAAATCACTTAATAACTTCGTCTTTTTTTAGCTATTTACTTTACGGAATTTTATTTTTTTACTCCAAATATAATACATGGGGAAAGGGTGGTAGCTGAAACCAGACTTTTTAAAAAGTTTGCATTTAAAGCTGCAACTGAATGGTCGAATAGCTTAGTTTAAAGAACTATATTTGTTTCTACGTCGCTGTTACAAATCTGGTTATACTTTCCATTTACTTCATTCTGGATTTTTCAGTCTAGGAAAGCTTTACCAAAATAACAGAAGACATTTTAAAATATCCTTTAAAGTGAATCTCTGGACAGAAAGAAACAAGCCATTGTTTTAAAATAAAGAATACTCATTTATTAAACAAACTAACCACCTAGTTTTGCTTAAATTTACTCATGTGTCAAGAAACTTCCAGGGTTTCCAGTGGCAGGTATGCTTTTGAGTTCTCGGATGAGTAGCCATTGATTCTAGCATCAGTCCTTTGGGCTGCTGTGTTGGAGAAATTTAACCCAATTTTTTCATCGAAGCACTGTTGACTTTAGGAATTAATTTTACTATATTGCACGTGTATACACAAAGATATACCCAACTAATGCAGCTTATAATCCATTTCGTATAGAATTTAACTAAAAATAAATCATTACTATTTCAGTCACTGTTGAATTTATCACATAAACACGGGAGAAATGATTAACTGGTAATTTATTAGACCTGGCATTAGAGTCTGTCCACAAGGGGGCTCCCTTGTTCCAATTTTCAGAACTTCCTGTAAATTGGATTATGATTCTTTTCGGAGTTTTATTTTATTTTTAATCTTTGGAGAAGAATTTAATAAACCAATTTTAAATGCGCCAGAAAGTCTGAAACATATTAATGGGTCACATTAACCTGAAAGAAGTGCAGCTTCTCCACTCTCTGGGGCATCTTTATCCCTAGTGAAAAAGTTTCTCAGTGTCATCGCGGTATGACAAAGTTGTACCTCTCTAAATTGTGCGAAACCAATTCTACCAATTCTAAACCGTAAGAGACAAGTAGCGTAATTGCAGTGGTTAAGCTCTGTGAAGTCCTTCTGATTTCCGTGTTGCTGCTTCAAATGCTACTTCAAATGGGCAGACGATACGATTTAAGAATACCTCAAAGTATTCAGTGACGTGTTTGTTAGCTACTTTAAAAAAAAAAAAAAAATCTGTTTATTTAGTTCAGTTGAAAAAAGCCCTCTTTAGTGAGGATTCTATCACAAATACTATTTTAAGAACCAGATAGTTTTCTGTATGAGAAGCTGGTTTTCCAACCAGCTTATAGTTCCCTGACAGGGAAATAGAAGCAATCATAAGGCAAATTGATGAAAGTGTTAAAGATTACAGAGATGTCTGAATTTTGAGATGTCAAAATGAGTAGCAATTTAAGTTTGAGTATATTGCATTATTTGATTTTTTAATTAATTAATTTATTGATACATTTTAAGTATATATAATTATCTTACTCATAGGGAATTTATACCTATGCATGACAAACCTTGATTTTTCTTTTTTTCCTGTTTGTCTGCCCTCCCTTCAGTTCCTCTGTCCTTCCTTATTTACAAAAGCTGTGTTTCCATCTTTTCTTGTTTTTGCCCTTTCTCTTCCTCCTCTGTAAATCCCCTTCAAGTTTGAACATTTTATTCCTAGTTCACAATATCTGTTATACGTTTTGGACCTTATTTACACTTGAAATTTCCCACACCAGAAAAACAGTGCAAGGTTTACATATGAGCCCAATTTTTAGTTGATATTTTTAAGGCAAATTTTTGTTGTTTCTGTGCCTTGTCCCAGTGACTGTGCTGAACACTGAATGTGTGTGTGTGTGTGTGTGTGTGTGTGTGTGTGTGTTGTGGGTGTATTACTTTATATAATCTCTATACTGAACTATGCGGTGAGTGCCATCACTGGCCTCCATCATAGGCCTTTGAACAGTTTCATCTCAGTCAACACCGGAGCCCGAAAGCATCCTGGGGTGCCCAGCTGGCGTTCAGGTGGCACAGAAATCCTTTTTGCCTTGAAAGAGACAGCACTGTCCTGACATATTATCCTTTTCAAAGAGAGACTACAATTCCTTATCAAACACCATATGCTCTCAAGTCTCACAAAATTCTGCAGGCAGAAGTTTTCGGGATAAAGATTACTGGCCAGTTCTGAATGTCTAATGAATACCGGGTGAGAGGGATGAGAAGCATGGGGAGAAAGATAGGGATGCTTATCTTTTTAGTGTTTACTTACACACTTATTCACAAGAGGAAGCACATCATGCGATGTTTCCTGTCACCAAGGGCAACTCTCAGGAAAAAATGGCTTTAAAAGAGAGGAGGGAGGTAGCAAAGAGCAGAATTGCAGTTGTGTAAGGCGGGGCAAGGTGAAATGGGGAGATGCTCTTTAAAAAGCACAAAGCTTCGGTTAAGTGGATGAATCTGGCTGGAGATCTCAAAGAGGATGCAGTGACGGTAGCTAGCGACAGTGTATTGTATACCTGAAATCTAACTGAGATTCAATCTCAAGTGTTCTCACTGTATAAAAAGCGATGAGTATGTTAATCAGCTTGGCTGTGGTGATCTTTTAAAAAGGGACACGTGTGTCAAATCATCAAATTATATACCTCAAATATATGCAATGCCTGTTTGTCAGCCATGCATCATTAAAGCTAGAAAGGAGGGGGTTATGGGGATATTTAAATTTGGGAATGGTAGGAGCAGACCATGGCAGGGAAGTGCTAAAAGTTCAAGAATGTCCTTTCACTTTCCCCCTCTTATAGGCCTAGCACCAAGTACATAGCAAACATTCAGAAAATATTTCATCAATGTGGTAATTTTTCAGTATTTTCTTTTAAGGTATATATATATATTTTTTGAGTTAGTGGTCCCCAAATAACTGCAACAACTATTCAACTCTGTTATTTTAATGTAAAAAGCAGTATATACAATCCAAAGAAGAATCAGTCTGGCTTTCTTATAGCAAGACATGAAACCTTGTCATTCCTATGGAGGCTTCAGGCTCCCCTGTGTAACTTCTTGGCTGTACAACATGTTGACATTTTGACACCTCTTGGCTCATGACAAAGCAGACAGTATGATGGTGGAAAACTATGTCTTCACAATGACATTGAGATCTTTTTTTCTTATAAGAGATTTTAACAGAAGGAACATTTTCATTATCAGTGTCTGCCCTTTTGAAAGCAACTGTGTGTGTGTGTGTGTACCTCTATGTTTAAAAAGACTTTCCAGTCACATATTTCTAATTGGTAATATCTTTCAAAGTGAGTAATACCTATTATTCAAGTAGTAAAGCAGAAGTCTTTGTTATCTGATTGTTTTCAGTTTAAATGCTTGCTTGGACTGTAACTATTTTCTTTTTATCATCAGATTCACTTGGAAAAAGTCAGAATCAAACAACAATTTACCTTTAAAGTCTATTCAATTTATATAGTTTGAAAAGAAAGACTCTCAGCCCAAGAGTTTCTAGTTTGTGTGACACTTTTTGACTTAGTCACCAGAATTCTGTCAAAGTCTGTTAACTTTGATTCCTTACCCCCTCAACCTTTGCACCCAATACCTTCCAAACACTTCTGTGCTAAGAGTTGGTGAAGCAAGCGTACGAAGACACTCTCAACAAAGAGGGGACTCTATGAAAGATAACAAGGCCCTTTGTGCGTGATTTATTAATTTTTCCATGCAGTTATGACTAACTTTATGTGACCACATGACTGGATCATGGGTTTTCTAGATATCTGCTCAAATATAATTCTAGATGCTTATGTGAGGGTGGATTTGGAGGAGATGAACATATGAATTAGTAGACTGAGTACAGCCCACTGTCTTCCCTAGAGTGAGTGGGCCTTACCCAAATAGTTAACAGCTTATATTCCTCAAAAATGATCCTCTACCTGGTAAGAGAGTTCTTCCCCTTTGAGGACCTTTAAACTGGGAACCAGTGTACTTTCTGCTGTCAGATTGAAACTAGATGACTGGCTCCCTTCAGTCTCTTGCTTTCTGTTTTTAAGTTAATTTTTAAACTTTATTAGTGCTTGTTTTCAGTACATGCAATTTTTGATCATCTTGGGAAGTAGGTACCAGTGCCTACTCAACTGATCATGGGACTCGACATTTCTCATAAGGATAGGTAATTCCTTATGATAAAATCGTCATTCATGCTATTAGTTCTATTTCTCTGGAGAATGTTGACACATTCTGTCTTTCTGTTTGTCGGTTTGTCTCTCTTTCTACACAAACACAATTTCACTGAGTACTCAGATCCCCATCACAGCAGTTTACAACCTGTCTTGTACTGTCTGCAGTTTCAAGTGAGTGCTGGCTACAGAGAATGCCATGCCATGAGTGTCAATTCAGTGAACATTTTACTTCTTTGCCTGCTGAATTTGGAGGCTTGAGAATTTTACCTCTACTGTGAATGTTTTACTGTACAGCTAAGTGTAAGAAGTGAACCTATTACTCCTACAGTTTTGTGTATACTAGGGAAGGAAAGCATGGTGGATATCTACAATGATCTCTTTTGTTTTTTCTAGTACACTACGGAGTAGCTGAATTACAAAAATATTACTAAGGTTTTTAAGTCTTCATGCAAAATAAACATGAAACACATTTTCAAAATGAAAAGACATTCAGTCATCCACACAATTCACTAATACCTCTTGAAACAGAAAATATGTGAAATTTATAAACCAGAAATGGCTTTTGAGCTTCATTTGGTTTATTGCCCAGTTTGTTAAGGTTTGAATTAATTTTTTTAAGTCTTTGACTTGCAGGCTTATGGTTACTTGTTAAAAACAACATTATCATGCTCTGACATCAGCGATAAACTTGAAGAAACCAAACAATTTGATTTCTGTGTGGATCTATTGAAATGTCTGGAATCAAAGAAGTGTTTTGTATTTCAAGGCTATTTAGAAAACAATGCATAGGTGTTTACTTAATAACACTGACAAATCAATAGAAGAAACACATTTATATGATACTAGTCACATTGCTCTTGGGAATGAATACTTAAGGTAACCTATTGTTAAGGAAAGGCCATTCAACTCTGTCATGTACACAGAAAATAATTCATAAATTTTAATTTTTGAACTGTTCTATTTTTAAGTATCTCTAATCCTTTTTATGAGTTAAAATTTGATAGGTTTTCTTACTTCTAATGTGATTAAATTTCCATGCAAAGTGCTGAAACAAACAGAAAAAGAACACTGTGTCTCCACTTAAAACTGAAGGAAAACTACTTTGACATTTATAGTTGCTAGACAAAGTCCTTTTTTAAGAGCAAGAAAACAGTACAAAATATAGAGCTTGTAGCAATGAGGAAAGAAAATAACCATGACCCCATATATTGACGATTAAATCAAATTCACAGGTCAGGATAAGAGTTAGGACCTCGCAGGTTTCTCAGTGAAGTAAATTTGTCCCAGATCTTGGCTTGGTTGATATTTTGGTTAGCAATGAAAATAATGAAAAGTTATCTTTGTGTTACACTCTCTTCTAGCTAAGTGGAGAGTTTTTCTTTCTTTTAGAGTTCTACTGAAGATATTATTGATTTGCTTCTTCAAACAGAAGCTTATGTTGTGAAAGAATGAATTTGTCCCTAAAATGCTTGAAATTCTATGTTGGCAGCAGAGGTGTGATTCTTAAGGCAACTGCACATGAATGACAAAGGAATGTTCGGTACTTGTCCTTTCCTGATGACCAGGACAGTTTGGCCTTGCCAACCCAGCTCCAACATCTTGTTGCAAAATGAATTTTGGATATCCCCTTTGCAGGTACATTATGGACTCCTTGTGTCTTCTGCCCATCAAAATAAAATTTGTTCATTCTGACCCCATAAGACAGACTTGCTGCTTCTGTTCTGATTACTGGACAGCACGCTAAAAGACATTTAGGAAAGGTTAAGAAAGATGTGACCATGATAACACTGATGTAGGGAGAGGTTTTCTTTCTTCAGTGTAGAGCAGCGAGCATATACAGACTGTAAGACTTTTAGTGATTCTAACCCAGCACCAAAAGAGAGGAGGGTGGTAAGAAGGAGAGAGAAAGGGAAAGAGGGAGAGTGAGTGGAGGGAGAGAGAGATGAGAGGGACAGAGAAGGAAAAGGAAGGAAGCAAGGAAAGAGAGACAGAGAAAGAGAAAGGAGGAAGGCAAAAAGGGAGAAAGAAAAGGAAAGAAGAAAGAAAAAGACAAATTTCTTGATTCAGATTTTAGTACATTTAATGTTTTTAAAATGTTTGCAGAAGCGCTATATTCCTTTATCCTCCTCTGTTAACACTGCTGCTCAGGTTGGCTTTTTTTAAAACACTAAGTAGGAATAAGCATTTCTCTAATGATAAGGTATGGGTATGATACAACCGCAGATGAAGGTGGGATTTCATGAGAAATATCATTTCTTAAAAGTAAGACAAAAATTTATAAATATACATAGAGTTGTAAGTTTACAAACTCATGACCCTAATCCACTTTTAAAGATGTTCTGACTAGAAACTTAGATAAGAACACAGAGAGTCTACTACATGAAATAGTTTACCTTCGAGGGATGTCTAAATTATCTGTAATATACTCACCATGTATTACTCTCAGAAGGAATATTGTTTACATGAGGATTTTTGTCTTTGATTTTCCTGCCAATCATGTTTCTTCTTGCCTAATTTCTTGGAATTAAACTTCACAGATCACAGAATAAACAATTGAAAGTACCAAAATATGCAGAAAATTACAGAGATTATCAGACAAGAACTATTTTCCTGGATGTGAGTTTCTGGAAAATGTGAAAACGCACAGACAAAGAATACAACATATAGCACAAAGCCTTCCCAAAACCAAACTGGAGAGAACACTGAACAGACAGGGCATACTCATTCCTGGCTGATGGAGCCTAACAATAGTTAGACTGACTTCTAGAACACATTCTTCACAGAACTGCTTTTGTGACCCTGGTCACATTAACTAACCTCTGTAGGACCACTGTCTCTCTCCTTCCTTCTTGCTTCCTTCCTTCCTTCCTTCCTTCCTTCCTTCCTTCCTTCCTTCCTTTTTTCTTTCTTTCTTTCTTTCTTTCTTTCTTTCTTTCTTTCTTTCTTTCTTTCTTTCTTTCTTTCTTCCTTCCTTTCCCTTTCCTTTTCTTTCCTTTCCTTCTTCCTTTTTAATAAGAAAGTGTATTTTGGATGATGATTTATAATCTTTGATGTTGAATGTTACTGAGAATTTCTTAGAGTTGTTGATGCTTCAGCCTGGAGAAAATCCCCTCTATCCTTGAATCAAAGTGATTCTATTAGCAATTATTTTCTATAATGACATTTCTAAAGCCATGATTCAAATAAGCAATTCAGCAGTGAAGTTTTTGTAGTCACTTTTTCTCTGTCCTCTCCGATGCCCCTTTATCTCTAAGAAACAGAATCTGTGAGTTGTTCCCCAAATATCCTGAATTTATAGTGACTCAATGCAAGATTTTTCTAAGAATTTAAGAAAAGTCAATACATTTTTATCTCATAGAGAATCTATGCAAATTACAATGTGCATATCTTCACTTATAGAAGAAAAAAATGAGTGCTAAAATGACCTGCTGAGGGGCTGGGGATTTAGCTCAGCAGCATAAGCACCTGCCTTGCAAGCCTGTGGTCGTGAGTTCGATTCCTGATACCCGTAAAAGTACCAAAAAATAAATAAATAAAAATAAAAAAAAAATGACTTGCTGAAGTTCCAACAACTCACAGTTTCCTGGTTAGGACTTCTAGCTCCTCTACCTGCTCTGTGCACAGAGAGCCACTGGCATTGCAGTGGGGCATGTCTAGAATGGCACACACCAGACAAGCTCCTTCTGACTTTCTATTGGACACAGTAGTTTATTTTTTATCCTTAGAATTTGTGTAAATTGTATGCATTTCAGAAGACTAAAATGCCAAATATTGCGTTTGGAGTTTTTCTCTGTTACATAAACATATGAGACACCATTTGTCTCATCTTTGGTGCTGCTGAAGGAATATTTGTGAATCAGTGGCAATAAAAATGTAATGAGATTAGGCCCAAGAGACTTAGTAGATGTCTTTTAAAAAATATATCTGACCTTGAGCAAGTTATTTAGTGAGTTTAAATTTCCTTATCAGGAAATCTTGTGATTGTATTTTTAAAATATTTTACCTCCCCTGTATTTTTCTGCATTGAAATGATGAATAAGAAATGTGCACTATGCATTTTAAAACTTTAATATTATTTCCCCATCAACCCCACCTCCTCCTCCTTCCTCTCCTTCATCTTTTTCTCATTTTTATCATTATAACAACCTAGCTAAAATTATATCTTTTTTCCTAACTTATAATATGCGTGGCCTAAACTTTAGTGCATTTTCTTTAGAATCATTTCATTTATTCATCCTTCCAAGCTTGCCTTTCTGAAGATAATATTACCAAGTCAATGTGTTGGAGAAAATGCAAGTATTCTTTCTGCTCATTTAATCCACTTCAGGAGGAACATCTGTTGCCTTCTAGATCTCTGGAGAGAACATGTTCACAGTCAGATCAAGGCGGTGGGGGTGGGAATCTATGTTTTTGAGTATGTTATTTTAAGTTTTCTTATTTACAAAAATTTGAGAGCTATTTAATTATCTCAAAGGAGAGACAAAGTCACTGAACTCATAATAGTTCTGCAAAGAAATTCTGGCGCCTTCCTAAGCTTTTGTTATTGGAAATTGCCCGGTTGAAATAGTTTCTAACCAGTGGTGAGGAAGTAGCTTGTTCTTTTTTTTTTTTTAATTATGTTTTCTATATTCATGGAATTTATTCCTCCCCCAGTTTCTTATTCCTATTAATCCTTCAAGGTTTGTTTTTGTCTTTCTAACCATTCCAGGATTCTGGAGATTCTTATGGTCATATGGTCCTAATGTTATTATTGAATTTATCATGAAACATTAAATTAACTGTATTTGAATATTACGTCCTAAATTGCCCATGCATTTGTTAAGAAAAACTCCCAAATCAATAGCATTTGTGGAATCCTTTTCAGTCACACAGTGCCAGGTACTGCTACGCATCAACATGTGATTGAGTCAATGGTTATTTCAAAACCAAAACCTACTGTCTATACCAATTCTGTTTGCTCATCCCATCTGCAAATGGACTGGAGTTTATTTTTAAATTAAATTCTGCTCTGTAATGCTGCTACTGACTGATGCCAGCATGTGCAAAAATGCAAAATTTTTCTGCCTACTCTGATGATATCTGAATTTTTGTTAATGATGTCAATAAAGTTGACATAAATGACTAATGTATAACTAGCGATTTGAGAAATTTCTGACTTCTCATTTTAAAATGATTTAAATTATTGGTATTATTTGCTATGATGTTGTCTGCCAAGTTAGTAATTAAAATACAAATTGATTTTATGAATCAAAGTGTTTCCTTCCTGTATAAATACTTGAAAACACTAGCAATTGACATCTCACATATTTGTGAAGTCAACCAATAAGTATTTAGTTGGAATTGTAGAAAGAAAACCATTAAATATATTCAAGTTGTTCTTGGCAAAGTTACTGTAAATCTAGATTTTCAGTATAAGATCTGTCGTAAATTTTTTTGTAAAATTTGCCATTGTATCTGAACTATGTAACACTTACTTAATACTAATCTCTTTTAAAATGCATGCAGCGCAGTTGTTCATGTGCCTATTTTTATTTGTAAATCTTTCCTTTCAAAGGTAAACGAATGTAAGACACAATGACCATATTCCCTTTCTAGTCCTAACAGATTTGTTTCACAGAAAGTGTTCCTGGTGAGCATATCAAAAGCACTCAGCAATCTGAGCATCACACACAGGATGTTACTGACTCCCAATGTTAACTTACAAGCACAGTACATGTGTTCCACCTGGAGATGAGTGAAGTTTTCCTCCTTCCTGCCTGTGAAACAGTGGTCCCCACAGAGACCACATTGAGGCACTGGATGACTTATAAGAAAAGCTGTGTCCCAAAAGGAGTGGTGATAGGGAAAGACCCTTCCAAATGGGCTTAAGGGAGGGAAGCAAGTAAAGTTCTGGGAATTGAGGCAAAGATACAAAAGCCATAAGAAGAAAAACACCAGACAGAGCTGAGAACCATGTGGTATTTTTGTTTCATTTTCTCCTAACATTTCTCTCTCTACTCCCTGAGAACAGAAAAGGGGAATAGGTAAGTAACAGCGAGGGGAATATTTTCTCTTCTTCATGGGTGTTCTTGCTGAGATTGATTTGACTGAATGTGTGACTCTGTATGAATAGTGAACATTTTTGGTATATGGTATTTATCTCCCCAACATGTCATTTAGATCTTACTTTTCTCTTGTGGTTTTGTGAAAAACCAAAACTAGACACTTGAGAGCTATTTTTCTGTTTAACTAAAATGAGATTCAGATCCTTTCTGTTAATCACTGATACCCTGCCTTTGGTAGTGTGATGTCTCTTCCACTTTCCAGGAACAGGAGATGAAGAAGCTGAAGCTCTAGTGGTCACGTGGGATGCAGGGCTGCAATCGCTGGACCAGAGCATCAGTATTCCTGTTCTTCATTTAATCTGTTATAGTGTTTCTACTTCTAGAGAGTCAAATTAAAAATAATCACTGCAAATGAGTCGTTATTTGGTCCAACAGTGTTTTAAAAATATTTCTCAAATTATGCAAGATTGGATAAAATAATAGATAGAAATTTAGTTGGCTTTCAAAAAAACTCACAATAAAGAAACAAACAAAAAAACAAGGGAAGTTTCCGGATAGACTGCTACTGTCAAACTGTCATGGCCTTGTCTCCTGGCCTGCCAAGTGGACACAGATGATAAGACACTAAGAATAAAGTATAATGACAAGAATAATAGTGTTGAGAATAGTCTGTAAGTCATGTTAGACATCTTGGTGCAACAGCTTTTTAGATGGAAAACTCCTCACTTTTCCTTTCATTACACAAAGACATTAGGATAAAAATCTACATGGCTATGCTATTTTAGCATTCAAATGCCACATGTTGTTGTGTAAAAATACATAGGAGTGTGTGTACTGCACACACATGAACACATTTAAAGTAAGTTTTACACTTTTCTAAAGAATGTGAGGGAAACATGAGATAGGAGACAATGACAGGAGGCTAGGAAGCAGGTTTCAATAAAAGGTAGTTCAGTCAGGATGCTAAGAGAACCCATGTGTGGCTGGGAAGGAGATAAAATGATTGGAGGATGAAGACTGCTGAGCTGCCATTTTACTCTGTTAGAATTTATCCATTTACCTAAATAAATAATAGTGTTCAAGGGTGGGAGAGAGAGATACAAAGAGATACAGAGAGACAGAGAGAGAGTTTTGCTATTTGGAGAAGAGAGGAAATAGATTTGGATCTACACTTTAGGGTAGGTGGATAAAAAATAAATATGCAGTGTCACATACAACCTGAGATCAAGAATTTTTGGCAGACCCTGATTGAGTAATCCAATTTTGGGTGACACAAATACAGATGAATGAAAGAGATGGCCTGCATTATCTGAATCAAATTATTTTAGTAGGAGTAAATGATTTATGTTTTATGATCTAAAATATAGATTATAATTAATAAAAATCTGAAGAAATTTGTATTCTTTAAGAATTCTGACAAGTGTACTACTATATTTCTTCAAAAGAAATATCTTAACAAACTCACTTGAGATCATGTTGAAAATTCATAGTCTCCAACCAACAAAATCATTTCATAAAAAAGGGTGAAAATAGGCCCAGCTACTCCAAAAGGAAATTTTTAAAAAAGTAGAAATGTGGCAAGAGAAAGAGTGAAACTCTATCACAGTAAGAAAGTGCCCTGCCCTCCTGCCTCAAAATTACAGCCAAGCTAATAAATGTTCTGAGATGTACACAAGTGTTAGGTGGTGGGCAGCATGAGAGCCAAAGAATTGGGGTTTAAATTAACACAAGTGAAATTGAGCCAACACTTTGGAGTAAGAGTGTACAGAATGAGAAAGAAGAAACTGCAGAATTTGAAAAATCCCAGTAGCTGTGCAGACGGAGATAGCCTGAATTAGTGGTGGTTATGACACTGGGTGTTTAGTCTGAACTTAATTTTATTTTTATTTGGTTCTGAACTGAAGATGATTTATAGTAAATTTGGAATCATGTGAGTTATTTTATTTCATACACACACACACACACAAAGTTTTTTTATTTATATATAGTTGCAGTCTGCCTAAAATATCTCTGTGTTTTTATGACACTATAACTTGTTCCAAAAAAATCTAAAAATTTAGTGACAGACTTGATTTTCATTTACTGTAATATTTCATGAAAATGAATGACTCATATTGTACTTCTCAAATATTTCATTATTTAGTTGTACTTTAGATTTATTTTACAGTTACATTTCACAGTATATCAAACAACCATGCACTTATGTACTTATCTGATTATTTCCTTTGGAAAAATTCTTGGAGATATTTTGCTATGGCTTAGATTTTAAATGTCCCCCAAAGTCCTATGTACTAAATGCTCCCTCTCAAGCCTGTGGTGCCATTGAGAGACTGTAGACTCTTTAGGAAGTCAGGACTAGAAAAAGGATGGTAAGTCTTCAGGATGGATGGGGAGCTTGGTTCTCCTGGCTCCTGTGAATGGAGCAATTTTCCGTGTCCCACAATGCCCTCTACTGTGATTCACTATGCCACAGGAATTCCAAGGCCACAGTGACAGGAGACGCTCGGAAGCTGTGAACCAAAATAAACTTTTTCTCCTTGTAAGTTGTTTATCTCAGAAATCTGTCACAGTGACAGAATGCTGACTAACATATATAAAAATACATAACATTTTTAAAGCTCTTGATAATCACAGACAAGTCATTTTCCAGAAATTTACTATGTTGTTCTCTCACTAAAAGCTGGAAAATATCCTTTTAACTGCAACATTCAGTGGAAAGGAACAGAATTAATTCTGATATTTACTAATATTTGGTAGCAGAAATTGTTTTTTAAACTTAAATGTTAAGGAACTCAAGCAACATGAGTTAGTTTTTTGGAGAATGTCAGTGGTATGCTAGCTGATTTATATGAGCTTTGAATAAGGACATTATTTGTATAAAATATCAATGGGTAGTGAATATTATTGAAAAGTTTCAGATATGTTACCCAGGGACTTAGGAACATAACTATTTTTGAAAGGATTTCTATGAGACCTAAATGAATTAATTTATTTACAGCCCTTGTAAGAATTCCTTGCATTTACAAACTGCTGCCTGGGTTAGTTTTTCAATATTGTTAGTACTTCGCTCACAAATTCATCAACTGTGGAAAATAATTCAAGGGGTTTTAAAGAGAGCTTAATAACCATAGGGAAAAGCAGGAATGGAAATTTTACTGATGTATATCTTATTCCAATAACATAAAATAGATTTTAAGAAACAATTTCAATTACAGTGATTTTGTCTCAGGTAGGCAGAGCAGCCAGGATACCATCAGCTGAGTTTTTCCTTTGTCTCACTTGTGGTACAAGTTATTGCTGAAGGTACCTTCAGTGCCACTGGATATCTGGGATTGAATACAACTGTTAAAGATCCAATCGCTTATTAAGAAATAGAAGACACAACTAACCTAGAGAGGCAATTAACCCTTGAGTATCAAGGAAGCTAAAGAAAGTACCACATCTCTCTATTATGCTTTTTATTTGTGGCTGAAATACAGTTAAAAACAAAATCCATCTCCAGGAAGATGAAAGAAAAAACCCTTATATCAAAATATTTTGGAAGGAAGAAAACAAGAATGATTTTCCTAGCCACTGTTTTATAATGTCAAGGATAATAAGTATGTGATATGTATCTTTATTTCAGTGATGCTGCAATTTTGAGAATTATACCTTAACCTCTAATTGTATAAATAGTTAAAATACTACCTCATTCATATTCGAAACATAGACCTTTCAAAACTATAAGTCATGTGACCATGCATGTCACAGATACAGAGAAGGTAACTGAATATCAGAAAAAAAATCTCAAAAATCATTTGAAGTACAATATTTTTCTTTTCCCTAAGGAACTATAAACTGAGAGTTTTATACTTTCCTTGTGATTGCTTAATTTTATTTTAATTCTCATTACACACATTACAAATTAAGAAATTCATTTTCTTTTTTACTTTCCCCAGTGTGTCAGCATTTATTTCCACACTTGTTACATAAAAGGGATATTTTAGATGGGAAGTTTTTATTTGAATGTTGCATATAATATCAACAAACAAGCAAAATGATAATTTGCAAAGAGTTTGGTATGCTTTATTTTTGCTTTTTCTCTTCAGGTTGTATTGTGAGATTATTAGAGAGTTTATGTTTTTGAGCCCTGGGAAACCTAAGTAGGACTTTATTCTTCCTTTAAACTTAGGAGTTTAACTATATGCACATAACAATGTGCAGTCCATCTTTATGCAAATAGTTTTAAAAGGCAATGTGCCTGAAGGGTTGTTTTATGGCATTATTTGGTTTTATATCTTTGCAATCAACACTATCCAGCTTACATGGCCATGTAAATTCATGAGAGATTTTTCTATTGAAAACCAAACAAGGTCACCTGCTTTTGCAGATCAGACTGAGATAAAAGTGACACTGTTTCTGCAACAACAGTAAAAACAATTGCACAATCTCTTCTAACAAAAACCTTGATTCTCTGAAAATCTCTCTCCCTGCCTTCCTCCTCCGCTTTCTCCTGCCTTCTTTCCCTCTGCAAATTTGTATTTCTAATCTTATTTTAAGGAAAGCAGTTTGGCCAAGCTATGCCAACCCCTATTTATACTTATTTCCTTTTATGGAAGTTTCTCTAAAACATCAAACTGTTTTAAAACTGGCTTTGTCTCCAATAGCCATTATTAGCTTGCTCAAGCCCTATATTTATTCACAGATGAAAGCAGGCATCTTATATATTTTTATGTGACTCTAGAATGCATTGTATGTCATGTACTTTAGAGTAGACTTGTAACATTTTAAAGACTAACTGGCCAATATAGTTTTCTTTTTTATGTTTTAGCTAGTGTGAATTTCTTCTGTTCGCCTCTTGTTCCCTTGGTTATAGTGAGATTTTTTTTTTTTTTTTAAAAGCTTTACAAAATGAAGCTCCCATTTATTTAAACATATGCTTTGTTTTTTTGTCAGTGCAATATGTTAGTGCTAACTCATCCTTTCCAGATATGTATCTCTGGTATGTGGAGCACTATTTAATAGAGAGCATAAACTAGCTGATTCATTGTTTAATTCATGGCTTTGTCCTTCCTAATCCTGGAATTGCTATGTGCTGGAACATTCTTGCTATATTTCGCACTATAACAATTCCAGTAGAACCTGGCTCATCGCTTTATGGATTTTTCCAGTTCATTCTCAACAACCTTACACCTAGGTACTATTACTTTTCCAAACTGAGGCAGATCACATGTAAACTGCTTGTAAAAGTCCATGCACTTAGACTGTGCAGAGCTGAATTTCAAAGGCAAGGCAAGTCTGTACCTTTTTAGTCATGAGCCAGCCCCTGAACTCAAGTGCACCTGTCCTCTTCTTTCCTAACAAAAGAAAATGGAACAAAATGTACAATTTTGAAAAGTAGGAGTTGAGAGTTGGCATTTGTTTAAGTGTTTTTATAAATTCTGTTTAAGTTCTTAAGTTCTTTTAGTCCTGATAGGGACCCTGCAGTTGAGTGACCAATGCACTTGCTTAGTATTGGAAATCCTGGCATTTATCTTTTATCTCATATTTTAATAATTAAGATTGTAGTTAGAAAAATTGAAGAGTAGGGCTAGGAATTTCACTTCTTTGAGACTTTATTAAGAGAATCAAAACTGTTTATTTGATTTTGATATCAAAGAAGAGTTATGACTCATTTCATACAAAATTCACATTCAGGTATAAAGCATAATATAAAAGTGAGAACGTGAAAAAATTTTCCTTTAAAATTTTTCTGAATATCTTAAAAAGTTATTAAAAATTGACTTAAACTGGTGTGTAGTCACTATCAAGGATTAACTATGTTTATAGATACTCTGTTTCTCTGTCTCTGTCTCTGTCTCTGTCTCTGTCTCTGTCTCTGTCTCTGTCTCTGTCTCTATCAGTCTTTCTGTCTGTTTCTCTCTCTCTGTAGTACTAGGGGTTGAACTCAGACCATCACATAGAACTACATCCCTGCTCTATATTTTTCTGTATTTTTTTCAAGAAAGTTTCACTAAATTGCTAAATTGTTCAAGCTTGCTTAGCTAAACAGGCTGCTAAAATAACAGACATGGCCAGCACATTCAATTTAGAGTTCGTCATATTTGTAAGAGTTTGGATGTGAAATAGAAACTATTTTAAAGTCAGAGGTTATTTCCTCACCTTCATTTTCTGAGGATGCCATTGTTTTGAATTTAGTGGGTGTTGAATTAGACATTGTAGATTTTATTGAAACATCTATGTATCCATACATGATGTGTTTTATTGCTTTGTATTTTCATAAATTTACATAAATGCTATGATCTATATGAAATAAATTAATCTTACAACTTAATGTTTACTCTACTTTGTGTGCCTGAACTCTTTCATGTCCATTTCAATATTTCTGTTTCAGTGTACGACTATATCACAAGTGCCCATTCTTCTACTGAATAACACATCAAATGATTCCAAGCTTGGAAAATTTAATAAGCATCTGTACACATGGCTCCTAATATGCCCACAGTAAATTTCTTTCCGTGTCTACCCAGGATTGGAAGTATGGCATGTTTCATGGCATAGTCCTTAATTTGATAAGCACACCTCATTTCAACTAAGCTTTCATGTTTACTCCCTTGTTCTCTGAACTAATTTGCAAGCATCTTGGTTCCAAATCACATATAGAAACTTTCAGTATTTTGGATCACAATACTGTTAGAATTTGGATCTGGAGTATTCCCCAAGGGCCCTTACATTGAAGGCTTGGTCCCCAAGGCAGCAAAGTGTAGATGTTGGACTGGGAGGAAACTGAGTCATGAAGACATTAACCTCATTGGTGGATTAATTCACTGATGAGTTCAAAGCCTCACAGTTAAGAGTGGGATCTCACTGCAGGAAGTAGATCACTGGCAGCATCTTTGCAGGGTGTAGTTCTTCTCAGGCCACCCACCCACTTCCCCAGGTTCCCTGATGTTCTGCATGACCTCAAGCCCACATATAACTCAGTCAAGTAACTGTGCAGTGAGTCCTTTAAAACTGTCAGTCAAAATAAATCTTTCTTCTATTGAGCTGATCTTTTCAGGTATTTTGTCACAGTAACAGAAAGCTAACAGGAGAATTTTGGTTTAATGGAGTCTTGAAGGAATAATCTCCATGGGCACTAAAGAAAATAACACTTAAAATAATATCTGGCCCCTGGAATTCATTTTCAACAAATATTTCATCATCACATCTTTAAAGACTATTAAATGGACAATCTGTGACTATCAAATAGGAAACAAAGCTTCGTGGGATGTTCATTTTGATCATCTGTTTGATTGGCTTGAGACATTTGGAAGCTGGCTATTGGGGGTGTCTGAGTAGTTCGTGGGAGGAGAGGCACAACCTTCTCTCCTCCTTCTGGACTCTTTCCCTGTCTCTTACTTTTTGGCTGCCTTGAGTTGAGCAGTTTTCCTCCACTGTGCCCTTACACAATGACTTCTGCTTTGGAACATGTCAGCCATGAACTAAGATCTGCAATTGCTAGGCAAAATATATCTTTTCTCCTTTAAGTTGTGTATGCCTGGAATGTGTATTATGTCCCAGCAATGGAAGTCCACTGACTAATACACTTTACTTGTTTTAAAGCATTCTTGTTGGTCTCAACTCTTATTTCCCTCCTTAATCACATACTGTGTGTGCCTCTTTATGTTTTGCCTATAATGAAACATTTGGAATTTTCAATCTGTACCTTAAAATTTATTACCATCATGCTTTATTAGTGCTGCGTCCTCTGTCCTCCTTGAAAAGGTGATCCTTTCTTTTGGTGAGCAAATATTTAATATCAGTTGGATGAAACCCTTTGGAACTACTTATTCTTCTCCTTAACATTCTACCTCTCCTCTAATTAAATATCAATTGGTTTTAGCATCAGAATAGATGAAATGTCTCAAAAATAAAAGCTTAATATGTTTCTATTAGTCATTTTAATTAGATCTGAAGGACCCGAAGCAGGCAGCATAGCCCTGCGCAACCATTCAGCAGTTAACAGGGAGATCTTGCAATATTTCAGGACAGCTGCGGGGCTATTGCATGCTCTGCTGCAAAGCTGAAGTGGCGGAGGTTGGGAGCGAAGTTATTCCTCCTTTCTTTTATCCTCCTTTGTATTTTGTTTGTCAGCGTGCCTGCCTGGGCATATGTGCTAAGCCATAAACCTCCTGAAGTACCTGCAATTTCAGGAGTTGGCAATTATCAATTCTGTTACCCAGGTCCTACATTGAAATCTAGCTTAACGTGTATCATAACTCATTCATTATGTTTCAGAGAATAGTGTTGCAAGAAAATAAAACCAGAATTTCAATTCCCAGCTACCTTTCTCCAAATTGAATTATGGGTAGAGATGTATTCCTGTTCATGATTCATGAGGAAACACTAAACCCAGTACCTGAGGATGTGACTGCATTTATAAACAAATTTTTAAATGGTGCTTAAATTAATGACATCTTTAGGGTTGATGCTAATCCGGTCTGACTGGTGTCCTATAAGAGTAAACAATCTGGAAAGGACACTTGTGGATGTCTGAGATTAGGGAAAGATCACATGTATACAGAGTATAGAGATGGCTACCTGAAAGCCAAGGGGAAAGGTTTTTGATCTTGGACTTTTAAATACAAAATTGTAAGAAAAGACATGCATATTATGAAGGTCATGCCATCTATGGACTTTGTTATGTCTACTCTAGCTGGATAATGGAGATAAATTGGCATCTCATCTTGAACCTTGAGCTGTTTATGTTAGTTCTTCACTTGTCTCTCACATTAGATGGTGAACCACAGAGAAGCTTCCTGAGCGTTCTGCATAAGATTGCACCTTTCCCTCTAGTGCTTCTGACTGTGTATGACCCTCTCACAACCTCTAAATCTTTCATGCAGTTCTTCGTTATCTTGGAACCTACTAGCCCCACCCCCACCCCTTTATATACAACCACATGTCTTCATTAGAATGCAGCCTGCCAGAGAGCAGATATTTGTGTGTGCTTTGTACACAACCTAGCAACCAGTGTCTAAAACAATGACTGTCACAAAAATGCCTATCTGAAAACATTATTTTTTGAAATGACCAGTTGAAGGACTAGGCCAATTTCTTGGTACTGTGTACAATATCCAACTCCCACAATTTAAAGGAGGACTTTAAATTTTGGCTCACAGTTTTTAGAGAACTCAGTCCATAGTTAGCTGACTCTAAGGTTAGAAGGTTCAGGAGAAGAAGTCTGCTAATAAGATGATTGCCAGGAAACAGAGAACTCTTCAGGTCACAATCCCAGCAGCCCTGCTCTAACTTGGGGGCACCTCCTAATAGTATGTCAACTTTTGAGTTCTCTAAATCCAATCATCTTCCAAAAGCCCAGCTCTGAATGCATGAGGGCTTTGAGGGATATTCTAAATCTTAACCATAATGGTCATCATATGTCTGTACAGTCAAGTGCACACATAGATACATACTTGGTAAGTTTTATGTACATACTGGCAGAAGACACAAGTCTCCTTGTATCAGAGATGATGGACTTCATTACATAGGACACAAGGTTCATTTTTATATCAGTTCTCTGCTCCCACACATCGTAGAGGCAATATGGTCACAAGATGGATGCTGCAAAAATGGTAGGTTTCTGTCATAGTTAAAGAATTCAAAGAGTAAAAAATGTGCAGTCTACAAAAGGAGCTCCTAGAAAATGTGTGTATTTTTAATTTTATTATTAATCTGAATAGCAAACAAAGCTGTTCTGTGTATCAAATACAGATACGGTATCTTCTGAGACAATTCCCATACAAATATTTGTCTAAGATTGTGCAGGCGAAAAAGCTACTGTAAGTAATACTAAAAAATAAAGAGCCCATGAAGAATTTACCCAAAATATGGTGACATTTTGGTCATTCTTTTTATGCATTTTAATGATTTGAGAGATGGCTCTCCAGCATCTTGTGGTGCTTCTTTTCAGTATTCATCATGTGGCTTTTAAAAATTTATGTAATCATTTGTAAAATTTTCTTGAACTTTGCCTTAAATTTCAACTTGATTTGTTAAATAATTCATGCTAAAATACATACTGAACATTTAAGCCCTAGACATTGTACTAGCAACAAGGAATAGAATAGTGAATAAAAGAGACAAAGTTCCTTTCTTCCAGGGGTGGTCAAGTAGCTAACAAACAAATAAATAAACAAGCAGTAATATTATCTTAGAGGTTTTTTAAGTACTATCAAGTAGTGACAGGGAGGTATGTGATAGAGAATGATGCAGCAATCAACAACGTTAGATGTGAGATATCAGTAAAATGCATGGTTGAAGCTGAAATTGGAGCAGAGATGAGAAGAAAGTGGCAATTAGAGGTAAAGAACACTCAAAGAAGAGAAAATAGTGCAGATATCATGGGTGAAAGAAGAGGGATGCTTGATTAAACAGGAAAGAAACAAGTATATCTGGAATAACATGAAGGGAAGTACAATATTAGGAAACAAATTCAGAGGTAGATAGAGCTAAAACCATGCAAAATTTTCATGTTAATGGTAGTAAAGTGTTTGGATCATATTCTAAATGTTACGAGAATAATGTCTGTGAGTGTAAGGTTGCCTTGTGGGCTGGCTGGGTATTGGGTGATAGCGGTGAACGTAAAACAAAGTACATGATTTGGGGAGTTTTGAAGCTAGATCTGATAAGGTGACTTTATGTATCTCTGTGTGTAACTAAGTTTAATTTTATAGTCAAGAAATTTGGATTCACTTTTCACTATAATGCATATTGCTACCAAAATCTTTCTACTCATAAATGAGATTTTAATTATTTTATTTTATATAATTTAATTGGTTGTCATACCAATTTTATCACAATAAAGAAAGAAGTCAGAACAAATGAAAAAAGACTATTTCTAGATGCATAGAAGCAATTATCAAATAATGATTCACAAACTAACAATAGTACAAAGGTTGGACACACAATAGCACAGTTATTCTGCTTAATAGCACTAATTTGATATCAGAACAGATAGAAAGGATATTATGTACATTTAGGACAAAGCAAAGATTCTTAAGTTTCAAAATCGTGAAATTATAAATGTTTCTTAATTTCTTTTGTTGATAATTCTTTAGTTGATTCTCAACTGAAGAAATAGAAAT
Source organism: Cavia porcellus (assembly GCF_034190915.1). Classification (NCBI taxonomy): domain Eukaryota; kingdom Metazoa; phylum Chordata; class Mammalia; order Rodentia; family Caviidae; genus Cavia; species Cavia porcellus. The sequence goes on along the minus strand of NW_026947487.1, from coordinate 37,116,773 downwards.
TGTTTTATAAGATGGTTGTAATATGTTACGGTTATCCTGGGAGAATATGATTAATAGCAATCAGGAAATAAAGGTCCTGTACAAAAATATTTTTGTTCTAAACCTGAAAGTGACCTCAGAATATCCTCAGAATATCATTAAATATGACTTTAAATATTTTAATCTTCAATGTCTATAATATCCTGTTAATTTTTATTCTATCTTGGCTTAAAAATGCATAGCTACAATTATAGAATTAACAAGCTAAAAACTTTAATGCCAAAAACCATTCATTTTATTGTCTAACTTTGTTTATCCTTACCAGAAGTAAGGTGATTACATTAAATTAAGAGTCAATAAACAGATCAATATGATACTAAGTTGTAGATATATGCAGGATGAGCATTTTTGATGTCATCATGATATGCTATCTTACAGATTTCATCAGTCAACACACTGATAACTTAGAAGGTAAGTGTAAGTTTTAAATGTAGACTTACACTCTCTAACTTGTTTTCAGGTTGGCATAATACTTTGGATTGTGGATTGTATCCCTGACTACCTGATTAGCAGACATTTATCCATGCTGTGCCATGATCTTGAAAAGCTTACTTTAGGGCTGGGGATTTAGCTCAGCGGCATAAGTGCCTGCCTTGCAAGCAGGCAGTCGTGAGTTCTATCCCTGGTACCAATAAAAAGGAAAAAGCACCTCCCCCCCCCCAAAAAAAAAAGAAGAAGAAAAGAAAAAAAGAAAAGCTTACTGTTGACATAAATGGTGAAGGAGCAAGAGACTTTTTGATGAACTAAGTAAGCTAATTTTAATGAAATTCATATGCTGTTATTGTAAAGATAAAAAATTTGTCAGCAGCCTAAGCCTTCTCTACTCAGCACATGTGAGATGATGATGCTATTATTCAAAAAATACTTTAATGCTACTTTATCTAATATGATTTTTCATGTAAAATATTAGAAGAAAACTCATTTGTGTACTTCCACAATTGATTGATGGCATAGAACCAAGCAAGAACCTTTGTACTTGGAGTGTTAGAGAAATGTATTTTACGTACTTGAGGATTTTTCTGTATGTTCAGTTGTGTTGTTCTGTTTGCATTGGTTTTAAGGAAATAGGGGTTTTTTTTGCTTTTTATTTTTATTTATTTTATTTTGAAGGTAGTTAAAATACACATAACAAGGCAGAATAAAGCCATTCAAGACAATGCAGTGAAATTGGTACAGAACTTCAGAGCAGGATACCAGGGTAACAGTAATAGGTACCATAGCATATCTCGTTATCTTCACAATAGTTGTCCTTTCAATTAGGTATAACAAAGTCAAACCAAATACAGAACATCCTAAAAACCTATCAAAACAGGTTGAATAGAACCTGTTGAATAGAATGATTGAATAGAGCAAGACCTTTTATCAAAACAAAGCAAAACAATGATAACAATATCTGCCTTCAAAGAAATGGTACAAAGAAATCCTATATATTTTCTATATTGCATACGGTCATCCTCCTAAGAGTTTCTTAATTTAATAAAAAATCTCTAAATATAATTTATTAATTGATTTGTAAGAATGCTACAGTGATGTTGTTTTTCTATACATTAAAGTTTGAGAATCTTGTTAAACTGATTGCCCATTCTGTATTTTGTGAGGGCAAAACTGATTGTTAGTACTCTAGAATTATTAACTTTGTTTTATGGTCTTTTGCTCAATGGTGTCTCCTGTATTATCTCTGTATCTGTTGGGTATTGGCATTCTGTTTTGTGAACTTTTTTCTCTTTTACATTGTTCTGAGCTGTTGCTATTGTATCTTCAAGATTTTTCTTCAGGATTCAGCCTGCAGTCCATTATTCAAAGCGGTGTATTGCATAAGCCCTATCAGCTTCCATGGGTATTCTGTACCGCAGGCATGGACTGGATTAAGAGTCTTATTTTGCTTGTAATACATCTTTGTAGACTGATTTGAGTAATTCTGGCACTCTGTGAAGTGAGAAGCTCAACTCATGAGTGACATTATTGAACCTGCTTAGAGACATATTATTTCAATGTGTTTTGAGGAACACAGTGTGAATACTACAGAAATTGCCTTTTTAATATTTTTAACCTTTCCCTTTTTATTGACCTTCTGGGTTTAATTTTTTTTAGTATCATAATCTTTTCACCTCCTAAATAATTTTTCTGGCCAAAGAATATCACCTCTTTCTTTCAAAAATTTCTACTACTGAATCATTGTTGTTTGTTTTGACCTCAACAACTTCCAACGGATTCCATTTTATATGTTATTAAATTTAAAATGAACTTTATTTTGCACAAATTGAATGGAGCTGTTTTTCCTTGGCTTCATCTATGAAACTCCAACTTGCTAACTGTTTTATATATCTCGCTAAAAAACAATTTTTGGGAACATATGGCTGCAACTGGCTGGGATCATCAGCCAAACCTACTACACAACCAACAACAATTGTTGGCACTTACACTAGTTCCTTGTTTTGAGATCCCTGGGAACAGGTTGGTAGAATTAGGACAATTCTTTTCTTACTCTTTTTCCACCCTGGTGTTTTCTAAAATCAAACATATCTACAAGGTCCCAGTAACCGTTGCAATTTTAACACCACCACAACCATTCTCATTAGGACAGCTCTCTACATAAACCCTTGATAAGAACATGGGGATTTTTACTGCTGTTTTCCTAATCAGAGATAATGACTGCAGCAAATAAATGCTCACAGGGAATTTCCCCTAGTTATATTTGACTTTCTTTGGTACACTTTGATTTGCTTCCTGTGAAATAAGTTACTTGCCACATGACTTGACATGTAGCAGGATACCTTCAGCTATATCTCCAATTGTATTATTATATCAGATCCTGCCCTTCAATTGTGCTGTCTATATTTAGTGTCATAGTATGTAAACTGTCCTTACAGAAAACATTTTTTGACTTTGTCTTAATATTACCCACTATTAGGAAAAAAAAAAAAGCCTACAATGCTGTTGAAACACTTCTCTTGGGATAATTTCCTTTACATTGATATGAAATCCATTGGATTTTTTCCTTCTTCATGTAGTATGTTGTAATTTTGTCTAGGAAGTTCCTAATTCAATTCAAAATTTCCACTTTGGGGAATAAATTCATGTAATTGTTTCTTGCAGAGAGAAGAAATAAGATTGTAATCAAACCCACCAGCTACATGGAAAGAACATGGAGCTGAGTGTTATGCTTGCATTTCACTAGGACTTTGCCAGCATAATTGGCAAGTCAGCTGATTTTTTTTAAAGTTTATTTAAAAGGAAAAAGAGAAAAACAAAACAAAACAAAGCAGTGTAAGGGTACACGTAATCCAGAACTACAAAAAAAAAAAAAAAAAGTAAGAAATCACCTGTTAATAGATTACATATTATCATCTTAGAAATAGTTGCTCAAATCACAGTATCAAAGAATACAAAGTGGACATTCAAACAGAGAGACTGCAAACAGCTTTGTTCAATGATCCAAAAACATTAATATAGTCAGCTATTTAACACCCCTAAACACACTTGCTGTTATATCTGTTAGAGCTCTTTTTTTCCCCCTCTCTTTTTTACAACAAAATTTACACATTTTGGATTTTATTACTCCTTAGTTCTTATTACTTTTTTGAGGGGGAGAAAATAAAGTCAAATATGGCAAAACAAAGCTGTCAGTCAAAACCAAGGATAGACATAGCACATGATGTAAAACAGAGTACAAGGTTATCAACAATGGTTATTAACCATGTCTCTTGTTTCCTTAAAAAGAATTGTCTATCTCTGCTGATTTGAAGTATTCAGTGAGTTTCCTTGTGCGCGTTGCTTTGCTCTGATGAATACCACCACCTCTTCAATTGTTTGGTGACCTCTTTCGGCATAACCTCCATCCCTATATGCTTTTTATACATTTCTATATTTTAATTCATGCCACACCAATATATTTTGAGCAACAACCCTTTCAGCTCAACATGAAAAATTTCTGTGCTGTAGTTAGAGTTTAGTGATAATAAAAATATTCTTGCAACATTTATCATGAGATTGGCAATATTCTCTCTCTTTCAAATTGTTCTGTCTTCTAGAAGAGAGTTGAGTTTCTTATGACATTTAGTAGGTCAATGTCTCCTTGGGATGCAAGAAAGGGAAACTTCTGACTCCAAGGAGTCCAGATGTCTTGAAGATGGGATATTTTGACAGACTGAGCATAGGTGGGATTTACAGGACAAATGAGGAAGCTTCTAGTGGACAATCAGACAAAAGTTAATTTTTCAGCCAATCTGTCCTATTTGCTGCTTACCTGCTTTGGTACCTAGAACAAATGTCTGCACTCAAATGCTATGCCTTTTCTGTTCCTCAGTATATGTGGGGATTTGAGTTTGTTTGGGATTTTACCCTACTCTGATGGAACCCCAAGCCCCTGAAAAAGAAATTCTGTCTCTCATGTCTTCATTCATCTCTGTAACAGATTCTGCTGGTCCAAACCCAACAGACTGTAGTAACAGACATCTATTGTTCTTATCTAAACAAAAATTTTTTTATTTGTTAAAAGCAGCCATTCTAGATATGATATTGCTCTGGAAAGACAGAAAATAACAGAATTCAGAATTGTGTTTAGAACTATATAATTAGACTATACAATTTCCTAGGAAACAATGATTGATTCAAGAAGTGGGCATCTGAGTTCCGCTACAATGCTTTACATATGGGCATAGAAAAAAAAAAAACTTAATTTTTTCTTTAGTTGCATGAAATTATGTTACAGTATACTTCATGACACTTTCATCACTCTCAGCAATGAGTGAAATCAAGGCAGGATGATATACAATTGACAGAAAAGGAGAGTAGAAAATGGATGGAAAATGGATATATTTAACATGGTAGCATGGATATTGAATCTCAGCTATAATAATAGGGAAGAGCTTTAAGTCTTTTGGTCTTCCCCACTGTCTTTTTCCAGTTTATGGAATCCCTTCTCCTTTTTTATTATTTTAAGGAAATTATTCTGAGTTATTATTCTATAAAATATATAGAAAGTATAGATTAATACAATATAAATAGTAAATACTTCAAGGCAAATTATTAGAATGATTGCTAATTAATATTTCATATTTATTGTGAATCATAGAGTATTCCAATTGCTTTATTCATGGTAATTTCTTTATCTTCACAATAAGCCCACAAAAATCTTCAGAAACAATTGGATTAAGTTAGTTGCTTGGTATCAGAGGTAGAGACAGTATCTGTCGCTAGGATATTTGTGCTCATGATGGACTTCAAACCTTGCTTTTGTCCTGAACAGGAGAGGTAAGGCTGGTGGCAACTCCGAAGACATCACTATTTGTAGAATGGAAGGAAGATGGGTACCATAATTGATTATTTGATGCATTCTAATTTTATTTATTTACTTATTTTATTTCTTTTTATTATGTAATTTTAATACAGTTGAATGTTAACTGTAACCGGTAGAAATGACAGCTGATTTGGGAGTTGAAGTACAATGAATTTGGCCCACAAACTAGACACCCTTTTTATATT